>NC_135898.1:45356037-46581960 GCF_964194155.1 Cetorhinus maximus
TAGAGGCGGTCTAGTCAATCATGTCGATGTGGGACTGGAGCCATGTAGAACAGCATATTTCCTTCCCTAAGAACATTAATGAACCAATTTGGTTTTTAATAATAATCTGACAACTTCAAAGCCAGTTTTTCTGATACCAGCTTTTGATTTTCAGGTGTTTAAAAGAGGGAAGAGGTGGGAGGTTGTGGAGGAGGGGTAGATTCTAGCCCACAGTTTTAAGGTCACTATCAAATAAACAGAATTAGGAGATTCTTTTAAACTTGGAGGGTCTTTAGAATATGGAATGCCCTATCAAGAACAATGCTGGAAATTGAATTAATAATAGCTATTAAAAGGGTAGTGGATATAAAATTGAAAAACAACACTTTAAAAATGTCTAGGAATGAAACTAAGTGGATAACCCTTTAAAAGAAACAGTAAGGGAACAATGGGACCAAATGTGCTATAAAGTTCTATGATTCTAACATCTTTGATCATCAGTTTTGGTCAGAAACAGGTTGAACTGCAAAATAAAGCAAAAAAGACATTTTTCAATCACTGCATAAAATGACTGAAATTGAGAGCAAGTTCTAATGGGCCTCTGCCAAGAAATAAAACAAAATCCCATGGAATGAACTCACCCAGCTGAAAACAAACATACAGTAATCAGCAATTTTCTTTGCTACAGACCAAACTTTACAACTTCTAATTGATCTACAGCCTCACATCAGAGTTGTTTCCATTTATCATTGCTGCCTGCTTTCTATTCCTAAGACTATTTCCAATACGATTCACATGTGATTGCCTGCATGAGTGTTACTGTTCTTTAAGATTAGTTGATCTTGCAAGGCATTGCCGAAAATGAAGACTAGCAGCAGCGTTCTGAAGGAGCAGGGCTGGAGGGCTGGAGGCATAACTGGACCAAGGCAGGGGTTGCAGGTGGTCTTGCAGAATAGGGGAATGAGGGAACTGCAAGGAAGGAGATGTGGAGATCAAAAAACTGGTCAAAGGGCAAGGGGGAGACAAAATGGACAAATTGAAGATCAACAGAGAAGGGATGCCAATAAAGCTTGTCAGGTTTATGAGAGTACAAATGAGCTGTTGCAAAGTACATGTTCCTTGCTGGAAAATAGAATCCTTTGGTGTCATCCTGTGGTTTCATTGAAGAACTGCAGTCTGGCTGATCATTTTATTACCCCAACAGTTTTATATTTGGAACTAACATAATCATGAATCAATTTATCACCATAAATGTATATCATCGTACCAATGACATTATGGACAATGACAGATAAAGTAGTCAATGAAAAAAAACATTAGGGTCAGTTGACATAGGGGCTTATCAATGCAGTTTGAAACGGATGGTTGTGGCCCATCTGTAATTTTTAATATATAATAGATTCCACTTAACAAATCTGCATGTGTAATATCCGCCAGAAAGCTTTTAACCACTAGCTTTACTATTTCCTCCAAAGATTCCAAATGCTTTCACACTCAGTAAATAGCCTGACCATCGGTTTCACCTTCAAGAATAGTTTACAACAAATGTCACATACACATAGTTATGCCTGCGAAGTTATGGATAATTGAACACTACTTTTTAAAATACATGGAGAATGAGCAATCTGCATTATAGCAAGATGGAGTCAAGAGGGTCAGGTGACCTCCCCCCTTGTCTGCAAATGTACATGTAATTGTCCAATGTTGGAAGTAGCATGTGTGTCCTGTCAGCACATTAAAATCTTAATAGTATTTTTTGGACATTCCGCTGAAGCGACATTATAAATGCAACAGATCACTCCTGTGGAGTTAACAGCTACTATTGTCTAAATGTCTACAAGAACTGATGTACAATGAACACACAGACTTAGTGGCTGCAGAATGAAATTCCACAGAAGGAGTGTGAAGGAAAACCGTTCCATCACAAGGAGGCACAAATGACCGAGATTCATTATATGTTAGTGATAATATCGTCAGGGACCATTTATATGGACAATGGGAACACTAATACTATGGTCACCTAAAAAAAAAGCCTATATTAGGAAACATTCAGTAACACACATCTTGAGAGCAGTAGTCAGTCAGCCTAGGTGACAAATAGACTAGACGGGAGAGATCCCACCATACAGAGAAAAGACCCAGCCTAAAATCCCCTAACAGGCAGAGAAGTGGGGCTTTCAACTGGAGCAAAGCCAGAAACCTACTGTTGCAGGAGTAAGCCACTGTGAATTCATCACCAGAGACTTCCAACCTCCACTTCAGTGAACCAAAAAAAATCATCAGGCCTGCAATGTTTCTAGTATCCATCTCAAAAGACAAGCAAATTAGTGACTTTTTGGAATTTTTCCTAAAAACCTCAGTGCATGTTATCTCTTTTGTAATCACCTTTTCTTGTGAGTGTGGGTCTTCTGTGGGTATGTGAGTGGGTGATGTTGCGATTACATTCAGGACCTGAGAAATAAACTTTTTTTTAAACTTATGAGAAAACCTGTCTTGTGTCTGTTCTTGAGAGTCATAGCGCTCAAGGGGATTAAAACATTTCTTTCAAAGACATCATGCTGTGGTCACTCAAGAGGTGGGAAAAAGGGGAAACCATCCCAGCATCTCTCCCCTGTCCATAATACAAAAAAAGATTTAAATCTTTTCTAAGTTATGGTCCGGATTTTCGACATGATGAAGAGGCTTTCCATCATAGCGAAAATCCAGGATATGGACGAAAATTTTAAGTCCCTGCCCCCAGCCCAGCATTTCCCATCTTTGTAGGGGTAGGACTATAGTAAGGTTGGGGCTCACGCACGTGCGATTCATGGAGGAACTGACCATTTAAACCACTAGCTTTAGTGGGATTTTGGAAGTACAGGGGTGTGGTATCCAGAGTGCGCAATTAGAACAGGTAAAAGGAGGTCTGAACTTGGTGGATGCATTTGGATTCTCCTTTGGAGAGGTAAGGTTGTTTTGGATAGGGTCCCGGGGCACCTTTGAGAGAAGTACAGCACCATATGGGATTGTTAAAAGTGAACATGATTATGCACTTTTTACACAAAAACTCATTGGAACTATGAAGCTGTCAAAGAGCTGTCCAGCTGCCAAACCTGTCCAGGAAGTGTCAAACCTGTCAAACCTGTCCAGGGAGTGTCAAACCTGTCAAATCTGTCCAGGAAGTGTCAAATCTGTCAAGGAACTGTCCAAGGATATTAGGTGAGTTGGCGTGGAGGGGATAATGGCAAAAGGTGGTGGTTGGGGTGTATGAGTTGGCATATGGGGCATGGGGCAATGGTGGTGGGTAGAGGGGCACTAAGTTGACATCGGGGTATGGGGACATATTGGGTGGATAGAGGGGGACTACATTAGCAAAGGGCTGTGAGGGGTCATTGGGATGGGTGGGGACATATGTTGGCATAGGTTGACATGGATGGGGCATAGGGAATGTGTGTTTGGAGGATGAGGGCTGGAGGGATGTTATTTGTTTTATTATATTTTATTTTAAGCACAGTGCCAGAGCACAGAGGCAGGTATGTGCCCACCTCTGCACACGCAGCCTCCACATTCTATTCCTTTCGGCCTACAACACCCCACCACCATCGCTGGCCGAAAATCCAACCTGCAGGGTGAGGTTTTTAGAGAGCAAGTTCACCAAGCCGAGAAATCTCCTGACTCAGCTAACCCAATCCAGGGACAAAAATCTGAGCTTATATTTTTGGTGAATTTTAATGTGCATTGAGCCAAGGGGAATCTTTGTTGAAGAATGATTTTGTCTTTTCTCGTTTATGGGGTGTGGGCATTGTTGGCATTTACTGTCCATTCCTAATTGCCCTTGAGAAGGTGGTGGTGAGGCACATTCTTGAACCACTACAGTCCGTGTGGTCAGATAGACCCATGTTGTTGTTTGGGAGGGAGTTTTACGATTTTGACCCAGCGACGATGAAGGAATAGTACAATATTTCTAAGTCAAGATGGTTTATGCTATGGAGCGGACCTTGCAGGTGATGGGGTTCCAATACATCTGCTGCCCTTGTTGTTGTAGGTGGTAGAGGTTGTAGGTTTGGTAGGTGGTGTTGAAGAACCCTTGGTTATGCATCTTGTAAATGGTACACACTGCTGCCACTGTGCACTGATAGTAAAGAGAGCGAATTTTCAAGGTGGTTCATGGGGTATGAATCAAGCCCTTTGTCTTGGATGGTGTCATGCTGCTTGAATATTGATGAAGATTCACACATCCAGGCAAGTGGAGCATTTTCCATCACACTCCCGACTTGTGTGGAAATGTTTTGGGGAAGCAGGAAGTGAGTTACTCACTGCAGAATTCCCAGCCTCTGACCTGCTCTTGCAGCAGCGGTATTTATGTGGTGCTGCAGATAAATTTCTGGTGGGGGATTCAATGATGTTAATTCAGTTGAATGTCAAGGGGAAGTGATCAGCCATTCTCTTGTTGGAAATGGTCATTACCTGACACTTATGTGCCATGAACCATGCCCTTCCTTATCCCCCACACATTTATATTCTAACAGGTGAGGTGAGAATTTGCAACTAGTTGTAAACTAATTGATAGAGATTGATTAATATGATAATTCAATGATTCATATTCGTTGTAGCATTTGACTACCAGGAAGGTACAAGATGAACTAATTGGACTTTGGTCTTATATCATCTAGCAATCCTGATGTTTGCAATTAAACTGTTTCGGACTGATCCTACAGTTATAGTGTGCATGCACTGAAAGACAGCTCTTCATAATGCAACCTAATTGTGAATAGTTAAAGCACAAACAAACAAGTGAGGGTTGGGGAGGGCAGCGGCGAGTGGAAGAAGGGGCAAGCAGGAGGGTCAGGGAGCAAGAGGGGTGGGGAACAGAAGGGTCAAGAAGCAGAAGGATCAGCTAGGGATGGAGAGCAGGAGGGTCAGGGAGCAGGAAAGGCCAATCAGGTCGCATGCACTATGTCAGCCTGGCACAAACAATGCGAAAGTGGAAATCCCAACGCTAAGTGAGCATACCAGCCATGTAACATTGGCAACGTTAAAGCTGAATGACTTAAAACAGTGCAACTTATCATGGAGACTAACTGTAATTGACTGAATGGTAAACTTAACTACTTTTTGGTTCAGTCAATAAATAACAAAAAACCAGCAGAAAAGCAATCAAATCACATTTTCAAATGTACCATTCAATAAACACTATTGCCACAACTGACATTTAATAGCTCAAGTCATTTCTTCAGACAGTTTTGATCTGCCACTTATCTCCTTCACTGAGGTGAGAAATAACAAAAATTGTACTGATCTGAAAGCTATTACATTTAGAAAATTGATTAATCAACATTGGAAGAACAAGAGGTTTTCTTCAGACAGGCACTCAGTGTTGTCTGGAGCCTGAAATTTCAGGGTCCCAATGAAAGTGCCAACATTACATTTTACAATAGCAGTATTGAAAAATTATCTACCAGTCAATACTGTACAGTTTAAAGTTGTAACACCATACATAGCAACAAGACGCGAACAAGTCTGTGTAGTTAGTCATGCAGGAAGATTTTGGTAAGGAATGTAGCTTAAAAATGTGGCATAGAGTGTAATGAGGATTCAGAGAGTTTGATCAACTTGAATATGGAGTTGCAAATTTTGTTGGGATTTGATTTTGGAAGCCCTGTATTTTAAGGCTTTTTCCAAGATAGTTCCTGGGAAGTCAACTCCCTCAGGAGGTCCTCATTGTGCACCTCTATCCTTTGCTATGAACTGCCATCCTCAGCACTTTCTTTCCCCATCTCCTCTATTCCACTGTTTAAGTCTCCTTGGCTCTAACCATGGGTGCATTCTAGCCCCAATTTAAATAAACTGCCAACTTCCACTGCCACTGCCCATTCCTCGACCATTCCTGTCTTTCTCAGTGAGCTGTTTTTTGTCTTGAATTTTGACTTTGAATTCCTGGACAACTCTGGACATTAAGATTACATTGCTGCACTGCCTCTGCCATTTCCCTCCTTTCCCCACGCTCACTGGGCCATACTTCCTCCAAAACAACCCCTGCCCTAACTCTAAACTCTTTAGTTTCTCTCTTATCTCGCCTCATGCCCTCTCCGTGCTTGTCTTGTCCATGAGACCCACCTCTTGCTCTCTCAGCCCTATTCCCAATAAACTACTGACAACCCAACTTCCCCTCTTGGTCCCCATGTTAGTTGATATTGTTAACAGTTCCATCTCCTCAAGTCCTGTCCACCTCTCCTTCAAATCTGACATCATTGCCCTTCTCTTCAAGAAACCAACCCTTGACCCTACCATCATTGCAAACTACCACCCCATCTGCAACCTCCATTTCCTCTCCAAGGCCCCTTAGTGTATCGTTGCCTCCCAAATCCATACCTACCTTTTGTGGAGCTCCACGCTTGAATCCCTCCAATCAGGTTTCCCTCACTGCCATGGTATTGAAACGACTGTTATCAAAGTCAAAAATAACATCCTGTGTGACTGTGACTAAAGGTAAACTATCCTTCCTCATCCTTCTTGACATTTCTGCAGCCTTCAACATAGTTGATCACGCCATCCTGCTCCAACACCTCTCCACTGTTGTCCAGTTGAGTTGGACTGCATTTGCCTGGTTCCATTCTTATCTCTCTGATCATAGCCAGAAAATCACCGTCAATGATGTCTTTCTCCCACGCCATTACCTCTGGTGTCCCCCGGATCTATCCTTGGCCCTCTCCTATCTATATGCTGCCCCTCAGTAACATTATCCAAAAGAACAATGGGTAAAAGTTTTAGCTCAGTGGACAGGCATATGGGTGTGGATTTGGGAGTCAACGATACACTAAGGCGAGAATCCCGACGTCAATGCACAGTCGCGCAATATTTCGTTCGGCGGGCACGCGCCGGAGTCAGCAGCATGCCCACCAACAATTAAAAAGCCTGTTAAGGCCATTAAATTATCAATTAAGTTGAATTTTTGGCTGCCCACCCAACCTTACGGTTGGCGGGCAGGCGAAAAGGCCAAGCGGCCTTTGCGCTCTTTAGGAAACCTCATCCACAGGCGCGATGTGGTTTCCTAAAGCAAATAAAAATCAAATAAAAATTTTAAAACTTAAATAAGATGTCCCTGCTTATGTGACAGAGTCACATGAGAGGACATGTTTCATTACATTTTTATTTTCTGTATTTTTTTGTAACACTTCTTCTTCCTGAGGCAGCTTTGTGCCTCAGGGAGATTATGAAGCGTGCGCTCACGCACATGCACAAAGTTCACATTCGCCAAGCTCGCACTCTCACACCACCCTCCCCCGCCTGCACAGACAGCGCTGAGCGCTGCCAATCACGTTTCACACTGGGTGGGCCTCAATTGGCCCGCCCAGTGTGAAATCGCCTTCTGGCCCCAATCGCAGGCTGTGGCTGGCTTCCCAACCACCCCCACCCACCCCCACCGAACCTGCCCGACATGGGTGAAATTCTGCCCAATGTCAGTTCCTATGTCTGACTGACACCCAGCCCTACATCGTCATCGTTTCTCACGACCCCTCCACTGTCTTAAATTGTCAGAATGCTTATCTGACATCCAGTACTGGATCTTGCCTCCAATTAAATATTACGAAGACCGAAACCATTGTCTTTGGACCCTGCCACAAATTCTGTTTCCCAGTCATTGACTCCATTCCTCTCCTTCTTAACTCTCTGAAGCTGAATCAGACTGTTCTGAGCCCAGGGTGAGCTTTCAACCACATATATGTGCCATCACTATGACCACCTATTCTACATCTGTAACATCACTTGGCTCTGCCCCTACCTCAGCTTTTCTGCTGCTGAAACCAAGCACAAATCTTTATTATCTCCGGACTTGGCAATTCCAACAAATTCTTGGCCACCCTCCCCACATCCTCCCCTCCGTAAACTTGAGGTCATCCAAGTGTCCTAACTCGCATCAAGTCCCATTCACTCATCTCCCCTGTGCTCACTGACCTGCATTGGCTCCTGGTTAAGGAACACCTCGATTTTAAAATTCTCGTCCTTGTTTTCAAATCCTTCCATGACATCACTTCTCCCTATCTCCTCTAGATAATCTCCTTCAGTGCTACAACCCTGCATTTGTCAATTCTAGCCTCTTGGGTATGCCCAATGTTAATCGCTTCAACAATGGTTGCCTATGCCCCAAATTCTGGAATTCCTTCACCACACCTCTCCCCCTCTCTACCTCACTTTCCTCCTTTAAGACACTTCTCAAAACCTACCTCTTTGATCAAGCTTTTGGTCATCTGATCTAATATCTCCTTATGTGGTTCAGTGTCATATTTTGCTGTCTAATGCTCCTGTGAAGTGCCTTGAGACATTTTATTACATTGAAGGTGCTGTATAAATATGAATGGTTGCTGCTGTCATTGTCATATGTTTATGTCCTATTGCATGATTGAGTACTTTATAAAGCTATGAATGCTTGACCTCAATATTTGAAGAATCTTATTGATTTTGAGGAATAAATAGAACATCTCATCATAAATAAATACCATCCTCTATGAAGAAATCCTTGGCATGTTCACCCTGCCAGCAAGAAAATCATTTGAAGTTCTGGCACATATCATTGACTTCAAACATATCCAATCAGACATTCTCAAACCAGAACATGAACGCTTTTCCTCAAGTTTTTTGGGTAGTTTTCATTCTTGAAAGATCCTATGCAGAATCTCAGAGGAGGGCTTCCTACAGCATGGTTTATGCAATCGCCATTCCTATACATGTTATTCCTTCTATTCTACTACTACTTTAACTGCAAGCAATTCCTTCTCTATTTTTATCCCTTGATTCTATTCAAGTAGGAAAAATTAAACTGTCAACAAAATTAATTACAACCATAAAATGTTATGTTTGATTATTCCCCGTCTGTGGAATTCTTGATATTTATTTTATTTAACTAGCTTCTGTAGATTTCACAGATTGTTTGAACTAGACTATATAAAGATGCACAAAAGGATTATAAGATCATAAACTATGCTTGGTTTATGACTGTACTTACGGATGTTAATATAGTGCACAGGCACTGTTTAAAATAATAACATATCCCAAACATTATCTCAGGATTGCAGCCAATTTCACAAAACATCACTTCAGTGAAACTAAAATTCAAAAAGCAAAGATTATTGCTGTTAATCATAATGTTATGTAAATGAATTTTAAGTTGCTACTAATGGTATGACTCCCTCTTTAAATTATTGTCAGATAAATATGCAAGAGGCCACCTTGTAAATATGGAGCACTTCAAAGAGCACAGAAATTCACGAGTATTGCTAGTTCTTTTGCAATTAGCCATCAATTAGCTATAATAATTCTGAGAAACACAAAGCACTGATTCATCACCCCTCCCCAAGCCTGGTTGCAAGTCAGATTGTGTACCTGAAATGCGCTCCACTTGATCCGACATCAACTCTCCTGTGTTTCTCAGTTCGAGGCACTTTCCATCCTCTTTTCCCCTAGTGCTGGGATTTGCACCTGCAAGGAGAAGTAATGGCTGCTAACTTCAAAGATTTTCAGCTGAGTTCATCTTGTTGGCACTGTAGAACAAGTTCATGCCTTCTTGCTGGCCATAGGTTTATACTTAGGCCCCATGCACATCTTCTGATTTGAGTAGGCTGGGGACAAGGAGGAAGGCCCATCACCAGTGAGATCACTATGCTTACATCTCCGCCAAGCGGAGTCCCAGAATAATGAGGCCAGAAGAAGCTGATGGTTCATAGTGTCTCATGGATGCCCAGACTTGAGCTGCTAGATCTGTTTGAAATCTATCCCATTTAGTACGGTGGTAGTGCCACACAACACAATGGAACTTTGTCCCCACAAGGACCGTGCGGTGGAGACTCCTACTGACACTGTCATGGACAGATGCATCTGCGGCAGGCAAATTTGTGAGGACGAGGTCAAGTATGTTTTTCCCTCTTGTTGGTTCCCTCCCAGCTGCCGCAGACCCAGTCTACCGAGCCACTTGTGGTGATGGACATTGGAGTTCCCCACCTAAAATATATTCTACGCCCTTGCTGCCCATAGTGCTTCCTCCAAGTGGTGCTCAACATGGATGAGCGCTGATTCGTCAGCTGAGGGAGGTACGTGCTAATCAGCAGGAGGTTTCCTTGCCCATATTTAATCCGATGCCATGAGACTTCATGGGGTCGAGAGTCGATGTTGAGGACTCCCAGGGAAACTCCCTCCTGACTGTGTACCACTGTGCTGCCACCTCAACTAGGCTGTCCTGCCGGTAGGACAGGACATACCCTGGGATGGTGATGGTGGTGTCTGGGACATTATCTGTAAGTTATAATTCTGTGAGGATGGCTATGTCAGACAGTTGCTGGTGGGGGAGGCCTGCACCCAACATATAACCCAGCAGGTTTAACCCTGTGGGCTGCTGGTCAGTGAAAGAGGGGGTGCCTCTTTCCCAGGCTCCCTGCATCAATCGGAGGTACCCCTCTCCGCTTTCACCCTTCCTCCTGCTCTGTCTAATATGTTCCCCCAATACACCCCACCCCCCCATTGGGGCCTGTCAGCCTGTCCCCAGTGAGGTCTTGGGCTTACCTGAATGTCCAGCTCGATTGCTGAACACCAACGTTTTGGCCTACCTGCAGCACCAGCAGAGACCACCGCTCCTGCTTGAACCTGCTGGTCTGCAGAGCTGCAGGCCTCTGATTGGCCGGCTATTCTATGGATGGGGCGGGATGTCCTCCTGGAGATGGACGGAAATCCTGCCTCATATTAATTAAAGGACCGTTGCCCGAAAAATTAAAGTGAGGCGAGGGAGTTAAATGGGAGTGGGGTCATCCCCAGGATTTATGCTAGGGTGCAGGGAGCCCACCCTAAGCCTAAAATACAGCCCAACCTCTCAGTATCCACCCTCTCAAACTCCTTCACAATCTTGAATGTATCAATGAGATCACCTCTCATTCATCTAAACTGCAGAGAATATAGGCCCAATTTACTCAGCCCCTCAAACATATGAGAACCCCCTCATCCCAGGGACCAATCTAATGAACCTTTGCTGTATTAGCAACAATGCAAGTGCATCCTTTTTTAAATATGGGGGCCGAAATTGCACACAGTATTCCAGGTGTACTCTCGCCAAAACCCTGGGCAATTGTAGCAAGACTTCTTTATTTTTATTGTCCATTCACTTTGCTAAAACGGTCAACATGCCATTTAGTTTGCTAATTGTTTGCAGTATCTGCACGCTAACTTTTTGCATTCTTTGTAAGAGTACAGACAAGTTGCTCCGAAATCAACACTTATAAGTTCCATGCCTTTTAAGAAATATTCTGTTTTCTATTCTTATGACCAAAGTAAATAACTTCACACTTCTCCACATTAAACTCAATCTGCCACTTTGTTGCCCAGTTAACTTGTCTTTATCTCTTTGTAGTCTCTTTGTGTTCTCCTTACAGCTTGCATTCCCACCCAGCTTTGTATCAGATCAAACTTAGATACAATATTCACTGTCTGTTTGCTTAAGCTATTAATATAGATTGTAAATAGCTGAAGCCCCAGCACTGATCCTTGCTGTACTCTACTAGTCACAGCCTACTAACTTGAAAAAGCCCCATTTATTCCTACTCTCTGCTTCCTGTCCATTAATCAATCCTCCATCCATGCTAATATATCACCCTCAACTCCTTATCTTGTGTATTAATCTTTTGTGTGGCACCTTATTGAATGCCTTTTGGAAATCCAAATATACTACATCCAATGGCTCCCCTTTATCAACCATATTAGTTACATCTTCAAAAAACTCTGATAAATTTGGTAAACATAATTTCTCTTTCGTGAAACCATGTTGACTTTGTCTGATCAAAGGGCTGAATCTTCAACTCGGCGAACGGGGGCAAGGCCCACTCGCCGAGGTGTAAAATGATGCGGGGTGATGTCGGGCGTGCATCCTGACATCGCAGAGCGTCATTTAGATTTTCAGTCTGGCGGGCGCGCAGCCAAGTTGGTTGCATGCCCGCCGAACTGTCAAAGGCATGTTAAGACCATTAATGAACTAATTAAGCCTATTGAGAAAGCTGCCTGTCCAACCTTAAGATTGGTGGGCAGGTGAAGAGCCCAGGCAGCCTTTGCATTTTTCACGGACCCTCATCCACGGGTGGGATGAGGTTTCATGAAGGGTTAATAAATTACATAAATTTTTCATTAAAGTTCAGTGACACGTCCCAGCTCATGTGACACTGTCACATGAGGGGACATGTCTTAAATTTTTTTTTCTACTTTACAAAAATTTTTGGAACTTAAACTAATCTCCCTGAGGCAGCTCTGTTCCTCAGGGAGATTTCTGCGCTCTTTCACGCACATGCACGAAAGAGCGCAGGCCCCGACTCAGGGAACCCTCCCCCCCACCACACCACCCCCACCCCCACTGGGGGTGCTCAGCGCTTCCGGGCATGGGTCACACTGGGCGGGCCTTAATTGGCCCTCCCACATAAAATGGCAGCACCAATCGGGTCCACGCCCACCCCTGTACAACCCTCCCAACAGGAGAAAAATTCTACCCATACTATGCTTTTCTAAGTGCATTGTTAACATTTCCTTATTAATAGATTATAGCACTTTTCCGATGACTGACGCCAGGCCAATTGGCCTTTAGTTCCCAGTTTTCTCTCCTGATTCTTTCTGGACTATATCTGCTAACTTCCAATCTACTGGTACTGTTCCAGAATCTAGGGGCAGAATTTTACGTCCTGCAAGCGGACGCGCGCCCAACCTGATAGGGCGTAAAATAGCGCGCGATATTTCAGTTGGCAGGCACACACAAGAGTGGGCAGCGTGCCCGCCAACAATTAAAAGGCTTCTTAAGGCCCTTAATCAATTAATTAAAAGCAACTTTTGCTACCTGTCCAACCTTAAGGTTGGCAGGCAGGAGAATTGGTCAACTGGCCTTTGGATTTTTAATGAAACCTCATCCAGACATCGTTTTCAACATGTCCCTGTTCATGTGACTGAGTCATATGTGGGGACATGTTTCTCTCATTTTTAAAAACTTTATTTCTGTTTCTACAAATCTTTAGTTCCCTGAGGCAGCTCCCTGCCTTCAGGGAGTTTTCAGTGCGTGCTCCCCCGTGGAATCGCAAATGTCTGCGCTTGCACTCCTCCCACCCCCACCCCAACACCCCTGAGGTTCTCAGCATGCATTTCATGCTGGCTGGCTGTTAGTTGGCCAACCAGCATGAAATGACCATTGGGGGCCAATCGCGGGCAGCAGACCATTTCCCAGTCACTCCCAGGCCCACCCAATGACCCGAAAAGCCTGCCCTAGGGAATTTTGGAAAGTCATAGCCAGCAGATCCACTATCTCTGCAGTTATCTCTTTTAGAATCCTAGGATGTAGACCATCAGGCCCTGGGGATTTATTGGTGTTACGAAAGTACGATAATTTTCAGAATATTTTTCTGGTTTGTTATAAAGTAGGTTTATGGGGGTGAATATCGTAGGTTTTGTCTGTGTGACTTAATTATATTTGGAGTCAAGTAGACTGCAAGCTTGGAGTTATCAAAAGAAGCTAGGTGTAGAAATGTGTTTGAAATGCTAATGATTAAACATGGATGCTGGCTTAGCATGCAAGGTGTGAAGGGAATTTGCATTTTTAGATAAGTGAAGGAATTGTTTGGATTTCAAAACAGTGTTAGTCTGTTTACAACCAACCAGATAAGCAAGGTTAAGGAGTGTGTTTATTTTTCCCAAAGGTTACTGACAATATTGGCAACATGAAAGTTTTTATATTGTGGGAAGGTACCGTTCCAAAGACATATGGAACAATAGAATTTACATATTAAAGAGAGAGAAACATATATAATGGAGAATGAAAAGCTGTGTGAGGAGAGGGCCATGTAAGATCTAACAGGAGTATGTGAAACAGACTTTAAGAAGCCTTCAGCCATTTGTGTATAAGTCTGTTATGTCCAGTAACTGAAGTTGGAGAAAGCCATTTGGAATTCCACTGTCAAGTGGGTACTGTGTTAACTTGCTGGTTTTGTTTTAAATCTAAAATCTATTTTGGATGGTTGCCTTAAAGGGGGTGTGCAACTGGGAGTCAGGTTAATTAGGAATTTCAGGAGTTGCTATAGTATTAAGTAATTGTAGTCTGATATACGTGCTTAAAATCTTTTATTTTGTTAATAAATATTTTAATTTAATTTTTTAAATCTCTCAAGGTCTTGGTGGACTCATTACCTCTGAATTCAGTGCACATCTTTTCATAATATGTACAAATTGCAAAACTGAAGATAGCGCGAACAAGTTTTCCTTCTGGATTTGGTTCGCCTGGCACACATCATTTGCCATGTCATAACAATTGGATTTTAGTCTCTTGAGTCTTTCTGGTGCTTTTCTCTGCTGACATTAATTATCTTAATCTCATCACCTTTATTAGCCCTTAGGTTACCTTCTATTTCTGATATGTAACATGTGTCTTTGACTGTGAAGACAAACATAAAATATTTGCTCATGATTTTGCCATTTCCTCATTCCTAATAATAATTTCTCCTCTCTCTGCTTCTAAGAGACCAACGTTAATTTGAGCTACTCTCTTCTTTTTTATACAATTGTAAAAGCAATTACAATCTGTTTTCAAATTCCTGGCTAGTTTACTCTCACATTCTATATTTTTTCCTTTTTATCAACTTTGTGGTAGTCCTTTGTTGATTTCCAAAACACTCCCAATCCTCAGACTTATTATTATTCTTTGCAACATTATTAGCCTTTTCTTCTAATCAGCTTTTCCACCATGCATCCGCGTGCATGCACGAACTTGTGCTCTCGCCCTCCTCCCCTTCCCCCAAGACAGGCAGTGCTGAGCACTGCCGCACACATTTCACGCTGGGTGGGCCTTAATTGGCCCACCAGCGTAGAATCGCAGTCCAGCCCCAATTGCAGGCGGCAGGCGGCTTCCCAAACATTCCTGCCTGCCCCCACCGAACCTGCCCAACAAGGGAAAAGCCCTGGCCTATGTGGGATTCAATTGTGATTACAATTCCCCAGTGGAACTTTAACTATGACATTACAAATTAATCCTGCCTTGTTGCACAATACGAGATCTAAAATAACTTTACCCCTAGTCAGTTCCACAACATCAGGAAACAGTTATGAAAGCATTCTACAATCACATCTTCCAGACCACCTTTGCCAGTTTGATTGATCCAGTTTACATGGAAATTTAAGTCCCCCACAACTATTACATTGCCTTTGTTACATTCTCCAATAATTTCTTGTTTAATATCCAATGGTATAACTACTGTTAGGAGCCTATAAATTACTCCCACCAGCATTTTCTGGCCGTTGCTATTCCTAACCTCCAGCCATACTGGTTCCACTTCCTGATTTTCTCAGCCAAGATCCTTTCTCACTCCTTATGTCATCCTTCATTGTCAGGGTTACCCCTCCCCCTTTTCCATTCTGCCTGCCTTTTTAAAATGTTGTGAACCTGGAATATTTATTTCCCAACCTTGGTCACCTTATAACCATGTCTGTAATTGTGATTAGATCAAAACCATTTATCTCTATTTGTGCCATGAGTTTGTCTCTCTTATTAAGAATGCTCTGTGCATTCAGATAAAGTGGCTTCAATTTTATTCTCCTACTATTATTCTTTGCATGGACCTTACTCTCTGAAGCACTATTACTCTTGCGCTTTCTGTCTTTCTGTCCCACTCAGCTTGCCTTTACCCACATTAATATATTTTTCTAATCTGAACTTTTATCTTTGGATTTCTAACTCTCTCTTTACCCAAACCTTCCTCCCTCTTTATTAGTTTAAAGCCATTTTTTCTTACTCTGACCATATTTGCTTGTGCAGTCTTATGTTCTGTCCCTTCCTATCACACTCTGATTACCTTTACCCATATCACTACTCTGCACTATTGCTTGTCTTCTCTTTAACTTTCCAAGTCTCCCCTCATGTAAACCCTCTCCCCAACTATTTAGTTTAAAGCACTCTCTACTGCCCTAGACTCACCAGACACTGGACCCAGCGTGGTTCAGGTGAAGACCATCCTGATGGTACAACTCGCTCTTTCCCCAGTATTGGTGCCCGTGCCCCATCAATCGAAACCCGTTTCCCCCACATCAAACTTTGAGTCATGCATTCAACTCTCTGATCTTATTTTCCCTATGCCAATTTGCTCAAGGCTCAGGTAGTAATCCAGAGGTTATTATCATTTTGATCCTAGCTGCTCATACTCGCTCAGCAGAACTGCTTCTTAGTCCCACCTATGTCGTTGATACCTACGTGCACTATGACAATTGGATTCTTCCTCTCCCACTCCAAGTCCCTCTCCAAGCCAAACGAAATGTCCTTAACCCTGGCACCAGGCAGACAACCCAGCCTTCGGGACTCACACTCTCGACTGCAGCTTGCTCATCTGCCCTGCAGTCCCTGCTCTCACCCACACAAGCTGCAAGAACGTCAAACCCATTGCACAATTGCAGAGGCTGAGGCTCCTCCACTTCTACCTTCTGGATCCCCATACCTGCCTCACTCACGTTCACACCTTCCTATCCCTGACCACAGGCCAACTCAAAGGTACCTAGCCTGAGGGTTGTGCCTATCTCCTGGATCAAAGGGTCCGGGTAACTTTCCACCTCCCTGATGCATTGCAATGTCTGAAGCTCAAACCCAGCTCATTAACTCTGAGGTGCGGTTCCTCGAGCTGTAGACATTTACTGCAGATGTGGTTGAAGTGGATCACACAGGTGTCCACATGCTACAGGTGCAACACATCACCTGTCCTGCCATCTTTATTGTCTTTTATTTAACTAATTAGGTTTCAACTTTAGAAATAATACTCAACTGTTATAACAGTTATACTAAGTAGTTTAAATAGTTAAACTATAAATTTAATGCAATACTTATATTTCCCTTGTAACACTTTGAACTACTGCCCTTGTTTAGAGGGATAAAATCTTACTCATCACAAATCACCTACCTGCTAACCTAATTAATGCCTTTGAACACTGAACAGCTACTGAAGGCTGAAAAAAGGTATAACAAGCACCGTCTCTTTCCCCTCTGCACCAAATTCTCATCTGCGCCAAAATTTGTAAGTTAGCACCCATTCCTCATCATCGCCACTCTGCGATCACAAAACATATTGGCTTTTACAGAGGGCTGGTGACTCACATCCAAGTTACAATTGCTAACTCAGCTTCTTGCTTCGGTAATAAATACTGTGGCTGCAAGAGCAAGTCAGAGGCTAGAAGTTCTGTGGAGAGTAACTCACCTCCTGCCTCCCCAAAGCCTGTCCACCATCTACAAGGCACAAGCCAGGAATTTGATAGAATGCTCTCCATTTGCCGAATGAATGCAGCTCCAGAAAAACTCAAGAAGCTCAACACCATCCAGGACAAAGCTGTCCACTTGATTGGCACCCCATCCACTACCTCCAACATTCCCTCCCTCCAACCATCACTGACACACATTGACAGCAGTATATACCATCTACAATATGCACTGCAGGAACTCACCAAGGCCCCTTCAACAATGCCTTCCAAATGCACAACCTCTACCACCTAGAAAGATAAGGGGCAGCAGATGCATGGGAACACCACACCTGCAAGGACCTCCCCAAGCCACTCACCATCCTGACTTGGAAATATATCGACGTTCCTTCACTGTCGCTGGGTCAAAATCCTGGAAATCCCTCCCTAACAGCACTGTGGATGTACCTACACCAAATGGACTGCAGGGGTTCAAGAAGGAAGCTCACCCCACCTTCTCAAGGGCAATTAGGGATGGGCAATAAAAATGCTGGTCTAGCCAGCGTCACCCACATCCCATGAAAGAATAAAAAAATTTAATTGACAGCTAAATACAAATTCCAGGCAGTTTCTCTTAAACTAGGCTTTTTAACTAATTTGCAGTTTTAAAGTTATAAGTTAAAGTCTGACTGTTAATATAAATCATAACTTGAGAAAAACTTACCAGAGATACCCCACGTGCATCAAATTCCCAAGTTAGCACTTGCACTTGGTCGCACTCAGCCCTCGTCATCTCCACTAGGTGCTCCCACTCTCAAATGCATTGGATGCGCTGTCTGAAAAGGTGGTGGAAATAGATTCAATAGTAACTTTCAAAATAGAAGTGGATATGCAATTAAAAAGGAAAATCTTTTAGTACTACGAGGGAAAAACAGGAAAGTAGGACTAAATGGCAGCTCTTGCAAAGAGCCAGCACAGGAACAATGGGCTGAACAGCCTCTTCTGTGCTGTATCATTCTATGACTCTATTAACGGTAGGCTGTCAGTGAACAAGCAATAGTTACATCTAAATCATTTTCCTTCTCCATCTTTGCTAAACAATCAATTGCTTCATTGCACATTCAATTTTACTTTGTTCAATAATGCTGTTCTAACAATTTATTTTAAAATCAATTGACGCCTACCAGAAAAGGTTAGTTATGCCACCCTTTTTCAAGCAGGTGGGAGCACAAGACGGACCTGCACAAAATTGATCCTTTAAATCCTATGGGTGATGTTATTGTAGAATTGTAGAAGTTTTGCAAATCTACCACTGCTGCACAATGTAAAATTATTGCACCTTTAATGAAGATTCGCCTGTGCAATGAAGCCCTGGAGTCATCGCTGTGGTCATAGGGACTCAGCTAGATAACGCAGGGGTATGTCAGACCTGTATATAGTGGGGGTTTTGCCCAGGCAGTTTGTTGCTGATATAGGATTTTATTGAGGGGGTTAATAATTGAAGGGAGGGTTATGCTAATGGTGGTTTATTGTTGTAGCAGGGTTTTATTCAGAGGAATAGTTATTGTGGGGGTTTAGAGTGAAGGTGGAGGTTTAGTGCTGAGGCAGGGGGTTTTATTGAGGGATTTAAGGATGAGGCTGGGTGTTTATTGAGGGTGTTTAGGAATGAGGCCAGGTGTTTATTGTGGGGGTTTAGGGATGAGGTCGGGTGTTTATTGAAGGGGTTTAAGGATGAGGATGGGTGTTTATTGAGGGGGTTTAGGGATGAGGCCGGGTGTTTACTGAGGGGCTTTAGGGATGAGGCCGGCTGTTTAGGGATGAGGCCGGGTGTTTATTGAGGGGGTTTAGGGATGAGGCTGTGTTTTTATTGATGGGGTTTAGTGATGAGGCCGGGTGTTTACTGAGGGGGTCTAGGGATGAGGCCGGGTGTTTATTGAGGGAGTTTAGGGATGAGGCCGGGTGTTTACTGAGGGGGCTTAGGGATGAGGCCAGGTGTTTACTGAGGGGGTCTAGGGATGAGGCCGGGTGTTTACTGAGGGGGTTTAGGGATGAGGCCGGGTGTTTACTGAGGAAGTTTAGGGATGAGGCCAGGTGTTTACTGAGGGGGTTTAGGGATGAGGCCGGGTGTTTACTGAGGGGGTTTAGGGATGAGGCCGGGTGTTTACTGAGGGGGTTTAGGGATGAGGCCGGATGTTTATTGAGGGGGTTTAGGAATGAGGCCGGGTGTTTACTGAGGGGGTTTAGGGATGAGGCCGGGTGTTTACTGAGGGGGTTTAGGGATGAGGCCGGGTGTTTACTGAGGGGGTTTAGGGATGAGGCCGGGTGTTTACTGAGGGGGTTTAGGAATGAGGCCGGGTGTTTACTGAGGGGGTTTAGGGATGAGGCCGGGTGTTTACTGAGGGGGTTTAGGGATGAGGCCGGGTGTTTACTGAGGGGGTTTAGGGATGAGGCTGGGTGTTTACTGAGGGGGTTTAGGGATGAGGCCGGGTGTTTACTGAGGGGGTTTAGGGATGAGGCCGGGTGTTTATTGAGGGGGTTTAAGGATGAGGCCGGGTGTTTACTGAGGGGGTTTGGTGCTGCGCATTTTCAGTTCCAGTTCCGTTGGGGGGAGGTTGCCGAGGGACGAGCCATGGCCTGGCCCACTTCAAGAGACAGCTGAACCTACAGACCGATGAAGCACTGGCACAGACCCTGTTGGATGCTGCCTTTAACAACAACTTTGAGAGCGTTAAAGACTAAGGGACAAGAAATCTGGAGTGGAGTCCCATTAAGCGGTTGACGATCCCTTCAAACAACCTTCTTGCAACTCCTGCAACTGACTGGACTTCAGATGTATACGTTCTTACCTTTTCTCTGTATATTGGCCTATGAGGTTGTGAGGTGGGGGTGGGATAACATTTAGACGTTAGGCAAGTCTGTGCATCCGAAAACCATGCCTAAACTATGCAGCAAACTAATGGAGAGGTCACTTCATCCTTTCTCTCATCAGTGAAGAAACAAACACAGCCGATCACCTACAGGTTATAAAACTGGCTCAACTGGTGCTGAACAAGGGTGCCACAAAGGTCACTCTTTCAGCACTGGGATGGATCATGACATCCTACTGGTCATTCACTGCCTGCAACAAGGTGGGCAGCCCCCAGCCAGTAAGGTACTGATTCACCAATACCTGCCTTTCTCTCTGGGTATGAGAGGATAAGGGATTTTTGTTTCAAAAATGGATGGAAAGCGAATGCCCAACAAGCTAAAGGGAAGAATTTTCCAGCTTGGAAGCTGGAACATCAGGACTATGTGCGCTGGCATGAATAATGACTCATGTTTGACATTGAATGTATGCAAGACTGCGCTGATTGACCGTGAGCTATGCAAGTTTGATGTTGACGTTGCTGGTCTCCAGGAAAGCAGATTTGCCGACACAGGCTCCATACGCGAGGTGAGCTACACCTTTTATTGCCAGAGCAAGAGCACAGAAGCCAATGCGAGCATGGTAAGGCTTTGCAGACAGCAACAGATCAAGGCATCTTTTGAGCCACCAGCAGCAAGTTCTGAGCTCCTCATCTCTCTGTGCCTGCCATCTGATGGGAGCCTTGTCAACCTCGTCTGTACTTATACACCAACCGTGATGCTAATGCCTTAGACAAAGATCAATTCTATTACCCTCTACACAACATTCTGGAGCACATTCCAAATGGTGAGAAGTTAGTCATCATAGGTGATTTCAACATGCATGTTTGATCAGACAAACATCCATGGCCAACACCCCTTGGTCATCATGGGGTAGCCAAGATCAATGAAAATGGACATAAACTTCCGGCCCAGAATAAAAACTCTGCATCACCCACACTTTCTTTCAGGGCAGCATTACCACAAGGCATCATGGCATCATCCAAGATCTGGCTTTTGGCAGAAATGATACCAAATACTTGTTTGCATTGGTGCTCGAGTAATTGCTATCAGCTAAAGGCTTATCAGGAAATGCCAATGTTGATATTGATGGTGCTTGGAATTTGCTGAGTTCAATCACCTATGAGACAGCAGCAGTAACCTGCAGAGTTGGAACACACAACAAAGAGAGTTTTGAGATCTACTCAGCAGACATGGCACCTGTCATTGAAGCAAAACATAAAGGGTACGTGGTGCTCAACATAAACCCTACAGCTAAAACACTATTGGCAGGATCTTTAGGTTGGTGTAAGGGGGGTGGGGCCTGCTCTCCGATGCATAAAATGACGCGGGATGACGTTAGGTGGAACTCCTGACATCACCCTGCGTCATTTCAATTTTCAGGTCGGCAGGGGCACAGCCGAATCAGCTGTGCACCCGCCAATGTGTCAAAGGCCTACTGAGGCCATTGACAAAGTTATTAACCTCATTGCTGGACCTGCCCGTCCAACCATAGGGTAGGCGGCCAGGCCTGGAGCCCTGGTGGGCTTCAGAGAAAGCATGAAACCTCATCTACGGGCGGGATGAGGTTTCATAAGGGTTTTTAAAAATTTAATAAATGTATGATTTAAAGTGATGGACATATCCCAACTCATGTGACACTGTCACATGAGGGGACATGTCAGGAAAATTTTGTTTTTGCACCTTAACCATTTTTAAATTTGGAGCTGATGTCCCTGAGGCAGCACTTAGCCTCAGGGAGGTGTGTGTGCTCTTTGGCACGCATGTGCAAAAGAGCACACTCTTGGCTGAGGGAATCCACCCCACCCTCACAGGGAGCGCATAGCGCTTCCTGGCAGACGTCATGCTGGGCGGGCCTTAATTGGCCCGCCCACGTAAAATGGCGGTGCGCCCCCAATTGGGGGCGCCAATCGGAGGTTCGCATGCCTGCACCCGCTCCTGCACTTCCCCCGGACAGGGGGGAAAATTCTTCCCTATATGACTTGAAAGTAGCCAAGACAGTTATGCAAAAGACAAGGAGACACTGCAAATAAATACTAGATCAATCCACACCGAGAAATCCAAACTGCCTGGGACAATCCACGTGGTTACATGTGACGGTATCAAGAGGGTGCTTGGTCCCATCATTCCCAAAGTTTCCCTTCTGAAATTGGCAGACAATGACGTACTCAATGATAGAAGCAAACAGATCTCTCACTGAGTTGAACACAACTGTGACCTGTATTCCTGTGAGATGGACATGCCCCAGGCTGCATCTGATGCTCTCCTGCAGCTCCCTGTCATGGACAAGTTAGATGCAGTACCTTCGTCAATGAGCTTGAAAAGGCCATTATTTCCTTACACAGAAAAGCACCCAAGGATGGAATTCCAGCCTAACCGCTTAAGCAGTCCCATCTATTGCCATACCTTTGTGGTCTCCTCCGTCTCTGTTGGAGGGCATAATCTATTCCACAGGGCATGCGTAATGCAAAATCGTCATGTTTACAAAAACAAAGGTGGCTAAGAAGAATGCAACAACCACAGCGGCATCTCACTCTCCAGGTCCCTGAGAAGGCCTTTGCTAGGATTATGCTGAAAGCAGTCCATCAACTTGCAGACTGAGTGTCTCCAGAAGCTCAGTGTAGTTTCTGTGCTGGCAAAATCTGCTGATCAGGACATAATCTTCTCCATAAGGCAGCTATGAGAGAAGTATGGGGAACAGGACTTACCTCTCTACCTTGCTTTCATAGATCAAGCATTCAACACTGTCGGCAGAGCAGAACTCTACAAGATTTTGGAGAACATTGGCTGTCTACCAAAGTTTTGTCCATTCCTTATATGACAACATGAACAGTACTGCACAGTTTGACAGCTCCACTTCTGACAGTTTCAGGCTGAAGAATGGAGTTAAATGTGCCCTAGCTCCCACTTGTTTGGTATTTTCTTCTTCATGCTCCTGACCTATGCACACTAGATCAGACAGCAGACTTTACAATCTGTCCAGACTAAAAGCAAGGACAAAAACACTACACGTCTTGCCCAGGGAACTCCTCTACACTGATGATGATGTTGCACTAGTCACTCACGTGAAAACTCAGCTACAAAGACTCAAAGGTTGCCTCCCATGCCTGTAAGTTGTTCTTCCAGACTATAAGAGTCAAGAAAACTGCAGTTATGTGACAGGGTGTCACATCTCCATGATTACACTAAACAATACTCTTCTGGAAGTGGTTAGCAAATGATGCTACCTTGGGTCTATGGTGACAGACATTCTGACTCTTGCTGCAGAACTCAGCACACATATATAGAAAGCAGATAGCCTTTGGCTAACTCACAAAACATGCTTGAGAAAGCAACAAACTGACCCTTGGGACCAATGAGGCCTGTGTTCTCAGCATATTGTTGTATGGTTGGGCAGTGTAAATGACTGACAGCTGTCAAGAAAGGAAGCCCAACAATTTTTCTCTTTGATGTCTGCAGTACATTCTCAGCATCTCATGAAAGGACAAAATCACAAATGTGACAGTCCTCGCAAAGGTCTCCTAAGTATGCTGCACTCAAGCAAAGGTGACTTTACTGGCTTGGGTACGTTCGCAGGATGAAAGAAAAATGCATTCCCAAGGTTATTATTTATGGGGAAGTAGCTGGAGTCAGAAGGCCAGAGGGACACCCAAAGCTCCTCTTCAAATATGCTTGAAAGCATGACACCAAAGCCCTTAACTTCGGCACCAGCTAACAACAGAGAAATGGTGACATTACATGTGAACCATGACGATCAGTGGCTACAGCAGTTTGGCAGCAGCAGCCAACACTGAAAACATGATCCCATAACAGCACCTTATATGCGGCATTTGTGGCAGAACCTGCTTCTCACAGATGGGTCTCTTCAGCCATCAGCAAAAGTGCACTGTGTGAAACTACCCCACCGCCAGTGAATTTGCTGCATGTCCATCATCGTAGATGGAAGGATGCCAATGACGACAATGTCACAAATGCCTAATGTGCTTGTGCCAAATTCCTTTCTCAGTTATTTTAATGAAGATAGTAACTCATTTAAATCAAACAACAAGATAAAAGCAAAAAACTGCAGATGCCGGAAATCCAAAACAAAAATAAAAACACCTGGAAAAACTCAGGAGGTCTGACAGCATCTGCGGAGAGGAACACAGTTAACGTTTCGAGTCCGTATGACTCTTCAACAGAACTAAGGAAAAATAGAACAGAGGCGAAATATGAGCTGGTTTAAGTGGTGGGGGGAGGTGGGGGGGGTGGTGGGATTGAGACAGGTAGAGCTGGATAGAGGGCCAGTGATAGGTGGAGATTGCCAAAAGATGTCATAGACAAAAGGACAAAGAGGCGTTGAAGATGGTGATATTATCTAAGGAATGTGCTAATAGGTGACATTAAGGGTAGAAAGCAGGACAAGCAAGGTACGGATAGCCCTAGTGGGGGTGGGGTGGGGGGAAGGGACCGAAATAGGCTAAAAGGTAGAGATAAAATAATGGATGGAAACACATTTTAATATAATGTAAATAGGTGGGAAAAGAAAAATCTATATAAATTATTGGAATAAAGGGGGATCGGAAAGGGGGTGGGGATGGAGGAGAGAGTTCATGATCTAAAATTGTTGAACTCAATATTCAGTCCGGAAGGCTGTAAAGTGCCTAGTCGGAAGATGAGGTGCTGTTCCTCCAGTTTGCGTTGAGCTTCACTGGAACAATGCAGCAGGCCAAGGACGGACATGTGGGCATGAGAGCAGGGTGGAGTGTTGAAATGGCAAGCGACAGGAAGGCCTGGGTCATGCTTGCAGGCAGACTGAAGGTGTTCCACAAAGCGGGCACCCAGTCTGCGTTTGGTCTCTACAAAGTAGAGGAAACCGCAATGGGATCAGCGAATGCAGTAGACTAAATTGAGGGAAGTGCAAGTGAAATGCTGCTTCACTTGAAAGGAGTGTTTGGGCCCTTGGACGGTGAAGAGAGGGGAAGTAAAGGGGCAGGTGTTGCACCTTCTGTGGTTGCATGGGAAGGTGCCGTGGGAGGGGGTTGAGGTGTAGGGGGTGATGGAGGAGTGGACCAGGGTGTCCCGGAGGGAACAATACCTGCAGAATGCCACCGGGGGGGTGAAGGGAAGATGTGTTTGGTAGTGGCATCATGCTAGAGTTGGCGGAAATGGCGGAGGATGATCCTTTGAATGCGGAGGCTGGTGGGGTGATAAGTGAGGACAAGGTTCTGGGAGGGAGAGGAAGATGTGAGGACGGATGCACGGGAGATGGGCTGGACACGGTTGAGGGCCCTGTCAACCACCGTGGGTGGAAAATCTCGGTTAAGGAAGAAGGAAGACATGTCAGAGGAACTGTTTTTGAAAGTGGCATCATCAGAACAGATGCAACGGAGGTGAAGGAACTGAGAGAATGGGATGGAGTCCTTACAGGAAGCTGGGTGCGAGGAGCTGTATTCGAAGTAGCTGTGGGAGTTGGTAGGCTTGTAATGAATATTGGTGGACAGTCTATCACCAGAAATTGAGACAGAGAGGTCAAGGAAGGGAAGGGAAGTATCAGAGATGGACCATGTGAAAATGATGGAGGGGTGGAAATTGGAAGCAAAATTAATAAATTTTTCCAGGTCCCGACGAGAGCATGAAGCAGCACCGAAGTAATCATCGATGTACTGGAGAAAGAGTTGTGGGAGGAGGCCGGAGTAGGACTGGAACAAGGAATGTTCCACATACCCCATAAAGAGACAGGCATAGCTGGGGCCCATGCGGGTACCCATAGGCACACCTTTTATTTGGAGGAAGTGAGAGGAGTTTAAGGAGAAATTGTTCAGTGAGAGAACGAGTTCAGCCAGACGGAGGAGAGTAGTGGTGGATGGGGATTGTTCGGGCCTCTGTTCAAGGAAGAAGTGGAGAGCCATCAGACCATCCTGGTGGGGGTTGGAGGCGTAGAGGGATTGGAAGTCCATGGTGAAGAGGAAGCGGTTGGGGCCAGGGAACTGGAAATTGTTGATATGATGTAGGGTGTCAGAGGAATCACGGATGTAGGTGGGAAGGGACTGGATAAGGGGAGAGAGAATGGAGTCAAGATAGCAAGATGAGTTCTGTGGAGCAGGAACAGGCTGACACGATCGGTCTGCTGGGACAGTCCTGTTTGTGGATTTTGCGTAGGAGGTAGAAGCGGGCCATTGAGGTTGGGAGACTATGAGGTTGGAAGCTGTGGAAGGAAGATCTCCAGAGGAGATGAGGTCAGTAACAGTCCTGGAAACAATGGCTTGATGTTCAGTGGTGGGGTCATGGACCAGGGGGAGGCAGCAGGAAGTGTCTGCGAGTTGACGCTCAGTCTCTGCGAGGTAGAGGTCAGTGTGCCAGACAGCAACACCACCACCACCCTTGTCAGCATGTTTGATGACAATGTCAGGGTTGGACTTGAGAGAACAGAGTGCAGCAAGTTCAGAGAGAGACAGGTTAGAGTGGGTGAGAGGAGCAGAGAACTTGAGATAACTGATGTCACGCTGACAGTTCTCAATGAAAAGATCAAGAGAAGGTAAAAATCCAGAGGGAGGGGTCCAGGTGGAGGGAGAATATTGGAGATGGGTAAAAGGATCCGTTGAACAGGGAGAAGACTCCTGCCCAAAGAAGTGAGCACGGAGACGAAGGTGGCGGAAGAAGAGCTCAGCGTCGTGCCAAGCCCGAAATTCATTGAGATGAGGGCGCAAGGGTATGAAACTGAGTCCTTTGCTGAGCACTGAATGTTCAGCATCGGAGAGGGGAAGGTCAGGGGGTATGGTGAATACACAGCTGGTGCAAGCATGACCCAGACCTCCCTGTCGCTTGCCATTTCAACACTCCACCCTGCTCTCATGCCCACATGTCTGTCCTTAGCCTGCTGCATTGTTCCAGTGAAGCTCAACTCACACTGGAGGAACAGCACCTCATCTTCCGACTAGGCACTTTACAGCCTTCCAGACTGAATATTGAGTTCAACAATGTTAGATCATGAACTCTCTCCTCCATCCCCACCCCCTTTCCGATTCCCCTTTTTCCCAATAATTTATATAGATTTTTCTTTTCCCACCTGTTTCCATTATTTTTAAATGTATTTCCATCCATTGTTTTATCTCTACCTTTTAGCCTATTTCGATCCCTTCCCCCCACCCCACCCCCACTAGGGCTATCTGTACCTTGCTCGTCCTGCTTTCTCCCCTTAACGTCACCTATTAGCACATTCCTTAGATAATATCACCACCTTCAACGCCTCTTTGTCCTTTTGTCTATGACATTTTTTGGAAATCTCCACCTATCACTGGCCCTCTATCCAGCTCTACCTCTCCCACCCCCCCTTAAACCAGCTTATATTTCGCCTCTGTTCTATATTTCCTTAGTTCTGTTGAAGAGTCATACGGACTCGAAACATTAACTGTGTTCCTCTCCGCAGATGCTGTCAGACCTGCTGATTTTTTCCAGGTATTTTTATTTTTGTTTTAAATTAAACAACAACTTTGCTGACAATTTCTATCCTACAGTGCCAGTGGCAACCGATTGGAACCTTTATCATTGTTTTTATCTTTTAGAATTAACCATTAGTATTGCAATAAATACAAAATTGTTCAAGGGATTTGGTTACAATAAGGGTCCCATGCTTTTATGCCAAATTGGTGTTTTAAACTGGTGTTTATGTTACATGAGTATATCAGCTCTGATACAGGCACTGATAATTAAACCACAATCAAATAGAAGAATATTAGAACAAAAACAAAAATACCTGGAAAAACTCAGCAGATCTGACAGCATCTGTGGAGCGGAATACAGTTGACGTTTCGAGTCCGTATGACCCTTCATCGGAACTAAGGAAATAGAGAAATTTCCTTAGTTCCGATGAAGGGTCATACGGACTCGAAACGTCAACTGTATTCCTCTCCACAGATGCTGTCAGACTTGCTGAGTTTTTCCAGGTATTTTTGTTTTTATTCTAGATTTCCAGCATCCGCAGTATTTTGCTTTCATCAGAATAATATTAGACCCCAAGTTTGCTATCTCACCTGAAGCTATACTCTGACTAAGGAAGAACATTGACCAACATAGAACAGGTCAAAACAATATCCCATACAATTGAACAGATACCTCCATTATAATGGCCGGTCTTTCCACCAAATATAGGGAATTAAAAGAAGTTGTCTCATCATGAATTAAAGAAACACCTATTCACATAAAATTAAATTATAATATTTTATATTATTATAATATATGCAATGTATAATTACTGTAAGTGTCTGAACCTAAATCATATAGACTTAGATTCGTTTTGAACCTAACAAGTCTTACTTACTCGGAGATTAAGGTTAACCTTCACAGATCACAGAATCACAGTGTAGAAGAGGCCCTTCGGCCCATCGAGAAACACCTGACCTACCTGCCTAATCCCACTTACCAGCACTTGGCCCATAGCCTTGAATGTTATGACATGCCAAGTGCTCATCCAGGTACTTTTTAAAGGATGTGAGGCAACCTGCCTCCACCACCCTCCCAGGCAGCGCATTCCAGACCGTCACCATCCTCTGGGTAAAAAGGTTTTTCCTCACATCCCCCCTAAACCTCCTGCCCCTCATCTTGAACTTCTGTCCCCTCGTGACTGACCCTTCAACTAAGGGGAACAGCTGCTCCCTATCCACCCTGTCCATGCCTCTCATAATCTTGTACACCTCGATCAGGTCGCCCCTCAGTCTTCTCTGCTCCAACAAAAACAACCCAAGTCTAGCTAACCTCTCTTCATAACTTAAATGTTTCATCCCAGGCAACATCCTGGTGAATCTCCTCTGCACCCCCTCCAGTGCAATCGCATCCTTCCTATCATTTGGCGACCAGGAATGCACACAGTACTCCAGCTGTGGCCTCACCAAGGTTCTATACAGCTCTAACATGTCCTCCCTACTTTTGTAATCTATGCCTCGATTGATAAAGGCAAGTGTCCCATATATCTTTTTCACCACCCCACTAACGTGCCCCTCCGTCTTCAGAGATCTATGGACACACAAGCCAAGGTCCCTTTGTTCCTCATAGCTTCCCAATGCCATGCTGTTCATTGAATACTTCCTTATCAAATTACTCCTTCCAAAGTGTATCACCTCACACTTTTCAGGGTTAAATTCCATCTACCACTTATCTGCCCATTTGACCATCCCGTCTATATCTCCCTGTAGCCCAAGACACTCAACCTCACTGTTAACCACCCAGCCAATCTTTGTGTCATCCGCAAACTTACTAATCCTACCCCCCACATAGTCATCTATGTCGTTTATATAAATGATGAATAATAGGGGACCTAGCCCAGATCCCTGTGGTACGCCATTGGACACTGGCTTCCAGTCACTAAAGCAGCCTTCTGTCATCACCCTCTGTCGCCTATAACTAAGCCACAATTTTTCTTTCTCACCTTACTTTGATGGACATCCTTTCCTTTTTAGAATGTTATCTCTGTAAAGTTTAAACCTCATACTCTCGACTAGAAATAAGAACTTCCTTCTCTTTTTCTCGATTTATGCTTGCCATTTAAACATTGAATTGCAAATTTGCTTATTTCAAAGAACATTTTGTGTGTTTTAAAACTTAAATTGTCTCACTTAGTTTTCTGCATCAATAACTCAAAGAGCCCAACCCCTATTTCCTTATGGTGGGGGAATAATTAATGGATGAGTTTCACCCTGACCCTTATAATATCCAGAAAAATTACAATCTGGCTTGAAACTAATTAAAAGTAAAAGGCTATCTAGAGGAAGGTTAATACGCTCGACTGGCTCTTTTCCTTCAGGGAGAGACTGATCAGATTCTGCAGACCCAGTTAAATGTCCTTGGGTTCTGTCTCTCTCTACCTGAGGTTGAAGGGGCCTAATTTGGAAGTATGCCTGATCCAAAGTAGCCCCGATAAAGGGGGCTAGGATTGTAATAGACCGCAATGCTTTGTTAAAACAGTAAGATTTATAAGAGCTTATTGAAGGAGGAAGAGGTATAGAGGTGGAGAGATAAAGACAGGGGCCTGAATTTTCCAGTCAGCGGGTGGACTTGGGGGGAGCTGGCAGGAACGATCGTGGAGCCGGCCGCCGCCCGCGATCGGCTCCATGCCACCATTTTACACAGGGCGGGCCAATTAAGGTCTGCCCAGCAAAAGATGCGAGTGGCAGCGCTCAGCGCTACCTGTGCGGGTGGAGGGAGGAGGGAGAGTCGGGGCCAGCGCTCTTTCACCCATGCACGCAAAAGAGCGTTTCAATCTCCCTGAGGCACAGAGCTGCCTCAGGGACATTGCAGAGCCTTTGAAATAAATAAATGGATTAAAAATTTGATTAAATGTGTCGCATGAAATGGGACATGTTTTTATACTTCAAAAAAATGTTTTATTTAATTAATAAAAGCTTTAGGAAACCTCATCCCGCTCGTGGATGAGGTTTCCTAAAAAACGTAAAGGCAGCTTGGCCTTTTCGCCTGCCCGCCAACTGTAAGGTTGGATGGGCAGCGTGAGGTTGACCTTAATTAATTCCTTAATGGCTTTAATAGGCTGTTTAAATATCGGCGGGCGCACAGCCTGCTGAACAAAACAGCACAAGGCAGCACAAAGACATTGGTACGCGCGCCCGATGTCATCGCGTGTCAGTTTACGCTCCAGCATGTTGGGCCTGTTCCCGCATGCCGACTGAAATATTCAAGCCAGGGAATCCTAGAGCTTAGGGCCTCGGCAGCTGGAGGTATGTCTGCCAATGGTGGAATGATTAAAATTGGGAATGCTCAAAGAGTCCAGAATTGACAGAGTGCAGGGATCGTGGGGGATTGCACAGCTAAGGAGATGACAAACACAAAATGATTAAAGCGGGGTTTTATTTTCATTATGGAAACATTTCACTGGTCTGCCTAATAGTATGTCTACAGGAGAAATATGTATGTGGTGATCCAAGTCAGACTTAAAGGATTCATTTTTTCATGGTATGTGATCACTGATATTACTGGCAGAGGAAATAGATTTCATTCTGCCAGATTCAAAGATCAGATAGGATCTAGTGTAGATGAACCAGGGCTGCAAGCATGATCCTTTAGTAAAAGGGGTGATTTTGTAAATTAACTTTTCATTACATAAAAATTGCCCTTGAGCTTCACTTCTTGAATTATTAACGTGCTATGCTTCCTTCAGTGTAGATGAGGGGGCTCATTGGAATGGAGTTTGTAGGCCACAAGAAACACAAAGCATAAAAACACAAGATGGAAGGAAAGCACAATGTAAGCTGATGGCCTGGTTTAACAATCCTGGAAAGCTCCTCACCAGGACTATTTAGTATATGACCCCCACCAACACTAGTGAGAACCATAAAATTAACAGCACATGATTATACAATAAGTTACCATGAACATTTACTGTTCTAAGTATTGTATAGTGTTTCACCTTTTAACAGTCCTACTACAAAACAATCACGTAAATCCTGGTTGAATCCAGCTCACTTTATCTGGCCCATGAACCTCTGCTGAACTAATCACTTGTATAGAGCTAAGGAAAATGGGACTAATCCAACGTGCTCACCTCTATGAAAACCTCTCAGTGAAAAGAGATAGTCTCTCAAGACCCTAGGACTTTAAAACAGACTGTCCTGCCGGAACATGTCCTACTTCAGGAGTCCACTAAACTAGAGCTGGGTGGATAAAATAAAGGAGCATATCAATTCAGCCAATATACTGTGGTTTAGACAATTACTCACCCACACCCCAAGTCACAATCCTACTGCTCTTAAACCTGCCTGAGTCTCTAGTTGAATCCTGACTCTGCTTTCGTTAGCTCAGCTGATCCCAGCGCTGCTCTGTCTTTCTCTGCCTCCAATTACAGAGAGGTGGAGAGACAGGTGTGAAAGGAAGTGCAAAACAAAAACAGAATTACCTGGAAAAACTCAGCAGGTCTGGCAGCATCGGTGGAGAAGAAAACCTTAAACCTTAAACCCAGGAGCAATTATGTGGAGGCTATCTTTCAGATCAATCATTGTCTAAAACAGCTTTGAGGTACATGTTGGAAATCTTTGGAATATAAGGGTCAGCACTCTCCTTCTTAAGCTCTCCCTTCTTACCTTCCATTCTTACTCACCGCTATCAAAGCATACATTCAGTAGCATGTGACTTATTCTGTTGAAAATATATTTCAAGACATCATGATTGCAATCTCTTTGCTATCTGTCTGTGTGTCCATGAACCTACTTAACACCTCACAACATCACTGACTCTTATCTTTGTAAACATCAGCCTAAGTAAATCCATCAGAAGAGGGTATGCCAACTGACTAACACTGCATTATTGTGCAGAAGCAGATGGCAGAGGAGGACTAAGAACCTTATGTTCAGAAGACCAACTCTCACCCATCTTCACCCATCGAGCCCAGATCCAGAACTCAAGGGTTCGGCTATTTTAAAACACAGCAGTCTGTTCCAATTATTGGGCACTGTCCTCAAAATTGGTGTCACATATGACATTAGGGATTATTAGCATTTGCACAGCACTGGTGAGTAAATTTCCAGAACTATAGACTGCCACGAAGAATATGGCAACTCAACATCCACAGAAGAGCCCCCTATAAGGCTTTACTGGCATCTCTCATCAATGCTCAGACTGCAGCTTTAGAGTTTACAGGATTGGGGCCGTGGGGTGGGGGTTGTCTCTCCCTGACTTGCAGGGATTTGGGTTGCTTCAAGACGATTCATACTTGAAGCTTTGCTGATCCCATTGGAGGTACTAGGCACCTGTAACATATTGGAATGTTCAAGCCACCCCACTCCATTGACTGCAAGAGTCAACAAGCATTTAGGACCATACAGCCTCTGCTCTGTAGTCAAAATATGATGGAGCCAAGAGTTGGACCATCCTGCAATCAAAGAAGGAAAGGATCACCACTACACAAAGGATAGGGTCCATCAAAGTTTATTTATATCGAAAAAGTCTTGGTAGAACAAAGAGTTGGATATTTTATATCCTTTCATTCTGATTACCACACTTTTCTACGAAGTCAGGGGCAAATGCTTACTTAATGTCTCTACCATTAAAGGAAAGAGATGTAGACGGTTAAGGAGGGAATTCCAGAAGTAAGGATATAAGGAGGCTACAAAAAAATATGGATAGATTAAGTGAGTGGGAAAAGATCTGACAAATGGAGTATAAAGTGGGAAAATGTGAAATTGTCCATTTTGCCAGGAAAAATAAAAGAGAAGCATATGTTTCCCCTTGTGGGAGAATCTAGAACTAGAGGTCATCTGTTTAAAAATAAGGGGTCGCTCATTTAAAACAGAGATGAGGCAAATTTTTTCACTCAGAGTGTCGTGAGTCTTTGGAACTCTCTTCCTGAAAAGGTGGTGGAAGCAGAGCCTTTGAATATTTTCAAGGCAGAGCTAGATAGATTCTTGGTAAGCAAGGGGGTGATAGGTTCTCGGGGTGGGTAGGCAGGGTGCAGATTTCAGATTACTATTAGATCAGCTATGATCTTGTTAAATGGCGGAGCAGGCTCAAGGGGCCAAATGGCCTATTCCTGCTCCTTGTTCATTGTTTATATGTTCATATTTCATTTTCCATCTCCATTCAGGTCTATCCTTTCTTTAACTATTCTTTTATATGTTTAGAATTTACTATTTTCCTTTATTTCCCTATGCCTGGCTTTCTTCATACTGTCTCTTTAGCTTTTCTAATCTAATTTCCTCTCTATTTTCTATTTATCAACAACAACTTGCATTTGTATAGCACCTTGAATGTAATAAAACATTTTAAGTCACTTCATGGGTGCATTCTCAGACAAAATTTGACATCAAGTCACACAAGGGAATATTAGGAGAGGTGGTTAAAGGTTTGGTCAAATAGATAAGTTTTAAGCAGTGAATTAAAGGAGAGAGATTTAGAGAGTTAGGGAGGGAATTCCAGAACTAAGGACTGAGAAGGTTGAAGGCATGGCCACCTTTGATGGAGCAAAGGATGTCAAGGATACACACAATCGGCTAGAATGTTTTGCATCTCAATTTAATTTGAATTTCCTGGCTAAGCCAAGGAAGTCTTAGCTCTTTTTTTAATGCACCCTTCAGTTCATATGGGAAAACACTTAGATTGTATCACAAATATTTTCTGCTTTAACATTTCCCAGTGTTTTAGATTTTGTTATGACGTGGCAGATGATGTGTGCCAGGTGGATCAAATCCACGAGGGAAACTTGATCACACGGTCACAACTGTTTTGCAATTTGTATTTTATTTTGAGATGCGTGCCCTGAATTCAGAAGCAATAAGACTACCGCAAATTTTTAGAAAACTAAATGAAACATTTATTAACAAAAGAAAAGATTTCAAGCACATACATAAGTCTATAAATTACTACTATAATAACTCCTAAAACCCCTAATTAATCTGGCTCCCAGTTACACGTCTGTTAAAGCAACAGTAAAAACAAGTAGATTTAACAGACCTAGGCAAAGCAACACAATACCCTGGACAGTTGGATTTAAGGTGAATTTTCTCAGCTTCGGTTCCTATAGACAGCAAGTTGATGCACAGAGGCTGCAGGCTTTTCGCACTTGTGTTAGATCTTGGAATACCTTCTCCCTTCTGACACATAGCCTCATCTCCTTTATACATGTTTCTCCCTTTTTAATGTCAATTCCATTGTTCACATATGTTTCCGCAACTTTCCTTTTCTCATCATATAAATCTTTCATGGTGTTCATATTATCAGTAACCTTTGGGGAAAATAAACACACTGTTTGGTTTAGCTTCTTCTGGCTCAGTATAACATCTTACCATCGCTTTGAAATTCAAACTAACTTAAGTTATCTAAAAATGTAAAATTTCCTCATACCTCACATTCTAAAACTTCAGCCATGGTTACGTATTTAGCATTTCAAATCTAGTTTCTTGTTGATAACTCAAAGCCTCCAGACCACCTGTCTCCAATTCAATTACATCCCATACACACACACACTGACACACACACAGAGAAACTATCCAAATCCCACTATTAACCTACCTTTACAATAAGTCACAATAATATTGGGAGAATTATTATATTTTCATGACAAGCTGTTATGATATTAAACTGTAAATAACAAAATAAGTTTCAAATATAATTTTGTGCAACTGTTCCTTTTTGGAATAAAGGATTTTTTATGATTCCTATCTGTTGGGCTAAGTGTAATGGGAAAAATGATGATATATGCACCTTAAGAATTATGAAGTAAATCTAATAGTTACAATTCAGAAAACGGTTTTCTGTTAAACTTTCTAGATATAGAATTCCTCTTAAAATATTCAGAAATACATTGTGGAATCTGCAAATAATGTAAGAACAGAATTTTTTTTCAAAAGAAACATGTGTTCCACTAAAACAAAAACAAAAATACCTGGAAAAACTCAGCAGTTCTGGCAGCATCTGCGGAGTGGAACACAGTTAATGTTTCGAGTCCGAATGACCCTTCAACAGAACTAAGTAAAAATAGAAAAGAGGTGAAATATAAGCTGGTTTAAGGGAGATTGGGACAAGAAGAGCTGGATGGAGGGCCAGTGATAGGTGGAGATAACCAAAAGATGTCACAAACAAAAGGACAAAGAGGTGTTGAAGGTGGTGATATTATCTAAGGAATGTGCTAATTAAGGATAGAAAGCAGGACAAGCAAGGTGCAGATAGCCCTAGTGGGGTGAAGGAATCAAAAAAGGCTAAAAGGTAGAGATAAAACAATGGATGGAAATACATGTAAAAATAATGGAAGTAGGTGGGAAAAGAAAAATCTATATAAATTATTGGGGAAAAAAAAGCGGGGGGAATCAGAAAGGGGGTGGGGATGGAGGAGAGAGTTCATGATCTAAAATTGTTGAACTCAATATTCAGTCCGGAAGGCTGTAAAGTGCCTAGTCGGAAGATGAGGTGCTGTTCCTCCAGTTTGCGTTTAGCTTCACTGGAACAATGCAGCAAGCCAAAGATTGACATGTGGGCATGAGAGCAGGGTGGAGTGTTGAAATGGCAAGCGACAGGGAGGTCTGGGTGTTCTGCAAAGCGGTCACCCAGACTGCGTTTGATCTCTCCAATGTAGAGGAAACTGCATTGGGAGCAACGAATGCAGTAGACTAAATTGAGGGAAGTGCATGTGAAATGCTGCTTCACTTGAAAGGAGTGTTTGGGCCCTTGGACGGTGAGGAGAGGGGAAGTAAAGGGGCAGGTGTTGCATCTTCTGCGGTTGCATGGGAAGGTGCCGTGGGAGGGGGTTGAGGTGTAGGGGGTGATGGAGGAGTGGACCAGGGTGTCCCGGAGGGAACAATCCCTGCGGAATGCCGCCGGGGGCGGGGGGGGCGGGAGGTGAAGGGAAGATGCGTTTGGTGGTGGCATCATGCTGGAGTTGGCGGAAATGGCGGAGGATGATCCTTTGAATGCGGAGGCTGGTGGGGTGATAAGTGAGGACAAGGGGGACCCAATCATGTTTCTGGCAGGGAGAAGAAGGTGTGAGGGCGGATGCGCGGGAGATGGGCCAGACACGGTTGAGGGCCCTGTCAACCACCGTGGGTGGAAAACCTCGGTTAAGGAAGAAGGAGGACATGTCAGAGGAACTGTTTTTGAAAGTGGCATCATCAGAACAGATGCGACGGAGGCGAAGGAACTGAGAGAATGGGATGGAGTCCTTACAGGAAGCTGGGTGCGAGGAGCTGTAGTCGAGGTAGCTGTGGGAGTCGGTAGGCTTGTAATGGATATTGGTGGACAGTCACCAGAAATTGAGACAGAGAGGTCAAGGAAGGGAAGAGAAGTGTCAGAGATGGACCATGTGAAAATGATGGAGGGGTGGAAATTGGAAGCAAAATTAATAAATTTTTCCAGATCCAGACGAGAGCATGAAGCAGCACCGAAGTAATCATCGATGTACCGGAGAAAGAGTTGTGGGAGGGGGCCGGAGTAGGACTGGAACAAGGAATGTTCCACATACCCCATAAAGAGACAGGCATAGCTGGGGCCCATGCAGGTACCCATAGCCACACCTTTTATTTGGAGGAAGTGAGAGGAGTTTAAGGAGAAATTGTTCAGGAGAGAGCAAGTTCAGCCAGACGGAGGAGAGCAGTGCTGGATGGAGATTGTTCGGGCCTCTGTTCGAGGAAGAAGTGGAGAGCCATCTGGTGGAGGATGGAGGTGTAGAGGGGTTGGACGTCCATGGTGAAGAGGAAGCGGTTGGGGCCAGGGAACTGGAAATTGTTGATATGATGTAGGGTGTCAGAGGAATCACGGATGTAGGTGGGAAGGGACTGGACAAGGGGAGAGAGAATGGAGTCAAGATAGCAAGAAATGAGTTCCATGGGGCAGGAACAGGCTGACACGATCGGTCTGCCGGGACAGTCCTGTTTGTGGATTTTGGGTAGGAGGTAGAAGCCGGCCACCCAAGGTTGGGAGACTATGAGGTTGGAAGCTGTGGAAGGAAGATCTCCAGAGGAGATGAGGTCAGTGACAGTCCTGGAAACAATGGCTTGATGTTCAGTGGTGGGGTCATGGTGCAGGGGGAGGTAGCAGGAAGTGTCTGCAAGTTGACGCTCAGCCTCTGCGAGGTAGAGGTCAGTGCGCCAGACAACAACAGCACCACCCTTGTCAGTGAGTTTGATGACAATGTTGGGGTTGGACCTGAGAGAACAGAGTGCAGCAAGTTCAGAGAGAGACAGGTTAGAGTGGGTGAGAGGAGCAGAGAAATTGAGACGACTAATGTCACACCGACAGTTCTCAATGAAAAGATCAAGAGAAGGTAAGAATCCAGAGGGAGGGGTCCAGGTGGAGGGAGAATATTGGAGGTGGGTAAAAGGATCCGTTGAACGGGGAGAGGACTCTTGCCCAAAGAAGTGAGCATGGAGACGAAGGTTCTGGATGGGTGTTGGTGTCGATGAGTTGTTGGAGCTTGCGTTCCTTTGCACCTGAAAGAAAGAGACAAAGTTTCTTGTTGAGGCGTCGGATGAGACCAAGAATAAAATGAAACTGGGGGCACGCGCAGCTTTGAAAAAGGGTGCGGCGGTGCTGCTGGAGGGAGAGGTCGAGTGTGTTCATATAGCAGCGCATGGCACTGAGTGTGGATCTCAGAATGCGACAAGAACAGCAGTCCGAGGAGCGTTGTATGTCCCGGAGATACCTGTAATCCTGGGTGGGTTCGAGACATAGTGTTCCACTAATCCTTTCTGACCCTTGCCTTACAACACAAGTGCCAATTCTGCAATTGCAATTTTGTTATTGTTTTCATTTTTAAAATCAACAAGCCAAAGAGTCAACCCAGTTCTGAAGAAGAGTCATACAGATTCAAAACGTTAACTCTCTTTCTCTCTCCGCAGATGCTGCTGGACCTGCTGAGTTTTTCCAGCATTTTCTTTCTTTTTCAGATTTTTAACAGCCGCAGTATTTTGCTCTTATTAAAGGATCAACTTGCTTTAGTTGGTTATGCCCGTATCTCAGAGTCAGGCATTGCATGTTCAAGCCCCACAGTGGAATTGAAAACTCTACCTGGTTAAATTTTCAGCAATGTTCTGAGAGATTGCTGCATCTATTGGTTCAAATGAAACATTTAATGGAGGCACAGTTGGCATTATTGAAGGAAGAGGGAATCTTCAATCAACATAAACAGGGCGTTAATTTGCTATTTGTGGGACCCTCTAGTGCAAAAAAGTGACTGCTGAGTTTGTCAACATGGCAGTGATTGAACTTCAAAAATAACCTAATTGCTTTGGGACACCCTGGGAGTGCCAACAGGTATTACATGTTTTTTTTTTGTTTAACAAGCGAGCTAAGTTTTGAAATATTCTTTCTCACATTTATTAAAATTATAATCAGTGATTCTGATACATTTTATGCATCCAGTGTTATATATAATGTAATGTTAACCTCAATCCAGTCCAGAGGTAGAAAGTGTTTTATGCTGGAGCATAATTCATTCAGTGGTAGTAATGCAGCACTTCTGCCATCCAAGGGAATCAAGGGGTATCTTCAATGGAATAATTTCATTATGAGAAGTCTCAAAACAATCAGAAAAATCAGCCCATTACATTATACCAGACAGGCATTAAATTACTTCAGCTTGCAACTGAGCATAACATGTTCAGCGCTGCTCAGTCACCATAACAATAAAGATGTAAGAAGTGCTCTGGCATATATGGTAGAAATTCTTACAGCTCAATTAGTTTTGCGTTCTCATTTGACATAATATCAAAAACATTGCTTAATTGCATTTTCTATTACAACTGTCCAGATCTAAAACTGGGCCCTTGACTTGTAGTACTTCTTGTTTAATTGAATGACATGTATAGCAATTATATGACTCAATTAATTAGACAAGTCAGAAACCTTGGGAACCTGACATTCCTGATTCATTAATGAGAGTGAAAAAATACTGTAGATGTAAATGCGAAATGGCGTGACATCGGGAGAGGCCGCAATGTACTATTTGCCCAGTTTCTGCTTTGAGGATACTGAGCAAGAAGCGGTTTAAGAAGATACAAGAAGCCTGCTAAGAAGAAGTCAAGGTGGACTTATACTACTGGGACTTGAGGGAAGGAATGTGGCAGCCCAAGAGCACATACTGTCACATATCTCACAACAGTTGGATTATTTTCTGCATAATGAGAGAATGACAGGCTGCAGAAGTGAATTAAGTTAATTTAGCTATTAATGCGATTGCCTGCTACACATTTCCCTTGTGTTGTGAGCTTTTGTGTGTTTACATGTGCATCTACTAAGTGCACTCATAGTTGAAGAAATAGCACAAGTGGGTGGATGCATAGCCAAGTGGGTGGACTGCAGACGTTCTGAAGGACAACTACTGTGTCTGTTGCTGACCATGGACCTGCACTAGTGTCAGAGACCTCTTTTGCTGAAGTCACTGTGAAGTCCCTGCCTTCAGTGGCAGACACGGTCACCATTTACTGGGTGACAAGTTGGCACAGGGCTGCACTGACAACTATGCCATTTCCTGCATGCCACAAGAGCATGGGAGCAGGACATGCCCCAACTGTGGGTCAGACGTTCATTGATTCAAGTCCCATGGCGTGACTTGAGTGCATAATCAAGGCTGGCCCCCCAATGCAATGCTGATCCACAATTTCATCTATGTTCATGAAAATCCCGTGGCACCATTCAAGGTTCTCCCAGGTGTCCTGGCTAACAGTACCAGCCCCATACCAATGCCAACAGCAGAACAGCAAATTAACTGGTACTCCTGCCTTTGCATTTTGTGGAACATTACAGGTGCAGAAATGCAGCCAAATTTGCCTATATAACCTTTGCAAAAATAATTGGCTGTATGAAGCTCTTGAGATGTTTCAACACAAAAATAATATGTTAATGGAGTAAAAGCAAAATATTGTGGATGCTGGAAATCTGAAATACAAACAGAAAGAGCTGGAAATACGCAGCAGGTCTGGTAGCATCTGTGGAGTGATGCTGCCAGATGCTCCACATCTGCTGCCAGGCCTGCTGAGTATTTCCAGCACTGTTTTTATTTAATATATTAATAGAAATAATCATCCAGGCTTCTGAGCTACAAGGAGGGATTGAAAACCTTGTGATTGTTTACTCTTAAGCAAAGGTGACTCAGTTGAGAGATTACTCAAGATTAATAAGCAAATAGACAAACTGAACCTCTTAATATGTTTGCGATCATCACAAACTCTGAATTCAGATGACACAAGCTCAAGCTATGAAGTCAGAAAGAGAACTGAGTTTAGATTTGAGGGCCACAAAACTCAGTTCTTTTGTGGGGGATGGTTGCGGTGCAAGTGCTGTTTTGGCTTCAAAATGGCATCTGTGGTACACACTTCTGGTGAGAGCCATGACAGCCACCATTCCTGTGAGAGTTTTAGCGCGCACAGTGTATATCCACCAGAACTATGCAGAGCAGGCAGATCACGGCACCAATAGCGTGTAATGCTGATTTTTTTGCTGGCTTTTAAAATTTGTTCTTGGGATGTGGGTATCGCTGGCTAGGCCAGCATTTATTGCTCATCCCTAATTGCCCTTGAGAAGATGATGGTGAACCACCTTCTTGAACCACTGCAATCCATGTGGTGTTAGGGAGGGAAAGTGCAGCAGGAAGGGTCCCTGACCAGTGCCATTTAAAGAGAACATCAGAACTTCAGGTTAGTTGCTGAGTGATTTCTACCAGCTTTTGCTGTGAGTATAGAGGTGTTTGGTGGTTTCTAGAGTTCTTTAAAAATGCTAAGGTCCACAGGGAGTGATGAACACCTGCTGAAGACCTTTGTCTTGTCTTCCAGGGTTTTTTTTATTCATTCATGGGATGTGGGCATCACTGGCTAGGCCAGCATTGATTGCTCATCCCTAATTGCCCTTGCTCAGAGAGCATTAAAGAGTCAACCACATTGCTGTGGGTCTGGAGTCACATGTAGGCCAGACCAGTAAGGACATCTGATTTCCTTCCCTAAAGGACATTAATGAAGGAAATTATGCATTTTCTGCATAATTCATTTCCTCCCAGACATGGGTCCAGTAGCATGCATTCCCCAAGGACTACAGTATGATAAAGAGAATAGCAGAGGTGACAGAGAGCAGGACAAACTGCTGGAAGAGGGAGAAGGATGGGGAGAGGGCTCTTAGCAGGAGACCATATCTGGACAGAGTCTTCAGGGAGAAATTCTCCTTCCTGAACCTCAGTGAGGAAGAGTGTGTGAGAAGCTGTGCTTCAGTAAGGACATCCTCCGTGAAATCTGCCACCTGCTGCAGCCACAAGTGCAACCTCAGAGCAGAGTAAGGAGGTATCAAGTTCCTGCCAGGCTGGAGCAGGAGATATTTGCAACATCCCCCAGTTTGTCATCCACTGTTGTATAAGGGAAGTCACTGAGGCTCTGTATTCCAAACGAGCCAAATATATTTCATTCTCTCTTGGCAAAGAAAAGCAGCATTGTGAATATTGCAGGTTTCCCCATGGTGTAGGACACAATTGATCACACGTATGGCGTTTTGTGAGTATTGTGCATCAACTCTGAAAGGGATTCCACTCCGTCAATGTCAAGTTAGTGTGCAACCACACACAGCTTATCAAGTAGACCAATCTCCGATATCTTGACAGCAGTCATAATGCCTTCATTTTGTGGCAGCCCGCTGTGCTATCTGCATTTGAGCCATGACAACAAACAAAGTGGGCGTCTACTTGGAGACAAGATCTATCCACTGATAACATAGTTCATGACTCTGATGCACAACCTACACACACACGGGCAGCATGCATGCAATGAAAGCCATACTGCTACACAGAATATGATTGAGAAGACCATGCTTCTGCTGTCTGGAGGAGCCCAGCAATATTCAGCAGAGTATGTGTCAAGAGTAATGGTGAACTTACACGCTGCACATTCTTGCCACCATAAGGACACAACCCTTGCAAACAGCTATACAGTGACCAGCTGGCAACGAGGAGGGAGAAGAGAAAGAGGAGGAGAAAGAAGAAGAGAGGAGTCAACCAATGCAGCCCCTTTCCTGGCCAGGCTGTCTGTGATCAACTCAGCCAAATAACAGTAAACGTAACACCAATTCCCCATTCACCAATGTTACCACACTTTACCTTCACTCCATTACTGACTATCACAGCAGCCGTTTGGCCAATGCAAAAATAAAACGCAACATAAAATAAACATTCCAAACCAAATTTACAGCTCAAACCATGTCACATTGCATGCAACCCCATCTAATCACCCTTGTGAATTCCTTCGGTCCCTGTCTTCCCTATGCTTTTTCCTGTCCTAATGCTCCTATGCAGCCAGCAGTCTTCCACCATCCATGCTGCAGCCACCAGCTGCAGCATGGATGGTGGAAGGTTGCTGACCTTCAGTCGGTGAGACTGCAAATGACCTTGCAAGATAACCTCCAGGAGCTCTGCCTTCTGACTGCACTCTCTCAGCTTGGGTGGCAGCTGTCTTGGCTGACTTGCCGACAGTAACAGCAAGGGGCACTGGCGGAATCGTAGTTGTGGGAGATGAATGCTGTCATGCTGTGAGAAGGCAGCAGATTTGTGCTTCTTGGCATTACTGCCACCCGTTTGGGGCTCCTCAGAAATTGCAGTAATCTACTGGAGGACAGATTGCTGGGCTGCAGTGAACCCTGGAACACCCTTTGAATATTGGTATCCACCACCATGATGGCAACAGTCAGAGCTTGTCCAGGCATTGAGTGGCCTCTATTTATGCTGAGACATCAACCATTAGACGCTGCATAATGGTTGGGCCCACAAGTGTGCTATTGCAGTTGGCTACCACTTTAATCTGGAAGCGATGGGCTCCAAGGTCTTCGCAAAGCCTGTGTCAGGTTGGTGCCAGACTTAATATTAATGAATTTTGTTTAGCTGAATAATTCAAAGTAGAGCAATCAAAAGAACCAAATACCACTCCTAGCAAGTTGAATGGAGTGACCAAAAATGAGGGCGTATACCAGAATGCTGATCCAGGTCATCAGAACGCTGAAATTTGCAACCCCAAGAGTGACTGTATGACCACCAAGATGAATGATCTATCTCTACAGACAGATCAACCACTACCACCTCTCACTGAACAGAAGAATGGTTTACAGAGTTCCATATACTTTGACTCCTTTGGACATTGTCATGATAACAATGAACAGTTTTATAACTTCCAAGAAATATTTGTGCACGCAGGTTTACTAGACGCCTGCCATGAAAGCACCAAGCATTTCGCAGTGCATATCCATCAGCCCTCTGGCAGGCTAACACCTGAGCCATCCTTTTCCCCGACATTGGCTGCAGGCTACTCATGCATGGTGACTCAACACATACGATCCCACTTCTAAGCTACCTTTTAATTACGAGCATTGTCAGTATCTGATCTGGTGGGTGTGAGCGTGAGAGCCAGTAACGGTGTTTCTTCATCATCGGTCTCTTCTTTCTCCTCTAGCTCTTAATTCTTCCACCGCTTCCTGAACAAGTTGCTGTTCTTGGGTATGAAAGGAGGGAGGCAGAAGAGTAGGGTGGAAAGTAAGAGGTGTCTGCTTACACCATCTGTGTCTTGTAAATCAGAAGAGATGTTGGGATGATGAGGAAGTGGGATGCGAAATTAGGTATAAGCATACCATCATCTTGAATCGTTTCAGGCCCCCTTCCCCTCACCGATTCCTGCTCCCTCCGGTTCTGTGCTGCCTTGTCCTGTTAGAGCGAGGGAGGTGTGTCAGTGAGTGTTGTGTAATGTGTTTGGGTGATTTGGCTGTCATGGTTGGATAGTTGTCAGTGCATGTAAGTTATGAAATGTGGGTGTGGTGCTTGCAGCAATGCTAATTATGTGAGGGTGAGGTAAATCTATGAATGCGAGGCAAGAGTTGAGATTGATAGAGATTGTTGCTGAGTAAGTGATGTGGGTGTGGTGCACTGAGCAGAGTGTGAGGCTAGTGGTTCATTTGGTTGACATTGACCACTTATGTGAGGTAATTGAAATTTTTGAGGCATTGCGTCTGGGTCCTCAGGCCTGACTCCTGACAATGATCTGGTACCACTGCCTTTGCAAAATTGGCTGGAGGGCGATTGTCATTGCGTGATCTCTCTCCTCCTTTACACCACCTCCACCAAGGCCTTCAGTGCTCCGTCAGAGAACCCAGGAGTCTTTCCTTTCCCCATTGCACTATAACTCACTCTTCTTACTGCTCAGACTCTTCGACAAACGGTTCCAGAACCTGTTCCAGCCAGAATACACTTTCACATTAGGAGACGCTGAGTAGCTTTACAGTACATGGTGCTAGTCTCACAGAAACTTTGGCCCCCCGCTGAAGAGGGTAGCTATTAAACAGTGCATTTAGCGCTGGCTGTACGCAGCAATCATGCAAGTTACCAGGCAGCAAGAATTTTGTATTCCTGCATTGAAAGCATCGAGCATGGGCTGATCGACCATTCTGACCCTGCAGCTGTTTTCAGGGGCTATCAAATTTTGGCCTCATGTACAAACAGGACAACGAGTGTGTGGAATGGAGGCAAATAATATGGGAAATGTTAAGGGAGAATTGGAGAGATGTTTGAAGAAGTAGACAAATGAGCAGTAGGTGTCCGTTGTGGCTTAATGGTAGCATTCTTCACTCTGACGAGTAAGAAGCTGGACAGGTTTTGTGGAAAGGCTAGAGGCATCCAATAATCTGACAGCCAGGCACTAGATCGAGGATAAGCAGCTGGCTATGGCATCCAGTGGCCTCAACAAAAGGGAACAGGCAGCATTCATGATGGAACATCTGTGCGGGATAGCTCACCGGGAAATACTGGGGAGAGGTACAGATATTCAAAGAAGTCTACAGTGGATCTTTGAGATCCTGGCAAGGGTTTTTGGGGACAGTAGTGGCCTGTCTCAGCTGCGGCAGAAGTTTTATGAGCACAAGCAAGCCAAAGAAGAGGACCTGGTCTCCGTACCCCTGGAGCTGGTGAAGTGGTTTGACTGCATCGATCCCTCCTTCAGATCGACCAGGGACATGTAGCTGAAACACTGCCCAGCTGGAGCGGTGAGGGATGATGATATCAGGCGGGAGTTGAGGAGACTCAACAGTGACAAACCTCGATTGTGGTTCTTTGATGCGAGAGATTACATCATCCGGATCATGGGCGAAGACTAGACTGCTAAGATCAGGAAGGAGGCCACCATCAGGGACGTGACAGTGAGCATGGACAGGGATGTAGGCCTTAGGCTACAGAGGCAAGCGGAACAGGTTGCTGCATAGTAAGCACAAATTCAATAAGATAAAAGCTAAATATTGGAAATCTGAAACAAAAATAGAACATGCTGGAAAAACTCAGCAAGTCTAACAGCATTTGTGGAGAGAAAAAAAAAGAGTTAACGTTTTGAGTCCTTATGACTCTTCTTCAGAGCTAAAGAGAGGTAAAAATGTAATGAAATTTATACTGTTTAAGTGGGGGGCAGGGTGGAGCAGGTGAAGCTGGATAGAAGGCCAGAGTTAGGCGGAGGCAAAGGAGAGATTGCCAGAGACGTCATGGACAAAAGGATAAAGGGGTGTTAATGATAGTGATACTGGCTAAAGGAGGTGCTGATGGTGGCATTTAGGTCAGAAAGTAGAATGTGGTAAAAGCAGGACAAGGGTAAGCGCTCTAGAAAGAACAACATGAACAAGTGACAGGTGGCCCTTGTGGGGGTGGGGGGAGGGGATGGTTGTGGGGGGGAAAAAGATTGAAAATAGGATAAAACAATGAATAAAAATGAATTTAAATAAAAATGGAAATAAAAATGTGGATGAAAAATAAAAATTTAATTTTTTAATTTTTTAATTTAAGAAATTAGAATGAATATTGAAAAAAGGGGACATAAAGTGGGTGAGGATGGAGGAGAGAGTTCATGGTCCAAAGTTGTTGAACTTAATGTTAAGTCCGGAAGGCTGTAAAGTGCCCTATCGGAAGATGAGGTGCTGTTCCTCCAGTTTGCGTTGGGCTTCACTGGAACATTGCAGCAGGCCAAGGACGGACATGTGGGCATGAGAGCAGGGTGGTGTGTTGAAATGGCAAGCGACAGGGAGGTCTGGATCATGCATGCGAACAGACTGAAGGTGTTCCGCAAAGCGGTCACCCAGTGTGTGTTTGGTCTCCTCAATGTAGGGGAGACCACATTGACAGCACGAATGCAGTAGACCAAATTAAAGGAGGTGCAAGTGAAGCGCTACTTCACTTGAAATAAGTGTTTGGGCCCTTGGACGGTGAGGAGGGAGGAGGTAAAGGGACAGGTGTTGCACCTTCTGCAACTGCATGGGAAAGTGCCATGGGAGAGAGATGAGATGTTGGAGGTGATGAAGGAGTGGGCCAGGGTGTCCCGGAGGGAACGGTCCCTACAGAATGCCAACAAGGGAAGTGAAGGGAAGATGTGTTTGGTGGTGGCATCATACTGGAGTTGGTGGAAATGGTGGAGCATGATCCTTTGAATGTGGAGGCCGGTGGGGTGAATAGTGAGGACAAGAGAGACCCTATCATGGCTCTGGGAGGGAGAGGAAGGTGTGAGGCAGAGGTGCAGGAGATGGGTCGGACATGGTTGAGGGCCCTGTCAACCACTGTGGGTGGGAAACCTCGGTTAAGGAAGAAGGAAGACATGTCAGAAGCGCCGTTTTGGAAAGTGGCATCATCGGAACAGATGTGACGGAGGCGAAGGAACTAAGAGAATGGGATGGAGTCTTTACAGGAAGCAGGGTGTGAGGAGCTGTAGTTGAGGTAGCTGTGGGAGTCGGTGGGCTTGTAGTGAATATTGGTGGACAGTCACCAGAAATTGAGACAGAGAGGTCAAGGAAGGGAATGGAAGCGTCAGAGATGGACCATGTGAAGTCGATGGAGGGGTGGAAATGGGAAGCAAAATTGATACATTTTTCCAGGTACAGACGAGAGCTTAAAGCGGCACCGAAACAGTCATCAATGTACCGAAAAAAGAGTTATGGGAGGGGGCCTGAGTAGGACTGGAACAAGGAATGTTCCAACAACCCCATAACTGGCATAACTGGGGCCCATGCGGGTACCCATAGCCACACCTTTTATTTGGAGGAAGTGAGATGAGTTTAAAGAGAAATTGTTCAGTGAGAGAACAAATTCAGACAGGTGGAGGAGGGTGGTGGCAGATGGGGATTGTTCAGGCCTCTGTTCAAGGAAGAAGCAGAGGGCCCTCAGACCATCCTGGTGGGCGTGTAGAGAGGTTGGACGTCTATGGTGAAGAGGAGGCAGTAAGGGCCAGGGAACCGGAAATTGTTGATATGACGTAGGGCTTCAGAGGAATTGCAGATGTTGGTGGGAAGAGACTGGACAAAGGGAGAGAGAGCGGAGTCAGTGTTGGGACCACAACTTTTCACTTTATACATTAAAGATCTAGATGAAGGAACTGAGGGCATCCTGGCTAAGTTTGCAGATGATACAAAGATAGGTGGAGGGACAGGTAGTATTGAGGAGGTGGGGAGGCTGCAGAAGGATTTGGACAGGTTAGGAGAATGGGCAAAGAAGTGGCAGATGGAATACAACGTGGGGAAGTGTGAGGTCATGCACTTTGGTAGGAAGAATAGAGGCAGAGACTATTTTCTAAATGGGGAGAGAATTCAGAAATCTGGAGTACAAAGGTACTTGGGAGTCCTAGTCCAGGATTCTCTTAAGGTTAACTTGCAAGTTAAGTCGGTAGTTAGGAAGGCAAATGCAATGTTGGCATTTATTTTAAGAGGACTAGAATATAAAAGCATGGATGTGCTGCTGAGGCTTTATAAGGCTCTGGTCAGACCACATTTAGAACATTGTGAGCAATTTTGGGCCCCGTATCTCAGGAAGGATGTTCTGGCCCTGGAGAGGCTCCAGAGGAGGTTCACGAGAACGTTCCTAGGAATGAAAGGCTTAACATATGAAGAACGTTTGAGGACTCTGGGTCTATACTTGATGTAGTTTAGAAGGATGAGGGGGGATCAGATTGAAACTTACAGAATACTGAAAGGCCAGGATAGAGTGGACGTTGGGAAGATGTTTCCATTAGACGGAGAGACTAGGACCTGAGGGCACAGCCTCAGAGTAAAGGGAAGACCTTTTAGAACAGAGATGAGGAAAAACTTCTTTAGCCAGAGAGTGGTGAATCTATGGAATTCATTGCCACAGAAGGCTGTGGAGGCCAGGTCATTGAATGTATTTAAGACCGAGATAGATAGGTTCTTGATTGGTAAGGGGATCAAAGGTTACGGGGAGAATGGGGTTGAGAAACTTATCAGCCATGATTGAATGGCGGAGCAGACTCGACGGGCCGAATGGCCTAATTTCTGTTCCTATGTCTTATGTTCTTATGGTCTTATAGTCAAGAAAGGAAGAAATGGGTTCAGTGGGGCAGGAGCAGACTGACACGATCGGTCTACCTGGACAGTCCTGTTTGTGAATTTTGGGGAGGAGGTAGAAGCAGGCTGTCCGGGTTTGGGAGACCCTGGGGTTGGAAGCTGTGGAGGGAAGATCTCTGAGGTCAGTGACAGCCCTGGAAACAATGGCTTGATATTTGGTGGTGGAGTCATGGTCCAGGTAGAGGTAGGAGAAAGTGCCTGAGAGTTGGAGCGCAGCCTCTGCGAGGTAGAGGTCAGTACGCCAGACAACAACAGCACCACTCTTGTCAGCAGGTTCGATAACAAAGTTAGAGCTGGACCTGAGAGAATGGAGTGCAGCAAGTTCAGAAGGAGACAGGTATCACTGTCATTAATACCCCTTTGTTCTCATGTCCATGACAACCCTGGCAATCTCTCCTTTGCCTCCACCTATCACTGGCCTTCTATCCAGCTTCACCTGCTCCACCCCGCTTAAACAGTATAAAGCACAAATTCAATCCTTGCTGTTCTACCTGTACAGTAAGCTTTGTGACTAGGCACATCCAAGGGATACTCCAAACAGGTCCTGGAATTGTAACAGAGTTGGGCACTTCCAGCAAGACTGCCTTAAACAACCACAAACACCACAGATGTCAGGCATGGCAACTCCATTCCTTTTTCCTCACCATAGAAGATACAGGCCCGGCAAAAGTAATGGAAACACTGAAGGTGCCCCTTGGTAGCAGTGATCATAATATGATTGAATTTTACATTCAGTTTGAGGGAGAGAAGACTGGGCCTAACACTGGTGTTTTAAACTTAAATAAGGGCATGAAAGCAGAGCTAGCGAAATTGAACTGGCAATTTAGGTTAAGGGATAGGTCAATAGAGATCTAGTGGCAGATATTTAAGGAGATATTTCAGAATAGAAGGAATTGACACATTCCAACAAAAATGAAAGGTTCCAAGGGGAGAATTCACCATCCATGTGTTGTGGTAGCTTTGACAAATGGATCACAGAGGGCTCAGGTACAGGTTACGTTCGTTTATTTGAGCAATTGCAATGAGAGTCCACCTCAAGCAGCTTGAGATAGCACTCTGCTAAATTACAAGTGTTCAGCATATTTATACATTACTGGTCATGTACAAGAACATTGTTCAGATTCCAATCTTGTCAACATATAAATACACACATCCCCCTACACCCAGGCAGAGCTTTCTCCCCCAATCTAAGCTGGAACCATCTGGCCTTTCCTTATCTGTTGAAAACAGGCCCAATCTTAGTTGTTTTTCAACCTAAGTCTCCAGTCTGACTCCTAGGACACCTAATCTATCTTATTTGCATTTCTCTATGTCCAGCCTGGCTCCCAGGACATTACTAATGATCACAGGCCCCGAGGGTGTACAAGGTTCATATGATGGTTTTTAACTGTTTATGCACCTGCTGGCACTGGCTGTTTGGAGATTCAAGCAATTTCATCCCCTTACAATAGATTCTCACTGTATTCCTATATTCCCCCTAACAGTCCCCCCCTTTTGACCTTGGCCTATCCCAAGGTAGCCAACTACAGTGGTACTGTCCTTTACATACTGCCAACCGTTGGTACTGGCCAGGTATCCGTCTTTGGCACGTAAAAAGGTATTGGTCAGACCATCTGTATCATCTGGCCCTTCAATTCAGAACTCTGACTTCCTAAATTCCTTTTCAACCTGTTAGAACTCCCCCAGTGCCACCTTTTTTGTGACCTTTGGGTGTGATGAATCAAGTGTGTTAGATATATAATTAATATCAGCTGAAGCGCAACTAGGGCATGGGAGATAATCTGAATCCAGGAGTGTATTTGTACATTTAAGCCCCAATTTCATAGATCCTCCCACCATGTGGAGGAATCTATTTGCACAATATCCTCTCCTCAGGCTCTAACCTGTTGCTGCAGTGTATAGTAATTTCTATATATCTGCTGAGCCTGTCTCCGAATCGCAGTTAAGTGTTCTGGTCACAAGGGAATTTCATAGGAGAACTGGCTCAAATACCATGTCAGATTATCCTTAAGGCTTTCCATGACTTGAATAGTAGCCGCTCCTCTCTTGTATATTTCGACCAGTTCCACCTTCCCCACCCTTGCTGGCACCTGCGGGTGTAGGCACACTGAACAATTGTGGTTGTTCCCATACTGGATCTTTTGCTGCCACATGGTAATACAATATCTCCTATTCCCCATATATGCAACATGGGTCGGTTCTTTTGCAGCCCATATGGTTTCCATTGTACAATTTGATGCTGCTTTAAATCCACACTTAGCTTCTTCCGTCTCATATATTGGATGTGTACATACTACTGCGTTGGTCTCTATACTACACCCTTCTAATGTGGTGCTAACTATATTCCCTTCTATGTCTACTGCATATGGTGGAATGTCATGGTACCTAATATAATAATCCCCCCGTATCACCCCAATATTTTCTACTCTATATAATGTTCTGCCAGGTGTTGACATAGGTATAACAGGTATCACTAATACAATGCCTATTAGCATATTATTATTCACTATGCATTCAACATTCATTCTATATACACATGTTAAACCTCTAAGCTGGCAACCAGTCAAGTCACGATCCTTATGTCGTGAAAGATTAAATAAATGTTCATTAGTTACCCATAAAGGAACTACCCCTTCATTAATCTGTCTTAAATTCTCCCAGTGCCCAGGATCCATAGGTGCTGCAAACATCATTTCTGCTTGCTTAATCTGAAATATCTTTCCCTATCCCGATCAATTTATTGATAGTCCTCGCATGGCTTTCAAGCACGGTAGCCAGGTTTTGGATTAACTGTGTCATGTCCTGGTCTGAATTTAATTTGGTGCTGTGAATTCCATGTTCCCGTTCTAAAATTTCCTTAAGCTTGGAGCTCAAGGTCTGGACCTTCTGGTCAACAGTTGCCAGGTCAATAGAATTAACTATTGATGTCCCTGTGTTGAATATCGTGGCAGCGTCATTCATCAGGCTGCGCTTATCCCGGTTTCCTTCTAGATCTGATCGCATCCTGCCATTAAACTGAACTGCTTCAGTCATCAACAGGCCCATCAGAGCCATATAAAGTGCTCGAGCATAGGTTGTGCACCACTGGGGCAGGGCAATACTAGATATGTTCAAGACTACGGGTACCAGCTCATGGTGTACATTATCATACAAAACTTTATTCTGATTAACCAATATGAGACCATTCGTCAGCCCTGGGTTCATAGCCGAACAAGGTGGGTTGGTTGGTATGGGTTGAAGGGCTTCAATTGCCTCTGCTCGGACTGTGGAGGAGGTCGTGGGAGGTGGCTGGGTAGTGGTACTAATCTTCTCTTTTGGGCGGACCTCCCACGATCATCTCCCATCACTGTTTCCCCAAGTCGGGTATATCGTTATTGTTTGGGCTACAAATGTTCTATTTAGAATCCCTGGCATGAGAATGAGTAACCATTGTCTCGTACATTGTCAAACACGTGACATAAACATGACTCTCTGGTTCATAGACAAAATCAAACTGCCCTGCCCACTCCTTATGCTTAAAACACACAGTAGTTAGATTTGGGAATTTAACATAAGAGCCAACTTTCGCAAACAGCCCCCACCAACCGTTCACACGTGTCATGTCTCTGACACTTCCACACTTGATCTGAAGCAAACCCTCACTACAATTCAAAATCATTCATTCCCCTACTGTTACATTTATCATTCCCCATTGTGTGTCACATTCGGCACTGTCCGTGCTGTACCAAAGTCCCTCCTGCAGTGCGGGATGAGCAGTGATCACTCCCGACCTTGTTGCCAGTATCGCCATGCCCACGAGCGTTGACTTTATAATCATCATTCTGTGAACTTAAGCAGATAACCGTCCCAGTCGTCACTGGTCGGTTGTTGAAGTTAGTTCTGTGGATAAAAATCAGTTAATAAAAACCTTCAATTGTGACCAGTGCTTCCAGCGCCTCTTTCCCCTGAAGTCCACATGCGCATGTATCGCTGGTCTCGATTACCTCATACACTCCCACCCACTTGGGTGCAAACCCAGGTTTCTCGGGGGGTAACTTTAACCATGACTTTCTCTCCTATGCCAGGCACTGCAGCTTTCTCTGATCTGACTTCCCCTTCCAAGTCCCGTATAATCTGCTGATCCCTGGCCTCCTGCCTTAGCTGGAGAAGCTGTCTATACAACTCCCAGACAAATTGTTTCATTCTCTCCCTCATCGGACCCACTTCCTCACTGCCAGTTATGACACCTCCTGGCAACCTCATTGCTCTTCCCGTCATCAACTCATATGGAATTAACCCCGTCGTTCTGTTAGGTGTCGCCCAAAGTCCCATCAGAATACTGGGCAACAAGTATGCCCACCCTCGTCCCATATCCTGGATGGCCTTTGCCAATGCGCGCTTTAAGGTCCTATTCATGCCTGAGCTCTGTGGGTGATAGGAGACATGGAACTTGTGTTTAATTCCTAGCCACCCACATATTTCTTTTGAGCATTTCTTTTAAAATGCGTATCCTGGTCTGCATCACTCTCTATCTCTCTCTCTGTCTATCTCTCTCTCTCTGTCTGTCTCTCTGTCTCTCTCTCTCTCTCTGTCTCTCTGTCTGTCTGTCTCTCTGTCTCTCTCTCTCTCTGTCTGTCTGTCTCTCTGTCTGTCTGTCTCACTTCCTCATACCATTTTATACATGCAATAGCTACCATCTTGTCTTGTTCAGGTTGTCCGGAGAGACTTATAGTCCAATAAAGTATTTCCATAACAGTTTTAAAACAGAAATCAGGTATTGACATGTTTTTTTCCCTTATCTTCTTCTCAAAACAACATTTTATTGTCTCAAAAATACCCCATTAAATTTTGTCTGACCCTTTATTTTAGAATTATCCCAGATTCATTAACTCTGCCAAAAATTGGATTTCTGCGCAACTTTGTCAAGGTCTTGAGCTTAACTTCATATTTTGGGAACAGACTTACAAATACAAAAGCTTGCAGCATTTGAATTAGTGTCAATTGTTGGCAAACCTTTTAAAATAAAAATTCCCTTTTGCGAACTTTATCAGGAACCAACCTCAAATTTTTAAACTTTGTAAGAATTGTAATTTGCACCATCAAAATTAAAACAACCTCTTTCTCATGTTATTGATTTGTATCCAGACTAAAGGTCCCATATGTTCATCAACACATTTTTTACCTTGAATAGCATCCTAGTTCTTCAAAAGTAACCTTCTAAATTACACTGCACTTTACATCTCAAGATTGTCCCAAATTCAAACAACAGTGCTGTTGGGATGCAGATTTCCTTTCTGAAGGGTTCTCAAAATTCCCACATTTTTCATATCATCAACAAGGATATGAATTTTGGACTTTTATGGCAGAGGACCCAACTGCTGGGTTAAGTGTAGAACCCTGCAGACAGGAGGCTAGGCCCATGAAGGCCTGGGACTGGACATGCCCGGGCTTGTTGAGTGCAGTGTGGATTGTTGCCTGAAACCAGACAACGAGAGGAGACAGAAGACGCATTCTTCCCTTTAAAACAATCAACCCAGAGAAAGAATTCATCTTACACAAAACTAAAGCCCATCAAAATCTTGCATAAATAATCACTACTAACTACTAAGGCAGGAAGACAGCAATCAATACAATTATGCGAACCCATCAATACTCCACATATACAATGGCTTTCAGTTCAAGGTTAGTTATGGGGACAGGAAGACAACGATAAACATCATGCGAGCCCATTAAAACAACGATACAACAATCACCTGAAGAAGCCCACCAAAATCAGACAAAGAACTAACCTTGATTTGGATTCAGATAAGAAATTCGAAAAACAGTATAACTGGGCCACCAGTTACAAAGGGGAGGAGGGTGAGCAGTTTTGGAGCAGTTGAAGCAAAGTTTAAGCAGGGAGAGGTAGCTGAGATAAGCGGAGGGAGGAGATCTGGAGGTTTGCAGGCCCACAGGTAACATCATGGTGAGGGGCACAGGGTGGCAGACTCAACCGAAGACAACAAGGCCACAACCGCAGCCCTCCACGAAGATCGACCACCCACAACTGCGCCCTCCACCCAACTGAAGAACCTTCACAGATTCCACAGACCAGGACCACGTGGGGACGGCAGGCCCCAGAGGACACAAAGAGCGTACCCCAAAACTGCAACCGGCTTACCTGGCTGGATTTCGAACTGCTAAGGAACCCTGGTTGGTGAGCATGATCTCTGACCTCTCCTAGTTCAATTTAGTTAGGTTTTGGGGATGGGATAAGGGTAAGGGGATTAGTAGTGTGATTTTCCCTCGTTATGCCGTGTGTTCCCCATTCTTAACTAAGTGTACATTGTAGGTCTGTATAATCTCAGTGTAATCCTAATGTTATAAGTTCATTTGTGACTTCAATAAACCCAGTTTTTCTTTTCTTGCACCAAAACCAGGTGTCTGCTGCACTTTGTCACAACCCCCAAATAAGTCCAAGGTCTAGAACCCAGGGAGTGGGAGCGATTCGGACTGCTCAGAAGTCAGAGGTGAAGCTGACACACACCACCACCCCTTACATTTCCTATTTAGTTTATCTCTTCAAAAGAAAACCCTTTTTATCCATTGGAACCACCTAGACTGTATGTTTATGCCTTTTGGTTTTCCTAGAATCCTTTGAATTTCAGGTAATTTTTTCCCCTCAGAATTTTAGAATACCAACTTGTATGAGCTAATGTAACTTGTATGTATTAATCCCAATCAGCTTGGAGGCTGGTGATAAGGGTTATTCCTTACTAGACTGCAAGGGGGTGGTACAATGGTTGGTTCATCTCAAACAAAGGCAAACCCTTTTATCTTTACAATACCTTCAAATTGCAATTTTTGCTAGAAATCTCAACTCAAACCTTATACTCAAAACTTTGGAATGTTTGAGTATACTTTTCCTTTAATCTAATATGGGGCTTTCAACTCTAAAGTGCTGAACTACACACACAAATGACAATTTAAGGAAGGAAACACATTAAAGCTCACATACAAATGCTTCCTTACACACAAACAAACACATATGTAAAGGTATGTATTTATATTCCTATAATATTGAACTTAACTCTAAACGAAACTTCAAGAAGCAGTGGGGGGAATAAAGGGATCTTGGAAGCTCCACCTATAGAGACAATCAAACTGACTGAAGCTCACATTTCCTCCGTTCCTGCATGTCACTGCTCATTAACCCCCGTAGGGGTAACCCCCCTTCTTTGTCTCTCTCTCTTCAGCACAAACAGCTCTTGTAACTTAGATCAATTCATTTTTTTAAGTTACAAAAAAATTCAATCATCTTTCCACATATTCCCATTCTCTGTTGTTCTGCTATGAACCTCATGATGGAGTCCATGGCTCCCCAGTTGAGTTCCATAGCACTTTCCTGTTTTCCTGATAGCATTCTGTTCTTATATTCCCATCTATCTCTGTGCAATTAGTTCGCGCGGCTGTGACAACTTAATTACTTGCTGGACATGCAGTCTAATTATTTCACCAGGGGTCTGGCCTCCCTGCGTGGCTTCGGCTGAGGTTGTATTTCAAACCGTAACCCGCCAGCACGGCTCTGCCTCCTACCCCGGCGCCTCCTGCCCTGAGTCCTCCTCCCGATTCTTTTGATACTCAATCGGACTGTTCTCGGGTAGGTTTACTGCACTAACTACGAGTCGTAAATAAAGTATACTCACCCACTTTGTAGAGCCATCCCGAGGATCCGATCCGAGTATCCTGCTGACTACGCCAAACTGTTGTGGTAGCTTTGACAAACAGGCCACAGGAGGCTCAGGTACAGGTTACGATCGTTTATTCGAGCAATTGCAAGGAGAGATCCAACTCAAGCAGCTTGAGATAGCACTCTGCTAAGTTACAAGTGTTCAGCATATTTATACATTACTGGTCATGTACAAGAACATTGTTCAGATTCCAATCTTGTCAACATATAGATACACACATCCCCCTACACCCAGGCAGAGCTTTCTCCCCCAATCTAAGCTGGAACCATCTGGCCTTTCCTTATCTGTTGAAAACAGGCCCAATCTTAGTTGTTTTTCAACCTAAGTCTCCAGTCTGACTCCTAGGACACCTAATCTATCTTATTTGCATTTCTCTATGTCCAGCCTGGCTCCCAGGACCTTACTGATGATCACAGGCCCCAAGGGTGTACAAGGTTCATATGGTGGTTTTTAACTGTTTATGTACTTGCTGGCACTGGCTGTTTAGAAATTCAAGCAATTTCATCCCCTTACAATAGATTTTCACTGTACTCCTCTATTGCCCCTAACACATGGTTAACCAAAAAAGTTAAAGATAGTATCGATCTTAAAGAAAAAGCATATAATTGTGCAAAGATAGGCAGCAGGTCAGAAGATTGGGCAGAATGTAACAAATAGCAAATGATTGCTAAAATATTAATAAGGAGGGAAAAATTGGAGTACGAGAGAAAGCTAGCTAGAAATACAAAGACAGGCAGTAAGGCAGTAAGATATTTTAAAAAGAAGAGAGTTAACAAAGTGAACATTGGTCCTATAGAAAATAAGTCTGGGGAATTGATAATGGAAAATAAGGAGATAGCAGATGAATTGAATAGGTATTTTGAATCGGTCTTCACTGTAGAGAATACAAGTAACATCCAGAAATAGCTGTAAATCAGGAATTGAAAGGGAGGGAGAAACTCAAGAAAATGACAATCACCAGGGAAGTGGCACTTAGCAAATTGTTGGAGCTGCAAACTAAAAAGTCCCCAAGTCTTGGTGGATTTCATCCTATGGCCTAAAAGAAGTGGCTAGTGAGATTGTTGATGTGTTGGTTTTAATTTTCCAAAATTCCCTAAATTCGGGGAAGGTTCCATTGGATTGGAAAATAGAAGGCATTTGATGAGGTGCCTCATCAAAGATTATTGCAGAAAATAAAAGCTCGGTGAAGATTGGCTCGCTAACAAGAAGGAGAGAGTTGGCATAAATGGTTCATTTTCTGCTTTGCAGGGTGTGCCACAGGCACCTGTACTGGGGCCTCAACTTTTTCTAATTTATATAAATGATTTGAATGAAGGGGCCGATGGTATGGTTGCCAAATTTGATGATGACACAAAGGTAAGTTGGAAAGTAAGTTGTAAAGAGGAGGTAAGGAGGCTACAAAAGGATATAGATTGGTTAGGTGAGTGGGCAAAGATCTGGCAAATGGAGTATAATGTGGGAAAATGTGAGGTTGTCCATTTTGGCAGGATGAATGAAAAAAGAGGCATATTATCTAAATGGTGAGAGATTACAGAGCTCTGAGATGCAGACGGATCTGGGTGTCCTAGTGCATGAATTGCAATAAGTTAGTATGCAGGCGCAGCAAGTAATTAGTAAAGCTAACAGAACGTTATCATTTATTGTGAGGGGAATTGAATACAAGAGTAGAGAGGTTATACTTCAGTTATACAGGGCATTGGTGAGACCACATCTGGAGTACTGTGTACAGTAGTGGTGTCCTTATTTAAGGAAAGATATAAATGCATTAGAAGCAGTTCAGAGAGGGTTTACTAGATTAATATCTGGAATTGGTGGGTTATTTTATGAGGTAAGGTTGGACAGACTAGGCTTGTATCTGCTGGAGTTTAGAAGAGTAAGAGATGACTTGATTGAAACATATAAGATCCTGAGGGGACTTGATAGGGTGAATGTGGAAAGGATAATTCCTCTTGTGAGAGACTCTAGAACTCAGGGTCACTGTGTCAAAATAAGAGGTTGCCCATTTAGGACAGAGATGAGGAAAAGTTTTTTCTCTCAGAGAGTTCCGAGACTTGGAATTCTCTTCCTCAAACGTGGTTGAGGCAGAGTCGTTGAATATCTTTAGGACAGAGGTGGATAGATTCTTGATAAGCAAGGAGATGAAATGTTATCAGGGGTAGGCAAGAATATGAGGTTAAATTCAGATCAACCATGATCTTATTGAATGGCGGAGCAGGCTCGAAGGGATGAGTGGCCTACTCCTGCTCCTAAATTGAGTATGTGTGTATGTACTGAGGCCCTCAAACAGAAGACTAAACATGGAAGGCAACCCATTTTTGCCAGTTTAGAGAGGATTATGGCTAATGCGGCTCCCATGCCTCAAGAATATAGCAGCATTCACACCCCAATCCTCTGTAGAATCCAGGCAGTCAGTCGTCAAAGTACGAGGGAGATCCAAAAGTGGTCCAAGGGGATAGAGCCATGTACAATTTCACCTTTGGCATCCATCTCAAAAGAGGACCTCAGGAAACATGGTGGCATAGTGGCATTGTCACTGGACTAGTAATCCAGATACACAGGGTAATGATTTGGATACCTGAGTTTGAATCCTACCATGACAGATGGTGGAATTTGAATTCAATAAAAATCTGGAATTAAAATTCCAATGATGACCATGAAACCATTGCCGATTATGGTAAAAAAAAAACCATCTAGTTCACAAATGTCCTTTAGGGAAGAAAATCTGCTGTCTTTACCTAGTCTACATGTGACTCCAGATCCACAGAATGTGGTTGACTCTTAAATGCCCTCTGAAATGGTCCTAGCAAGCTATTCAATTGTTTCCAACCTTTTTAAAAAAAAAGACAATAAGGAATGAAACTGGATGGACCACTCGGCATCGACCTAGGCACCAGAAGCAACAGTGACAAACTCAGGCCTGTTGACCCTGCAAAGTCCTCCTTACTAAAATCTGGGGACTTGTGGCAAAATCGGGAGAGCAGTCTCACAGACTAGTCAAGCAACAGCCTGATACAGTCACAGTCACGGAAACACACCTTACAGGCAATGTCCCAGACTCCACCATCACCATCCCTAGGTATGCCCTGTCCCACCGGCATGACAGACCCAGCGGAGGTGGCAGCACATTGGTATACAGTCAACTCTGGACCCAATGAAGTCTCATCGTATCAGGTCAAACATGGGCAAGGAAATCTCCTGCTGATTACCACCTACCGCATCCCTTCAGCTGATGAATCAAATAATCCTACATGTTGTGTACCGCTTGGAGGAAGCACTGAGGGTGGTGAGAGCGCAGAATGTACTCTGGGTGGGAGACTTCAATGTCCATCACCAAGAGTGGCTCGGTAGCACCATCACAGCCCGAGCTGGCCGAGTGCTAAAGGACATAGTTTCTAGACTGGGTCTGCAGCAGGTGGTGAGCAAACCAACAAGAGGGAAAAACATACTTGACCTCATCCTCATCAACCTGCCTGCCACAGATGCATCTATCCATGACAGCATCGGTAGGAGTGACCACCGCACAGTCGTTTTGGAGACAAAGTCCTGTATTCACATTGAGGATGCCCTCCATCATGTTGTGTAGCACTGCCACCATGCTAAATGGGGTAGATTTTCAACAGGTCTAGCAACTCATTGGGCAACCATTGAGGCACTATAAGCCATCAGCAGCAGCAGAATTGTACTCAAACACAATTTGTAACCTCATGGCCTGGCATATGCCCCACTCTACCATTACCACCAAGCCAAGGGATCAACACTGGTTCAATGAAGAGTGCAGGAGGGCATGCCAGGAGCAGCACCAGGCATATCCAAAAATGAGGTGCCAACCTGGTGAAGCTATAACACAGGGCTACTTGGGTGCCAAACAGCATAAGCAGCAAGTGACAGACAGGGCTAAGTGATCCCACAACCAACGGATCAGATCTTAGCTCTGCAGTTCTTCCACATCCAGTCGTGAATGGTGGACAATTAAACAACTCACTGGGGGAGGAGGCTCAAAAAATATCCCCATCCTCAATGATGGGGGAGCCCAGCACATCAGTGCAAAAGATAAGGCTGAAGCGTTTGCTACAATCTTCAGCCGGAAGTGCGATTGGATGGTCCATCTCAGCCTCCTCCGGAGGTCCCCAGCATCACAGATGCCAGTCTTCAGCCAATTTGATTCACTCCACGTGCTGAAGGCACTGCATACTTCAGAGGCTATGGGCCTTGACAATAGTACTGAAGACTTGTGCTCAAGAACATACTGCACCCCTAGCCAAGCTGTTTCAGTGCAGTTACAACACTGACATCTACCCAGCAATGTGGAAAATTGCCCAGATATGTTCTGTATACAAAAAGCAGGGCAAATCTGCCCCATCAGTCTACTCTCCATCATCAGTAAAGCAATGGAAGGGCACTGGCTGTCAAACGGCACTTGCTTAGCAATAACCTGCTCACTGACACTCAGTTTTGGTTCCACCAGGGTCACTCCGCTTCTGACCTCATTACAGCCTTAGTCCAAACATGGACAAAGAGCTGAACTCCAGATGTGAGGTGAGAGTGACTGCCCTTGACATCAAGGCAGCATTTGACCGAGTGTGGCATCAAGGGGCCCTAGCAAAAGTGGAGTCAATGGGAATCAGGGGGAAAACTCTCCACTGGTTGGAGTCGTACCTAGGACAAAGGAAATTGGTTGTGGTTGTTGGAGGTCAGTCATCTCAGCTCCAGGACATCACTGCAGGAGATCCTCAGGGTCATGACCTGGGCCTAACCATCTTCAGCTGCTTCATTAATGACCTTCCTTCCATCATAAGGTCAGAAGTGGGGATGTTCGCTGATGATTGTGCAACGTTCAGCACCATTCGCAACTCCTCAGATACTGAAGCAGTCCATGTCCAAATGCAGCGGGACTTGGGCAATATCTAGGCTTGGGTTGAAAAGTGGCAAGTAACATTCACGCCACACATGTGCCAGGCAATGATCATCTGCAACAGGAAAGAATCTAGCATCGCGCCTTGACATTCAAAGCCATTCTCATTGCTGAACCCCCCACTATCAACATCCTGAGGATTACCATTAATCAGAAACTGAACTGGACTAGCCATATAAATACTGTGGCTACCAGAGCAGGTCAGAGGCTAGGAATCATGTGAAGAGTAACTCACCTCTTAACTCCATAAAGCTTGTCCACCACCTACAAGGCACAAGTCAGGAGTGTGAGGGAATTCTCTTCACTTGCCTGGATGAGTGCAGCTCCCACAACATTCAAAGCTTGACACCGTCCAGAGCAAAGCAGTCCACTTGACTGGCCCCACATCCACAAACATTCACTCCTTACATCACTGACGCACAGTAGCAGCAGCGTGTACCATCTACAAGGTGCACTGCAGGAACTCACCAAGCCTCCTTAGACAGCACCTTCCAAACCCACAACCACTATCATCTAGAAGGACAAGAGCAGCAGATAGATGGGAACATCACCATCTAGAAGTTCCCCTCCAAGTCACTCACCATTCTGACTTGGAAATATATCGCTGTTCCTTCACTGTCGCTGGGTCAAAATCCTGGAACTCCCTTCCTAACAGCACTGTGGATGTACCTACACCACATGGACTGCAGCTGTTCAAGAAGGCAGCTTACCACCACCTTCTCAAGGGCAATTAGGGATGGGCAATAAATGCTAGCCCAGCCAGCAAAGTCCACATCCCGTAAATGAATTTTTAAAAAGGCAGCTTCTATTGGTTGATGAAGGCTTCGGCACATTTCATTTCTACTGGAAGACTAAATGTCCACCAACCCAACCCTGCCTAATGAAGGAGTCCAGTGAGGCACATAAACTGCTGAGGTTTTGGAAGAGGGTCAGGCAGGACTGAGCAGTTCCATTTCAGCTGGTTCATGACAATGCGAGAGAGGTGAAGTAACTCATCCTGCCTGACAGTCTCCGGCATCAAGTGTTGACCACAGTTCATGATCAGGTGGGACGCTGAGTGTTGGAGAAGCCAGCTGCACTGACAAGAAGGTGGTGTTTCTGGTCAGGGATTGCCGAGTGCTGCCAAATCTCTGAGAGGTGTACTTTGGCCTAAGCAGGAAAGCAGTTCGACACCGATAGTCACACCGATGACATTGGACCTGTAGCTGGAGGGCAACCAACGAAGACCATCCCCCGAGGGAAGTTACTCAGTGCCAAAGAGTCTGGTGGATGATTTAGGGACAAGCTGCTCACTCAACAGTGTAGTGAATCTTGAAGCGGCAGCCGGTGGTGGCCTAAGTGAAGAGGAGTTGGATAACGATGGGAAATCTGGAATGTGTGAGCCAGGGATTCCGGGATGCATCCACTGTGAGGAGACTGACTCTGGTGCTGGAAAGAGATGCCAAGATGTCAGGCAGAGATGGAGGCTGCAACTGGAGCAGCCAGTTTCTGCTGATAATATGGTCCCTGGAGATATGAGCAATCTAAGCCTCTACGTGGCTGAACCGTCACAGAGCCTGGGTGCTATTGGAAGTGTCAGATCGGAAGAGGGGTTGCGAGGGTTATCTTGAGTAAATGTTGGATATCATCCTAACCCGTATCTTTTGCCCAGACTGGTGATGCACGTAGCTCAATCAGACCTGCTGATCACGCGATAGCTCAGTGGACAGTCACAGTGTACGGTAACACTCAAGCAGGGAAGAGTGTATTGGCCCTCCGGCAGCAAGTGGCAATGTTGGGGGAGAGCAATGAGCAGGAGAACTGTTCAGCTCCTCTGAGCCCCTCCTGTAGGGAGCAGGGTCTTTAACAAGCTGAGGGGCAGAGCCAGATGCCATAAGACAAGGGAGAAAGCAACAGGAACCTTGGGCAGCTTGCAACTAGGAAGGGAATTGGAAACCTAGTCAAAATGACTGGCAGCTCCCCTGAGTCTGAGAAGCCTCAAGCAAGAGAGAGAGAGAGACAGAGCAGGACTGCAGCCAGGAGCTAGGGAGCAGAACAAGCCTAGTGTGTGGCTGTGTTGAGGAACTGCGGCTCCGACTAGGATAGAGATCCAGGGGATCAGTGGTGAATATTCTCTGTAAATAGTTTGTTTCTTGGAGTTACGCTTTTCTTTGCAAGTTTATCTGCTTTGATGCCAGTGGAATAAACTAACCTTGTCTTATAACACTTGTGCAGTCCATATGCTTCAATCTCACATTACAATTACAACAGTGACTACACTTCAAAACCACTTAATTGACCGTAAAGCACCAAACAAGGTCCTAAGGTCATGAAAGTGTAACAATCCCCATAGAGGCCGATTGAAAATTTGCATTCCTAGTAACTAACTTAAAGGAATTGCAAGACAAGATTTCAAGTTTTAAAACTTTTACTGTAACAAACAAACTAAAAATAACATTAACTAAACACTACCTAGTGGACAAAAGCAAAATACTGCAGATGCTGGAAATCTGAAACAAAAACAAAAATAGCTGGAAAAACTCAGCAGGTCTGACAGCATCGGCAGAAAGGAATACAGTTAAGGTTTTGAGTTAAACAATCTAGTGGACAACTTATATGCTAAACTACTGAAAAGATATCCCTATTTAACTTTTTAACATCACTGAAAACTCCAGCCACCGTTATATTTCACTTCCCACTATCTGCAGTTTGTACAGGAATCAGTCCAAAATTACCCTCAGCTTCAAATGGATTTGCCCCTCCCCACTTCATTGAGTTACAACATCGATTGACCATCAAAAGGCGCTTCTCTCAGCTTTTGGAGAAATCCTGAACTGACTACCAGCAATAAGGCCTTTGCCAGTGATTCTTTCTCCCTGCCGGGTGTGCCAGGATGCATCTTCCGGATTCTTAGATGGCCATGGGATGCATCTCTTTAACTAGGGACCGTGTACTATCCTGCATTCTGCCCCAGTAGTTTGCAGAAAACTCACAGCTTCCTTTCTGCTGACCACCCACTAACTGTAATAATCCGCCTCTATGAGACCCGCCCCCCTCTCTCTTTTCAGCCCAAAGCTTGGAGGCTGAAAGTCTACCCACATACAGTACAGCTGGCTTGTATGCATCTTGCACCTTCTTCCCAGTAAGTTAACCTGCCCCCCCACCCCAGTCCCCATCGCAACCAAGCCACCCAAACTTGTTCTCAGGCAGAATTCGGAACAGGTCACATGACCACCTTCATTTGTCCAGTTTAACGGCAATTAAAGAGACAGTCCCAAAACATAATTTTATAAACTTCATATTTGTAACAAAAGGCAATATATAAATGCAAGTCTTTTGTTTTCTTTTTTAGTATATCAAGTTAGCCCAGTCATTGCAGTCTCCATTTCCAGTACTTTCTTATGCTCTGAAGTATTTTCCATTTTTGTATGTGAGCTGCCAACTTTAGAATGATTGTCATCCCCTCAATTTGTGTGTTTCATTGTTATTTGATCTGCTGATTTATCACGGGAAATCCACAATGATCAGATAGTAAACTTGTGCTACCTTGCCTATCTTTTCAGCTAACAGAATAAGTTGTAAACTAATTCAGTGATTTCTATTGATTTTTTACACTTTGTTGATTCTTTCAGGTTTAATAGACAATGTAGTTAGGAGTTGTGATACAAAACTAATTTGCTATTCATTTCAGTGGAGATGGCTTCTGCATAATTGCATAACATGTTTAATCACAAAATTCCCCATTCTACATGCTAAACAATTAAGAGGACCACATAATAGTCCTCGTGACTGGTCAAGCATGGTTTTCATTACCATAAATCTTCTAGTATGAATAGATACTTTGCAGCACTATTGTATTCTGCTCGTTCATCCCATACAGGCAGATTTTAAATACTCTCTTTGTGCCTTACAGAAATATCTTACCTTGCATCACAAAGATCCAGTCTAATGTTGCTGCAAAAGTGGATCTGGCTGGCCTAAGCATTTAAATATTTGCTCTCCTATGAGATCATTTTCTTGCATTCAAATCCAAAACATATCAAATCCAAAATATATTCAGTTAATGTTTGGTGACCAGTGATGGATGTTCCTGTATGGGCAGTTTTGACACAGCTGCCACTGATAATGACTAGTGTTTGTCTCAGGAGCTAAAAGATATCAAGGTCATTTTCCCTGCTTCAAACTGAAAATGGGGATATTGAGAACAATAAATGGTGGCAAGAGCAAAGTAAAATCATTTCAGGTACAAAAACAGTTAACTTTGTAGCAGTTTTGAACTGAACCAATTCACCAATTGTGAAATACTGCGGATGCTGGAGATCTGAAATAAGAACAGAAAGTGCTGGAAAAACTCAGCAGGTCCGGCAGCATCTGTGGAGAGAGAAACAGAGTTAACGTTTCGAGTCCAATACGACTCTTCTTTGGAACCAAATTGTAGTTGATTTTATGCAATGAAAACCTGGGGGTTAGCCACCAAATATCCTGTTTCTTGACCTCTGGCCAAATGTATAGGTATAAACTGTCCAGACTAAGTTATCTAACCCAAGAAATGTAGAGACTGCCCAGAACCAAGAAGGGGCTCATCTCTGCCAATCACTGAACCATCAGAGAAAAGGAGGGATGAAAGATTTTAGCATGGTTAATGAAATTCTCTCCATCAAGGTGAGTGCAGGAGGTAGCAACAAATATAATCTACAAAGGGATGTGACAAGAACGAAATGTTCAACATATCATATAAAAGCACTGACAGATCTGTGGCCTACCAAGGGGGTGGGGGTGGGGTGTTCCCCAAAGCAACATCTTATTGCCTGGAGTGGAATGAATGGAAAGTTGCTCAAGGTAACAACAAGTTTAGCTGGAAGGAGGGGATTAATGTTTGATGGGGCCCATCTGGGCCATTGTTAACCCCATCTCTCAGTACTTCAACATTGAACCATCAAGACATCTAATTCACAAATTTAAAATGTTATCAAATTTAACCTTTTTTAAAATATGTTCTTGCATAACGCCTATTTCTTGCAACGAGATGGTTCCATGCTCTCTTGTTTCCTTCATAGCTGACTCATAGCTTCACCCATTATCCATACAAGTACATATGTATGGGCCAAGGAAAGCCATCAGAATAGTGAAACCTTTGCAATTTATCTTTCCACAATCTAGAACCCCAAGGCTAATTGGAATATCTGGACTGTTGCCAAACTGGACATCAGCTCACTCAGCATAGCCCTTGTACAGAACCTTGGACCTTCCTGGTCACCACTCCTCAGGTCCTCACTGAAAGAGGTTGCTGAGCCTTTAGGGCTGTTTATTAATCTACTTTGTTTGCAGTAACGTCAAGAGGGAAATAGAACAGTGTTGCCCATCAATAGGTCCAACATTCGATGCTGAGTTTGTAGCCCATATATGAAATCCATTTAGGAGTCAATTGACTTGGGTCACCTGTTTCACTACATTCCGACCTGCATGCAAGTGTATCTTGACAAGTATTGTATCCATTTGCACCCAGTTCGCCAGTGGCTCCTTCCAGGTGACATTGGGCTGTGGTTGCTCCTTTGCTTCTGACCCATGATATAAAAGTCTCACCTTAAAGCAGCAATGGCATTATGGTGAATGCAAAATGTCTTCAGAGAGATAGGGCGAATTAATCACAGCATGCACAATTTATGAACTAAGTTTGAGTCAGGTAGTTAAAGAATAACTATAATGAATACAACTACATTGGAATCCTGTGCTTTGAAATTCTGACAGATGAGTTGCAAGTCCTGGGGACATTAGCTATTTAGTGGAACCAAAAGAAGCAATTACCCAAGTGAATAACTGAAGAGGTAAAACAAAAATGCGAAGAACTATATTTCTAAACATAGCGCAACTAAACAAAATGTTAAAGTTCCAAGTGATACTGAAGGTAGAAAAGAAGGAATTGACATGAATAATAGACCAACATTAGGAAATTCTGGAGGAATGGCAATATCAGAGGAATATATATTTTTTGAATGTACTGTATTTTTTTCTAAATACATTCATTCCAATTAAGGTAAGCTTTGAACTCAGGAGAACTAGAAAATTCTTTTATGGGGATCTTAATGACATTCTTCTCTGTTTAAGGTTTACTGACAGGGTCACAGAATTCTACTTCCCTATATGTAGGAGGGATATGAAATTCTAATCAAAAAGGTATAGGCACCTTAAATATACTATATCACCCTAAATATACTACACCACAAATCTACATAAATTAAAGTTTTGTAAGTAGTGTGCCAAACATTGAATCTGTGGGTTGCGCATTTGCCTATGACAGGAGTGTCACACTTTTCTCATGGGCTTAACTAATTAAGTTAATCATTTATGTTTCCTTAAGATGTTAAACGTGGCTCAGTGGTAACTCTTATCTGAGTCCGAGGTTCAAGTCCCAGGTGAAAGATTTGGGGCAGAATTGTCCCAGATTTGCATAAGTGCAGTAGCAGGCGGGATAAAGGACGTTTAACCCACTGGCCGCAATGGCGGCTTTTCACACCGTACCGTCCCAATCCCGCCTCATTAATCATGCATACCCGGGAAACGCGCCGGGTTCTTGACGGGGCGTCCTCGCATTCGCCCGCCCCACCATCACCTCAGGCCTTCATAAACAGGGTGGCATATTTAAAGGCTTCCCCTTCAAAGAGCTTCAAGGGGTAGGAAGCTGCTGCAAACCAATGGCTGCCAAAGGCAGGAAATATGCCAGGTTTAGTGACATCTCCCTCAAGCCCACTGGACACAGTGGAGGCCCACTGTGATGTCCTCTACCCCCTCTCTGGGCAAAGCCCAGTAAGCAAGGTCACCAATCCAGCTTGGGAGGCGGTGGGAGCAGTGGTCAGCGCCAACGCCCTGCAAAAGAGGACAGCCACCCAGTGCAGGAGGAGGATGAATTCTCTCATCCATTCCAGCAGGGTAAGCCGCACTTCTCATCACTCTCAACTCACACTCACAAACCCATCACACATCCACAGGGCCCTCACTCACTGCCAGCTCAAGGGACATCATCATTCACTCTCTCACACACACATTCATTGTCGTCATCCTGTCCATGGGACCACTCACCACCCACACGTGTCAGGCATTCTCCTAACCCCCACTGCAAAGCTGCACTGTTAGCTTGAACCATGGGGGAGACGGGTCCAAACTGGGATGATGACATTGCAAGGGGCTGTGAGCACCTCCAGCAGTGACTGCTCCACAGCCAGCTTTCACAAGGAGATTGTACAATGTGCCCAGCTGTCCAATTGTTCTGCAGTCCACTAAAATGTTCATTAGTTTTTAGTCTGTGCCCGAGGGGTGAAAAACTCTGGAATATTTGGTGGCACTTCGGATGCCTCTGCATTGTTTGAGCGGGCAGGTAAGCTAGAGCTCCAAGCATGTCAATGTGACTGCGCCTGAAAGTCTCAGCTGCAGAGGAGTGGTCGCTTCATATAAGGTTTCCCTAATGTGTAACCGCTTCCCTCCCCCCTACTTGTGCTTGTGCACTACCATCAGACGTAGGGCAGTCCTTGACCACCCCCAACTTGTCCCAATCACGGTGCAGCCCTTGCCCCAGCACCACACTGTCAGCCAGCTGGGGAAAAGCGACTTGCCTGTGCCCTTGCCTTGAAGTCCAACAGGTGACCCTCATGAGTGCTGTGCAACATTAGTGTGCACTCACCTCCCAGTTCCCCTCGAAGTGCAGCTCACCAGGTGCACGCTTTATAAATGCTGTTGTTGGTGTGCAATCACGCTGACGTGCCCTGATGATCCAATGTGGGGGGATTATTCCGACGAGCAGGCCTTATAATGATATGCAACTGTATTAAAATGGAGTTCCCGACCATCCGGCAGTGGGAAAGGCGACCCGCCATTGACGGGCATAACGGACAATTGCAAACTAGTTTCACGACGTCGTGAAACCGATTTTTGGCCTTCTCGCCATATTGTCCGCTCATTCCCGCCATGATGCCATGACGCCAACAGGCAGGGAAAATTCTGCCCTTGGGCTCCGGATTCAGGTTGACACTTCAGTGCAAGTACAGCAAGTCCTCGCTTAAAGCTACTGTTGCATTCCTGGAAATCGCGACTATAAGTGAAACGACTTTCAGTGAATCATATGTTTCCATAGGAATCAATGTTAAAACTGAAGTTAGGTTCTTTTGGATATTTCTTGTTTGATAAAACCAATGTACAGGTTGAAAAACTGTTCTGTATATGTGCAGGGCTGTGTTTCCTAGCTGAAATAACAAATGAAATTAAATAAATCACTAAATCTGAAAGAAATACTGTAGTTAGGTACTTTAGGAACTTTCTCAGCAGAAAAAAACATTATAAGTTGAAATGCTGTATGTTCCTGAATGCCTACATTCATAAATGAAATAACCTTTAAAATAGAATAAATTTAATATAAAAAATGCAATATACATGCAAATACTATAAATGTAAAAAATTACACTCACCAGCTGCCTGGTTTTGGATTGTTCAGGCTCCATCTAGTGGCAGAGGTTGGTCTTTGCAGGTAGCAGCTGACAAAATCCCAGGACTTCAGCGTGAGCTGCAGAGCAAGAATGGGAGCGGAGGGAAGAGGAGTCAGCTGAAGAAGTTCTATGTGGGGACAACCAACACTGGAGACTTTAAAGGTAAGAACAGAGGGTGGGCCAGGGTGGGAGGGATGAGGAACTTCAGGACTGAGGGAGAGGGCAGCAGCAGAAGCGGCAGTGGGACCAAGGGCAGAAGTGGGGTACGAACAGCCTGCTGAAAAAGTCCCCAGTGCTGGCAATAGACACTGGGAACTTTAAAGGTGAGAATGGAAGAGGGGCTTCAGGACTGAGGGCAGGACTGAAGGGAAGAGATGCACTGAGCCTAACAGCGCTGGGAGAAAATGTCATGTGGGATGTACATGCCACAGAACAGGAAGTCTGTGAAAATCCACCTTATAGTGAACATCACAATGTTAAGAGGATATATAGTCCCTATTTTAGGAGTGATAGTAAAGTGAAACAACGTTGATTGAGTCGTGAATTAGAAACCAAGGACATTACATTTCGCCAGTCTCCTGTTACAACTTTGAGGAAGTTACCAGTGGAACCTCCAGGAAAATGGCAGAGACCTGAGACTTCCTCAGTACAGCACTCTACTAAAGTGTTAGACTAGATTATGTGCTATTTGGATAAAAATATCTGGCCTACAGGCTGACTAACAATACATTGGGGAGAATATTGTGGAGACGATGGGGCTCTTGACCAGAGCCCTGTGTCGCCATTTTTTGAGAAGGTCCACCACATCTTGTGTCACTCAGTTACTTGGCAGGCCAGCAGGAGGCCTTCCCCTGAGATCAAGGACCCCAGCAAGGGGAGGGTGGGAGGAGTCACCCAGAAGAATCAGAGGCTGGCAGTTTCTCTGTACTCAGCAGCACCGCTGGTGAGGATAATGGTGCTACAGCCATCTGAGGCCTCGGATTGAGGAGGGATCCAGGCACAGGTGTGTGGTGGTGGGACAAGGAGGTTGCTGGGAAGGGGGGTCATCAGCAAGGGCAGAGGTGGCCATCAGCAAGCCCCCCCCCTTCCTGATGCTGGAACTGAGTGCCATTGAACGAGGGATTCCCCCCAGGAGCCCACCAGCATTTGCTTGCTTTTCTCCCTGTATGGTGAGGCCCTGCTTACCACTCGGCCAATACCAGCAGCAAGGGATAAGGCCCTTAAGTGGACATTAATTGCCCACTTAAGGGCCTCAATTGGTGGCAGGGTGGGAAGGCTGTCCACAGGCCTTCCTGTGGAGATGGCAGGGTCCACGCCTGCCATTTTCCCACCCAGTTAAATGTCCCCCTGCCACCAAAGCCGCCTCAGGGAAAGGCACAAGATTGCACCCGATATTCCTGTTATAAACCTCCGTAATGTGGTAAACTTTCTTCAAATAATGGAGTTTACAAAATCTTATTCATCTGTTTAGTCCAATCATGTGCTTCTGCAATTCACAATAATTACTGACTGAAATGGAAAATGACCTCCTCATGAGAAAAGATCATGAGGTTTATTATTATTCTGTACTTTTATGGCAAGCTGTTTTGTGCTAAGATCGCTTAGTCTTTTATGCTCCATCAAACAGTTTTCTTTTTATTGTTTAGTTCATTTGTGCATAGCTTTTCAATCTGAAATGGGCCAGGGCATCTGAAGAAAAATCATGGGCGTCAATAGGGGAAGATTAATAATCAACATCAATAGGGGAAGATTAATAATCAATATCAATGGGGGAAGATTAATAATCAATATCAATAGGGGAAGATTAATAATCAGTATCAATAGGAGAAGATTAATAATCAAAATTAATAGGGGAAGATTAATAATCAGTATCAATAGGAGAAGATTAATAATCAGTATCAATGGGGGAAGATTGATAATCAATATGACTGGGGGAAGGTAGATAATCAATATTAATGGGGGAACATAGATAAACAATATTAATGGGGGAAGATTAATAATCAGTATCAGTAGGGGAAGATTAGTAATCAGTATCAGTGGGGGAAGATTAATAATCTTGCACAAAATGCAAAGCAGGAAGAAAATATAAACTGGTATTTTGTTCCTTGTTTATTATTTCACTGGTAGATCGAAATCATTTTAAAATATCATACCATCTGTTTATTCTCGTAGCTGTAAGCACTTTGCAATTCTCTTGTTTCAGTTCATTAGTTGGAAGCCTATGAAATGTCAATTAGGCTACAATAATGATGCAAAGGAACAAGCTGTTACATGTTTCAGCTGGTAGAGATGAAAGACTTAAGAATAAGCAACTTTGTAAATGTGCGCTGCATGAGTGAACCTCGGTTGCCCTTTGCTGCCTAGTTGTGCTGAAACTGGAACACGTCACAAACTTGGACGTCAGAGGGCAACAGTTGCACCAGAAATGTACCATATTCTCCTGTTGCAATGTGTGAATATTAGGAAAAAGGATTAGGAAGGAGGATTGAACTTCCAACTGTTAATTTTGTGGAGGTTGCTTAAGCACTCTGGAGTCAAGTGAATAGGGGAGAGAGCTTGCTGCCATTGATGTGGACAGCAACTGATCCGGAAGAACTGAGTCACTTAAAATACAGGCAACACTGAGTGAGAATAAGCAATTTGAGGCAGAGTGTGTTAATTATGGCTTTGTTATAAAAGTTGACCTGGAAACCTGCAGTCACTCTGCCATATTCCTGCTGTGACCCCAGTGGAAGAACACCAGACCCCCAGGAACTAGGCCAGGACCTGGGTGCCATAGGCCCTACCCTTCAGTCAGGGATTCCATGATTTTCTACTGGGGGATGAATCTTTCCCCCAGCTCAAACATGGCCATTGGCATAGGAAAGAGCTGGGGATCAGGATTCTCTAAGTTGGGATTCCTGTGACCTTTTGTCCATCAGTGGGACCCAGCATCTGAATCAACGGGTATGCCTGGTGACACGATGATGTGATTAAGGGCAGAAATCCAGCCCATCTAATGGTCCAGGTTGGGAATGAGATTTGGACCCCTGAAGAGGATCCAAATTTTTAAAAATAGTTTTTCAGTATGATCCCCTTCTAAAGGAGGTCACAGACAACACCATAAAGTTGTATTCAGAGGAAGGGGGAGAAGCAGGAGTAGCGCAAAACAATCTTTTTCTCTACTTAGGCTGTTGTGTTATGAACCCAAAAGCTTCAGAAGCCATTTTCTGTAGATTTCAGCACATAAAACGACCCACCTTAAATAAGTTGATATATTATTTGAATATTCAATGATTAAGGAATTGCAAAATATTTACAGACATTGTATTGGCTTATGAATAGCAGTATTTTATAATGATCTCTAACAAGTTATTGCTGTGAGACAATATTAAGAAATCATATATTCACAAATAGACAAAAATACAACTAATGTTTAAATTACTTAAGTATTTACGAGGAAAGGATCTATTTTCAAATAGCCCTGCACAATTATCAAATTTGATCAATTTCTTTAAGTTTGTATATTGATTTCGATTTACTCTCTAAAAACTGCTATCTTACAATAGCGTTCTTCCAACACATTAAAGCCTAACATTGAATGATTGATAATCCACGATAAGTTGTGGAAAGAATGCCAATTTGCCTCCCCTTATCTACATTTCTAGGATAAGTGTTGCAAAAAGCAAAGTAAAATGTTTCAATGTTCTGGTGGAAAATAATGGAAATCATGAGAGGATTGCAAATAAATTGCACATTTTCAGATTTATTTGTAAACTATAAAGTAGTGGCAGATGGTTTCCCCTGCTTAAGTAACATTCTAATTCCTCTAATTATATAATTTGCCCTTTCAAATCACAATTCAAACCTGACTAATTTGTTTAAGTCAAGCAATTTGAACTTCAATAATATTTTGTCTCATGGCAATCATCAAAATAATTTCCATCTAGCCATATGCCATCCTCCTTTGCTACAAAACAAGTTCTTCAGTCAATGCAGCAGGGAAGCTTGAAGGGATGAATCCCAAGGAGGACGTCTCGAGATGGGAAATCCAGAAAATGCACACTGATTGTGGGCAGAAACCTTGAAGTAATTTGCCAGCCTGAGTGTTCCTGGAGGAGATTTGAGAAATGTCAATAAAAGGAAGTGCTATCAATGCTATGGGTTTATTCAAGATCCATTCTGAGTGGTTGGTATTTTTTTTGTTGCAATATACCTTTAAGGGATAGCAGCATGCCATCAGTAGAAGGGAAGTGTGTCATGTGATCTACTCGGTTTCACTTTGGCCTGAGAGCAGAACACGGTTCTGCTGCTGATGTTGTCAAGCTTTCTATTCATGTATATATGTTCTTGTGTGCTTAGTCTTAATAAATGAATCCACAATGTGTTTACCCAATCCTTTATGAGTGATTGGTGTTTTTATATCATTATAAAAACACAACATTTTTAAGACCAACTTACATAACAAATGTTTGGCTTGTAAAAGGCTCCTCTGCTCTATCAGTGTCAGTGAGTACAACCTGTTCTCAGAGCAATACTGAGCTGTCCATTTAAAGCATAATTTTGTTCCAAGGTTTTCCTTATCATCCTGATATCATTGATTAAAAAAAACAACCTGCAGCGATGCCCATAGCTGAAACCGCCTCAGCACATTCACTTTCCATTCTTATAGGCAAAAAGTTAACCCTGTAAATGTGTATAATGAAATGCTATTTCATGGATATAAAAATAACTGGGATATATCAAGAAGTTAGTATTTATCAATCATAAGCGGGAGAATGAGGGACTGGCAGTGAACATAAAAGGGAATCCAAGTCTTCTGTAAGTATATAAATAGCCAAAGGGTGGTAAAGTGAGGAGTGGGGCCTATTAGGGAATCAAAAAGGAGATTTACTAAGGAGGCAGAGGGCATAACTGAGGTTCTAAATGGCTATTTTGCATCTGTTTTTATCAAAGATAATGCTACCCAAGTCATAGTGAAAGAAGTGGTAGTTAAGGCACTGGTTGGGCTTAAAATTTGATTTTAAAAAAAGATTTGCATTTATATAGCACTTTTCAATACCACTAGATGTCTCAAAGCACTTTACAGCCAATGATGTTGTTTTGAAATGTTGTGAATGTGGTAGTGTAGGAAATGCGGCAGCCAATTTGGCAACAGCAAGCTCCCAGAAACAGCAATGTGATAATGACCAGATAATCTGTTTTTCTGATGTTGATTGAGGGATAAATATTGGCCAGGACCCCAGGGATAATTCCGCTGCTCTTCTCGAAATAGCACCATGGGATTTCTTACATCTACTCGATCAGCCAGAGGAGACTTTAGTTTAACATCTCATCTGAAAAACAGCACTGACAGCTGAATACTGCACTGGAGTGTCAGCCTTGATTTTTGCACTCAAGCCTTGGAGTGGGACTTGAACTGATGACTCAGAGGCAATAGTGCTACAAACTGAACCACAGCTGATCAAGAAGAGGCATGAAATAGGCTGGCTGCACTTTAAGTTGTTAAATCACCTGGACTAGATGAGATGCGTGCGAGGATACTGAGAAAAGTAAAAGGTGAAAATTGTGGAGGCACTGGTTCTTATCTTGCAAACTTCTTTAGATACAGGGGCGATGTCAGGGGACTGGAAAACTGCAAATGTTACACACCCTTTTTCAAAAAAGCAGGATAAGCCCAGCAACTACAAGCCAGTCGGTCTAACCTCAGTGGTGGGAAAGCTTTTAGAAACAATAATTCATGTCAAAATTAACAGTTTCTTGGGCAAATGTGGATTAATTAAGGAAAGCCAGCACAGGTTTGTTAAAGGCAAAACATGTTTAACTAGCTTGATTGTTACCTCATCAAAAAAACTAATGCAGTCGCTGTGGTGTAAGATGGACTTCCAAAAGGTGTTTGATAAAATGCCACATAAAAGGGTTGTCAGCAAAGTTGAACCCCATGAAATAAAAGGGACAGAAAGTTAGTTGAGTGACATGAAAAAGATAGCGATGAACAATTGTTTTTCAGATTGGAGGAAGGTATATGGTGGGGCTCCCCAGGGGTCGATGTTAGGGGTACTGCTTTTCTTTATATTAATGACTTGGCTGTGCAGGGCACAATTTCAAAATTTACGGATGGCAGAAAACTTGTAAGTATTGTGAACTGTGAGGATAGTGATTGATCAAGAGGTCGTAAACAGGCTGGTGGAAGGGGCAGAACATGGTAGATGAAGTTTAATGCAACGAAGAGCAAAGCGATTCATTTTGGTAGTGAAGTGGGGCTTTCGAGCTGTACAGCAATTATGGGGTTAAAATGATTCTCGAACGCTAAGCTTATTAGATGCAAAAGCAACAAAACAACTTTATTGCAAACGCGTGAGTCCAACGGTTTGTTTCAGTAAACAATATCACAAACACATCTTCTGAGGGCATCTTGCTGGATGATTGGTGCTTAGCACCCACTTTGATCCAGCATGTTTGGTCTGGGCAGACCTGCTCAGTGCTGATGTTATTTCCACAACTGAAAACAACAAATCCTACCAAATGAGCTGTCCCTGGCTCCAAAGTTGATCTTTATGTGAAGGATTTCTCTCCTTCTGTGACAGGGGCGAATGGACATTGTCTGGGGCCATTTGTTTGTGCCAATGGCCTCCTCCATTTCTTAATTAGATTACATGGGCCAGAATCTTCCATTCGGTGTGCGGGGGTCAGGCCCTGCACGCCGACGTGTAGAATGATGCGCGGTGATGTCGGGCGTGCGTCCCGACGTTACCGCGCATCATTCCGAACTTCAATTCGGTGGTCGCGCACCAGAGTCGGCTGCACACCCGCCGACCTGTCAAAGGCCTGTTAAGGCCATTAATTACCTAATTGAACTGATTGTCTGGGTTGCCAATCGAATCTTAAGGTTGGCGGGCAGGTGAAGAGCCCAGGCGGCCTTTGCATTTCTCATGAAAGCTCACCAACGGGCGGGATGAGATTTCATGAAGGCTTTATAAATTAAATTTAAAATTTTATTAAAATACATAAACATGTCCCAGCTCATGTGACACTGTCACGAGGGGACATGTCCGAGTAATGGTTTTTTTCTTTCTTGCAATGTTTTATTCTTAAATTATTCTCCGAGGCAGCTTTGTGTGCAAGCGCGAAAGAGCGCAGGCCCCAACTCTCCCTCCTCCCCCCCCGTCTGCGCAGGGAGTGTACAGTGCTTCTGGGTGCGCGTCACGCTGGGCGGGCCTTAATTGGTCTGTCCACACAAAATGGCAGCGCACAGCTAATCAGTTCCATGCCCGCTCCCAAACTGCCCGCCCAACTAGGGAGAAAATTCTCCCCATGATGGTGGTTATCCTGTGTCATTGTTGTGATGTCCTAAATTCCAGTCTTTTTAATAGTTTCAGTTCTGCTGTAGGCAGCACTGTGATTGTAACACAGTTAGAATAGTATATATACTGCTTGAAACTCTGTATTGTTGGAGAAGTCTCCTGGTTAACCAGTAGAGATTGTCTCCCCACTGGTGTAAAAAATAAAGGTTGCTTGACATTTGAATGAAAGACCCTGCGTTGAGTGTTGGTTTAAAATACAGTAGGAAGGAAGAGGAGATGCAATACAAAATAAAGGATCCAATTCTAAAGGGAGTGCAGGAACAGAGAGAGATGGGGGCATATGTAGATAAATGATTGAATGTGGCACAGCGGGTTGAGAAAGTGTGAACAAAGCATATGAGATTCTGGAATTTATAAATAGGGGCATAGAATACAAAAGCAAGGAAGTTATGGTGAACTTTAATAGAACACTGGGTTCATCCACAAATGGAGTACTGTGTCCAATTCTGGGCACCACATTGGATGTGAAGATATTAGAGAGGGTGCAGAGAAGATTTACAAGAATGGTTCCAGTGAAGAGGAACTTCAGCTATGTGGATAGATTGGAGAAGCTGGGGCTGTTCTCCTTAGAGAAGTATAAGAGGCGATTTGATAGAGATTTTCAAAATCATGAAGGATCCAGACAGAATAAGTAGGGAGAAACTGTTCTTCTTGGTGGAAGGATCAAGAACTAGAGGCACCAATTTAAGGCAGAAGCAAAATACTGCGGATGCTGGAAATACAGTAAATGCTGGAAAAACTCAGCAGGTCTAACAGCATCTGTGGAGAGGAAAAAAAAAGAGTTCCGAGTCCTTATGACTCTTTTTCAGAGCTAAAGAGAAGTAAAAATGTAATGAAATTTATACTGTTTGATGGGGCGGCGGGGGGGGGAGCAGTTGAAGCTGGATAGAAGGTGGAGACAAAGGAGAGATTACCAGAGATGTCATGGACAAAAGGACAAAGGGGTGTTGATGATCGTGATACTGGCTAAAGGAGGTGCTGATGGTGGCATTAAGGTTAGAAAGCAGAATGTGGTAATAGCAGGACAAGGGTAAGCACTCTGGAAAGAACAACATGAACAAGTGACAGATGGCCATTGTGTGGGGGGGTGGTGGGGGGGATGGTTATGGGAAAAAAGATTGAAAATAGGATAAAAGGTGGGGATAAAACACTGAATAAAAATAAAATAAATAAAAATAAAAATAAGTGGATAAAAAATAAAATTAAAATAAAAAAGGGGATAAAAAGGGGGTGGGGATGGAGAGAGTTGATGGTCTGAAGTTGTTGAACTCAATGTTAAGTCCGGCAGGCTGTAAAGTGCCTAGTCGGAAGATGAGGTGCTGTTCCTCCAGTTTGCGTTGAACTTCACGGGAACATTGCAGCAGGCCAAGGACGGACATGTGGGCATGAGAGCAGGGTGGTGTGTTGAAATGGCAAGTGACAGGAAGGTCTGGATCATGCTTGTGGACTGAAGGTGTTCTGTAAAGTGGTCACCCGGTCTGCGTTTGGTCTCTCCAATGTAGAGGAAACCACATTGGGAGCAGCGAATGCAGTAAACTAAATTGAGGGAAGTGCAAGTGAAGCACTAGTGAGGAGGGAGAGGTAAAGGGTCAGGTGTTGCACCTTCTGCGATTGCATGGGAAGGTGCCGTGGGAGGGAAACGAGGTGTTGGGGGTAATGGAGGAGTGGGCCAGGGTGTTCCAGAGGGATTGGTCCCTACGGAATGCCAACAGGGAAGGTGAAGGGAAGATGTGTTTGGCGGTGGCATCATGCTGGAGTTGGTGGAAATGGCAGACGATGATCCTTTGAATGCGGAGGCTAGTGGGTTGAAAAGTGAAGACAAGGAGGACCCTATCATGGTTCTGGGAAGGAGAGGAAGATGTGAGGGCAGAGGTGCGGGAGATGGGTCGGACACAGTTGAGGGCCCTGACAACCACAGTGGGTGGGAAACCTCGGCTAAGGAAGAAGGAAGACATGTCAGAAGTGCCGTTTTGGAAAGTGGCATCATTGGAACAGATGCAACAGAGGCGAAGGAACTGCGAGAATGGGATGGAGCCCTTACAGAAAGCAGGGTATGAGGAGCTGTAGTCGAGTAGCTGTGGGAGTTGGTGGATTTGTAGTGAATATTGGTGGATAGTCTATCACCAGAAATTGAGACAGAGAGGTCAAGGAAGGGAAGTGTCAGAGATGGACCATGTGAAAGTGAAGGAGGGGTGGAAATTGGAAGCAAAATTGATAAATATTTCCAGGTCCAGACGAGAGCATGAAGCAGCACCGAAACAATCATTGATGTACTGACAAAAGAGCTGTGGGAAGGGGCCTGAGTAGGACTGGAACAAGGAATGTTCAACATACCCCATCAAGAGACAGGCATAACTGGGGCCCATGTGGGTACCCATAGCCACACCTATTTGAAGGAAGTGAGATAAATTAAAGGAGAAATTGGTCAGTGAGAAAACAAGTTCAGCCAGATGGAGGAGAGTGGTGGTGGATGGGGATTGTGCGGGCCTCCGTTCAAGGAAGAAGCAGAGAACCATCATACCATCCTGGTGGAGGGTGAAGGTTTAAAGGGATTGGACGTCCATGGTGAAGAGGAGGTGGTTAGGGCCAATTAAGAACTGGAAATTGTTGATATGACGTAGGGCATCAGAGGAATTGCGGATGTAGGTGGGAAGAGACTGGACAAAGGGAGAGAGAACGAAGTCAAGATAAGAAGAAATTTAAGGTGATTGGCAAAAGAAGAAACGGTGACATGAGGAAAAACATTTTACACAGCGAGTGGCTCAACTCTTGAATGCACCACCTGAGTGTGTGGCAAGACTTTCAAAGAGAATTGGATAACTATCTGAAGAGAAAAAAATTTGCAATGCTACAGGGAAAAGATGGGGGAGTAGGGGTGGTGAGTTGCTCTCGCAGAGAGCCGGCACAAACATGAAGGACTGAATGGCCTCCTTTTGTGCTGCAGCCATTTGGTGATGAGAGTTTCATTTTTAACTTGCATTCTAGTTCAATACAACTAGAATGCTGTATTCAAGAGTTGAACCTCTCACTGCATAAAATGTTTTTCATGTCACTGTTGCTTCTTTTGTCAATCACCTTAAATTGGTGCCCCCTGGTTCTTGACCCTTATACCAATAAAAATGGTTTTTCCCAAGCTACTCTGTCCAGACCTTTTATGATTTTGAAAAACTCCATCAAATCTCCTCCTAATCTTCTCTAAGGGGAATAGCCCCAGCTTCTCCAATCCATCATGTGGCTGATGTTCCTCAGCACTGGAACCATTCTTATAAATCTTTTCTGCACCCTCTATAATGCCTTCACATACTTCTGAAAATAGGATGCCCAGAATTGGAGTTGGGTGGATTGTAAGGTGTGAAGAAACAAAATGAAATACTTAGATACAGTAGTGTGTTTTCTTACTGGAAAACACATTCAATGCAAACACACTGCTAGAGGCAGAATGTGAGCATAGATTACATTTTTAAAATAATATTCTTTGAATTCAAAGAAAGAAATTTGTTTGCAAATGTAATGCTGAAACACTGAACAACTTACAAGCAACGCATTCCAGTATCAACAATGCAGTTGCTGCAGTTTCAGGGCATTTAATGCCCTGTTAATAGTTTAACAGTGCTTTGCATGTCAACTTTAATTTCCTACAGTTTGGCCATTTTGCTTTGCATATACTTTGCCCTGATTCTGTTGTTGAATGCTCCTGGTGTGATGTGCAAGTTGTGTGATTGCCTCTCTGCACAACAAGCTGGGCATTGGAACATTGTGGCCAGTTGGGCAGCTGGCCAGCATTTAAATGGATTCAACAGACTGCTAAGCCCCTACAGTGGTACAAAAAGGCAGGCCAGGAGCCTGCGTTACAGTTGCCTGGTGGTTATCAGGGCAGGACTGCACCACTTGGTGACCAAGCATTGAAGTTTCTCAACTATGAAGTGTGAGAAAGTAGGTTTGTCCCATTCAAGACAGAAGGGCATTCTCCTAAAAATTCTCTGGTGCAGCAAGCATAGTGGAAGATGGCAGTCAGAGTCAATGTTACTTATAGGATCCAGCAGAGCCAAATACAGGTCTGGAGGAAGATGGCTGACTAAACAGAGGGTGCTTAAATAAATTTGCTTGCAACTTCTGTGCCAAATACATGTCTCAAAAATGCATGCTAGAAAGTGTACCATTAGAACCTGTAACTCATTTTGTGTTCCCACATCCTTTAATATTTGTAGACTTTTATCCTGAGTAACCTTGACAAGAGGGCATTCAACCAATTCCTTTTCCAAGAACAATTTGTATTTACATTGTTCCAAGTTCTCTCTACTAATCCCAAAAAAATAGTAGCCTGTTTTTCTTCCTCGATACCTTGTCAAGGGACCTTTTTGAAATAAAAGGACACACTTTGAGGCTTCTGACATCAGCCAACTTGGAAACTTTCTCCAACAATTCAGCCGGACTGGTGAGGCAGGACCATCCTTTCAAACATGCATGTTGACGTTGCCTAGTAATTTCTTGCATTTCAGATCCATGGGCACCAGTTGTCTTTGATATTGCATCCAAGTGACCATTCTTCACATCTGAAACTATAGCACAGCCCAAATCAATCCTTCACTTGCAGCTCCTACCTCACCACCCCACCAGCCACCTACACAAAACCCTTTGCAGGGGCTGTTGGATTGTAGTTAGGAGCTTGATCCTTTTTAATTAGGATGAAGCAGTAAACCATTAAGAAAGCAACGTAAGGAAGATATACATGTGAGAGCAATAGTCCTTATTATCCAGCTTTTTTAAAATATAAAAATGATTAAAGGAACAACTAGATGGAAAAAGAGGAAGATTTATCTAATTTGTCTTCTACTATCCTAGTGGGTGCATAACATCTTGCATTTATATAACCAGCTTTAATGTTGTAAAAGCCTCCCAAGATGCTTCACAGGAGATAAAAGCAAAAAACTGCGGATGCTGGAAATCCAAAACAAAAACAAAAATACCTGGAAAAACTCAGCAGGTCTGACAGCATCTGCGGAGAGGAATACAGTTAACGGTTTGAGTCTGTATGACTCTTCAACAGAACTAAGGGAAAATAGAAAAGAGGTGATATTTCAGAGAGGCCCCACAACTTTGAGTGGTCGCATACTGTACACACTACTTGAGGGTTTACGACTTCAAATGGCAAAGTATGGAACCTGTACGAATTTAGGCTAATTCACCAATAATTACAAATTAATTATATTTTAAAATTTGAGATCTGCATTTCCAGATGTAATTTCCTCTCAATTTGCAAATACTCAATGGGGAGGTCCACACCTGAAAGGATCTTTTAAAAGTTAAAATTGATTTTTTTTAAAAAATGAAGCCTTTTGAAAATCTGATAGATTTTACTTTTTAACAAGATGACTTTTGAGTATGACTTCAGACTTATAAAAATATTTATTTTTAAAATGATTTACCTGATCAAAATTGTACTTCTAAATGATGCAGGTTCATCAGCTGAAAATATATCAGAACTCAAACCATGGTCTCACCTGTCAAGTCCACTGTCCAGTTTTGGTCTTGGAAAAAGGCAGCATCACTAACCAGCTGTGGTTCCAGGAGTCAAGGCAACATCAGCACTGCTAGGCTCAACAATAGGGTCAAGGAGGGTGAGCCAGCACCCAAATACAATGAAAGGGGCAGAAACACAGAGCAAATCTAACAACATGGGATAAGTAGTGCTACAGGAATCAAAATCTCTGAGAGGTCGGAACTGAAGACTGGGTGAGCAATTTATATAAGCAGCAATAATGCAAAGACAAAAGGGAGGATATTGATGGGAAGAACCAGTTTCCATATTTGGAATAAAATACCAAAATTATCTCCTGGGTGACAATAACCCCAACCTGGTTAAGTTAGCTAATAATAATTTGCTGACACAACTGTGCTGAAAAGCAACTAATTCTGAGGGCTGATTTTTCAACATGGTGTCAGAAACACACCTGTTTGAATTCCGGGTCCTGATGCTGCACCTGAACTGACTCACTCTCCTTGATCAAATGCTATTGCCTTAATTAGCTAGGAAGTGAACTTGGCACCAAATGAGAGTTGCCGAGCCCCTCCAGGAGCAGATAGCTGCATGCCTGGTGCCAATAGCAAAGGCTGTCATTGTCTTGCTGAGCAAAGCATACAACTCATGAAAGGGCCAGGAGGATTAAGACAGTGCAAAGTGGCCAAGGAAGACAAGTCAAGTGCTAGTTGACCCCTCAAATTTCAATTAAGCAAAAAGAAATGAACTTTATTTTGCCCAGCGGTGATCCCAACAGTTGGGCACTAACATGCGCCAGGCTTTTAGGGGTTGCTAAAATCAATTTCAAAATTGCTTTCCCAAACATCCTTAACAAGCTTTTTAAGAAGTTTAAGGGGCCGTTAATTGACAATGACTGGTTTCTTCATTCCTTCCCTGCACTGGCCCTTTGTAAATTGCAAGATGCCCCAGAAGCATCAGGATCTGGAGATGACCTCCAGTATCGCATTTTTAAATCTCACCACACCGAGTCCCAACCCCAAGCTCTTTGAAAATCTGGCCCTGAGCCAGATTCAAAGTGTGCAACAAGCCATCAGTTTGCTGATTGGATGGAATTCTACTGCCTGGTAGCCAAAGATCTGCAGAGATCCAGCAATCAATGAACCACTCAAAGACTAGAATGCTTATTCAGGATTCTGAGGGCTTTGTACCAACAATGTTCCCTGCCAGCCTTGACACATTTTATAAGACATAAGAATTCGAAACGTCAACTCTGTTTCTCTCTCCACCGATGCTGTCAGACCTGCAGAGCTTTTCCAGCATTTTTTGTGTTTGTTTCAGATTTCCAGCGTCCGCAGTATTTTGCTTTTATGCAGAACAATAAAGCTACTTTAACAATTAAGTGGGAGTTGTGGGGGAGTGAACAGTGCAGGAAAAGATTGTTGAGTCATATGAGATAGCATTTGTGTCATCAACATTGTAAACCAGAAATATCTTTGCATTAGCACCGTTCCAAATATATGGAACTATAAAAGCATTCTGAAAATACTGCACCTCTCAGGTCATTACATTGTAGAGGGAAACGGCTTGTTGGCTCTCTCCTCTCTCCCATCAACCTCACCCCCCACCCCATACATATAATAAGTTATGTTTTTTTAATTATAACAGTGCCAATTATAGTGGGCAGGGTTTCAATCTGGTTGACATGCCAGATGGATTGTGACGAGGAGATTGCAACCTAATCCCATCTGTTCTGCATATCAGCTCCCGCAGCATGAGGAAGGCATCTGTTCTAGTGGTGAGAGATGATGAAACAGGCTATAAAGTAAAACACAAATATTATTTTGATTCATCTGCCATTGGCTACTGTCTAAAGGTGACTGATTCTTACTGGCTGCTTCAGGGCACATTGGCTCCAGCAGGACCCAATGACCCACTTGTTACATCGACTTGGGTACCTGAAAACCAATTGTCTGGCAGGACTTCCCAATTGTGGCATATAGCCACTTTTTCAGCTCAGTCACAATGTGCATAAAAATAAAAAATCTGTTTGTAAATAATTCAATTTTCTCTAACATCCAATTTTTTCTGGGCTAACTTGCTATATTTACATTGATACTATTCAATTCTAAATGGCCCAAAGGCATTTGGTTAAGGCTTATATATAGTTGCAAATAAACCATTCGCTTACTGATGCATCCAAGTGCTTTGGAATTAATTTGCATATTTAAAACAATTGGGAATTCAGTGATGGTTTAGATATGCAATAAACACAGAAAATGCTGGAAAAACTCAGCAGGTCTGGAAGCATCTGTAAAGAGAGAAACAGAGTTAGCATTTCAAATCCATATGATTCTTCTTCAGAGCTAATTAAACTAGATACCACCCTTCCAGGCAAACAACTCCAAATGCACGATTGCAGCCCTTAACATACCGTCTGTGAAACCTTACTGGAAGTGTTGGATTTGGGTAACAATTCATCTGTTGGAGATGTACTTTTCAACATTTGGCTCATTGTTTTTCAGGACAGATATTGAGGCAGAGTTCACAAATTTTGAGCCCCACCCCCAGACCTTTGGAACTGAACCCCAGGAAAGCTAAAACTTTAAAAAAAATTCTTCACATGGGATGTGGGCATCACTGGCTAGGCCAGCATTTTTATTGCCCATCCCTAATTGCCCTGGAGAAGGTGGTTGTGAGGCACCTTGAACCGCTGCAGTCCATCTGGTGTAGGAACACCCACAATGCTGTTTTGGAGAGTCCAGGAGTTTGACTCAGCGACAGTGAAGGAATGGCGATACATTTCCAAGTCAGGATGGTGTGCACGACTTGGAGGGAAATTGCAGATTGCGTATTCCCATGAATCTGCTGCCCTTGCCCTTCTAGGTGGTACAGGTCACGGATTTGTAAGGTGCTGTCAAAGGAGCCTTGGTGAGTTGCTGCAATGCATCTTGTGGATGAGACACACTGCTGCCACTGTGTCAGTGAAGGGAGTTGATGTTGAAAGATGGTGGATGGGGTGCCATTTAAACAGACTGCTTTGTGTTGAGCTTCATAAGTGTTGTTGGAGCTGCACTCATCCAGGCACGTGGGAAGTATTCCATCACACTCCTGACTTGTGCCTTGTAGATGGTGAACAGGCTTTGGGAAGTCAAGTGAGTTACTCGCTGCAGATTTCCCAACTTCTGACCTGCTGTTGTAGCCACAGTGCTAATATGGCTGGTCCAGTTCAGTTTCTGGTCAATGGTAACCCCCAGGATGTGATAGTGGGGGATTCAGCGATGGTAATGCCATTGAACGTCAAGGGTCATTGCCTGGCACTTCTGCAGCATGAATGTTACTTGCCATTCATCAGCCCAAACCTCAATGTTGTCCACTTCTTGTTGCATATGGCACGGACTGCTTCAATATCTGAGGAATTGCGAATGGTGAACATTGTGCAATCCTCCATGAACATCCCCACTTCTGAACTTATGATGGAGGGAAGGTCATTGATGAAGCAGCTGAAGATCATTAGAGCTAGGACACTACCCTGAGGAACTCCTGCAGTGATGTCCTGGGACTGAGATGAGCGATCTCCAACAACCATCTTCCTGTGCACTAGGTATGATTCCAATCAGTGGAGATTTTCCCCTTGAATCCCCATTAACTCCTGTTTTGCTAGAGTTCCTTGATGCCGCATTCTGTAAAATGCTACCACGATGACAAGGACAGTCACTCCCACCTCACTTCCCAAGTTCAAATCTTTTGTCCATATTTGGACTAAGGCTAGAATGAGGTCAGCAGCCGAGTGGCCCTGGCAGAACCCAAACTAAGCATCAGTGAGCAGGTTATTGCTGAGTAAGTGCTACTTGAAAGCACTGTCTACGACCCTTTCCATCCTTATATCAGAAACATTTTATGACATAACCGAAAAATGCTTTCTAGGCCAGAAAGTCAAAAATCCTAAAATGGAACATTTAGCATCAGTGATGGGCCGAATGCTTTGAAAACATAAAAGGAATCCAGTGGGTAATAGGCCTGGGTAAAGTATAAGATGAGCAAAAGTAGGCACAAAGTCAAAAACACTGATTGTTGAGAGCATCGTGCAATATAACCATATAGAAAAGAGTCAAAAGTACTAGTGACCTTAAAAATTATAGTGGGAAGCTGGATTCAGGAGGCAAGAAATTGCAGTTAAATTGTTATCTTATATCTGACTTCACCCATGACGAGATGGGGAAGCTGTCCAAGTCAGAGAGGTTAATAGTGGAGGAGTGAGAGAATTTACAGACAGCAAAGGAGATGGTTGCAAAACGTTTAATGTTCTTAAAAATAAATGAAGCATCTGGTGCAGACAACTTAAATGCATAAGTCTTAACTGAAGCAGAAACAGACTGAAATGGGAGTTGTGCATTTTATTTGATACTTAAACGCTCAAGATTTCTAGTCCCTATTGACAATCATGGGAACTATAGTTTTCACCCTACTCTTATGGAACTAGACCCTGAATGAACTAGACTCGGAATGCACCACACCAAAAATGTGATGACCCATTAATGGGTAAAGTTGCTGTGGAAACGAGGTCTTGCATATCCTGAGTCTTAGCATGTTTTAGCTCATCAGTTTAATTTTTCAGCTTTCTGCTAGGCTTCAATAACCGTATCCATTCAAAAGGGAAAATTGGAATGGACAACATATAGACTAATTATCTGAAAATGGTGCTTTGGCAATAGGATCAACTTTTATATATTTCACGTAACATAGCATTCATTTAACAAAAGACTTTGGAACCTTAAACTTAAAAAATAGCTAACAAAAGCTACTCTTCAAAAATGAAGTATTTTCCTATATGGTCCGAGTATTGGACATTACCTCAACACGATCTAATTCAGATTCTTTTGGCCTGTCCGTGTGGAATAGTCAGTTGGTTATGAAAGGGACCATCCGGAAATAGCTCCTTAGTCAGAAGGAGCTATACTAAGTTGCCTTTCCAGGAAGGGGAGAAGACAATGACCAACTCAAGCCTTGAAAGGGAATACACCTTTTAAATGAGCTGTTTAAAGTTTCAAGAGGATCATAAATCATCTGAATTCTATTAAAATGATCTTTCTAGGTATTTATTGTTCCTCAAATCAAATATTAATAGCTCAGAATTGATTTACCATTTGAGTTTATTGATTTACACGCAGCAATTACAATATGTACATATGCAATCTTAATCAAAAGAGCTAAGCATATTATATACATCCCTTCTCACAGATGAGAAGTCTCTTGTACAAGTACAATGATTGCAGTTTAAAAAACAAATAAAACTACTCCATATATCTGGAGATGAAGGTCACTTTGCCATTTTAACTGTTCTTGTACGTAATCGCCTCTTCATGATTGAATGATCACTCTCTTTTTCACTCATCTCTATTATCTGCAAATTTTAAAAAAATCTGTTAAATTCAACTATTAAATTCAGTACAAAATCCAACAATGCAATTTTCTTTTAAAAGGTAGTTTATTGGATTTTTAGAATTACATAACTTTCTCCATCAATATTTGTGCCAGAGTCTGGACATATTTTGAGCATTTCAATATTGTTTTACTCTTAACAGTTGGGTCAAAGGACAATCTGATATATTATGCAGCTTTGGATCAGATAATATCACCAATCTGTAACTAACATTTGTATTCTTAGGTTCTTTTGATGTATTAGAAAATAATGAGTTAACAGTTCTGTATCTAGTTGTAAAAAAAGCATGATCGTGTTTTTGTACACAAGCTGTGTTTTCAGCTAATCAATTTGAAACCATATAATTGTTTCCAAAACTACAATAGTGATATAGTTACAAATTGAACCATAACTGCACTGCGGCTTCACTATCATTTAGTATCTCTTGTGCAAGTACTAGTTTCCAAATACCACTATTCAATATTTCACGTTAAAAAGATAAAAGTATTAAAAGTCTTAAAAAAAATGAAAACAGAAAATTGTAACTTATTGTTTGCCACATACTGCACTTACAGGTTGGGATGGAAAGTTCACAGGTGATGATATATCTTGCTTATACAGTTTTCTTCTTGATCTTTTGGGCCTTGCTTCATTGTTACATAAAGTTTCGACTTCTAGATGCTTGGGGGAACTTAACGATTCCATTAACTTTTTGGCTGTAAACAAATGTAAATTGTTTGTTTTATAAAGTGCAAGGCCTGTAATCTGAAAAAAGGGTATAACAATTTATGGCTGTGTTCTGGAACTGGTAAAGTTTCAGATCCCCAATTGTGCCATTAAACTGAATACAATATTTACTAAACCATGGAGTCAAAAGTAGCTTGGAAATCCAAGAATTAAAATCTACTTTTATTCGCCATAACATGGCAACCTTTTCAGTATCTACTGTTTTATTAGACTGCAATATACTGTAACATTCAAAGTGCTTTGCACACAATGACCTGGATTTTCGCTCCCAAAATGAGTAGCTCAAGTCTGGAAATTTTCCAGCTTGGCACACTCACCTTGGCAAAAAGTGCCCCATATGACAGGATGGAGTTGGGCCCCCCAACCCAAGACGCAGATCGGAGGCGGCCATTGGAGTGCTGAAGCGGGCTGTTTCCTTGGTTCTCTGGGACTTCATCCCAGTTGTTTTCTCAAACATTTGGCCCTCTAGCCCTTACCACCACCCATTACCCATACATGCCAACCACCCCTAATGGCCCCTCATATCTTCCATGCTAACTCTTACCCCACACACCCCCAATGGCTCCTCAAACCTCTATGCCAACTCATGGCCCCTAATCCATCTCCATGGTCCCAAAAAGCCCCTATGCCAACTTGGTGCCAATTCACAACCCCCTTCCCATTCTTTTCACTTAAACCGTCCATGCCAACTCACCCAGTACCCACCATGGGCAGACCTCAGGAGTCATGCCGAGACGAAATAAAATGAATCTAAATATCTGTTACTGAGTTCATGATATGAAAAAAAATTCCATTCATGAAAGCCCATTCAATGCTTTTAACTCCCCTCAGGTACTTAATCCCTTATCAAATTAACAGACTTGCATTCATAAGCCCACAAAGACAGCTAATATTGACAGTTCTAAACCAACCATTCTTCAACAGCCTTCTTTAAAGATTTGCAACTCCCACATAAGATACTGGATAAGACTCTTGCTCCAGTGAAAATGGGGTCTGTTTGAACTTAGCATAGTGTTCAAACAACCCTGCTGAGATTGGGTTTCCAAAAATGTGGGAATCATGCCCCATCCCCAGCTCACCAACCTTCCCCCCTGCCCCACCCCCACCGACTGGGCAAAATAGGATCCGTCAGCAATGGGGGCAGGACTTCCAGAACCCAGATGCAATTTTGGAAGGTCCCTGGAATCTCCATGAAAATCCAGACCAGTGAATTAATGGACCAACATAATGAACCACTGCATTTCAAACATGGTAACAATTTCATACTCAAAAACAAGATTTTCTTTCCAGGGCAGGAAACGGGTATTGGGAGCATTTCTGGGTCCTGAACCTGCACCTTGGAAAAAACACAGTCGCTGATCCCAGTGTTTCACAGGAGTGCCCTGGTAATTGCCTTGGATCTGGGTTTGGTTGCCCTGGGAATGGAGGTGGGACTGTGCAAATGCAGGCCCGATTTAAGCAGACCACAGCAGCTATTACTGTGGCTGCTGTTTCAATGCATTACCTGCTGTTGGAAAGGTATCTCAGGAGAGGCAGAGGCCCAGCAGCCTTCCTTGTGGTCAGGTGGCATGACACCCCCCCCCCCCCCCCACCCTTCAATTGTGCTTGGCAGCCTTGTCCCCTCCTCTTCTAGCCCTGCGATGCCAACATTATGATGACTCTCTGCACCACCGAAACATTTACAGACCACTCTCCCAGCAACCTGCACTGACCCCATGGCACCTGTGTGCCAATGGTCGAGTCCCCCCTCTGGGCACTCACCCTTTCATGGGAATTTCATAGGCTGGTCATGATTGGCTAAACCCATGTCTGCCCCAGCCAGCACATGCTGCCTGTGTGCCCCAAATTCATGCCCCTCAGCAAACTTTCAATGAGTGCTGATAATTTTAATTGCTGTAGTTAATGGATCAGGTGGAATCTCTGGACCTCACACCCCCCACCTTGGTGAAAACACACCAGCGCTATTTTCATTCCCCACCAACCTCAGTCCCTGCCTCTGGTGAGACTCGAACGTTCAGCCCAGAGTCATTACAGCAATGCAGCGGCTATTCAGCCAATCGAGCCTGCCACTCTTGGTACAGCAATCCAGTCAGCCGCAATCCTCCAAACCATCCCTGTCGCCTCCCAAGTTTATTTCCTTCAAATGCCCATCCAACCTCCTTTTAAAGTCATTGATTACTTTCACTTCCACAACCCCCATAGGGGTGACTTCTAGGTCATTATCACTCGTTGCACAAAATTGTTCTTCTTCACATCCCTCTCTGTTCTTGCCCAAAATCTTAAATCTGTCCCCTCTGGTTCTTGCATTATCAGCTAATGGCATAGCTTTTCTTTATCGACTTTATCAATACCTATCATATTCTTCTGCACCTCTATCAAATCTCTACTCAACTTCCTTTGCTCAAAGGAGAACAACCTCAGCTTCCCCAACCTAACCTTCAAGCTAAATTCCTTCATCCTTGGAACCATTCTGGGAAATCTCTTCTGCATCCTCTCAAGGACCCTCACATCCTTCCTAAGTGCGGTGACCAGAACTGGACACAGTACTCTGGATGTGGCCTAAAAGAGCACTATAAAAGTTCAATATAACTTCTCACCTTTTGTACTTTATACTTCGGCTTAAGAAGCCCAAAATCCCATGTGCTTTGCTAAATACTCTCAATATGTCCTGCCACCTTCAAAGATCTATGCTGTTTTCCATCCATAAGCCAATTTTTAAATCCATGCTGTCGCTGACTCCTATTCCATGAGCCTCAAATTTGGTAATCAGCCTTTCATGCAGTACTTTGTCAAATGCTTTCTTAAAATCCTTATAGATAACATCTACTCCATTCTCTTCATCAACCTTTTGTTACTTCATCAAAAATTCAACCAGATTAGTCAAGCATGATCTGCCTTTTACAAATCTGTGCTGGCTCTCAATTAACTCAAATGCTTATTAATTTTTTCCTCTATTATTTCTAAAAATTTACCCACCACTGATGTTAAATTGCCCGGCCTATAGTTATTAGTCCTATCTTTACACAATCTTTCTTGAACGAGGGCAACACATCTACCACTTTCCAAAACTCTGACACCTCCCCCATATCTAGGGGAGTTTGGAATATTATGGCGAGCCTTTCCACCATCTCCAACCCCCTCTTCCTTCAGCAACCTGAAATGAAAGCTAATCTGGATCAGGCAATTTATCCACTCCAAGGCCAGAAATTTCCCCCATTGTGGGGGTTGTGCGGGGGCGGGCGTGAACCTGATCAGCGTCCCCGATCAGGTCTGCACCGCTATTTTAAGTGGGCAGGCCAATTAAGGCTCACCAAGCATGACGCTTGCCCAGAAGTGCTGAGCGCTCCCTGTACGGGCAGGGGGGGGGATGGGATTCCCTGAGTGGTTCCCTGTGCTCTTTCACGCGCAGAGATCTCCATGCCTCAGGGAGGTTTGTTTCAGTGTTAACCTTTTAAATACAGGATTTTTAAACTTTTAAAACATGTCCCCTCATGTGACACTATCACATGAGCTGGGGCATGTCAAAGAATAAATGTATAAATTTTTGTTAAGATTTTAAAACAGTTTGTGAAATCTCATCCCGCCCGTGGATGAGGTTTCATGAAAAATGCGAAGGCTCCCTGGGCTCTTCACCTGCCCACTAACCTTAAGGTTGGATGGGCAGCTCATTACATTAAGTTAATTAGGTTTTAAATGGCTTAATAGGTCTTTGACAGTTCGACTTGGCTGCACGCCCGCCGAACTGAAAATCTAAATGACATGCGGTGACGTTGGGACACACGCCCGACGTCACCTCGTGTCATTTTACGCGTCAGCGAGCGGGCCCCACCCCACACTGAGAAAATGCTGCCCCAAATAGATAGCCTTTCCTATATGTCCTGCCCATCAATTTTCATCCCATCCATTACTTCTATCATCTTTGGTTCTACCAATATTTTGTCAGCATCTTCTTCCTTAGTAAATACCAATAAAGTACTCATTGAGTATTCTAGCCGTGTCATGTGCTTCTAAGTAGATATCACCCTCTTTGTCACTAATAGGCCCCACTCTGCCTTTTACTATTCGTTTCCTATCTACATGCCCGTAGACAATGCTTGGGCTACCTTTTATGTTGACTGCCATTGTATTCTCATATTCTTTCTTTGCCAGTCTTAATTTCTTCATCAGTTCCCCTCTCAACTTATTGTATTTGGCCTAGTTCAAGAAAAATTCACCTGACATGCATCATACAATAGAAAATACACCACTTGCTTTTTTTTCCATCTCCCTTATCACCCAAAGTGGCTGGCTTTGGTTCCCCTACTTTTCCCTCTTGTTGGAGTATACTGTAGCTCTACCCGAAACATCTCTTCCTGAAAGATCACCCATTGTACTGTTTTTCTGTCAACTTTGGTTCCATTTTACCCTGGCTAGATTCTCTCTCATCCCATTGAAGTTAGCCCTCTTCCAATTTAGAAATTCTATTTTAGAATGCTCCTTGTTCTTAATTATTAATCTAAATCTTATGATACAATGATCACTCTTACCCATGTGTTCCCCCCACAGACAGTCTACTTGGCCCACCTCATTCCCCAGCACAAGCCACCTTCCTAGTTAGATTGAAAACACAATGGTCACAGAAGTCAGGAACATGCAGAGGCAGAGTCAAGGGGGAGGTGGGATGCAGTGGGGGAAGAGTGCAAAACCCTCCAAGTAATGCATCTAACTGACCCTCCAAGCAACACCTGACCCACATGTACAGTAGCATAGTCTGCAGATCTTGTATTGAGCTGATCAGCCACCGTAGAACCCATTGAACCAGAGTGAAAGCAAGTCATCCCCATACCCGAGGGACTGCCTAAGAAGAGTTAAGGGTTATCTAATTTGAATTTAACCAGTATTTCTTTTATATTTAGCACTTTAGTTTGCAAGTTATTTCAAGGAGGAATGCACAGTACTACATATGCATGCTACAGTATTTCAATTTGTACATTGTTTTGTTCCGGGCGAGAAATGTCTGAAGAAACCTAACTCCGGTTTTAACATTGATTACTATGATTCACTGAAATTGTTTCACTTAAAAGTCACAATTTTCAGGAGTGCAACTATAACTTTAAATGAAGACTTACTGTACTGGTTGGAGGAGGAATGTTGGCTACGGCATAACAAAACCTTGCTCTTCTTCAAAATGAAATGTTTAAATGTCCACATTATGCAGAAGACGGAACACAATTTTAACATCTCATTTGAAGTAAAGAACTGTAGGAAATGCAGTATTCCTTCAATACTGCATTAGAGTGGCAGTCAAATTCAGAATCTTCTGACTCAAAGGCAAGAACTCTGCCAAATAAACTCTTATCTATAAGTCACGTGTGTTACACTGGGCAGTGTCATTAGCCACAAGCAGGATTCAAAAGGCAGGTATTCAACATTTTTTCACTATGTTTTCAGTTTCTACATACAAATTTTACTACAACTAAGCATGCAAATTGTGGACTAACCTTTGTTCTGTAGAATTGTTGGGGAACTTTGTAATAAGCCTCCAATTTTCTGCAGTGTTCCATCTTTCTTTTGGCATGACCCAAGACTTGAGACAGAGGATTGTTTCCTTAGCCGATCAGTTGTACCTTTTACATTCTGAGACAAACAACTTGAATTGAGACAGTGTTGTAACATAAATTAAATCTACTGAATTGTCAATTTAGGTTTGCAATGGAGATCGTATGTACACGTTTGTCAGTATCTCTTTTCCTTCAACTAACATTTTACCATGTACAAGTTTATTTACAGTCTTTGGTGAAGAGAGAGAGTGTATGCAAGAGAGCAAACGAACATAATTTTGAATAGGGTTGCTTTCCTTGTCCAAGTCTTTTAAATGTAAACAAATATATCAGGCATGTGGAATTGATTTTCTACTGCAGTCAGGTATCCAAGAAAACAACCCAACTTACAAGAAAAAGGAGACAGCTGCTTACAATTGCGTCCATAAGTGGTAAAAAATAATATTCTAGTTGCCTGACTACTAAGAAATTATGTTCATTTTTCAAAAGACAATTATATTTGGACACCGATTCAAAAATTTTCATTTGTTTTGACTAGCCGTTTTCAGAGCTCTCTGCCACAATGATTAGTCAGAAAATCCATTTCGTTTCTGAAAAAAATACAAAGACTTCAGGCTCTAATTGTATTTGAAGTATTGGATTAAGTTATTCAAGTTGCATTTCTACATCCAATTTGAAAATAAATTTCCCTTAGTTTCAGCCTGAATTATATGTTCTGATAGCATATTTTCCATTCTGAGTGTTGAATATACAGAGTTCGGAACCTACGCAGTCTCTGGTGCATAATATTGCAGAAAAATGGCCATAATGAATCCAGTGGCACATTATCTCTCACTCACTTCAGTTCATGGAAAACAATAGGGCTGCTTATAAGAACTGCCTTTTTGCTGTGAATATGAGTAAATCATGCTTGGAAAGGGTCTGGACAATAATGGTGCTGGGGAAATGCAATCTAAATCGAATTTCATAGATGTAGATGGAATTAGCAACAAGTGGAAAGTACTGAGTGCAGAAGATGATTGCTGGGGGTGGGTAAAAAAAGAGACAGCGAGAGACAAACTCCTCCAAGGGAACTTCCAACCAGACAATGAGACAGAATTTTAAAAAAAATTTTGGATCAATTGAAATAATTGAAAACGTCGGATTAGATCAAACTTGTAGACTGAGGTTGTCTATACTTTACCACTAAAATATGTGTGTTGGAAATAAAGAAAACAGGGGAATTAGCTTGCTGGATAATCTGGATCAAAGTGAGAAAAGGCGCAACCACCAGTGATAGCTGTACACGAGGGTACAATCTGCATTCCAAACCAACAAGATCAAGACAATACAAGTAGTCATTTTCTGATGAAGGCTGTAAGGTTCTGGTCAGTTATTATGTAGAACTGTATTTTATACTATATCATATTTCCAGTGATTCATTAAGATCAAAATATAGAAACTGTATAAATGTGTTAATGTGTGCAGTAAAAAGTCTGAGTATACTACTACTAGAAAAAAGTATGAGGTACAAAAAGTACGTCATTTTAAAATATTACAACATACATGGTTGACCCTGCTATATAGTTCAGTGGGCTATATTCCCTCATACAAAGTGGTATAAACATCAGAAAATATTTCTGTATATATGAAAGTCTGCATTCCAAAATGCACAAAATAAAAGGCTAAAAATTGGTCCATACTGTTTTTGAGCGCAAGGGCCGCAAATCATGATCTGCCTGCACCTATCAAGATGGAGGTAGACAGCATGCAAATTTGGTGTTCCTACCTCATTTATTGATTGCAGCATAGATTGTGTCACCCACATTGATGGTTTCCAAGAGGGCCAAGCAGCCTTCTGTTCTTAAAGTCTGTCCCTCTTATAAGAGAAACGGCATTAAACTACAAGAGGCTGTTGCGGAATACCATTACTGCAATTATAAAATAAGGAAAATAGAACACCAGGGAGACTTCAGGGCCATGGATGCTGCGCTCAAGATATGCACGAGAAGGGGTGCCATATTTCTGCAGGGGACCCCTCAAGGACCACGCCTCTGCTCCATTTCCCTGCAGAGCCATAGGCACGGTAAATCCAACCCCCACACCTATTGCAGCCCTTGTTTGAAGTCACCAAACCTTCTGTTCTCTCTGTAAAGATGCAACAACACTCTGCCAAATACAGGAACTCAACACAACAACCAAAAAACACCCCAGAGCACTTCCAATGTTTTTTTTTCAAAATCACCTTAGCTGTAAGTTAGATGCCAAGTCCTTTAAATTATGTTAGTGCTCAGCCCCTTTTGGAGCTGAACGGTTGTTCTTTGGCAAGTGACGTGCAAATTCATTGACTGAATCTACTCAGTCCAGATTTGGAGATAAAGTGTCACATCAGCTGTTAAGGCAGTGTGATGTAATGATTCCACTAGATCAGCTGCTTCTGATGCAAGCAGGGACTCCTGCATAAGCACCGTCTCCAGTGGCTCTACAGATCTGAATTTCGTGCCCATAGTGCTAAAATTTAAAATTTCTGGTGGGTGGAGCAGCATGCTTACAGACCTCCATAGCAAAAACACTTCTTTACGGTGTACATCTACTTCTAAAATCGTCACACCACCACTACATCTACCCTCCCAAGATCACTTATTTGATTGGCTGTTTTTCTATGGCAAATCAATAGTGCCCTGGAGTGCTATAGACCAGCCTGACTTAATTTAGAACACGTTAGCTTTCCGAAGTTGCAGAGGGGGAAAAGAAGACAAAATTGCATATTAGTGAATGAAAGGACTTATTAAAAGTCCATTACGAATTAAGCTCTGCAAATTTGCTAATAGGTAACAATAGAAAGACCAACCTCTTCTGCAACACTGGTCATGGTGGGAATAGAGAAAGTTGGAGGATTGTTGCATACCATTCTAGAAACAATTGCATTTTTCTGGTTTTCACAGTCATCAATATTCTAAGAGCAGAAAAAAGAAAAGTTAGGGGAAATACTGATAAGCATGAATCCCATTACTTAGGAAGTAATTAGCAAACAAGTTGCAACAAAATTACAAGAGTACTTGTGCGGGGTGAGGTATGGGAATTAAGGGCTTGCAATCCCTATACTAAATTATTCTTTGAAATGTAAATTTCTGAATTTCATAACTTTGAAGGTAATCTAGCATTGTGTAATGGTTGAAAGCATTTGCAACTTACTGGATCCGAGGACTGTGCAAGATCTGTAACTCAAGTACCACATGCTCAATTGAATTAAAAGTTTCTTTCTCAATAATACAGTAATCCTATGAAAAATAGTACTGTCAACTTTGCCATTTTGGAATCAAAACACTATAAGAAAAAGTGATCTTAAGTCAGTAAGTGTTAATGTTGTGTGATAATCACTCAATTCCTTAATTTTCTCCAATACTACCATCACTTAACTCATGTGAAAACGCTCTCCAGAATAACCTCAGTTTGAATGACAAAAATCTTACACTATTACATCGAATTGAAATCCTAATTGCATCTCACATTTTTATTCAGAGGATAGTCTAAATATTGAAATGCTCCTTGAATCATTGTTTCTCCAGTCCCAATTTATAAAATCTTTCAATGCTTTTTAATGCTGCATATGCCTATCTAGGCGGTTAAAAATCTTGGCTCGATATTAACTCAGCGCATTTTGAGTGAGTTAAAAATCAGACCCATTGTATCTAAGGCATATCCATAGCACACCATACCTCAGCCAAGTGATTATTGCAAGACATCAAATATCTGATCATCACTGGACAGTCCAGTCAGGAATCAATGCCAAAATACCATTCAGATTGTGCCCAAGCAACCAAGAATAAACTATCATAAAACCAAGCAAAAACCAACCAAAACAAACATCTTCAGATCTTGAGTGGTCATGTTGGTTATGAACCAACTCCATGATAGATAACTGATTACATCTACAAAGAGATGTAAAGAAAATCAGCAAAATACAAAAAAAAACCCCATGTATTCAAAATCGCTACAATTTTTCAGCACATAAGGATCCCAACTCACGAGTCTAGCATTTGGGTTGACTCTCTTCCTGAAGTCTGGTTTGCTCACGTGTGTCTTCCTTACAAAAAAGTGTCAGGTCTCTCTGTTCATGTGCAATATCTTTGCCTCTCAGACCACATGACTTATCTTTGCCACTTTCAGGGCCTAAGGTATTACATGCTGTTTTTCCTCACTCCTTTCATATTCTTTTCCCCCTTTGCTTTCCATCATCTTGTCATATTGCCAGACATGAAAAGTTGTTTCAAACCCTGTCACTCTGCTTTCCTTCACAAAGAGTATAAAGTTAGAGATACAATTTAAAGGAATATATTTAAATAAATAAAGACGAAGGGAAGTGTGCTGAACCTTCAGTGCTTTTGAATTACCCAAAAGATTAGATTATTTTCAATGGATGAATTACAGGAGGGAGGCCAGTTAGCTCAGTTGGTTAGACAGCTGGTGCGTGGTTCAGAGTAATGCCAACAGTTTGATCTCAGTTCTGGTTGAAGTAGACTTGGGGCTGCCCCCTTGCTCTGCCCATAGTAAAATCATGGCATAAGCCATGGCTTGGTGACCCTTGAATAATTGAGAATACTACCTGGAGAAAAAGAACTACAGGAAAGTATATTTCAAAGGGAAAAATAGCTCAAAACACAATCAAAATTTCTAACAGATTTAATTGCAATTTGTTTAACATAACAGGTGTTTGTTCAAAGGGTACAATATATTCACTGGGCAGCAGCTCTAATTTAGCCACAACTAGAGTATTGAAACCAGTTCTAGTCAGTTTAGATGAGGGATTTTAGCTACATGGTTAGGTTGGAGAAGCTGGCGGTGTCCTCCGTGGAACAAAGAAGGTTGAGGGGAGATTTGATAAAGATGCACAATATGACAGGTTTGGATAAAGGTAGGCAAGGAAATGCTGTTCCCATTAGCTGATGGTACAAAACTAGTGGACACAGATTCACAGAAGATTATGGAGGGAATGTGAGGAAGAATTTTTTAACACAGCAAACGGTAATGACATGGAACGCATTGCCTACAAGGGTGATTGAGGCAGAGAAAATCAATTATTTCAAAAGGAAAACTGGATGGACACTTGAGGGAAAAAACTTGCAGGGCTACACGGATAGAGTAGGGGATTAACTGGATTGCTCTATAGAGAGCAAGTATGGACTCGATGAGCCTAATGGCCTCCTTTTGTGCTGTTATGACTCCCTTGACAAGAATCCAATGTTCAATAAAATTACGTCTTGTCATTCCTCAATGCCATCTCTCCCCACACACGCAGATTATGTAAAATACTCAGTGCACATTAAAACTTAAGTGCTTGTTAAAAACGGTAAATTGAAACAGTTGAAAAAAAAGTGTGTTTTTTAATAATGGAAAGTACAGTGACCAAATTCTAACTGAATGACAGGGTGCAAAAGGTCTGGTGCTAAGAGGTTTTTGTTAATGCTGTAATAGCTACAAACATTGTTAATGGAACTACGGAACAATGTGACTATACCTCCAAATATCAAGAATTATTTTCCAAGCACATTTTATTCTCCTGATTAAATTTAGCCTTTGAATTACAGGAATATTTGATGAAACAGTCACATTCCTTAACCAAAGATATGTAGTGTTCTATTTAATTAGAGCTAACCAGACCATCTGAGTAAAATTGATGCTTTCATACTAAACCACAAGAATTGTAGCTGAATCAATTAAATTTTCTAAGAAGCACAAACTTTTATTACAGTGGTCATAAAATACAAAGAATGCCTCGTAGGCATTTGTACCATAACCATTTTCAATTTAACCAAATAGCAACCCTGATGTACTTTCTGGGTAATTGCAAGTTGTATGCAGAAAGTCCCAAAAATGCATCTCTCTCGGATTCTTCCTGGCATCGTAATCCTAGGGAGGATCTGTTATGCGACCACAGATTTGCCATAATACCAGGGCTGAAAGGGTTAAATTTGAGGACAAGTTACACAAAGTGGATTCCTAATGTTTAGAAAGATAAAGGTGATTTCATTGAGGTCTCTAAAATGATAGGAATCATATTGGCTAGAGACAAATAATTTTCTTTGGTGGGGTAATCCATTGCAATTTTAAAATTAGAGCTAAGTTATTTAGAAATGAAATCAGGAAATTCAAACATAAGGGCAGTGGAAAACTGAAATTCTCTTCCCAAAAGGCTGCAAATAGTAAATAAAAATTTTCAAGATGGAGTTTGAAAAATTTCTATAGTTAAAGTTATCAAAGAATATGGAATAAAGGAAGGAACGTGGAATTGAATCTATTCCCATTTCAATGGAAAAGCAATTGAGATACTACAATTAGACTCTCTGCCTCAACGAATGGGCAGGGCAGGATGAGTGAGCATGTTTCTACTTTTGATTGCTATGCAGCTCTGAATTTCAGGCAAGACCAGACTCAGACTTGGACAAACTGCCCTTTATAGTTGAATAATATGGCTTCACATAGCTACTTAGGCAGAATAGCTGTTGTGTTATTGATGCCCACAAAACCGTCCACAAGTAGCAATGAGCACCATCAGGAAAAAAAGGGAAGGATATTTTTCAAATCAAACACACAACACAGCAAACTGCAGTTATATGCAATTGTTCAATGACCAAGTTTGATGATTTTTTTTAAAAAGTGTCCAAACTTGCTGCAGTTGTCTTCCACTTCCTTATGGATTTAGCTGGACTCAGCATGTAATTATTTGACTAATGAGATCTCGATATCCTTTTGCAATTAACCGTATTTGTTGCACTGAGCAAATAAGGGAATACATTATCCTCAAATAAGATTTTTACTCAGATTAATTTTCAGTTAGGAATAGAAGTAAATGGAGAATATTTTTGCACATTTGGATTGCACAGTTATCAGAATTAGACTTGAACAGGCATGTGCCTCTATTTAAATAGAACACTGGGATTATGGATAATCCATAATCCCAAATTAATGAGTTATAATTCAAATATTGATTTACTTTGAATTAAAACACCACTTAAGACATTATTATTGTTTTTTTCAGCAACACAATTTTGTACCTTACAAGTGCCAGCTGCTGAGGATTTCTTTGTAGAATTGCTTTTCCAGCAGCCTGACAGCATACCACTCTTGAAGGGTAATTGTAAAATGAGGGGAAAAAGTATATTTAAGCATATTATCAAAAATATGATACTGTAGAAATGAAAACCTTATTCAAAATCTGACGCAATATTTAAAATCCAAGTTTAAAATACTAAACAGGCAAGCTTTAAAATGCAATCTATATCATTTGGGGGAAGGTCTCAACTGATACAAGAACTTATAACAAATGCTACAATATTTAGAATGGTTAAAACACCAACGCATGAAATTAAATAAATTTCCATAGACTTCAAAACTACGTCTTCAGCAAATAAAATCCTCACTTTGGCAAGATGAAGCACACCATCCCAACAACCACATGGATAAAACCATCTTTGGAATATATGTGAATATAACCATTAGGCATATACTACCTGGAGCCAGGTAAATCATAAAGGCTCCTTATTTGAAAGCAGCCTAACACGGATATGCGCGCGTACACACACACAATAAATAAAACAAAACTATTGGGGTGGTGAAGCAGAGCAGTTTCACACTGCTTAAGCATCTCAAAGAAGGGAATCCAACATTCCTGCTTAGCCAATCCGCTATTTCTCTTATGCAAAGCAATCTAAGCTCATACACAATTTTAAACTATTGTTTTAGGAAGCAATTTACAAACATTAAGGAAAGAAAGACAGTCTTACATTAATATTGCACCTTTCATGACCTCAAGTAGTCTCAAAATGCTTGACAGTCAATTTGTACACAGTTATGCTTCACAAACAGCAATGTGATGATGATCAGATAATCTACTTCGAGCTGTTTGGTTGAGGAATAAATATTGGCCAGGGCACCTGGGATAACTCCCTAGTTCTTCTTCAAAATAGCACCATGGGATCTTTACTAAGGCAGATGGAGTCTTGGTTTAACGTTTCATCTGAGCATCAATAACCCTGGCTGCTCAACACCCCTTCAGTTCTGCACTGGAGTGTCAACTGAAGCTGTGTGCTCAAGTCACTGGAGTGGGGCTTGAACCCACTATCTTCTAAAAGGAGAAGAGTTCTGTGCACATGGATGTAATTAAGTGTGTAAAATAGCTCCCCTGAGTCCAACTGAAGGCATGGTAGGAATGTAACTTAGCAGCTACTTTACACTGATTCGTTACCTCTTCCAGTGCAGAGCTTTTTCTTTTTCTGTTGGATCTGGGTATTTTCACAGTGATCAAATTGCCACTTGATTCTTTCACTGACATCTTGTTAGGTTGAAGCGGTGTGAACTGAATCTCCAATTGAGGTTTTGGAAACCTACTTGTTTTTTCTCCATTTTCCGTTGAAACCTCTGAAGAATCCAGGACAGTTTCCGACTGGTCAATGAACAGATAGAAAGCATTTCAAAAACAAAAAAAAAGTAAAGTCCCATACAGATAACTCACGTACAAGTTAAATAGCGATTCTAAATATAAAATTCAAGAAAAAAATTCAATGGAGCTGTGTAAACCACTCAAAATAAATTTTATTTTCATTCCCAAGTTCTAAATGTGAAGTCAGCCCCTGTAATAATGTGAGATCCACCTCTTATGGTTCTTAACTAACCCACTATTCAATTTAGTATATATTGGCTTTGTACATCACAAAGCAACAGCCCATTTGATCTAATCTTTTCAGAATAAAAAGACTCTCCCCGCGACTCCCCACTATATCTAGTGTTCTTTTTGTAAAAAAGCACTTGTCTAAGCCAGCCAGGAGCATGCGCAAACACACTTCTCTTTTCACCTCTCCTTGGTTCCCTTTTGCAGAAGCCTTGAGTCTTTCTATTTCTTCATCTTTCTGCTTATTGCTGGTTATAAGGCTTCCAAGCTTCACTTCTAGCTCCTTTACCAAGTTGTCCCGCTCTTCTCGCCATTTCTGCAGATTCTTATCCTTCTCAATTATCTCAGATGCAAGTTTTTCCTTAACCAAAAAAAAAGAAAAATTAAACTACTTAGAATATTTACCATAGCTGTTATATACATGAATTGCATTTATATTGGGGTTTTCTGTCCTCAGGATATTCCCAGCCAACAAATTAGCAGTCACTATTATGTAGGCAAACATGACAGCCAATTTGCTTCAAGGTCCCACCAATAGCAAATGAGGTAAATACCCAATCAATCTTCTTTCTTGGTGTAGTTTGAGGGATAACTGTTGGCTAGGTCACTGATAGAACTTCTTCAAAATTGCATTATAGGATCCTTTATATACATCTAACAGGGAGATAAAGCTTTTTTCATCAAAAGACAAATCAGCACTTCCTTATCCCTCAGTACTGTTTTGAACTAACAACCTAAATTATGGGCTCATGCTGTGTTGATACTTGAATTAATAACTTTGAGTCAGGCCCAACTGCTACCGCCACGGCAACCCGACACTTAAGAGAAATTTCCATCAGTCTACAGAAAAAAAAAGATCTAAGTGCAATGCAACTTGCTCTTGACCATGTGGTCATCTCCAACAGATGAATGCACATAGAGATCAGAATCAAAGATCTGAAGTGGCTCTTGGAAAAGAAGGCTTTCCCCACCTACACAGGTTTCTCTCTTTGCACTGAAGAGAGTTCAGTGAGGAAAGAAGCTACTAGCCCTGGTTGAGTAAGCTAGGTAGACCTTTTTTGTTAGGTGATGCCAAATCTGGCCTGTCTGACATACTAGTAAAAAGGACAATCTGGTTTGGACTTGTTTAAGGTGCAAGTGAAAGAATAACCATTATATGAATAAAAGGAGCCAAATGTATAGAACAAAATTGACCCTTGAAAACTTAATATAGCTGCTTGCTAAGATCCTAGAGTTAACTTAGATTATCACTGCAGTCAAATTTATGTCAACAGCTTTGTTGAATACTCCAAGTTGATCAATAGAAGCTGAACTCAAATTTTGGAGTACTTTGAACATAATGCTAGATGAAATTTGAGATTCCCAGAGGATCTTGATGGCTTTACCATGACATTCCATCCAGGCTGGAATGTGGCTTGACCAATACATGGTTTTAGACTATTCCTGGAATGGGGATGCTTTGCAGGTGGAAAAAGGGAAACTGGGAAAGCCCATCTGAGATGGGAAATTTCAATTGGTTTATGATTTAATACATTCAACATCTCCCTACCGCTCTTGCCAAAGGCTAGTGCCTAATGAAGATAGTGTTCAAAACAAAATTAAATGCAAAAGTTTATACAAGACTTTGTTCAATATATCTTTTAATTTAAAAATACCAATTAAAATTTGTTGTAGAGGCTATTTTCAAAAATATATTGACTGCAGACTTTGGAGCCAACTTTTGTATAGATAAAAAACATTTTATTTGGCAACATCATATTAACTGATTAAATCTGACAGGTTTTTCTTACCATTTCTAATTGCAATTTAGAATAATGCTCTCTTTCTTCTGTCCATTTTCTCATCTCTTTATTGCGCCGATCTTCAGCTTCTTTTGCTTGCTGAATGAGAACCATTTTCTCATTTAGCCATTTCTTCCGATTACATTTCTGTTCATCTTCTAATTCCTAAAGAATTTAATCCAGTTTCACTCAGTGTTCATAGCTGAACTTTAAAATGTTTAAAGCAAGTCAAACTAGCCACATGGTGATTTCATGAGTACTGTCACAATATTGGTATACAATAACATGACAAAAGAAAAATCAAGATTCAGATTCATTAAAACAAATAGGCAAGAGTTTTATATAATTCTTCAACCACCTCAATAGTGGGCAATAGGCAGGAAATGCCCAGGAGAGAACAGTGCCAAATTTTCAATTTTAAAAAACAAATTCCCATAAATTGACCTTAAAATTTGCGACGAAAATGTTAGATTTATTAACTTAAACACTTGAGATGTTCAAGATGCCATTCAAAAAAATATGAAATGAGCTGAACTTTAATCATTTCTCATTGTAACCATCTGAATGGAAATGCTATGAAAATGACCAGACACTACTTCAAAAGTGAAATAAACAAAAATACAGTTGGGAATTCATTTTCACTTCTAAACAACCCAGATAACAGTTGTTACACTTGAAGGCAACAGCCACAACTGCTTTTGCTAGTCATATATCTTGCCAGTCCTTTGTGACACATGGGCCAAATCTTCCAGTCTCCAGATTGCTGGAGACCGGATGTATGACTGAGGATGTACGTCGGGACTCTCTGAAAGCCCTGACATGCGAACCCATGTGGGAAACGGCTGGGAAGTTACAACTTCAAATGGGGAATTCCCCTGCTCCCTAGGACCTTCCGTGAATACCTCTGACTTGAAGTTAAGAGTCAGAGGCCAGGTACGCAGTACTTACCTGGTACCAAGGAAGTGTTAGACTGATTAAAACCTAGTCTAACACCTGATAACTACGCAACTGACCCCCCTGACTACCTGCCTCGGCCATCCACACACCCCCTCACCCTTTCACTAACATTCAAACTGGACCTTTAAACTTACCATACGGCAGCTAGTGCTGTTAAAAAAAAGTAATCTTTCCATGACGCTACCCTGTTCTAACAGAATTCCCTGACGGACGCTGCGCATTTCTGTGAAAGCAGGCTCAGAAGACCCAAGTAGAAATGCTCAGCAGTGTCGAGTTGGGGAATTTACGAATGCAGCAGCAATCTGATGATCATTGCTGCTGCTTGGAAGATACAGGCCAATATCTTTTTTTCAGGGCTCTTGGCTATACTCTAATCACATTGTTTCAACTGGCTTCTGATGAATTATCTTAATTGCATTGCAGTTCATTTTTAAATGTCACATCTTGGTGTCCTTTTTTGATGAGAACTAGAGTAATTGAATCAATGCAAAGAGAATATTACTTTGATGTGCATAATGTTATTTCAGATATACCTATCATATATACTCTATCAAATGATAAAACACTTCTAATGTCCTTTACTCTGACATTCATTTCAGGTCAATTTTAAACTTAACCACTAAAATCCCTCCAGTATTGAAAAAATACTCCACAGCCCCCAATTTTAAATCTCCAAAAATACATATAAATTGCAATACTTTTCCAAGTATGAAGATCTCATCGCTGCATAACCTTACTTCAATATTATCAATGTTTATTATTAACATTTCCTACATCCATAGTTATAATGGTAACTCTTCGAGTCTTACTGCAATTACATTCACTTGCTGGTGTGGCCTGTTGTAGTCTCTCAGTTATGTCTCCCAACTGCCAACTCCACCTAACCTGAAGGCAAGACTTGCTTTCACCTGCAAACATACCATGCTACAGGAGATCAACCAGTTGGATATAGTTAAAAAAAAAAAGCTCTTGGTATCCTTAAATTACTGTACAAAAATCTGAGAAGGGGGGCAGGCAGTAGAAAGGGTGAGTGAGGAAGTACAAGGAAGTAGCATCTTTCATGACTTCAGGACATCCCATAGCACTTTACAGCTGTTGAAGTACTTTAAGGTACAGTTACTACTGGAAAATGTTGGCAGCATTCTGCAACATTAAGGTCTCACAAACAGCAATAAGATATTAACCAGATACTCTGTTTTAGTTCATGTTGGCTTATGGATAAATAATCAGCCAAAACACTGAAGACTCTAATTCAAATAGATATGTCTGCCTGAGCAAACAAGGCCTCAATTTAACATCTCACCCAGAAGACAACACCTTCGATGCTGGTGCATTTCTGTGGGAATGCTGCAAAGTGTCAGCCTTGATCATATGTTCAAGTGCCTGGAATGGAAACTACCCCACAATCCTCTGCATCAAGAGACAAGTGTACTCTGCTGAGCAAATGATCAGAAACTTACCACCAACTGCTGTTTTAAAACTTCAATTTCTTTCTGAAACTGTCCTGATTCTGTGTTATGACGTTCACTTGCATTTTTCACCAGCTGGTTGTGTTCAAGTGTATTACATTTTTTCTCAAATTCTTTGGCATTCTGCATCCATTTCTCTAATTCTAAAAAGGGGAAATATATATTAAAAACTAACCCAGATTAGCCTGTTATGTGCATGTGCAGTTCTGCAATTCAACTGCAAAATAAAATGAGCTCATTATTAATCTTCTGAAGTGTCTATTGTCAGAATACAGCGTTTTCCACGTCACATCATACAAGCACAAATCAGCTATCAAGAGTCTCACGACACCAGGGGCTGAATTTTCACCTCAGCATGCAGGCGTGTGCCTAAGCACGAGCGCAATAATGTCGTGAGCGCCCCGACGTCATCGCGCACTTGCTTGACATTTTGGTCGGTGGGCACATGCGGGAATTGGCAGCGCGCCCGCCGACAATTAAGAGGGTTGTTAAGCCCATTAATCGATTAATTAAATAGAATTGTTCCCTGCCCGTCCAACCTTACGGTTGGCAGGTGAATGAATGGGCCAAGCAGCCTTTCGATTTTTGAGGAAACCTCATCCACGGGCAGGATGAGGTTTCCGATGTTAATTAAAAATAAAATAAAAGCTTTCAGAACACATTTACAACATGTCCCAGCTAATGTGACAGTCACATGAGGGGACACATTTTCCTTATTTTTTAAAACTTTATTTTTAATGTGGAAAATCTTAAGCTTCCTGAGGCAGCTCTGTGCCTTCAGGGAGCTTTCCGTGAGCACACCTGCACGCATGCACTGACTTCCGCACTCGCCATCCGCCATTCCCCCCCCCACCCCCCCCCACAACCCCCATGTGTTTCAGCGCGCAATTCATTAATTGGCCAGCCAGCGTGAAATCGCAGTCGGGGTCCAATCACGGGCGGCAGACTGTTGCGCGGCCGCTCCTGGGCCCGTCTGACAAGGGGAAAATCCTCCCCCGGGTTTCTAATAGTTTTATTTTTAAAAAATCATTTTAATAGAGTCATAGCAATTAATTTTACACAGCAAAAACAGCACACTTCTCATTCTGTCTGTTTACGATAGTTAAACTTAGGAGTCCGACTGCTAGAACAGCATGCAGCTTTCTCCCTCGTTGGTTAGGGGCTGTGTTTATTCCCCTCAAATTACTGGTTGTGTCGCAATTTAAAAAAGAAACACCACACAAACTGATTTTCCACTTTGCATGCTATTTGATGGGCACCAACTACCAATATGAAAAATCCCCAATATAGCTGTAATAGTGCAATCACCTGTATTCAATTCTTCAATCTCTTTCAACTTGGCCTCAAGCACTTCATCTTGCTCAGCTTGGGTTTGGTCTTGTTCAGTTAATGCAATTTTCATATCTTGAATTATTCGCTCCTTTATCTGAAGTTCTTGACATGAATCAGAACAGATGGTCAACAACAATTCCACTGTAATAGATTTTGAACTCGAAATATCGAGAAGATATTTCAAAATTTAGAGGTAAAAAGTGATAATTGTGCAGTGGTGAGAGGACCTGAAGGTATCAGGATGACCAATGAAACATCGATGGATATAACCCTTTCATTAAAGCTAGTAAATATCCAAACAAATTAGAGTCACAAAGACCTTGTTTAAAAACACGTCACAATAGTTTACACAGGAGGAAAATCCTTAATTTTTCATAAAATATAAATTTTCATCCATAAAGTTGCCATATTGTAATGGGCCTAGTTTATCAGCAAAAGTCAAAAACTTTGATTTGCAACAGAGAGAAGCATACACTTATCACAGAAATCTTTGAAATCTCCTGAAAATACTGTGTTGCTCTAAAATACATGCACGGCATCATTTCTAGCCAAAACGGTAACTCATGTAGAAAGTAACAGATCTACTTTCCAGATTATCTCCTCACTTAATGCTGATTGATAATAAAATACCACTTAAAATGCTCTGTAATCTGTGGATTTTAGCATATGTACAAAATTCACCAGAACCACATCTTAAAGTTAGCAAACTTGCTATGCAAAATAATTAAATTGAATAAAAATGAAGTAAAAACACAAACCTAATTACTATCAATGTGCCTTCATTTTATCAACAAGCTTTCAAACAAACAGTCCCCTAGGCTACAAGCAATTTAATATCCTCAGCATTCTGAATAAAGCAGGAAGCATCTGAACAACATTTGATTTGCACTTCAGTTCTTTAAATACCTTTGGAAGCAGTTTGAAAAAGATGAATGGCTCCTTCAGCCTTTTTATCAGTTAACATGATGCAAGGTTCCTGGGTGGATTTATCTTCACTTGAGCCCTAGACATCAACATCATTTAAGTAATGTATATATCAATACAAGTGCTACTTTGCCAAGAATATATTACGTAAATAAAGTGAGAACTATGTAAGATCAAAATTACAAGTCTGAATACAATTTAAAGAGGAACACAAAAACTTCAACAAATTACTATGCAGTTACTGCAAATAACTTAGACTGGCTGGGCTGAATTTTGCTGTCGGTGAGCAGGGGGGCGGGGCCCCCCGATGTCATCCTGCCCCATTTAAATCTTCAGGAAGGCGGGGGCACAGCGAAATCAGCCATTGACAGGATTATCAAAACAATTAAAGGACCTGCCCGTCCAACCTTAAGGTTGGCGGGCAAGGCAAGGAGCCCCGGCGGGCTTCTGAAAAAACATGAAACCTCATCCACCGGCGGGATGAGGTTTCATGTATGGTTTAACAAGGTTTTAGTGAAATTTATTAACATGTCCCATCTCATGTCACATTGTCACATGAGGGGGACATGTTAAGGGGTTTTTTTTTCTTATTTTTATTGTTTAAACAACTGTCAGTGATCTCCCTGAAGCAGCACTTAGCTTCAGGAAGCTGTGCACTCTATCGTGCGCATGCGCGAACTCTCGCATTTGGGGAATCCCCCCACCGGCCTCACAGAAAGCTCATAGCGATTCCCGCCGGGCGTCATGCTGGGCGGGCCTTAATTGGCCCGCCCACTTAAAATGGCGACGGGGCCCGTTTCTCCGGTGGGGATCGGCTGCCCGCCCACCAGAGGTTGGGTCGGTCCACCCGCCTGGTAGGCAGAAAATTCTGCCTGTTGACTTTTAGTGGCTATGAGGCCAAAAAATCTTCCATTCTGGTTTTTGAACACATTTTTATATTTGAACATTTAAATGTTATCAGTTACTTAATGTAGATTAAGCTCTGGGACCACACTAACCTGTTGCTCCTTCATTTTGTGTAGGGTGTTATTCTCTTCTAAATCCTTTTCCAGTTTCCTTAAAGCAGTATCTTTTTCATCTAAGGTGATCGTTAATATTTCTACCTTCTTTTTCAAGTCTGCTTCATTATGACACAACTAAAACCCAATAAGGCATGTTAGTAAATTAAAATCTCTCACATATTTCCAAAGTATGAAGAAACATTTGCAAAACGATAAGCTGCTAACATGATATGAACATGGAAATAACCACAGATTTGCTGCTAAACGCTGTTACTATATAACCAAGGTGGTGCGTGTGAAAAAGGTGTTGGTCACAAGTGTCAGAAGAGAAAATAACTAATGTGTAATACCAGAACATAACTCCATATACAGTAGACAAACTGCTTGTTTGGATTATTAGGGTACATGAGCTCTTCAACACAGAAGTGTTCTGTAGTTTTTCCTCACCTCAATGAGAGGCTGAGAGAGACACCAAGGGCGGAATTTTATCGCCAGCAAGGAAGTCCTGATGTCAGATTACAAAGCGGGTGACATGGCCGTAAGGCGGAAGATTACAAGGAATTTTAATCAGGGGCCTCCAATTAACAGGGAGCGGGCGGAGGATGTCCCACCATCTGATAGGCAGGCGTCATATTTAAAGGGGGGGTGGGGGGCACACAGCACAAACAGAAGTATATGAAAGGGAGGCTAGACAAGGGTGGAAGTAGGGCAATGGCAGCAGCTAAAGGATGGCTGCCACCCAGGTTCATTGATGCCTTCCCGAAGGTGCTCCTCTAGACAGTCAGGGCACAGAGGAGGGTGGGGAGGGGGGTCTTCCTGCCACATAATGGCAGGAGGAAGCCAGGTATGCCTGCCCTAAAGGACATGGCTGGAAGTTGCAGAGGGGGGAGATTAACAGCCTTAGGACAGCTCCAAGGACGCACTGATTCATTTCCAGCATTGTAAATGATCTGATGTGGTATGGCAAGACAAGACAAAATAATAACACAAAACTCACAACTTTAAAATGTCACAAACGGTACATATGAAATGTAAAAAGATGGTATCCGCCCAGGCATCCGCCATGACCTTGCGCCAGCGCTCACAGTTAGATACATAACAGCCTCTCAGTGGAGGACCTGGTCAAAGAAGTATTTAGATGAACACTTGAAACACCATAGCATACAAGGCTATGGGCTATGCACTGGAAAATGGGATTAGAGTAGATAGGGGCTTGATGACCGGCGCAGACACGATGGACTGAAGGGCCTCTTTCCATGCTGTAAAACTCTATGGACAGAATTTTGCCGTCGGCGAGCAGGGGGCGGGGCCCGCTTGCCGACGCATAAAATGACATGGGATGACCTCGGGCAGAACCCCTAACGTCATCCTGCCCCATTTAAATTTTCAGGAAGGCGGGGGCACAGCAAAATCAGCTGTGCGCCCGCTGACCTGTCAATGGCCAATTGAGGCCATTGACAGGATCATTTAAACAATTAAAGGACCTGCCCGTCCAACCTTAAGGTTGGCAGGCAGGCCAGGAGCCCTGGCGGCAAATAGAGAAAACATGAAACCTCATTCAGCGGTGGGATGAGGTTTCATGCAGGGTTCTAAAGAGTTTTAATACAGTTTTACTGTAATTTATGAACATGTCCCATCTCATGTGACATTGTCATATGAGGGGGGACATGTTAGGGAATTTTTATTTTTCTATTTTTAATCTTTTTAAAAGTGTAAGTGATCTCCCTGAGGCAGCACTTAGCCTCAGGGAGATGTGTGCATGCGCGAAAGAGCGCACTCTCGCTTTTGGGGTACCCCCCTCAATCCACCCCGCACAGGAAGCGCATAGCGCTTCCCGCCGGACATCACACTGGGCGGGCCTTAATTGGCCCGCCCACGTAAAATGGTGGCGGGACCCGCTCCTCCGGCGGGGATCGACTCCCTGCCCGCCGGAGATTGGGTCAGGCCAGCCCGCCCGACAGGCAGAAAATTCTGCCCTATGACTCTAAGTTGTCTGTTTTTTTTATTCTTTACATGGGATGCGTGCATCATTGGCTAGGCCAGCATTTTTATTGCCCATCCCCAGTTGCCCTCTAGGTGAGCTGCATTCTTAAACTGCTGCAGTCCATCTGGTGTAGGTATACCCGCAGTGATGTTAGTCAGGGGGTGTGGGTGGTGGCTGGGTGGGCGTAGTTCCAGGATTTTGTTCCAGCGATAGTGAATAAATGGCGATATAGCTCCAAGTCAAGATAGTGTGTGGCTTGGAAGGGAACCTGCAGGTGATAGTGTTCCCATGCATCTGTTGTCCTTGTCCTTCTAGGTGGTAGAGGTCAAGGGTTTGGAAGGTGTTGTCAAAGGAATCTTGGTGAGCTGCTGTGGTGTACCTTGTAGATGGTACAGTGCTACCCTGTAAATGGTATAGTGCTGCCACTATGTGTCAGTGGTGGAGAGAGTGGATATTGAAGATGGTGGATGGGGTGTCAGTTAAGCAGTCTGCTTTGCCCTGGATGACATCGAGGTTCTTGAGCTGCACTCATCCAGGCAAGTGGAAAGTATTCCATCACACTCCAGATAAGTACCTTGTAGACGCTCGCAAGCTTTGAGGGGGGGGTGGGGGGCGTCAGAAGGCAGGTTACTCTCTGCAGAATTCCCAGCCTCGGACCTGCTCTTGTAGGCATAGTATTTGTTTGGCTGGTCCAGTTCAGTTTCTGGTCAATGGTAACCCCTCAGGATGTAGATAGCGTGGGATTCAGCAATGGTAATGCCATTGAATGTCATGGGGAGATAGTTAGATTCTGTCCTGTTGGAGATGTCATTACCTGGCATTTGAGTGGCAAGTAACATTCAGGCCACACATCAGCCTAAGCCTGAATGTTGTCCAGGTCTTGCTGCTTATGAGCACGGACTGCTTAAGTTTCTGAGGAGTTGTGAAACATTGTGCAGCAGTGAACATCCCCACTTCTGTCCTTATTTATGAAGCAGCTGAAGATGGTTGGGCCCAGAGCCCTACCCTGAGGAACTCCAGCAGTGATGCCCTGGAACTGAAATGATTGACTTCCAACAACCACAACCATCTTCTTTTGTGCTAGGTATGACTCCAACCTGCATTAGCTGAATTGCAATAAATAAATGGTCAAATGTAGCAAGCATCCTGTGGTGCAATGATTGATAATGAGGCTGCCACTAATACAGGCTCATAGTGTGGCCACGATGGAGAAGTGACAAAGTGCATGGCTCTGTTTGCAGTGGAAGAGAGCTCAAATCGCAAGAGAAAGATGACAGACTAGGAGAGATATGCCATTTCTTTATGAACCAACTTCAGTGGCAGTGAGGCAGCGCTGGAGTTAAGCAGCTTTGGAGGCAGGACAGCTTGTCATTCATGAAGAGACAGGTATGGAGCACTAACGCAAGCGAATAACCTAATGGAAGAGGCCACAAAACCTTCTGGCGAGCAGTAACTATAGTACTCCTACAGCCATCACTGAACAGAGGGCAGCAAGGAGGAAATGTTGGAATTCACAGCGCCCTCATATCACACCTCTCTCTCTTCCAGGTTAAGTAGAACATGAAGCAACACTCTGTGGAGGCGCTTGGCATCTCAGAAAAGGAAGAAAAATCTGGAGGCAGCATCACATCATTCCAGCACATCCTCCATCAGTGCAGATACTAATGTAGATGAGAATTTGAACATATTTATGAACCATTCAGCCTGAGCAGCTCAGGGAGACAGTGACAGTTGCAGCCACTCTCACTGGGGACTGTAGAAGAGCACAGCAATGCTTAGCTTCAGACTAATGGCATGCCTTTGGAGTCAGCTGCTGTTGTTATGCCACCTCTGCCTCAGTGCTTGGACTCTGCATAGGAATAAGGAGGCACGTCTTCAGTATTGTAGCCCTGGTCGCAGGGTATCCATCCATCCATGAAGACGAACAGGCAAGCGGAAAGCTCTAGTACCTGGGACTACCTTAGACAGTAGGGATCATAACAGTTCCCAGAAACCTTGCACAAAGCTGAAGGATCCATTTTATGGTGGTCATAAACTATTTGTACATTGAGCGAGCGGAAGCCCTGCCTGTTGAAAATCTGCATGACCACATGTGTGCAGTCAGTTACACACTGCACCTTGGGAAAGCCAGTGATGACCCTAAATCCTGCCACCTGCTCTGCCTGACTGAATTAGTGAAAACCTCATGTAGTGGCCGGCGATCTTGAATGTGACATCCTTGACCAACTTGATGCAGTAATAGATTGGGAAATCCCAGTTGTCTCCAGAGGCTGCCTGAAATGATCCCAAGGTGTACAAGTTAAGCGGCACTATGACTTTCACAACCACAAGCAATGGGTGCCCACCACTTCCCATCAGGTTCGCATCCTTCTCCATCATAGCACACAGCTCCGGCACTGCCTCCCTGGATGGCACAGTCTTTGGTGACACTGATGCTCCAACATCTGCAGGAAACAGAACCTCTGTAGGTGCGTAGCGTACCCTGCACACGAGACTGGTTGCGTGCCAATTGATACCAATTAATGGGTTCCTTAACAGGCTCAATTGTGGTCTCCACTTGGCAGCCCAGTTGCCTCCGGGGAATTTCAACAGCAGCAAGAACACTTCGGGCTTCAATCCCAATACATTCCGTCATTGTGCCAGTCCACTTGTGTCTCAGCCCACATCCTAGGTGCGAGAGAAAATTCCACCCTAAGGTCGGGGTTTTCCAGCCCTGTCACAGGCAGCACCCCAGCCAGAAGTCCGTTGGCTTGCAGCGGGACCAGAAGATCGCAGTGGCAGGCGGGTGCGGAAAATCCCGCCATAAATGTGTATAAAAGGACAGGAGACTCTTAGCAAAGCTTTGAAGAAAGGACATTGTACATATTGATTGAAGAAAAGGTCACTCAGCTTCAAAGTTTGAGAACCAATAGAATTCTAGAAACAAGACCAAAGACCTTCAACAAAATTAATGTAATAACGTACAAGAGGAAAAGGACAGTATAAACAGCAACTGAAGATCGCTTTCCAATTATATTGTTAACGATTAGAGAGAATCCACAATCAGGTTATAGATTTGTATCTCATCCTCATATAGCCATTCAGAGCAGCATTTATTTAAAAAGTAGTTACTACCTTCTTAAACTGTTGGATCATCCGTTCTTTAGTCTCAAGATCTTGAGTCATTTGATTCTTCATTCTCTCAAGTTCCTGAACTTTGTTTCTCAGAGACCTTTCTTCTTCACGTTTTGTGGAAATCTGAAAATTTGAAAAGTGAACAGTGGCAGAGGACTTTTGTTTAACTAAAGTTAGAAATAAGGAATAAATGAATCAATCATCTAACCTACATCCATTGTGTTATATTTCCTGAGGAAATTGGGAGACTAAGATAATTGGTTCATATAACCACCATTGCTGGAAATAAACCAAGTCACAAACAATTTCCCACCATTTCTTTTGGCAACTATGTTTCCTCATATATACAGGTCCAAAGCATTAAAAAAATTACCTAGTTTCTTTGAAAATCCATCCACTGAGTTTTGTCATAGAAGACAGAAGATGATATCTAGGACACTTGAGTATTGCTCTTTTTGAGTAGTAGTATTGTTTTGGAGTTCCAATTTTTTTGGGCGTTATGCAAGTAACTTTAATCTGCTGAAAAAGGCATCAGCCCAATGAAAGAATATATTGACTTTGCAACTGAAAATGTACTAGAAAACCATTAATTTCATAGAATCTTACTGAATAGAAAGAGGCAATTTAGTCTGTTATTTTGTGCAATTTAGTCCCACTCCCCAGCTTTTAACATATAACTATACAAATTGGTTCAATGCCTTAAAGGAAAAAGTTTCTATGGAATGTTATGTTCCAGATCTTACCCACTCTGAGTGAAATGTCTCATTTCCCCTCTGCTTTTTCCAAATTATTTCAGGACACTGAATAAGTTGCCAGGGGAAAATAGAGCACAAGGGAGAAACTATCAAAATCCATTAGAATTCTGAATACCTTTGTTAAGTCTTCTCCATAACCTCCACTGCTCGAAAGAAAACAATCTCTGTTTAGCCAATATTTTCACATAACCAAAACACCTTTGTTTGACTTTATACACTTTCCTAGCCACATTCTCAAGTTGACCTGCCACCTTTGAAGTTTGTGAAAATGCACACCCTTCCTCAAAATAGTCTCATTTAGATTGTACATCATCTCCATATAGTGAGCACGGTGGTAGCAGACTTCTGAAGACTGGAAGTAGGCAGATGCAATTTAATTAAGGTAATTTTGAGCTGATGTACTTTGGGAGCAAGGTGAGTCTAAGAATCTGGGAGAATGGACAGATTAACATAGCATACAAAGCAAGGGAAGATATGACCATCATAGATGTATTTTTACTGGATGAACAAGATGCCATATCAAATCAATTCTGTTCCCCAATAAAAGAAAATACAAATTGGTGATAAGGTATTGCAAAACCATCATGTTTTCACCCTGGATGTCTAATACCTCTACACCTCCATCCCCTACCATGGTGGCCTGAGGGCTCTCAATTTCTTCCTTGAATGGATGCCTAGTCCCTGTCCACACCAATACCTTCCCCATTCAGCTGAGCTTGTCATTGACCAATTTCTCCTTTGACTCCACTGACATCTGCCAAATAAAAACGGGAACCTATATGGATCCTAGCGATGCCCGTCTTTTCATGGGATTTGTGGAACATTCTTTGTTCCAGTCCAAATTAGATATCCTCTCTCATTTCTGTATCAATGTTATTTCCTCTTTCCACGCTGAACTGGAAAATTCCAGCAACTTTGCTTCTAATTATCCCTGACCGTCATATGGTGTACCTCTTGGAGAGAATGTGTAAGCTGGCTAAAAAAAGTTCTAAAACCTGGAAAGTTGTGTGAAAATCTGAGATGCTAAAGAGCTGGGTGTTTTCCCAGAAGTGGCCAAACCGTGAATCGGGTGTTATTGGTTGATCGGTTGAAAAGGGACTCTTGAAAGCTACATAGCCACCATCGGGGCTGTCTGAACCCAAGGGAGAGGGGGTTCGTAGAAGTGGGCCTTGCTGATGATAATCGTACCCGCAGAATTCAAAGACAAAAGCTACAGAGCTGCTGACCTATTCTTCCTGAATGAAGAGGAGCATATTGCGGAACTGTGCAGCTACATGGCGCCACATGCAGGGAGTGATGTGAATGCTTGTGTGCGACTGTTGGTCAGACACATTTCACGTGAACAGGTCCTGCAGACCTCACCAAGGAACACTTTTTGTACATGATTGACAACAAGACTGACAATTCTTGAATCATGTCAGAACTCGCCCATTTGTAAACTTCATAACCCATGTTCAAAGGAAATATGCCCAAGATTGGCAGTATCAAAAATCTAGCAAAGTCATAATAAGTAGTGATGGAAATTAGGACTGTGTAAAAAAAATGCAAAATAAGGTAAACATTGAGTTACTTCATTCAAAAAGCTGTTTATTTAACAAACACAACAGAGAAGTTTGTACGGTATACTAAATAATTAAAAGCAGTTGCATTTCCTTGTGTATCAGCGAATGCAAGTATCAAAAGTTTAAAGGAAAGGATATCAGGAAGAGCTGTTTTGTTAATCAAACTAGAGGGGAGCTCTGAATAAAAGCCCTAGAACCTAACATTCAGTAATATTAAATATTTAAAGATTATGTTAAATTTCTTTGAGTTTTATAGTATTTTTTATAATTATAAAAGTCCATGCCCTATTCAGACAATATTTCTGATCAAAAGAATTTCCTCAGGGAGAATGATTGCATCAGTGCCTTATCTAAAATATAAAATAAATAATTCCTATTTTATCAAAACTTTGAATTATTCCTCCAGCTATGAAGAAAATATTAAAAGTGATCAAAAACTGAGTGAAACTGGAAGCCATATAACTGGTTTGGGTACTCTTAATAAAAATATTTAAATGTGCAAACTGCTATAACAGTACATTTTTAAAAAAATTATTCTTTCACGGGATGTGGGTGTTGCTGGCACTTATTGCCCACCCTTAATTGCCCTCAAGGAGGTGGTGGTGAGCTGCCTTCTTGTTAGGAAGGGAGTTCCAGGATTTTTAACCAGCAACAGTTAGAGAATGGTGATATAGTTCCAAGACAAGATGGTGTGCTGCTTGGTGGGGAGCTTGCAGGTGGTGCTGTTCCCATGTGCCCGCTGCCCTTGTCCTTCTAAGCGGTAGAGGTTGTGGGTTTGGAAAGTGCTGTCGAAGGAGACTTGGTGAGTTGCTGAAGTATATCTTGTAGATAGTACACACTGCTGCGGTGATAGAGGGAATGAACGCTGAAGGTGTTAGGTGCCAATCAAGCAGGCTGCTTTGTCCTGGGTGGTGTCAAGCTTCTCAAATGTTGTTGGAACTGTACTCATATAGGCAAGTGGAGAGTATTCAATCACTCCCCTGGCTAGTGCCTTGCAGATGGTGGACAAGCTTTGGGGAGTCAGGTGGTAAGTTACTTGCCACAGAATTCCCAGCCTCTGACCTGCTCTTGTAGCCACAGTATTTAATACGCTGGCCCAGTTCAGTTTCTGGTCAATGGTAACTCCTAAGATGGTGATAGTGGGAGATACAGCTAAGGTAATGCCATTGAATGTCAAGGGGCACAAGTTAGGTTTGCTCTTGCTGGAGATGGTCATTGCCTGGCACTTGTGCGGATTGAATGTTATTTGTCACTTATCAGCCCAAGCCTGAATGTTGCCCAGGTCTTGCTGCATATGGACATTGACTGTTTCAGTATCTGAGTCGCAAATGGTGCTGAATATTATGCATTCATCAGTGAACATCCTCACCTCTGACCTTATAATGGATGGAAGGTCATTGATGAAGCATCTGAAGGTGGTTGGGCCCACCCCCTGCCGCACCGCTCCCCCACTGCCGCACCGCTACCCCCTCTTGACATCACCCACTCCCTCCCGCACGTCTGCCGACACATGCTCATCTTCATCCTCCCACACCCCTGACACATGTTCACTTGTCCTCTCCCGCACCCTCCGAAACATGCTCATTTTCATTAGCCCCATCCCCGCACCCCTGACATATGCCCACAATACCCCACCCCTAGCTAAACACTGCCCAAAACAATGGTTGAAGCAGAACAGCAAACTGAGAGTGCTCCCACAAAGCCATTTCTAAACTATTGGAAGTTCCTGGTTCCAGCATCAATCGGCTCCGCAGAACCTCCAATGCCATTGTGACCATTGCAAGTGTCTCAGCGTTCATTGCTATTAGGGTCAGAAGATCTGGGCAATTAATTTTACAGGACCACAGGAAAAGCCACAAGAGTATAAATCGGTTATTATTTAAATTAGATAACTGCTCTGCAGAATTAGCCACAATAGATAGCAACAATGAATGAAATAGCACCACTACAAGTATAATTCATAGAACGGAACAGATGCAAAAGGATCTCATGGTAACTAAAAATCACTCAAGTTCTTGATTTCCTAAATAAAATAAGTGTGCAAATTACAATGTAATAGGCAAAATTTTATGGCCATCCTACCCATTCTGACTCCTCCTACGTTTCGTTCAGCACCATTTCCACACAATACATTTAGCAGTCTTTTCTCTTTCCAGCATTCTGTTTATATTTTGGGTTAACAGCATTTGTTTTATTTTCAACAATAGAACTCACCTCCTTCTCTACCTGTTGCATCTGCTTCTTGGCATCTATGTATTTTTCCTTGAGATCACTATATTCCTCAACTTTCCTCTGCAGGTCATCTGTCAATCTTTGATATTTTGAAGCACCATCAGATAGCTCAGTCCTCAGCCTTTGATACAGCAAACAAAATTAAACTTGATAAGAAAATTTATACAAAGGGAACAAATAAACCTGTGATAACTGCAAAAAGCATGATATTAGACAAAGCCCAGGTAATTACATACCTGCTCCTAATATTTGTATAACAAGGGTAGCCATATGGCAGTTTTCCAGGGATCAATGAAACTTACAAAAAGGGCATCATCCATATTAAGCGATTATACTACAAGTTTGCATCTGAATTTACACTTGCTAATATAAATTTGACATCAAGGCCTCTTGTGTCAGCATTACAGAAGCCGGGAGCTTGTAAAATAGTGGCCATGCTACTTCCTATGCAGTTTGCATGACACAAGCATGTTATGTATGTACCAAAAGAATGCAGAGTGGGCATTTAGCTGCACAAGGAGCCAATCCTTACCACCACCACTCCCCCACCTCCCGCCCCCAACCCCACACTAGCACTATTATAAAGGATCACCATGAGCCAGTTTCGCTGCTTTTGACTTTTTGTTGCAACAGAGAGTGGAAGGACTGTGTTTAACATTGCACATCTGGCCATCTCATCTCCAGTTATTTTGTTTCAGCACCCAGTATACGCACCAATAGGACACTGTGGCCAATCCATCTTGGGATCAGCTAATTTCTTCAGAACCAAAATTATTATTTTTAGTTATTGCTATCAGCTGTTCCACATCTTCCTTTAGTAAAACTATGTTCACAGTTCCACAATCAATATTAATATCTCGCATAAATTCATTTTCCACTGTTAGACTCCATCATCTGTGGTCCTACATTCTCCAAGCATTTTTTTAAACTTGAATGCGTAAATATAAGATGTTACTATTTCTTTTCTTATTACTGCAAACCTTTCCCCCAACCCGCCATATTCCCTTTTAGCTGTTCTAATCTCTCATTTCACCACCATAGTACTCCTCCAGATCCTTCACTAAATTCACTATTATTGGCTTACTTTACCTACCCTGGGAAATACCTCCATTGGGTGGCGCTGTGTAGAAAAAGTGCTGATCAATAGTTCAAGAGAATTCTTCTTAAAATTCAGGCAATAGAATATCACATTAGAATAGGTTTCAATTAACTCCTCTAACTGTCTATTCTTATTCAAGATAAATATAGTTTGTGGACACATGGAATCAGAGATCAAGATTTTTTTTGCAGATGCTTTATATTTTTCATACTTAAGTATTACAGACCACAGTATGGGCCATTTTATTATTGTTATCAATGGTTTACAAATTGAAAGTCACCTTCCCATATTCATTTTTAAAACGTACAAGCTTTGAACTTTGTTAGAGGTTAGGACCTGTTAGCAAAGTTAATCTCCCCATGCTACATTTTCTTGTTAGAGAACAACAGCAATTCAAGAAGGGAAATACAAATTTCATAAACCAATCATATTCCAAGTCTCAATATCTGACAAGCCACAATACCTTTAAACTACAAAAAGGTTCAATTTCAAGCCAGCAGGGTGAATCGGGGCAAAAATAACATTCCAAAAGAAGAATACTGAAGGATTACCATGCAGCTAAAACAGGTAACAAAAAGTTAGATTAAGGTCTGCTTTCAGGAATTGCTGGAAAATATTAACCACAAAAGTTTCAAAGAATTTAAGAACTTTTCTGTTTTTTTTAAACACAAGATTATAGTAAAAGCAAAATACTACGGATGCTGGAAATCTGAAACAAAAACAGAAAATGCTGGAAAAACTCAGCAGGTCGAACAGCATCTATGGAGAGAAAAAAAAAGTTAACGTTTCGAGTCCTTATGACTCGAAACGTTAACTCTTTTTTTGTCTCCATAGATGCTGTTAGACCTGCTGAGTTTTACCAGCATTTTCTGTTCTTGTAAAAGATTATAAGCCAGAATTTTCTCGTGGGCACGCAGAGGTAGGTCCAGCACTTGGACACGTAAAATGATGCGCAGCGACGTCGGGCGAGCATCCCACCACTGCACGCCATTGTGATATTTAGGTGTGCGGGCGCGCAATAATTAATGATCCACTTAAGGCCCTTGAGGCAGCAATTGTAGGGGATTTTGAGGCACATGCGATCTTCAGGATATCACACGGGTGCAACAGGCAGGCGGGTAGGCCACATTTGTATAAACCTCATCCACGGGCGGGATAAGAGGGTTGAGCGTTATTTGTCAGACATTTAATGCTTAAAGTTACTGCTACTTGCCTGTGTGAGCTGGAATACTTCAAAACTCTTCACAGCTGCTTGGACAGGAGTAACAGCCTTCAAGTCAGGACTCTGAGTCAACATCATTTCTGGGGCTTGCTGGTTTCAGGAAGCCTTCCCTTAGCCTGGGAATGGGAGTTGTGCTACCACTGGAGGCACCTCCTCTGAGGACGAAGGGAGGGCCAGAAGCGGGAGGAGGTCAGGAGTCCATATTCAACCTCTTGGGGAGCCACCTTTAGGAGAAGAGGCGCAAGCACAAGGGGCTCAGGGCTAACAGGAAGTCCAAGGCGAAAGGGGCTGCAGAAGACGCCACTATCCTGCTGCCAGGGCTTTTGGCGGCAAAGCAGCTACCTCAATATGTCTGAGGTGTAGTGCCGAAGGAGGCTCCGTCTCTCAAGGGAGACAGTCACCTCCATCTGTCAGATGATCTACGCCTGAGATCTGCGCCAACTGTGTGCAAGGGCACCCCATGCCAGCGGCGTTGAAGGTCACGGCTGCCTTCAACTTCTATGCCTCCGGCTCTTTCCAGATGTCGGTGGGTGATCGTGGCAGGGTCTCCCAGTCAGCTGTCCACACGTGTCAAACAGGTGACAGACGCTCTGTTCAGGTGTGCATTGACTTTCATCCACTACCGCTGGGACTGGGCCAGCCAGCCAGAGCGAGCCAGAGGTTTTGCTGCAATTGCTGGCTTCCCCCGCTCCAGGGTGCAATCAACTGCACACGTGGCCATTAAGGCGCCAGTGGGTGAGCCTGGTGCCTTCGTCAACAGGAAGAGATTCCACTCCTTGAATGTACAGATAGTGTGTGATCACAAGATGCAGATTCTGCAAGTCTGTAAGGTACCCAGGCAGCTCACATGACACTTACATCCTCAGACACTCCCAGGTGCCGAGACTCTTCAGTGTTCCAGACCGGCTGGATGGATGGCTGCTCGGTGACAAGAGCTATGCCCTAAAAGGTGGCTCCTGACGCCCCACCGCCATCCAAGAACAGAGGCCGAGCAGCAGTACAACAGGATCCAGGCCTCCACAAGGGCTGTGGTGGAGAGAACCATTGGTCTTCTCAAGATGCGCTTCCGATGCCTGGACTGTTCAGAGGGCGCACTCCAATACCTCCCCAGATCATGTGTTGCTGATAGTGGTTGCATGTTCCGCTTTCCACAATCTGGCGCTGGAAAGGGGCCATGCAGTAGACAAAGACGAAGTAGACACAGTAGCTCCGGCTGCACACGATGAGCCCAGCAGTGAGTCCGAGGATGAGCACGCACAGGAGAATGCTGAGGGGGTAGACGCTGACCTGGGCAAACTACAGGGGGGCAGGGACACCCGGGAGGCTTTAACCCAACGAACCTTCAGCTAGCACACCACAGATGGACCTCCAACACAAGCCAGGGCTGCAGGCTTCATACTTGACACCTGAGTGCAAAATCTGCGTGGGTAGGAACATTAACTAAAGGCCTTGTCAATAAAGCTCAATGTCAAACAACTCACTCATGACATCATGGGTTCCCAGGGAGTCACCCTGAGCCATGCTCACACATCAAAATTTAATGATTTAACAAAATGAAGTTCAGAAAAAAATCATTACAAAAGGTGTTATGCATCACACCAAGTGATCATGAACTAATAGCAGGGCAACATAAAATCACCAGTGAGGAAACTGTGGTGTGCCTAAGGCGCCTTAAGTTTATGCTTGCAGGTGCTACGTCTAGGTACTCCCCCTCACTGGCACTGGTATCTGAGACAGCCTGCTCACTCTGTCCTGTTGGCCTTGATGACCTTGGCGGATGTCCTCTGGCCCGTGGAGCCTTTGATAGCCCCGCCCGGGAGGGAGGGGCCAATTCCACAACTGGCATCTTCCCAGTCGCCGCAGCCTCATGGGATCCCAAGGTCAGAGGGGCGGAGGAACTGCTGCCCTCATCCGGAGTGCCCCAAAAGGAGCCCACAGAGGCGACAGGTAGCTGCTGCGCCATGAGGTCACTTCGGACCTCCCTGCTCACTGTAGATGGATGGGCACTGAGCTGGGATACTTGGTGCCCAAACCATCTCCCACACTGGCACTGGCCATCTGAGGTCAATGCCGGTCCGAGCGCAACCCCAGGAAGCCCTGATTGCTCTCCTGGAGGAGCCTCTCCACGAGAGTCGCCACTCCCTCCATGGAGGAAGCATGACGCTCGGTCATGAGGCTCATTGCATTGGTGATGCTCCGCGTGGACTCCTCCAGCACAGAGACCATGCCACGCATAGCCTCATGTATCTCCTCCAGATCCTCCCGCATACCCTGCTGCACTTCCAGCATCTGCTGCCTCACGGAAGACTCCAGAGGCACATCATCAGCCACCAAGCAGGCGCCTGGTCCCCTGCAGTCCTCCGACTGCCGGCGCCATGGGCACTCTCTGTCTCCACCCACACCTCAAGTGAATGTAAAGTGCCCTCACCGCTGTGCCCTGGGGCACTAGCCGATGATCTAATTCCCACCGAGGTGCTAGTATCTGCGCTGGTGCCTGCCTGGCAAAGATGACGTGACACTGGTGAGTCCAGTTGTTCAGGGCCCTCAGGTGTGAGAGGCGGCCCCTCTGCCGTCTCCTCCCAGCCCTGCTCCGGTGATGCTGAAAGGTAGATCAAGGACATTTGATTAGTTAAAGTGGAGATAATGTCAATGTGCATGTCTGTCCCCCAGATCAGTATGCACTCATCCTTCCATAATCAATGGTCAACCCATGTTGCAAACTTCAATCACTGAGCATTCAGCAATGCCATGGCTGCTAGGACACACATGGTGACCTCAGTGCTCGGCAAACATACCTCCCTGTGGCACCCCAGCCTCACCGCCACCGGTGGACCTGGGCTCATGGCTCCTCTCCAGATCCATCGCCTCCTGCTTGTATCTAATCAAGATGGCCAACTGGGCCTGGCCTCCGCCAGTCCGCATCCACTTGGCAGCATTGTGTGCAGTCTTCTTCTGAAAAGGAGAGAAGAGCATTGATTAGTCCACCCTGTACCTGGATTCCCATTGCATCCATGCCACCGCAACCAGAGTGGAACATTTAAGGGCTCCAGTGCTTCGTCACCCTGCAGCTGCCGCACACTCAGACAAAGAAGCCAGAGCTGAACCCCCCTTGCCCACATGCTGCCTCTATCACATTTGGCACCACACAGTCTAACCTTGCAATGCAAGTAGGCACAAGCATGTGGAACGCCAAGGGCAGCAGATAGATTGGTGCCCTGCCAACTGGAAGCTCCCCTCCCTGACTATGTCAGCACTCTGACTTTGACATGCTTCGCAGTGCCAGCACTGTGCCTAGGTGCAGATCCTTGAGGTTGCCCCCAAAACAGTATGCTGGGTGTCAGTGTCACACATGCTGCGGGTGCAGAACCCATCTCAGCAGAGCCCTCTCAGGGTGAACTAGGCATGGGCAATATCTGCTGACCACCCAGCAAGGGAAACATGCTGTGAAGGAGTCAATGCTGTAACGGCACTCAGGGTTTTGGGGGAGGGAGGGCCTTGGGGGGAAAAGGCTACCGGCTTTATTAAGTGACCTCTGCCAACATGGTACTCACCCTTTCCGAGCACAAGAGGTCGTTCAATCGCTTGCGGCACTGGACCCACGTGTGTGTGGGAGCTGAATATCACTGCCACCTCCTCCCAGGCACGTTTGGTCAGGCGAGGTGGCCTTCACCTCCCGTCTCTCAGAACGAGGGCCTCCCGCTGTGCTGCCACTTCCTCCAGGAGGGCAGGTAGGCACTCATCGGAAAACCAAGGGGCACACTGCCCCGCTGCCCTACCCTCCGACCTGGTCTGTTCCGCTTCCCTGCCCTCTGGCCTGGCCTGCTCCGCTGCCCTGCCCTCCGGCCTGGCTTGCTCTCCAGCAGCGCTCTGGTGAGCTCCCCTACTGACCATTGTGATCAGCCTTTGCAAAGCTGCCAGCGCTTCATTTAAACAGGCCGCCGGGTTGCCATTGCACTCCCGCTGCCGCCCAACCACTCCCGCTATCCTCGGGAGTCGTGCATTACACTGGACGGGCCTTAATTGGCCAGCCCGCGTAAAATGGCGGCACGGACCCGATCGCGGGCGGCGATTGGCTCCGCGCCCACCCGGCCTGACCGACATGAGGAAAATTCTCCCCATAGTGTTTTGCTAGGTACCTGTTGTGATTGCTTAACTGTGTTGACTACTGAGCTAACATGCCAGTACTGTCAAGATTAGCATCAGAACTATAAATAACAATTTTTTTTTAATGTACACTAGTTGCAAAAATTAAATGATCCAGATGAATTAAGGCACACCTTTAAATTAGTGATTTTAAACAATAGCATGAAGAGAATGTAATGCAATATCAAAGTAATATATCCCTTACCCTCAGTAATAATCAAACTAGCCAAATTTAATGGTCACCATCTCCAAATAGTAGTACAGAATTATGTATGCTATATTTGCAAATCAAGTAAGGCAGAGTACTTACTGGACCAATTCTAAAAGTCTGCTTTCTAGTTCTTCTTCCTTCTTGGATAAGAGTTCCTTTACAACATGCCGATCATTTTGGACCTGTCCGACTTCTTCCTTAAATCTAATCTCTTGCAGTTTCAGGTCACCAACACATTTTTCTAAGTCATGAAATTTCTTTTCTGTGCATTTTAAATTACTTTGCAAATCAGCAATAATGCTATTCTTATCTTTCAATTGTTCTTCAAGTGTAGTTAAAATGCCTTCACTTTTTAAGATTTCTAACTCCTGAACTTTTATTTTGTGTTGGTAATCCTCAATCTCTTTTTGAAATGTTTCAATATTTTCTTTGTTTTGTATTAAAGTCTGCATTTTACTTTCAGTTTCTTCAAATTTTGTTTTCAACTGCTGGAGGTGAGCATCTTTTTCTTGAAGCAAATTCTGAGTTAAAGCTGCATTTGCTTTTAGTTCAGTACATTCAGTCTGGAGATCTGCTCTTTGTTTTTTCGAGGCCTCAAGCTTTGCCTCCAGGTCTTGAATTTGTTGGCTTTTTTGGGAGGACACTTTTACTATATGCTCACACTCCTTCTGCAGTGTTTCAATTGTCTTTCGGAAGTGACCACTGTCCCGTTTTTGCGCTGCATCCTTCGCATTATCAAGTTCTTCTTTCAGCGCAGACAGCTGTTTCTGTAAAGATTCAATTTCAGTTGTTTTCTTCAGAGACTCTCTATTTGCCTTTTCTAGAAGATCCTTGATGTTTTTTAGTTCCACGGCATTTAAGTCAGATTCCTTTTGGAAATAATTTAGCTTGCTTATTTTATCTTCCAAAGCTTTATTTTGCAGTTCTCTCTGTGCTATTTCACACCTCCCTAACTCTATCTCTAGGTGAAGCTGTTTAGTTTGTTCCGTTTGTTGCTCATTCAATTCCTTCTCAAATTTAGAATGTTGATTTGCATTCTCTTTGGTTAGTTTGAAAATGGTCTCAGCCGAAGAAGCTAGCTCTAATTGAAGCATTTCTACCCGTTTACTCAGCCCTTCCTTTGAGATTCTCTCATTGTTGAGATCCTCTTTAGCTATAGCTAACTGACCATCTAAGGACTGCAACTTTTCTTTTAATGACGTCAATGCCCTTTCTTTATCAAATAGTTCCTTTCTTATTCCTTTAACTCTCTCTTCTAGAGCTTTCACATTGATGCAGTTGTACGCCTCTTTGTTATTTGGGCCTATAAAAAGGAAAAACAAAATGTTCAAGTAATTTTTGTTCATTAAAATTTACAGAAGCAAATATAATTTTCTGTTTGGCAACCAAACAGCAAATAAAACATACAAAACTTTATCATCCGGTGCAATGTATTTTATGAAATTTTAAAGTTAAGTGTACTTTTCAAAGCTTTTTTCACACTAAACAATATGCACACATTGCTTTGCTGAAATTTAGTTAACCCACAGGTTTTCACACTAAGGTCCAAAGACCTAATAGAAGGGTAAGCAGGGAGCACAGGTTTCTGAGCTAAGTATACCAGACCCAAAAGCATCTTTAGAATTTTGTATTCTAGACTGTTATTTCACTAAGTTATCTCTTTGTGTATGAAGAGAAATAATTTTCTAAAATGAAATTGTGCTACGACTAAAAAGCACTGCTATGTGCTCAAGTAGAACATAGATGACAAGGTGTTTTTTCAAATATCATAAGCTCCAAGCAATCAACCACAGACGTGCTGCCAGTCTGCTCATCACAGCAATAATGCACCAAGCACTACCACCATGCTAAATGGGATAGATTACAAACAGATCCAGAAACTCAAGACTGGTCATCCACGAGGCACTGTGGGCCATTAGCAGCAGCATGGTAAAAATCTGTAACCTCATGGCCCGGCATACCCCCAACTCTACCATTACCAACAAGCCAGGGTATCACCCCTGGTTCAATGAAGAATGCAGGAGGACATGCCAGAGGTAGGACTAGGCATACCTAAAAATGAGGTGTCAACCTGGTAAAGCTATAACACAGGACTACTTGCCAAACAGCATAAGAAGCAAGTGATAGACAGAACTAAGCTATTCCACAACCAACGGTTCAGATCTAAGCTCTGCTATCCTGCCGTATCCAGTCATGAATGGTGGTGGACAATTAAACAACTCATTGGATGAGGAGGCTCCACTAATATCCCTATCCTCAATGATGTAGGAGCCCAGCACATCAGTGCAAAACATAAGGCCGAAGCATTCGCAACAATCAACAGCCAGAAAGTGCCAACTGGATGATCCATCTCAGCCTCCTCTGGAGGCCCCCAGCATCACAGGTGCCAGTCTTGAGCCAATTCGATTCACTCCACTGGATGCTACAAAGGCTATGAGCCCTGACAACATTCTGGCAATAGTACTAAAGATTTGTGCTCCAGAACTTGCCACACCCCTAGCCAAGCCGTTCCAGCACAGCTACAACACTGGCATCTACCCGGCTATGTGGAAAATTGCCCTTGTGTGGCCTGTACACAAAAAGCAGGACAAATCCAACCTGTTCAATTATCGCCCCATCAGTCAACTCTCGATCATCAGTAAAGTGATGGAAGGGGTCATCAACAGTGCTATCAAGCGGCACTTGCTTAGCAATAAACTGCCAACTGACGCTCTGTTTGGGTTCAGCCAGGGTCACTCAGCTTCTGACCTCATTACAGCCTTGGTTGAACAAAAGAGCTAAACTCCACAGGTGAGGTAGAGTGACTGCCCTTGGCATCAAGGCAGCATTTGACCGAGTGTGGCATCAAGGAGCCCTAGCAAAGCTGGAGTCAATGAGAATCAGGAGGAAAACTCTCCGCTGGTTGGAGTCATATCTAGCACAAAGGAAGATGGTTGTGGTTGTTGGAGGTCAATCATCTCAGCTCCAGAACATCTCTGCAGGAGATCTTCAGGGTAGCGTCCTAGACCCAACCATCTTCAGCTACTTCATCAATGACCTTCCTTCCATCATAAGGTCAGAAGTGGGAATGTTCACTGATGATTGCACAATGATCAGCACCATCCGTGACGAACATAATAGGAACATAAGAAATAGAAACATAGTAGACCATTCGGTCCCTTGAGCCCGCCCGCAATTCAATATGATCATGGCTGACCTTTCTACATTGCCATCTAACCCCGATAACCGTTGATCCACCTCTGCCTTAAAAATATTCAATGACCCCCACCTCCACTGCCTTCTGAGGCAGAGAGTTCCAAAGTTGCACAACCCTCAGAAAAAATTTCTCCTCATCTCTGTCCTAAAAGGACGACCCTTAATTTTAAAACAGTGCCCCCTAGTTCTGGGCTCACCCACAAGAGGAAACATCCTTTCACTGTCCACCATGTCAAGGCCGTTCAGGATCTTGAAACGTCAATCAAATCGCCCCTCAATCTTCTAAACTCCAATGGAAACAAGCCCGGTCTGTCCAACTTTTCCTCATAAAACAGCCCACTCATTCCAGGTATCAATCTAGTAAACCTCTTTTGAATGGCCTCCCATGCATTTACATCCTCCTTAAATAAGGCGGATCAAAACTGCACAGTATTCAAGGTGCGGTCTCACCAATGCCCTGTATAACTGAAGCATAACATCCTTATTTTTATGTTCAATCCATCTCAGAAAAAGGATAGCACTCCATTAGCCTTCTTAATGATTTGCTGTACCTCAATACTAACATTTTGTGACTCATGTACTAGAACACCTAGATCCCTTGCATCTCAGAATTATGCAGCCGTTCTCCAAAGTGAATAACTTCACATTTTCCCACATTAAACACCATTTGCCAGATCTTTGGCCACTCACTCAACCTATCTATATCCATCTGCAACCTCATGTCCTCTTCACAATATACTTTCCCACCTATCTTTGTATCATCTGCAAATTTAGCTACCATGTCTTCACTCCCCTCATCTAAGTCATTGAAGTAAATCATAAAAAGTTGAGGCCCCAGTACATACCTTTGTGGCACTCTATCCATCACATCCTGCTAATCCGAAAAAGGCCCATTTATGCCTACTCTGCTTTCTGCCAGCCAGCCAACCTTTTATCCATGCTAAAATCTTACCCCTACACCATGCGCTTTTATTTTCCTTAATAACCTTTGATGTGCTACCTTATCAAATGCCTTCTGGAAATCCAAGTACAGTCCGTCTACAGGCTCTCCTTTATCCACTGCGCATTTATTCCTTCAAAAAATTCCAATAAATCGGTTAAACATGATTTTCCTTTCACAAAACCATGCTGACTCTTTCCGATTGCCTTAAGCTCCTCTAAGTGCCCAGCTATAACTTCCTTAATGATCAAATCTAATAACTTCCCCATGACAGACATCAAGCTACCTGGCCTACAGTTTCCTGTTTTCTGTCTCCCCTCCCTTCTTGAATAGAGGGGTTATATTTGCTACTTTCCAGTCTGATGGAACCTTTCCAGAATCTAGCAAATTTTGGAAAATTAACACCAGCGCATCAACTACCTCGTTAGTTTTCTCTTTTAAGACCCTAGCATGTAATCCATCAGGACTTGGAGGTTTGCCAGCTCACAGCTCCATCAATCTGCTCAGTACCATTTGCCTAGTGATTTCAATTTACCAAGTTCCTCTCCCTTTCATCTGTCACTCTCTAGTGGACAAACACTCACTTTACTTACTCTTTTCCTTTTCAAATACATGTAGAAACTCTTGCTATCTGTTTTTACATTTCTAGCTAGCTTCCTCTCATGTTCTAATTTTCTTTCTACCGTTCTTTATATTCTGTCCAATCATCTGTCCTGCTGCTCATCTTTGTAGAGTTTTTTGCTTTTTCCTTAAATTTGATGCTTTCCTTACCTTCTTTAGTTAACCACAGATGATGGGTCCTCCCCTTAGAATTTTTCTTTATAATAGGAATGTACTTATTCTGAACACTCTGAAATATCCCCTTAAATGTTTGCCACTGCTTCTCTTTTGATCTATCCTCCAGCCAAGTTTCCCAGCTCACTTCAGCTAGTTCAGCTTTCATCCCCACATAGTTGCCCTTCTTTAAGTTTAAGATACTAGTCTTAGACCCACTCTTCTCCTTTTCAAATTGGATGTAAAATTCGATTGTATTGTGGTCACTGTTACCTAGGGGTGCCTTTACTCTGAGGTCATTAATTAATCCTGTCACGTTACACAATACCAAGTTTAACTTGTTCTCTAGTTGGTTCCAGAATGTGCTGATCTAAGAAACTCTCTCAAAAGCATTCTAAGAACTCTTCATCCAGGCTACTACTGCCAAATTGATTTTTCTAGTTGAGGTGTAGATTAAAATCACCCATGATTATTGCCATCCCTTTATCACCAAGGTACAATATTTTTTCTTGAATTTTTTGTCCTACACTGTGGCTACTGTTAGGGGGCCTGGAGACCACTCCCACTAATGACTTTTATCGCCTACTATTCCTCATTTCCACCCAAACTGATTCTAAATCCTGATTTCCTGAACCAAGGTCATCTCTAACTATTGTACCAATGCCTTCTTTGATTCTGTGCTACCACTCCACCTTTGCCTAGCTTCCTATTCTTCTTGAAAGTCATGTACCCCTCAATATTAAGGACCCAATCTTTGTCGTCCTGCAGCCACGTCTCCATAATTGCCATCAGATCATATTTATTTACTTCAATATGCTAACAATTCATTTACTTTGTTATTAATGCTATGCATATTCAGATAGCGGGCCTTCAGTTTTTTACCTTTTTACTACTTTTGTTACATTTGTAACATCTAGTCTTGACTATTGATGTTTTCTTAGCTTTCTTCTCCCTGTCCCTTCCTGCCATGCTTTGACCTTCATTTCTCATATTACTATTTTGCTCTCCTGTCTTGACACTACACCCTGAATTGCTACCTCTACCCAAGCTTGATCCTCACCCTTCTAGTTTCGTTTAAAGCTCTTTCTACTTCCTTATTTACGGTTCGACAGTTACAGGATCAACAGTTATGCGATTTATGAGGACACGCATCCCAGCGCGGAACAGGTGTAAACTGTCCCAACGGTACAGCCCCCACTTTCCCCAGTACTGATGCCAGTGCCCCACAAATCGGAACCCACTTCTCCCACATCAGTCTTTGAGCTACGCATTCATCTCTCGAATCATATTTGCCCTACGCCAATTTGCATGTGGCTCACGTAAAAATCCAGAAATTGCTTTCCTAGGTACCTATGTCATTGGTGCCTACATGGACCACCAACAACTGGATCTTCCTCCTCCCACTGCAAGTTCCTCTCCAGCCCTGAGCAGATGTCCTGAACCCTGGCACCGGGCAGACAATATAGCTGTCTGGACTCTCGCTCTTTGCTGCAGAGAACGGTATCAATCCCCCTCACTATACTATCCTGAACTACCACTACATTCCTTTTTGCTTCCTCCCCCCCACCCACCCCCGCTTGAACAGCTTCCTGTAGCACAGTGCCATGGCCAGTCAGTTTATCCGCCTTGCAGAACATGCTTTCATCCACACATGGTGTGAGCACCTCAAACCTGCTTGATAACTGCAAATTCTGAGGCTCCTCCACCACTCTCTGCTCGGTCCCATTACCTGCCTCACTGACAGTCACATCCTCCTGTCCCTCACTGCTAACCAAAACAGATAACACTCTTCTAAGAGGTGTGACTGTCTTCTGGAACAAACTGTCCAGTTATTCCTCCCCCTCCCTTGTGTTGTGCAGTGTCTGCATTTCGGCTTCCAGATCAATAATTCTGAACCGGAATTCCTGCAGATCTGTGTGTTAAGGATCGCCTTGGCGTCCAAAAACTCCCACATCCCACAGCTGCAACATAACAACTGTCCTCCATTATTTAGTTAATTTATTTTATTTTCTTCCTATGTATGCTACAATTTACTGTTTATTGAACGCTAGTGCCACTGACAACTAAAGGTTATATGCTTCTTAACTACAAGGTATGTGTTTTAGATGTTTGTTTAAATCACTTTTTTTTATTGCTTTTTAAATCTTTATTGTTTTATTTTAATTTTAAAGTTTTTACATTTTGGTTTATTATTTTAAAGTTTTAGTTCTTTTTATTTATAGATCTACCTGAACTCGCCTGCCCTAGGCTGGTTTCTCACACACTGTCCCTTAGACTGAGCATTTACCTGCCAATCAACTACCTTCCTGTGACATCACGGATGCCTTTTCTCTCTTTCCTCGACTGCAGCCTCACAGCTCACTCCTCAGCTCCCATCTGTTTCCCGTAAGTACGCTGTTACTCCCAGCAAGGTAGGCCCCTCTGCAATCACTGGTCTGTATTTATAGACGCTCCTCAGGTCCCAACTGTCTCCCATAGGTCCGCTCCACTCCTCTCCGACTCCCACCCACGACTCAGATACTGAAGCAGTACATGTCCATATGCAGCAAGACCTGGACAATATCCAGGCTTGGGCTAACAAGTGGCAAGTAACATTCATGGCACAAGTGCCAGGCAATGACCACCTCCAACAAGAGTGAGTCAAACCATCGCCTCTTGACATTCAATAGCATTACCATCACTAAATCCCCCACTAACAACATCCTGGGGGGTTACCAATGACCAGAAACTAAACTGGACTAGCCATATAAATACTGTGGCTACAAGAGAAGGTCAGAGGCTAGGAATCTACAGTGAGTAGCTCACCTCCTGACTCCCCAAAGGCTATCTACAAGGCACAAATCAGGAGTGTGATGGAATACTCTCCACTTGCCTGGATGAGTGCAGCTCCAACAACACTCAAAAAGCTTGACACCATCCAGGACAAAGCAGCCCGCTTGATTGGCACCCCTTCCACAAACATTCACTCCCTCCACCACTGAAGAACAGTGGCAGCAGCGTGTATCATCTACAAGCTGCACTGCAGAAACTCATCAAGGCTCCTTATTCAGCACCTTCCAAACCCACGACCACAACCATCTAGAAGGTCAAAGGCAGTAGATAAACAGGAACACCACCATCTGGAATTTCTCCTTCAAGCCAATCACCATCCTGATTTGGAAATATATTGCCGTTCCTTCACTGTTGCTGGGTCAAAATCCTGCAGCTCCCTCCTTAACAGCGCTGTGGGTGTACCTACACCACATGGAATGCAGTGGTTCAAGGCGGCAGCTCACCACCACCTTCTCAAGGGCAATTAGGGATGGCAATAAATGCTGGCTGAGCCAGCAACGACCACATCCCATAGATGAATTTTAAAAAAAGCATTTCCACAAATTTTTCATGGCTCTTCAAAAAAATGTGCCACAAAACTGGGAAACTAATCAGTCTTCAGAGAAGTTAGTTATATTGGTAGAAATCATCCGGTCTCTGGTTCATTATAGGTTGGATGCAAGTTGGGAGATGTGCATCAGGATCCTGCAGAAATTCTAATGTGCACATGTGCTGAAATTGCTTGGGAAGTTAACTTCTGATGGTCTGATTTGCACTATCCTGGACCCTTTGCAAAAAAGTCTCCAACACTTAGTTATCAGAGACTTGGCTCAGATACATGGAACTTATTATAATTTGCTACTATAAAAATGAGTAGAGGAGGAACCTGGAGCCAGTCTTTCCTCAGCACCGGGTTTTGTGAAAAACCCAGGAACAAAGGCAGGGACTGCCTTTTTCGCTCCCAGTCACACGTGGAAACCATTTATGTATATTTAAGATAATGCCCTAACCTTTTCTCAATTAGTAACATCTGCTCTCACTTACAACTAGAGTAGGTGAGGTGATAGTGTAGCGATTGGACTAGTAATCCAGAGACCCAGGGTAATGCTCTGGGGACCTGGGTTCGAATCCCGCCATGGCAGATGGTGGAAATTGAATCCAAAGTCTAATGATGATTGTTGTAAAAATCCATCTGGTTTACTAATGTCCATTTGGGAAGGAAATCTGCCACCCTTACCTGGTTTGGCCTACATGTGACTCCAGACCCACGGCAATGTGGTTGACCAATGCCCTCTGAAATGGCCTGGCAAGCCACTCAAGTGCATCAAAATGCTACAAAGTCTCAAAAAAGGACAGACACATTGACCTAGGCACCGGATACAATAACAGCAAACTCAGCCCTGTTGACCCTGCAAAATCCTCCTTACTAACATCTGGGGGGGTAGTGCCAAAATTAGGAGAACTGTCTCAGACTAGTCAAACAACAGCCTGACATAGTCACCCTCATGGAATCATGTCTTACAGATGATGTCCCAGACATCACCACCACTGCTGGGTCTATCCTGTCCCACCAGCAGGACAGAGATGGCGGGACAGTGATGTACAGTCGGGAGGGAGTTGTCCCGGGAGTCCTCAAACTACGGACCCCATAAAGCCTCATGGCATCAAGTCAAACATGGGCAAGGAAACCTCCTGCTCATTACCATGTACTGGCCTCCAGCAGCTGATGAATCAGTGCTGCTCCATGTTGAGCGCCACTTGGAGGAAGCACTGAGGGTGGCAAGGGCACAGAATCACAGAATGTACTCTGGGTGAGGGACTTCAACGTCCATCACCAAGAGTGGCTCAGCAGCACCACTAGCAACCGAGCTGGCAGAGTCCTAAAGGATATGAATGCTAAACTGGGGCTGCGGCAGGTGATGAGGGAACCAACAAGGCAGAAAAACATACTTGACCTCATCCTTATCAACCTACCTGCCGCAGATGCATCTGTCCATGACAGTATTGGTAGGAGTGACCACCACACAGTCCTTATGGAGACGAAGTCTGCCTTCACATTGAGGATACCCTCCATCATATTGTGTGGCACTACCACTGCTAAATGGGATAGATTTCGAACAGATCTAGCAACTCAAGATTGGGTATCCATGAGGCGCTGTGGCTATCAGCAGCAACAGAATTGTATTCTAACACAATCTGTAACCTCATGGCCTAGCATATCCCCCACTCTACCATTACCATCAAGGTAGGTGATCAACCCTAGTTCAATGAAGTGTGGAGGACGACATGTCAGGAGCAGCACAAAGCTTACCTAAAAATGAGATGTCAAACTGGTAAAGCTATAACACAGGATGACTTGCATGCCAAACAGCATAATCAGCAAGTGATGGACAGTGCTAAGTGATCCCACAAGCGATCTGAGCTCTGCAGTCCTGCCACATCCAGTCGTGAACAGTGGTGGACAATTAAAGAACTCATTGGAGGGGGAGACTCCACAAATATCCCCATCCTCAATGATGGGGGAGCCCAGCATATCAGTGCAAACAATGAGGCTGAAACATTTGCTACAATCTTCTTCCAGAAGTGCCAAGTGGATGATCCATCTCAGCCTCCTCCAGAGGTCCCCAGCCTCAGGATGCCAGTCTTCAGCCAATTCGATTCACTCTACGTGACATCAAGAAATGACTGAAGGCACTCGATACTGCAAAGGTTATGGGCCCTGACAATATTCCAGCAATAGTACTGAAGACTTGCACTCCAGAACTTTCCACGCCCTTAGCCAAGCTGTTCCAGTACAGCTACAACACTGGCATCTACCAGGCTATGTGGAAAATTGCCCACATATGTCCTGTACGCAAAAAGCAGGACAAATCCGACCTGGCCAATTACCGCCCCATCAGTCTACTCTCCATCACCAGTAAAATAATGGAAGGGGTCATCAATAGTGCTATCAAGCGGCATTTGCTTAGCAATAACCTGCTCACTGATGCCCAATTTGGGTTCTGCCAGGGCCACTCAGCTCCTGACCTCATTACAGCCTTGGTTCAAACATGGACCAACATGGTTCAAACAAAGAGCTGAACTCCCGAGGTGAGGCGAGAGTGACTGCCCTTGACATCAAGGCTACAATATCAAGGCCTGGGCTGACAACTGGCAAGTAACATTCGTGCCACATGAGTGCCAGGCAATGACCATCTCCAACAGGAGAGAACCTAACCATCACCTCTGGATGTTCAATGGCATTACCATCACTGAATACCCCCCACTATCAACATCCTGGGGGTTACCATTGACCTGAAACTGAACTGGACTAGTCATATAAATACTGTGGCTAGATCAGAGGCTAGAAACCCTGCGATGAATAACTCACCTCCTGGCTTTCCAAAGCCTGTCCACCATCTACAAGGCACAAGTCAGGAGTGTGATGGAATACTTCCCACTTGCCTGGTTGAGTGCAACTTCCAGAACACTCAAGGAGCTTGACACCATCTAGGACAAAGTAGCCCGCTTGATTGGCACCACGTCCACAAAAATTCACTTTCTCCACCACTGACACACAGTAGTAGCAGTGTGTACCATCTACAAGTTGTATTGCAGGAATTCAAAAAGGCTCCTTAGACAGCACCTTCCAATCTCATGACCCCTACCATCTAGAAGGACAAAGGCAGCAGATAGATGGGAACACCACCAGCTGGAAGTTCCCCTCCAAGTCACTCACTAGCCTGACTTGGAAATATATCACCCTTCCTTCAATGCTGCTGGGTCAAAATCCTGGAACTCTCTTCCTAACAGCACTGTGGGTGTGCCTACACCACATGGACTGCAGCGGTTCAAGAAGGCAGCTCACCACCATCTTCTCAAAGGAAACTAGGGATGGGCATAAATGCTGACCCAGCTAGCGAAGCCCACATCCCATGAATGAATAAAAAAAAGTAGGCACTTCATCGTGAAAAGATTGCAACATTAACAGGAATTACCTGCATACTTACCCTGGAAATCTAATTCTGGTTAATACTTGGTCTAACTCAGTGATTAACCTGCATAACTGACTGAGCACCACAACCAGCCACCTTAAACCAGCCACCCCTGACCGTATGATCCCCTCACTCACTCCCCACCACTCATTTACTAACCCACTCACTTACTGAAAGACTTGAGACCTTTAAAAGCTTAACTGAATACTGCAGCTACTATTGTGAAAAAGATGGGGGGTGTCCTGTCTTCATCTGTCTTTTCCTATGCTCGACAATTTTGCATGTGGATGTTTGTGCTGACCTATCAATGCTTCAGCTGGGATCAGAACTCCTGGCTGAAAAAAACTCTGAAAAGGGTCAAGCCGCAGAAATTTTAATGGGCAGTGTCAACTCTCTATTAACTTTATATTGTAAGCAGGCTACATGATATTATCATTCAAGAACATAGACCAAGGCAACAAGCTGTAATTGCGTTTTTATGTGTACAGCATCAATGCTGACCAGAAGATCTGGGCCATTGTTTTACAGCGTATCAACCTGAAATGCCTGGTACAAACTAGATACACAACAAGATGGTATTGTTTACTAATCAGCCAAGTGAGCCAGGTCTGTGTAATTCATGAGTAATGGATATTTTTGTGAATCAAAACTTCAGTGGATTTCAATATTTATGAACATGTAGTGGAATAGGGTATGCAAGTTCTTTAGACATCGTTCATGAAAATAGAATTTATAGACTTATATTCATAGGTTCACATAAACCATTGCTCTTCTTCAGCCTGACTAGACTATGAGCTGTTTTAGCATCATTCATTTGTATTGGCTTGCATTTCACCATTTTACTTAAAGAGAAAAGTGGTACCTTTTTTGGAAGGTGGCTGGTCTTCCTTTCTATAATTTTCAGAAGCACGTTTTCTGCTAGTAGCTGAAGGATTTTTCACCGTTTCCACGTGCATGTTTTCTGTTATGCCACCTGTTTCCAACATTTCTTCAATGTTTTCTATAGTCATAGCCTAGAAGCAAAAAGGCATGTGTCAATTTTTTTAATGCTATAGAAGCAACTGGTTTCTATACCATAATGTGAATGAAGTGAAAAAGGAGAGAAAAAAACAAAAGTGATTTTTAATTACGAATTTGATGTAAGCAAAAGCTGCCTTGCTCTAAAATTGCACCTTGGTACACAGCAGTAACATAAAACTAAGCAGTTACAATGCAATAAAGTAGAAAAATAAGAAGCTTCAACCTCATTGGGGTATAGATGCAGGTGGAGGTTAGCCAAAGCTTATTTCATAAAAGTACTATGGAAGACTATGTATATCGGAAATTATAAGCTGCTGATTAAATGCTAGAGGGTGCCCTGAAGGAAAATGTAATGATCTATTTGGAGAAAAACGGAGTGAGTCAGCACCACTTTTCAGGAGGGAGACTATAAGGAGACATGGGCAAAGAAGTCAAATTCACAATGGTGAGTCTGGTTAAAAAAAAATATACAGCAGGGACTCCATTGCTTGGAAGAGAAGACATATCGCACCTGATATCTGTTACTGAACCCCAATAAGATTCGTATTTGGAACAACACAGTTCTAACCTTTGGCATCCACAGAATTCTAAGTTTCAAATTACGCATAATTCAGTGAGTGATCAAATCTTTTTAGAAATCACTTTCTTGGCAAGCTAGGTTGCCTTTAAAACATGTATGAGCAAGATTGCATCATGCCCAAAGCACAACTGCTTGTATTTATCTATGGATCCTCACATTTGATAGACTTACTAGAGACTTTACAGATTGCATTCGAAGATGGACATAGAGCAGGAGAAAAATTAATAGATAAAGTGCACTCAAGGGATCTGGATGAAAAGCAATTGGAGAAAACTTTTTCCAAGTAGTGCAGGCGGCAGTTGAAGAAAGAGGTCTAGAGGCCAGGGGCATAGTGGCTAAAAGAGCAGCAATAATGGAATTGAAAGGAGAGATGAATGAATGGGTTTGAGCAAGTTGCAGGGAGGCAACCCGAACTAACAAAAGCATGATCTACGGGAGAGGTGTGGCAGCAGGCAGGCAATGTTACTATGAACTTATTCTTTCATTGTTGCAACAGAACAAGCATAAGGAAGGAAACTTAGTCTAAAGCAGCACAGCCAGATTTGACATCACCAGATTTAGCACAAGATGGTAGTTGGGAGGTTGGAGGAGTTGAGGCCAAAGATGTGTAGGAGATAATGGAATCCAAAAGGAAGACTTCAGTTTTGCCTCTGGAAAATATCTTGATTCATACAAGACAGCTATTTGGAGGATTCAGCAGCAGCATTGGAATCAAGGAGTCAAAAAATTCATACATATTTCAAATTTTAGCAGTGAAAACAGGTATAGATTACTTCCATTATATTTTGAAAGTAAGTACAATTGAGTTGATTTCATGAACCAAAAAGTTCTTAAACAATAGGAACTAATGCCCCTCCAGATGGGATGTAGTTAATGGTTAAAAATGAGGCAAATGCTTTTAAAACAAAGAATTTTTGTCCAAACTTTGAGCTCTTCATGTAGTGCTGTAAGAATAGTGCTGTTTTCTTCTGTTGGATCAACTGCTTTCCTGGTTATAAAAGTTTTGCACAGCAAATAGCAAAGTTAAGACAAAATGTTTCCTGGTAGTAAAAGGATGAATTCCTGGACAATCATTGCTGGATGTCATGAAAACATGTTTTATATCAAAAAAATGATTTTGAATCGGCTGACTGGAACTCACCCCCCACCCCATTGTTTTTTTCCCTTAAAAAGTGACTGAAGCTGCATTTCAGTGATTTGAGCTCTCAGCCAAAGATGGCTACACAATTTGCATTACTGCACCTTCCTTTCACCTTCCAACACCATTGAGATGGAGTCTACCTGTCTGCAAAAACAGACAATGTAGACAATTACCTCATGGGAATGGGAATGACCTACATCCCCTATTCTACTGGCACAACATCCAGACACTCAATTGGGTGGAGAGAAGCCATTAGACATAATCAGTTGGACAATTGGACCCTGGCTGAGAGAGGGATTCCCAGATGTGTTACAATCAAGGTACAATTGGAATACACAGGCCAAAATCTTATTTGAATCCATGGGAAGTTGGAGAGAAGTCATGTGACAAGGCAACCCTTTGTGTGTTTCAGGCATCTGCTTTCTCTGTAGAACAGGACAAGCAACCAAGACACTGAAAGAACAAGACCCAAAGTGGGTTCCTTCATCTCTCTATCTCCACCCAACTTGTAGGTTGTTGAACCCTGTCTGCTGATTGTGATTACTCCAGGTGCCACAGACAGAGCTATGGTGAGGAGGGGACAAATAGCTCCCCTCTTTTCCCACTCTTTGTTTGACTGCAATGGGCTTTTTGAAAAGGATATTTTTGCCAACTCAGTGAATAGAAAGAGGAAAGTGAAAATTGATGAGAAGACAGGGGAGGCAATGTAAGCTTTCCCAACATATTGGTATCAGCATCCATAGTTAATCAAGCAATAGAAGCAGTGATTTTCTTTTTGCTGAGTCAAACCACCGCCCAAAAAATTTGAAATACAAAGGTCTAACTTCTGCAGTCCAAAATTGACAGTGAATTTGACTTTTACTCCTTAAAATCTGCGTTTTTACACTGTCAATGTGGAGGTTTAAAGTTTTCATATTTATAAATAGTCGTTTGGTGGTACAGAACTTAGTATTGTTGAAAAAAGAAAAATATTTTCTGTACTACCAAATGAACGAAAAAAAACTTTGTCTTGCACTCATCGGGACAATTTGCAAGAATACAACAGGGAAAACAACAAATTTATACTGTATGAGAAGAGAGCGCTGAGTGGTTGGCAAGAGGACTCTGATTGGTAGAGGCTTTTCCATGGAGAATGCACTAGTTGATGGTGAACGACAGTTAACTCCAAGCATTGTTTGAAATTTAAATCAGGGTGCTTGAATCTGATTGGTCAAAGCATTGCCCTGAGGAATAAATCACTGAATGGCTGTCACTTATCTTGTTTGGCTGAAACAGGCGCAATGCCTGTCTGCCATTCTTTCTGTCTGCAAAGAACAGGGCCCTGTTATTAATATATGTAGCTTCTAGTACACACAAATGCACCACACTGCGAGCTTGGCTGACAATCTTCAATTGGGTTGCTTAGCAAATGTTGTCCAATCATGGGATCACATCTAATGTTGGACATTGTTTTGAGTTTTGCAAGCACAAGCTGGTTGGGCACAGTCTGTACCTTGCCCATTGCGAAGAGCAGAAGGGACATGCTGTTTGATACAATCCGCCACTCTTTGCATGTACGGCCTACATACCTAGCATCACACTGGCACTGAAATTCATATACCACATTACTCATTTGTGTGATAGACAGAACGTCTTTTTGGCTTCATGGCAGCATCCTGTTAGTGGCGAATACCATTCATGTTGCAACAGCATACTAGCTGCGTGAAACAGCTGGTTTCACCTGTTGCTCAAATTTTTGAGATATCTTACAGGATAATGAGAGGTAGACTGGGCACTTTTCAAGGCCGAATTTGGTGGCCTTAGGCGTGCGTGACATACATACAATGCAAAATAATCTGATTAGGGTAGCTATTATTCCGCAGGATACCTTTGATGCACCCCATTTCAGCATAAAGCTTGCATGGTGAGCAAATGGCTCAGGCCTTATTTACTTGGCAGTTAACTGTCAGTCACCATCAACTGGTGCATTCTCCATGGCAATGCCTCTACCAGAGTCCACCTGCCAACCAATCAGTATTCTCTTCTCATACAATATAAATTTGTTGTTTTCCTTTACATTGGTATTCTTTCAAATTGTCCTGATGAATGCAAGGTGAAAAGCTTTGACAAAATGTCTCTTTTTCTCAGTTTTCACATTTGCTCTACTATTAGCTAGCTTATTGTGGGGCACCTAGACAATCAAGGCTACAATAATCGGAAACTTACATAACTTTCAATTTGTTCCCCATAACTTGCAAGCAGATTTGTCACTTTATTCAGATCAGCATCCTTGAGCATCAGATCATCTTTCAACTTTTGGATCTCTTCATCCTATTTTTTTTGAGAGTAAAAGAATGTTATTAAAATTTGAAACAAATACGCGAAGGATGTGCTCTTACAGTGGGTAAATTTCAATCAGAATCAGTTAGAACATTAATACTGAGTAAACTTTTATGTTTTAATCACATAAATTTCTTGAGCTTTGGTTGCTGCTAAAAGATAAAAACCAACCTGGAGGAAACCGAATAAAAACTCCCCTTAAATAGATATTCTTCTTTTGACCTTATGGAGTGCATTAATAGCTCAGAATACTCATACAGCAAGCAGCTGAGCCACATGGGCCAAGCAAGTCTAAGCCTCAATTCCTAGACTACACAAAAGGTAACTGGTAAGATTGGAGAATGATAGAAAAAGACCGGAGCCCTACCTAGGCCAACAGTCTGCAAAGACATATAGATAGGTGAAGCAAGTGGTCAAACGTTTGGCAGATGAAGTATGTCAGAAAATGTGAGATTGACCACTTCAGCAGGAAGAATAAAAAAAACAGAATATTATTTAAAGAGAGAGAGAAGGCAGAATGCAGCAGGAGGAGGATCTGGGTGTCCTTATACATGAATCACTAAAGTTAGCATGCAGGTGCTGCAAATAATCAGGAAGGCAAATGGAATGTTGGCCATTATTGCAAGATTGAATACTTGTAGCAAGAGTCTTGCTACAACTGTACAGGACACTGGAGGGATAGCACCTGGAGTACTGTGTACAGTTTTGGTCTCCTAACTGAAGGAGGGGTTTACTTGCACTGGAAGCAGTTCAGAGAGGTTCACTCAGTTAAGAGAATACCTTCATCTCAGAAATTATGAGGATACTTATTGGAGTTTAGAAGAATAAGAGATGACCTTATTGAAACATATAAGATTGACGGAGCTTGGTTGGGTAGATGCTGGGAGGGTGTTTCCTCTCGTGGGGGAATCTAGAACTAAGGAGCACAATTTAAAAATAAGGGGTCTCCCATTTAAGACAGATGACAAGGAATTTCTTCTCTCAGAGTCGTTAGTCTTTGAAATTCTCTTCAGCAGAGAACAGTAAAGGCTGGTGATTGAGTATCTTCAAAGCCGAGTTAGACATATTTTTTGAGCTACAAAGGAGCTATGGGGAACAGGGCGGAAAGTGGAGTTCAGGCCACAGTCAGATCAGCCATGATCTTATTGATTGGTCAAGCAGGCTTGAAGGGCCAAATGGCCTACTCATGCTCCCATTGCTTATGATTCACCCAATTGTTGGCTTCTCTGCGCAAATCGTCACTATCTGCGTACTTCAGCTCCACCTGTTGCTTTGGTGATCTCATACAAACTATACAAGTTCATAGAAAGAATTTCAATTTTAAAACCAAATAGATCCTACTCATTCAGAGGTTGACTATTCCATAATTCTCTAATTTTTATTTCAAAACAGAGTTAATTTACTGAGTGTGAATGTTACATCATTATAAGCTATTTGCACTTCACTTCAAACACTTTGATTTATTTGGTAGCGTTATCATCAGAATCAAAAGTCTGTGAACTCAAACTGCAGGCTACAAATTCAGCATATAAATATAGATTGACACTTCAGTCCAGTGAGAAGTGCTGCATTGTCTGAGATGCCATTCTTCAGGTAAGACACTAAACCAAAGCCCTGTCTTGCAGTGGGATTTTGCTCGGTGTAGAATGGCTGCTATATTTGCCTCCATAACGTGACTGCACTTCAAGCTAAAATTATACGTGAACATCCTTGGAATGATGATATGGTACATTAGAAATGCAAGTTCTCCAGTGACCATTAGACTAACAGAAATTAAAAACAGAAAAATAATCAAACTTGGTCAAAAATATATCTATAACAGAACAGGGTTAGAAAATTCTAACAGTTCACATGGAATGAGGAAACAAATCTGACTAGCTCACTGGGCTCTCGTTAACAACGAAATCTTGTGATTAGAAAATAAATGTGATGCAGCTTTTTAAAAGTTTTACTCTTAATTAGTTTTCTTAATAAAAACCTCAGAACGATGAACATTATTCCTATGTAAAAACAAAATACAACTTGAGAAAATGGCAGAAACCAACTTTTCAGATGATGTTAAAACCAGTCACCTTATAGGCTTCCTTCAATTTCCCTTCTTCAGTCAACTTTTCAAGTACCTCTAATTCTGAAATTTAAAAATAATACCATTAACTATGTTAACCTTCACAACAGTTCAAATTGTAAAGGGAATCTGAGTTCTTACAAAAACAACATCAGATCAATGCATTCTGATCAAACATTAGTCTCAAGAACAACTTTGCTCTTTGCACAAAATCAGCCAAAAAAAAGGGGCAGGATGTTATTAGTCAGTGTCTCAGTTGTATGTGGCCTTTAATAACAAAGCCACTTCCAACTTGGTGCCTGAAGTATGAAGTCAAGGTGGTGTTTGAGGCTGGGGGGAGGGCTGGTTGCACTGATCAACAGGGCAAGTACTGACATTTGCCTTCACTGACCCAATGAAAAGGTTTGGCTGAGTTACAAGGACAATGGATGAAAAAGCTGAAAGATGTTTTCACCTTGTTATCGGCCACTCAAGCCATGTCAAGTGCTGCTTTGCATTTGGTTAAACTCAGATTAATGCTCCTGTGTCATGAGTTCAAATCCCACCACAGTAGCTGGGGGAGTTTAAATTCATTAGTAAATCTGGAATAAAACGTTAGTCTCATTAATAATTTCATGAAACTACCAGATTGTCTTGAAAATGCATCTATTGAAGTCCTTTAGGGAAGGAACATAATTTCCATTCTTGGTCTGGCCTACAAGTTTTATTTTATTTTTTCACAGGGTGTGAGTGTTGCTAGCAAAGCCTGCGTTTATAGCCCATCCCTAACTGCCCTTGAGAAAGTGGTGGTGAGCCACCTTCTTGAAGCACTGCAGTCCATGTGGTGTAGGTACACCCAAAGCGCTGTTAGGGAGTTCCAGGATCTTGACCCAGTGACAATGAAGGAAAGGCAATATAGTTCTAAGGTAGGATGATGCTTGGCTTTGAGGGGAACTTGCAGATGGTAGTGTTCCCATGTGTCTGCTGCCCTTGACCTTCTAGGTGTTAGCGGTCACAGGTTTGGAACAACACAGTTTCTAAACTTCACCTGGCTAGGTAACACATTTCACCCCTCCTTTGAAAACAATCTAGTCTGGTTTATTTCAAAATGCAAATGTTCCCTTCACACCTATGTTTTTAAACTTCCCCATGTTTACCTAATTTACATTTCAAATGTAACCTCTCTTCTCAGATCAAAGTACTCAGACGAGCTGCCTCTAATTCAATTAAGTCTTACACACACACACAGACACATTGCACTATTACTCTATTTTACAATAAATTCCAACATTATGAGAATTATTATATCTTCTTGACATGACCAGATTGAATTTGTCCTGTTTTTTGTGGACAGGACATACCTGGAGAGGGCTGCTGCTAGTTCTGGTGCACAAGGATGAGGATATTTGTGCAGCCTCCTCCTCCTGTTAGTTGTTTCACTGTCCACCACCATTCACTACTGGATGTGGAAGGATTGCAGAGCTTTGACCTGATCAGCTGGTTGTGGGATCGCTTATCTCTGTCCATCGCATGCTTCTTCCTGCTATTTTGCAATTAGTCCTGCCTTGTAGCTTCACCAGGTGGGCATCTCATTTTTAGTTATTTCTGGTGCTGACATGCTTTCCTGTACTGCTAATTGAACCAGGGATTTCTTTTCATTCATTCATGGGATGTGGGCGTTCCAGGCTAGGCCAGCATTTATTTCCCATCCCTAATTGCCCTTAAGGCGGTGGTGAGCTGCCTTCTTGAACCGCTGCAGTCCATTGTGGTGTAGGTACACCCACACTGTTGTTAGGGAGGGAAGTTCAAGAATTTTGGCCCAGCGACAGTGAAGGAATGGTGATATAGTTCCAAGTCAGGATGATGAGTGCCTTGGAGGGGAATTTTCAGGTGGTAGTGTCTGCTGCCCTTGTCCTTCGAGGTGGTATGGTCATGGGTTTGGAAGGTGTTGCCTAAGGAACCTTGGTGAGTTCCTGTAGTGCATCTTGTAGATGGTACACATCGCTGCAACTGTACATTGGTGGTGGGCGGAGTGAATGTTTTGGGGTGGGGGTGCTAATCAAGCAAACTGTTTTATACTGGATAGTGTCAAGATTCGAGTGTTATTGGAGCTGTACTCATCCAGGAAAGTGGAGAGCATTCCATCAGACTCTTGACTTGTGCCTTGTAGATGGTGGGGGAGTCAGGAAGTGAGTTACTCGCCACAGGATCCTGGACTCTGACCTGTTCTTGTATCCACAGTATTCATATGGCTAGTCCAGTTCAGTTTTTGGTCAATGGTAACCCCCCAGGATGTTGATAGTGGGAGATTCAGTGATGGTAATGCTATTGAACGTCAAGGGGTGATGGTTAGATTCTCTCTAGCTGGAGATGGTCATTGCCTGGCACTTGTGTGGCACGAATGTTACTTGCCAATTGTCAGGCCAAGCCTGGATATTACCCAGAACTTGCTGCATTTGGACATGGACTACTTCAGTATCTCAGGAGTCGTAAATAGTGCTGAACATTGTGCAATCATCAGCAAACATCCCCACTTCTGCCATTATGATGGAAGAAAGATAAGGTTGATCCCCTGGCTTGTAGGTAATGGTAGAGTAAAGGATATGCCAGGCCTTGAGGCTACAAATTGTGATTGAATACAATTTTGCTGCTGCTGATGGCCCACAGCATCTCATGGATGCTCAGTTTTGAGTTGCTATATCTGTTCTAAATCTATCCCATTTAGCAGGAGGATATCCTAAATGTAAAGATGGGACTTCATCTCCACATGGACTGGGCAACTCCAGAATCACAGCAATGTGGTTGAGTCTTATATGCCCCTGAATTGTATCAAACTAAGAAAAAGAATAAAATTGAACAGGCCATCTGGCATTGGCTTAGGAACCAGAAATGACAAAGACACACCCTGCCCAGTTCTCCTCACTAACATCTGGGGACTTGTTCCCAAATTGGGAGAGCTGTCCCACAGACTAGTAAAGGATCAACCGTGACAGTCACACCCACAGAATTATACCTCACAGCCAAATGTCCCTGACTGCACCATCAGCATTGCTGGCTATGTTCTTCCCCAGACTCACCAGACGTGGCAGCCTAGTGTTATAAAATGGGGAGTGGCCCTAGAATTCTTCAACATTGACTCTGGGCTCCATCCTCTCAAGGCATCAGGTCAAACATGGCAAAGGAAATCTCTCAGCATCACAGAATTGTTATAACACAGGAGGTAATTCAGCTCATCGTGTCTGCACTGGTTCTCTGAATGAGCAACTCATCTAGTGCCATTCCCCTGCCTTCTCCCCTTAACGCTGCACATTCTCTCTTTTTAGATAACAGTCTAATTCCTTTCTCAATGCCTCGATTGAACCTGACTCCGCCACACTCTCAGGCTGTGCATTCCAGACATTAACCACTTGCTGTGTGAAAAAGTTGTGTTTCATGTTGCCTTTGCTTCTTTTGCCAATTACTAAAAATCATTGCCTTCTCATTCTCTATTCTTTCACTATTGGAAACAGTTTCTCCCTATCCACTTTTCCAGACCCCTGTGATTTTGAATACTTCTATCAATTTCCTCTCAACCTTCTCTTCTCCAAGGAAAACAGTCCCAACTTCTCTGATCTCTCTTGCTTGCTAATTCTGACCAACTGCCTCCCTCAGGTGAAGAATCAGTGCGACTCCATGCTGAACACTATTTGGAGAAGCACTGAGGAAAGCAGGGACGCAGAATGCATTCTGGGTGGAGTACCTAATTGTCTATCACCAAGAGTGGCTCAGTGACACCACTACTGACCAACTCCTGAAAGACAGACCTGCAAGACTGGGTGTCCGGCAGTTAGTAAAAGAACTAACAGGAGGGATAAACTTACTTGACATCATCCTCACCTATCTATCTGTTACAGATGCATTTGTCCATGACTGCACTGGTAGCAGTGCACAGTTATTGTGGAGATGAAGTCCCATCTTCACACTGACGACATCCTCCATCATGTTATGTGGCACTACCATTGTGGTAAACGGGACAGGCTCAGAACCAATCTAGCAGCTTAAAACTGGGCATCCATGGAAGCGCCTTGGGCTACCAGCAGCAGTATTGTATTCCACTGCAATTTGTAACGTCACAGCCTACTCCTCAATCTACCAGTATAACCAAGCCAGGGGGTCGACCCAGGTTCAACGAGGAGTGTAAGAGGGCATGCCAGAAGCAGCACTCAGCATGCCTAAAAATTAGGTGCCAATTTGATGAAGCTACAACACAGGATTACATGAATGCTGTACAGTGGAAGCAGCATGCTATGGACAGATCCCACAATCAACGTATCAGATCAAAGGTCTGCAGTTGTGCCACATGAGTCCAGCATGTCAGTGCAAAAGGCAAGGCTGAAAATTTCTGCAACCATCTTCAGCCAGAAGTGCTATGTGGATGATCCATCTCTGTCTCCTCCTGAGGTCCCCACCATTATAAGTGTCAGTCTTGAAACAATTCAATTCACTCCATGTGATAAAGAACAGCTGAAGACACTGGATACAGTAAAGGTATGGGCTCTGACAACATCCTGGATGTAGGGCTGAAGACTTGTGCTCCAGGAGTCCAAGATCTTAGCTATTACAGTCCAGACACAACACTAGCATTCATTAGACAATGTGGAAAATTGCTCAAGTATGTCCCGTCCACAAATCCAATCTGCCAATTACCAGCCCAGAGTACTTGTGATCATCAGCAAATTGATGGAAGGTTAACAGTCCTACTCAGCAACAACATGCTCACTGATTCTCAGTTTGGGTTCTGTCAGGGCCATTCGGCTCCAAGCCTCCTTACAGCCTTATTCAAACATGAACAAGAGTGGAATTCCAGAGGTGAGATGAGAGTGACTATCCTTGACATCAAAGCAACATTTGACCAACTGTGGTATCAGAGAGTTCTAGCAGCCCAATCAAAATTGAAGTCAACTGACAAATGGGTTGGGGGGCATGGTTGGGGAACCCTCTACTGGTTGGAGTCATACCTCGCACAAAGGAAGATCAAGGTAGCTGTGGTTGTTAGGGTCAATCATCTCAGCCCAGTGTATCGCTGCAGGTATTCCTCAGAGTAGTATCCTAAGCTCAACCATCTTTAGCTGCTACCTCAATGACTATCCCTCCAACACAAGGTCAAAAGGGGGGGATGTTTGCTGATGATTGCAGCGTACTATACCACTCACAACTCCACAGATACTGAAGCAGTCCATGCCTGCATGCAGGGAAACTTGAACAACATTCAGGCTTGGGCTGACGAGTGGCAATTAACATTCATGCTATGCAACAGCCGTCTCCAAAAACAAAGTATCTAACCATCTCCCTTGATGTTCAATAGCAGTACCATCGCCAAATTCCCCATCAATATACTGAGATTGCTACTGACCAGAAACTTAACTGGACCAACCATTAAGTATTGTGGCTACAAAGCTGGTCAGATAATGTGTATTCTGTGGCAAATGCCTTGTCTCTCAACTCCCCAAACCTGTTCACCATCACGAGTGTGATGGAATACTCTCCACTTGCCTGGATGAGTGCAGCTCTAACAACACAAGAAGCTCGAACCCATCCAAGACAAAGCAGTCCACGTCATCAGCACCTCATACAATCATTCCATTCACCTCCAGTGCATAATTGCAGCAGTATGTACCATATACAAGAAGTACTGCAGGAACTTGCCAAGGCTCCTTCAACAGCACCTTCTAAACCTGTAACTTCTACCATCTGGAAGAGTAAGGGCAGCAGACACATGGGCACACCACCTCTTATAAGTTTCCCTAAGAGTTACTCATCAACCCGAGTTGGAACTATATTGCCATTCTTTCATCGTCACTGGGGTAAAATCCTGGAATTCCCTCCCCAATAGCACTACAAGTGAAACTACACCTGGACTACAGCAGTTCAAGGAGGCAGCTCACCACCATCTTCTCAACGGCAATTAGGGATGGGGCAAATAAACTGGTCTCGCCAGAATGAAAAGGAGAAAATATTCTAGCTGCTGTCCCAATCAGGAAGTGCAACTAGACTTTGAACCTTATGCCAGTGCATCCTCATTCTAGTCAAAATGGATTTAGAATTTTAGAGACAAAATCTCATTCCATGATCCATTGTGCAGTTCAGTCTGACCTCAGAGCAGCCACTACACCATCAGAACATTGCTTGCATCAGCTATCATAATAACTTCTAAGTAAGACTATCAGGTTAGTGCTGTGGGTTCACTCATTAGGAATCAATCAGAGGCTTTTGGTGAACTTTTAGGCCTTCATGCAAAATATTTTTATCCAGGCTTCGTGGATCTCACATTTGCATTGTGCCTTTACATGCCCAATATCTAGGTAAATGATAAGAGGCATGTGGAGATTTAATAATGATCCTTTAGTGTTTCACTCCAACACACTGGAAATGTATCATATACCGCCATGAGATTCTTCCCTTTGCTAGGCATATTTAAATGATCAAAGTAGACCAAGCCTAATATAACAGTTAGTTTGCAATAGCTGTCAGCCAGCCCTCTGGCACCATTTTGTTTTTAATGAATTTTTATAGGTATGTAATAATCTCTCTGGTATCTTTCCCTAACTTCTTTTAGTATGCACGATACAATCCTTCTGAAGCAGAGATTTTAATCTTCTAAGTTTAATTAGTTTATCAATTAGCTCCTCACCTTCTTAAATCAATAATGCAGCCATATTCGTTAATTTAATTTCATAGCTTTTCTTTGCTGCCCTAACTTTTTTGGACTTTTTTCCTAACCTTTTTTATTCCCCTTCATCATCCTCTCGTTTATCGTCCAAGTACACAGTTATACCCTTGGTTTCAATTTTACTCTTATTTCTTTATTCATCCATGGTGTGTCATTACTGGCCAGTTTGCTCATGGCATGCATTTCTTCCAGGCTTCGATCACAGTTTAAAATGTTTCGCACTGCGGTTCTAATCATGCCATGGACTATTGTTTATAGTCTCACCATTTTATTTTGGATGCTGCATATTTTGCTGAGCAAGCAGTTCAATACATTTTAATAGTTGCTCCATTTATCTCAAATAGTCCTATACTTCAGTTATAAAACTATTTGTTCCTTGACCATATACATATAAAATTTACTACACAGAAAGAGTCCATTCGGCCAATCATGTTAATATTGGTTAACAAAGAAATAACCAGCCTAAAACCACTTTCCTCCACTAGGTCCATAGCCCTGCAGATCACAGCTCTTCAAGTTGACCTCAAAGTACTTTTTAAAATATGGTGAAAGTTTGTCTCTACCATCCTTTCAAGCAGCGAGGTCTAAGCCCTACCACACTTTGGTGAAAAAAGTTTCCTCATTTCCTGTCTAACCCTTCCACCAATCACTTTAAATCTATACTTCCTAGTTTTTACTTCTGCTATACTTCTGCTGGAGTTAATAGGGCATCACTATATATCTATTGAGGCCTCTCAATTAAGTCACTCCTCAGCCTGCTCTGTTCCAAGGAAAACAACCCCAACCTATCCAGTCTTTCCTCAGCTAAATCTCCCCACACCCTCCCTAGTGCAATCACATCTTTCCTGTAACGTGGTGACCAGCACTATACATAGCACTTCAGCTATTTATTATTGTCTAGGGTTCTAGCATAACCTCCCTGCTCTTATATTCTATAGGCATCCGTCCATCTTGGTAGGCAATAGACTGCACCCAGGGTATATGTCACTTCTATATTGGACATCATCTGTCGTCACTGTAGAGGCTGATTCGTGTGTTTTGAATTCCACATTCCCATCTACACCTGATAACCCTCAATTCCCTTGCCTAACAAGAATCTATCTACTTCCGCCTTAAAAATATTCAATGACCTCACCTCCACTGCCTTCCGAGGCAAAGAGTTCCAAAGTCACACAACCCTCAGAAAACATTTCCCTTCATCTGTCCTTAAAGGGCAAGCCCTAATTTTAAAACAGTGCTCCCCTAGTTCTGGACTCAACCACAAGAAGAAACATCCTTTCCAAGTCCACCTTGTCAAAGGTCAGGATCTTATTTACTTCAATCAAGTCACACTCACTCTTCTAAACTCCAGTGGAAACAAGTCCAGTCTGAAGCATCCCTAATGCATTTACATCCTTCCTTAAACAAGGAGACCAAAACTGCACACAATATTCAAGATGTGGTCTCACCAATGCCCTGTCTGATGAAGCATAACATCCTTACTTTTATGTTCAATTCCTCTCGTAATAAACAATAGCATTCCATTAGTCTTAATTACTTGCTGTACCTGCATACTAACTTTGAGACACTCGAGCACCTAGATCCCTCTGCGGCTCACAATTCTGCAGCCGTTCTCCGTTTAAGTAATACTCTGCTTTTTTATTCTTCCAGCCAAAGTGAACGACTTCACATTTTCCCATATTATACTCCATCTGCCATATTTTTTCCCTCTCATATCTATCTATATCCGTCTGCAACCTATCTATATCCGTCTGCAACCTCCTTATGTCCTCTTCACGACATGCTTTCCTAACTATCTTTGTGTCATCTGCAAATTCAGCTATCATGCCTTTGTTGCCCTCATCTAAGTCATTGTATAAATTGTAAAATGTTGAGGCTCCAGCATAGGCCCCTGCAGGGCTCGACTCGTCACATCCTGCCAATCAGAAAAACACCCATTTATGCATACTCTCCGCTTCCTGCCAGCCAGCCAATCTTCTATCCATGCTAATACGTTACCCCCTACACCATGAGCTTTTATTTTCCGCAATAACCTTTGATATGGCACCTTCTCAAATGCCTTCTGGAAATCCAAGTATAGCATGTCTACAGGCTCCCCTTTATCCACAGTGCATGTTACTCCTTCAAAGAACTCCAATAAATTGGTTAAACATGATTTTCCTTTCACAAAACCATGTGGATTTGTCCCAATTACCTTGAGTTTCTCTAAGAGCCCAGCTATACCACCTTAATGATCAATACTAACACCTTCCCCACAATAGACGTCAAGCTAAGTGGCCTATAGTTTCCTGTTTTCTGCCTCCCTCCCTTCTTGAATAGAGGGGTTTTGTTTGCTACTTTCCAGTCTGATGGAGCCTTTCCAGAACCTAGGGAATTTTGGAAAATTAACACCAATGCATTTACTACCTCATTAGCCACCTCTTTTAAGACCCTAGGGTGAAGTCCATCTGGGCCTGGAGACTTGTCAACCCGCAGCTTCATCAGTTTGTTCAGTACGCTTCCCTAGTGATTGGAATTTCACCAATTTCCTCTCTCCCTTTCACCTCCTGATTTACAGCTATTACTGAAATGTTTTTTGCATCCTTTATAGTGAAGACAGTGATAAAATATTTGTTCATTTTATCTGCCATTTCCTTATTATCTATTATTAACTCCCCATTTGTCACTCTCTAGAGGACCAACACTCACTTTACTTGCTCTTTTCCTTTATCAATACCTGTAGAAACTCTTGCTATCCGTTTTTACATTTCTAGTTAGCTTCCTCTCATTCCAGCGTAGTCACTTGTCACTGATCCCACTCTAGCTCAGTTGGAGCATATTCCAGCAGTTCAGCTCTTTCCTATTTCAGTATCCCATAAAATGGAACTCTTCATTCCCACACCAGTCTTCCAGCTATGCATTCACCCTCCTGATCTACCTATCCCTATACCAATTAGCATGTGGCTGAAGTAGTAATCCTGTTATTACCATCCATGATGTGCTTTTTAAAATTTAGTTTCTAATTTTGGATATTTTCTTACCAGGACCTCCTCGCCTTTATTGTCCATGTCATTGGTCCTAACTGAGACCATGACAACTGGATCTTCACCCTCTCTTTCAAAGTTCCTCTCCAGTTGATCAGAGATATCCTTTACCTTTGCAGCAGGTAGGCAACACAACCTTCTGGGTTCTCAGTTGTGAATTCAGAAGATGCGATCTACCCCCTCCAATTATAGATTCCCTTAGGGGGGTGTAACCTTTCTATTTTGCCCTCATTTTAAAATAAAGTTAGCTTATTTATTTATTGGAAACAAACCTTTTAAGAACTCAGTATTGTAACAAAATTTTAACAAAATGTATTAACACCAAAAGGCTTTATTAGTGCAATATTGTTTTTTCCCCAAAACTTACCAGTAGTTTTCTTTTTCAGTGTTTCTTGTGTTTGCTTAAGTTCCTGAATGACACAAGCTAAATTAGCTTCCAGAAGTGTAACAGTTTCTTCAGGTTCTGGAGCAGTTGTTAGATGGTGATGGATCATTTCAGCTTGTTTCTTGATTTCAGCTACATCTGGTTCCAAGGACTTGATGCATCCCACAACATTAGTTTTAACCAAAGTCTCCTGTTTTGAAAAGTAGATAGATTGCACATCTACTATTGTAAATCAGCAAATCACTGGATTGGAAAAGTAAATCTTCAGAACATTAACTGAAAGTGGAACTTGACTATCATGTTTATAATGAGCTGATTAAATGCTTGCATTTAATTTTTCATGTCTATGAGAACTAACTATTTATCAACCTTGTGACCAAAAACTATCAATGCAATGCAAATACATATTATTAAGTTAGCAGCCATCAGGATCTTCTGCCTTGTGTCCAGACCTCAAACCTCCCAATTTTGCACATAACAACCTAGAAAAGTCAGTCAGTTCAACTTTCCCCGAATCAAATGGGCTGACAGTGAAATAGAGAAAACCAGTGGGCCTTTGATGATTAATTAGGTGGCAGACAGGGCACATTCTGGAGGCAACTGGAAGGATAAAACACACGAGGCTAACCTTCGCAGTTGCCAGCATGCAAATAGGAGGAACTGAAATTGTACTTGGAAGCAAATGTGCAAGGTGATTTCCCAGTCAAATACATGCGTCAGTGCTTAAGAGGTGATGCTTAACTTTACTTTTTTTTCCCCTTATTCTTTCATGGGCTGTGGGCATTACTAGCTAGGCCAGCATTTATTGCCCAACCACAATTGTCCTCAAGACGGTGGTGGTAAGCTGCCTTCTTGAACCGCTGCAGATCTGTGGTACAGGTACACCCACAATGCTGTTAGGAAAGGAGTTCCAGGATTTTGAACCAGCAACAGTGAAGGAACAGTAAAATAGTTCCAAGTCAGGATGGAGTATTGCTTGGAAGGGAACTTGCAGGTGATGGTGTTCTCATGCATCTGCTGCCCTTGTCCTCCGAGGTGGTAGAGGTTGCGATTTTGGAAGGTGCTGTCAAAGGGTCCTTTGAGTTGTTGCAGTGCATCTTGTACATGGTACACATTGCTGCCCCACTGTGCGTCAGTGATGGAGGGGATGAATGTTGAAGGTGGTGGATGGGCGCCAATCAAGTGGTCTGCTTTTTCGTGTATGGTGTCAAGCTGCTTGGGTGCTGTAGGAGTACATTCATCCAGGAAAGTGGAGAGAATTCCACGCTCCTGATTTGTGTCTTGTAGATGCTGGATAGGGTTTGGGGAGTCAGGAAGCAAGTTACTTGCCACAGAATTCCCAGCCTCTGATCTATACTTGTAGCCATAGTATTTATATGGCTAGTCCAGTTCAGTTTCTGGTCAATGGTAACCCCCAGGATGTTGATAGTGGGGAATTCAGCAATGGTAATTTTATTGAGTGCCATTGAGGAGAGATGGTTGGATTCTCTCTTGTTGGAGAGAACATTAAAAAAAAAAAAATTTAACCACAAGATATTATAGCATCTGAAGCTCAATCCTACTCCATTTAATTTTTTGGATTGGTACAAATCGAGTAATTTTAGTAGTTTATGCTTCTGACATGAACATAGAAAATCAGGCTCAAGCATAAACAGTCTTGCAGATAAACTAAAATGACCCTGAAGGAAGTAGCACCATATTAGATTGGAACAGACTGAGGACGACTACAAAAAATACAAAAACAGGTTTAGAATGCCTATATGTGTAAATGCACAAAATATGGTGAATAAGTTGGCCAAGAACATACTAGTCAAGGAAGTTCTCCTGAACACATCACCCTCCCTACCCTTTACTCTAGCAGTATCTCTAGGTAATGAAAGTCTCCCTATATCACCACTAGTTCCAGCACATGTCAGATTTCCTGCAAATTTATACCTCTCTCTCAATATTTGGAGGTCTATTGAATACTCTCCAGTAGTATCAGGCCATTTTTGCTTCTCACATCTAACCAAATGTTCCGTCATGGACACCCAGTTCCAACATTACAATGTCTTCCCTAATTAGTATTGCCAACACCTTCCTTTTTCCTTCCCAATCTTTTCTGAACACTTTGTATCTGTGAATATTAAGCACCCAGTCCTCACCATTTTTAGGCCATGTTTCTATTATTGCCACATCATATTCTCATACAGAATATCAACCTTGTTCACCACTTTGTACACTTACATACATACACTGCAAACCTGTCCCTCTGTGCTGGACTGACAATGACATCTTTCTCAGGCACAAGCATGCAGTCTCAAAGCCCTGGGGTGAGGAAATTGCTGCTGAAAGCAACAGCTGTACATAAGACATGTGTGCTCCCCCTGAGAACAGTCAACACTTAGCCTCACCTTACTCATATAGAGATTTGTGTCAGGCACAGGTAGGATTAGACAAATCTTTTTGGGAGGATAATGACTCCAAAAACTCCTGGATAAGCCAAATGAAATTGTGAGCTGAGGCAGATTTGGACAGGGTTAAACATTAGGTTTTAATAAGCAAGGGTACAGATTTGTGAAAATTGTTTTTCAATGAGCTAGAGCAAATGGCTTCTGCTGAAAATAAATGCAAAACACATACCTGATTGACATCAGGAACAGAGTCATCATTCTGGTCAATAGCAACACATGCCTTGACCAAAGTTTGAAATATCTCATTGCGTTTTTCAATTCTGTCCTCAGTTAACTGATTTTCTTCCTTCACACGCTCTCTATATATTAAAAAAGTGAAACAAATCAACGAAAGTAAAATACTGAAAATGGTGGAAATCTAGGAGATAAAAAAAACACAAAATGCTGTGAACTCAGAGGACAATAACTATCTAGGGAGATAATAGACATGGCTATGCTTTGGGTGCAGGCTCTCACTTAGGAACTGAAAAATAAGAGGCAGCCAGGCATTCAGAAGTGATGGGGTGGTGCAGAGGAGGGAATTAAAAAAAAAATCAGGACAAAGGGAATGATAGTGCAACTAGCTGCACAAGTGGGAGACTTAAAAAACAGAAGGGTAGACATACTAAAAACCTACTAAAGAGATTTATGAGGATCTAGCTAAAGTTGGAAATTACTGAATCAATGTTCAGACTGCAGGATGCCTTTCAGAAGGAGGTGCTGTCCTTGAAACTTGCAAAGTTTTAGTGTAAGAGTACAAGGTCAATAACAAATAGGTCAGTGGCGAGCATTGGCACTTCATGGTTACACTTTGCAAACAGACCACACAAGAGATTTTTTTTTAAACAAATTGCTTACCTAATCTGCATCAAGTTTCCCCAATGTGGAGGGGACTGCAGCAAATACAGAATATCAGAATAGAGGGAACATATGTGAATCTCTGTTTCACACATGTGGGGCCCTGGTTTAAGTGGTGAATGGGCAGATGTTGAATGTCCTGCATTTGCAAAGGTAGGTGACTGGAAGACGGCAGCCTGAGTATAAAAAAATGATAAGAGAGTAAACAAGGGCATCACAGGAGGAGGCTGAAGATTTATTTGGTGATGGATTATGTTTTAGGTGAAAGAATTGACATCTGGTGAATGTGGTGGCCTGTGGGATAGAAGGTGAAGATCAACAGAATATCATAGTTGGGAAAGACATACGGAGGTGCCACTATGGGCAATGAAGCCAGTAACATTTTACAATAACAATTATAATCAATAGATTCAGCATTTAAATGACTAGGAAATTAAAGAATTTTCACTATGGCTCTTTTTTTAAAAAAGCATTAAATAAAAATTTAGTCAGATACATAGGCCTGGATTTTGCATTGGTAATGACAGTGATACTATCAGTGTTTGCCGCCATTACAACTGTGAAACCAACAGCAACTTTTGGTGTCTGCACACGCATAACTAAACATGAAAATTCAGAAAGTGCTATCAGTAATTTCCTTCTCCTCCAATGGTTGCGCAGCTGAAGTTTCTGTAGATAGTAGTCTTTAGAAATCACTTGAACTTACATGAACTTCTCCCTTTATCATTGTAAAAATAAAAGTTATGCCTTGTGAATGAGATCCAACTGGGTTTCTAAACCAGTCTACTAAGCAATAGCTACTGCTAAACAACCTATGGTCCTGAAAGAACTAACTTTCCCTTTGTGCACTGTCAAATTTCTACATGGTAAAAATTTCACAGGCTTTTATTGTAATAAAAAGTTTGCTATTTCAGCATCTATCTTATTCCTATATTTATGTCCCAATTGTTATTTATCCTCTATAGAATTTCTTGAAACTGAATGATAATCAGTGCATTTTTCTTAAATAAAAACAGAAAGTACTGGAAAAACTCAGCGGGTCTGGCAACAGTTAATGTAGAGTCTGTATAATTCTTCTTCAGTGCATTTTTCTTCCTGGTTTGTCATCTGAGAATTCTTTAATGTGATCGGCTGCTTAAATTCCCAGCTGACACAACCATTGCTGGACACCTGGAGATCCCCCAGACTCAGTGGTGGAATCAAACTATCGAGAAAGGTAAAATTTGCGCAATAGGGATCACTTCATCTTTGTGGGCAGTTTAAGGTTAGCATCACATTGCTGACCACAAAATCCAGGTCATGAGCAAATAAAGTATTTCTGGAAAATAGAGTTTAACAAATAACTTCAGAGTGTCAAATTTACTATCCATCTCATTGCCCCGTGGTAAGCTGCTGCAGTCCTAGTGGTATGCCACTTTCATGATTCTATTCCACAAAATAAAAAGCTAACAAACTTACTAGGCTACTAGACAATCAAGAGTCAACTACTTATTTAGGTCCGGAGTAACGTGTAGGCAAGGCAACTAGAGGTTGGACGTCCAAGAAAAGCAGAATAGATTCCTTTTGAAAGTCCTTCTGACCTTCAGTTCTCATCATTTTATTTAAAGACAATGCATCTGTAATTACTCCAGGGATCTGAAATGCTTTATTACGATCTCATGAGTGCCAGATATGTGTTCAGATAAAGAACAAAACTGTTAGCCTCTCTTCTGAAGAACCAATTTCTGGAAAGCAAGCCAATTCTGCCCTCTTGGACATCCCTGATTTTAATCACTCCACCATTGCCAATTGTGCATTCAGCTACTAAGATCTTAAGTTCTGGAATTCCCTCAAAGCTGTGCGCCTCTAGCTCTTTCTTTCTTTATGACACCTCTTAAAACAACCTCTTTGACTAAATCTACCCTAATATCATCTCATGTAGCTTGGTGTTAAATTTTGTTTGGGAACAATTCTGAGAAACACATTGGGATATTTTACTATAAGAAGTCACTTGTGGGAGTGGTGAACAGGCCCCCAAATTGTAACTACACAGTAGGATGGAGTATAAAGGAAGAGATTATGGGAGTTTCTCAGAAAGGTACAGCGATAATCATGGGGGATTGTAATCTACATTTAGACTGGAAAAATCAAATGGGCAGTGGTAACTTAGTTGAGGAGTTCACAAAATGTGTTCAGGATAATTTTAGAACAGCACGTTCTGGAGCCAACTAGAGACAGCAGACTATACTAGACCTGGTATTGTGCAAAGAAATAGGATTAATTGATAACCTCAGTGATGCACTCCTAGGTAACAGCAACATAACATGATTGAGTTTTACAATCAGTTTGAGGGAGAAAAGAGTGGGTCTAAGGCTAGTATTTTAGACATAAATAAGGGCAATTATGAGGGGATGAAAGCAGAGCTAGCTAAAGCGAACTGGCAAATTAGCTTAAGGAATAAGTCAATTGAGATGCAGCAGTAGACATTTAAAGGGATATTTCAGAATACAAAGGATAAATACATTCCAATGAGAAAAAAAAATTCCAAGTGAAGGACCATCATCCGTGGTTAACTAAAAAAGTTAAAGACAGCATCAAACTTAAAGAAAAAGCATATAATTGTGCAAAGAAGGTTGACAGGTCAGAAGAATATAAAGAATAGTGAAGAATAACAAAAAGATTAATAAGGAAGGAAAGATTAAGAGTACAAGAGAAAGCTAGCTACAAATATAAAGACAGATTGTCAGAGTTTCTATAGATATTAAAAAAAAGTTAACAAAGTGAGCATTGGTCCTGGAGGAAGTGAGTCAGGGGAATTAATAATGGAAAGTAAGGAAATAGCAGATGAATTGAACAGGTATTTTGCATTGGTCCTCACTGTAGGGGATGCAAGTAACATCCCAGAAATAGCTGTAAATCAGGAAATAGAAGGGAAGGAGGAGCTCAAAATTACGATCACCAGGGAAGTGGTATTGAGCAAATAGTTGGAGCTGACAAATCCCCAGATCCTGATGGATTTCATCTTAGGATCTTAAAAGAAGTGGCTAGTGAGATAGTTGATGCATTGGTTTTAATTTTCCAAAATTCCCTAGATTCAGGGAAGGTTCAATTACAATTGGAAAACAGCGAATATAACTCCTTTATTCAAAAAGGGAGAAAGAGAGCAGGAAGCTACAGACCAGTTAGCCTAACATTTGTCATAGGGAAAACGTTAAAAGCTGTTATTAAAAATTAAAGATGTTATAGCAGGGCACTTAAGAAAACTCAATGTAATCAGGCAGAGTCAACATGATTTTGTGAAAGGGGAATCATGTTTAACCAATTTATTGGAGTTTTTTGAAGGAATCACATATGCTGTGGATAAAGGGGAACTGGTGGATGTACTGTACTTGGATTTCCAGAAGGCAATAGATAAGGTGCCACATCAAAGGTTATTGCAGGAAATAAAAGCTCATGGTGTTGTGGATAACATGTTGGCATTGATAGGAGATTAGCTAGCTAACAGGAAGCAGAGGGTAGGCATAAATGGGTCTTTTTCTGGTTGATAGTATGTAACAAGTGATGTGCCACAGGGATCAGTGCTGGGGCTTTAACTTTTTACAATTTATACAAATGACTTGGATGAAGGGACCAAAGGTATGGTTGCTAAATTTGCTGATGACACAAAGATAGACAGGAAAGTAAGTTGTGAAGAGGACGTAAGGAGGCTACAGAAGGGACAGAGATAGGTTAAGTGAATGGTTAAAGATCTGACAAATGGAGTAAAATGTAGGAAAATGTGAAATTGTCCATTTTGGCAGGAAGAATAAAAAAGAAGCATATTATCTAAATGGCGAGAGATTGCAGAGCTCTGAAATTCAGAGGGATCTGGGTGTCCTATTGTATGAACCACAAAAGGCTAGTAAGCAGGTACAGCAAGTAATTAGGAAAGATAATAGAATGTTATCATTTATTGCAAGGGGAATGGAATACAAAAGTAGGAAGGTTATGCTTCAATTGTGAGAACACATCTGGAGTACTGTGTACAGTGTTGGTCTCCTAATTTAAGGATGTAAATTTGTTGGAAGCAGTTTAGAGAAGGTTTATACCAGGAAATACCAGGAATGGGCAGGTTATCTTATGAGGAAAGGTTGGAGAGGCTGGACTTGTGTCCACTGGAGTTTAGAAGAGGCGATTTGATTGAAACCTTTAAGATCCTGAGGGATCTTGACAGGGTGGATGTGGAAAGAATGTTTTCTCTTGTGGGAGAATCTAGAGCTATGGGTCACTGTTTAAAAATGAGGGGTCAATCATTTAAGACAGGGATGATGAGGAGAATTTTTTTTCTAAGAGGGTCATGAGTCTTTGGAACTCTCTTCCTCAAAAGGCAGTGGAAGCAGAGTCTTCCAATATTTTTAAAACAGAGCTAGATAGATTCTTGATAAGCATTGGGGTGAAGGGTTATCAGGGTTAGGCAGGAGTGTGGAGGCGAGGTTAAAATTAGATCAGCCATGATCTTATTGAATAGCACAGCAAGCTCGAGGGGCCGAATGGCCTACTCCTGCTCCTAATCCATATGTTTGTTTGTATATTAAAGGTGGCATATAAATACAAAATGTCGTTGTTTCACTTGATCTGGTACTTAAAATGATCAGTAAAGGCCAAAAATAAAATGGGTGAGAGGTAGGTTATGAGTTTATCTGCAATAATCACAGATATAAAATTTAATGAGTTTGGTTTGCGTCTGATCGCCACTTGAAAACCCAATATAAATTGGATATGTTCTAATACAAAAAAGGACATTTTTATTTCCCTTTGCGTCAGCTTGGAAACAAAAAAGAGACATGCACAACAAAGCTGCTGTCTGATCTAGTGAAGAATGAATTACTCATAACAGGAAAAAAATCTGTGCATATTTTCCAGAATACAGCCCTACAGAATGAGAGTGGGGAAGCAAATGCTACCAATTTCAAATTGAAAATTGTGAAGAAAAAGAATAAAATCAAAATTTAAGCTAATGTATGAATTGTTAAACAATAGGTTTGGATTTTCCTTCAAGTCACAATTTTAGAACACTGAAGTAACCATTTCTTTAAAAATAAGACTTTACCTTAAATAATTTTCAAACTGAGGCATGAATTTTTCCATTTCTTGATTAACTTCTTCCCGGATATTCTTTTCCAAGGTCACTTTTTCTTTCTTTTCCTCAATCAGCTTGTTTTTCAGGTCTTGTATGCAAAGCAGCAATTTCTGTATACGCATTACAATTACAAAAAAATAGAGGTGGCCCATTCAAATTCAAATAGAATAATTCTTTCAATTTGAAAACATATTTTGCTGAAACAGTACTGAGAGTATAAAACATGTTGAAAATAAATTAAAACTATGCACAAACCACATGGAACTGCAGTACTCTAAGCTCATGTTGCGTTGAATTCAGCCAAGTCCCAGGAGTGAGATGAAAATCCCTGCTCTCCGGGCTGTAAGGATCCCAGCAAAATTCATTTAAATAGTGGCAACTCAACTGCATATAATTGAGCAGAAATTTAGTTTGTAAAAGACATGGTGATAATTATAAAGAATATGGAAATGTCACATTATCACAGTGCTTGAGGTGGGGGAGATCTCAGATTATGGTCAAAGTGTATTTTGGAGAACAGTAGAATCTTCTTCTGCTATACCTACTCTATTGGTAATAAAAATAGTGTTACATTTTCTTGCCATGGCATTTTAGCATTGAAGTTATTCAGTAAAATCTATATACAAAAAAAAACTTTTGTTTGACTTTCCATCAGCAGACGGGACTGGATTTTTTTTCCTCCATTTAGTTCCATGTTCAGAAGGGGGAGAAAAAACACCACAAAATTGGACTACACGTGTGCTCTCATCCAAGTGCAGGAAAACTACAACTTTACCTAACACATTGATTGTTCACTTACTCCATGCAAGTAAAGCCAAACAATCGAAAAACAGTCAGGTAGAACGGGAGATAAACTGGATTCCTTAGCAGCCAGAAAAGAATATCAATCCAGAGACAAATACTAATTGCTATTGTTTTAGGTTTCAGTTCAGTCATTAGTAATTTAAAAATAATTGACTCTGAGTTCCACAGAGGCAGGAGTCAGCAGGGGCAAACAGTGGAATTGTTATAACTTGAATTACCAAGATATTTTTAAAGTCTGCCTGAACACAGCTATAAAATCTGGAAAGTTCAGATTATTTCAGGTCTACAACAAGCCTAGAATTAAAATAACATCTTCACCACATGATGCAAAACATATGCAGTAGTAATGTACAATCTTTTGAAAATAGGTTTGGCCTGCTGTATGCTTTCTCAAAAGTGAAGCGACAGTCTGAAGAAGTGTTCTGCTATGGACATTGTGGTCCTGTTTACTTCCCAAAAAGCACATTTCTTCAAGAGTTAACTGTCTCTATTTTATCAGTTAATATATTTGAACCATGGGGAGAGAAAAGAAAAGAAAAAAGAATCAGCAAATCTCGACATATTGGCTTCTGCACTCGGACTCATGTTTCCCTTATGCTTGGTTTCCTGCCATTTCCGAACCCAGCTTCTGTACATTTAGCAGTCACTTGGCTCATGCCAGCTTCCTGTAATCTTTCCTCTTACACTAATAGTGCCTTCTTCCTTTTAATAGCTCTTTTTAACAAATCTATTAAGATCTAGGCAGAACACTTTGGATCTTGCTGCACTACCCCAGTTTGCCTAATATTGCACATTTCAACCCTCAGTGGCAGCCATGCAGTGCTGTCCATTGCTCACACACCAACTGTTGTGCAAAAACAGCCATCTACCAAACAAAACCAACTTTTTCAATCAGCATCCTGTGTCACCAACAAAAAGACGACAGCATCAAACCACTGCCCTTCCAAAGGCTGACAGTGCAGTCCCGCAGATTTAAAAACATCGTCATTATGGCCAGGATTTTCCCCTCGGCGATTTGGGGACGGGGCCCGCTTGCTGAGGGGAAAATGACGCGGGATGACGTTGGGAGGAACCCCCCAACGTCATCCCAATCCATTTAAATCTTCAGGAAGGTCTGCCCACCAACCTGTCAATGGCCAATTAAGGCCATTGACAGGTTAATTTACCTTATTAAAGACCCAAGCTTAAGGTTCGCGGGCAGGCCAGGAGCCCCAGCGGGCTCCAGATTATTCATGAAACTTCATCCACTGTCGGGGTGAAGTTTCATGTCCGTTTTTTAAAAATTTAATAAACTTTGTGTTTCTTATTAACATGTCCCATCTCATGTGACGTTGTTACATGAGAGGGACATGTTAATAATTTTAATATTTCTCTATATTTTGACTTTTCTTACCTGTCAGTAAACTCCCCGAGACAGCACTTTGCCTCAGGGAGCAATGCGCTCTTTCATGCGCATGCACGAAAGAGTGCACTTTGACAGTTGGGGATTCCCTCCCCCCTTCCACACAGAGAGCGCATAGTGCTTCCTGTCAGGAAGGCCGCTGGGTGGGCCTTAATTGGCCTGCCCACTCAAAATGGCAGCCGGCCCCGTTTTGGCGGCGGAGTTCGGCTGCCCACCAGCTGCCGAGCTGGTGGGGCTCGCCCGCCATCTGAGGGCAAAATTCTGCCCTATGTGTCTTGTTTCATTAAGCAAGTGGCCCTTCAGATTCAAGGTCACTAACCTGAACTATATTTTTATAAACAGCCACACAGCAACATGGTTAAGTTTTCCTTGAGCAGTTAGGGAGGAAAAAATAGCCATCTAGCAAGTGACATGCATACTCATACCCACTGCTGCCATTTTAACAAAACTCAGTATAGTGTGATTCTAAAAATGAATAGCAGTTTGCCACATGTTGTAGCTGATTTACCATGTGGCGAGTATATGGAACAATCTTTGTTATTGTGGGCAGAATTTACGCTCAACGTGCAGGTGCTCCCCCGACACGCCCGAGCGTAAATTGATGTGCGTTGGGCATGTGTCCCAACGTCATCGCGCAGCCTCGCGATATTTTGTTTGGCAGGCGTGTGCCAGAGTTGGCTGCGCGCCCGCCGATAATTAAAAGGCCTATTAAGGACATTAACAATCTAATTAAATTCAAATTTACGCTGCTCATCCAACTTAATGGTTGGCGAGCAGGCAAAAAGGCCAAACGGCCTTTACGTATTTTAGGAAACCTCATCCATGAGTGGGATAAGGTTTCCCAAAGCAAATAAACATTAAATGAAAGCTTTATTTTTGAATTAAAACCATGTCCCAGCTCATGTGACAGAGTCACATGAGGGGACATGTTTTCTTAAATTTTTATTTGCTTCATTTTTTTTTTACACAGCGCTTCAATCTCTGAGGCACGATTGAAGTGCTATTTCTCGCACGCTAGGCCCGGCTTGCCCTCCTCCCCCCGCCCGCTCGCAATCCATGCAGGGCAGGCCTTAATTGGCCCGCCCACGAGAAATCGCAGCGTGGAGCCGAACGCGGGCGACGGTCCGCTTCCCGACCGCCTCCGCTGAGCATCCCCACCAAGGGCAAAATCCTGCTGTGTGTAGCTTTCTATGTGTTATGTCCATTTCTCATCAAGAGAGGTATTTCCTCACGCAATTCAAGGACCCAGGGAATATTCCCTCTGTCTACACCAAATCATGGAAAATTTATGACCCAGAATGAAGCCATTCAGCACATCAGGTCCATGCTGATCGATGAAGAGCTATCCAGCATCATCCCACCTTCTTGTACTTGGTCCATAACCCTGCAGATCACAGCTAATCAACTAAACATCCAAGTGCTTTTAATTGTGGTGAGGTTCTGCCTCTACAACTGTTCTAGCATAACCTTCTTGCTCTTATATTCTATACCTTGGCTAATAAAGGAAAGCATGTCATAGGTCATCTTAACCAACTTTAGCACCTGTCCTGCTACCTTTACGGATCTACGGACATATATTCCAAAGTCCCTCTATTGTTTCACATGACTCAATATTCTCCCATTTACTTTGACTTCCCTTGACTTGTTACACCTCCAAAAATGCATTACCTCAAGCCAAGTAATACTGAATCAATTTTGGATCCAATTAGATACTATCCCTTGGGTCCCAAGGCCTTTTTTTTTTGACCAGCCTGCCATGTGGAACAGGTCAGAAGCCTTGCTAAAATCCATATACACCAAATCCACCGCACTGCCCTCATCAATCATACTTGTCACTTCCACGTGGTGAAAAGTTTATCTAACTTTTAAAAATAGAGAACTATGATCTCTATTTACAAACAAAAAGCATATAAAGCAACAGGTCATAGATGTGAAGATAAACTCATAGTGAACACTAGTGAGTGGATGGCTATAAGTACTACCAGTGTATTTGTATTAGATTGACTAGGTACTGCCCATGTATTCAGCTGCTGCACATTAAACTTCAGCAACCACAGTATCTTTGAGAGCCTGTTAAAATGGTTAGCAAATCTAATTTACTAAGATATTTCATTCCCTTTCTCCATTACAAATATTAATACTTGCAAGCAACATTTAACTTCTTCCAAGCAATAGGAATTGTGAATTCATACAGCACAAAATTCTCTTTAGTTTAGCAAGATCAAATAAAATCTATTTACCTCATAGTGTCTTTTACTTATTACTATATTCGCTTCCTCCTCCTCCTCTTCGTCTTCCTCTTCATCTTCTTCCTCCTCCTCCTCCTCCTCTTCCCTCTGCTTCACTTCATTTATTGTCTCAGTATCCCCCTCCTCCACTTCAGCAACATCCTCCAGACTGGCATCCCAAGATATAGTCTGTCGTTTTGCAAAGGACGATTCATTTTCAGCATTGTTGATGATCAATGAAAGATCTCTGGCTGATCTTTTTGAAACCGAGAGTGCAGGAAGAAGCTTTGAACTATTGAGAAGAACCTAAATAGAAAATACTGGTTTTATAATTGAGTTCAGTTTTGTCAAAGAAAATAAAAATGAATTTTAGCAGGTTAGCAGCAAAGACATTTAAACAATTTACTGAAAGTTTCTAGGATGCAAGTGGAAAGCTGTTAAGCCACTTCCTTTAATTAGATTATCCATATCACATATATATCAATTACATGGGTCCAAACTGAAGTGAGAAAATGAAAGTCACAAGTTTAGTTCAATGTCCATTAAAGTTTCATTACTTCAAAATGGAAGCCAAGTTTATGTTCTTATGCAATACACAGTTTATGCAAACTAGTGAATTCAATTATTCTTAATAATAAGAACAACAAAGAAATAAGAACAAGGATAACAATGGGAAAGGCTGTATTTAGTAAGAAGACACAGATGTTAACAGGCAAGCTGAATAAGCTCAAGAAGCAACTTCTAAAAAGCTTGATTCGGAGTGTTGTTTTGTATGGATGAGAGACTTGTACCTTATGGAAAAGGGAGACCAACTTGTTAAATAGCTTTGAAATATGGTTTTAGAGGAGAATGGAAAGAATCAGCTGGACGGAAAAAGTAACAAGTGGTGAAGTGCTGAAGAGAGTGAACGAACAAAGAAATTTGCTAAACATAATAAGGAAAAGATAGAGGCTGGGCAGGGCACATCTTAAAGAAACAGACTAGCAAGAGGCGTTATGGAGGGAAGATTTCAAGGGGACAAAAAGAGGAAGAGGAAGGAAGAGAATATCAATGCTGGGTGACTTTAAAATTGAAAGAAGTTATTGGAAAATGAAAAAGCTGGCACAGGACAAGGGGAAGGCTGTATGAGCTAAGGACTTGCCATTGGGAAAGAGCACACATGATGCATTCAATGCACTTGAAACATGAATTATAATATTGGCTTCTTGATCTGTGGCTCTACAGCAGCCACAATCATCTCAATTGTGTCAATAAAATCTACAAACAACATACATTAATATACATTAAAAGTGTTAATAGATTTTTTTAAAAAAATCTTATGTTACTGACAAATGTGGTTCAAGTTTGGGCTTGTGTAGGGACTACGGCACATATACATCGAATTAAGGTCTTCATGGTTCAGCACCATTCTAGAATCTCGAGTGTTGGTGAAAAAAGACATTTTGCCGAAGCTTTCATCTTGCAAGAATACCAATGTCAGAGAAAGCAAAATAATACTGTATAAGAGAGTGTTGATTATTTGACAAGTTGTCTGAATGGTAGAGGCTTTGCCATGGAGAATGCACCAGTTAATCATAACTGATAGTGAACTGCCAAGCATTGTTTAAAATTTAAACCAGACAGCCTGAATCCAATTGGTCAAAGCATTGGTCTGAGGAACAAATCAGTGAATGCCATGGTTTAAACATGAACAAAAGAGCTGAACTCCCGAGTTGAGGTGAGAGTGACTGCCCTTGACATCAAGGCCGCATTTGACAGAGTTTAGCATCAAAGAGCCCTAGCAAAACTGAAGTCAATGGGAATCAGAGGGAAAACTCTCCACTGGTTGGAGTCACACCTAGCACAAGATGGGTTGTGGCTGTTGGAGGTCAGTCATCTCAGCTCCAGGACATCACCGCAGGAGTTCCTCGGGGCAGTGTCCTAGGCCCAACCATCTTCAGCTGCTTCATCAATGACCTTCCTTCTATCATAAGGTCAGAAGTGGGGATGTTCGCTGATGATTGCACAATGTTCAGCACCAATCGCGAATCCTCAGACCGTGAAGACGTCCATGTTCAAATGCAGCAAGACCTGGACAACATCCAGGCTGGGGCTGACAAGTGACAAGTAACATTCGTGCCACACATGTGTCAGGCAATGACCATCTCCAACAAGAGAGAATCCAATCATCGCCCCTTGAAGTTCAATGGCATTACCATCACTGAATCCCCTACTATCATCATCCTGGGGGTTACCATTGACTAGAAACGGAACTGGACTAGGTATATAAATAATGTGGCTACAAAAGCAGGTCAGAGGCTAGGAATCGTGCGACAAGTAACCCACTTCCCGACTCCCCAAAGCCTGTCCACCATCTACAAGGCACCAGTCAGGAATGTGATGGAATACTCCCACTTCCCTGGATGAGTGCAGCTCCCAGAACACTCAAGACTTGGAAATATATCGCTGTTCCTTCACTGTCGCTGAGTCAAAATCTTGGAACTCCCTTCCTAACAGCACTGTGGGTGTACCTACACCACATGGACTGCAGCAGTTCAAGAAGGCAGCTCACCAGCATCTTCTCAAAGGAAATTGGGGATGGGCAATAAATGAAGGCCCAGCCAGTGAAGCCCACATCCCATAAATTAATTTAAAAAAAAGAATGGGTATTCATGTCAATCACTACTACACTCTCGCCACTGTTTGGGCAAAGAATTGTAACTGCAATTTGTGACCTCATGGCGCAGCATATCCTTCACTCCACCATCATCATCAAGCCATAGTATCAACCCTGGTTCAAAAGTGCAGAAGGACATGCCAGGGGCAGCACCGGACATACCTAAAAATGAGGTATCAACCTAGTGAAGCAACAACACAAGGCTATTTGCATGCCAAACAGCAGAAGCAGCATGCAATAGACAGAGCTAAGCGATCCTACAATCAACAGATCAGATCAAAGTCCTGAAGTCCTGCCACATCCAATCGCGAATGGTGGTGAACAAGTAACCAACTAATCAGAGGAGGCGGCTTCACATCCTCGATGATTGTGGAGCCCCGCACATCAGTGCAAAATACAAGGCTGAAAGATTTGCAACCATTTTCAGCCAGAAGTGCCAAATTAATGATCCATGTCAGCCTCCTCCTGAGGTCTGCAGCACCACAGTCCTCAGACAATTCGATTCACTCCATGTGATATCAAGGAACAGCTGAAGGCACTGCATACTGCAAGGGCTACAGGCCTTGACGACATCTCGGCAATTGTACTGAAGATGTGCTTCAGGATTAGCTGTCTTCCTGGCCAAGCTGTTCCAGTATAGCTACAACAATGGCATCTATCCAACAATGTCAAACACTGCCCAGGTATGGCCTGCCCACTAAGTGCAGAACAAATCTAATCTGGCTAATTACCAGCCATCAGCCTACTCTTGATCATCAGCAAAGTGATGGAAGGTGTTGTTGACAGTGTTGTCAAGCGACACTTGCATAGCAATAACCTGCTCACTGACACTCAGTTTGGGTTCTGCCAGGGCCACTCATTACAGCCTTGCTCCAAACATGGACACAAGAGATGAGGCGAGAGTGACTGTCCTTGACATCAAGGCAGTAGTTGACCAAGTGTGGCATCAAGGAGTCCAAGCAAAACTGAAGTCAATGTAAAGCAGGGGGATACTCTCCATTGCATGGAGTCATAACTACCAAATGGAAGGTGGTTGATGGAGGTCAATCGTCTCAGTTCCAGGGCATTGCTGCAGGAATTACAGAGGGTAGTATCCTCAGCTCAGCCATCACCAATGACCTTCCCTCCATCACAATACCAGGAAGTGGGGATGTTTGCTGATGATTGCACAATGTTCAGTACCATTTGCAATTCCTCATACTGAAGAAGACAGTGCCCATATGCAGCAAGACATGGACAACATTCAGGCTTGGGCTGATATGTGGCAACTAAAATTCACTCCACACAAGTGCCAGACAATGACCATTTCCCCTTCAAATTCAATGGCATTACCATCATTTAATCCCCCGCTAACATCATCCTGGGGGTTACCATTGACCAGAAAGTTAACTGGACCAGCCATATAAATACTGTGGCTACAAGAGAAGGTCAGAGGCTGGGAATTCTGCAGCAAGCAGCTCACCCCCAAAGCCTGTCCATCATCTACAAGGCACAAGTCAGGAATGTGATGGGAATACGCTCCACTTGCTTGGATGACAGCAGCTCTAAAACCACTCAAGAAGCTCAACATCATCGAGGAAAAGCAGTCAGCTTGTTCAGCACCCCAATCACCTTAAAACATTCACTCCCTCCATCACCAACACACAGCGGTAGCAGCGTGTACCATTTACAAGATGCACTGAAGCAGCTCAGCAAGGGTCCTTTGACAGCACCTTCCAAAACCACAAATTCTACTACCTAGAAGGACAAGGGCAGCAGATTCATGAGAACACCACCACCTGCAAATTCCCCTCCAAGCCACACACCATCCTGACTTGGACTTATAACCACCCTTCCTACACTGTTGCTGGATCAAAATTCTGGAACTCCCTTCCTAACAGCACTGCGGGTGTACCTACATCGCAGCAGTTCAAGATGGCAGCTCATCACCACCTTCTCAAGGGTGTTGAGAGGTAGGTGCAAAACAGCTTCAAGAGGACTTGGTCAGACTTACTAAGTGGGCAAGAACTTGGCAGATGGAATATAATGTGGAAAATGTGAGGCTATCCACTTTGGTAGGAGAGTCAGGTGTGCAGAGTATTTCTTAAATGGTGACAGGCTAGAAAGTGTATATGTACAAAGGGACCCGGGTGTCCTCGTCAACAAGTCACTGAAGGCTAACATGCAGGTACAGCAAGCAATTTGGAAGGTTAATGGGATGTTAGCCTTCATCACAAGAGGATCTGGGTACAGAAGTAACAAAGTCTTGCTTCAATTGTATAGAACCTTAGTTAGACCGCACCAGGAGTGTTGTGCAGTTTTGGTCCCCTTACCTTGGAAAGGATATTATTGTCATAGAGGGTGTGCAACAAAGGCTCACAAGACTTGTTCCTGGGATGGTGGGGAAACTGGGCCTGTATTTACTATATTTACTCAGAGGGTTATGAATCTTTGGAATTCTCAGCCCAAGGGGGCTATAGAAGCTTGGTATGCTATTGTCAGATTTCTAAATACCAATGACATAAAGGGATATGGAGATAGTGTGGGAAAAAGTCATTGAAGTGGATGATCAGCCATGATCATATTGAATGGCGGAGCAGTGATGACTGAATGACCTACTCCTGCTCCTATGTTCCTAATTGGGGGTGAATAACATGGCCTTGTCAGCAACACATACTTCCCATGAAAGAATATTTTCTTAAAAATTTCTGCTGAACTCTCTAGTGGATTTCTAGGTGACCACTTCCTATTGATAACCTCTACATGTGCTCTTCTCCACAATAGGAAACGTTCTGTCTGTATCTACTCTTGAACCTCTCATAATTTTGAAGACCTATATTAGGTCACCAGCCTAATTTTCTCAAGAGAAAATACCCTGCCTTTCAGGTATCATCCTTGTAAATCTTCTCTGCATTCTCTCCAATGCCTCTATATCCTTTTAGAATATACCACACAGTATGGCAAGTGTGGTCTAACCAAGGTTTGATACAGGTTTTGCATAACTTTCCTACTTTTTTAAATTCTATCACACTAGAAATAAATCCTAGTGCTTGGTTTGTTGCTTTATTAAAATGGCTTTGCCAACTTGTGGCGCAACTTTTAGTGATTGCTGAATTTGTTCTCCAAGATCCTCTTGTTCCTCTACCCCACCTAGCACCTTCCAAGTAATAAGTGACCTCCCTAATTTTGTTTTTACCTTCATTTACCAATCATTTGCCTATTCTGCAAGTTTATTAATGTCCTCCTGTAACTTGTTGCAGACCTCCTCAGTATTGACTATCCTCCACAATTTAGGATAATCCACAGATTTAAAAATTATGCTTTTGATTCCCAAATCCAAACCATTAATGTAAATTGTGAACAGCAGTGGCCCCAGCACTGATCCTCGCGGAATACTATCTCCCACTTTCTGCCATTCAATAACTATATTTTACTCCCATTCTCTGCTTTGTCTTGAAGCCAGCTAGCAATCCATTCTACCATTTTTTCCCCCTACTCTGCATTCTCTGATCTTATTCATTAATCTCTTATGGCACCTTATCGAAGGAGTTCCGAAAATCCAGATAAATTACATCTACTGCATCACCATTATCTACTCTGTTACTTCCTCAAAAAATTCAATAAGATTGGTCAAGCAAGATATTCCCTCTTTAAATCCATGCTGACTATTCATTATTACACTTCTCATTTCTAGACATTCTTCTATTCTCTCCTTCAGTAAGGGTTCCAATATTTTTCTTAGAACCTATGTTAAGCTGACTATTACCATTACCCTTTCAAGCAGGTGCATTCCTGATCATAACTCATGGTGGAAAAAGATTGTTCCTCATCCCATCCTGGTTATCAATCCAACCACTAATAAAATAGCTTCTCCTACTGACTTCATCAAAAACCCTCATATCCCATTCTTACGCATATATCGATAATGAGAAGTGAAAGTTGGTTTGCACTACCTGGTGTGCTTACTAACTAAAGATGAAAAAATAAGCTAACATTGAGGATTTGAATGTTGACCAAGTGCCAAGTGCATGAAAAGCAGTCTGTAGTATATTACTTTCCATCATCTGTTTTGTGTTATTTCTTTTGTCCAATAGTTCTTACGTGCAAGTCTCAGATTGCTAGTATTGGTCAGAATAATGGTCAAACTTGGAGTTTTCATTTCTCTCAAAACTCTTTAGAAATACTAGTTAAAGTCATAGAACTCAATGATTTTTGGAAGAGCCACAGGGAAAGGGTTGAGATTGTGACAGGTAATGAGTGATCGACTACAAATATAAATTTATAATTTTATGAAAAGGAAACAATCAAAACAGCACTCAAACTCGCGATTTTACCACAATCCATTTTTTCTCGTAGTTGAGCAGTAGAACAAAGGAAACGTAATCAGAAAGGTTTTTTCCTAAGTTGCAATAAAACTTTACAAAACTGCAAGTCTTCTGTCATGATGGGTATTTTCCAAGTGTTTAGTTGTGCAACTGAAGGGTTTATGGATTAGAAGGCACAATTTAATTAATTCACATATCTCACCTACCTTTTGTGCCACTGCAGAGAACTTCAATACATTTAGTGTCTCATCGTACATAGAAGCACATTGGCTGATGTTAACGATCATGCAAACTTTTCCTCTCCCAGCGAAAAACCCCTGGAAGTAGCGAGTCAGCTTACTTTCCCGAAATGGAACATGGCTGTGGGTCCTGAGAGACATAAGAAAGAGCTTTACAGAAACTTGAATGAGTTTAGCAAAAATATTTTTAATGCATCCATTGTGTTATTCAATTTTCCACATTCTCCTTTCAGATCTCACTGACAAGAGCCATTCCTCACTTTTAACTGTGGCAAAATTAAAAATTGTAAATGTTAGATCTCAGATTCACGCAAGCTTTGCATATTTTTTATTTTTTTCTCAAATAGTGCAAACTACAAAAGTTTCAAAAGCATACAAGGGTTTTGAAGCTTTGAAATCTAATACAGTTCCAAAACAGGGTTTGTCAAGAAAAACTACTCTTTAGGTCCATATAAACTGAAAATCAAGCTGTTCGATCGTATTTAAACCTGATATCTATACCTTTAAATGAGGCACAAAATCTAAAAAACATCTGCACTGTTCCAGTCTATATCATTGCTTATTTTGGGAAGTCCAGCACAATTGCAATTGTACAGAGTACCCAGTGATAATTTTCTAACAAGCTCTGGCAGCTGGGTGAAGAACATTGAGTGAGGCGGAGAGCGAGAGTGAGATTTACAAATATTTGCTGGGTAACAGTATCTACATAGGAGACAAGAAGATGTAGAAAAATACTTTATTAGAACAGTTTTGGCCTGTTCACTAAACTTTTGCTTTCCCTGGAAATAAATGTTAATTGGTCATATGTTCCATACTTTTAAATCTCCTGTAATATTGCTAATAATGAATTGGAAGATTTGATGGTTTGTAACAAAAGACATGTTGTGTCAGTTATGGGATTAAATGAAGGTAATTGGATTTACATTAGCTGATTAAGTCAAATTCCATTTTTGTGAATTTTCCTGGTGTATGACAGATTGAATTCTGTAAGGTTTAGCCTTGATTTCCACCCTTGACTAAATTTAAAGATGAGATTATATAGCAAGATCTTTCAACATTCACAAATCTTTGAAGGTGGCAGAAATTGAGAAGGTGATAAGGAAACAGTTGGTTTTGTAAACTAGGGATTGAATAAAACAAGGAAATCATGCTTAAAAACTTATGTTAGGTCTCAGGTTGAATGTGGTATACAATTCTGAGAACCAGAAAAATCAAGAAAGATGTCAAGGCCTTGGAGAGGGTACAAGGGAGGTTTTACAGGGTGATACCAGTGAGGAAGGCTGTAGATGCTGGGATTGTTCTCCTTAGAAAAGAAGTTGAGAATCCAAAGAGGTAGTCAATATTATAAGGGTCTTGATGAAGCTAATAAGAAATTATTTTATCTGGCTCAGAAACAAGTGATTCAAAATAATTCAGTGAAAAACTAGAAAGGCAAGTGAAGATAAATTTCTTCAGAGGGCTGTTAAAATGTGGAACACACGACCAAAAAGGGTATAAGAAGCAGATTCTATATAAACTTTAAGCACAAGTCCAATTGCCTTTTAAGAGGGCTAAATGTGCAGGATTATGAGGAAAAGGCTGGGGTGTGGAACTAAATTTGGCAGGCCTCCTTCTATGTTATAAGATTATACATGAAACACACACCAACTGTAGTTGGATTTACTCTAGTAGCAGAATTGAGGGGTAAAGGAGATAAGCTGAACTTGGGAAATGTCCTGATCTTTGACAAAATTGGAATGGGAGTAGGAGAAACTGCAGGTCATCAGCATAAATGGGGTGTGGAATCTCTGATCTAGTATAATTCTAGGGGGAAATAGGAGTTTTATGTTAAGCTTAAGTTGGGCATAAAATAGAGTTTAAACAAAGTTTCACTAGCTGGTGGGTTTTTTCCATCTACCAGGGGTGGCTCAGTTGTAGCACTCTTATGAGCCACATACGTATAGATTTAAATGCTACACAAGAGGTTCATCCACATAATCTAGATAGGAACTTCAATGCTGCCAGGGTTGCTGTCTTTCAGATGAGATGTTAAATCAAGCCTCCAACAGCCCTTTCAGTTGACATATTAAAAAAATCCTATGGTTTATTTAAAGAGTAAGTGTGCTAGGCAATATTTAGCCGTCAACCAACATCTCAAACAAATTGTCTGGTCACACATGACAAAGCTATTTGTGGGCCCTGCTTTGTGCAAATCAGCTGTCGCATTTCCTGCATTACAGCAGTGGCTATACTTCAAAAAGTACTTTATGAGCAGAAAAGTGCTTTGAAATAGTGTGGGGTTGAGAAGGACACGACAGGAAAAAGCTACCTGGATCTTTGTTCCAAGAACGTGCCCCAACACACTCGATGTTTAACATCAATAGTCAACATTTTGATCACTGAAGAGGCTAGCAATGCAAGCCCTCAATGACAATTAATGAGAATCCATAGCAAAAAACGTTTAAGAGTGAGCCGAGACTATCAGCCTTTTTTCCAGTAAAAGGAATTTTCAGATTAAATAAATCCATGTTCAAATAAAAAGTTTGCATTAAAGTTGAATACTAATTAATACTAATTAATTAATACTAATTAAATAAATTGGTCTCACACACAGCCTTTTTAAAAGAAGAAATTAGAAATGAAGAGAAATTTAGAGTGCATAAGAAATATTGTTTTTATATACTTTCCTTATACTGTAAATTTTAGGTAAAGTACTGTACTTTATAATGTATGTGTGGGCTTTGGGTAAGCAAAGAGTTAACTGCTAATATGTGAAGGCCTGTTTGCATTGATTACATAAGGCGTAAAGGATCACACGATTATTAGGGATAACGTGTATAAAACAAGACTATACAGACAAAGGACAAGAAGTTAGAAAATTCGGAATGGTTAACTGGAAATTAGAACAGTTAAACTTAACAATAAGAGACAGGAAAAGGACAATTCAAATTGATGAAGCTGTCTGAATATTTGACACTCTAAGTGTAAGGTACAATGCAAGCTTATTAAGCTGTTTGCATGTCTTAAATGTTGTCTATCGTAGTCCGGGATACGGCCACAATTGTAATGGTCTACGGATGTAACTAAATGGGCGACTGACTACTAATCACCAAATATGGTAGGAAAAATCATGTATCTAGGAGTTAGAGAGGGATATAAAAAAATGAAAGTGTGCAGTGCAGAGTTGTCAGTTTTACAGAAGGAAAAGAGACCAGACCAGACCAGACTTAGAACTAGCGCTGACCTGTGTCTGAGCTGAGCTGGCCCGGAGGTTAAAGACCATGTATGATTCATAAAGTATTGCCAGGTTGTTAATAAAGGTTTAGTAGCCCCAGAACCTTTGCAATGGATAACTGGGCATTAAATCACCTGAAAAATAACAAATCCTCCAGAATCCAGCCTTATTAAAAGAGAGACAGCAAGGTACACTGCAGGATCTCACCAAGGCTCTTTAGACAGCACCTTCCAAACCCACAGCCGCTACCATCTAGAAGGACAAGGGCAGCAGACACATGGGAACGCCACCACTTGCAAGATACCCCACCCAAGCCATTCACCATCCTGACTTGGAAATATATCACTATTCCTTCACTGTCGCTGGGTCAAAATCCTGGGCCTCCCTCCCTAATAGCACCTACACCCTATGGACTACCTACATCACATGGACTACAGTGGTTCAAGAAGGTAGCTTGCCACCACCTTCTCAAAGGCAATTAGGGATAGGCAATAAATGCTGGCCTAGCCAGCGACGCCCAAATCCCATGAATCAATTAAAAAAAAAGTAAAGAATTCAGGTGGTGATGGATATTTTACTTCAGATACTTAACTCCTCTATTCATGCTGCTAGGGAAAGAGGAACATGTGTGAGGGAAATCCATTTATTCAGACTTCAACCAACATTTCTTACAGACAAGTGCCCATTCAGTCCACCTGGATCAACCTATTTAGAAGTACAATAAGGGCTTGCAAATTTTTAGACCCTTCTTCCCAGTGTTTCAGGTTGAGATGCTTTTTTCTTTTTGTGGAAGCCTAGGATAGTTAATATATCTACTTTTATTCATTCCTGGGATGCTGGTGTTGCTGGCAAAGCCAACATTTATTGTCCATCCTCAATTGCTTGAAAAGGTGCTTGTGAGCTGCCTTCTTGAACTACTGCAAGTGTAAAGGATTGGTACAACTGAGTGGCTTGCTTGGCCATTTCAAAGTCAACCATGTCATGGCTCTACAGTCACACATAGACCTGAATGGAAAAAGGTGTCAGATTTCCTTCCATAAAGGATATTAGAAATTTTTTTCTTAAAAATACAACAATCTGGTAGGTTCATGGGCACTACTACTGATGCAGTACTTTAATTCCAGATTTTATTAACTAACTGAACTCAAGGGAGTTGAACAAAATTCCAACTGCCATTGTAGCTCCAGATCTTTAGTCCAGGTTTCCGGATAACTAATCTAGTAATATAATCACTATGCGAAAGTACCCGCTAATCAGAATGACGACTGGAAACAAATCAGGCTGTTTTGATTGGTCAGTTTAAGCAGTGCGTGAAGCTGTTTTGCATCTGTGGGATGATAGTTAGTTAAACATTCAGGTACTGGGGTATGCCAAGTACAACAATTTTTTGATCCATCTGATACAAGGCACCTGGAGTAAGGTGCAAGGTCCTCTGTTTACAACAAGATGTGGCTCTGCCAATCTCTGCCATGCAAGTAGCTTCAGGGAAGTGGTTGTTAACTACAATTTTTAAAACTCCTCACTGTAGTTTGTGGAACCTTGCTGTTCATTGACACATGGCAAACACAAAGGACTGGGGCATGTTACACAGGTGGGGCCACCAGTGATTGATGAGCAAAGATGTTTGTGGGTGAGAAGCGTTGCAAATTCTCCTGACAGTTATGAAGGTTTTTTTTTAAAAATAGACCGGGATGGAAATCAGCTAGTGGTGAGGTTGTACCATGGCTGGGAGACAGATGTGTTCAATCATAGAATCATCTCAGCAATGACTGCCAGCTCTGTCACCAGCCCCACACTGGCTATCACCAGCAATCAGCATTGCAGTGGGACTGACCCAAAAGTACCTCTCCCATCCTGCGTTAAGTGGAACAGGATTTCAGCTTAATTCCTTAAGAGTCAGCCCTGCCTTGTGTTTAGTTCAGGCGGACCTGATCCTGTTAAATTCAAGTTTAATGGAGATGTCATTGGAAAGATGGAATAGCATGGTGAGGGGATGTGGGGGTAAAATGAAATAATGGAACTAGTTAAGTATACTAAATTTGACCACAAATATTTGAGGGTCTTTGCTAGTTGATTCAATTTTGTTATTGGTCTCAACCATTAAAGATGAAATAGATGAAAAATATAAAAAGAGAGGTAAACTATGAGTCAGCCCTAATTAAGCAACCTGTAACCAATGAATGATTCAACCGACATACTACATTACCAAAAATATTATTTTCTTCCAACGGAACATTTTTAACAAAAATATCAGTGAGGACTGGGGAGGGTGAACGGAAAAATAAATCAAAAGATACTTTTACAATTCTTAAAATACTTCAGTAGAACAAAATGAAAATCAATCTACAATTGTAAATAACACGAGAATTATATGTGGGACGGGGGCCGGGAGGGGGGCAGCGAGAGAGGAGGAGTGGGGGGCGAGAGAGAGGGAGCGAGAGAAAGAAAGGCTTCTCTTACTTTGAAAATTGGTTATGCCTCAATGCATTGATACATTTTCCAAGAATCAGCAAAGAAGTGTTAATGTTTCCAGCTTCTTTCAATCTTTCCCCATCGTTCTTTGTTTTTGTATTCCGCTCTGATCCCGCAAGATCACAAAGAGACATCCTGTAAATTAAGCAGTTGTATTCAGATCAATAAAAAAAATGGAGCTTGACTTAAATAGTTTGTACTATGCCTTTTAATAGCTTGGCCTAGCAGTTGAGGAGCTTCCATTCTTCAACTGAATTTTACTTCACATTACAGTAGAATATCCCACAGTGGGCCACCAGTCTAGGGCCAAGATTAAAACATTCAAATGATCTTCAGCAATTATGCAGGGTTCATCAAGTGTATGATGCAGAGCCCTACCAGGAAAGCCAATGTTCTGCTGCAACATTTTAATCTGCTCAACCAATCCCACAACCTTCATATCAATATTTGCGATCGAGACGAGATTTACAGATCTTCTGTTTTGTACTTTCCTTTCCTCCCCCATTTTTCTGTCTGTACTTGCTTTAAAACTGCTACATCACTCCACTTCTGATGTAAGGTTATCTCAGCCGACATACGAACATATGAATTAGAAGCAGGAGTAGACCACTCAACTCCTCGAGCCTGCTCTGCCATTTAATAAGATCATGGCTGATCTGATTGTAACCTCATGCTCACATTCCCACCTACCCCTACAACCTTTCACCTGCTTGTTAATCAAGAATCTACCTCTGCCTTAAAAATGTTCAAAGACACTATTTCTCAAAGGGCAGTGGTAGCAGAGTTCCAAAGACTTCCAACCCTCAGAAGAAATTTCTCCTCATCTGTCTTAAATGGATGAATCCTTATTTTTCAACGGTGACCCCCTCGTTCTAGATTCTCCCACACTGGGAAACATCCTCTCTATGTCCACCTGTCAAATCAATCTTTACTCTTCTTATCTCCAGCAGGTGACAAGCCTAGCCTGTCCAACCTTACATTTCATAAGGCAACCATCTAGTAACCCTCCTTTGAACTGCTTCCAATGCATTTACATCCTCCAATAATTAAGGAGACCAATACTGTACACAGTAGTCCAGATGTGGGCTGGAATTTTCCGGCCCCAGGGCCAACCAAAAGTCCGTTGGCTTTTAAAGGGCCCAGAAGATCCCAGCAGCAGATGGGGCTGGAAAATTCTGGGCCGCAGTCTCACCAATACCCTGCATAACTGAAGCATAGCCTCCCTACTTTTGTATTCAATTCCCCTTGTAATAAACAATAACATTCTATTAGCTTTCCTAATTACCTGTTGTACCTGCATAGTCAGCCAACCGTTGTGATGCCCAACACTTGTTACTTTTGATTTATGTATGAATTCTTTCTTTTCTCCATCCCACATTCAGCAAGTGGGCAAGTTTTTATAAGAATCAATTGCACCCGCCAGCCTACAATTGTAGTATAAAGGTGGTCGGCACAGCAAGGGTTAACGTAAGACTGGAGAACAGTACTGCCCACAGTATTTAGTAGAGGGACACATGACAGAAGACAGGAGACAACAGTTGTCTGGAGAGACTTGAGTAGAAGTCAGCATGAAGTTAGCTCCTAGTTTGGGCTACACTTTGTACATATGCAACTAGTTGCGTTACCAATAAACACTACTTTTCAACCTTACAAGCCTCTGAACCTCTTAGTGAGACTTACTGAACAAACCCTTACAACATGGTGGTAGCTCATGAACAAACCCAGGACCGAAGAAGCTGTTGAGGACCTGGAATCTGAAAACTAAAGGAACAGCATCCTGAGCTGACTGAAGTGCACCTGAACTGATGACACAGCTGTAGATCACCTAAAAAGCTCCATTGAAGACATGGAGGCTGAAGGGCAATTTCTTCCACTGTGTAGCTAAAGAACTCCATCAGAGAACGCAAAAGTCATTATGAATTCCCTATCGATTGCAGAGCCAAAAGGACCTAGCAAGGGCGAGCAAAAATTCAATTCTAAGTCTGAGCAAGCCTTTACAGGTTTTCAGGCCAGTAATCAGTCAGAGTAGTCCATTTTGTCAATCACCATGGCCAGCCAAAGTTCAGAGTCAGTGCCATGTGGCGGCTGAAAACCAATGAAAAAAAAAGTTTTAAAAACTAATCCAAAACCAGGAATTGTCCTTTAAATCGCCCTAACATATTCCAAAAACGTCCTAAAAGGGCCCTGCAAGAAATCGATCCCTCTTGAATTCAGGTCCATGATCACTGCAGGAGCCCACCAAACCTTGACAAGCACAGGAAGCATTGAAACAAAAAACGGTTATCATATCGCCATCTTAAAAAGTGAATCAGCATTCAAAGCTGTACTCCCCTGGCCTGAAAAGCAACCATAGATAATAAATCAACCCTACTAGATCAATTTGGGCTGATACATGGGCCAGACCAGCCTTAGAATTGGAGGCTTTGGCAAAAAAGATTTTCAAGATATATCTTAGCTTCAGGCTCAGATAAGAGGCTGAACAAGTGAATACTGTATTCAGTAGGTCCAATATCTGATGGCATCATTGCGAGGCAAGGAACAAATGAACCTTCAGTTAAGTTGGAAAATGTTCTGAAATCCTTCAATACCTCCTTTAGCTTAAGCAGTAATAAAATTTTAGAGCGAGCAAAGTTCAAGTGAGTCCAACAGCCTGGAAAACTCATTGGCTCCTTCATAAAAAAATTATACTGATTGGCTGAAGGCTGTGACGATGGCAATCTCAAGTCAGAACTCATACGAGACCAATTAGTCGGAGTGGCCAATAATGTCCTTTAGACATACAACAGACAGGCCAAGGAAGATCTGACCATAAAAAGGCCATCCAAGTAGTCAGGCAGCCTGAAATTTGCCAATACCACTGGCCCATTTTACGTGGTGAGGTTAAGCTACAGTATAGAGCAACCCCAACTGTCCAGTTCATAAAGCAACAAAAGGCCAAGGAGACAATGCCCAAACAGACCACACAATGGTGAGAGACCACGTAAGCACTGTGGAGCTAAAAGGCCTCACAGACAAGAGCAACATCCAACAAACTCTGCAGTGTTTCAAATGCAACCGGCTGAGAAAGCTTTGGAAATCCGTGCAAGTCTAAGGCATCAGACGTGTGGACGATCCCAAAACAGTCCATGAGTTTGAGGTACCACACCAGGAAGAAGTCCAACCATGATTCTCGGGCTAGATCAAGGATCCCAGGTTCTCCTTCTGGAATGCTGACATCTCTGTAAACAGCCACCTCACCAATTTCAAATTAGACACGGGAGCCAGTGTTACAGTCCCTCAGATAATGAATCGTGACCGAAAACCTCCAGCTACAAACGACACGCACATCACTCTATGGTCCTCAAGGAATCTGACTTCTGGTCATAGACATGACCATAGCACCACTCCAGTATGGCGACAAGAAAATATTCGAAATTTTGTACATCATCCGAAACCAATCTTCTTCTTTCTTAAGGAGGAACAGCAGAAGACGTCGAAACAACCTGCCGTCAACCATATGGAACTGCAAGGTTCTAAGGGGTCCACCAATGAAGAGACTCTCAACTGAGATGTCAGCTCTTAATTGTCTTCACTCTTTGCCGAGTTGACTTGTCCAAATCCCTTGCAGACAGCAAAAGCTCCTCTTTGGTCAGACCAGCCAAGCCTTCAGATAAGTGCCACCATACTTCCAGCGGAAGACACACAAGAATGGCCAGCAACAGAACGATGAGCCCCAACCTTAGGCTCCAACGGCTGCTGTCAAACAACCAGGGAACACTGTGGCAATGAAACTGCAATTGCAGCAGAAGCACACAGCAGCAAAGTGATGCTGGAGCAGGAGAGTAGTGACTATCAACTCACCAGAGCACACCTCAGTGAAGTACAAGGGCACAGGAAAGAACACAGTGCATTGATGAAACTCAAACTGCAGGTTGAGCTCATGAATGAGGAACATTCAAACAGAATAGAGATGCACAGTTAACTCCTAGAAAGATCATGGCTGACCCCACAGCAAAAGAATCCCAGCATTCATACAATGAAGGAACAGAGTGAACCTTCCCTCTGGAAGGAAGACAAGACAAGACTATGGTGTCCGAACAAAGCAGATGGGATGTTGATTAGGAAAAGTTCAACTCCAAGGGGCGCAAAAAACGAATCAGGTGGCAACAACTAAGTGCCAGAAACACAGAATACTAAAATTCAACACCACGCCAACAAGGCTTGCTCAAAGCAATTGAGGCTACCACTTCTCCAAGTCTGACCAGAATGAGGTCTGGAAGAATTATCAAGTCTCGATACCATCTGAATTTATAAAGTGAAAGCCTCAAGTGGGGGCAGAAGGGGTAGCAGGTAAAGAAAGGTTGTACTTAAATATGTTGGGTAAAGAGTTGTGGGGGGTGGGGGGAAAGTGTAGTAAAAGGGTGTTCTGCATAGCAATGGTTAATGTGGGACTGGAGAACTGTACTGCTCACAGTATGATGTAGAGACACATATGACAGTAGACAGGAGAGAGTGTTATATGGATAGACTTGAGTAGGAGTCAACATGCAGTTAGGTCCTAGTTTGGGCTGTACTTTGTACATGTGTAAATAGTTATGTTTTACCAATAAACACTACTCTTCAACCTTACAAGCCTCTGAACCTCTTCGTGAGACCTACTGAATAAATCCTTACAACAACAATCAAGCTGTTAAGACAGTACTTACATAAAATGGGTAGTTGTTTACTCATTACCATTTTCTGTGACATCTCAAAGTTTATTTTAAATATTGAGAAATAAAGTTTGCACATTTTTCACATCACAAATGAATTGTCACTTTGTGAATGATTAGCTATCAGAAGTAATTTTTGTTTTATGCAAGTGAATTTTCATGGTTGAGTAACAACATAGCAAGTTCTTCCAAAAGCCTAAAGGGACTTAAACAACTAAAATACTGTGCAGAACTTCTTTTGTATTCCCAATTGTGCAGCTCATTTGTAAATGAGTGTCCAGGAAGGATTAAAGGGGAAAATGTGAATTTCAACTGTTCAAATTCTTCAAATAATCTTTTACAAAACTGAGTTATTCAGATCAAAAATCCAGTGATTGACACACGTAGGTTAGGTGATGCTCCTCCATAGATTTCATCAGCAGTTGCAAGCAGCTCTTGTGATGTAATGTGGTTGGGGCTGACCACAATGATGCACTATTGGCCTTCAGTTGAAAGGCTTTTAAAATCATGCAAATTAGTAGCTGGACTGGTTTTAGGCAATTAAATCCTTTTCCAGAAACATGACCAACCAAGGATTGAGGTAGAGATGGCACACAGGACCTTGGGAAAGAATAGTTAAAATGCACAGTTTGCTAATTACAGCATGTAAAATTCATAACAGCAAGCTTTTGACAAACAACTTTTCCCATTGGATTAATTTCAATGAAAACATGATTACAAATGGCAAAGAAAGCTCCTTAAGTATATTACTTACTCAGTGACTCTTGTAACATGAAGTCCACCATCTACTACATGCAAAATTCTTATTGAAAAAGTACAATGGCTGTGGAATAAAGATTTTAGAAACATTTTAAATTCACTTCAGTTACTGGTTTAAATCATATGCATTTGCTCAGTATTGCACTCTGAATTTAAGCAAATTGTTTATTTAGGACGGGATGTTCCCTTCGGCGGGGGTGGGGGGGGGCACCCGCCTACGCATAAAATGACGTGCAGTGACGTCGGGTAAAACTCCCGACGTCACCGCGCCCCATTTAATTTTCCGGTAGGCTAGGGCGCAGCAAAATCAGCTGCACACCCACTGAAGCCATTGACAGAGTAATTAAACTAAATAGTGGACCTTCCCATCCAACCTTAAGGTTGGCAGGCAGGCCAGGAGCCCCAGCGGGAATTAGAAAAAGCATGAAATCTCATCCACAGGCGAGATGAGGTTTCATGTAGGTTTTGAAAAATTTTAATAAAGTTTTTGTAAAAATTATGGACGTGTCCCTTTAGCTTTTTTACATTTAGAGCCAATCTCTCTGAGGCAGCACTTAGCCTCAGGGAGAGGAGTGTGCTCTTTTGTGTGCACTCTCGATTTTGGGATTCCCTCCCCCCCACACACACAGGGAGCGCACCGTGCTTCTGTGCGGACGTCACGTTGGGTGGGCCTTAATTGGCCCGCCCACATAAAATGGCACCATGCCCCCAATCAGAAGCGTGCCTGTGCACACACGCCCTTCAACTTCGCCCCCGATGGTGAGGGCAGGGGGTTTGGGGGGGGCGGGGTGGAATCCTGCCCTTAGAACTGTAACTACACAACATTTGCATGAATGATAAATTACCTTCTACTTGAAAGATTGTTGATTTTTGTAGAAGCAATACTTTGCTGTTTTCTCCCTTGTTTTAATATTTTATATGCCTCTTCTGCACTGGAAACCTGAATCCACCTTAGATCTAGAAAAGGCACAAACATATATTTATATAGTGTCTCTAATATAATATCAAAGCTCTTCACAGAAGCATTATAAATCAAAATAGGACACTGAGCACATTAGGACTGATAACCAAAAGCTTGGCCAAGGAGGTAGGTTTTAAGGAATGTCAATGGATAGTGAGGTGGAGGGGTTTAGGGAGGGAATTTCAGAGCTTAAGTCCCATGCAGCTGAAGGCATGGCCACCAATGATGGAGTGAGCAAAATATGGGATGCTCAAGAAGCCAGAATTAGAGGAGCAGATGTCTCAGAGGGTTCCAAGGCTGGAGGAGATTACAGAGATAGGAGGGGGCAGCCCATGGAGGGATTTGAAAACAAGGATAAGAATTTTAATTGGAAAGCAGTGTAGGTCAGTGAGCACAAGCAGCAATGAGTGAACTCCATTTAGTACAAGTTAGGACATTGGCAGCAGTTTTGGATGACCTCAAGTTTGCAGAGTAGAACGTGGAAGATCAACCAGAAGTGCATTAGAACTGTAAAGTCTGGAGGTAACAAAGGCATGATGAGGGTTTCAGCTGCAGAATAGCTGAGGTAGGATAGGAAGCAGGCAATTTTAAGAGATGGGAATATGCTGTTTTAAGTGTTGACACACATACATAGTTGGAAGCTCATCTCAGGGACCGATTATTTCAGCTTCAGACCATTGCCAAGGAGAAGGATGGAATTTGTGGCAAGGGAGCAGAGTTTATGAGGAGGACCAAAGGTATTGATTTCAATCTTTCCAATATTTAATTGAGGGAAATTTCTGCTCATCCAATACTTGATGTTAGATAAACAGGCTGACAATTGTTACAATCCCCATAGAGGCCAATAACTTTAAACAAGAGATTAAAATTCCCAGTAACTAACTTAAAGGAACAAGACTAAGTCAAAATGATAAAGTTCAAACTTTTCCTGCAACAAGCAACTAAAAGCAACATCGATAAAACATTAAGCGCTTTAAACTACAAAAAGGATATCTCCCTCCCTTTTAATTTTTAACATGGCCAAAAACCCCACGTCGCAATCATACTTTTACGTTTCTCACCCCCCCCCGCAACCCTTGTAGAATAATAATTTTTGCAATAACCAGTCCAACATCACTCCCAGCTTCCAACAGGTTCATTTCCCCATTTCACAATGAAGTACAGTCGAATGAGCATCAAAAGGCACCTCTCAGTTTTCAGAACTTCCAAACAGACTACCAGCAGCAAGACTCACTCTAGTGATTCTTCACCCTACCATCCCCCAGCCCCAGCCATGCCAAGACGAATGCTCCAGTTTCCTTAGATTGCCATGGGATGGGTCTTTTCTCCACAGTTTGCCTGGTAGTCTACAGAAAGGCAGCACCTCCTCTCTGCTGACCACACTAGCTGTAGTCCTCGGAGACCTCTCCCTCTCAAATCTTGGAGATAGAAAGTCAGCCCCAGCTGTCCCCCAGGCGACACAAGAGGTAACTATGCTGGGGGTGGGGGGAGGGAAAGTCGGTTCCAAATCAGCTGACTTTAAAACCGGCCACCCTGCAGTGATACCATGCTCTGGGCAGCCTAAACAAATGGGGATTGGACTTCCAGCCCTCTGCGGTATGGAGGGGAGTGGGTGCTGCCCCCAATGCACCCCCTAGAATGATGTTTCCCCCAACTCTTCCTCCCCATTTTTCACCAAAGTTGTTTAAAAAACAACTTTCCTACTCTCAACCTGCCTGTATGCAGCCTATTATGGTAGGGGTCATATAAGTAGACATTTATAGGCCTGGTGGCAGGCTCCCCATATTATAGGACCTGGTCATGGGTGGGCAGGAAGGCAGTGGGTTAGCCACCTGACATTTCATATGCCCCGCTGCTGAAAACACACACAGCAGGGAACTGTAAAATCCAGCCCATAGACAAAAATTGAACCAGTCAAGTGCAGTCCCACCCAGATGAATGGTGGAGGGTCATCAGCGGAGGTTGACATGATCAACTGTGTCAAAGGCTTCAGACAGGTCAAGAAGGAATAGTTTACCTTTGTCAAAGACACAGTCATATGACTTTGATAAACAGCCATTTCATTACTGTGGTATGGTGCAGAACTGATTGGAGGGCTTCAAACATGGTGTTCAATGAAAGATGGGTACAAATTTGGGAATCAATACACGGAAGGACTTGATAGGAAAGGGAGATTGGAGATGGGGCAGTAGTTTGCAAGGATACAGACGGGTCAAAGGATTTTTTTTTTAAAAAGGGAGAGACAACTGTTAATGTCATCTAACATGAGAGCCAGTAAGGTAAGTTAGGCTGTCAATGCTTTGGTGGGAATAGGGTTGAGAGGGAAGATGGATCTCATGGGCAAGATGAGCTCAGAGGGGGCATGAGGTGAGATAGCAGAGAAACTAGAGAAGGAAACAAGTTCAGGGCTAGGGCAGTAAAGGAGGCTTAGAGGAAGTTAATTTTATAAGACACTGTAACACAAAAACTGGTCATTGCTAGTCATAGGAAAAGACAGCTTAAAAATAGAGTAAATATTGCAAACAAATTCTATCCCTTCAGTTTTAATTTTTGCAAGAATTATAAAGCTGTTTAATTGCTTAATTACCTTTCACATAAGTGTTGCCTTTTGCATCTTGTGCAAACCGAAGTGCCTTTCTTTTTTGATATTTATATGGTACCAGATCAAGTAAATCGTAAAGAGTTTCATTGTATATTTCACAAAATGAAACCCAAACAGAAAATCTGATCCTTTCTGGTGCAGTCACAGCAACTTGTTCAGAATGCATTAATTGTCCAGCAAAATCTCCTAGACTACCTACTTTAAAACAAAACAAAAAAATCTTTAATGGTTAAATCAAGAATGCATCATTTTGAGAGAACATAGTATCAATTTGTAAATGAACCCCTTAATCCATTTGGTGTACTGGGTAACAAGGAATTAAATATTAGTCTTGCATTTGAAATATGAAATCAACAATTTTAAAGTAGATGAGTGTAAAATTAACTAGTACAGACCACTGGGATTGTGCTTTTGATATTCACCATTTGACATTTGTCCCTATCTTTGGAAACGTTGGACCAAATTAATCCTTTATATTCAGGTTTCCTTGAATTTTGAGGGCAGATTATGGAAGTATATTGATATTCCCTTTAAAAATAGCTTAATTTCAGTCCCAGGTATTAATTCCATATTTTTAAATTGCAGTATTAAGCCACGTTGAATGGCAGCTAATCAGTCATTCAATCAAACGTGCCTGAAATTCCTATCATTTTCTTCTCAAATTAACAGCAAAAATCTACTGATAACTTGAACAAAAGGACAGGAATAAGCCATTTTAGCATTCAATTAGATCATGGCTCATATGTACATTAAATTCATTTGCTTGCCTTTGATCCATATCACAGGATACCACTGCCCAACAAATACCTATATCTCCCTGGTTGTGAAAATTTCCGATTACCCAACATTCATAGCTGTTTGGGGACAGAATTCCAGGTTTCCACTATTTTTTATTATTACATAAAATAAAGCTTCTTTATTTCAATCCTAAATAGCTTAACTCTAATTTTATGATAGTCCCCTGTTCTGGGTTCCCACCAGATAAAATAACTTCTCTATGTTCCCTATCAAATCCCAAACTTATGCAACCAGTCCTCCTATCAGGAGCAGAAATTTACACGTAGAAGACGTCATTCAGCTTCTTTCATAATACCAGAATAATTCTGGTGAATCTACTATACCATCTCCAAGGGTCTGATTGAAGGCATCACTTCCTCCGTCTGTATTTTAATCCTCTCAAAATAAAGTTTCCATTAGCCTTCAGTTATCATTTGTACTGGTACACTAGTTTTTAATAAAACATTTTTGTGCAGCTGAATGCCCAAGACCCTTCTAACCTCCAATTTCTTGTCTCTAGCCAGTAACCAAATATTCTGATTTGGTTGTGCTTGGAGTCAAAATGGATTATCCTCTTATTTCTGTATGTTGAATTTTTCTTTTACCCACTTATGTGATCTGTTTATGTAGCTTTGAAACATCTTGCTCCTATATACACAGCTTACTGTGCCTCCTAACCTGGTATTATTTACACACAATGTATGCAGCCAGCTCATTAAATATTAGTTAGAAGTTAAATTACATATTATTAGAATTATATCTGTAGTGTTAAAGGCAACTAAAAGTGGAATTAAAATTCTCAAACAAAACCAGAAAATACTGGAAATATTCAGGGGATCAGGCAGCATTTGTGGAGCGGAACAGAGTTAACATTTTGGGTTGATGGCCTTCATGTCTGTCTTTATTTCATGCTTCCAGCATTTGAAGTATGCTTTTGCATTAAAATTCTTACTTTGTATTTGGCATTTTTGTTAAATTGAAAGTACAAAACATATTTAGGAAGAGTATTGGTCATTTTGAATTCCAAAAGGTGCAGGACTACCTGTTATGATTGAAAAATACTATAACCTAGAGGCATAATCAGCAACAAATCAGCATCCTATGTTGTAAAAGTGCTAAAGTTGCTCCATCGTATTTACAAGCCTTAGAAGACAACTTATTGAAAGTTTATAATCGTTTTTCTAGACCAGACCTTGTTAATTCACAATTAAAGTTTACAATCTAGAATTATGCCTCAATGTACTAATGAAACCATGAATTATATATATGTTCTATGCACACTTGTTCAACTTACCTTCTGAAGCATCTAGTGAACTATGCTGGCAGCTCCCATTGCACTGATCACTCTATGGGGGAAAAATGGAATGTAAAAATGTAAAGCTCTAGTGTTATAATATACTACTCCTACTTAAATCTAAAAACAATCCTTTATTTTGACCATAGTTATATAGTCACTTAGGGAGGGTAATATTTTATAGCAGACTTGGGACAAATACACCCCCTCGTAGCTCACAAGCTAATGTGGTAATGATAACTAAGATAACTCTCTTGTCTAGCTTCAGAATTTGGCTGTTTTTTTTTGCTTAGTTAGACCTTATACTACCGCTGCTAAAAATAACGCTTAGTTATAACAGAGGATACTGATACCGCTATATGTCAATGAATTGGAAGCAAGCCTGCAGTTACAGCAAACAAAGTTGAATTATCCAGTAAACAGTCTACGTGAATTACAGCAGGGGCCGATATTTACAGGGAGAGGGTGCAGGTATGCGATATAGATATACAGCAAGGCCAGAGAAGTAGCAGCCCCATTGGATTTTTGCCACATAATCTCATTATCATTTTTTATTCAGTTCCTGCTCGGCACTTGTTATAATTTACAGGCTGGCCAGCTGTCAGGTAAGCCTGTGGCAGAAGACCACAGCCAAGGATGAAATCGGAGCTGGGCGAATAACTGGATTGAGGGACAAACAATTGCTGAAGGCTTCCTCGAGGGGCTGGGAGAGCAGTGCTCCTCCTCCTGGCCCCCAGGAATGCTACATAGAAAAATAAACACTTACCTTCTGGAGATGAAAGCTCACACCTCCCTTTCGCTGCCAGGTTTCCACTGAGCTCTCTGAAACCTGTCTGGCAACAGGGAGTCTAGTTTAAATGTGTTAAAATGACCCACCTCTCCCACGACAGGATGCTTAGACACCTTGCTACCAACTAACATTTTGTGTATGCAGTCAGTTGGAAACATTGAGGGTTTAACTCCACCCATCCTGGCAGTTTAATCATCAAAGCCAGAGTCTCCAGATAAATTATTTTATTTCTCTAGAAAAATGCAGTGAACGGAGGATAGTTGCAGGACACAACAGTATTCACAAAATCATTCCCAGTCATTTGTAGTGCAGTTTCATGAGCTGATTGATGGGGAATTACTAAATCATCTCCATTCTAGCTGGGGCTCATGATGCTACTACTTCTTCGAGTTCTCTGCCCGAAAGCAGGTCCAAACCTCAGCACCAGGGTAGGCCAAGGACGCAGGTCCCAAATCATTCAAGCCAGAGCGGGGAATCGAACCCCATGCTTGAGTATTACTGAAAAAGAGAGCTTTTCGTCTTGCACTCATCAGGACAATTCGCAAATCAGAGTCCACTTGCCAACCAATCAGCACTCTCTTCTCATACAGTATAAACTGTTGTTCCCTTTACATTTGGTATTCTTGCAAATTGTCCTGATGAGTGCAAGACAAAAAACTTTGAAAAAAAATCTTGTTATTCAGTAATACTCAAGTTTTGTAGCACCAAACGACTATTTGAGCCCCATGCTGTTGGCACCAATCTAATCCACACTGGCAATCCAGTCCCTCAACGAGCTAGAGTTGCTGTGGCACCATACATTTTTACATGCATGGAGCTATGGACAGTGATAGTAGAGGCTCCAATTTCTTTACATCAAATGATTGACCAGGAATCTCCCCCAATCTTACACTTGACATTGGTGTATATGGAAGGATTTACAAGTTGATGCTCAACCTGTCTGGCTGCTTTATGAACACACCTTCCTTGGCCATCAAGTACTGGAGTGGGACATGAACCCAGATTTTCTGGTTCAGAGGCAGGTATGCTACCATTGGGCCACAAGACTTCCATTGATGGCACTATATGCTGGCTAATCACAATTATCCTTTTTTAATTGCATGGGCATATTGAAGTCTCAAAAATATTTAGTTTTCTCAATTGAAGTGCAGTAACTAAAAGTACCAATGGCCTTAATTGCAATCCCAACTTATTCCTAATAAAGCACTTTATCCTTGAGTAACCTGCCTCTTCAGGATTAAAAATCTGTTTGAAATAATGATGGCTAATGTAACAACAAAATTAATATGAAGATTTGTCATTTTGAAGAGGATGATGGGCCTTAAGTTAATTACTAATTTTATTTTAGCATCTTGAAGTCAGCTAATTTGTGAAGTGATTCATTTTGGTAGGAAGAATGGGGAGAGGCAAAAAGAAAAAAAGGGTACAATTTTAAAGGGGGTGTGGGAGTAGAAGGAGCTGGGGGTATATGTGTACAAATCCTTAGAGATGGCAAAGCAGGTTGGGCGAGGGCAGTTAATAAAGAACAAGTGGATCCTGGGCTTTATAAATAGAGACAAAGTGCAACATTAAGGAAGTTCTGGTGAGCCTTATAAAATACTGTTTCGGCCTCAACTGGATTATTGCTTCCAGTTCTGGGCACCACACTTTAGGAAGGATGTGACGGCATTACAGATGGTGAAGAAAAGAGTCAAGAGAATGGTTCTAGGGACGAGGAACTTCAGCTACATGAATAGATCGGAAAAGCTGCCAATATTGTCTTTGGAGAAGGAAATGTTGAGGACATTCAAAATCATAAAGGGTCTGAAGTGAGCAGATAGGGAGAAACTGATCCTATTGGCGGAAGGACCAAGTACCAGAGTTGACCAAGTTAAGGTGAATGGCAATAAAAAGCAATGGTGACATAAAGGAAAAATTTTTTATGTAATGAGTCGTTAGGATCTGGAATGCACTGCTTGATAGTGTGGTGGAGGCAGGTTCAATCACAGCTTTTAAAAGAGACTTGGATAATTATCCAAATAGGAAAAAATTGCAGTGCTATGGGAAAAAAGGCAAGGGTGGCACTAGGTGCATTGCTCTTGCAGAGAGCTGACAGACATGATGGGTCGCCTTTTGTACTGTAACCATTCTATGATTCTATATACAAATTTATACAGAGAAAGTTACCCATAATTATCTTCAAAAAGCTGTTTTGGCATTCACTTTCCTCTTTTGTGAAAAGTTAAGACCAATAATTATTCCAGCTCAATTACAAGAATATTTATTCACACACATTTTAAACAATATAAAAATAACAGGTTCAATGGTTAATTCATTTGTTTACCTCTCTAAACAGGTGAAGTACCGATTTTTTAATAGCCTCCTCTTCTTTCACTTGCATTTCTGTTAATCTACTGAAGTCTGTGCATCTCTGTGGCTTAATATTCATGTTTTTATAAATCTTTCCTTCGATACTCTTAAATAGAACACTCAGCGATCGTGGCAAGATACCTATATCGTGGTCTGGCCCTACAACAAAAGAGAATAATCAAAATGCATCAAATTTTGAAGGAAAGAAAATCTAATTTTTTTTGCACATTAAAAGAAAACAAACCTTGAAACGTGTATGTTTTTCCTGCATTGGTGACACCATAGGTAAAAACCAAACAGTTCTGTCCATTCAAAACTTCCTTAATAAGTGGTTTTATTGCTCCAAATACTTCTGTTTGTTTGGTTTCTGGCCCATAAACCTAGGAGTTGAAATAATGGATTTAAAAAAAGAAATAGGCTTATTTAACATATTTATATCAATATGCATGAGAAAGAAAAGATTTCCACTTAGGCCAGTTCCCTCTAGATCAAACAAAGCAGTCATCTGGCAGTGAAACAATACTGCTGTAGTATTGGGAATTGTAAACATTTGTCAAAGTAGGACAGCAAACGTTTGGCCCAAGAGGCAAGTTTTAGGGATGGAAGGAATATGAGAGCTTAGAATGTAAACAGAAGGCATGGCTGCCACAGGACAAAAGAAGTAGGGTATACACAAGTCCAGAATTGGAGGATGATATAGTTCTAAGGGTGGCAGGGCTGGAGGAAATAATAGCGATGGGAAGCAGCAAGCCAGGGAGGGATTTGAATGCAAGGGTGAGAATTTTTTTAAAAACATTCAAGGCACTGGAGGTTTGGAAGGCAATGTAGGGCAGTGAACAAGGATGTTTAGTGAACAGAAATGGGAGTGGATTAGGATGGAGGTAGTAGAATTTTGGTTGAGTTCAAGATTGGAAGCCAGCCAGGGGAGCATTGGAATAGTCAGTTCCAGAGGCAACATTATCCCCCCGTCGGGGGGAAAGTGTTGGAGCGGGCGCGCTTCTGATTAGCGCCCCTGATCAGGGGTGCACCGCCATTTTACGTGACGTACGCCAGGAAGCGCTATGCACTCCCTGCGCTGGCAAGGGGGATTTCAGCCGGGAGTGCGCTCTTTCGTGCATGCGCGCGAAAGAGCACATAGACCTCCCTGAGGCAAAGTGCTGCCTCAGGAAGATCAGCACCAATTTAAAACTTTCAATAAAGATTAGAAAAAAATTTCCCTGCCATGTCCCCTCGTGTGACACTGTCACATGAGCTGGAACATGTCCATAACTTTTATTGTAAAATATTCTGCATTTTTAAAATCACTCATGAAACCTCATCCCACCTGTGGACGAGGTTTCATGTTTTTTCACAAGCCCGCCGGGGCTCCCGGCCTGCCCGCCAACCTTAAGGTTGGACGGACAGGTCCATTAACAAGTTCAATTGGTTTTTTAATGGCCTTAATAGGCCGTTGACAGGTCGGCGGGCGCACATCCGAGTGGGATTCGCGCCTGCCGAACTGACAATCTAAATGACGTGGAGTGACGCCAGTACGCACGCCCAACGTCACCCAGTATCATTTTACACGTTGGCGAGCAGGCCCCGCTTGCCAACCGGAAGATGCTGGCCATTAAAAATGGATGAGAAATTCAGCAACTGATGAACTAAGGCAGGGATGGAGCGGGCAATATTATGGAGATAGAAGTAGGCGATTTTTGTGATAGAGGGGATCTGGAGGTGACAGCTCAGCTTAGGGTCATAGAGAATAACGGGGTTGATAATCATGGTTCATTTCAAAAACGTATTTTGAATCAGTCGCTAGGCAATGGAATTGCAACAGGCGCCAAAGGAATAACTTTTGTCTTCCCAATGTTGACCTGGAGAAGGGTTAAGAGGCAGTGTACACAAGGAGCAAGGACCTGGTTATAATATCAGCTAACACATGGGGGGAATTTTCTCCCCATCGGGGGTGGGGGGGGGTTTTGGGCGGGAGCGGGCGCACAGCCAACTGCCATGTGCGATTGGCTGCGTGCCACCAATTTACATGGGCAGGCCAATTAAGGCCTGCCCAGTGTGATGCGCGCGCATGCGGGCGGGGGGAGTAGGCTGAGTCAGGGCCTGCGTGCGAAAGAGCGCAGAAATCTCTCTGAGGCACAGAGCTGCCACAGGGAGATTATTAAAAAATTTTAAATTCAAACTGAAGAAAAAAAAAGTTTTTAAGACATATCCCCTCATGTGTCACATGAGCAGGGATATGGCAATGAATTTTATTAAAATTTTTTATTAAACTTTAAAAACCTTCATGAAACTTCATCCCGCCCGTGGATGAGGTTCCATGATAAATGCGAAGGCCACTTGGGCTCTTCGCCGGCTCGCCAACCTTAAGGTTGGATGGGCAGCTCAGTTAATTATTTTAATTGGTTTTTAAATGACCTTAATAAGCCTTTGACAGTTTGGCGGAAAGCCAACTCCGGTGTGCGCCCACCGAACTGAAGATCTGAATGACGCACGGTGACATTGTGGTGCAAGCCCGGTGTCAACGAGTGTCATTTTACGCATTGGCGAGCGGGGCCTGCCCCCGCTCGCCGACCCGAAGATTCTGGCGATGGGCTAGAAAAGGATGTTAGGTGTTCAGCAGTTTAAGGTCGAGACAGCAAGAGATTGGACTTGTGGATACGATGGATTTAGAGAGGCCACAAGGGGAGATGAGAGAACTATAGAGCTAGGACCTGGAGGAAGCTCATCCTGATGGATGAAGGAATGGAAGAGTCGCAGCAGAGGCAGCTGAATGGATGACCTCAATCATTCCACATTGCTGGAAGAGGTAGTAGGTGAAACAGGAATGGGAGAGGGACTCAAGGACACAGTTGGCAGCAAAACAAAGCCAACAGTTAGTTTGGTATTCTAATATGAACCCAGGACAGTGAACAGTTTTAGTAGAGCTTGGCGTGGTCGAGCCAGATATGGTAATAAATGGCGAAACCAGTTGCATGTTAAAATTATTCAAAACTGTTTATTTGGACTTATGGGAGCTGTACCAAGGTGAAACAGGGCAAGGGTTTTACCACAGACAAGAGCATTAAGAGTGGAAGCGAGTGCATGACTGAGCAGATTAATAGCTGAAGTGTTATCATGGTGAATGGAAGGAAAAAGACACATAATTAGGAATTTGAAAATGGCATTACAAGGGGTCACTTGGGGAGGCAGGAGAGTTTATTCCAAGGGAAGAAACAGAGAAATCTGGAGAAGATGAACGGTGAGTGAGGTGGAAACTGGGTAGATAATTCCTCAGAGAAACTGCACAGTAACTGGTTTACCAAGCATCAAATGAAATAGAGGACAAAGGGTGCAGCACACCCTTTAGGAGGCAGCGGTGGAGTAGCGGTATTGTCACTTGACTAGTAATCCAGGGTAATGCTCTGGGGGCCCAGGTTCGAATCCCACCATGGCACATTCAATAAAAATCTGGATGATGACCACGAAACCATTGCTGATTGTCGTAAAAACCCATCTGGTTCACTAATGTCCTTTAGGGAAGGAAATCTGCCATCCTTACCTGGCCTACATGTGACTCAGAACCACAGCAATGACTCTTAAACACCCTCTGAAAGGCACTCAGTTCTCGAGGGCAATTAGGGATGGGCAATAAATGCTGGCCTAGCCAATGATGCCTACATCCCATGAGATAATAAAATGGAATGCAGCTATAAATACAAAGTTATAGAGAATCTAGCTAAAAATAAAGGGGTTAAAAGATTTAAAAACTATGAATTAGAGATTGAAATCAAAAGCAGAGTTCAAATTAAAAGTAGAATTCATCTATCTCCTTATACTGCTGGATAAAGGTTCAATAAGTTTATAACCATGCCGGGTGTAATTGTATAACAATATCCTGTGGCATGGCAGTTCTGAAACAGCAGGAACTTGACCTTTACTTCATCTCAACAAGACATTGATAAATTTAAGATACTACAATCTAACAATAGATAACCTTAAGGATGACTCCAAGTAGCTTGTTAACTGAATTTTGGAAACTGGGCTACAAGAAATGATCACATCTGTACCTCTCAGTATCATTTGTTTGAAGGATATTGACAGGAACAAAGGATTTTGACCGGTATGAGTGCTCAGCAAGCTTCCCACTGGTTTAACTCTTTTAGGGTATAAATATTCAAACCACACAGATGGATTTTTAGATTTGTTGGATTCACTCCTTTAGTATAGCGATTATAGTTCTCCCCTTAATTGGGATAGAGGTATCCTTGCTAAACCCTAGTAGCATTCTACATAGGGATTCAAGGTAAATACTACTTTAAATATTGATGGATATTTTAAATATTTCTCTGTAACATTATTAAGACATAAAACCTGGATTCTCTATTAGAAACAAGATTAACAGTTCTAGAAATCGGTAAGTATAATGTTACAAATGAATTATCATGTTCAGTTCTTTAATAAACCTTTACATAAATTTAGAAAATATATTGTCTGACATAGTTTTCTGTATCCAAACTCAAGATCCCATCTCCATACACTCTTCAGTGGAGAGCTAGATTGTTGAGGGGATGCCTGGACGCTAATAACATCCGGGTTGTTATAGTCGAACTAAAACAACTGTCTGGAGAATGGTAATATTTCCTGATAGTTCCTTTCTTTGAGGGAGAGTTAGATCAGTTTTTCAGACCCATTTGAGTGTCTGTGAGGTCTGTCTTTCTCAGACATAGGTGGGATTGGTCATCCAAGGAGTACGTCTGATCTGGTATAGTCCCAAAAAGGGGTTAGCATTATAATTCACTTCAATTTGCATTAGCGATTAATGGGTACAGGCAGAAGGACAGATCTAAAGGTAGGGTGGGTCATAAGTATACAGAGATTTGCAAACAAAAGATGGAAATTTTGAAATTGCTGAAGCAATGAGCCTGTGCACCAGAAATATGAAGGGACAGAGTGTGCACAAAGAATTGCATTATTGTCTTTTAAATTGAGTTAAAGTTTTTGGAGGATTGATATGAAAAGCCCAGCTAGAAAAGTATTGGAAAAGTCATTCCTCAAAGTAATGAGGCATGGGTTAGTGTTTTGGTAGACGTGAGCAGAATTGAGCACATGGAAGAAAACTGTTTTGGTAAATCAGATGTGCGGAAGGAAGCTAGGAATATTGATGGACTCTAGGTCAAAGATACTGGCCAGAATTTTCCCGTCGGCGATTTGGGGGTGGGGCCCGCTCGCCGATGGGAAAATGACACGGGATGACATTGGGAGGAACCCCCGATGTCATCCTGGTCCCTTTAAATTTTTAGGAAGGCAGGCGGACAATGAAATCAGCTGTCTGCCCGCCGACCTGTCAATGGCCAATTGAGGCCATTGACAGGGTCATTAAGATAATTAAAGACCCTGCCCATCCAACCTTAAGGCTGGTGGGCAGGCCAGGAGTCTCAGCAGGCTTCTGATAAAACATGAAACCTCATCCACTGGCGGGATGAGGTTTCATGTTCGTTTTTAAAAACTTTAATAAAGTTTATGAGAGATTTATTAACATGTTCCATCTCGTGTGACATTGTCACATGAAGGGGACATGTTAATAATTTTTTGATTTTTCTATTTTTCATGATTTTTAAGTTGTCACTAATCTCCCGGAGATAGCACTTAGTCTTAGGGAGCAGTGCACACTTTCGCGCACGTGCGCGAAAGAGCGCACTTTGACAGATGGGGAATCCCTCCACCCCCCCACACAGGAAGCGCATTCAAAATGGTGGCGGGCCCCGTTTCGGCGGCTGAGTTTGGCTGCCCGCCCGCCCGCTGCCAAGCCGGTGAGGCCCACTCGCCAACCGAAGGCAAAATTCTGCCCACTGATTTTAGCTGAAAATTATGTTAATATTCAGTTGAAGGAGTTTTGCCTCATACAGATATATATATCTCATCCAAGATATATTTAGACCACTTCAACTTCTTCCAAAATATTACTTTGCCAATACAGCTACAACGTACATATACAGTTTTCAAAGTTTTATGGAAGCTTATGCACAGAGAGCTCTTAATGATCACCTGCCAGCAGGCAAAACAATAAACCATTTTACAATTAGACACTAGATTATTAACACTGTTTTGCCAAAGGACTTCGGCTTAAAGAATTATTTGACATTCATGACCCATATTGGTGCTTGAGGAAAGGTTGGCAAGGTTAACTATTCATCAAATTTGGGCCTTGAGAAAACATTTTCATCCACGATGTAACTGCACCCTTTCCTGATGAAGCACACTCAATATTTGGGGGTGAGGGGGTGGAATTCTCACGACAATGCAGCACAATTTTGCCCATCTCAATACTTCCAGCCCAATAATCTTACAGTCTGCCCATCACAGCATCCAATTACCCCTTCGTCTGTACCATTATCTCGAAATCCATTCCATACGTGGATCCTCTGGCAGAAGAACTTCTTCCAACCTTAAACTAGCCTTTTATAAATTTGAACGCATATCCGTTTATCCTATATTCATTTATTCTAATTTAGCTATTCAGCACAAGTTATTAATTTACACACTCTGGCATCTTTCAAGGATGAGATTCATAATTCCCTATTCTCATCACGGCCTTCTGACATTGAAATCAATTCTGTGGATCATCGCTGCGCTGTTTCCAGGGCAGCACTCAGATCTCTGGACATGGTCTGATAGATCACTATTATTATAAAATGAGTTCCTTCAATTTGTATTCTACTGCTACGTGGATCAGCATTCCACTTGCTCTGTTGCGGAGCAATGTGAAACAAACCTCTAGATCTTCCAAAACTGCCCTTACAATTTTAGTACCATGCATGACATTCTTGCTATCCATCTTTTTTCCTTATTTGTTGTTAAATTAATCTGATATTAAACTAAAGTGTATAAATTAACTTGATAGTTTCCAAGCATACTTCTTTGAATTGCCCCTTCTAGTTAGTAGTGTTTCCCAAGGAAAAGAAACATCAAGTAACTTTTGTTACCTAAAGCAACAGCTATTAAGTTTTACGGTAGAAATCTGTCACAAAAAAAAATGTAATAGTAGCTAATCACCTATTTTTAAATGCATGAAGGCATAGGCTCAGAAAAGTAACTCATCATATATAGAACTCTGCTTAAAAACACAAATGCACCAATTAGGCCTCTATTCAAGATTGCCACGATACTCAACTGTAGAATACACAGACTATTTGTTACTTACATGAGTAAATGAAAAGCATTGAGCTATTTGGCCAATTCCTCGATCACTACATCGGGAACCCAAGGAATTGCGTGGTGGTTTCAGAATGACACTAGTCGAGTTTTCTATTGTCACACACTCCTAGAAAGAGCACGAGTTTGACATATCAGCACATATGTCAATGGGATCAAAACTTTAAAAAAGTTTAATTCAAAGTAATATAGATAACCAACCTGAGATTCATTTTGTGCGACTTCAGCTTCAGTGAAAGGTCTAATACGAAGATGAACACACATATGATCCTTTGATCTTGAACATTTTTGTTGAAGAGCCTGTTAAAAACAGATATGGTTTAAGACATCAAAATAAAGTTGATACATTTCGCAAGCTTAAATTTGAAAAAATAATCAGGATTTTAATCTAGCGAAAATGAAGGAATGGAAATATATGTCCAAGTCAGGATGATCTGTGCCTTGAAGAACTTGGATGCCATGATGCTTCACCTGCTGCCCTTGTCTTAAGTGGTGGAGGTTATGGTTTTGGGAGGTGCTGCCAAAGAAATCTAGGTAACTTGCTGTATGTACATACTGCAGCTATAGTATGCTGGTCACCCTAACAGTGGTTGCACCATTGGAGAAAGCATTAAACAAGAAACTATTGGAGCTTGTAACAAAAGCAATATAATCATTGTGGGGGACTTTAATCTTCATATAGACTGGGACAATCAAATTGGCAAAAGTGGTCTAAAAGATAAGTTTGTAGAATGTTTTTCTAACAGTTTCTTAGAGCAATACGTTGTGGAACTGACTAAGGATAAATCTATCAAAGCAGAGTTAATTAGTAATGTCACAGTAAAAAAATCTGCTGGGAAATAGTGATCATAATACCATTGAATTCCACGTTAAGTGTGAAAATGACATACTCTAATCACAAACATAGGTATGAGGGGAGGACTGGCTTCGTTTAATTGGGTAAATAGGCTAAAATGTATGGCCATAAATGAACAGTGGGAAACAAAACGTTCAACGAAAATGCATCCATTGAAAACAAACACTCAGCAAGCAAGACCCATCTGTGACTCACTCAGAAATTTAAGGAGAGTATTAGATTAAAAAAAAGAGGCTTACAATGTTGCAAAAAAAAGGTAGCAAGTCTGAGGATTGGGAGTGTTTTAATAACCAGAAAGGGGCTACCAAATAGTTGATAAAAATGGAAAAAATAGAAACTAGCAAGAAATATAAAAGCAGATTTAAGAGCTTTTATAAGTAGGTTAATGTCGGCCCCTTAGAAGCAGAGACAGGAGAAATTACCATGGGGAATGAGGAAATAGTAGAAGTGTCTAATAAATATTTTGTACCTATCTAAACAGTAGAAGTCACAAGAAACATTCCAGAAACAGACGATAACCAAGTGGCTAAGAAGAGCAAGGAAATTAATATCAGCAGAGAAAACATCTTGGAGAATATTAAGGGACTAAAATCCAACAAATCCCCAGGGCCTGATGACCTACACCCTAAGGCTCTAAAAGAGATAGCTACACTGATAGTGAATGCTCTAGCTATGATTTTCAAAAATTCCATAGATTCAGAAACGGTTCCATCAGATTGGAAGTTGGCAAATGTTACAACACTTTTCAAGAAAGGTATGTGGAAGAGAAAAAACAGTGAACTACAGGCCAATTAGCCTAACATCAGTCATGAGGAAAATGCTGGAATCCATTATTAGGAAATTTTAAAAATGCACTTAGAAAGGCATAGTACGATTAGAACAACTCAATATGTTGACAAATTTATTAGAGCTTTTTGAGAGTGTAACTAATAGGTAGATAAAGGGGAACCAGTAGATGTAGTTTATCTTGGTTTCCAAAAAGCATTCGATAAGGAGCCACACAAAAGGTTAATAGGCAAGATAAGGGCTCATGGAGTTGGGGATGACATATTACCATGGATAGAAGATTGGTTAACAGGCAAGAAGAATAGAGTGGGCATAAATGGGACATTTTCAAGTTGGTGGCAGTGAATAGTGAAGTACGGCAAGAATCAATGCTGAGGCCTCAATTTTTACTATCTATATTAATGACTTGGGTGAAGAGACAGAGAGTAACGTATCCAAGTCTGCTGATGATACAAAGCTAGATGGAAAGGTAAAACAAAGAGGTTGCAAAGTGATATAGATAGATTAGATGAGTGGGCAAGATGACACATGGCACACAATGTAGGGAACTGTGAAGTTATTCACTTTGGTTGTAAGAACAGAAAAGTGATTTTTTTTTAAAAAAGGCATGAAACTTGTAAGTATTGATGTTCAAAGAGATTTGGCTGTACTCATACAAAGAATGCAAAAAGTTAGCATTCAGGTAAAGCAAGAAATCAGGAAGGCAAATGGCATGCCGTTAGTACAAGGGGATTGGAATACAGGAATAAAGAAGTCTTGCTACAGTTATACTTGGTTTTGACAAGTCTACATCTGGAGCATTGTGTGCAATTTTGGTCTCAACATTCAAGGATATACTGGAATCGCCTGAATGAGGGGGGGTTGTCCTATGATGAGAGGCTGAGTAAATTGGGCATATCTTCTCTGGAGTTTAGAAGTATTGAAACATACAAGATTCTGAAGGGGCTTGATAGGGTGCATGCTGAGAAGTTGCTTCTGCTGGTTGGGGAGTCTAAAACACAGGGGCATGGTCTCAGGATAAGGGGCCAATCATTTAGGACAGATACGAGGAGAAATTACTTCACTTAAAAGGTTGTGGAATTCTCTACATCAGATAATCGGGGATACTCAATTATTGAATACATTTAAGACTAGGATAGACAGATTTTTGGTCCTCAGGGAATCAAGGGATATGGCGAGTGGGCAGGAAAGTGAAGTTGAAGCCCAAGACCAGCCACAACCATATTGAATGGTGGAGCAGGCTCGATGGGCCATTTGGTTTACTCCTGCTCCTATTTTGTGTTCTTGTGTGTCACGAAGGGAATGGATTGGCAAACTGGTTGGTGGGGTGCATATCTTTTGGACTGCTATGTTCAGGATGGTGTAAAACATCAAGTGCTGTTGCAGCCTCACCCATCCAGCTAATCGGGCAGGGTTTTATCACGCTCTTGAATTGTGACTAGAAGATGGCAGAGTGATTTTGAGTTCGGAATACCCAACTTCTGAGCTGCTATACTAGTCACAATATTTGTGTCCAGTTAAGCTTCTAGTCAATGGTGACCCTCAAGGTTTTGATGGGGAATTTGATGTAATGCAATTGAATGGCAAGAAGAGGTGGTTAGACTCTGTCCTATTGGTCATTGCCTGGAACTTGCATGATACAAATGCTACTTGCCACTCATCAGCCCAAGCCTGAATGTTGTCCAAATCTTGCTACATGCAGCCAAATCGTATTATGTATTTACCACATGTGACGCATTTGAACTTTCTTCCTGGCAAAGTTCATCGATCAAATCCTTTTTTATGTCTTCAAAATCCTCTGCAGTAGATATCTCCTGTTCGTCATTCACAATTCCTTGCGATTGTATAAATGACAACTTAGAGTTTAACACTGGTTCCATTCTGCTAAGAAACAATTGTTGGCAAATTACATTTTATTTTTTTTAAAGTTGAAAAGTCCTTGAAGTTGTGAAGTGTAATAAATGCTGGATGCAACTAGCTGAAAGTTTCTATTTTCTGCAAATATGGAAACATTTGGAACTTATGTCATACAATTCAGGGTTTATTTCAATTGACATGATCTCTGTACCTTGGCTTGTATCAGTCATGTGATAATACAACTTTGTTCATTAAATTTCATGCAAATGATATCTAAATTACATGTTTCACAAGACAAATACGAGGCCCCATCTGCCTTCTCAGGTGGATGCAATAGAGGCCATGGCATTATTTTGCAGAAGAGCAATCTCCAGTGTCCTGGTCAATATTTACCCCTCAATCAACATCACGAGAATAGATTATCTGGTCATTATCACATTGCTGTTTGAGACAGTTTGCTCAGTGCAAATTAGCTGCCACTTTTCCTACATTACAACAGTAACTATAATTTAAAAGGTACTTCATTGGCTGCAAAGCACTTTGAGGGGGCCACTGGTCATGAAAAGCATTATATAAATGCAAGTCTTTTTTTTTCATTTACAATATTGTACTTTCAGAATTAGTCCAAGCAGCATTGCAAACAAGGTTTCAAATTGATGCTTCAGATCTCACTGGCAGCTGGAACAGCAGTCAATTCATGCCACTGATCTGCCAATACAAAAATCTGTTTTTGTAGCTGATTCATACTTAATAACAAAAAAAACGGTGGCCACAGAGTAGGGAGTATGCATTAACATTTTAGTCCATATATACCAAACCAGAAGTTTTTAGAAACAGAGCAGAGATCAGTACGTATTGTACACAAGCCCTGCAGAGCAAGCAAAAGTAAATCAGCACAACTTACAGAATGCAAAATATAAAAACATTTAATCAAGAGGATAAAATCCCTAGTCCAAATGCATTGAATCCATACATACCTAAACATCAGGAAGAAATAACAGAAGCATTGAAAGATACAAAACTTAATTAGAAAAGTAAACAGTGCCAGAAGACTAATGGACAACTAATGCAGTTCCCATACACAAAATAGAGATAAAACAAGCCCAGAGAACTACAGACCAATTAGCTTAATATCAGTGGTAGGAAAGATAATGGAATCCTTAACCAAAGGATAACAGAGATGCATCCAGAAATTGAAAATATAATAAAGCACAGATTCCAAAGAGAAGGTTATATTTGACTAATCTTAAATGAATTATTTGAAGTAGTAACAGGCAAAAAGATAAAATGCAGATCTGCAGATATAGGCTGGATCTTCTGACGTCAACGGCGAATGATGAGATGTCTGCCGCTGTTGCATTTTAGGACCCATCGGAGGGCCTGACCCATACACATGCGCGGTAATTGCCGGGAAGTTAAAACTGCTGATGGCTGATTTGGGCTGCCCCTGACATCATAATTTCTCCAACACTGAGCTAAGGATCGGAGACTTGGTCTAGATGCGCAATACTTACCCTAGTCTTCTCCCGCTGTAACTCTGGTTAACAGCACAACCCAACCCACCCCCCCGACTCGAATATCCACCCATTGATTCACATACTCCACTGAAAACCTTAAGACATTTAAAAGTTTACACGAACATGACAGCTGATCTTGTAAAAAGGGGGCGTGCCACCTCCACTGCCCCCTCTTTGCCACTGCTCTCCGTGCATGGCTGTGCTCAAGCACCGCTGATGCAGCTAGGACAGGAAGACCCGGCTGCAAGGATGGAAAAAGGGTCGCAATTATCTTCACAGTCAGTGGCAATCACCTCAGCATCACTGTGACCTGAAGATTTGGGCCAGAGTCATAGAATAGTAACAGCAAAGGAGGATATTCAGCTCCTTGCGTCCGTGCCAACTCTCTGCAAGTGCTATCCCCAATACATTTTCCCTACAGACCTACAACTTTTCTCTTCAGAAAATTGTCCAAACTATATTTGGATTTCGAAAAAGCCAAGGTGCCACTAGTAGACTCATATCAAAGGGCAGAACATGGGAGTCAGGGGACAAGCAGCAGAATGGATAGAAAGCTGGCCACAAAACAAGAGTATGGTTTAAAATGTAATTACTCAGATACATGGCAAAAGATAGGAACATAGGAACACATGAAATAGGAGCAGGGGTAGGCCATTTGGCTCTTCAAGCCTGCATCACCCTTCAACTAGATCATGGTTGATCTTCTACCTCAAACGCCATTTTACTGCATTATCCCCATGTCTCTTGATGCCTGATCTATGCCTTGAACATAGTCCTCGGGATAGAGAATTTCAAAGACTCACTACCCTCTTAATGAAGAAATTCCTCCTCATCTCAATCCTAAATGGTCTACCCGTTATTCTGAGATTGTGTCTGCTGATTCTAGATCCACCCCCCAACCCCCAAATCAGAGGAAACTTCTTGCATCTACCCTATCCAGCACTGTAAGAATTTTGTATGTTTCAATGAGATCACCTCATTCTTCTGAACCCTAGAGAATACAGGCCCAGTCTTCTCAATGTCTCCTCATAAGACAATCCTGCCATTCCAGGAATCAGTCTGGTGAACCTGCGTTGCAGTCCCTCTGTGGCAGTGTATCTTTCCTTCAGTAAGGAGACCAAAACTCTACACAATACTCCAGGTGTGGTCTCACCAAGACTCCATACAATTGCAGCAAGACATCTTTCTTCCTGTACTCAATTATTCTTGCAATAAAGGCCAACACACATTTTGTTTTTCTAGTTACTTGCTGTACCTGCATGTTAGCTTTCAGTAATTCGTGAACAAGGACACCCAGGTCTCTTTGGACATTAACACTTCCCAATCTCTCCCCATTTAGGAAATACTCTGCATTTCTGTTTTTCCCTACCAAAGCGGATAACTTCACAAAAAAGAACAGGTTTCCCGATAACTGAATGCCTACTTGAAGGACAGTATAAAATATAACTGAAGCGGATTTTCAGTTGTGTTAAAAGTAAAAAGGGAAAAGTTCTGTTCTGTCGTTACAGTAGAAGTTGCCTACTGAAAGAGTAGACAATGTTGCTCTTAGTTTGTAAAGCCTTAAAACAAGAAACTTTGCTTTGCCTTCAGCTATACCCTGAAAGTTTAAATTCACCCTCTCTCTATGGGGATCATAACAATCTGACCTGATGTTTCCTTACGAGGTTCAATGTCATACATAGCTACAATACGCCTATGAAGCGCCATAGTTGTTGTTGGACGAACCTAATAAAATGCTTCATTGAAATCACTTCCATGTTACGCCAATAATCGCCAGGTCAAATCTATATACAAGAGGCACTGAGATAATCTAGAGATAATCTTTAGTCAGAACAAATCCTGCAAATAGCTAAAACATTAAAGATCAAGCCTGCAAAATACAATTTTGACTAAAAATAGGGAGAAAAATCTCACATATTTAATCATATCCCAATCTCCAGTAAAGCAACACAGCCATTGAATTAGCTCTGAAATGCAACCACGGTTATGTAGACAAGCACCAGAACTAATTTGCATATAGCAATGTCCCAAAGCAACAAATCTGTGAATTAGAATATTGCCAAGATATTTGCAAACTAGGAGACATAATATGATAGCCAGAGTTCAGCAGAAACCATTTCACCCAGAGAGAGCGCATCTGAAACATGGAACATGTTGACGCGACGAGCACCGATGCCTTTAGAGGGATGCCAAATTCATGGGGAAAGGACTAGAGGAATGCGCAAGGGAAGAGGCTCAGAAAAATTAGTACAAACCGGTTGGGCGAAATTACCCATTTCTGTGCTGCATTCTATGAAAAACGCTTTCAGGCATTTTGGTCGAGAAAGAAATGTTTAGCCAGGCCACGGAAAATCTGCCTGATTTTGTTCAAATAAAATCCATGGGATCCTTTACATCCCATCTAGAGTAGTATCGCATCCAAAGGTCAGCCGCTGTAACCATGCAGCACACAAACACCCTTTTAAATAAAAAGTCAGAATAGAGGCCGCAAAGTCCCCAGAAGGAAGATCAAATGGACAGAGCACAGGCGCGGAGCGAGCGTTAACACGGGGACCCTCTGGGTCAGATTTGTTCGTGATGTCCGGCAATCTGGTTCCCCCCCGCCCCGCCCCGTACAGGACTAGAAGTTACTCTACTACCCGGGAGGGAGAGCCCCACAGCAATGGGTTTACCTGGACTACGGGGACCGGCTCCCCGTGCTGCAGATTGGCGCTGGTGCCAACCCAGACGACAAAGAGCCCCGCAGTTCAGAAGCGGTGGTAACCGACCTGGACCATACAAACTTGACCACCGGGGAACACTGACACCGAGCGCCCGGACTCGGTTGCTCCAATCGCCACCGCGCGCGCGCCCTCCGGGACTAACGCTCCCACCGCGCGCCCCAGTTTTCAAATTCCACCAATGGTGAACCGCCAGCGATCCGGTGCATCACGGGTAGTGGCAAGTGCGACTGCGCAAAGGCTCCCCCTGGCTCGAGTGAGTTGCGTGGTTTTCTCACGGATAGTGGTAAAATCAACCTGAGGTGAGCTGCTGGCGATAATACGAGGAGAGAGCGTTTTGTTCCTGTTATTATTAAGGATATCGAAACGAGTTGGAGGGGAGTCTGGGAATTGTAGTCTAATCGCCCGGCTCCGGCTCAGATTGAGTTCGTTTTGAGGAGAGGTCGCCGACGTTAAGCTTTAATCTGGGTTTCTCTTTCCACAAATGCTTCGCAGAATTACCGAACTTCTTCAGCATTTCCTGTTTTTATTTCGAGTTTGTTGCTCTTTGGTTTAAAGTGAGGGGGACGGGGTTGGCGGCTTTGTGCGGGGCCCTGTGCGAGCGGCAAGTATTTATCCACCGAGCCGCTGGAAGAGCGGACACTTCCCGTCACATTGTGAAAGCATGACGCTTTTCGTAGATTTAAACATCGTCAACACCGCCGACAGAAAGAGATTGCAAAGTCTAATAGAAACCGCGGCGCATCGTGAGTATTATTTCTGCTCCTAAGTTAAGTTGACTAGTTGGATGTCCCAGGAGTGCAAACTTCGTCTTTTAATTGGAGTGTCTTTTTTTTAAGTGTCCTTTTATGAATTACGACAAACTGCTTTTCGTCCTTTAGTAGTAGACCCACGTGTCACATTGAGTGAATTGCATAGAATTCAGAATTGATGCCTTTTCCTAGCCAAGGAAAAAACGTCTCCAATTTAAGCTCGTACACAACAACATTCAACACACCCTACTCTAGAACTCTAAACTGCTACACATTGCTTCCTCATTCAAACAATTTTTCATGACTTAGGACCAGTGCCGGAAAACTTCTGCTATCAATCGAGAAATGGCTGAAGGTACTGGATATGGCAAAGGCCAACAACCTATAATACTTAACAACACCTGGCAGTAGAACTGAAGACTTGTGCTCCCGAATTAGTTGTGTGCTACAAGCCAAACTGTTCCAGAACAGCAACAACACTGACATCTATATGGAAAATTTCTGAGATGCATCCTGTCTACTTTCCACGACAAACAGTTTGACCAATTACCGCCCCACCAGACTGCTCTCAATCGTCAGAGTGACAGAAGGTGTTGTCGAAAGTGCTATCAAGCCGTATTTATACAAGAGTAACCTGCTCAATGTTGCTCAGTTTGGATTCCATCAAAGCCACTTGCCTCCTGACCTCATTACAGCCTTGGTCCAAATGTGGACAAAAGAGCTGAACTGACGAGATGAGAGTAATTGCCCTTGATGTCAAGGCAACATTTGACCGAGTGTGGCATCAAGGAGCCCTAGCAAAGCTGAACTCGGAATGAAAACTCTCAACTGGTTTGTGATGTACCTAACACACAGGAAGGTGGTTGTGATTGTTGGAGGCTAATCATCTCGACCCCAAGATATCACTGTAGGAGTTTCTTGGGGTATTTCCTAGACCCAACCATCTTCAGTTGTTTCATAATGATCTTGCATCCATCATGAGGTTACAAGTAGGGATCTTGGCTGCTGATTGCACAATGTTCAGTACTACTTATGACTCTTCAGTTATGGAAGCAGTGTGTGTCTGCAGCAAGGCAACATTCAGGCTTGGACTGATAAGTAACTTTCGCACTATACAAGTGACCACCTTCCCATGACATTCAATGGCATTACCATCACTGAATCCCTCTAGCATCAACATCCTGGGGGTTACCATTGACCAGAGACTTAATGAACCAGCCACAGACATACTGTGCCTAAAATAGCAGGTCAGAGTCTAGAACTTTTGCAGCGAGTAACTCAACTCCTCACATCCCAAAGCCTGTCCACCGCCTGCAAGGCACAAGTCAAGTGTGTCTTGGACACTTGAAGCTTGATAGCACCCAAGACAAGACAGCTTGCTTGATCGACACTTCATTCGTCTTAATCATTCACTCCTTCAACCACCAACATACAATAGTAACAGTGTGCACCAAATACAAGATGCTGTGCAGCAACTCACCAAACCTCCTTTGACAGCACCTTCCAAATCTGTGACCTCCACCACCTAGAAGGACAAGGGCAGCAGATGCATGGGAACACCACCACCTACAAATTCCCTTCCAACCCACATGCCATCCTGACTTGGAACTATGTCATTGATCCTTTGCTGCCACTGGGTCAAAATCCTTGGACTCCTTTCCTATCAACACTGAGTATACCTACACCAAGTGGACTGCAGCGGTCCAGGAAGCCAGCTCGCCGCCACCAACACCTGAGGGGCAACAAAGCTCACAACCATGAAAGAATAGGGAAAAAAAGTCTCATTTGCCCTCCAGTGACCTGTGAGTCAACTTAAATCATTTGCTGGGTAAAAAGTTCAATAAAGCTATGGTTAACTTTACCATATCCTGTCCATGCCTGCTCATCTCACACTTGTATGGGGACAGAGTCTTCCTTTGCACCCTATTTAGATTATATTTTCACCAGTAATAGTACAGCTCAAATTGGCAGTAAATGCGTAATTTTAAGTACACTGCTTAGAGCGAGGAATCATTTGGTCTAACCTACCTGCTTTACTGAAACTAGTACTGTAAAACGGGGCATGCCTTCCTTACCTTCAGTTCACCTGTTCTCGGGAACCTGCTGCACTGCGTCTTTCTTATCCAGCCTGAGTCGGAAGGTGGGCAAGAAAGGTGCTGCTGCATTGAATGAAGTGGAAATCCAATTGTGATTGCCATTTGACGGAAGTTATGGCCCAATATTAATTGCTATGAAGATTCTAAAAGGAATGAAACCAGGTGGACCATCTGACATCAACTTCTGCAACAATAATTGCGAGCCCAGCCCTGTCAATCCTGCAGAAGTTTCCTTATTAACATCTTGGGGCTTGTGTCAGAGTTGGGGGAGCTGTCCCACAGGCTTGTCCAGCAAGAGCCTGACATTGTCTGCAGCATATAATTCGGTGAGTATGAATATGTCCCAGACATCACTATCACCATCCATGGTTATGTCCTGTCCCACCAACAGGACAGACCCACCAGAAGTGATATGCAGTCGGGACGGAGTTGCCCAGGGAGTCCTCGACATCGACTCTGGGCCTCAGGAAGCCTCGCAGCATCAGGTCAAACATGGGCAAGGAAACCTCACGCTAATTACCAACTCCTGCCCCCCTCAGTTGATGAATCAGTACTCCTCCATGTTGAACACCAATTGGGGGAAGCACTGAGGCTGGCAAGGGCACAATGTACTCTGGGTGGGGAACTTCAAAGTTCATCACCAAGGGTGGGTAGGTAGCACCACTACTGACCAAGCTAGCCAAGTCCTAAAGGACATAGCTGCTAGACTAGGTCTGTGGCAGGTGGTGAAGAGCCAACAAGAGAGAAATCTGTCACATCCGGATGTGAATGATGGTTGACAGTAAAGCAGTTAACAGGCAGAGGAGGTTCCACAAATATCCCCATCCTCGATGGGGGAGCCCAGTACATCAGTGCAAAAGATAAGGCTGAAGCACTTAAAACCATCTTAAACCAGATCTGCTGGATGGATGATCCATCTTGGCCTCCTTAGCATCACAGATGCTGATTTGGCCAATAAAATTCACTCCACATGATATCAGCAAATGACTGAAGGCACTGGACACTGCAAAGGCCATGGGCCCAGACAATATTTCAGCAATAGTACTGAAGACTCATGCTCCAGAACTAGCTGCACCCCTCGCCAAGCTGCTCCAGTACAGCCATACTACTGCCATGTACCTGGCAGTGTGGAATATTGCCCAGGTACATCCTGTCCACAAAAAGCAGGACAAATCCAACCTGACCAATTACCACCCCATCAGTCCACTCTTGATCACCAGTAAAGTGATAGAATGTATCATTGACAGCGCTATCAAGCGGCACTTGCTTCACAGTAACCTCGTTATTGCTCAGTTTGGGTTCCAGGGCCACGCAGCTCCTGACCTCATTACAGCCTTGGTCATAATATGGACAAAGAAGCTGAACTCTAGAGGTGAGGTGAGATTGACTGCCCTTGACGTCAAGGCAGTATTTGACAATGTGTGGCATTAAGGAGCCTTAGCACAACTGAAGTCAATGGGAATGGAGGGAAATTCTCCACTGGTTGGAGTCATACCTAGCACAAAGGAAGATGGTTGTGGTTGTTGGAGATCAATCTTCTCAGCCTCAGGACATCGCTGTAAGAATTCCTCGGTAATATCCTGAGTCCAAACATCTTCAGCTGCTTTATCAATGATCTTCCTTCCATCATAAGGTCAGAAGTGGCGTATGTTTGCGGCTGATTGCACAATGTTTAATACCATTTGCAATTCAAATACAGAAGCAGGTCATGTCACTATGCAGCAAGGCCTAGGCAATATTCAGGTTTGGGCTGATGTGTGGCAGCGATGTTACTTACCACACAAGTGACAGGCAATGACCGTCACCAACAAGAGAGAATCTAGCCATCTCCCCTTGACATTTTATGGCATTACCATCGCTGAATTCCCCCACTATCAACATCCTGAGGTTACCATTGACCCCAAAACTGAACTGGACCAGCCATATAAATACTGTGGCTACAAGAGCAGGTCAGAGGCTGGGAATTCAGCAGCAAGTAACTTGACTCTTGACTCCCCAAAGCCTGTCCACCATCTACAACGCACATGCCATGAGTGTGATAGAATTATTCTCCACTTGCCTGAATGAGTCCAACTCCAACAACATGCAAGAAGCTTGATACCATCCAGGATAAAACCTGCTTGACTGGCATCCCATCCCACCATTTTCATCATTCATTCCTTCCATCACCAATGCACAGTGTCAGTGTGTACCATCTACAAGATGCACAGCGCCAACTCACCAAGGTGCCTTTGACAGCACCACCTAGAAGGACAAGGGCAGCAGATGTATGAGAACACCACCTCCTGCAATTTCCCCTCCAAGCCACATACCAGGCTGACTTGGAAACGTATCTCCGTTCCTTCACTGCTGGGTCTAAATCCTGAAATTCCCTCCCTAACAGCACCTTGGGTGTTCCTACAACAGATGGACTGCAGCAGTTCAAGAAAGCAGCTAACCACCATTTTCTCAAGGGCAATTAGGGATGGGCAATAAATGCTGGCCTAGCCAGCGACGTACACATCCCATGAACGAATAAATATTTTTTTAAAGTATGAACGTGGATGAAAGGACACATAAATAATTATATGCTGCTGTACTGCTGCAGCATGAGCATTATTAATGATTTAATTTTTCTGTCCCTTAGTTGGTTATTCAACAGTTGCAATTAACCATGTGGCTGAATTTCAAGGAAAAAGGCAGGTATGGAAGCTTTATTAATGTCCCAATTCAAATTGGTTTATATAGTCTAATTATCCTTTCTATCGTTTAGTGTCTGTCCTTTGTCTTTTAGGCATGGTGATTTTGCATTCGTTTTTTTAAAAAAGTCTAAAATCGCTGAAAACTGAACAATCGGCAACTACCACAAAAGCAATCAATAACATCTTTAAGGAAAAGCTGGCACTGCTTTTGCACATCACCAATCAAGAGTAGAACATAGTACACAGAGTAAATGTTGTCTTTAGTGTTGAAAGAGTAATAAAATTTACACCAAAATAAACACCAAAATTAGCCAGTTTTGAAATACATTGTAAAATTCTACATTGACTTACCTACTCCTCTCTGATCACTCCAAAAGCCTCCCAAATACAGCTGATTACCTGTCATCAGAATTCTCAACCATCGTGAAGCCCAGTTCTGATGAAAGGTCATCCTCCTGAAACGTTAACTGCATGTCCTGTCTCCACACTGCTGCTTAATCTGAGTATTTCCAGTTTTTTCGGTTTTTATTTCAAATTTCTAGCATCCACAGTATTTTGCTTTTGTATCCTGAAGTTTTGGCTTGGCAACAAAGCAATCTTCCCTGAGCTGTGAGTTTATCTTTCTTTATAAATAAAAAGCTGTCCAAGTTTCAGGAATTGCACCAAACAACTGAGACAAAGGTGGCTCACCATCCACCATTACGTATACCCTCCATCCACACCTCCCTGACCCATCTTAATGCTTCTACATTTGGTCTTTTGAAGACTCTGGTTCATTTAAACAATCTACTGCTCTTCCAACCCTGAAATGTTCTACCTCCAATCTCTGCTCCTTCCAAGTCCTCCTCCCTGTCACCACGCAATCCCTAGTCACTTGGCATTTGGCTTCTGGCCTCTTATTGCCACCTTTAAGTAACAAATGTGTTACTTAATAACTACATATATACAGGAAGGAACGGAATTAAGTAGTTGTTTAGCAATACATAACTGAAGTATTGCTGAACAAAGATATGCTACCCAAGCTTTTCGTCTTGCACTCATCAGGACAGCCTGCAAGAAATACCAGCAGTTTATACTGCAAGAGAAGAGTCTGATTAGTTGGCTAGTGGACTCTAATTGGTAGAGGTGTTGCCATGGAGAATGTAGCAGGAAACAGTTAACTGCCAAGCCACTCTTTTCTCATGCAGTGTAAATTGTTGTTCCCTTTACTGTTGGTGTTTCTTACGAGCTGCCTTGATGAGTGCAAGGTGAAAAACTTCGAGAAATCTCTTTTTGAACATAATTAAGTTTTTGATAGTGAAATTTACTATAAATGCAAGTTGTTGCATTCCATGATTACATTACCGAGTAAAATTTTATTGCAATGAATACCTTGAATTATATGCTAGAATTTATTGTATTTGTCTGAATTTATTAACATACAATTTCAGATGTGTTATGAACATTTACATTTTGACCATCAGTGAGACAACAGAAGTGCAAATTGTGTATTTCAATTCAAAAAAACCTTTCTCGTTTGGCATTTATTACAACAATAAAATGTTTTCCAGGAAATTGCCAAACCAATATCTGTTACAGAACTCTTCCCATCTCCACCTATTGTGCAGGTACGTACTTAAATGAATTTCACAATATATGTTTTCAGTGTACAGTACATTTTGGGAAGTATAATTTTGGTTCCTGTTATGCCTACTATCGTGCAGTGGTTCTCAGTCTTTTCAACCGCAGACCACTCAGGTAGGGCAAAAGACCCCGCGGACCACCTACCAGTCCCAACCCTCCTGCATTCACTTGCCACCTCAAAAAATCTCATCAGAGCTAATGGGAAGTACGCTGCTGCTTTTGATGAGACACCAATGAGGTGATGTCTGGTACCAAGCTCCATAACTTCATTCTCCTGTTAGGCTCCTGTTCTTTGTTTTCAGACCCACATGTGTTGAAAATTTAATCTCGCAATTGTGTGTTGTAACAGTAACATAACCTTGCTTGTAAAACCACATTATTGTTTGTGTTTTTGACGATTGCACCCTGCATGTGGTTATGTGGTGTTACCAAATGGTGGGAATGAGGGTTCTGGCCTAACCCCTCATATGGCCTTGATCATGGCATTGCACATCATTGACTTGCATTTTGAACCAGCCCATGGGCAACCTGGAGGACGCCCATGGACCATCAGTGATCTGCGGACAAGACATTAAGAACCACTGCAATCGTGGAATTGACAATGGCATTGTATTTTTATTACACAATATTTGAGTACTGTGCAAAAATTTATTAATGATGCCCTGGTGTTATTGTGTAATCAGTGTAACTTTTTCTGTCTTTTATGTTGGAACTGTCTTCACAGTTCCTATTCAATGAATGTGGCAATTGTTGTTTTTTTCTGTTAATCATTATCCTTCACCTTTTCCATAGTTTTATTGCAAGGAACAGTATAAAGTGGCTAGTTGTATGCACATTTTCATATAAATAATTATAAACAAGAACTATAGACAACATCTTCCATTAATCTGGTTATGCATAAATTCCACTTTTTAAATCAGATTTTCATCATTTTTGACATTTCTATGCAAATGCATTTCAATGATCTCTGACTTTACATTTTTGAATTGTGTTGGAGTGTATTCCTTAATTCTTTGGTTTGCCAGGTGTATTCAGCATATATATGTATATAGATGTGGCTTAAGACTAGGTTCTGTAATAATGAATTTGTTAACGCTTTATGTGAATATATTTATGTGTGATTGCAAAGAATATTTCATCATTCCAAACAGTTGTTTCTGTTTTCATTACTGCAGCTTCCCTACTGGTTCAGTAAATTTTCCTAGTGAACGATTCTCATCCAGAGTCCTAAAACTAGGCATAACTCCTTTTGTTAAAGATAGTGAAATTGTTCAGGATTTCCACTGGCGATTGTTAACCATTGAACCTTACTAGAAGAATGCATGTGTAATTTCAGGGTTCCCAAGTGATTGAGCTAATATTGATGCATACTTGCACTGAATCTGTTCAACCCGCCTCAGTTTCTGAGGACCAGATCATTACCAAGAGCATTTGAAATACAAAAACAAGATACTGCAGATGCTGGAAATCTGAAATAGATTTGAAATGAAAAGAGAAAATGCTGGAAATACTCAGCGTGTCAGACAGCATCTGTAGAGATAAACGATTAATGTTTCAGGTTGATGACCTTTCATCAGAACACTCTGATTTTGACATTCATACATTTATAACAATCTAGGAGAAAAAATATGGACTGTAATTAAAGTAGATAGTCTAGGGATAGATTTTTGATCATGATAGCCATATTAAACCTTTTAGAGCTTGAAGAATTCTCAACATTAGGGTAATAATGCATTCTAAACACTAATAATAGCTCATGATTGTGCCTACGTTTTTCTCAAGGGGTGACTTACAGTGCTGCTGCAGGTGACTTGTACAAATATTTTAAACCTTAAGTATGACAGAACATTAATGTTTAAGGCTCAAAGACAAATATACTTTGTCATGATGGTTAACATGTAGAACAGGAAATAATTAAACTGATAAGCTTAATAGAATTTCTGTCAAATAGGGGAAATCAAAACCAATTAAAATTGTGACCAGACTTACTGTGATTGTCTCTGATGCCTCTCACTGCAATGATCTGGTAAGTACCAATGCTTAATTTTTAATCTCCAGTGAGTTTGATTTCCAAGACAAATGTTTTTTTACAACAGTTATTCCAAGCTACTTAAAATATTAACTTCTATTACACAATATTTGAAAAAGACATTTCAGAATATTATGTCAGGGACAGTAAGTGTTGGTTGGGTTGATAGATGAAGAGAGTGGAGGGAAGCTGAATCCTATTCAGAGGGAGGGTTTTGTTTAAATAAGGTAAGGGGGAAGGTGACTAGTCAAGAGGAATTGAAGGAATTCCAGAACGCAGGCCTAAAATGGCAGCTGCTGATTGTGGAACGAAGGTCATGGGAATAAGCAAGAAGTAGAGTGTGTGTAAGGGGTGTGTTATTGGAGGGGATCATGGAGGGATGGTGAGACAAAACCACAGATGGGTTTAAAAGTGACATTGAGCAGATTAATTTACTTCGATATGGTGGGACGATGAAGTTTGAAGAAAGATGAAGTGCATGTCCAGCGACAGGTGATGACACAGGTCACAGTATCTTGATTGAGTTGTAGTTTGAGGAGGGATGAGGGAAGAATGGAAAGTAAAAGTGAAGGAATATATGAAAATGCTGATGTACATTAGGGTTTCAGCCGCACTAGAAGACAGAGGCAGAAGCCCACAGATGGCATGGCATCAATTTTTATCACCCTTTAACTGCAGCAATTTTCTGCTCATTCAGCTCTCATTATTGGGCAGGTAGTTGCAAAGAATAGCAGCTACTTTTGAGTTGAGGAAGTATCCAGAAAAATGGAGCTGAGTATCTTTAGTGTATATGTAGAAGTTTACCCCATTAAGCAGTTTTGAGTAACTGAGGAGGATTCCCTTTGGATGATGGACAATTAAATTATAAACCTAATTAAAAAGAACAGTTTTATGTTTTTATTATACAAAGCAAAAAAAGGAATTCTTCCCCTTGATTGTTTATATTATATTAACATGTCAAACCTGTAAAATTTAGCCTGTCAGGAAAATTACAGCTCTAAATATTAGAGGATAGATAACGTTAAGTTATTGAAATGCACTTTTAAAATGTGGGTTCATGCACATGTTGAAAATACATTTTCATGATGCCCATTTTTATTTTTTATATATAGTAAGTCTTCACAAAAGTTATGGTTGCATTCCTGAAAATCGCAATTTTTGAGTGAAACGACTTTGTGAAACATGGGTTCCCATAGGAATCAATGTTAAAATTGGAAGTAAGTAAGGTCCGAGAGAATCTATCAGAGAAAAAAATAAAACATTACACCTTGTGAGTTGAAATACTTTACGTTGTTAAATTCCTACATGAAATAACTTATATTTAAAATATAAAATAAGTAATTTTTGACTTACAGTATCCCATCGTCACTGATCCTGCTTCCCAAACCTCCCACTCCATACGGCAGATCCTTCTCATCCCTGATCCTTTGACTTGCAGCCCTCCTTGTTCCTGACCCTCCGACTTGCAGCCTTCCTCCTGCCCTGGCTCCCCAACTTGCCTCTACCCCCTCCCCAACCCTACAGCCTCAACCTGTGCCCAGCCACCCTCTCCCAACTTCCTGCTCCCTGACTCGCTCTCTCACCATTTCCCTTTCCTGAAACTGCATTCCTGTTCAAGATCCAGATCCAATCTGAAGTTGGAGCTCTGGGGTTCTGAAAATGCAGGTCCCAATGAAGTGCCAAGCTGGGGCTGATATAATCCATGTTTTTTTTATTAAATGCACCCACTCATCACCTTCATGGGAGGTTCGGCGCGTGGGTGGGTTGGACATGGGGAGAAGTCGGTCATGGGTCGAGGCCGCAAGTCAGAGGTTGGGCAGAAGGAGAAGCTGCAAGGTGGAGGTTTGGGCATGGGTAGAGGCTGCAAGTCGGAGTTAGAGAGCAAGAGAGGCTAGTCCAAAATGGCCCCGAATGGGTCACATGGAAATATCATTAAAACAAATCTCGCAACGCTCAACAAGATTATAGGTTCCATTTAACTTACCGATGTTAATGTGAAACAGGAGTAAGTCGAACTTACTGTATGGCACAGGGGTAGCCCCAGAAAAGTAAATATAGTTTTGCTATAAATCAAGCACATTGACAGAAAAGTGTCAAACAAGTGTAAACTGTTGTTCGTCATATTCCAGTTTTATTTTTATTTGTTGAAATTTCATTTGAACGAAGATAATGTTCCGTCCTGATAATTAAAACACAATTATTTGGTTACAGAGAACTACCTCCCCACATACCAGGTCATATGACATTGTGGCTGTGTTACCAAAAACAGAAAAGTTGTTTCATGTAAGTGAACCAAATTTGAGAGAGTATAATTAACAAATATCCATCTACGGATATAACAATTATCTTGTCATGTATTTCAGTTTCTGTTTAATTCATGAGTATGGCTTAAAAAAGGGTGGGGAACCTACGGCCCGTGGTCCGGATCCAGCCTTTTGCTCAATTTAATCCAACCCACAGCAAGATTTCTAAAAATATAGAGCTATGACGGTAGTGCCTTCAAAATAGCATTATCGTCAATGTTACAAATTTGCTATGGATAATATATAATATTTAACAATATAATATTCAAATTCAGCCATTGCATTAAAACAGCGGGTGAGTTGAACCTTTCTGTATTCTCTCTTTTTTTAAAAAAACTAAATTAAATTGATTTTGTGTCCGTGGCCCATGACTGATTGTGTGAATGACCTGTGGCAAGAAAAAGGTTCCCCACACCACCTTTCAAACAAATTCTGCTAATCTAGAATTTACAAATGTTTTATTTTTTCAGCATCAATAGTGAAACTGATGGATGCAATAAACAAATATGAGCCAATTTCCTGTCTCCCCTTCCCCCTGACTGTGTCTGCCACAATCTGAAACGGACTATGTTTTTTGTCTTGGGTGATCTTTATAGGCTTGGATGTCCTTCCAGCATTGGCCTGCCCACTGGAAGGGCCTAGATCCTGGAAACAGATGAAAGGCTGTAGGTCCTGCAGGCCTGCAACACTGGCAATGACTGCCAGCTGCTGGACCTCTTGGTCTGTGTGAAAAGAGCAGCCAGAAGAACTCCATCCTCAAAGATATTATCTAATGTTGTAATAGTTTTAAAAAATGCTTGCCATTTTCCCCACTGTACCTTCTTGCTGTATGCCCCCATCTCAGATCCTCTGATGTGAGTGAGGTTGTTGCTGGACTCACGGTGTTGTCCTCAGTGCTGTTAAGAATAGGTGGCCACTTAGCATAGTGATATTGCCATAGATAACAAGCACTATTTTTCTCTGCTACAAGTGGAAACCTGATGATGTGTCCATCCATTTTCTTGTCCATTTTGCACCCAGGAACTGAGTGATTCCTGGCAAGCTAGAGTAAAATTTCTTCTATAGATTCAAATTATTGAAACTATGTATAACCATGCCTCCTAAAATTCTGTAGTATTTCAAGTGTTGACTTGAAATACTATTAGTAATTAGCCATGTCTATGAATAATATAGATATATGCATTTCCCTACATTCTGCAAGTATGAGTTATATTTTTGGGACTGTCAAATCAATTATTTAACCCTTGTTAGAAATTACCTTGTGTGGATATAGAATAATTATACTACGTTGCTTAAGATTTTCTATTTTTTATATTGCTATTTTTATACAAATGTTACTTTTATGCATCTGGTTTATATGACAAAGTGAAATGTTCAATGCATTCATAGAGCAACTGAAATAGGTCTGTTGCCAGCTGATTGACATGTTTGAGATGATCATTGTGTTTTCTTTTCAAACCAAAGCTAACTATTTTTAAATGAAGAAGAATCATTCATTGGAAAATAAAGCTGAACCATGGTTGCCAATCAAATCCCTTAAACAAAATTCATAAACTTGTAAAAAGATTCAAGTATTCACAAAACGTTCCTTTCCACTTTACCGCCTTCAACAATCTACATCCAGGCCTCCTTCATTGGGTTCCTCAGGCTAACTTACTTTTCCTTTCTCAATTTGCAGCATCTCTACATGCCTGTCACCTCTGTACTATTTATATGCCTGGGCACAGCAGGGCACTGCAACTTTACAGGCCTCTACATATTCTATGAATCTTTTGTCAAGGCGATCACAGCAGATTACTCTATCTGATGTCCAGTCTATCTGTCTGTGCTACTGAGCTCCCAGATATTGGTTTGCACTTGATAGTACCCATGAATGCCCCATTTTTCCCTTGAGTGCTTATGCATCCCAATTACCCTATTCCCCAGCAGTGTGAATCCAGGATCAATGTCACAGACACCTGCAACTGCTACCCCCTCCAAGCAATTGGGTGCACATGACACCCTCTCCCTCACATGGATGATTGATTGTACCCAAGACCTGTTCCTCCCCTTCATTTTCTACATTCCACAAGCCACCACTCATTCCCAACCTTTGCCTTTCAAAGTAGTCTGAAACCACATAATCTAATTCTCCTGACCCATCTTAAGTAATTCCAAACCCTGGCTCCCTCCACTACTGTCCCTCATATACCAGGCACCATCTCCCCTCCTACCATAACTCCTCTAATCCATGCTTGCCCCATCTCTCTTTGCGCTCTCCCTCCCTCTCGTATACATGATCCAGCAGGCTCCCAGCCCAATGTGATCTTGTCTGATCCCATTGAACCATCTTCATTGCTATCATGCTGCATACCCTTGATTTGACAGAAATTAAGTGCATCATTAATGAAATATGTGGTATCCCATGCAGAGAGACAACTAATGAGTAAGAAAGGGTTGACAGTAGATAAATCAACAACCCAAGTAAATGTGTGAGAAATGTAGTGAAAAGATGTAAAAGAGAAATAGCAACATAAAGAATGACAATTTTGTTCCATTTCTCCAGAGATGAAATAGTAATTTTTATTTTTTTAAAAGCTGTTCATTCCTAGTGCTGTCCTCTTCATTCCCATTCCCAAAAAGTAATTTCTCTAAATATGGCAGAACTGTGAAGATCCTGTTTCATTAAGTATAACTTACTATGTTGGACCTCATTTTTATCAAATATTTTTGTGACATAATTTATTTCTTAACAGGTAGCTTGTATGACCTTGGATATCGACTTAATTTGTATTAATGTGATAGAAAAACAATCATACCATTTCAGACGGCCTTCTGTCAATGGGGTAAGTACTATTTGTACAGCATAGATAGATTATTAGTAAACCTTTAACATTTGACAAAATGGCCATTTTATATGAAAAATGTAACAAAAAATAGGGGACCTTCAATATGGAGCATAAAGGCAAATTTACATCAATAAGCAGTAAAGAATAGGATGCAAAGTATTTTACGCAGTAAGTATTTAACCTATAGCACTGTATTTGTTCAACTGTGAGACTGGAATATGAATCATGATATTATCTGAGGTTCACCTTTTGAATATCAAGCTACTAGTACAGAAAACACACTAAATCATGAGGAGGGAGAGCTTGGTAAAGGAAACTGTAGCCTGAGTAAGGCCCTATACTGTATACTGCCCTTCTATTTATACACACATTATATATTGATTAAATGTGTTCTTTATTGAACTAGAAAGTCTCAAGTTACAGAAAAGTTAATCACAAATTATATGTTGATACTTTTAATGACATTTCTCTAACCGTGCCTAGCCTTCCATAGAATTAGTATTTAATTGTAACATTTCCATATGTTAGTGTCTGTTTTCTTGAGGCTGTTTGATCAAATTGATTCTGAAGAGATAGTATTAGCCCCTATAATATTTAAATTTGCTCATACAAAGAAAGTACAACACTGTTGGAAACTCATTACAACCATGAATGGTTTGTGTAATTGGCTGAGTTATTTACTTCCTAATTTGTTTATAAGGTTTTACAAAACCTGATTGGATGGTCCAAGAGATTTGGGTGTTTAGTATTTCTTTTCCAATTGAAGTTGTAAGTTCAGTTAGTGGTACAGCGAGTTGATTTCTTTGTGGCAGTGCACAAAGTAATAGGGTGCAGGTTTACATCTGCAGCTTTCTGTTCATTGAGTTCCTGATCATAACTAAGCTGACGAGCAAACAGAAATGGAAATAGAAATACATGAGGTGCATTTCAGAGGAATGAGCCCAAACCACCCAGCATGAGAGAGATATTGGCAAAGAGACTAACTCAGCTACTCTTCATCCAACCAAAAGAGAGTTTGGGGGCAGGAAATCCATTATCACAGAATTGAACTGCTAATGATTTCAAGTGGTTGTCCCTGCAATTCTACTTTTTCCATTTCATATATTTTCTCTCTCTCTCTTCATTCTCTCTCCTCATTGAGTTGCTATATCACTTTGGGGCAATGTGAGGAGGAAGGCCCCATGAACTGCCTCAGCTGGTACAAGGATGCACAGTTGGCATTATTCTTCACCACACTAGTCATCTAGTCAACTGAGCAAACCAGCCCCATATATTCTTCACTCTGGAGAAACGTTTCTGGCATCAGTCTTAAGTTGGCATTTTTTTTCAGTCAGAATATGTCATTTTATCTTTTTAGAATGGTTTGATTTGAATTAGTGTTCGGGGTTTACCTTTTCTGTCTTGCGTACCATTTACTCTCTAAGTTCTTTTGAGGTGGATTCAAGGTCACTTATTTTCAACGCTGGAAAGCCGAGTACTTCACAGTCTTTCCTCAATACTAAGGGATTAGCATTGTGACTCCTTTTTTGTCACATCTTGAATGTGTCCTTCAAGTCTCAGTTACTTAAGCTGAATATAGTACTCATTGTGGTCTGACCAAAACCCTATATAGTTTTAGCATGATTTTCACTGACTAGTCCTCCACTTTTCCAGCAGTGTAATTCAACATTTAATTTGCTTTTTTAATAACTGCTGCTTGGTGTCTGGACATGTTAAATGTTGAGGTACTAATGCCCATTGCCCTCAGCAGTGTCACCATTTGTGGAATGATGCATCATCCTAAATTTATCCATTCTAAAGTTCATCTGGCTACTCATTTGCCTGATGGCAGATTTTTACATAAATCATAGGTTCTATTCTGCCTTTTCACATTAAATTACACCGTGATTTGACCCATATATCAGGCAGCTTCAAACTCTTAACTACTACAATGAAGTAATTGTTTGAAGAATAATTTCACACTTTGTTTATACATTACTATTCTGTGTCTCTCCATGGCTCTCCATGCCTGCTCATTCCTTGTTATTCTGCACCAGAGCTGCACTGCCCTTCAGCCCCCTCTGTCACCCTTCCCGTTTCTAGAATTATAGAATAATTGCAACACAAAAGGAGACCATTCTGCCCATCATATGCATGCTGGCTCTCTTCAAGAGCACCTAGGCTCAATCTGCCTCCTTTTTCCCCATAGACCTACATTTTTTTTCATTTTCAGATAATGATCCAATTTGCTTTTGAATGTCATGATTGGATCTGCCTCTACCACACACTTAAGCAGTTCATTCTAGATCCTGACCATTCACTGCGTAAAAAAACAAAAATAAAAATTCCTATTGTTGTCATTGCTTCTTTTGCCAATTGCCTTAAATCTGGGCCCTCTGGTTCTCGATCCTCCCACTTAGGGGAATGGCTTCTCCATATCTACTCAGTCCAGACCCCTCATGATTTTGAATACCTCATCATATTTCTTCTCTTCTTTATCATCCAAGGAGAGCAACCCCAGCTTCTCCAATCTATGTCACTGAAGTTCCTCACCTCTGGAACCATTCTTGTGAATCTTTTCTGCCCCCTCTCTAATGTCTTTACATCCTTCCTAAAGTCTGGTGCCCAGAACTGGACGCAGTATTCTAACTGAGGCTGAACCAGTGTTTTATAAAAGTTTATAACTTCTAAAATAACTGCAAAATACTGAGAATGCTGGAAATCTGAAATAAAAACAGAAAATTCTGGGAAAACTCAGCAAGTCTGGCAGCATCTGTGGAGAGAGTAGGAGGGTTAACGTTTCAAGTCTTGTACTCTATGCCTTGCTTTTGCACTCTATGCTCCTATTTATAAAGCCCAGGATCCTGTATGTGTTATTAACCACCTTTTCAACTTGCCCTGTACCTTTCAATGATTTGTATGCAAATATTGCCACAGGCCCTTCTGTACCTGCATTCCCTTTAAAATTGTATCCTTTATTTTATATTGTTGCTCCACATTTATCCTACCAAAATGAATCGCTCTATGTTTCTCTGCATTAAATTTGATTTGCCACTTGACCGCCCATTCCACTAATCTGTATATAAAAACAAAAAACTGCGGATGCTGGAAATCCAAAACAAAAACAGAATTACCTGGAAAAACTCAGCAGGTCCTGTATGTTCACAATACTTACAAGTTGTGTTGTCTGCAAATTTTGAAATTGTGCCCTAAACACCAAGGTCTCGGCCATTAATCTAGATCAGGAAGAGCAGGGGTGCTAACATCAACCCCTGTGGATCTGCACTATAAACTTTCTTCTAGTCCGAAAAGCAACCATTTACCACTACTGTTTCCTGATACTCGGCCAATTTCATATTCATGTTGTTACTGTCCCTTTTATTCCATGGGCTACGACTTTGCTCAGAAGTCTGTTGTGCGACATTTTAATCATGCCTTTTGGAAGTCATGTACACCACATCAACTGCATGCCCTCATCCACTCTGTTATCTCATTAAAAATTCTCAAGCAGATTAGTTGAATACAACTTTGTCCATAACAAATCCATGCTGGCCCTTAATTGCCTGCATTTGCCCAAGTGATTTTGTCCCAAGTCATTGTTTCTAAAAAATTCAATACCGCTAAAATTATACTTGCCTGTAGTTGCTGGGCTTTACACCCTTTTTTGAACAATTCACTGTGAACTTGCCCCTTTGCACACTCCTCTTCCAAAGCTTCATCCTTTTACCCATTCACTAATACTCTCCTATTGACCCTATATCCTGATGTTATCCCAGACTTGAGACTCCTTTGGCTAGGTTCACAGCTTTTTGCTCCTACCTAGGGAACCCCCCAGCATAACCATTGCAGCCAGTTTTCTTGCAGTCATGTAAACTGCAATACTCCTTTCCCTGTGCACACCTGACCCACGCAGTACTTAGGGGTCAATTTTCCAGCTTCTTTCTTGTCTCCCTTTCTACTTCCCGCCCTCAATCCTGTCAATTCCCTTGGCAGGACTCCAGCTACCAGAATGAATTTTCACAGGCCAGTTATAGAATGCTCTCTTGAGCTAGGCTCCTACATTCACACCTTATCTCTAGCTGAGTTTGCCAATGAAACCTAGCTCAATTGCACTGGTTGCTTTCCCTTCACTAAAGCCACCTTAACTCTAATACTGTGGCATGACCCATGAGTGTGTATTCCACATTGGCTTACACCTTTACTCATCTGAAACTTTCCCCACGTTTCAGCACATAAGAACTACAAAAAAAAGGTATGAAAAGAAACTTGCAAGGAATATTAAAATTGCCACAATTATTGTTTTATTAGGAAAAGGAGAGTGGCCAAGAGCACTGTAGGCCCCTTGACAATTGATAATGGTGATATTGCCAAATTCAAATATGGAAATTGCAGAGATGTTGAATAACTACTTTGTGTCAGTATTTACAATAGAGGAAGAGATCAGCATAAAAGCAAAAAACTGCGGATGCTGGAAATCCAAAACAAAAATACCTGGAAAATCTCAGCAGGTCTGGCAGCATCTGCGGAGAGAAACACAGTTAACGTTTCGAGTCCGAATGACCCTTCAACAGAACTAAGTAAAAATAGAAGAGAGGTGAAATATAAGCTGGTTTAAGGTGGGGTGGAACAAGTAGAGCTGGGTAGAGGGCCAGTGATAGGTGGAGATAACCAAAAGATGTCACAGACAAAAGCACAAAGAAGTGTTAAAGGTGGTGATATTATCTAAGGAATGTGCTAATTAAGGGTAGAAAGCAGGACAAGCAAGGTACAGATAGCCCTAGTGGGGGTGGGGTGGGGTGAAGGAATCGAAAAAGGCTAAAAGGTAGAGATAAAACAATGGATGGAAATACATTTAAAAATAATGGAAATAGGTGGGAAAAGAAAAATCTATATAAATTACTGGGAAAAAAAGGGGGGCTCGGAAAGGGGGGGGATGGAGGAGAGCGTTCATGATCTAAAATTGTTGAACTCAATATTCAGACTGGAAGGCTGTAAAGTGCCTAGTCGGAAGATGAGGTGCTGTTCCACCAGTTTGCGTTGAGCTTCACTGGAACAATGCAGCAGGCCAAGGACAGACATGTGGGCATGAGAGCAGGGTGAAGTGTTGAAATGGTAAGTGACAGGGAAGTCTGGGTAATGCTTGCGGACAGACCGAAGGTGTTCTGCAAAGCAGTCACCCAGTCTGCGTTTGGTCTCTCCAATGTAGAGGAAAGCGCATTGGGAGCAACGAATGCAGTAGACTAAATTGAGGGAAGTGCAAGTGAAATGCTTCTTCACTTGAAAGGAGTGTTTGGGCCCTTAGACGGTGAGGAGAGGGGAAGTAAAGGGGCAGGTGTTGCACCTTCTGCGGTTGCATGGGAAGGTGCCGTGGGAGGGGGTTGAAGTGTAGGGGGTGATGGAGGAGTGGACCAGGATGTCCCGGAGGTAACGATCCCTGCGGAATGCCGCCGGGGGGGTGAAGGGAAGATGTGTTTGGTGGTGGCATCATGCTGGAGTTGGCGGAAATGGCGGAGGATGATCCTTTGAATGCGGAGGCTGGTGGTGTGATAAGTGAGGACAAGGGGGACCCTATCATGTTTCTGGGAGGGAGAGGAAGGTGTGAGGGCAGATTTACGGGCCCTGTCAACCACCGTGGGTGGAAAACCTCAGTTTTCAGAGATCAGCATGCTGGATTTCCTGAGAAACTAATATTGAATCAGGGACAGGAGCTCACCCAAATTAGCATAAGCAAAACAACAGTAATGAAGAAAATATTGACACTTATGAATGACATCCTCAGGACAAATGATTTCCATCGCAAGCTTTTAAAGGAATTAGGTAAGAGCATAGCTGTTGCCCTAGCTATAATCTTCCAATTCGGAAAATGTTCTTTAAATTGAAAAATTGCGCTCATCATTTTGCTATTTGTCTTTTATTTATTTGTTCACGGGATGCGGGTATCACTGGCTAGGCCACTTTCTTCAGCCACTGCAGTCCATGTGGTGTAGGTATGCCCCAGTGCTGTTAGGGAGGGAGTTCCAGGATTTTGATCCAGTGAAAGAATGGCAATATAGTTCAAGCCAGGATGATGTGTGGCTTGGAGGGGAACTTGCAAGTGGTGGTGGTGTTCCCATGCATCTGCTGCCCTTGTCCTTCTAGATGGTAGATGTCGTGCATTTGAAAGGTGCTGTCAAAGTAACCTTGGTGAGTTGCTTCAGTGCATCTTGTAGATGGTACACACTGCTGTCATTATGCATCGATGTTCAAAGTGGTGGATGAGGTGACAGTCAAGTATGCTGCTTTGTCCTGGATGATGTTGAGGCTCTTTAGTGTTAGAGCTGCACTTAGCCAGGAAAGTGGAGTGCATTCCAGCACACTCCAAACTTGTGCCGTATAGATGGCGGACAAGCTTTGCGGAAGCGGGAGATGGGTTACTTGCCACAGAATTCCCAACCCCTGGCCTGCCCTTGTAGCCACAGTATTCATTTGGCTAATCCAGTTCAGTTTCTGGTCAATTTATGTTGTTAATAGGTTCAGTGATTCAGTGATGGTAATGCTATTGAATGTCAATGGGAGATGGTCAGATTCTCTCTTGTGAGATGATCATTGTGTGACACTTGTGTGGCATGAATGTTTCTTGCCATTTATCAGCCCAAGCCTGAATGTTGTCCAGACCTTGCTGCGTAGGGACACGGACTACTTCAGTATCTGAAGAGTCATGAATGGTGCTAAACATTGTGTAATCATACGAAAACACTCCCACTTATACCTTTTGATGGAGCGAAGGTAATTGATGAAACAGCTGTAGATGATTGGGCCTCGGAGAGTATCCTGAGGAACTCCTGCAGCGATGTACCGGGACGAAGGTGATTGACCTCAACAACCACCACCTGTGGCTACGCTAGATATGATTAACCAGTGGAGAGTTTTCTCCCTGATTCCCATTGACTGCAGTTTTGCTAGGGCTCCTTGATGCCACACTAAATCAAATGTTGCCTTGATGTCAAATTTTGCAGTCATCCTCACCTCACCTCGTGAATTCATCTCTTCTGTCTATGTTTGGACTAAGAAAGCTGAGAGGAAGACCTTCCAATTATAGACTAGTTGGTCTAACATCTGTTGTTTGGAAGTTATTAGAGCCTATAATTAAGGATAGGATGATTTGAAAATTTTGAGCTGATCAGAGAGACGTAGCATAGATTTGTAATGGGTAAATCATTCCTGATGGACCTGATTGAATTTTTTAAAGAGGTGAATAAAAGTTGTCGACAGGAAAATGTCTATGGATACTATTTATATGGACTTGCAGTAGGCATTTGGTAAAGTCCCTGATAAGAGACTGTTAGCTAAAGTTGATGACAAATTATTGACCTAATTAGGAAATTGGCTGAACAACAGGAGACAGAGTAGATAATGGGCAGGCATTCTAATTGGCAACATGTGACAAGGAGCAGTGTTGCAACCTTGACTGTTCACTGTATTCATAAGTGACTTAGATGATGGTATGGAAAGCACTATGTCCAGATTTGCTAATGACACACATGTAAGTGGCATTCTAAGCAATGTAAGTGCGAGCATACAGTTATTGATAGATTAAGTGAATGGGCAAAACTTTGACAAATGGATTTCAATATAGGTAAATATGCAGACATCCACTTTGGATCTAAAAAGAAGGTAGAAGAGGGTACTTTCTAAATGACGAAAATCTTAACAGTGGAGGTCCAAAGAGACTTGGGACACAGGTACATAGATCATTAAAATATCATGAACCGGTCAGAAAATAATCAAAAAGACTAATTTTATTGCTGGCCTTTATATCATGAGGACTAGAATACTACAGGGTAGAAGTCATGCTTCAGTTATACAAAGCCCTGGTTAGACCACATCTCGAATGCTGTTAGCAGTTGTCAGCACCTTATCTTAGGAAAAATATATTGCTCTTGGAGCCAGCACAGAATAGATTTATCAGTGTGATATCTGGCCTCCAAGGGCTAAATTAGGAGAAATTACATAAATTAGAGTTATATTCCCTGGAATTTAGAAGGTTAAGGTGGCTTGATCAAAGTTTTGAAGATGGGGTAGATAGAGAGAAGCCTAATTTTCAACATCTCAAATCGGCGAAGCATAGGTTTAAACACATTTGCCTCCTGACTGTTCTGATTGAGCAGTGCCACAACAGGTTTGACCCCCTTAAAAGTTATTGTCCCTCTTTTTTTTAACCAATATCGCTATCTAGGATCATTCTGGAAGGTTAGAACCTTCCAAAATGTTGCTACTTAATCAGACTCCATCACTTCTAATATCTGCCCTCACCCTGTCACATATTGCAATTTCTGTCCACCTTCATTAGCAGTAATTTCTAAATTTAATTTCCTCAGATCTATTAAATAAATTCCACCATACCCAGATCCTTGCTGTGTTACCATCTGTCAGTCCACTGCTCGCTAACATCATCAACCACTCCCTTTCCTTGGGTCTTTTCTACCTTTCAAAACTACCATCAGAGTCAAGATAGAGCTGTTTAAAGTGAAAGCTTATAATCCAGGCATGTTATTTAACACTTGAAGCAGCTATATTCAGGCTTGAAGCAGCTATATTCAGGCTACACCTAACTTGGCATAAGTCCTCAATATGGTAAACTCTTTCTTCATTTATCGTGCACGTGAGAAATAACATTCATCTGTTCTGCTACATAGTCATGGAGGTCTACAGCATAGAAAAAGGCTCTTTGGCCCATTGAGTCTGCGCCGGTCAAACAAGTACCTAACTATTCTAATCCCATTTTCCAGCACTAGGCCCATAGCCTTATATGCCATGGCATTGCAAGTGCACATCCAAATACTTCTTAAATGTTATGAGGGTTTCTGCCTCTACCACCCTTTCAGGCAGTGAGTTCCAGATTCCCACCACCCTCTGGGTGAAAAAATGCTTCCTCACATCCCCTCTAAACCTCCTGCCCTTTACCTAAAATCTATGCCCCCTGGTTATTGATCCCTCTACCAACGGGAAAAGTTCCTTCCTGTCTACCCTATCTATGCCCTTCATAATTTTGCACACCTCAATCATGTCCTCCCTCAATCTCCTCTGCTCCAGGGAAAATAACCCCAGTCAATCCAATCTCTGCTCATAACTAAAACTCTCCAGCCCAGGCAACATTCTGGTAAATCTCCCCTGTACACTCCCTAGTGCGATCACATCTTTCCTATAATGTGGATTCCAGAACTGCATGCAATACTCTAGCTGTGGCCTAACCAGCGTTTTATACAATTCCAGCATAACCTCCCTGCTCTTATATTCTATGCCTTGGCTAATAAAGGCAAGTATCCCATATGCCTTCTTAACCACCTATCTACCTGTCCCGCTACCTTAAGCACACCAAGGTCCCTCTGATCCTCAGTACTTCCCAGGGTCCTACCATTCATCATGTATTCCCGTGCCTTGTTTGTCCTGCCCAAGTGCATCACCTCACTTATTCGGATTAAATTCCATTTGCCACTGATCAGCCCATCTGACCAGCCCATCTATATCCTCCTGTAATCTAAGGCACAAACAGCAAGGGACCCAACACCAATCCCTGTGGAACCCCACTGGACACAGGCATCCAGTCGCAAAAACACCCCTCGACCATCACCCTTTGCTTCCTGCCACTCAGCCAATTCTGGATCCAATTTGCCAAATTGCCTTGGATCCCATGGGCCCTTACCTTCGTTATCAGTCTCCCATGCGGGACCTTATCAAAAGCCTTGCTGAAGTCTAATTAGACTGCGTTGAATTAGAATGCATTGCCCTCATCTACACACCTGGTCACCTCTTCGAAAAATTCAGTCAAATTGGTCAGACATGACTTCTCCTTAACAAAACCATGCTGACTGTCTTTGATTAATCCCTGCATCTCCAAGTGTAGATTAATTCTGCCCCTCAGAATTGCTTCCAATAGTTTCCTCACGACTGAGGTTAGACTGACTGGCCTGTAGTTCCCTGGTTTATCCCTTCCTCCTATCTTGAATAACAGTACCACATTGGCTGTCCTCCAGTCCCCTGGCACCTCTCCTGTGGCCAGGGAGGCATTGAAAATTATTGCCAACGCAACGCCCCTGCTATCTCCTCCCTTGTCTCACTCAACAGTCTGGGATACATTTCATCCGGGCCTGATATTGTAGGATATCCTAGAAGGAGACTTTTAAGGGGTCTGCTCCCTTACCAAAAATGGCAACCTTTTGTTGTACTTATATCACCCTTATCCCTCGGGTGCTGACTTTAAAACAGTGTTTTCTTTTCCCTAGGCCTCTCTACTGCCTCAGCCATCTGTCTCAATGTACACTGTACAGTTTCTTCCACTCAAGTTGTATCTGGCCAATGGTGTGTCTGGCACTTTAAGCAACTGCAACTTTTTAAATTGTCTGCATTTTATATCATTGACCTGCAGCCCATGTGATCACCCTCCTACATGACCCATTCGGAATCAGCAGAGTGTATTTGCTGATAATGTATGGGGTGGGGGAAAGTAAGGTTATAATGGTAAATCTGACTTTTTGATGATCTGCATTTTACTATACATTGTTGTTTTTAAACAACTGCAGTTCTTTTGTGTGTCTGTGTGTGTGTGTAAATGACTAGTACACCATAGCTGCCATAGGGTCAATTGCACAATCCCAAAAGGAAACCACACTCCAAGAGTACAAGTCAAGACAATAGGTAGCAAAACTATAGTGCTGATGGTACGTCCCACACTTTCGCATGCAGCCCCCCAGTGGCAGACGAGAATGCTGCATATACCCTGCTTTATTTATAGGCACACTTAAGTTCTCTGATATACGTCAAACCAATAAAAGTGCTTTTAATGCACAAAATTTGAGATGGAAGCACTATGAAAAGCTTCCTTCAGAGGGTGCTGTTGCTACAGACGTATAAATAACTAGCTTTTCTCCTGTGTTATTATTCCCTAATTCAATTAATTGGCCATGTTTCAAGTTCAGTGCACTTTAATTGTTGATGACTAATCTGCTCTTAGTATTTGAATTGCAATTTATTCTTTTATTTTTTTTCCCTTAAAACAATTCTAAAGGAAGTAATCTCTCCTGTCTGTGCTTGGAGCCAAGAAAGTTTCTCAGTGCATCATCAAATGGCTATGATTAATGGTCCTTCAACTGAAGTGAAGATGGCTAATATAAACATTTAATTTGGATTTGAGGTTAGAAGCATAAGGATTACTTATTATTTTCCAGGAGACTGATCATCTCCCACTCTACTCCTGAATATCATCATAGTGTTTTTGACTTTAGCTTTTGTTTTATTTCAAATAACAAAGGCTCATTGAAGTCTTAAATCCCTGAATAAATTGTTTGCATTCACGAATGTAGCTGTTGCGACATCATTCAAATTTGTACCCGTAAGTATAGTTGTGCTATTTGACACTTGTTCTGTGTCAAAACACAGCTCTAATACTTCAGCAGTTGCATTTAATCATATTTTTGTAAAGGAAGAGAGGGAATACGCCACACGAAAGTTTGAAAATTGTGTTACGTTAAAGTGAAATACAATTTAGTTTGGTTTCGGAATGAGTTTGGATTTTACATAAAAGTGAATGGTATATAAAAACAAGGAGTTAATTTGAATTTATATAAAACATTGCTTAGCTCACAGTTGGAATACAATGTGCATGCAGCTCAGGGCAACATAAGGTTATGACAAAGGTACAGTGAAGATTCAATAGAATTATGCCCAGAATTGAGCAGTCATACCTATGAAGCGGTTGTACTTAGAAAACTGGGACAGTTTTTAACCAGAATAGAGAACATTAAAGGAGATGGGGAAATCTGATTGTTACACAAGGTATGAAAGGTTTTGAGAAGGTAAATAGTAAAATATTGTTTCTTTTGGCTGGTGAATCAGTAACAAGAGGTTATAAACTTGGTATTATTAGGGGACCAAAGGAGTAGTAGCATATTACTAGGAGAATGATGGGAAAGTTTGGAGATTTTCACATGAAATACTTGGACCTAAGTGGCTAGTGAGGCAGAGACTTATGTAATTTGACAAGAATTGGATAACTCTTTGAATAGAAGAATAAAAAGGGTTATGGTGAGGCAGAGAAATGAAATGGACTGGATGGCTACAGCGCAGTTGCAGTAGACCACCCTGCAAAGTTGAAATTTCTGTGATCCTGTCATTTTTCCTTCAATTTTCTGATTATACCAATGGGTCAGTTTTTAGTAGAATTGGATTTGTTATAAGATTTCTACAATTTCTAAGCAGAAAAGTATGTATTCCAGAATTTATCCACGATTATTTGTTCATGTACGCTGATGACACCCAGTGCTCTCAATTATCAGACTGCTTTTTGAACATCTAGTACTGGATGAGCAGACATTTCCTGCAATTAAATATTGGGAAAACTGAAGCCATTGTTTTCGGACCCTGCTTCAACTCTGTTCCCTAGCTACAGACTTCATCTCTCTCCCTGGCAACAGTCTGAGATTAAGCCAGCCTGCTCACAATATTGATGCCATGTTTGATCCAGAGATGAACTTCCGACCTTGTATTTGTACCATCACTAAGAGCACTTATTTCCACCTCCATACCATGGCCAACTTCACCCCTGTCTCAGCTCATTTTTATTCTTTCATAGCATGAGAGTGTCACTGGCAAGTAAACATTTGTTGCCCATCCCTAATTGCCCTCAAGAAGGTGGTGGTAAACCACTGCAGTCCATCTGGTGTGGTTACACCCACGGTGCTTTGAGAGAGTTCCAGAATTTTGACCCAGCGACATTGAAGAAACAGCGATAGTTCCAAGTTAGGATGGCGTGTGGCTTGGAGAGGAATTTACAACTGGGAATGTTTCTGTGCATCTGCTGCCCTTGTTCTTCTAGGTGGTAGAGGCTCTGGGCTTGGAAGGTGCTGTAAAAGGAACCTTGGTGAGTTGCTGCAGTGCCTCTTGTAGAAGGTACACACTGCAGCCACTGTGCGTCAGTGCTGGAAGGAGTGAATGTTGAAGGTGATGGACCGGGTGCCAATCAAGCGGACTACTTTGTCCTGGATGGTGTATTCTGTAGCATTCCTGACTTGTGCCTTGTAGACGGTGTACAGACTTTGGGACTCAGGAGGTGAGTTACTCGCTTCAGAATTCCCAATCTATGACCTGCTCTTGTAGCCACTGTATTTATATCACTGATCGAGATAGGTTACTGGCCAGTGGTAATCCCCAGGATGGTGATGGTAATGCCGTTGAATGTTAAGGGGAGGTGATCAGATGCTCTTTTGTTGAAGATGGTAATTGCCGGGCGCTTCTGTGGCACAAATGTTAACTTGACAATTATCAGGCCCAAGCCTGAATGTTGCCCAGGTATTAATGTTTATGAACAGGGGCTGCTTCAGTATCTGAGGAGTTGCAAATTATACTAAACACTCTGCAATCATCAGAAAACTTTCCCATTTCTAGCCTTATCATGGAGGGATGAAGAAGCTGAAGATGATTGGGCCTAGGGCACTACCCTGAGGAACTCCTGAAGTGGTGTCCTGGGACTGATATTGACTGCCAACATCTACACCCATCCTCCTTTTGCTAGTTACGACTCCAACCAGTGGAGGGTTTTCCCCAATTTCTATTGACTTCCGTTTTGCAAAGGCTCTTTGATGCCACACAATGTCAAGTGTCGTCACCCTCACCTCACCTTGGTTTCATCTGCTGCTGAAACCCTTATTCCTGCCTTCGTCACTTCCTGACTTGACTGTTCCATCCCACTCCTGGCTGGTCTTCCACATTCTACTGTCCATAAACTCAGAAGTCATCCAAAACTACTGCCGGTGTCTTAACTTGTAGTAAGTCCCGTTCTCCTATCATCACTGTGGTCGCCAGTCTACATTGGTTCCCAGTCTAAGCAATGTCTTCATTTTAAAAGTCTCATCCTTCTTTTATGTTTTCTTCATGGCCTTGCGCCCACCACCATCCCCCAACCCTTCCCAATTGCTGTATTCTCCTCCAATCCCACAACCCTCAGATATCTGCACTCCTCTAATCCTGGTCTCTTGCGCATTCCTGCTTTTAACTGCTGCACCATTGGTGGCTGTGCCTTCAGGTGCTTTGGCTCCAAGCTCTGGGATATCGTCTCTGCACCCCTTTGCCGCTCTACCTCACTTTACTTCTTTCAGACACTTCTTCAGTTCTATCTCGTTGATCAAGCTTTTAGTCATCCGACCTAATATTTCCTTAAGTGACCCAGTGTCATTCTTTATTTCATAATGCTCCTGTAAAGTGCCTTGAGACTTTTTTTTTAATGTTAAAGGTGCTATGTAAATATAAGTTGATGGGGATGAGAAATGAAGAAATTAAATATCCACATCAATTTTTGAGTGGGTAGGATCTGAATTCTTACTATTCTTTCATTGAAAACGTTAATGGAATTGTTGGTCATTTTATTGATCACTTACTAATTGTATTTCAGGCTATTGAGAGAGGAATTTATTTTGAACTGGCATATTCTCCTGCCATTAAAGACTCCACAATGAGAAGATATACCATTTCAAATGCACTCAGCCTGATGCAGATATGCAAAGGAAAGGTGAGCATGAAGAGTTATCCTGTTCTTTCGATGCTTAATCAAGATTATGGACGAGGCAAAGGGAGTATTCTGATTCTTGTTGAACCATAATTAGTGTATAGTTTTACTCTTTTTTTAAAAAGTAGTTGCTGTGAAACCGAGAGTATCATGAACCCAAATAATAAAACCAAATTTAATTTTTTAAGCGAGCTTTTGGACTACTAGCTATTCCCAATTGCCTGGAAAGATCTTTCACAAATATTGTAATGTATAGAACCTTTTGATCATCATTGCTTACAAAGAATTAGGATCACTATGAATGAAACCTTGAAAATCATTTTCGCCTGTAGATGTACTAGTTTTAATGTATCATAGTAGTTGCTTTAAAGTTATTACAATTATTGTATCACTTATAAAAAGCCACAGTGGCCAGTTTGTTTGTTCTAATGGCAGCAAAGCTGTCAATGTTCACCATCATTATCCTTTGAAACTAACAGCAACTTTTTGCATCAGCACAAAGTGTAACTGGGTTTTTAATGGAATTCAGTGTTATAATTACTGAACACCATCACTGGTCTTGGAAAACTAATTTTATATTTGCATAATGTCCAGATTTTTCCATTATGAAATCCTTAGTCTAATATCCATAAAAGCCTATTTATATGGTTCAGCTTCTAATGTGCATGTCCCGATCTTTATTTTGTCTGTGAAAATTGAGTAACAATCTTCACTGAATGACTGCTTAGCCTACTTGATGACAGCACTGTTGCTGAATGCCTGGAAATCACTTTGACTTGGCAATTCATATTAATGTTAGAAAAGGGGCAATCCACGCCAGAGATCAATAGGTCTTTGTGAACAGCTTTCTTTGAGGTCAGCAGTCAGCACCATCACTTCACTGCTGACAGCAAAGTTCGGCAACATGTTTGCCATTGCCATTAACATTCAATTAGCCTAAAGTGCTTTGAATTGTATTCTTTCCAAGCAAATCTTGCACTTGAGATTGCTAAACATTGAGTTACTGTTTGTTTTAGTGACAGTTGTTAAAAATGCAGTACCTGTACTGTGTAAAATCCTGCAAGTAATGTTTGTATTTGTATTCCTTCAGAACATAATTATGTCAAGTGCAGCAGAAAGGGTAAGGTTTTGATTTTTAATCCAATATTGTGTCTTCAGCCATACATAAATTTGATTCTTTACATTTTGGCTCCTATTATCTCTGTGATAAGTTGTCTGCCACCGGAGCAGTGATACCTTTTACAGTAATTTGTTATTCATAGGCAAGGCAGGACCTGTGTACTTGATCAGCTTTGCACTGTGTTTGAAGCACTATATTTGAACCATTTTGCAAGAGCAAGATATTCATTATAAATTATTAAAGCAATGCTAATGATCCTAAAGCCAATGCTATTGCACAATTTGTTCTGAAAAGGTTAATATTTTTGCACAGCTGACCACTTCAAAAAACAGTAACAGTATTAACAGTAGGTAGGCTGGAATAGCACTGTAGCAAAGATAACTGCAGGATATTTTAATTAAGAGACTCAAGTTGCTGAGATGCAGTAATTTAGGATGATCTGTTTCTGGATTGTAAGTCACACGTACAAGCACCTTCATGTAGTAGATATCTCCATCAGTATATTCACATGGTGAAGTTACAGTGTTTTCTTTAAATAAATTACTATAAAGTTAGTTATTGATTTTGGTTCCAAGAACAGAGAGCTGGGCATTTGAGTTTAACATGGATCATAGTTTTAACTTAATATTTAAATATTAAGTGGCACTATTGAATCCTTCACACTCCTATATTCCTACTATGTTGATATACCCTGCATTCCTACTGTGTTGAAATCAGGACTCATTGCAGTCTCCTACTGCAACCCATTCTTCTCCAGAACTTAGACTGAAATTCTTTATTACCTTGTATTTCTTTCTTTTTACAAATTCAGACTTTTAAAACCTAAGCTTAGCATTGCCTGAGGTATAAGTTTACAAAATGACACTTTTCCCACAAAACCATCTCCACTGAGAATGCGAATCAAGAATTTGGGGTAGTTGGGGGTTGCCCTCCACATTTTTTATCTGGGGAGCACCCACCTACTGCCTTTGGAGGGCACTTATAAAACTGTATTATCTAGTTCCTGACATTTTCTTTAACTCACTCTCCAGTGTTGTCGGCACCTGATACTATACGAAATGCCCTTCAAGTTAGCTTATCGGTTATGAAAAAGTGTCAATTGATAATTTGTGTGCATTACTGGTTACAGTAATAAATGAGCAATTCACAGGCTATGAGCTCAGATCCTACCATGAACTGAGGCGAAATTGAATTCGATAAATTCAGTAACCTGTGGGTTAGCATCTATAAAGAATGAAATCAGCTGATTATCCTCAAAACCACTAATGCCCATTAGGGAAGGAAATCTGCCAATCTGGCTTTCAAGTGACTGGAACCCCAAATACAATGTAATTGTAATTCCACATCAAGTGTCCTGGCAAACCACTCCATCAGAGGAGCAATTGCTGAAGAGAGGTTCACTACTGCTATTTTAGGGCAAATAGAAGTAGACAACAAATGTGGCCCTGCCAATGTTGCCCAGATCATGACAATGAACAAAACAATATGGCAAAGTTTGAGAAAGCTACCCAAGATAGATATGCTTTATGAAGTGTGCAAAATGTTTGTGCCAAAAATTGATTCTTTTAAAAATCAGGATATTAACGTCTTTTTCTTATCTGCAGCATTTGGAACTGAGAGGACCATACGATATTGCTAACCTGTATCCTTGTCCAAATATGTTGGTATAGAAAACATTTTTGCACTGCATGCATGGAGCTTACTTCTAAATTAAGCACATGTAAAAAGTATTTAACTTTCTAATAAAATAAACTCAGCTTCTGTTTTATGTAGCACTATATTGCACAGTTGAGGATTTTTAAAAACTACTTATGACACTGAACTTTCAAGTTCACCACTGGGAAAGAGTGAAGAAAATGTCTTGAATGAAGAATCTGTTTCAGATCAGGTATATTTTAGTAATAAGTTGTATTAATGAATGATGCTTGTGATTGGTGTAACACTTTTCACATTCAGTGTTCCATAGCTCTTCGTAGTTGTTTACTTTCAGAGTTCAGTACTATGCACACAAATATATATGAGCGATATCCTGCAAGATGAATAAATGATTATTTAAGCTATTTTTATAGAGGTAAGGTTTTAGGAAGGAATGTTGGCCATTGATGCTACAAAAGCCTCCTGCTTTTCTTCAAATAATTACAATCACTTAAATAGGTAGGTAGGATTTTAATTTGTCTATTCATCCAAAAGATGGGCTCCTATCAATGTAGCATTTGCCCAATACTGCTCTAGAATGTAGCCTAAATTGCAGTCAGAAGCCTAGCATTGGGCTTGAACCATGGCCTACTTGCCCAAGAGTGAGTGTGCTACTAACTGGACTAAGTGACAAATTATGTATTACTTAAAGTCAGGCAAAGGTTGAAATAAGTAACACCCTCATTCCTACTTTGAATTAAATTTCACACCATTATTATCGCATGGTTCTTGACAGCCAATAACTACCAATATTCCATGTGATTCATTGATCTCATCTTAATCTTGTACCCAATGAGGTCTTGCTTTGTAAGCTCCATAATAGAAGCTTATGCTTTGTGTGCACCCCATGCACAGAATGCAATGTAGAGAAAAGAATCGGTGAAATAACTAGATTGCCCATAATAAGGCCGCAGCAATCAATTATTAAGGATACAAAACCAGGAATGATATTCATTATGCTGATAGAGATGTTAACTAGACCTAACTTCCATGTATAATTTACATTGAATAATAAAATTTTATAATAGTAAAAGCTAGTTATAGGGGTAAGAAAATATTATTGCTATACTATAAAGTTGTAGTCCTTGACTAAGTTACTGCAAGGGGGTTGCTTTTTGGCTTAACTGAAGGAGATGCCAAAGCTGCCGTGTCAACCAACTGCAGAGCAGCCCTTTTGCATGGAGGTAAGTAATGCACTCAGATGGAACAGCCTTAGTCATTTAATATTTTCACCAGCGGGCATGAAGTGGCATGTGCAGACAATATGTCACAAGTAGTTTCACGACAGTGGGAAGGCAGATCGCCGAGGAGCTCATTGTAATACATCATATTAAAAGGCCATCCCACCAGGCTCTTGGACCCCTGCCAGATCATCCATTCACATCAGCGGGAAAGCACATCGACGTATTTCACAGCAGCACGCAGGCGACGTGCACTTGCTGGCCTTCACTTTGGGGGAGCTGAGCTCAGTGAACAGCATAGTTTTCCACAAATCGCTTTGCAGGCCTTAGGGGCACCGGGGAGGCCAAGGTGAAGTGCCGCCCTGCCTGTTTTTGGGGGGGTGGTGTCTGGGAGCAACTGCCCAGCCTCTGGGGCGACTATTGCTGTCGTTGGTGGTGGGGGGCGGGCAACTGCTGCCCTGGCGTTGGATCCCGCGCACAAAGAATTGAGGTGGGGGGCCGTGTAGACGAACAAAGTGGCCACCTGTATAAACTGACCATCCTTCTGCAGGGACCTGGTCATTCACATCTGCTGCTTACTGCAGGACTTGGCACCCAGGGAACATGGAGGGCATCCAATACCAGTGGCTGTGAAAGTGACCGCGGCGTTCAATTTCTAAGCCAATGGCTCCTTTCAGGGCTCCACAGGTGACCTCTGTGGGATATCACAAGCCACCACCCGCAAATGCATCCATGAGGTCATGATGCCATCTTCTCGAGGGCACAACTTTGTGCATTTTGCCCAGGACAGCCAGGATGCAAGGGCCATTGGATTCATCTGGATCTCGGGATTCCCACAGGTGCAGGGTGCGATCGACTGCACCCATGTAGCACTCCGGTCTCCGTCGTTGCACACAGTGGACTACATTAACTTCAGGGGATTCCACTCAATGTGCAGCTGATATGCAACCACCAGAAACGCATCCTGCAGGTGTGTGCACTGTTTCCAGGGAGTTTGCATGATGCTTACTTCCTCAGTCACTCGCAGATCCCTGGAATCTTCCAGAGTCCGCAGAGGCTGCGGACGTGGCTCCTCAGGGACAAGGGCTAGTGGCTGATGACATTGTGCAACAGTCTCAGACTGCAGCAGAGCAGTGGTATAATGAGGCTCACGCTGCAGCTCGCAACTTGGTGGAGCAGACCATCGGGATGCTGAAGATGAGGTTTTGGTGCCTGGACCGGTCTGGTGGAGCCCTGTAATACAGTCCACAGAGGTTGTCGCACATTGTCATCGTCTGCTGCAGCCTTTACGACCTGGCACTCCAACGGGGCATGAGCTGGCTGAGGAAGAGTTGGAGGAGCTGCGCATCTCCTCCGATGAGGAGGATGCCGAGGGGGATGAGGGTGAGGAGGCCCTCGGAGGTGACGGTGACAGGGATGAGGCCCTTGCACTGGTTAGACAAGGCAGGCATGGTCAGAAGGCCCTCATAGCTGCTAGATTTGTGGAGGATGATGACATGCAGTGAGGTGACCCCATAGATCATCTCAGCGCATTTGTGAACGTTTGACTCCAGCCTGGCTTATGGCAGCGTGAGTACCCTCTGAGGAATTCTCCTGTCAAGGAGTTACAGTGGAGACCCTAATAATCGCTCGATTGCAGGAGGATGACGGCGACATGCTGTGAGGACACTCCATAAATCTTCTTATAACCTCTGAGAGAGTCTGACTCCTGTCTGGCTTGCGCTCCATGATCAGGGTCATATCATAGAGATGCAGTCAAACTTTAGAGGCACCTAATGCTTTGTCTGCCTTCAGGAGCTGGAGCACAGCATCATTGGCCACAGATTCTGAAGTGTTGGAGCCCAGCCTCTCCTTAAAGGTGCTGAGAGCACATCAAGAGAATGAGAGAACTTTGTGGCGCCTGCCCACTACATTCTGGCAGCTATGACAAGTACCGCTGAGATGCAAGCATCAGTAATGTTTCTAGGGACTGTGTCGGTGGACCATCACTTTGGCCTGAAGGCTGCACCGCACACAAGTAAAGGCCCTGGACCGAGACACGTGCCTTTATCTTGTGCACAAAGGTTTCACATCTGAGTGACAAGAACACTGCTCATCAGAACAAGGAGCCATAGGCAGGGAGACATTCTTGGGAGTTTATTGACAATAGTGAACAGTATGTACCAGCGATTAACACCCGCACACAGACTGTGTAACTCATTCTCAACTTTCCTAACCCTGCCCCTACGTCTTGGTGCTCCCTGGACTTCCACAGTGGAGGTGGAGGCGGCCTGCTCACTACAATGCCCTGTCTGTAATGACTTTGGCGGGCAGAATATGACCTCTGGAGGGCTGAGAATTGGAAGGCCTTGGACTGCTTTCAGGGTCCTGCTGTGTGGCAGTGGCACCCTCTTTGGCCTGTGAAGCTGTAGCTGCTGAGATCACAGGAAAAGGGGAATCGAATGGGCCGGTCACTCCCAGAGTCACCTGGGTGGAGGGGGCCGGAATGTACACCTGCTGATCCTCCTCCCTATGGGTCCTGTGGACCTCTGGCTGATTCCTTGAGGGGAGGGGGTAGCTGGAGCAAGACCGAGCTGCCCTACACACCTCTCATACACATTGTTGTAGGCCAACTATGGTATCAGCGATAGAGTTGAGCCCATGCAGCAATGCAAGAGCGACATCCTGGACCAAGGTCTCCATGGCGGCCGCCATCCTACCAGTGTTGAACTCGGTGCATCGCATGCCAATGCACCATCACCTCAGCCTGAAGGTGAACGGACTCCTCCAACATGCCTTGCAATCTGAAGAATGCAACGGACATCCCTTCCTGGTGCCCCCGAGCTTGCCTTTGCAGCTCCAGCAACTGTGACATGACTGAATCCAGAGGCTCGTCATCTGACCCAGACTTAGCAAATTTCTGGCCTCCAGCAGTCCTCCAAATTTCAGGGACCGCTGCCTGCTGTGGATCAGACAGTGCGATGTGCTCACCAGATTGTGATCTCATGCCTGTCCTAAAGCTAGGTCCCACCAAAGTGTGTCTCTCTGTGCTGGTGGAGAGTGTGGATGAGCGCTGTGACGGAACTTCGAGGAGGGTACCTTCAGATTCCCCTCTTTGGGGCTTGATTGGAGGTCCCGGGTCATGGACTCTGTTGGCTGTTTGCCAGATGTGCCTTCGAAAGCAAGGGGAGATAATTAGTGCATGGCAGTGGCCTGTGAAAGAGGACACATCACTCACGGCATGGTTGCCTGATGGATGTTGCACTGATGGATCTTCACTTGGTAGCGCAGGACCGGTCCAGATCCACACCAGCCAGCTGGATGGCTCTGTTTTCAAAGTCCTTGAGGACCTTGATTTCGAGCATTCCACCACCGGTCTGCGGCCCCTCTCTCTTGTGTGCCAGGTTGCCCTGTGTGGATAAAGATGGAGAAAGAGGAAGCAAGATGCCTGTCAGGCCAGATGATAAATGTCCCTGGCCTGTGCGGGTGGTCCCATGGATGGGCTGAGGACAATGACGGTGTGTGTGAGAGATTTGTGATGTCCCTTGAACTGGCAGAGAGTGAGGGCCCTGTGGATGTGTGCTGGGTTTGTAAGTGTGAGAGTTGAGAGTGATGAAAAGAGTGACTTACCCTGGCGGAGTGGAGGAGATCATTCATCCTCTTCCGGCTCTGGGTGGCTGTCCTCTTCTGAAGAGCATTGGTGCTGACCATGGCTGCCTCTGCCTCCCAAGCTGGATTGCTTGCATTGCTACCCATCCTGCGACAAGAGCAGGGGTAGAGGACATCCCGGCAGGCCTCCACAGCATCCAGCAGTCGCTCGAGGGACCTGTCATTAAACCGCGGAGCTGTGAGCTTTTTCCCTTTGCTGGCCACGTCTCCCAGGCAGCAGCGGTGAGCTGGTAGTGATGTGCTGGTGGCTGCCTTTTAAACATGGTGGTCGGCCTGATGCAATGGCAGGCTGATGGTGGGAGGGCAAATGAGAGCCCACCCGCCATGGAAACAGTGTTTCCCAGGAATGCATGAATAATGAGGTAGGTTTGGGAAGATACGGCATGAAAACCAACCATCGTCATCAGTAGAACACTATCGCGCTTAGTGCAAATTTGGGAAAATTCCATCCAGTGTGTTTATTTCTTCCCCAAAGATTACTGGTAAAACTTAGTGCTATGAGAGATTTTTATTATCAGGAAGGTAAAGTCCAAAGACAGTGAAACAATGGGTATTTGCATTCAAAAAGGGAAAATATGTATAAAGGAGCAAAGGCTGTGTATAAGGGAAGGCAGTCTAAGAATCAACAAGTGTGACGCCTTCAGCCTGTATGTACCAAACTGTTACCTTTAGGGACTGAAGTTAAGGGAACCTACTTTGAATTTGACTGTTCAGGGTATTGTTTACTTTGCCTGGTCCTTTTGAAAATATGTGTCTTACTGTTGCCTTAACGAAAACGTGTCAGATTAAATAGGGGATTTAGAAGTTGCCATAATTTGTAGATCTATGTATGTATTTAAAGTCATTTCTTCTAATAAATGTTTAATCTAGTTTTGTAAAACCCTATAACCCTATAAGACTTAGTGGTATTATTACTACTGAATTCAAGGCATGCATCTCGAAACTTATACAAATTACAAAACAAGTTGTGGCAGTTGTTTCAAGTTTCCCTTTGGGATTTGAACACCTCAGCATTTACCATCAGCTGTGCCATAACAGTAAGTTTAATATTTTCTCAATCCATTGCCTGTACTAAATGTGGTACCACACAAGTTTATAGTATGTCTACTTTTGATTAATATGGTGAACAGAATTTTTGAGCAAAAAGTCTGTGGTGCCGTATATTATCAAGGGCAGCCCTGTCAGAAAGGAATGCAAGAGCAAGTGTCAGGTTAGGAACTCGTGCAGTATTCCAGAGATGATCCTATATCCTACAGTATGAAGTGGAGTTTAAAACAGTCATGCAGGAGCATTGCACCAACTTGATGTGAAAATCTGGGCTTCAGTCTCAATCTGTTTCAAGATTTTGTGGTCACACAAAATAAGTCAGCCTCAAGTGCCCATTGCAGACTAAACATGGATGTTATTTTACTCACCTAAAATTTGCTTGGTGTAGATAATTATACAACTTTCTGTGTACAATATAACATTTTCAAAATGCCATTGTTTTCTGTAATGCTGAAATGAACAGGAACATATGTTGTAGTAAAGAATGGGCTGAAGGGCCTCCCTGTGTTCCTATACTGGCTGCATGAATGAACTCACTTTAAACTAACCTTTGAATCGTGTTTTCAAAACAGAAACCAGAAAGACTGCATTAGGCGTGATCTATACAATGAGGAAAGTTCCAGCAACTGAAGAGAAGGATGAAGGGAGACCTCTTTCCAAACGAGCTAAGACCAAAAGTGACTGATGATGGGAAAACGCCATTGTCAGACTTATAACTGGATTTCTAAATTTGCAAACATACTTGTTTTTTTTACAAATAACTGCATTGAAATTGCACTGTTAATTAAATTACAATGCTCTTATAATTACCATTTAACATTTTATTCATCAGTGATCTTGAATGCACAAAATTAGGAGCTTGTGACTAATTAAGTTCTGCAGCACATTAAACATCTGTTAGCTCAAAATAAAATTCTTTTAAACCTGATTTTCTACTTGGTGAGAAATTCATTTTCAAAGATGCTAGTGGGTACAACTTCAGAAAAAGTGAATATCCTTGAACAATGCACCACAACTGACATAGTTCTCATCCATCTTGCAAGCTTTTATTAAATTCTTATAGAAAGGAGTATCTATCAGACAGTAGCATCAAGGTAGATCGAATACTTGGAGACTTTGATAGAATTAGAGTAGGCAATCATAAGTCATCAGATGGGGTCAGAGTAAAGGGGAAAGTAAAAAAAGCCTAAATCAGGGCTAATGTGCATGTATGTGAATGCACAGAGTGAGATTAAGAAGACTAGTGAACTGCAGGCACAGGTTGAGGAATGGAACTATGATATTATTGCTATAATGGAGACCTGGCTCAACAAAGGGCAGGACTGAATGTTAAATATTCTTGGGTACAAGATGTTTAGGAGAGACGGGAAAGGAAGAAAAGGGGTTGGTGGGGGAAGTGGCAATATTGGTTAGAGATGGCATTACAGTACTGGAGAGAGAGGATGTTCCAGGGGGGTCAAGGACAGAATCTCTCTGGCTAGAGGTAAGGGATGAAAAAGGTGCAATAACGTTGATTGGTGTTGTATATAAATGGTGTATATAATGGTGGAAGGGATGTGGAGAAACAAATTTGCAAAGAAATTACGCAGAGGCTGCAAGAATTATAGTGTAATCATAATGGGGGACTTCAATTATCTAAATATAGACTGAGGTGGGAATAGTACAGAGGGATGACAGTTCCTGGAATGTTCAAGATAATTTTTCTGCAGCAGTATGTTTCCAGCCCAATGAGGGGGCATGCACTTTTGGACCTGGTTCTGGGGAATGAATTGGCCCAAGTGGATCAAATATCAGTGGGAGAGCCTCCAGCAGGCAGTGACCATTGTATCATATGGTTTAGGTTAATCATGGAAAAGGACAGGGAACAATTCAGAGCAGAGATAATTAATTGGGAAAAAGTCAACTTCAATGGGATGAGAAAGCATCTGACTTGAGTGCGTTGGAATCAAATGTTGGCAGAAAAGACGGTGGCTGAACAATGGACCACCTTCAATGAAAAAGTATCGCAGGCAATATCAAAGTATATTCCCTTGAAGGGGAAAGGTAGGATAAATAAATCCAGAGCGCCCTGGATGACGAGAGAGAAGTAAAAATGAAAAGTGTGCATGTGACAGATGTCAGGTAGAAAATACAATGGCGAGTCAAGCTGAATATAGAAAGACCAGGGGGAAATGACGAAACTAATAAAAGCAAGGAGCAAGCCTAAAAAGAGGCTGGCAACTAACATGAAAGTGGCTCTGAGCATGTAAATAATAAAAGGTTACTTAAAGATTAGAGACAAAAAAGGGGACTTGTGGAGGTGTTGAATGAGTGCTTTGCGCAAAGGAAGAGAATGCTACCCAGGCTGTGGTGAGAAAGTAAGTAACTGGTACACTAGAAGAACCTACAATTGAGAGGAAGGTAGTGTTGGAAAGGCTATCTTTACTTAAAATAGATAAGGTACCAGGACTGGATGAGATGCATCCAAGGGTACTGAGGGAAGTGAGAGTGGAAATTACAGAGACATTAGTGGTAATCTTCCAGTCTTAAGACACAAGGGAGGTGCCAGAGGACTGGAGAATTGTGAATGTTACACACTTGTTCAAAAAGGAATGCAAGGATAAAGCTAGCAACTACAGACCAGTCAATTTGACCTTAGTGGTAGGGAAACTTCTGGAAACCATAGAATGGGATAAAATCAATAGACAAGCGCAGGATAATTAAGGAAAGCCAACATGGATTCATTAAGGGGAAGTAATGTTTAACTTGCTGGAGTTTTTTGAGGAGGTAACGAGAAGGTTGATAAGGGCAATGCTGTTGATGTGTATATGGATTTTCAAAAATCATTTGATACAGTGCCACACAACAGATTTAAGCAACATCCTAGGTCATGGAATAAAAGTGAAAGTAGGCACTTGGATAAGAAATTGGCTGAGTGACAGGAAACTGAGTTGTGATAAATGGTTGTTCTTCAGATTGGAGGAAGGTTTGTAGTGGAGTTCCCCGGGAGTCAGTGTTGGGACCTTTGCTCTTCCTAATGTATGTTAATGACCTAGACTGGTGTGCAAGGCATGATTTCAAAATTTGCAGATGATACGAAGATTGGAAATGTTGTCAACTGTGATGGGGATAGCCTTGAACTTCAGAAGGACATAGACATGTTGGTGGATTGGGCAGATAAGTGGCAGATGAAGTTCAATGCAGAGAAGTGTGAGGTGATTCATTTTGGCAGAAAGAATATGGTGAGACAGTATAAAATAAAGGGGAAGCCTCTAAAGGAGGTGCAGAAACAGGGACTTCGATGTATACATACATAGGTCATTGAAGATGTCAGGGCATATTGAGAGCAGTTAAAAAAACATATAATATCTTTGCCTTTATTAATAAAAGCATTAAGTACAAGAGTAAGGAGGTCATATTGAACTTGTATAAGGTATTAGGTCTCAGCTGGAGTACTGCATCCAGTTTTGGGTGCCATACTTCAGAAAGAATGTGAAGGCTTTGGAGAGAGCACACAGGAAATTCACAAGAATGATTCCAGCGATAGCTGTAGTTATGAGGATAGATTGGAGAGGTTGGGACTCTCTTCCTTGGGGAAAAGAAGGCTGAGAGGAGACTTGATAGAGGTATTTAAAATCCTGAGAGATGAGTAGGGTAAATAGTGAGAAACTACTCCCACTCAAGAGAACAACAAGAAATAGAGGGCACAGATTCAAAATAATTGGCAAAAGGAGTAAATGTGATGAGGAAAATGTTTTTCACACAGAGGGTGGTTGGAGTTTGGAATAAACTTCCTGAAAGGAAGGTGGAGGCAGGTTTGATTGAGGTATCCAAAAAGGAATTGGATTGCTATCTGAAGAGAGAGAGAATGTGCAAGGTTACAGGGATAAGGCAGGGGAGTGGGACTAGGTAGAATGCTCTTTCAGAGAGCCAGTGCAGACTTGATGGGGCGAATAGCTGCCTCCTGCACTGTAAAAATACTGTGATACTGTGAAATAATATGATTTAGATATCAACAACAACTTGCATTTATCCCTAGTACAACAAATATTGGCTGTTTTGCATCTGAATCTTATCACCCAGCCGTGAACTATTGTGTAAACCAACTAAGAAAGGAGGATCAGGAGATTATGTCATATTTGTCTCTCTTCAAAACATAACATCACTGACCCATAGTTTTTTAAGCTACGGACCCTGCATTGTAAACCTGCAATGGGCTCTGTGGAGTTGTGGTGTCCTATAAGATCATTCTACTTTCTGTATTTGCATATTCTTTCTGTTGTATAGCAATGAACATCATCTGAGATGAAGCCAATGTTTGCCAATGCCTTAAAGAATTTTCTGAAAATATGGGGATGGAGGGGGTTGATGATCTTGGTTTGGGGCAGGGTGTGGGCACCCAATCATGGAGGCTCTTCATGAAGACACCTTGATCCAGAAGGTAAGTGTAAAGGCACTTAATTCCTGAATCCTTCAAGTTTTCACCTCAATTGATGTGCCTGGTTTCCCAACGCTGATGTGAGGTGATGCATTTAGTTTGGAAAATAAGTGTCTGAATGAAAAAGAGGAGCATAGGGATCTTGGGTACAGCTACACAAATCACCAAAGTAGCAATGCAGGCTAATAAGGCTATTTTTAAAAAAAACACAAAACATTGGGGTTCATTTCTAGAGGGATGTTAAACTTGTATCGACCCTTGGTTCGGCCATATTTGGAGTACTATGAACAGTTTGGTTTCCATATTGTGAAAAGGATATAGAGACACTTAAGGTGCAACAAAAGATTTACCAGAATGATACAAGAACTAACAGGTTATACCTATAAGGAAAGATTGAACAGGCTGAGATTCTTTGTTTGAAAACACTGCGGTGACTTGATAGATGCCTTTAAGATTATGAAAGGGTTTGAGCAGGCAGATATAGAGAAGTTGTTTCCAATTGTGGGGGAGACCAGAACTCAGTGTCATAAATATAAGATAGTCACTAATAAATCCAACAGTGAATTTAGAAGAAAGTTTCCCCAGAGAGTGGTTAGAATGTGGAACTTTGCCGAAGGGATTAGTTGAGCCATGTAGTATTGAAGCATTTATGATGAGGCTATATGTATATATATATATAATATGGAAGCAAGGAACGGAAGGATATATTGATGGTCATGGGGTTAGATGAAGAAGGGTGAAAGGCCTGAGGAACATAAATCGTGGCATACACCTGTTTGGCTAAATGGCCTGCCTCCCTGCTGTAAATACTATAATGTTAACATGAGCCAATAAGGGAAAGGAAAATTGAAGACATTAGGGTACACAACTTGAGAATCCAAGACAGCTGGGGTCTGAAAAAAAATCTGGCAAAGTGGTAAAGAATCTAGTAGCTTTGGACAGGAAGAAAGTAGGTTGACACTAAAGGTGAAGCACACCCTAAAACTGTTCACATTGAGAGCCCAACTGTCACCCTTCTCCCCATCCCTGATATGCTGCCTCATCCATTGACTGAACCTAAAGTTGAGGTTTAAATCAGTTAAAGCCAGACAACTAAAAACTAACTAATTGAGTGATTGGGTACTAGCCCTCAAATTTAGGCTGACCTTCGTGTAAGGTCAAAGGCAGGAGTGTGATGAGGAACTGAAGTAACAAATGATTGGGCTTGGAATTATGCTTGCAAATGTGTTCAGGAGTCTTATCTCAATCCTGTATTTGGTCTCCCTAGTGTAGAGGAAACTGCACCATTAATAGTGGATACAGTTTAGTGGAAATGCATGTAAACTGGGAGGAGGTAAGTGGATAGATGTTGGAACTCCTGCATTTGCAAGGGAAGGTGCCAGCGAAAGGACAACAGTTTGTATGGGTGCCAGAGGAGTGAATCAGGACATGGAGGGAGGGGGGAATGCATTTATTGGTGGGGTAATGTAGATGGCAGAAATATGGGAGGGTGATCTGGTGAATATGGTTGGTTATTGGGGGGAAAAAGCAGTACCCAATCCTGGTGGAGTTGTATTGTGGATGAAGGAGAAAAAAACATGTGAAATGGGAAGGACCACAACAGAACATGGTCCTCGACTAAGAAAAGTACATTGCCATTGCTTTGATATGGAAGGTGCTATCACCAACACAAATATAACAATCAGGAGAAAGGAATGGAGTCAGAAAATAGGATAGGAAGAAGTATCTTGGTAGTTGTGGTAATTGTTGTTTCCAATGGACATTACCGGAAAGCCCTGTGACTGGACGTAATTAGTTACCCAATTATTTGGATATTTGCTGTGCCACATACTGAATGCACAGCTTTAATCTCACTGCAGAAGATTGGTAGGTCCTTTGAATTGTTAAATCACAATTTCCTATTAGGTCGCACTGATATCTTAACGGTCTACTGTTTTGTATCCCTTACCTTCACAAATGTCACAAATGTCAGCACTCTGATGTGAATGATGTGATATAATTACTAGCATGCTTGAAATTATTTTTTAAGAGTCTCAATCCCATGTTCATACTTTATTTATGTTCTGTCTACAATGCTGCTTTCAATATTTTCTGAGAAAAATCTCAGGTAAAAATACAGAAAAGGACCATACAAAAGCTTTTGTTTTAAAATAGAACTCAATGCAACATGAAATATGTCAGAAATTGCCCCCTTTTTGCAGAAGACAAGCGGATAAACATTGTGGGACACCGTATCGTGCTGGTGGAGCTTCAAGCATGTAATCTTGGGCAGCCTGCCCATAATTATCCAAAAGCAGAGGCTGGGCACAAGAGCCCACCAATGGTGAAAGCCCCTTGCCTACATTTGCTGAGATCAGGTTGCATTCTGTTCTGCCACATGTCCATAGGTATGACATTATAAATCCCCGAGTCTTCCTGTCCTCTCAGCAACCACCAGAATCAAACCATCTTTCCTTGCTAAACTTTCCCTTAGCTGCATCCCATTATTGTGCCACCCAATACAAAATTCACATTTTGTCCAAGCTATTGGAATCATATTCTATTTTTAAAAGTAGCCTTACTCTTTCTTAATTCAATTGCAGATAAATAACAGTAAATGCTTAAAATGTATGCAAAATTTACAAATTTAAAACATTATATAAATATACAAATTTTACATCATAAATACAGTCAATCACATCCTAATTATTCAGTTCATAAGCTTCATAAGTCCTCACTGACTTTCCATATACAGTACTTACTCACACCTTCATTTCATTCAAGATCCCAGTTTCAAATCCAACTATTTTTAAATAACTTTTAATAATTGAATTGCCATCTCAATAGACATGGTGGGGGGAATGTTATGGAACTTAATTACGCCATTGCTGATTAGATATCAAATAGTGAAACCTTTCAAGCAAGTGTTTAAAAACCTTATCCCTCCCAGTGTGTCTAAAACTTTAACCATACACCAACAAAACACTGCAACTTTCAGATCTCCAGTGTCACCCAGCCTTGTTCCTTCAACGTTCCAGAATCCCAGAGTAAACTTTGTTACTGACAGTCAAAAAGATCAACAGAGATTCCAATCTTCTTTGAATACAATCTTGACTTTTCAGGTCTCTTAGTCCATTTTCATCAAGTTAAGAACTGAAGCGATTGCAATAAATTATCACATTACCACAACAAGTTTAAATTATTAAACTCAATTCTAAGGACAAATCAATTGTGAGTGTGTTGAAGTTCTCACAAATCGCCACACTAGGAGAGTGCACCTGGCATTCTTGGGAGAGGGGGGTGGGATGTAATTTTTTTTCGCACTGCAGCAAACTTCACTTTGGTGACTTCTGTGAGTTTTCCATAAATTGGTTAAGGATTTCCTTTGTGCCAGTCTGCCACTGTAGAACAAGATCTAGTGGTGTCTGTGCATTCTGTAATAAGACAGCACCAATTACAAAATGCAACTGTTACAATTCAATATGTTAAAAAGTGTTAAAATATTGTGAAATGCTCACAGCAATACATTGTTGTACATATTCTTAAAACTTCCATGGTGTTACAGTGTGATTCCACAATGTGTACAAAATGGGAAAGGCTGAAATACTGCACCCTATTTGCCTGCTTTTCCTGTTCTAATTTCAGACCTGATCCACAGGCTTTCAATTCACCTCCTAATCCCTTCCTTGGGTTGCCTCCCACTGATATAGCTATTCACATGTTCTTTGTATCTTCAAGGTCTTTAATTTCTCTCATGCTTCTCTATTATCTGATGTAAAAATCATGCTGGCCATCTAATAATTTCTGCTTTTTGTTTTAAGCAGGTGATAGGTCAGACAAGTCACCTTTCAAGTGCTGCTGACAGACCTATGGTATTTCCAGCTTTCCTTTAAAGATTTGGAGTATATTTCCTCTTAAGTTTTTTTTTAAATAAATTTGCATCCAAGCATTTTGTTGATCATCCGAGTTGATTATTTTTTGAGTCCAGGCAATTTCTGTACTACACTTACATCTCGCAAAGCTCTCCCTAAGGACCACTTTTGAGTTTAAAGTGAGCAGCTATGTTGAGATTGGTGCTGTGGAGATGTAGACTTTACATAACTTGCCTGTCAAAATACGGTGCTGTGCAGTTGCGCATATGCTGAAGGTAATACTGACTGGCATGACAATCAGTTGGTGTTATAGTCAACGCACACTTTATTCAACAGTACAAGAACATGTTTAAACCGCTCTTTAAACTTGTCAAACTGATTACTCCAAAATCTAAACCATTTAAAGTTATTTAATTCACATTATCTTGGAATTTATTTTAAGCACTGAATCCCCAGTTTACTGTTGTATTTATGCTGCTTAGTGGAAATTGTTAGATAATTCAAATTTTCTATTATGAAAAGTTACTTCAGGTTATCACCAACATTATATTCACTGATTTTGAAGATTCTCGCTACAAATTCGATTTATTGTACAACTGCTTATAATGGACAAAATATCTGTCGGCAAACAACACAATTTCTAAGTGACTTACACTACCGAACAATGAAGGTTGCTTTAACGTTGGAGATCAACGGCAAATGTATTAAGTGCTTAGCTTTATTTTGCATTTTATCTTAGCGAACCCCACTTGCCAATATTACTTCCCACAATTTAAACAAAATGAGAAGATTTAAAATACTTATAGCCTATATATTGTTTCAACAATGTAGTACTACATGTGGTCCTTCTAACAGTGTGATTGAGCTGAAAAATGTTATTTCCACAAGTGTATGAGAAACAATATGCTCCATCTAATTATAATCATACATGATTAATCACAAGTAAGCTTTTTGATGTCAGGATTCCGCTTGATTAAGTCGGATAATTACCACTCAAAAGATAAGTCCTAAATTTAAGGTCAAATCAACCAGAATCATCCTGATACCATTCTGGTCTACATCTGGAGTTGGCTACTGAACAAAAGCGCCGAGGACAGAGCTACTGCGCTAAACAAGTTCCTTCTAGCATTGTACTATCTTAAAGGTATTAACTTCGTTCCAAAATTGCTGATTAAACCCGAAATGTTCCGGCTATGAAAGAACATAGAGGAGGGGATGGGGAAGGGGTGAATTTCCTCAGGGCTTCTGGCATTCCACCACTCAAAGGTGTAAATGGATTTTTCACTGAGTTTACAGCGGTGAAACGGAAAAAGTCCGCAGAAAATTTTACCCCTCAACCACCCAATGTATTCGTTGGCATCCGATTTCCACTAACTTTCTGATACGCCATTCAAGAGAAAATAAAACCCGAAAATCAAAGGGCTTTATAGAACTAGAGATTCCAATGGCTCTAAATGTTGTCTTACTGATTGCTATTTAGCTGCTTTAAGCTAACCCTGGTCATATCCTTTGTTAGCCACTGAATCTCCTGGTATATGTTCTTCAAAATGATTAACAAATTATGCCATTTTAAAAAACAATCTTCAAAGAATCTAACTTCAACAAATTCCGCTTTAAATCCCGTAAAGGTTGCAAGTGAATATATTTGTCTATTATTGCACTTACGCTGTTTTTTAAAGTTGGATTGGCTCCGTAAATCATCAGCAGCTTCATCAGTCGGTAACGGCTCAGTCTGACTGCATCGTGCATAGGAGTGTCCCCTTCCTTCAGAAAGTGACATTTGGGAGATAAAGGTTACTATTCAGTAAAATCACATTGTTTTCACCATAGTCAGAAGCCCGGCTCTATTGTTTAAAATTCCCCAAAAATAGCCTCTGAAAAATCCACAGAGGTAAGGCGCCTGTTTACCTAGAACAAGTGCATTCTCTCTGGATATACCTCACTCTCACTGGACACACCTCACTCACCCAAGTCAACGTAGCTTAGGCACGGCGAACCAGTCAGTGATGTAAATGTTCTTTATTACTATACAACAGGCAGAATACAAGTACTGTTCCCAAATTAAAATGGGTGCAATGCTGAAACAATTGTAAGCTCCCACAATGGAATATTAAAACGTGGGTTGGTTTTCCTCTTTCCACCCCCAATTCCCAGCTTAAGCACAAATCCTCCCATGGCTGCCCTCCACTTGACCTGATATAAACTAGCTAGTCCTTCTAAGTTCCAATTAGCTGCAGATGCCCAATATTCCCCTGGTGCAGAACCTGCTTTTAGTAAGATCCTGTGCCTAGTAGTGGGCTGGAGGCGGATGCAGGAAAGTCAACTTTTGCAGCAAGCCCAAGAGGCCGACAGTAGCAGCGACCATCAATTTTGACACCTAATGTCCAAAACCAAGGGTTTCCAGCCAATAGTCATTCTGCTGGCCATATGGCAAGTAACGTATCTTGTTAGCGCCTCCAGAACTGTGTTCACAGTCCTTCCTCAGATCCTCTGATCTGAGGGAGCTGTGTTTAAGTTAGGTTATAATTTTATAAATTTATATATAAGTTTATATATCATCGCGGAATTTAAACACTGTTATAGCCTCGTCTTTTACAGCTCTCTTTTACAGAAGAAATGAGTCCAATATAATCATAAGGCAGATAGATAGACAGACGAATAGATAGATAGATAGATAGATAGATAGATAGATAGATAGATAGATAGATAGATAGATAGATAGATAGATAGATAGATAGATAGATAGAAAGATTTTTTACATGAGTTAATACATACTATATCTCTTGCATTCAGATCTGCTCCACATGCAATAAGGTGTTCAGCACAATCATAGTGTCCAGTTCTGACAGCAACGTGCAAAGGAGTACTAGATAACTGTATGAAACAAAGGCAGAGAACAGTTATTGGCAAATAGACTTTATTGCGCGTGAATCTTGGCATGATATTTGATAATACGGATAACTGCTCACCTTGTCTTTGGCGTTTACATTTGCATCTTTGTTTAACAAAGTTTTCAGCACTTCGAGGCTACCACCACGACAGGACCAATGGACCGCCGTTGCATTGAGCTGTGCCAGAAGCAATTTAAATAATTGTCGTTATTATGAGTGGCGCACATTTCGCAATTAACGTGAATTAAAATGCCATACAAAACGTTTGCAATTACACGACGGGATGGCATAAATCATATGAAAATGCAGCATGCAGTGTGTACACTCAGCTCTGTTTGTCTTGTGTCCCCCCTCAAACCAGAACAAAATTGTAGGTACATATGAACAGGGTTAAGTTATTTATCCCCTCGAGTCTGCTCTGCCATTCAATTAAATTGTGGCTGACCTGTAATATACTTTTACCCTTTAATAGCTTTGGTTAATAAATTTCTATTAATTTCAGATTTAAAAGTAAAAAATTATCTAACATCAATTGTTGATTGCAAGAGAAAGTTTCCAACTTCTATTGCTCTCTGCATGCAGAAATGTTTCCTAACTCCATCCTTAAAAAGTCTATCTCTAATGCTCAGGCTATGTTCCCTAGTCCTATACTCACCAACCAATGGAAATAGTTTCGCACTACCTATGATATTAATTCTCTTTAGTATCTTGAAAACTTTGATTTAATCATCCCTTAAACTTTTACATTCCTAGTTTGTGTTGTCCTTCCTTGTAATTGAGTCCCTGGAGTTCAGTTATTGAAAAACACGCTTTCATGCAGTCATTGTAAGAAATTATTAGAGTTAATATTCCCTTAACCTAATGTACTGCCTTAAAGTGCACGATTTATGCATCGCTCATTTCACCCGTTGGTGTGTCTGGACGATTATAGATAGATATTGATGATCGGATCAGTACCATATCTTGAAACTCAATGGAGGCTCCGGCTTCTAGTAGCTTCAGTACAATCTCTCCATTTCCCTCTGAGCAGGCGCGGTGCATGGCAGTCCTGTTAAACTGTTTAAATATATAAAAAAAAACAAATGTTTGTTTCGTTCCCTTTAATCAGCCAGAATTACAAAAAAAAGATTGGCTTTTTATTTTACCTGGTCACACACATCTGGATGCCCCCCATCCGCCAGGTATTTCTCAATCACAGCAAGATTGTTGTCCACTGCCGCCTTCCAAAAGGTTTCCACATCAACAGGTCCAGTCTGGGGCAGAACACAGGGAAGGGGTTAGTTTTTAGAAGACCAGCTCCATTTCTTTATGTTCTCACTTTTGCGCCTGTTGCCTTTAACTTACGACAGTCTCGGCTTCCTGCTCTGCTGGGGGCTCTACAACAATGGCCTTAGATTGCTTCTTCTTCTTCAACCTGACGATGAATTGAAGGTCATCTATCGTTTCAAGTTTCAGCCTCTGCTCCTTTGGCTTTATCTAAACACAACAACGAGAATCGTTAGTGAAAGCCGAACACACCCTAGCGCTGGCACACATCAACACTGAAAAGCCTAAGGGGTCGAAAGGTAAATGTGATATAATTTGAATGGTGTTAGGTTGCAATTCGAGTTAGACGCACTGCTCGGCATGTAAGCTGGAGCAAGGGTAAGTCGCTGGCCTTTGAATACGAGGCTGTGAAGGGAATACGAGAGAAATTAATTTTTCCCCAAGGAGCGTACGTTTTTGCTGTGTGGCACTGGCTGTAGTTGCTCTTTCTGGTGGCTGTGGCTGGGGATGAAGGGGAATGGCGCTGTCTGGGCTTTCAGCCCATCCTGCTTCTCGATTGCCATCGCGGCACAGTATTCTCCATTTCCAAACTCTTCTTGCACCCTCCGCGGCTCGGCCTCCCATCCCGCGGATTTAACCTCACTCTTCTTGCCAGTCACCTGGTGGAAAAGACACGAAATTAATTAATTCGGGCGGAGGAGGCCCCTTCAGCCGCGTTGAGCACAACCATGCGGAAACCAGTTCACCCATGGTGGTTGACAGGGCCCTCAACCGTGTTTATCCCATCTCCCGCGCATCCGCCCTCACACCTTCCTCTCCCTCCCAGAACCATGATAGGGTCCCCCTTGTCCTCACTTATCACCCCACCAACCTCCGCATTCAAAGGATCATCATCCGCCATTTCCGCCAACTCCAGCATGATGCCACCACCAAACAATCTTCCCTTCACCACCGCTCCCCCCCCCCCCCCTCCCCCCAGGCATTCCTCAGGGATCATTCCCTCAGGACACCCTGGTCCACTCCTCCATCACCCCCTACACCTCAACCCCCTCCCACGGCACCTTCCCATGCAACCGCAGAAAGTGCAACACCTGCCCCTTTACTTCCCCTCTCCTCACCGTCCAATGGCCCAAACACTCCTTTCAAGTGAAGCAGCATTTCACTTGCACTTCCCTCAATTTAGTCCACTGCATTTGCTGCTCCCAATGCTGTTTCCTGTACATTGGAGAGACCAAACACATACTGGGTGACCGCTTTGCGGAACACCTTCGGTCTGTCCGCAAGCATTACCCAGACCTCCCTGTCGCTTGCCATTTCAACACTCCACCCTGCTCTCATGCCCACATGTCTGTCCTTGGCCTGTTGCATTGTTCCAGTGAAGCTTAATGCAAACTGGAGGAACAGCACCTCCTCTTCCGACTAGGCACTTTACAGCCTTCCGGACTGAATATTGAGTTCAACAAGTTTAGATCATGAACTCTCTCCTCCATCCCCACCCCCTTTCCGATCCCCCTTTTTCCCAATAATTTATATAGATTTTTCTTTTCCCACCTATTTCCATTATTTTTAAATATATTTTCATCCATTGTTTTATCTCTACCTTTTAGCCTATTTCGATCCCTTCCCCTCACCCCACCCCCACCAGGGCTATCTGTACCTTGCTCGTCCTGTTTTCTACCCTTAATGTCACCTATTAGCACATTCCTTAGATAATATTACCACCTTTAACACTTCTTTGTCCTTTTGTCTATGACATCTTTTGGTTATCTCCACCTATCACTGGCCCTCTATCCAGCTCTACCTGCCCCCCCTCCCCCTTTAAACCAGCTTATATTTCACCTCTTTTCTATTTTTACTTAGTTCTGTTGAAGAGTCATAGGGACTCGAAACGTTAACTGTGTTCCTCTCCGCAGATGCTTTCAGACCTGCTGAGTTTTTCCATGTATTTTTATTTTTGTTCACTATCCAGAGCGCCGGTCTCCTCCAATAGAAACGAACTGAATTACCATCTACTCCAGTTTATCAAATTCCAATTTAGGAGGAATGACTTTTATTGTGGATGAAATTACGGACAATATCCCAGTCCAGTTAAACTGTCCGATAAATCCATTTGCGATATATTTTTAAGCAAATTTCATGTTTGAATTCATAGTCCCTGTCACTTAATCAAACCAACTGTCCATAAAACGTAAGAGTTTTCGCTGATTTATTAATGCAACTTTCTACCTAATAGAATATCATCGTTACTGTGGCCGTTTGAACGCCAAGATACCCTGGGTCATTCACCAATAAAGAAGCGATGATACGTTCATGCTGCTGTGTATTATTCTCATTCTGTAACTTATCATTGCCGTTCTGTTTAATCACAATGTATTAAATTGTTGACGTATTCTCCTGTCTTATAAAACATTTAACCGAGACTAATATTCATAGTTATTGCAGAAATACACTAATGCATGCTCATATATGATTCACACATTAAATATTGTTCCTTTCACTTGAATCAATGGATCCTGTTAGAAAACCATTTACAATCGAATGACAATATTTTTAAACTCTGGTATAGGATATTTATCACTAGCAGGGACATTACATATAACCTGCAATTCATGTAAAAACAACCGCTGAATAAGATATCTTTAATAATATGGGTTGATTGCATTAAAGTTCTTACCAGATCTTCAACTCGTAGCATAACCATGTTGCCAGTAGTTATTGGAAAGGAAGACTCCTTGAATCCAGTTGAGTTCCCTCAGTGCCCACTGCAAACTTCTGATGAGCCTCCCAGCCTCTACATCCCTTATATATAAAATTGGCGCCTCTGAATGAGGTCATGTTCCAAGCTGGGAGCTTTACCCAGGGATCGGTCAGGACCACCGCTTCCTTGTCATTCCGGGCATAGTGGGAGGCGTGATCTCATGTCACAAGACCTTTTTAACCAGGGGTGAAAGACGCCTTTAACACAGACAAAACTGCATATATTAAGCATCTGAAATGTAATCCTTGTGCTATTAGAACTGACTAAAGAAGCAAACTATGCTAATCACGTTGCCACCTCATGTTTTGCGTGACAGCTGTCTTGCTGAATTCCAGAGATTTCTTTTACCAGACGAGCAGATCCGAGAAAATAAGAGCGCGTAAAATGCATTAATATCGTAATTCACCTTGACTCACAGAGTCAGGGCACACACACAATATGGACTGGGTGTGAATTCCCGTTACATCCTAGGCTAATTTTAATGGGTCTCTCACAAGAGCGATTTGTCACAGAGACAAATATATATATATATATTTTCAAACCAGCTCATTGGTCACATCGAAGTTTCTACATGGCTGCATCTGAAGCCGCTTCACCTTGCTGGGATCAACATCCCGACGGTGCTTCCTGCAGATGATGCAGTCACAGACAGTCGGGTCATCTTTTTCGGAAATACTGGCCCCAGGGTAAGAGGATCGCTATCCACACTATGAAAAGATCGGCGTAAATAGATGCTGCTCCATGTGGTTTATTGAAGCGACAGTAAACAACATAGTTCAAGCATAGAGGTCTGTGCGAGCAAGTGCATTTACGGCGTTGACAATGTACATTTTACCTGACATTTGTTTCACTTTACACATGTTGTTTGTTCTGCTTGGGTATTTCCAGCATTTCATTTTTTATTTTTATGTCAAATTTGCTTTTGCTTGTCATTTCCTCGCTTCATTACTTTAATCAACGATATTTTCACATCCCACCTTTTATACTGTATACATTTCTGTCTATCCGACCTTCACTTCGCCCAACCCATATTCACTGGTTTAATTGTCCTATTTTCAACCTCTTAACACAGACTCCATTCCCTTCCAAACACAATTTAATAAATGGCTGTGATTTTCTTTCGGCAGAATTCCATGAACCGGCAAGAGGAAACAAGTCTCAATGACCTGGATAAACGTGGAAATGAGTGGGGACACGGGGCTTTAGTGAACATTGGCGCTCCGTGTTTTACAAATATAACCTTCAAGAGCTGATTTCAGTTTGGCTTCGTGCGGAGTGATGAGTGACGCCAATGTAGTGAGTGGCGATGTGGATTAAATTGGACAGACATCCATAGCATAAATCATTACCAATGACATAGCCACAATTTGACAGCGGAAACACAGATGTTAAACAAATACACAAACAGTCAATGTTTATTATTGATTGCCAAATCAGATAAGCAGAAGAAATACTGCATCGGAGCCTGAATGGGAGATATGAAATCCGAGTTGAGGTTCTAATAATATTTACTTTGATTATGTAAGCGTGATATTATTTATAGTATGATTTAACACGTGTATTTACGTTTGTCTTCTAAGAACGTGATACACTCGAAGCAAGTGCTTATCCCTTTGTGGATTTAATTGGTATGTAGCGACTAAATGCCCAAATAGAAATAAACAACAGCTCACGAAAGAATCCCTCAGCCTCAGCTGTTTTATTTGCACTAAGAATAACACTTGTCAGTCTTGCTGTCTATGAATTGAGTTCATGATATCTCTAAAATAAATACTGTACTGTATCATTCCGAAGTTTAAAGGAAGATGCCTGCACCATTTGTTAATATTGAGACTGCAGGCATCATATCTGGTTTCTTCTGATGTTTTACTGATGCATTTATGGCCATGTGTGAACATGTGCTATCTCGCACAGTGTGTGAGGTTATCCCAAGTACAATGTGCAGCGAGAACACAATGCTTCCGTGGGAGGGGCTCAGCGGGGAAATGCTGCAGGGAAAAACCTTCCGTGTACAACTACTTTGCTATAGGAAACACCTGCATCCCACCGAGTTGTCAGTGTCTGTTTTTCGGCCAAGGTTTTCATGTGGGAACTCGGGGTGAGGGAAACAGTATATTAAATTTAGAGTGGGGAAAACGAGCTGGGAAATTGTTCTATTGCCTTTACCCTTTGAAGTTCCAGCTTTAAATTTGGAGGTGGGGGGGAGGTGCAGAGTAATTTCTAGTGCAAGTTGCACTGTGAAAGATGTAAAACACTTTTATGTTCAATAATGAAGAAATGAGGTCTTGTGGCGCAGTGGCAGGGTCCCTGCCTCTAAGCCAAGGTTCAGTCCCACTCCAGGACTTGACGGCCAAGGAAGGTGTGGTCATAAAGCGGCCACACAGTTTGAGTATCAACTCGTAAATCCTTCCAACATATACCATTGGCAAGCGTTTTGATGGAAAGAAATCGGGGCCTCTGTCATCATTATCCATAGCTCCAGGCTGCACCATGCATGTAAAAGGATATGTTGCCACAGCAACTAGGCCCCTTTAAGGGGCATGGGGGAGGGGCGGGCAGGGATACGGGGTGACACTGGTTGGTTCCGATGGCTGGACAAACAGTGTGGATCAGATTGGTGCTGACAGCATGGGGGTTGACCCCCATTCTGGCTGGGGTTGATTTGGAAGCTGCCTCCTTGCGCTGCCTGCGGTGGTCATCGTGGCACGGTGGCTTGGACCTGCCTTCGGGCAGAGAACTCGAGAAGAAGGAGGAAGAATTATATGAAGATTCAAAGTTTCCAAGATACCTTTGATACTGTCAGCTATCGATTTGTAACAACATTTTTGCTCTCTATATGTATTAAATTCCAAAACATCAGCAATATATCAAAACTGTTTGTAGTATGTAAATGCTAAATAACTGATTATAAGAACAGTGTGTGCTGCACAAATGTTGTGGTAACTATTGTGACTTATTAACATTTAATTGAATTTACAGCACAGAAGCAAGTCATTCAGCTCTAAACTCGTGTCTATGCTCCACAGGAGCCTCCTCCTGCCCTACTTCATCCAACTCTTACTGTATATTCTTTCACCCTCATGTACTTCCCTGGCTCCTCCTTAAGCGTATCCACGCTATTGACCTCAGTAACTCCATGTGGTAGGACGTTCTATATTACAACCACTATCTGGGTAAATAACTTTTTGCTGAATTCTTTTTGGGATTCATTAGTGACCCCCTTCTAGTTAACAATAATGGAAGTGATAGATCGTGGGTTTTCATCATTGGTACAACTCTAACTATACCATTCATCTTAAAGGTACAAGCATGATAAATGACAGTAAAATCACAATTCATTTTAATCTGACATAAAGCATGCCGCAGACACTCAGAGCTTAACCATCCATACTTTTTCAGTTCTGTATGAAATAAGAATGTGTTAGTCCACCAGTGAACCCTGTGTATTTACTATCCCAGACAAGTCAGAATATGTAGAAGATTGTGATTGCCTTGGGAAAAAGCAGTCTTCAGCAGAGGTGGAAGCTGTCCGGCTGCATATTACACAGTCCCCTGCTTGTGCTGAACAGGCTACATTCTTCCCAGAACATGGGCACAAATTTTACCTTTGTCAGCTGTTTCTTTTTTTAAAAAGTTTATAGATCTGCACTGACAGTTTTAGATTACAGAGACCACACTTGGCCCATTCAGTGAATGGCAAAAATATCAGCCCATAGCAGTGACTTAAAGGAGAGGGAAAAAGAGTGGGGGCATGTGTTTGTGTGTGACCGAGAGAAACAGAGATAAAGGATATTGTTACAAATCTCAGCTTTTATTTGGTGCTCAAACAAAAGCCAACTACATTTTTATGAAGCTAATACTACAATTTTATGCATGTCATCATAATTATGGATGTCCTCCATACACTGCTGTTTACTCCAAAAGGTAGTAAATATCGCACCATCAATCTGTTGCACTAAAGCTATAACATATAGCCCTCATTTATTTTAAGTAACATAAGTAATTGGAACAGCCAGATAAGCAAATCATGGCACAAATACGTAGAAATCAGTCCACAAGGGGTCCAGAATGTATTTCTTGTACAAGTCAATAACCCTCAAAATGTATGGAAGAAGACACCTTTCATAGACTTGCTGATGTGATGTTTGTATGAGAGTGAGACAATATTCTTGCTCACTGCATGAGGTTCAACCAAGTGTGAATTCTAGAGAACGTAAAATAAAAAAATTGAAGTGAAGATATCAAGAAAGGAGGAGTGGGAGGAGTGGTGGATTGGACACTGGCCTATCACCTCTACAACCTGTGTTCAAATTCAGTGCAGACAGGATAAAATTGTCTGTTTGATCCATGGTTCTACTTCTGGTTCATAGGAGTGAAGGATTGGGAACTTGATATTCCTGGCTACAAGGCGCCAGATTTTCACCATGATGGAGAGCCTCTCTGTTGTGGTGAAAATCCCAGAAATCCTAAGTCCCACATGGCATGTTCCATTTTCACAGGGGCAGGAGCGCATGGTTTGTGGAGGCAGCTCATCATTTAAATCACCAGCTGCCTCCACTTAAGTGGGAATTTGATAGGCTAGGAGTGTGAAACCTGTAGTGTGCAGATTAGACCAGGTCTGAACGTGGTGGATTCATTTGGATAGCCAGGGTGCCCTTTAGAGAGGCAAGGTACCCCTTAGGATCTGGTCCTGGAACACCTTTGGGGTAGATAAGTAACCCTTTGGGAGAGGTAAGGCGCCTTTTGGGAGAGGTAAGGCACCCTTTAGGATTGTTAAAAGTAAACATGATTATGTGTAAAAAGTGCATAAACTCATAGGAACTGTCAAACTGTCAAAGAACTGTGAAGTTGCCAAGAAACTATCAAAGCTGCCAAGGAGCTGCCAAAGGATACGAGGTGAGTTGGCATGGAAGGGTAAGGGCAAAGGATGGAGCGGAGGCATGTGTTGGCATGAATTGACACTAAGATGGCATAAAGGCTATAAAGGGCCACGGGGATGTGGGTGAATAGGGGGTATGAGGGGGGCATGGGGGATGGTAGAGAGGCATGGGTTGGCATGGGTATATGAAGGACGATTGGAGGTGGGTGGGGGCATAAGGTGGCATAGGTTGGCTTGGGGAGAGTGTGGGGTGAGGAGGATAAGGGCTAGAGGGCTGTTTTTGTACTTTTTAAATTTAATTCAACACAGTGCCAAAGTACAGAGGCAGGTCATCCGTCTATCTCGCCTCCACACCCGGCAGCCTCCGTGCATGTTCCTGGGGCAGCGGGCCCGACTTCCAATCCAGCCTGCCCCCTGGAGTGAAAATCCAACCTGTGGGCAGCCATTTTTAATGGTTGGGTTCACAGAGCAAGGAGTTCTGTCTCTGAACACCTGGGAGCGGAAACCTGAGCCTAAGTATTCAATAAAAGTCAGAAAGGGAAAAAAAGGAAAGGGCGGGAGATAGCAGTACCTGTATTGATCAAATAGCCAATTACCACACTGGCGAGGAATGAGTAGCTGAGGAGTCAAAGATAGAGTCTGTTTAGTTCGAATTTAAAATCAATAGAGAAGCTATGAAGTGACAAATATACCAAAGGCCACCAAATAGTGTAAAATAGCTGGAGGGGTAAATTTACAGGGAAATTACTAAAAGGTGCAAGAACTACAGTGTAGTGATAATGGAGAACTTTAATTATTCTAAAATTGTTGTAAATACCTAGTTCATCATTCATGTTAATATTTTAGAAGTAATTTTTAGTACTGGGACAATTCAAGTTGTAAAGGGTAAGGTAACTAGAACTTAGTGATTGCTAAAACATCTCAAGAAATGGCAGTTCAGAAAGCTACCCTTGTTTGTTCAACTGAGTCAGAGTAGAAAAGATGGAGCCATTAAATAGGACGTGGACTTACTTAGCTGGAGAGCTGGAGACATGATGTTTACACTGCTTGCAAAGAAGTGCAGACCAGAGAGATGTTTTGGTTTAAGAGTTAGAGCTAAATTAATTTAAAAGCATTCAGTGAAACCTGAAAGATCACGTCTTCATGGTGATAGGTGGAGTTTAAGAAGGTTCTCTGGTTTCAATTTATCTGTGTGTTTGCTGGGAGAGGGGTGGTTGGAGTTTGGACTTCGTGCAGCTTGCAGCTCACAGAGAAGCCTGGGAGCTATTTGGAGCATTTATGGTTCAGAGAAGTCCTGAGGAGCTAAGAAGGCAGCAGAAGGTCACTGGTTCCATGCTGGAGACAGTTAGGGCTCAGAGAAGCCCTGGGAGCCATTTATAGCTCGGTGCAGCTAAGAGGCTGACATTTGGAGAAACACACGGCAGTGCCAGCTTAGTGAAGCTAGGGGTCTATGAAAGATTTGGAAGTGTTCTTGTAATTAAAGGTGAGAGTGCAACTTTGTGAATCCCGTGGAACACAGTCTCAGGAGGAGAGATTGAAGCATCGAAAGGTAAGCACTCATTGAGGCAGTCTGAGTTGGAGTGGATTTTGAGAGAAGTTAGAGGTTAAATCTGCAAAAGTGAAGAGCTGAAATTCTTCGAGAGGGAGACAGAATTTTAATGAGATTTCATGACTAACAGTTGTCACATGTCTGGGTGGGATGCTGAGAAATCGTGGGATCCATCTTGGTCACACCTGCCATTTAATGTGCAGTGTGGTGTATTCAACTACAGTTTGCCTGTTAATTCATATTTACCTCATTTTAATTCTGAATGCTAGAGTATAGGATATTGGAGATTGTTTTACTTTTCTTACTTTGTATAGTAAAGTTCATTTTGTTTGCTTAAAACTGTGTAATCTTGTGCCTTTATTCTCCTAGTGGGTAACTGGAATTTCAAACTTATTCTACTTTAAACAAAAAGTTACTGGTTGCTAACTAGATCGTACCAAATTAGCTGGATAAGTAACAGTGCAAGGAGAAAGATGAGGGGGGTGGAATTCTGGAAATGTTTCCAAGAAAACTTTCTTGATGCAGCCCAAGAGGAAGGAAGCAGCGCTGGGTCCAGTCCTGTGGAATGGTGTGAGAAAATTGGAGCATGTTATAGTGGGAGAGCATTTGTGGAACAGTGATCATATTATTAGCTTTAGAATAGCTATACAAAGGAACAAGGTATAATCAAGCATAAAAGCATTTAACTGGAGAAGGGCTAATTTCAGTGAATCAAAAAGGGATCTGGCCCAGGTGGATTGGAATCAAATGTTGGTATGCAAGACAGTAATTGAACAGTGGGAGACCTTCAAAGAAGAGATGGTTCAGGTCGGGAGTAGACACATTCCCATGAGTGGGAATGGAAAGGAATCCAAAACCAAAACCCATGGAGCTAAAGGGACAGTGGCAACATGGATACAGGACTCGTTGAGAAACGTAAAGCAGAAAGCAGTGGTGAATGGTTGTTTGTCAGACAGGGGAGGTATACAGTAGTACTCCCAGGGGTCAGCATTACAACCACTGCTCTTTTTGATATATATTAACGTAATGGACTTGGGTACATGGGGCATCATTTCAAAGTGTGCAAAAGATGAAAAATTTAGAAATATATTCAACAATGAGGAGGATAGAAACAGACTTCATGAGGACATAGACAGACTGCTGAATTAGGCAGACACATAGCAGATGAAACTTGATGCAGAGAAGTGTGAAGGGATACACTCTAATAGGAAGAATGAGGAGAGGCAATATGAACAAAATGGAACAATTTTAAAGAGCTGCAGGAAGATAAAGAATTGGGTGTGTACGTACACAAATCTTATGAAGGCAGCAGGATAAAATGAGAAGTTTGTTTAAAGTTGAAAAGTTTGTTTAAGGTTAATAAATTTATTTAAAAAGCATATGAGATCCTTGGCTTTATTAATAAAAGAATAGAATGTATAAGGATGGAAGTTATGCCAAACCTCTATAACACTGGTTTGGCCTCAGCTGGAGTAATGTGTTCAATTCTGGGAATCACACTTCAGGAAGGATGTCAAGGCATTGGAGAAGGTACAGAGGAGATTTACTAGAATGGTGCCAGGAATGAGAGATTTCAGCCATGTGGCTAATCTGGAGAAGCTGGTGTTGTTCTCCTTAGAGCAGAGAAGGTTGAGAGATGGTCAAAATCCTGAATCTCGATAAAGTACGTAAGGAAAAACTTGTTTCCAGTGTCAGAAGTGTCAGTAACCACAGATTCAAGGTGATTGGCAAAAGAACCAGAGGCAACACAAGGAAACAATTTTTTTACACAGCAAGTTGTAACGTATAATATGCTGCCTGAAAGGGCAGTGAAAACAGATTCAATATTAACATTCAAAAGAACATTGGACAAATACTTGAAGGGAAAAAAATTACAGCGCCACATGAAAGAGCAGGGATTGGGATTAATTGGATAGATCTATCAATGATCCAGTTTAAGCACAATGGCCTCCTTCTGTGAGGTATGATTTTATGATCTTATTTTTATAATAGAATCTTGAAGATATGCTAAATATCACCCTAAGATTGGCTGAACAGGTAACTTCATCATCCTGAAGGTAATGATCAGGCACCTGAGCAGAAATACTCACCTTAGTAGACATAACCTATTCTCTATCTCATATGTGATTTTCAAAGACAAAAATAAGGGCATTTAAATAATTTCTAGAGCTCCCTGTGATGCCTGAAAATGTGAAATTCTATTTCCATAGGTACATCTTGAACATGTGTCAGAAATATTTTATAGGCATAAAACTGTGCAATTAATGCGACACACCGGGTCCTCCGCTATACCCTTGTGATAAAGCAAGATTGTTGAATGCCATTTAGTGACAGGTTAATTGACTTCTAAGGTAAGATATCAAGATGCCCATTGAAGTGTAGCAACTCATGATTTATAACATCAGAATCCCAACGGTATATCACTGTTTTTTTAAAAAAACACTGATTATTCTTTATTTTATACATCTGGTCACTTATTTTTTTGTCAGTCAAATAGAAATATATTTCATTACAGATACCTACATCCTAAGAATTTCCTGTTCTACCCCAGACCCAGGGATATGCCTCCTCATTACTACGAGCCCAATATGCCCTTTGTGCTACCACCGTGTCTTCTCCCAGTAGTGCCATATCTTACGACCTTCAGTTCCCAGTGTACCCCCACCCCCACCACTCCAGTGCTCCTGGACCACAAAATTCCTCTCTGCAGTGTTGTAAGACAGAAGCACCCCCCCGTAATGTTACTAGGCCTGAGGGTGCCTCAGCAATACAGCTAGACCTCTGTCCCTCTCTACCTGTGCTACAGACCCTGACACTGCTCAAGGACATATTGTTCTACATACTGAAATGACTGCAGCATCACTCCCCAGCGCTCCCAGATGCTTAGCTGCCCTCATTGTGATATAATACCTGAGATCCAGCAAGTGCTGCCAAATCTTGGGTTCCTCTCCCATTACTGCCAGTTTCCAGTAATTGCCCCAATCAATCAATTCCCACATTCTTCTTTACATTGCTAGGAAAATGAAGGTCTCAGAACCACGTCCCAGTTCCACTCCTTAATGCTGCCAAAGCCCAGGATTGCCTCCCTGATAATTGTTGATTAACAGCTCATCCCACTCTTGCTGAATCAGACTCCAGGAATGTTGCCAGCAATTTTCTCTGTATCCCGGGGTTTAAAGGAAATAAATGGTTAATATTGGGTGCATAGATAAAGGAGCATTTATTAATCAAGGTCATATATTGTTTTCATAGAAAAATGGACAAATCTGAGGGCTGTATGCTGAAAATACAATTAAAATTTCTTTATTACATATAAAATTGATCTTGCTTTTTAGTCACCAATAAGTGCCCTGTTAATACATTGTGCATTACATGGCATAGCATTCCTATCATTGTAAAACTATTCTTCAACTTACTGGGCAATGCTGCAAGAGAATCACTATCTATAGAAACAATCAGCTACAGGGCTGATACTTCACTGGACAGATACAAAATTCTTCTGTATTCCGTTCAGCAATTCTCTAGGTGCCCAAGGAATTTTCTCTTTTGCTCTTACCTTTTATCTTGCAGTCTCTCAGACATAAGAGTCACGACAGTGGTTAAAACTGTAACTTTATCTAGGAACAAGGGTAATTTCATCCAGCGGGTATGCCCAGATAGAACACCAGATGGCAGATTGTCACATTCGGAACAGGGACACTTCCTCAGGAAATCAAAACCGCAGGTATATAATTTTTAATTCTAAAAGTATGCCAACAATGGAATGATCCTTTGTGTTAACTATGTTTTCTTTCAATTTTAAAAACAACTTTAAACAATGATATTTACCCTGGACATCTTTCTACATTTCCTTCATGATTAGAGGTTTAAAATACAATACTCTCAAAATGACTGATTAATGATATATGTGGATAAATGCCTAACACTTTTGAAAGCATTCCATTATTTGATGTTTTAAATCACTGCCTAAACCCACATAAAATAAATATGTTAATATTTCCATTACAATAGGGGATGATGAAATGTCATCAGTAACATTATACGAATTCTGTTTACTTTCAATCGTATTCTGAGAACTACATCAATTCCTTGCCTAGTATAGCAAATGGCCAAACAGTCCCTTTCTGTGGGGGTGGGGGGAATGGGGTCGTAGGATTTTTTTTAATGAATGGCAGAAGTTAGATTATGATCGCGTCATATGCTTTTCATGGCCAGAATGTTGATGTGTGGACAATGGAAAGCTGACACCATGGTTACATGACAGGGAGATGGCTTCTGATGAAAGACACTTTAGAACTGACACTCCATAACTGACATTCTTTTCAATGTCCAGGAGTCAGTGAAATCAAAAAAAACAAGACCCTAAGGGAAGAGATCCCAGTCCAGCAAAAGGAAGAACCCTGCGGAGAAGTCACCTCAGGCAGTAAAAGGGCAAGTACCTTTTACCTGCTATTACATTTCTTTACTATAGAGGCTTGGCCACAATTTAGACTAAAAGCAGCAACTTCCAATGTCCATTTGTTTTCAACAATCTAGGAGAAAATCCTTCTGGCCTGCAGTGTAAAGGAGTGTAAAGAAGTGAACTGTTTCTGTACTACTCTTCCAGTAATCTAAGTGCACGTTAATTTTCTATAAATCTTCTTTCCTTATGTGTGTGCCTGTGTTTTTGGGGAGTGAGTGTTTGTTGTATTTTGCATTTCGGCTTCTGTGATGAATAAACATTTATTCCTTCTTTTGATTTTCAATTTACAAGAAAGCTTGTTTTGTGTCTGTTCTTAAAAAAAAACACAGCTCTGGAGGGGTTAAAACACTCTTTCTCAGAAATACATCTTCTTGTGGCCAGTAGAGAAGTGGGAAAAAAGGGCAAATTATCTCCCTGCAAAATTGAATAATAGTCTTATCCTTTTAATGCCTATCACTGTTTTCTGCTGATTGCTTCTGAGGCCTCAAAAATTGGCAATATTTCATGTCACGCATATAGAGAAGGCTGTGTTTGCTGAAACTGCAACTGCAGAGGGCGCCACTCACCACAGATGCAGTCGCAGTGGACATCATCGCCAGCTGACACCACAGGTAGCTGCCTGCATCAAAGAATAGGACCATCTGTAATATTGAGCAGTGTAAAGATGTTTTAACAAGGGCAGCACCAATTAATGTGTTTTTTTCAAATGTTTCTCCAATGTGCAGGATCTTAAATGATGTGCGATCTCACTCTGACACCCTACTATCATGCTTAAAAATTGCAGTTTTCACAGAATATTGACCCCCAAAACACCAGTTGAAAATCCAGAGATCGTGATTGCGATTTGACTTTGCCGCTTCCCTCGCTGGCCCGCTTGCTGCCTCACTGACTGCCCAACCCCCAACTGCTCACTGCCTCCTGCTCCCTCGCTGCCTACCACTCACTGCGAGTGAGACAGTGAGGGCTCAGGAGAACAGGGGCAAGTGAGACGGCCAAGGGTTGGGAGCAGGGCAGTAAGCGAGGCAGCAAGCAAAGTGGCCACGGGGCAGCAAGTGAGGTGGGGAATGGGGTGGCGAGCAAGTTGGTGAATGAAGTGGTGAGCGGCACACAACAATAACGTCAGCAATCATGTATGCGCCGGTGAACGGAGTGGGTACCGACTTCCAGTTCCAGTTCGGTGTCAGGAGCCACAGTCAATGGGGAATATTGGCCTTTATCTCAAGGGCATGGTGGGGGTTGGGGGATGCGGCAATACAAAGGGGAGGAAATTCTGCTTGAGCTGTACAGAGCCTTGGTCAGGCCCAATTTGGAGCACTGTGTTCACTTTTGGGTATCACACCTCAGGAAGGGTATATCAGTGCAGATTCACCAGAATTATACCAGTGCTTACAGGGTTAAATTGTAAAGACAGATTGCATAATCCTGGCTGGTAATCCCTTGCAATCAGAAGGTTACATGGTGGTCAAATTGAGGCGTTCACAATAATAGAAGGATTCAGGGTAAATGCAAAAAAGCTATTTCCTTTAGTGGTGGAATCCAGAACAAGAATCATGAAGTTAGAGTGAAGCCATTCAGGAGTGATTTCAGGAAGCACTTCTTCACACAAAGAGTAGCGGTCCACAGAGACTATGGACGATGTGTCATTTGAAAATTCAAGACTCTGTTTAGCAGAGTTTTGTCAGCTACGGGCCTGAAGGACTATGGATAAATGGTGACTAAATGGAGTTAAGTTACATATCGCCAGGATCTATTCAATAACAGAGTAGGTTCAATGGCCTAGTCCTGTTCCTTTGCACGTTAGATACATATTAGCACACTTCCTGTGGCATTGATCACAGCTAGTCTCGCACTTTGGCCAGAGCATAGAGCAGGCAGTTGGGGAAATGGAGCACAAGGCCAGGAAGTGAAGCATTGGATGAATATGTAGCTGGACTTGGGCATGAGCTCTAAGCTGAAGCAGGTTTGGAACAGCTTTAGTTGATGACTATGTGGGGGGTAGGATTAGTAAGCTTGAGGATGACACAAAGATTGGCCGGGTGGTTAACAGTGAGGTTGAGTGTCTTGGGCTACAGGTAGATATAGACAGGATGGTCAAATGGGCAGTTAAATGGCAGATGGAATTTAACCCTGAAAAGTGTGAGGTAATACACTTTGGAAGGAGTAATTTGACAAAGGAAGTATTCAATGAATGGCATGCCACTAGAAAGTTCTGAGGAACAAAGGGACCTTGGCGTGTGTGTCCATAGATCTCTTCAGGTGGAGGGGCATGTTAGTGGGGTGGTGAAAAAGGCATATGGGACACTTGCCTTTATCAATCGAGGCATAGATTACAAAAGTAGGGAGGTCATGTTGGAGTTGTATAGAACCTTGATGAGGCCACAGCTGGAGTACTGTGTGCAGTTCTGGTTGCCACATTATAGGAAGGATGTTATTGCACTGGAGGGGGTGCAGAGGAGATTCACCAGGATGTTGCCTGAGATGAAACATTTAAGTTATGAAGAGAGGTTGGATAGACTTGGGTTGTTTTCGTTGGAACACAGAAGAATGAGGGGCGACCTGATCAAGGTGTTCAAGATTATGAGGGGCATGGACAGGGTGGATAGGGAGCAGCTGTTCCCCTTAGTTGAAGGGTCGGTCACAAAGGGACATAAGTTCAAGGTGAGGAGCAGGAGGTTTAGGGGGGATGTGAGGAAAAACTTTTTTACCCAGAGGGTGGTGACAATCTGGAATGCACTGCCTGGGAGGGTGGTGGAGACGGGCTGCCTCACATCCTTTAAAAAGTACCTGGATGAGCACTTGGCACGTCACAACATTCAAGGCTATGGGCCAGGTGCTGGTAAATGGGATTAGGTAGGTAGGTCAGGTGTTTCTCACGTGTCGGTGCAGACTTGATGGGCCGAAAGGCCTCTTCTGCACTGTGTGATTCTGTGATTCTGTGAGTTAATAGAGAGTGGCTGTCTGGGCATTAACATCAGGTGGCAGGAATCTGGGGATCCAAGGGGATTTTCCCTGGCACAAGTAAGTGGGGCTCAGCAGGAGAATTGTGGTCGGGGGATAGAGAGAGAAGCCCATGGAAGGGGGGACCCAAGGCTTCCTTGTGGGACCAGTGCAGCACTCCTACTCCTCCTCGCCCACAAGGAACCAAATAAAATTTTAAAAACTTACCTTGTTGGGACTCTTGTGGCGTGGTTACTCTTCCAGACAGGTTTGGCCTGTTGAGGAAGCCATCACTGCACTCCTGTTTAGTTCTCAGTTTAAAATGACCAGGTTTTAGCCATGATGACGTCCAGATGATGTCAATGGAGCTTACTCTGCCTATTTAAACAGGACCCTGTTTTAACTGCCACTCTCGTGCCTGGTTTCCACTTTGTTTCCACCAGTTAGAGGGAGTTCAAATTGAGGCCATTATTTCTATTACATACACTGATGGAAAGAAAGTGGTGATCAAAAAAGGTGTGAGGAAATAACTTGTGAAATTTTCAGTTCTGTGCTATTTGTTGGCCAGTGAGTGATAGCTTTGAAAAGAACTGAGAACTTGCTCCGTTTTCTACTGGATCCTTGATACTCATAGAACCTTATGCTCACTTCAATTCCTTCACATCAAAAAACAGTAAAAACTGGGAAATAAGAAACAAAAACAGAAAATGCTGGAAAAACTCAGCAGGTCTGACAGCATCTGTGGAGAGAGAAACGGAGTTGACCTTTCAAGTCTGTATGACACTTCCAAAGAGTCAACTCTGTTTCTCTCTCCACAGATGCTGTCAGGCCTGCTGAGTCTTTCCAGCATTTTCTGTTTTTGTTTCAGATCCAGCATCTGCAGTATTTTGCTTTTATCTGGGAAATAAGAAGACTGGTCTGAACTGGTCTTGCATACCTTAAAATGGAACACCAGTAAAAACTGGGAAATAAGTGTACTGGTCCAAACTGTTTTTTCCTTCTGGGTGAGTACTTATTTGAGGCATTCATTTTGTTTGACACATGGATGTAACATTCTGGGGAGTGAGGAGTCTGCGACAACATTTTCAGGTGCAATGCCTATTGAAAAGTACAACACTATGGATGTGCACTTGACACACAACTTTTAATTCTATAACTTAAAATGAGCCCTATGGAATCATGGAGTTTAAGGCACTGGCAGAACAGTGCAGCTGTTCACTTGTGGAGTCATCTGTCTGGGAATTTTAAAGAGATAATAAATGTGTGAATGGGAGAGTTCAGGCTAGATGCTCCACTTAACCTTAACAGCTGCTGGATTTCTGGTAATGAATATGCTAGGAATGCAAGTGCTGCACTTATATATTGCCCTCAGAAATACTTAGAGCTGCAAGTGCTAGATATTCAGTTGCAATGATTCAGATGTCTCAGGTCTGCATGGCTTGATAACCGACTCAATATTATGGTTCGTTTTGTCAATATTTGCACAGTTGTGAACCATTTTAACTATCATTACTCACCATTATGGAAATCCATAATTTACTAATGATTAGGAGGTCTTTTGACTGATTGCCATCTGTCAGCAACTGCTCAGTGGGAGCACTCTTGCCTCTCAGTCAGAAGGCTGAGTTCAGGTTCCACTCCAGAGACTGGACCATAACATCTAGGCTAGCACCTCAGTGCAGTACTGAGGAAATACTGCACTGTCAGAGGTTCTGTCTTTCAGATAAGGTAGAAAATCCAAGTCTTGTCTACTCTCTTAGCTGGACAGTAAAGGTCCCATTGCACTATTTGAGGAAGAGCAGGGAAGTTCAACCTGACCAATAATGATCACTCAACTAATGCCGCTAAAAAGAGATTACCTAGTCTTTATCTCATTGCTTTTTGTTGGGTCTTGCTGTGCACAAATTGGCAATTTCCACAGTCACTACACTTCAAAAACACTTTGGGGTTGAGGTTGTGAAAAGAGTCTTTCTTTTCATTGGCGACTACAGCAACTTTACAATCTGATGGAAAGTTCAGTCCATTTGTATGAAACAACTATTATTTTCACTAACTTAACACAATTTCCAGTTTACCCACAAACTCTAATATTGTTGCCTAAGATCTTCCTTTTTAGTAGCTTATTGCTTATCATCGTTGCTACGATCATATGGGGCAGAATTTTACACCTCGTGGGCGGACGCACGCCCGGCCTGATTGGGTGTAAAATAGCGTGAAAAGACGGGTGAGCGTCCCAATGTCATCCTGCACGCGTGCAATCTTCCGGCCAGCGGACACACGCGGGCGTCAGATCCATCAATTAAGAGGCCACTTAAGGCCATTAAAAACCCATTTGAACCCAATTTTATGTTGCCCATGTGATTTTTCACTTGTTGCACGGGCAAAGCTGGCAGACAGGCAGCCCACATTTTGCAAAACCTCATCCAAGGGCAGGATAAAAAGGGTCAGCAGCATTGCCAGTGTGAGTAGTGAGGAGTTTAGGAGAGAGTTTGCTGCTGGTTGCTTATTTGAACATGACAGCTTCATCTCAGTTCTGAGCTTCATTCTTAGCATTTCTAGGCTTCATTTCAGGACTCATTGGTGTCTCCAAGGCTCCCCAAAGATTTTGATCCTGTGGACCCTTCTAGGAATCAGACAACCTTCTGTTATCCTGGGAATGGGGATTGTTCTCTCCGCTGGAGGCACCTCCTCTGAGAGGAAGAGAGGGGCACAAGGGAGAGGAGGCCAGGTGTCCCAGTGCAGCTTCCAGGAGAGTGACCTGTGGGAGGAGAGGTCCAGGCACAAGGGGCGCAGGGCCAGCAGGTAGTCCAAGGTGGAAGCGGCTGCAGAAGTCACCATTATCCTGCTGCCAGGGTTTACAGGCAGCGAAGCAGCTACCTCAATATGATTGAGGTGCAATTCCAACGAAGGCTCCGCCTCTCAAGGGAGACAGTGACCTCCATTTGTCAGATGATCTTTGTGGAGTCTCCCAATCAGCTGTCCACAGTTGCATCAAGCTGGTGACAGAAGCTCGGTTCAGGCAGGTAAGGATATTTATTCATTTCTGTATGGATGAGGCCAGCCAGACTGAGCGAGCCAGAGGGTTTGCAGTGATTGCTGGGTTCCCCTGCAATGTGGCCATCAAGGCGCCAGCGGGTCAGCCGGGTGCCTTCGTCAACAGGAAGGGCTTCCACTCCATGAACGTGCAGATAGTGTGTGACCACAAGATGCAGATTCTGCAAGTCTGTGCAAGGTACCCAGGCAGCTCCCATGATGCTTAAATCCTGAGAAACTCCTAGATGCGAAGGCTCTTCAGTGCTTCAGCCCGATTGGATGGATGGCTGCTGGGTGACAAGGGTTATTTGCTGAAAAGGTGGATTATAATAAGAGTCATACCTCCACGGGGGCAGAGATAGAGAGGAGCATAGGTCTTCTGAAGATGCGCTTCCGATGCCTGGACCATTCAGACGGAGCACTACCCTACCCCCGAGAGCGGGCATCAGTGATAGTGGTTGCATTCTGCGCTCTCCACAATCTGGCACTGGCAAGGGGGGACCCACTGGAGGAAGAGGATCTTGACACAGCTCCACAGGCCACAGATGATGAGTCCAGTAGTGAGTCAAAAGAAGAGCATGGTAAGGAGAAAGCTAAGGGTGTGGAGGTAGACTTCTGTATCCTTCGGGGAGGCAGGGACACCAGGGACACCTTGATCCAACGCTCCTTCAGCTAGGCTGCCAAAGATCTGCTTCCACCTCATGCCAGGGCTGCTGCTCCATCCTGGATGTCTGAAATGGCCCTTTCATTTGAACCCAAAGTCCACTCAGTGCCTGTGCAATAAAGTTTAGAGCCATTCACTTCCAGCATGAGATACTGGTATGCCCTGGGCCAGTAAATCAAAAAGCTGAAGCATACTCAAGCAATTACGTCAAAAACAAAATTCACCTCATTTTGACAATCCAAACAAATTAACATAACCTTCTCTGGTCTTCATTGCCAGACCAGTGAACATAAACAAAACATTACAGAACAGAAGATCTCCCGTGACCAGTCCCTCTTGTGCCCATAGTGCCTTAAACTTATGTTTGTGAGTGCTCCGTCTTGTTGCCTCCCCCTCGCTGGTAGCGGCATTGGAGACAGCCTGCTGACTCTGGCATCTTGTTGGCCTTGATGACCTTGGTGGTCGTCCTCTGGCCAGTGGAGCCTGTGCTGGCCCCACCTGGGAGGGAGTGACCAGCGCCACGGCTGGCATCTCCCCAGTCACTGCAGCCTTGTCAGATGCCACAGTCACTGGGAGGAGCTGCTGCTGTCATCCAGGGCGCCCTGAGAGGAGCCCGCAGAAACAATAAGCAGCTCGTGTGCCAACGTGAAGTCGCTCTGGACCTCCCTCCTCGCCATTGATGGATGGGCACCTAGCTGGGGTGATGGGTGCCTCATCCTTTTCCTACGCTGGCACTGACCGCCTGAGCTCATTGCCTGTGTGAGGGTTTGCAGGTCCAAGCACAACCCCAGGAACCCCTGATTCTGTACCTGGAGCTGCCTCTCCATGAGAATCGCAACTCTCCCAATGGAGGAGGCAGTGCGCTTGGCCATGAGGGTCAATGCAGTGCTTATGCTCCACATGGACTCCTCCATAACAGAGACCATGGCACACATTCCCTCATGGATCTCCGCCAGATCCTCCCACACATCCCACCGGACATGCTGCCACTGTCTTTCAATGATCAATGGGGACTCCAGGTTTGAGGCTCCCAACAATGAGGAGATGTTTGCACCATCCGAAAGTCTCATCTCTGTGCACTGCACTCTTATCTTTGTCTGGCACCCTGGCCTTTCCATGGCAGGTTGACAGATGTGCGTGGCGCCTCTACAGCTCTAAGGCATCCTGCTCGAATCTGGTTAGGATTAAGATGTTTGGGGGGGCTTCCACCTGTCCAATACCTCTCAATGTTTTTATGGGTCATCTTCTCCTGAAAGGACAGAGAAGCATTGATTAGTCCACTCTCTACCTGCAGCGCCATTGCAGCCTGGCCAACACCACTTGAGGAACACCTTGCAGGGCACATCCGAGTCGTGGCCCTTGAGCCGCAAGGCACTCAGTCCAAGCAGCCAGGGCTCACCCCCTTGGCCAGCTCCGGCAACATTGACAGCAGGAGTAGGCCACTCAGTCCTGTCTGCCTGTTCCACCATTCAATAAGATCATGGCTGATCTGATTTTAGCCTCAACGCTACATTCCTGCCTACCCCTGATTACCTTTCACCCCCTTGCTTAGCAAGAATCTATCTACCTCTGCTTTAAAAATATTCAAAGACTCTCGCTCCAACGCCTTTTGAGGAAGAGAATTCCAAAGACTCACAAGCCTCTGAGAGAAAACATTTTTCTTCATCTCTGTCTTAAATGGTGACCCCTTATTTTTAAACAGTGACCCCTAGTTCTGGACTCTCTTACAAGAGGAAACATTCTTTCCAAATCCATCCTGTCAAGTGCTCTCAGGATCTTATATGTTTCAGTCAAGTCGCCTCTTACTCTTCTGTCTATAAACTCCAGTAGATACAAGCCTAGCCTGCCAGCCTTTCCTCAAAAGACAACCTGCCAATTTCAGGTATTAGTCTAGTAAACCTTCTCTGAACTGCTTCCAATAATTATGGTTTTATTTCATGTGTAATGTACCTTTAAGAAAAGTACTTGTTAGGAAAGATCACATGATCTGTAGTAACCAATAGGGGAGTAGCGCGGTCAGCAGTCAGTTTGGAGATAGAATTGGAGTTGAAAGCATACGGGTAGTTGCTGCTGAGTATATTGTAAATAAACTTAAGGCTTCCACTTAGAAAGTTGTCTGTGGATCAACTCTGTTATTACCAGCACAACTCTGCCACCCTAAAACAAACTGGTGATGAAGATTGAACAGAAGCAATCAAGTTAGAAAGAAATTAGCACTGTACCCCGCCCAGTAATTGTAAGTAGCACGCTCTGTTAGAATCGAAGAAGCTATCCCCTCTCAAATGCTACAATTTGGGAGAATTGAACCTTTTGAATCAGCCACAGCCGATTGGTCTCATTACATAAAACGCCTCATGTTCTTTTTTCAAGAAAATGAGATTACGGGGCAGGAGAAGAGATGAGCGATCCTCTTAAGTACATGTGGGAGCAAAACCTATGGTTTGATTTGAAGTTTGACGGCGCCCAGTGCCCCAGATTTGAAAAATTTCAATGAATTGGTGGACCTCGTGAAGGGTCATTTTCAACCAAAGCCCTCAGTCACGATGCAGAGGTTCAGGTTTAATTAGAGAAGTAGAGCCCCGGGTGAGACAACTGCATGCTACATGGCAAATTTGAAGCAGCTAACAGAACAGTGGGAATTCGGTACATATCTAAATGACATGATCAGAGATCGTTTAGTGTGTGGTATGAATGAAGACACTATTCAGAAAAGATTATTGTCTGAAGTGAATTTGGATTTCAAGAAGGTGCTAGAGATAGCGCTGGCCATGGAAAACGCAGTAAGAGATTCAAAAGCAATACAGGATGCACAAAATGGTGCCGTCCTCCACATCGGGCAGGAAGCCCTAGCCAAAAGCGATGCAAAAATGCAAGACTCTGTCAAGAAGCGAGAAACAGCCCTCGCTAGCCGAGAATAAAGAAAAATAACTTTGCAGCGAAATCAAAGAATAATTTTAATAGAGGGGGAAACATGCAGCTTTTTAATGATTGGCAGTTTAAAAAAACGAGTGCTATTATTGTCACCGAAATGGGCATATGATGAGGCAGTGCAAGGAAAGAATCAAGCAGGCTTGCAAACAAAAGAAGAAGCCCAATGAAATCTACAATATAGACGAGCTTGAAACAACAAATTCAGACATTTACTTGTTGTTTAATCTGAAAGTTGGAAAGACAACCAATATTTGTCACAGTGAAAGTAAATGGCAAATATGTTAGAATGGAAGTGGACATGGGAGCGTCCACTACACTAACTGGGGAACATAATTTCAGATATCTGAATAATGGTGAACATCAATTAAGTTTAGAAGAAACAGCTGCCAAGCTCAAAACATACATGGGTGAAGACATTCAAGTAAAAGGCATAAGCAGATTATGGAAGCCATTATGGAAGCCAATCAGCAAAGCTACCCCTGATGGTGCTCGCAGGTGAAGGGTCAAACCTCCCGGGGCGAAGTTGGTTGAAGGAGATTAAAAATGATAATAGGCTGAAATTTTCCAGTTGAGAGCAAGTGGGCTACCAGTGCTACTTCAAAAGTACGCCACTGTCTTCAAGAACGAACTTGGGAAAATCCAGGGGCTGCAGGCAAAAATTCACGTGGATCCGGAAGCAACCCCTCACTTCATGAAGGCTAGACCGGTGCCATATGCCCTGTGAGAAAAAGTCAACACTGAACTGGACAGACTAGAGAAGCTGGGCTTTATACAACCTGTGCAGTTCTCAGAATGGGCAGCACCTTTAGTCCCAGTCCTTGAACCCGACCAGAGCGTCCGTATTTGTAGAGACTACAAATTGACGGTTAATAAAGTAGCTAAGCTAGACAGGTACCCCATTCCAAAAATTGAAGACCTGTATGCCAAGCTGGCAGGGGGGATAATGTACACAAAGCTTGACATGAGTCATGCTTATCAACAGCTAGAGTTGGATAATGCCTCTCGGGAATTTGTCACAATTAATACCCACAATGTGTTGTACCAATATACATGATTGCCTTTCGGTGTCTCCTCCGCTAGTGCCATCTTTCAGGGAACAATGGAAAGTTTACTGCAGGGACTGCATCAGGTTGTAGTCTATTTAGTCGATGTATTGGTGACAGGATTCACTGAAAAAGAGCATTTGGCAAACTTAGAAGAAGTTGCAAAATGGCTCTTGCAAGCTGGAGTGCGTTTAAAAAAAGAAACGTGCATGTTCCAAGCTAGGGAGATAATCTATTTGGGCCACCGGGTAGATTCACAGGGTCTCCACCCAGTTGAGGAGAAAGTGAGAGACATAGGAGAGGCATCTGCACCAAAGAACGCCTCAGAACTCAAATCATTCCAAGGAATGATCAACCACTATGGGCGGCTCTTACCCAATTTGTCTACAGTGCTGGCCCCCCTGCATTCTCTACTCAAAAAGAACCAACGCTGGTCTTGGGACGCACCACAGAAAGAAGCTTTCATAAAGGTGAAGCAATTGTTGCATTTGCCCAGTCTCTTGATGCATTATGATCTGATGAAAAAATTAGTGCTGACATGTGATGCATTTCCCTACGGAGTGGGAGCAGTGCTCTCTCATCAGATGGATGATGGCACGGAACAGCCAATAGGTTACGTATCAAAAACGCTCACCACAAGAGAAAGGGATACTCGCAGATAGAAAAAGAAGGCCCGTCCATCATCTTTGGCGTTAAGAAATTTCACCAGTACGTACATGACTGTCATTTTACAACTATTCCAGACCACAAACCATTGCTAGGATTGTTCAGTGAGGACAAGGCTATACCACCCATAGCCTCAGCAAGAATACAATGGTGGGCTTTAATTCTGGCAACATATGAATACACTTTCTTACACAGGCCTGGCGATCAAATCGCAAACGCCGATGCCCTTATTCATTTGCATTTATCAGAAAATGATGAGAACGTCCCAGTTCCACAGGAACTTGATTTACTGTTAAATTTCTTAGATTCCTCGTGTCCTCGACAGATCAGAGACTGGACAAATTGAGACCCAGTCCTATGTCAAGTACTAGAACAAGTGCTGCGTGGTTGGTCACAGGAGCCCGTATCTGACGAAATGAAACCGTACTTCAACAGAAGACATGAAATAACCAGCCAGGATGGTATCTTATTGTGGGGTGCATGAGTGATAGTTCCTCCAAAGGGAAGGGAGCCACTTTTACTTGAACTACACAGTAGACATCCCAGAATTTCCTGAATGAAGACCGTAGCACGCAGCTATCTATGGTGGGCTGGGATGGATGACAAAATAAAGAGTTTAGTGAAGCACTGTGTGCAATGTCAGCAACTGCAAAGTTGCCATCGACAGCTCTGTTACACCCTTGGGAGTGGCCAGGTAGACCCTGGGTGCGGTTACACATTAACTACGTTGGACCTTTCCAGGGAACAATGTTTCTTGTCATTGTTGATGTCCATTCAAAATGGACGTATATGAGGTAAAGTCACCAATGTCGGCCGCTACAATTGAGAAACTACACCAAAGTATTGCCATTCATGGACTACCCGAAGTAGTCATTTCCGATAATGGCATGGCATTTACGAGTGCTGAGTTTCAACGGTTTATCAGCCTCAACAGTGTTACTTATGTAAAAACTGCACTGTACCACCCTTCCTCAAATGGACTGGTCAAAAGGGCGGTTCAAATGTTCAAGGCAGGCATGAAAGAGCTAACTGGTGATTCCTTGGCAACCAAGCTAGCACGCTTTCTTTTTCATTACAGGACTACCCCTCACACAACAACAGGTGTCACACCTGTGGATTTATTGTTGAAATGCTATCTCAGGATGAGATTGAGCTTAATAACGCTGAATTTAGAGGAGAAGATGGAAAGGAGTCAGGGAAGCCAGAAAACTAGGCACGACTGGCATTGTCGCGATAGGAAATTTACTGTGGGAAAGCCGGTATACATGAAAAACTTCGGGGGAGGACCAAAGTGGTTACTGGATGACATAAGTGTGGTGACAGGACCTCTATCTTACCACGTGGAGGTGGAAGGTCAGATCATATGGAAATATGTGGACCATTAAGGAAGAGAGAGACAAATCATCAAGATTAGGTTCCACCAGTGATCATGACTGGATCTGCGTTTCCTGTTGAGGATATTCAACCCAGGACTGACATGTCTGATTTTCCTGTAAGAGTTGAGGATACAGAACTGCAAGTGCCCACCGAAGCACCTGATGTTCAGGCAACTCCGGAAAAGGAGGTCCCTGACAAAGAATCTGAAGTTGTGGAGCTGCGACGTTCCACATGTACCAGGAAACCACCTGAAACACTGAACTTGTAAACTCCTTATCCAGTGTAAATATTTTGTTGTTTTGAAAAATATGTACTTGTAAATATAGTATGTATAGCCGAGTTAAAGGGGGAGGAATGTAATAATTATGGTTTTATTTAGTGTGTAATGTACCTTTAAGAATAATACTTGTTAGGGAAGGTCACATGATCTGTAGTAATCAATAGGGGATAGTGCGGGCTACCTCAGCAGTTCGTGTAGAGAGTTGGAGATGAAAGCACACGTGTAGTTATTGCTGGGCATATTGTAAATAAACTAAGGTTCCTACTTAGAAAGTTGTCTGCAGATCAACTCTATTATTAAATGCACAACTCGGCCACCTTACAACAAACACGGTTATATCCTTCCTTAAAAAAGGCGACCAATACTGTACTCAGTATTCCAGATGTGGTCTCACCAATGCCCTGTATAACTGAACCGATGGCCAACCACATCGTCGGTCATCGTTCTGCCCTTAAGGTTGACTCCTTTCTCATCATGTGATCTTCAAAAATCAAACCCCGCAGCATCCAGCCCGATCATCCACAGCTGCTGCATTAATAAGGACTGCAGCAGTTCAAGGAGAAATCCCACCACTACAATCTCAGGGTAATGACAGATGGGCAAGTAAAGGGGCCTTGTCTACGCTCAGAATAAATCAGTTAAAAAAAATGCAAGACAATGAAAATCAAATACCGGGCAGCAAAAGTAAAGAGTCTGGGAGTTGTCACTCTCTCAGGGACTTAAAAACCTTAAACCACTGCAGCATTTCATCACAGGATAGCTTTCTGTCAGCAGGTGACTTGAGGCAGGACTGAAAAGGAAACATTTGAAAAGACAGCGCCAGAGAGAAGATCTAAAAGGGCAATGTATCTGGCAGAGATATTAACATTTTTAAACTCTTCCAATTCAAACTCTAGGTTTCTCAAGCTTAAAGAAGATGTTCATTTTTTGATCATTGATATGAAAAGCTCTCTAAATGTTTTGGCCTAGATTCTTATGTTATTGGTAGGTTTATGGTGGGAAGGTGAAACTGTCACTTCCTTCCAGAGTTCTGATTAACCATGCAGAGTGACTTGGAGGCTTGAGAAGTAGCTTTCATTGGACTACCATCACTGAGAGGGATAGAAATACTGTTGCAGTGCATCACTTTTCAGCATGCTGGCAGAAGGAGCAGCAGCCTTGGGAGTACATTTTCCAGTGCATTCATGGAGCTGCTGCTGGTAGAACTGAGGTTCAGGAAAGACCACCTGATAAGCACTGATGGTAGGAGGTCCCATAAAAGAAGTTATGGCATGTCAAGGGTGAGATGGCAGAATCAGCGCAACTTTCATCACCTCAAGAACACAATGCGTGAAGAGGTTCCAAAACCTCATAAGGCAGATCAAGGTAAGGCAGGCTCTGGTGCCAATGCATACAATTTCTGCCATCTCCTTACCTATTATACTCTTTCTCTGTCAGCTGCTTGGTGTCTGAGAAATTCATTTCTATTAAGGGAAACCTCTGAATGCTCAAGCACATCTTTTACTCAAAACCATTCTTTCAACTCACATTCCCAGCCACAGGGCTTCTACTAATCTTCAAAGATGGTTCATTTAAAGGAGTTTTTACCTCATCATCATCATGGATAACATGACTACATTTCAGGAAAGTCTCCATGACATTCACAAGCCTGTGACATTCAAAGGCACTGATGTGGTGGCATTAACCAGGGAACAAAGGGATTAGCCACAAATTCTTCATTTAAATATGGTGGGATTTTTGGCAGGCAATATAGGCAACTTTTGGCTATTTGGAGCAAAGTGCATTGTGGGTCTTTTTGTGGCAGATTTGAGATGATAGCTTTCAAGAACACATTTTGCTCTTTCTAATGTCCCAAATCCATCATAAAGTGGGTGGCAATACAAAGGATAATCCAGGCGTGAAAGTGATTTGTAAGTTAAAGCCTATAGGAAAACTACTGTTTTGTTATTTATTTTCTTGCTTTCCTTTAGCACTTAACGTTTTATCTTAGTGACTCCATGCCTGGGCTGAACCATTTCTCAGTTACAAATAATATATAAAAGCAAAATCCTGCAGATGCTGGAAATCTGAAATAAAACAGAAAATGCTGGAAAAACTCAGCAGGTCTGGCAACACCTGTGGAGAGAGAAACCGAGTTAATGGGAATTTTACATTCTGCAGGCGGGGGGCGCATGCCTGACCTGATCAGGAGTAAAATAGTGGGTCATGACATTGGGCGAGCATCCCGATGTCATCGCGCTGTTGCGCAATATTTCGCTTGACGGGCGCGCAGAGGTGCCGGTGTGGCACCCTCCATTAATTAAGCGGCCACTTAAGGCCCCTAAGAGTCCAGTTGAATGCGATTTTTCCTTGCCCATGCGATTTCCAGCTCTTCGCATGGCCAAAACCAGCAGGCAGATAGCTGACATTTTCACAAACCTCATCTGAGGGTGGGATAAAAAGGGTCAGCAGCATTGCCAGTGTGGGCAGTGAGCAGTTTTGAAGATAGTTTGCAGCTGGTTGCTTATTTGGTACTTGGTAGCTTCATTTCTGTTCAGGGCTTCATTCTTAGCATTTCCAGGCTTCATTTCAGGACTCATTGGTATCTGCAAGGCCCTTGGAGGATTCAGACCGTGTGGACCCTTCCAGGTATTAGACAGCCTTCTGTTACCCTGGTAATGGGGGTTCTAATCGCCGCTGGAAGAGAGGGACAGGAGGCGGAGGAGGACAGGTGTCTCAATGCAGCTTCCAGGTGAGTGACCTGTGGGAGGAGAGGCGCAGGCGCGAGGGGCGCAGGGTCTGCAGGGAGTCCAAGGTGGAAGGGGCCACAGGAGATGCCACTATCCTGCTTCCAGGGTTTACAGGCGGTGATGCAGCTATCCCAATATGTCTGAGGTGCAATTCCAACGAAGGCTCCGCCTCTCAAGCGAGACAGTGACCTCCATTTGTCAGATGATTGGACCTGAGATCAGCTCCAACTGTGTGGGTGGACACCCCATGCCAGTGGCTCTGAAGGTCACAGTGGCCCTCAACTTCTATGTCTCCAGCTCTTTCCAGGGCTCAGTGGGGGATCTTTGTGGAGTCTCCCAATCAGCTGTGCACAGTTGTGTCAAGCTGGTGACAGAAGCTCTGCTCAGACAGGTACTGACCTTTATTCTTTAGCGTATGGATGAGGCCAGCCAGGTTGAGTGAGCCAGAGGCCTTGCAGCGATTGCTGGCTTCCCCCATGTCCAGGATGCCATCGACTGCACACATGTGGCCATCAAGGCGCCAGCGGGTGAGCCCGGTGCCTCCATCAACAGGAAGGGATTCCACTCCATGAACGTGCAGATAGTGTGTGACCACAGGATGCAGATTCTGCAAGTCTGTGCAAGGTACCCAGGCAGCTCCCATGATCGTTACATCCTCAGACACTCCCAGGTACCGAAGCTGTTCAGTGCTCCAGCCTGACTGGATGGATGGCTGCTGGGTGACAAGGGCTATCCGAAGAACAGGTGGCTCATGACGCCTCTCTGCCATCTAAGAACAGAGGCAGAGCAGTGTTACAATACAACTCATGCCTCCACAAGGGCAGTGGTAGAGAGGACCATAGGGCTTCTCGAGATGCGCTTCCGATGCCTGGACTGTTCAGGGGGTGCACTACAATACCCCCAGAATGGGTGTCACTGATAGTGGTTGCATGATGCGCTCTCCACAAAGGGGGGACCCACTGGAGGAAGAGGATGTTGACACAGCTGCACAGGCCACAGGGGATGAGTCCATTAGTGAGTCAGAAGAGGAGCACAGTGAGGAGAATGCTGAGGGTGTGGAGGCAGACCTCGGTAACCTCCAGGGAGGTAGGGACACCAGGGACGCCTTGATCCAACGCTCCTTCAGCAAGGCTACCAAAGATCAGCTTCAAACACATGCCAGGGCTGCATCCTCCATCCCGGGTGTCTGAAATGACCCTCTCATTTGAACACAAAGAACACTCAGTGCCTGTGCAATAAACTTCAGAGCCATTTATGTCCAGCATTACATACCAGCATACCCTGCACCAATGAAATAAAAAAGTGAAGCATACTCAGGCTGTGATGATAAAAGCAAAATTTATCTCATTTTGACAATTCCAAACCATTTGCATAAACTTCTGTGGTCTTCATTCCCAGATCAGTATAGATGAAGTTAACATAAATGAACATAAAATCAACCGTGACCTGTCCTTCTTGAGCTCATGGTGCCTTAAACTTTCATTTATGAGTGGTCTTGGTGCCTTCCCCCTCACTGGCACCAGCATTGGAGACAGCCTGCTGACTCTGCTGTCTTGTTGGCCTTGACGACATTGGCAGTCATCCTCTGGCCAGTGGAGCCGGTGCTGGCCCCGCCTGGGAGGGAGCGGCCAGTGCCACGGCTGGCACCTCCCCAGTCGCTGCAGCCTCATCAGATGCCATGGTTACAGGTAGAGGGGTGGAGGAGCTGTTGCCATCATCCAGAGTGCCCTCTGTGATGCCCACAGAGATGACAGGCAGCTCGTGCGCCAATATGGGGTTGATCTGGACCACCCTGCTCACCATTGATGGACGGGCACCTAGCTGGGATACTGGGTGCCTCATCTATCTCCTACCATCGCACTACCATCTGAGCTCAGTGTGTGGGCTTGCAGGTCTGAGCACAACCCCAGGATCCCCTGATTCTGTCTCTGGAGCGGCCTCTCCATGGGAGTTGCCGCTCTCCCAATGGAGGAGGCAGTGTGCTTGGCCTTGATGGTCAATGCAGTGCTCATGCTCCGCATTGGCTCCTCCATAACAGAGACCATGGCACACAGACCCTCATGGATCTCCGCCAGATCCTCCCACACACCTCGCTGGGCATCCAGCATCTGCTGCCTAATGGACGACTCCAGAGACTCATCATCAGCCTTTGCCTGAGCATGTTCCTGGTCCCCAGCATTCCTCTGACCACTGGTGCCCTGGGCACTCTCTGCCTCCGCCTGCACCTCAAATGATTGTGAAATGCCCTCACCAATGTGCACCAAGATACTCGCCGCCGCTCTAATGCCCACCAAGGTGCTGGTATCTGTGCTGGTTCTTGCTTCAGAGAGCGGATGTGACGCAGGCACAAATGATGCCCAGTGGTCCTCCAGTGTCAGGGGTGGCCCGTCGTGATCCGGAGAGCGAACGCCTGATAGCAAACCTAAAAGGGAGAACAAGAACATGTCAGTTATTGGAGTCATCACACTGTCACTGTGCATGCCAGGTATCCTGGTGAGACCATGGCAATCTGCATCACCGTGCCATTGTCTTTTAATGATCAGTGGGGACTCCAGGTTCAAGGCTCCCATCAATGAAAAGGCTACACTAGAATGGTTGCACAAGTAAAAGTCTCTACTTTGTGCACTGCGCTCTTACCTTCGACTGGCACCCCTGCCTCTCCATGCCCGGTTGCACGAACGGCGTGCTGGCTCTCACGCTCCAGGGCATCTTGCTCTCTCAAGAGTATTAGGAGGCTTTTAATGACTACGACATTTAAATTTTTTTGTGGGCCATCATCTCCTGAAACAACAGAGGAGCATTGATTAGTCCACTCTCTACCTGCAGCGCCATTGCAGCCTGGCCAACCCCAGCTGAGGAGCACCTGGCAGAGCACATCCAAGTCATGGCCCTCGAACCGCAAGTCACTCAATCCAAGCAGCCAGGGCTCAACACTTTGGCTGGCTCTGGTGTGATTGGCAGTTAGCACCCAGACTCTAGCACCCATGAGGTCAACGGGGGGGACAGCCACACCTTAACACTTCTGCACATTGACCTACGCCAACACGGTATTCACCCTTCCTGTGCGCAGCAGGTCATTGGAGCACTTCCGGCACTGCACTCAGGTGTGCCGCACCACGTCACGGCCAGCTGACCAGCGCTGCCACCTGCTCCCATGCCCTCTTGGTGAGGTGTGGTGGCCTCCTCCTCCCATCCCTGGGACAAGAGTGTCCTTCCTGGCAACCACCTCCTCCAGGAGGACAGCGAGGCACTCATCAGAAAAGCGACTTTATGAGAGGAAACTTCCTAACTGTCTACGTCTAATTAAGGACAACGGGTGGACCAGGCACAATCAGAGAAATGCCTGGATGGCAGCCGCATTGGGAGAGGTAAATGCTGTAGAAAAAGGGTGCCTCAAAATAGAGGCGCTGCTGAAAGCCTCCCTCTTCAGTGGTGGGAGATGACAAGGTGCCGTGAGGGTCCTTAGTTTGGAGGGGTTACCCCTTCAAAAGGAGGCCTGCAGCCGCTCCTAGGCCCCTGATGCTGCAAATAACTTAGCCACCCATGGACCTCCCAGTGAGAGCTAGGCTGCCTCCGTTGCTGGGCTCCACACAGTGAGAGGGGAAATGTTGCAGCACCAAGGCAAAATGGTCCTTGATTGGGGCCTTAATTAGCTTCATTGCTTGCCCACCTCTGTGGACGAGGCTGCTGATTCCCGTGGCAATCTGCCCCAGGGAGAGTCACCCGAGGACTGGGCAGTGCCAGGGAGTCATTCAGACGGTGTTTCCTGCTGCTTTCCCGGCCCCCAACCACCCCCCAGACCCCGAACCCCATCTCCATGGGACTAGGAAAATTCAGCCCAGGATTGAATGGGATGCTCCTGGGATCAGTGTTGGGACCTCCAGTGTTGGAATGCTCTGCATTCAGGTCTTCAATGTAAATTCACGGTGGAGGGGAATTGAACGTGAGAAGGCAAATTAAAGGACGAGTTTTATAAAATACCTAAACGGGCAGAAAAGCATTGGGTTCTTGTGTTATTAGGTTAACATGAGCACTGTAACATGAGCACTGAGATGGAGTTCTTGCTGAGAAGAGTTATTCATAAAGCAACTAAATATATTACAACTCTGTCTCTAGACATCTATATTGTCTAGGCTCTATCATTTAACAGACTGATTGACTGACTGACTTTCCTGATGGATTCCAAAGTACAGTGGCAGTTATTCAAGATGGGGCTAGTAGCTTTATACATGAATGTCACATGGCATGATGTCACAATATCACATGGTATGGTGTCACACTTAGCTCTCTTAAAGGTACATGCTTGCCTGATCATAGATACAAAGCAATATTACAACAAATAGTGATAGAGAAAATCTAATGTGGACAAGTGTAAAATATTGTGCAAAGGAAAAATTGCTGTCACAAACATGTCTTTGAATGGCATCAAAAATAGCAAAAGAAAATATTGGAACAGATCTAGGCTATCAGTAGACTCAGCAATTGTCATATTCTGTCATTGTGGCTCAGCAATGAATAAAGCAAGTAGAATATTGAACTATGCAGTTAAAATGAAATACAAGAAAGAGGAAATTGGCCTCAAATTGCTCCAGCCAGACCACATCTTGAATGCTGTATCCAGTCTGGTCGGTGAAACACACAGGCAAGACGTTGGCGCTTTGAAGGCATTGTAGGTTAAGACCAATTAGTTGATCTCCAGTGTTAGAGAACAAATTTGTGAGGAAAGAATGGACCTTTCAATATAGAAATGAGGTGACCTTATAAAGGTATATAATATTGTAAAGGGCGCATTCCCACAAATATTTCAAATTAAACTGTGACAGTAGGACAAAAGAATTGATGCTAAAACCACCAAAGGATAAATTTAGGACTGATGATTTCACACAAAGTGAACAACAAATGAAATGCACTTCTGGAATAATGGAGGTGCAAAAACTGAAACTCATTTAGAATCAACTGGATGCTGTGAGAGAGAGGCCAAAGGTCCTTTTTGGAGGATTGAAATAGGATGAATTGAATAACTTCCCTCACTGGTGAATCATCTGATATTATATTTATCATCTGTACAGGTGGGACCTCATCAAACAGGGTAGCAACCTTCAGGTTCCATGAATGTTTCAACTTCATACCAAAATCTGCCCAGTTAGATAGCTAGACAACAGTACAAAGTGGAGGCACCTTCTATCCCAGGCTATTCACGAGGCTGTATGGGGCATTAATTACAATCTCAAACATTTCTAAAGTTCAATTTTCTTCTCAATGGTGTCACAGCTTTAAATTGCTCTTTGTCTGCCTGATAATAAACAATGACCTTTTTCAAAAATGAGCCCTTTTTGACTTGTGTGATCAGAGGCCTAACACTTGCCTCATTTGCAGTGATTAAACATCATTGGAGCAATATGCTGATGGCACATTGAAAATACCATAGGCCTCAAACTTATGCCTGTGAGTGTATTTTTTACTCGCTCACCTGAAACCCACTGGAGTCAAAAACTGCCCCATGGGGCAGGATTTTTGGGACGTTAGGCGGACGTGGTGGGCAGGCCCGGGATTGGCCAGGAAAGGATCCACCGCCCGCGATTGGCACCCGACCGTGATTTCACGCTGGTGAGCCAATTAAGGCCCGCCCAGTGTGAAACATGGCTCCGCACTGGCTGGGAAGCGGCGGGCGGGAGCCTGTTGGCCGCTGGGTCCAGTGGCGACTTGGCGGACAGTTTAAAAGCGGCCCAGGCAGCCCCTGGAAGGCCGACACAGGAGGGTGTATGTTCCCAAAGGAGTCGAGTGCAGCTGGGCATGGCAGGCGGGAGGACAGGTTGGGTAGGCACCCGGCCCCCCACTTTTCCGACAAGTGCCTCACCGTGCTCTTGGAGGAGGAGGCTGTCAGGAGGGACACCCATGCCACCAGAGATGGGAGGAGGAGACCACCGCACCTCAGCAAGAGGGCATGGGAGGAGGTGGCAGCAAAGGTGAGCAGCCATGATGTGCTGTGGTGCACCTAGGTGCAGTGCTGGAAGCGCTTCAATGACCTGCTGCACTCAGGAAGGGTGATTACCATGTTGGCATAGGTGTGCAGAAGTGTTAAGGTGCGGCCGTCCCCCCGTGGACCTCCGAGGTGGGAGAGTCTGAGGGCCAACTGTCAATGACACCGGAGCTGGCCAAGGGGGTGAGCCCTGGCTGCTTGGACAGAGTCCCTTTTGGCTCGAGGGCCACGACTCGGAAGTGCCCTGCGAGGTGCTCCTCAGCTAGGGTTGGTCAGGCCGCAATGGGGCTGCAGGTATAGAGTGGACTCAGCAATGCTCCTCTGTTCTTTCAGGGGAAGACAAGCCATAACCAAACACAGAGGGCAATTCAAACTCGCTTGAAGTGCAGGTGGAGACAGAGAGTGCCCAGGGCACCGGCAGTCGGAGGACTGCTGGGGACCAGGACGATGCTCAGTCTAAGGCAGATGATGAGCCCCTGGAGTTGCCCATTAGGCAGCAGATGTTGGATGTCCAGCAGGTGTGTGGGAGGATCTGGCGGAGATCCATGAGGGTCTGCATGCCATGGTCTCCATTATGGAGGAGTCTATGCAGAGCATCAGCACTGCATTGACCCTCATAGCTGAGCGCACAGCTTCCTCCATTGAGAAAGTGGCGACTCTCATACAGAGCCAGCTCCAGGGACAGAATCACGGGTTCCTGGGGTTGCGCTCGGTCCTGCAAACCCTCACACAGGCACTGAGCTCAGCTGGTCAGTACCAGTGTGGGAGATGGATGAGGCACCCAGTATCTCAGCTAGGTGCCTGTCCATCAATGGTGAGCAGGGAGGTCCAGAGCGACCTCATGTTGGCACACAAGCTGCTTGTCATCTCTGCAGGCTCCTGTCAGGGTGCTCTGGATGATGGCAGAAGCTCCTCCACCCCTCCGCCGGTGACCGTGGAATCTGATGAGGCTGCGATGACTGGGGAGATGCCAGCCGTGGCACTGGTCGCTCCCTCACAGGTGGGACCAGCACAGGCTCCACTGGCCAGAGGACGACCACCAAGGTCATCAAGGCCAACAAGATACCAGAGTCAGTGGGCTGTCTCCAATGCCAGTGGCAGTGAGGGGGTCACCAAGACGTAGTACTCACAAACGTAAGTTAAAGGTACCATGAACACAAGAGGGACAGGTCACGGGTGATTTTATGTTCATTTATATTTACTTTATGCTGGCTGGGAATGAAAACCAGAGAAGTCTATGTAAATAGCTTGGAATTGTCAAAATGAGATAACTTTTGCTTTTGTCATCATGGCCTGAGTATGCTTCACCTTTTTATTTTATTGGTGCAGGGTATGCCTGTATGTAATGCTGGATGTAAGTGGCTCTGAATTTTATTGCACAGGCACTGGGTGTTCTTTGTGTCCAAATGAAAGGGTCATTTCGGACATCCAGGATGGAGGAGGCAGCCCTGGCATGTGGTTGAAGATGATCTAGCCTAGCTGAAGGAGCGTTGGAACAAGGTGTCCTAGGCGTCCCTGCCTCCTTGTTGGTTACCGATGCCTGCCTCCATGCCCTCAGCATCCTCCTCAATGTGCTCCTCTTCTTACTCACTACTGGACTCATCATCTGTGGCCTGCGTAGCTGCGTCAAGATTTTCTTCCTCCAGTGGGTCCCCCCTTGCCAGTGCCAGATTGTGGAGAGTGCAGCACGTAACCACTATTAGGGACACCCACTCTGGGGGGTATTGTAGTGCATCCCTTGAACAGTCCAGTCATAGGAAGCCCAATGGTCCTCTCTACCACCGCCCTTATGGAGGTATGACCCATATTGCAACACTTCTCTGCCTCTGTTCTTGGGTGGCAGAAAGGTGTCATGAGCCACCTGTTCTACAGATAGCCTTTGTCAGTCCAGCAGAGATCAATCCAGTCTGACTGGAGCACTGAAGAGCCTCGGCATCTGGGAGTGTCTGAGGATGTAAGTGTCATTGGAGCTGCCAGGGTACCTTGCACAGGCTTGAAGAATCTGCTTCCTGTGGTCACAAACTATCTGCACATTCATGGAGTGGAATCCCTTCCTATTGATGAAGGCACCGGGCTCACCCGCTGGCGCCTTGATGGCCACATGCGTGCAGTCAATGGCATCCTGGACACGGGGGAAGCCAGCAATCGCTGCAAGGCCTCTGGCTCGCTCAGCCTGGCTGGCCTCGTCCGTATGGTAAAGGATAAATGTCAGTACCTGTCTGAACAGAGCTTCTGTCACCAGCTTGACGCAGCTGTGGACAGCTGATTGGGAGACTCCACACAGATCCCCCGCTGAGCCCAGGAAAGAGCCGGAGGCAAAGAAATTGAGGGCCCCTGTGACCTTTAGAGCTGCTCACACAGTCAGAGCTGATCTCAGGGCCAATCATCTGACAATTGGAGATCACTGTCTCCCTTGAGAGGCGGAGCGTCCTTTGCATTGCACCTCAGACACATTGAGGTAGCTGCATCGCTTCCTGTAAACCCTCGCAGCAGGATAGTGGCGTCTTCTGTGGCCCCTTCCGCCTTGGACTTTCTGCTGGCCCTGCGCCCCTTGTACCTGCGCCTCTCCTCCCACAAGTCCCTCCCCTGGAAGCTGCATTGAACACATGGACTCCTCTCCCTTCTGCCCCTCTCTTCCTCCTCAGAGGAGGTGCCACCAGCGGCGATCACAACCCCCATTCCCAGGGTAATGGAAGGCTGTCTGATACCTGGAAGGGTCCACACGGTTTGAATCCTCCGGAGGCCTTGCAGATACCAGTGAGTCCTGAAATGAAGCCTGGAAATGCTAAAAATGAAGCCCTGTATAGAGATGAAGCTGCCAAGTACAATAAGTCACCAGCAGCAAACTATCTATCAAACTCCTCACACTGGCAATGCTGCTGACCCATTTTAACCCGCCCTTGGATGAGGTTGTTGAAATCGTTGGCTGGCCGCCTGCCCGTTTTGCCCGTGCGATGAGCGCGAAATCGCTCAGGCAACGAAAAATCACCATCAATTAGACGTTAATGGCATTAAGTGGCCTGTTAAATAATGGTGGGCACAGCTCCGGCACCCGCCAAGCAAAGTATCGCATGAGTGTGCGATGACATCGGGACCCTTACCTGCCATCATCGCGCGCTATTTTATGCCCGATCGGATTGGACGTGCGCCCACCCGTGGGACGTAAAACCCTTCCCCATGTTTTAGTTTTTGTAATATTAATAAAATGGATGAGTCCTTTTAAAACTGTTCTCCAAACTGCATGCTTTTAATAATAAATATATGAAAAGTAACAAAATGGTGATACTAGCAGAACAGTCCACCTGTCTGGCAGTTCTGAAAACTGTGATATGGAAGCGTATTCCACTCCCCACTTGTCTTGCTGCCTCTTTCTCACCATTAATTTAAGTGCCTATGGTATGTTGGCATTGAATCTGTGAATGGAGCTTGATGTATTTCGTCCTGTAGGCGGCACTCAGTATCAATAATCAATTTATTGACTGGTAAATCAAGAACCTTTCAGGCTACTTTCTGATACCGTATTCGCTCTATTAATTCAACCCAACACACAAAGTGCTAAGAGCTGTATTTGCATTACAATTTTCAAGGTGTGTGCAACGTCACTTGTCTAGGATAGTTTTCTTGAAGCTCCTGCAATGGTTTCCTAAATCCATTTTCATCCTAGTCAGAATTTTGAGGTCATCAGGCAGGCGCGGCGAGCTGGCCCCAGGGTGTCTGGGAAACGGGCCTCCGCCTGCGATGAGGCCCCGGCCACGATTTCACGCTGGCGGGGCAATTAAGGTCTGCCCAGTGTGAAACACGACTCCGCCCTGGCCGGGAAGCGCTGAGCGTGGGCGGGGGCCTGTCGGTCGCCAGGTCCAATGGCGACCCGGTGGCTGGTTTAAAAGCGGCCAAGGCAGCCCCAGAAAGGCTGCTGCAGGAGGACGTGCAGCTGGACACAGCAGGCGGGAGGCCAGGTTGGGTGGGCTCTCAGGCCCCCGATTCTCTGATGAGTGCCTCGCTGTCCCCCTGGAGGAGGTGACTTTGAGGAGGGATACTGTTTTCCCCAGGGATGGGAGGAGGAGGCCACCGTACCTCACCAGGAAACCATGGGAGGAGGTTGCCGCTCTGGTTAGCAGCCATGACGTGCTGCGGCGCACCTGGTCCAGTGCCAGAAGCGGTTCAATGACCTGCTGAGCTCAGGAAGGGTGAGTACCATGTTGGCATGGGGTCAGTGTGTGGAAGTGCTAAGGTGTGGCTGTCCCCCCATGGACCTCAGGGGTGTTAGAATCTGAGTGCCAACTGTCAATCACGCTGGAGCTTGCCAAGGGGGTGAGGCCTGGCTGCTTGGACTGAGTACCTTGCGGCTCAAGGACCACGACTTGGATGTGCCCTGCAAGGTGCTCCTCAGGTGGGTTTGGCCAGGCTGCAATGGCGCTGCAGGTAGAGAGTGGACTAATCAATGCTCCTCTGTTGTTTCAGGAGAAGGCAGCCCACAACAATATAGAAAGGTCACAGGCCAGCGGAGCCCCTGCCAGACTCCTAAGCCTTTCCCGATATGAGCAAGATGCCCTGGAGCTCCAGAGCGGCCATGTGCCCCGTGCAACTGGGCGTGGAGAGGCAGGGGTGCCAGACGAAGGTAAGAGCAGAGTGTACAGAGGTGAGACATTCTAATATAGTCTCTTCATTGATGTGAGCCTTGAACCTGGAATCCCCATTGATCATTGGAAGACGAGGGCACCGTGATGCAGATCTCCATTGCGTCACCAGGGTGCCTGGCATGCACAGTGACAGTGTGGTGACTTTAACTAATGACATGTCCTTGTTCTTCCTTCTGGGTTCACCAGTAGGAGTTCGCTCTGCAGACCTCGAAGGGCTACCCCTGACACCGGAGGACCACCGAGCTTCTGTTGCACCTGCGTCACACCCGCTCTCTAAATCAGGCACCAGAGCCTCGGTGGGCATTACATCAGCAGTCAGTATCTTGGTACACAATAGTAAGGCCACTTCACACTTGCTTGAGGTGCTGGCAGAGGCAGAGAGTGCCCAGGGTGCCGGCAGTCGGAGTACTGCTGGAGACCAGGAACATGCTCAGTCGAAGGCGGATGATGAACCTCTGGAGTTGTCCATTAGGTGGCAGATGCCGGATGTCCAGTGGGGTGTGCGGGAGGATCTGGCGGAGATCCATGAGGGTCTACATGCCATGGTTTGCGTGATGGAGCATTGGCACTGTATTGACCATCATGGCCAAGCACACTGCCTCGTCCATTGAGAGAGTGGCGACTCTCATGGAGAGGCTACTCCAGGAACAGAATCAGGGGTTCCTGGGGTTGCACTCGGGCCTGCAAACCCTCACACAGGCACTGAGCTCAGGTGGTCAGCGTCCGTGTGGGAGATGGATGAGGCACCAGTATCCCAGCTAGGTGCCCGTCCATCAATGGTGAGCAGGGAGGTCCAGAGCGATTTCACTTTGGTGCATGAGCTGCCTGTTGTCTCTGCGAGCTCCTTTCAGGGCGCTCCAGATGACGGCAGCAGCTCCTCTGCCCCTCTGCCAGTGACTGTGGCATATGATGAGGCTGTAGCGACTGGGGAGATGCCAGCTGTGGCGCTGGACGCTCCCTCCCAGGTGGGGCCAACACAGGCTCCATTGACAAGAAGGCAACCGCCAAGGTCATCAAGGCCAACAAGGCAGCAGTCAGCAGGCTGTCTCCAATGCCAGTGCCAGCGAGGGGGATGCACCAAGATGCAGCACTTACAAAGGTAAGTTAAAAGCACCATGAACACAAGAGGGACAGGCCACGGGTGATTGTATGTTCATTTATGTTGACTTTATATATTTAGGTCTGGGGTTGAAGACCAGAAACATTTATAAAAATATTATTGAACTGTCAGAATGAGATAAATTTTGTTTTTGTCATCATGGCCAGAGTATGCCTTTTTATTTCATTGGTGTGGGGAATTCCAGTATGTTATGCTGGACATAGGTGGCTCTGAACTTTATTGCACAGGCACTGAGCGTTCTTTGTGTTCAAATGAAAGGGTCCTTTCAAACATCCAGGATGGAGGAGGCAGCCCTGGCATGTGGTTGAAGCTGATCCTTGGTAGCCTAGCTAAAGGAGTGTTGGATCAAGGCCCCCTGGTGTCCCTGCCTCCCTAGAGGTTACCGAGGTCTGGTTCCATGCCCTCACTGTTCCCATCACCGTGGCCCTCTTCGGACTCACTACTGCACTCAACATCTGTGGCCTGTGTAGCTGCATCAAGATTTTCTTCCTCCAGTGGGTCCCCCTTGTCAGTGCCAGATTGTGGAGAGTGCAGCATGCGACCACTATCAGTGACACCCGCTCTGGGGGGTATTGTAGTGCATCCACTGAACAGTCCAGTCATTGGAAGTGCATCATTAGAAGACCTATGATCCTCTCTGCCACCGCCCTTGTGGAGGCATAATTCGTATTGTAACGCTTCTCTGTCTCTGTTCTTGGATGGCAGAGAGGTGTCATGAGCCACCAGTTCTACGGATAGCCTGTGTCACCCAATAGGCATCCATCCAGCTGGGTTGGAGCACTGAAGAGCCTCAGCACCTGGGAGTGTCTGAGGATGTAAGTGTCATGTTTGCTGCCTGGTTACCTTTCACAGACTTGCAGAATCTGCACACTATCTGCACGTTCATCGAATGGAATCCCTTGCTGTTGGCTGACCTACTGGCGCCTTGTTGGCCACATGTGTGTAGTCGATTGCACCCTGGATGCGAGGTGCTGGGGGGTGGGATGATGTAAAATTCCATGGGTGCCTTTCCCTGTGCCTACCTGCCCACCCCCCTGTTCCCACTACAATTTTACCAGTGGTGGGGAAAGAGTCATGCCTGTCCTTATGACAATTGAGACCCATAAGTGGCCGATTATGTGGCCACTTCCTGCATCCTCTGCTATTTCACAGGTGGTGGACTGCCTGCAATGGACTGGAGGCAGATAATATTACCCGGGCTTCAGGTAGGAAAGGGAGTGTGCTTCCTTTTATGTCTTGGGTAAATGAGTTTGTTGGCCAACTGAACTCTAACTGCATGCCTTCCTAAGTTCTCCTCAATTGCTTACAATCAATAATGGGGAGAGACTGATGTAAGAATAAACAGTGATGGTTTACTGAAACATAGGGCAGAGCCCCAGATCATACGTGCTCACTCAGAAACCTCCAGAACTAGACTTACAATTCCCAGTTGCCTGCATTGTACAGTGATTCGTCAGTGCTGTCACATGATCAGTACACTTGTATTCTCTTAAAGGGACAGGGTACCTCACTTTATCACATACCTCCCCCTTCACTTAAAAGTACAGTTAACAAGCTTAAAACACATGAGTTATTTACACAATAACTATTTACAGTTCAAGTCTCTCAGGAGGCCGTCTTTGATGGGTTGAGCGTCGTAGCCCAACAACCCCGGCTGGTGTTTCCGAGGCCTCCTTTTCAGGGGCAGTTGCCCACTATATCCCTCAGCGGATGATTTTACCATCTTCCGGGTGCAGACACGTTCACTCCTGCTGCCCCTCCCCTCCAAGCTGAAATAGATAAAGGCAACAAGAACAAAGCAATACAGCGATGAGCTACATAACGTGTGAGGAGAAAGTGGAAAAGGAAAAAAAAAATTTTGTTTTTCTTTTCGAGGACTGTCAATAATTTCTCTTTTTCTTCCTGCGTGTCCTCTTCTTGGTAGCACTGACCTGTATCTTTGTCTTCTCTTTAATTTCGCTGTTGGCTGGACTAGACCCAGGCACGAGCTGAACGTGAATGAGAGTAGTTGGATTTTCCGACAGCTCTTCTGAGAACTCAGGGCCTTCCAGCTTTAACACTTCAGGGCTTTTACACAGCTGCTGCTTCAGCTCTTCCAATTCTTGCCTATTCTCATTAATAGTTTCCTGGAGAATCACATATCGTTGCTCCTTCTCAGTTCCCTAACTCAGCCAGAGACAGGCTTAGCTCTTCCTTTCCTTCTCCATATCTTTTTTGTGGCACAAATTGGGAGCTGATTGAATTTTGTGGTGCACGAAAGTCCTTAAATAGATTTTCCATTTCCTTTTGAAGGATGCTGACTTCAGCTTGAGCTCTGTCCCAGTGAAACATTTCTATGGGCTTCTCCTGTTGGGCCTTAGCGTACTCGTTTTTTTCTTGCAGCATCATTTCTGGTTTCGAATTGGGAACTTAGCGGGCCCTCAAGATTTATCTCTCCCAGCCAGTTCTTTCCCATGAGATACGGTCCCCTGCCTGACATTACAAATAAGGGTAATTTTGCAGACACTTCCTCATGCTGCACCTTGACTTGACATGCCCCTTTCACATTTATTTCTTCGCCGTGTATGTCCCCAGCTTTGTGTCTGAAACTTTGAACTTCAAAGAATGGGTTCCTTTACTCAGATATCTAAACGTATGCTCTCCAATGCTAGACATCGGCGGTCCCATATCAACTTCCATCTTAATGGGCTGTCCGTTGATCATTATGGCTACTTGGATTGGCTCGGTTCTACCCACTTTGAGGTTATATAACGAATGGCTGTCTGATTCTATTTCTTCTGGCTCTTCCATGAGACATATTTCATGATCATTCCTTCTGCCTTTATAGTGTTGTTTTAGCCTTTCTCTGCAGTGCCGCCTTATGTGGCCATAGCGGTGGCAGAAAAAGCACTCGACTTGTTTGAGTTGTCATTCGCTCACTGGAGGCCTGGGTGTATTTCTCTCATTCATTTTGTGGGTTTACACTGCAGTACCGTTGTTTTCCAATGGTCTGGAGCTGGAAAGCGTTTCTTGTCTTTCCATGGAGTCCGACGTTTTCGCTCCTTTTGTTGCCGGATTGTCCCGCTTAACCAGATGGACGGCACCATTTTGTGTATTTTTTATAATTTCAGGATTTCTAACAGCACTCTCCATGGCTGTGGCTAATTCTAATGCCTTATTGAAGTCTAGACTAGGTTCGGCTAGCAAGTGCCTTTGGATAGTATCATCTCCAATCCCGCATATCAGCCGGTCTCTCAATATATCACTAGTGGATGTTCCGAATTCGCAATGCTCAGTTAATGCATTTAAAATGGCCACATAGTCAGCTATCGCCTCCTCTGGAAGCCTGTTCCTTGAATTGAACTTGAAGCACTGCATAGTAACTGAGGGCTCTGGTCTCAGATGGCTCTGTACAATTTTTATTAACTCATTGAAAGTCTTTGAGTCTGGGACGCTAGGTGATGTGAAGCTGCAGATCAGCCCGTATGTTTTGATCCCGCATGAGGACAATAGAATTGACCTCTTCTCCTCCCCCTCAATGTCATTAGTGGTAAAAAAGAACACTAGGCATTCAACATACTGAGACCAGTCATCTGAAATGGGGTCAAATGGATTGACATGCCCAAACTATGGCATTGTGAATGACCACAAGGGGACTGCACTTCCGATAGACTTTCCAGGTAATGACAAATTTAGGTGTTAGGCTTACCGCAGAGTTGCCCTCACTCTGGGGTCACTTATAATTTTCTGTCCATCGCCATTTTCATGTATTTACCCTTTTAAATGCTTTGCCTCTTTCAGAGCAGTCACTGTTGTTTTTAACTCTGTCTCTGCAGCTGTTGGCTTTTCTCTGCTGGGTTTTGCGCTCTTTTCAAGTTTTGGTGGGATCTGCAGTGTTTTAAAAAAAATTTCAACTGCAGCAATGCTTTCTGCTTCAATTGCTGGCTATCACCTATTTTACAAGTTAAGTACAGATGCTCTTTCCAATGCTTTACTCACCCGTCTTGTGGACTCACACTCGGGGTCTTGCAATGCTTTTACCCTCGTCGCCACTTTTATGTCTTGGGTAATTGAGTTTGTTGACCAACCGAACTCTAACTGCACGCCTTTCAATGTTCTCATCAATTGCTGCTTGCAATCAATAACAGGGAGATACTGATGTAAGAATAAACAGTGATGGTTTATTGAGACATAGGGCAGAGCACCAGATCACTCATGTTTACTCAAAAACCTCCAGAACTAGACTTACACTTCCCAGTTGCCCATGCTGTGCAGTGATTCATCAGTGCTGTCACATGATCAGTAGGCTTGCATTCTCTTAAAGGGACAGGGTACCTCACTTTATCACACTTCCTATATGGGCCCCCGTTTCGATCTGAGGCCCCCACTCCCCCAAAGCTACAGGCACCCCTGCTTTTCCCCTTCCCCTCTGTCCTGTCTACCCCAGCCCCTGGTCCTCCTTGCTCCCCTCACTGGAGCATGGCAACCTTCCCCCATTCCAACCACACCCCCCCCCCAACCTATTAAACCGGCTCCAGCAATGAATGATGCTTGGGACCACATGCAGTTCTATCAGTGACCACCGCTCCTGGTGGCGCTGCTGGTCAGCAGCTTGTCGGGGTGGGACTTCTGCTCAAGATAGGGTGGAAGCCTCACCTGAAGGTAATTAATGCCCAAAAGGACATTAATTTTCTGCGGGGCCATGGAACTGGGTGGGAGTGGAAGATACACCCACTTCTGCATCTGCCAACAGCAACCCCTTGCTGGGCATAAAATCCAGCCCGGGTTCTTCATGCTAGGCTCCCTCAGGACCACCACAAAGTATGCCAAGACCACTGCCTCCTCCTGTGCCCCCACATGGTCACTTTCCTTGCAGTCTCTGACTTTCACACTGCCTCATGTCTCTCCCATCTCCTGGTTGCCTGCTTAACATCTACGTAACACCCATCACCAGATAAATTTGCACCCCAACTATGAGACTTTTAGCCTCAGGATCTCTATATCTTAACCATTGTAACAGGCCCTACGCTCTGTTCATCATAGAGGCCTTATCATGTAATCTTCAAGGCATGCTTGTATTCTTGACTGGTTTTCTCTATTCTTTGAGTCTCTAAATATCATAATTATATATAAATATGTAATTCTACTTCTGGATCCTTTTCATGTCATCCGTTAAGTAAGTATCCCAAAGAGTGTGATTACATGTAGTGCAGAGAATAAGACGTTCACTTGATCCTCACCATCTCTTTCAAGAGTCCAAAAAAAGTAACGTAAATAATTGCAGTACTAAGCCTAGCTTTCCTTAAACCAAGCATGCCTCATTCTCTCTACCAGCAACTGCAACAACTTGCATTTATATAGTGCTTTTAGCATAGTAAAATATCCCAAGGTACTTCATAGGGGCGTAATCACTGAGCCACATAAGAAGATGTTAGGTCAGATGACAAACGTTTGATCAAAGGGATAGGTTTTACAGAGTGTATCAAAGAAGGAGAGAAAGGTAGAAAGGTGCAAAGGTTAGGGAGAGAATTGCAGGGCTTCTGGCCTAGGCAACTGAAGGCATAGACACCATTGCTGGAGCAATTAAAATTGAAGATGCGCAGATACCAAAATTGGAGGAATGCAGGTATCTTGAAGAGTTATAGGGCTGGGGCAGTTACAGAGATAGAGAGGGGCGAGGCCATGGAGGGAGTTGAAAGCAAGGATTTGAAAAAAGGCTTTCAGCCTTCTGCTGCCTTTCTTTGCTGCTGTCTCCATCTTCCATCTCCCATCAGTACCTCCATTCACGCTTCACCTCTTTCATTTCAATGTATCCTGTCAGTCTCCCAATCGCACCCCCCCACCCGAGCTCTGGCAACCCCAATATAATCTCAACTTTCCATCCTAAAGTCTGACAGCTACAAACTTGAACCAGCCTGGTCTTGTCACTGCTAAAACTGGTGAGGCCATTCCAAGCATTTCCACACCTGTGTTTCCATGACCAAATCCTGGAGGGTAACAATCTACAAGTCCTTTTCTCCATGGTCATTTCTAACTCCTTAAACCTTCTCCTCTTCTAACTTCATTTGTAACACTAAATGCAAGGAGCTCATGGATTTATTCATCAAAAGTTTTAAAGGATGGGTTTTAATTATAATTACTGTTCCTCAGTTTTAATAAGTTTCTTGAAATATTGAGGTCATGCATCATTGATTTATTAAGCACACAGTATATGTAGTAGTACTTAAACATACACTTAAAATATACTTTTACAACCAGTTTTAGCAGTGACAAGACCAGGCTGGTTCAAGTTTGCAGCTTTCAGACTTTAGGATGGAAAGTTGAGATTATATTGGGGTTGCCAGAGCTCGGGTGGGGGGGGTCAATTGGGAGACTGACAGGATACATTGAAATGAAAGAGGTGAAGCGTGAATGGAGGTACTGATGGGAGATGGAAGATGGAGACAGCAGCAAAGAAAGGCAGCAGAAGGCTGAAAGCCTTTTTTCAAATCCTTGCTTTCAACTCCCTCCATGGCCTTGCCCCTCTCTATCTCTGTAACTGCTCCAGCCCTATAACTCTTCAAGATACCTGCATTCTTCCAATTTTGGTATCTTGCGCATCCTCAATTTTAATTGCTCCAGCAATGGTGTCTATGCCTTCAGTTGCCTAGGCCAGAAGCCCTGCAATTCTCTCCCTAACCTTTGCACCTTTCTACCTTTCTCTCCTTCTTTGATACACTCCGTAAAACCTATCCCTCTGATCAAACTTTTGTCATCTGACCTAACGTCTTCTTTTGTGGCTCAGTGATTACGCCCCTATGAAGTACCTTGGGATATTTTACTATGCTAAAAGCACTATATAAATGCAAGTTGTTGCTGTTGCTGGTAGAGAGAATGAGGCATGCTTGATTTAACGAAAGCTAGGCTTAGTACTTAGTACCAATGTTGGAGAGCTCATTATAGTTCTGAGCTCAGCATACTACCAGGCCAAACCTTTTTGAATCCTAACTAACTATACAAAGTGCTGCTTTTTATGGATTCTGTCACTTTGACTACATGACAATTCACCCATTTCTGCTTTACACAATGATACATAAGCTAAAATACAGCTCCATTTAAGGAAAATTTAATCCGGCTTGTCGCTTATTAATAATTTCAATTAAGAAGTAGGTTTCCTTACATAACAAACAGTTTTACCATTGGGCTAACTCCCGTGCTTTGCTTGAAAAGCAGAATACTGTGTGGATGCTGGAAATCTGAAATAAAACCAGAAAATGCTGGGAATACTCAGCAAGTCAGGCATTATCTGTGGAGAAAGGACAGAGTTAACATTTCGGGGCAATGACCTTTTGTCAGAACTGTTCTCTCTCCACAGATGATGCCTGACCTGCCAAGTGTTTTCAGCGTTTCCTGTTTCTATTTCCCATACTTTGTCCCCATAAAAATAATTTTGATCTGTATCAGTAAGTCGGATGGTGCACCTTGTAATGAACCTGTGCTTTCCGCCTGCAGTATTGAAAAATTAGGTAGCCGTTTAGCACCTGGAAAATAGGCATAGTGCCATCAGATTTCTCGCCCTCTGAGCCTTCACCTGTTCCTAACCTCTTAAGGATATTTAAAGGATGGTGAAAGCTGCTTTCCCAAAACTGAGCTGCAGATTTGTTAATGTCAGTAAGTGTAGTATATGCTTTAAACAAGTAACTGCTGGTTCCAGGAAACCATGAGAAGGCACTAGTTTGGATTCACTGAGGAACCCCTTGCAGGAGGAGACATCAAGTCCCTGAGATGTGGGGGTTGTCCTATGATGAGAGGCTGAGCAAATTGGCCTATTTTCTCTGGAGTTTAGAAGAGGTGATCTCAGTGAAACATAAAATATTCTGTAGGGTATATCATTAAGATCTGGATTTTACATTACTTCAAACATATCAAATTACTTAAGAAACGTTCTGTCACCATGTAGATATGTAGGGACAAAATTAGACTCAGTAGTGCCCATTTTCTGGGCGCTGCCAATGCCCTTAGGGTTCCAAATGGCAGCAGTGGCATATGCGCATACTTCTGACTGGATGTGTGCCGAACCCCAGTTTGGTAAAGGGTTTCATGCATGTGCACTTAACATCCACTAGAATTATGCACAGCAAGCAAATCTTGACATCAATTTGAATGCAATAATGATTTGATGCCAGCGTTGTCATTTTGAAGCACTATGTTCCAGCTGAATCCTTTCTTAGCCTCCCAATAGCTGAATACATGTGAAACAGCATGAAGGACACTTCCATCAGCGTTATTTAAAGGGATGATTAACAACTTGCCGATTAGTTGCTGGTCGATTTGTTCTGGCTGTTGCTACAATTCTACAAGTGTTTTGGTGAATTGGTGTTGAGTTTACAGATATCCCACTTGAGTTAGTTCTTCATGCACAGCATTCCCACAAACCAGTCTTCCTCAGTCACTGGTGCACTGAAAGGTGTTCCTCTTGGAATACAGCATAAATTGGGGAGTGAGTAGCAGCCACATAAAGCTGGTCAAGCTGCTAATAAAAGGAGGAAAAGGAGGATGGGGCTTTCAAGAAGAACCCATATTCCTATGTCAGTAACGACCATTTGAGACATCTGCATTTCATGAAGGAGGCCATAACTGGAATCTGCCAGACACAACTCCAACATCAGAGCAGGGCAAGAACCAAATTGCTAGTAGCTGTAAAGGTGACTAGCAATGAACTTTTATGTGTCTGCTGGTGATATTAGCAACATCTCACAACTTGCAGTCGACTGTTACATAAGAGAGTTCACTGAGGTTCTCAGTGCAAAAAGAGATAATTTAATTTAATTTCATTCATTCAGGTGAAGCATTACAAGAGTTTGAACAGTTTGTAGGATTTCTCATTGTACAGGGTGACACTGATTCCATCCACACTGCTTTGCAGGTGCCTTGTGTCAACTCTGTATTTATACTGGAACAGAAGTAGATCCCACTCAGTCAAAGTGCAGCTGGTATGTGACCATAGGTAGCAAGCCATGCAGGCCAATGCCCAATATTCTGGCAGCAGTCATGATGCCTTTATTGTGTAGCAATGGTCCCTGTCAGCTGTATTTCAACCACCACGCCAAACCAAATGAGGGCTATTGGGTAAAGGCTATCTGCTGACAACATTGCTCATGCTCTGCCTTGCAACCCATTTACATGTGGGCAGCATGCATACAATGACAGCCATGTTGTCACAAGAAATGTGATGGAACAAACCATTGGCCTGCTGAGCAACAATTCCTCTGCCTGGATTGCTCTGGAGGTACTCATCAGAATGGGTCTCAAGCTTTGTGGTGGTGTGGTTGTATACTGCACACTGCAGAACCTTGCCACCATAAGGGGACAGCCCCTGCCACTACCTATCAGGTGAGAAGCTGAGGAGCAGGAACATGAAGAGGAGAAGGTGGAAGAGGAGGAGGCTGAGGAAAGGAGGCTGCAATCCAGATGGCCCCTTTCTGCCCAGACTGTACATGAGAACTAACTAAAGTGCAATGGCTGTAACCTCAACGCCAATTCCCCATTTGCCACCAGGGGCATTGGTGAAGTTGCAGGGATGAGGTCACGAACGCTGTCATTCTGAGAGAGGATGGCGATTCATGCTTCATGGAGCCATTACTTCACCCTCAGGGTGGCATCCCAGCAATGCTAGCAGTCTGTTGGAGGACAGATTGCTGAACTGATGTGACACCAGCAAGTCCCTTTGACCACTGGTATTCACAGTCAAAGTTTGTTCACTAAATTGGTCCCTGGGATGTGGGGGTTATCCTATGATGAGAGGCTGAGAAAATTGGTCTATGTTCTCTGGAGTTTAGAAGAATGAGAGGGGATCTCAATGAAACACACAAGATTCTGAAGGGGCTCAATAGGGTTGATGCTGAAAGTTTGTTTTCGCTGGTTGGGGAGCCTAAAACACAAGGGCACAGTCTCAGGATAAGGGGCCAATCATTTAGGAATGAGATAAGGGGAAATTACTTCACTCAAAGGGTTGTGAATGTTCAGAATTCTCTATGCCAAAGGGTTGTGGATGTGCTATCATTGAATACATTTAAGGCTGGGATAGACAGAGTTTTGGTCTCTTGGTGAATCAAGGGATATGGCAGGTGAGCAGGAAAGTGGAGTTGCAGCCCAAGATCAGCCCTGATTATACTGAATGGTGGAGCAGGCTCAACGGGCCATATGGTCTACTCCTGCTTCCGTTTCTTGCATTCAGTCATGTTGAGAGAAGTTGGAGTTTGTATAGCAGCTAGCTGACCCTGCACGACACCAGTCTGAGCTTCCACTGCAGCACTAAGGTTTTAGGTGTCTTCTGCTTGTACTGTGATGGTAGTTGAGACATCAGCCACTGGTGGCACATCATGGTTGGGCCCACAAGTGTGTTGATGGTGTTGGCCATCAGTTTTTTGTTGGAAAGGATGAGCTCCAAGCTCAAACCTCATGCCAAGTTGGTGCCAGACTCCGCCATGCTCTTTGACATTGAATGCAAATTTTCTGGGAGGCTTCTCACTACATCAAGCATTTCAAGATGTCCACCCATCAGTCTTTTTCTGTAGCCTGGCCCCTCAAAGACCCCATCTGAATCCTCTGCAGCAGAAGTCATGTGCAACTTTGCCCTCCACTGAGCTGGCACCTGCACTATCCTTGCCCTTTGCCCTGCAGGCCTCTCATCATGTGCAGATCCCACCTCTACGCTGTCCTCTAAGAAATGTGCAGTGTCAGTATCTAAGCTGATGACTTTGCGTGTGCAATCAAGTCTTCTTGGTCTTCCTCCACTGCCTGGCCAGGTTGCAGCCCTTGGGTATGTGAAAGGGAAAAGGGACTAGGATAAGGTTGTGGTGAGGGTAGAGGGGAAAGTAATAAGTGAATGCTTACACAATCTGCAGTTTGCAAGTTAGAAGTGATTTAGGTGCAAGGAGCAATGTGAAGGAGAATTAGGTATGATAATATCTATATCTTCAATGGATCTAGCCACGCCCCTGGCCACCCCTCAGCAATGGCACTTCCAAATGTGGCCAACACTGTCTCTTGCATGGGGGTTAAAACATCTAGATACAGTTAGTTCCTGCTGGCTCCACTTGTACCAAACCTTCTCCCACAAGAGAGAGGGAAGTTTATCACTGAGTGCCATGCAATATGTTATGACATGGTTGAATAGCTGGCCAAGCTGTTCCAGTACAACTACAATACTGGCATCTACCCGGCTATGTGGAAAATTGCCCAGGTACGCCCTGTACACAAAAAGCAGGACAAATGCAACCCGGACAATTATTGCCCCATCAGTCTACTCTCGATCGTCAGTAAAGTAATGGAAAGGGTCATCAACAGTGCTATCAAGCGACACTTTCTTAGCAATAATCTGCTTACTGACGGCCAGTTTGGGTTCTGCCAGGGCCACTCAGCTCCTGACCTCAATGCAGCTTTGGTTCAAATATGGACAAAAAAATCTGAACTCCTGAGGTGAGGTGAGAATGACTGCCCTTGACATCAAGGCCACATTTGACCGAGTGTGGCATCAAGGAGCCCTCACAAAATTGGAGTCAATGGGAATCAAGGGGAAAACTCTCCGCTGGTCTGAGTCAAAATTAGCACATGGAAGATGGTTGTGGTTGTTGGAGGTCAGAAACTGGGATGTTCGCTGATGATTGCACAATGTTCACCATTCGTGACTCCTCGGATACTGAAACAGTCCATGTCCAAATGCAGCAAGACCTGGACAATATCCAGGCTTGGGCTAACAAGTGACAAGTAACATTCGCGCCACACAAGTGTGTGGCAATGACCATCTCCAACAAGAGAGAATCCAACCACCACCCCTTGATGGCATTACCTTGATGGAATCCCCCACTATCAACATCTTGGGGGTTACCATTGACCAGAAACTTGCCAAGCTCTTTTCCTGCTCATTATTAAATTGGTACAAAGGGGGAAAATGCAACGGACTTTACAAAGTGCTGATCTTTGTCAATACACAAACATGTTAATCTTCTTGCTTCACTGGGCTTAGTTGCCACATCACAATGCTGCCAATCTTAGCCATTAAATGGCTCAGGTATCAAGCATCAAGTACTGTGGCAGCACAAAGGTTTCTTAGAACCTCATGTTGCGCATTCATATCAGGTTGCTGTTATCAGCCGGAATCTTATCCCCGTTAAAAATAAATCAGGGATGGGGCTACTTCCAGGATGCTGCTCTGCATTTGCTCTCATTCCACCCACCTGGGGGCTCTTCCTGGAGGTGGCCAGTTAGGAGGTTACCTCAGGGTCTGCCGCCAAAGAAAGGGTGGTGGGTGGACCCAATCAGAGGGCCTGCAATTTTGGAAAGACGGCAGCCCCACTGCCTGTGGTGGATGCTCAAGTTGCAGGAGCGGGAATGTAAGGGTACCTGAGGTGCCCTCTGAAGTGGTATTAACTTCTATAAAATAAACGTTGACATGGCTGCCAGGCTACCCCTATGGAGGGGAAAATGATTTGACCTTAGCTGGAGGACCGTCTGCAGCCAGGAAGATCCCGGCAGTGTCCCCAATCTACCCACAATTGGGCAGTTATATATGCAAAGTGGCTACCCACTGCTGCCACATTGCCTCTTTCACCCATTTCTTCTTGCCCCTCCAGCAAGATCAGCCAGCAAAGGGCCAACCAATCTAACACCCTCCTTTCAAATTTTCCTTCCATTCCCGCCTTCAAGCCTACTCCATGCGACTGGGAAGTTTCTGTCCACCATCAATACTTTGGTAAAACTCATGGAAAATTGTATAAGAATATGGGAAAGATGTAATCCTGTCTCCTGTCATGCATATCATTGATTTAAATATTCAATCATTTGGATTTGATGCAGCTGGGCATTATGTTAATATATACTGGATAGTAACATGAAGTGAATGATTACTTCTTTTAATATTACTGCAATAAATTGTACCTAATTAGGCACAACATTTTTATTTGCTATCAACCTTTTTGAAGTGGTAGCACTCTCAACTCTTACTCAAATGATTAGGAGTTAACCTTCACTCCAGGACTTTATTTCATAATCTAGACCGATACTTCAATTCAATACATGGGGAGTGCTACACTATTGGGAGCATTAGATTAGATTAGACATAAATTTAGGGGGGTGAGATGAAGAGAATTTATTTTATGCACAAGTTGTTACGATCTGGAATGCAATGCCTGAAAGAGTGATTGGAGCAGATTCAAAAAGTAACTTTGAAAAGGGAATAGGACATACATCTGAACTAGAAAAGAATGGAAGGCAATGAGGGAAAGAGCATGTGAGTCAGACTAATTGGACAGCTTTTTTGAAGTGCTGGTATAGGCTAAATGGGCTGAATGGCTACATTCAGTGCTTTATGATTCTATGAATCTATGAATTTGAACTGAAGTCTCATTTGCCTGTTAAATGGATGTGAAACATCCCATGACACAACATGAAGAAGAGAAAGGCATTCTTATGGTATCTGAGCAGACATTCATCCTTCAAACAGCACTACCAAAAACAGATCAATGGATCATTTATCTCTATGATTGCTGTGGGTTCTCTGTGTACAAATTGACTGTTGCATTTGCCCAAAAAAAAACAGTGGCTATACCCTTCAAAAGTAATTTGTTGGCCTAAAAGTGCTTCGTGGAATCCATTATGTGAAAGGCAATATAAAAATGCAAGTTCTTTTTTGTATGATTTGGGTCATTTTTGTTTAGCAGTATGCATGCTCTTCAACTAAAATCTTAAGGTGCAAATGTTACCATTAATTTTAACAATTTTGGGCAGAAATTTTCGTCCCCACTGGAGTTGGGCGTGTTCGACATCAAGTGGACAATATGGTGAGAAGGCCAAAAATCGGTTTCACGACGCCATGAAACCAGTTAGCAATTGTCTGCTGTGCCCGTCAATGGCGGGCTGCGTTTCCCGCCACCGCATGTCGCGAACCTCATTGTAATACATCTGCATGTCATTATAAGCCAAGCCCACCGGAATCATCCATCCCACGACGAATCATCCGAGCACGTTGGCGTGTTTCACAACAGCATATATAAGGCGTGCAGTTGGCGAGCTGCACTTTTCTCAGGACTCTAGGCTTGTTTGCCTACTTTGCTTCAGGCTGCACTCGCAGTCATCAGCGCCAGGCTTCACAGGCAGCACCACATGACTTTTAGGGGGGCTTACGGGCATGTCTCTACCTACCAGATCAGCCATAAGGCGTGGGTGGCTTTTCAATGGCCGTAGGGCTAGGGCAATATTGACGAAGTGGGGTATCCCAAGATGTGGGGCGGGGGGGCACATGGTGATCTGTGCAAGTGGCCTCAAGATGGTGAGGGCTGAGGAGTCAGTCTCCAGAGGAGATGAGGCCAGGTGGACATGTGAGGGCGTGTGTGTGAGAATGGGTGGTGATGTCCCTTGAGCTGGCAGTGAGTGAGATGCCAGTGAATGTGTGATGAGTGTCATGAAGCTATTAATGTATATAATATTTTGAAAAATATTTTTCTTTTAAAATAGAGGTTTAGTCTGTGGATTAAAGTCAGCTAGTCTGGGTGCTTTGATATGTACTAGTTTGAGATGTAAACAGAGAGGTATTGTGCATCTACGTTTTTTGAATAGAGCATTCAAGAAGTGGGGTGAAAACTTGACACCGATCTAGCAGATACCAAGCAATATGTTTATATTACTAATAAAATTGGTACTATGAAAGGGGCTTCATTTTTAAAAGGTGAAGGTCAAAGAGGCTGGTGAGACAATGAAAATTTGAATTCAATCAGTGGTGGTAGGTATAACTTCAGCAGTTCTGTGTGTGCAGAGCAGAGGCAATGTGAGATCAAAAGGCAGTTGTAAGTATCCAACTGTCTCCACAGGAACCAAAGGGAAAGAACCTCATTTTGAATTCGTAAGGTGAAGATGCTTTGTCTGGTGTCTGGTTAAGTCTATGGGTTGCTGTTGCCTTAATGGAGATTAGTTTGGGAATTTGTTAAAAGTTATGATAGTAGTAATTTGTAGCCATGTGTATATTTTTAACCTGTGTAAATTAATAAAATGTTTCAATTAGTTTACTTTAAAACCTCAGGAAATGATGGTCTGATTCCTGAATTTATAGTCGCATCTCAAAGATAACACTTAAAATTACAGGTTATGACAGTTTTTTAAAGTTTCCCTCTGGGATGTTTAAATAACTCCGCTTTACCAACTGTATCAGTCATAACAATGGTCTTGATGTGTGAGTTTAGAGTGATGAGATGATTGCCTTGTCATGGCGGTACAGATGAGATCATTCATCCTCTTTCTGCACTGGATGGCCAACCTCTTCTGTGCAGCATTGGCACTGACCACCACTGCCAATACCTACCAAGCCAGAATGGTGATGTTGCTGCCCCTCCTGAGGCCAGAGCAGGGGTAGAGCAGTCCTCCACGGTGTCCAAAAGGAATTTGAGGGATGTGTCACTAAACCTGGGGGCTGCAGTCTTCTTGCCTTTCAGGGCCATGTCTTCTTTGCAGCAGTCCTGGGCTGGAAACACTGAGAGGTGTGTGCGCGCGGCTGCACTTTAAATATGGCGCCCGGCGTGATGAAGCGGCGAGGGGACGGCATGGCGGGCAAATTACAGCCCGCCCACCATCAAACCAGTGTGTGTCCTGGAATGCATAATTAATGAGGCGGGATTGGGACAATACAGCTCGAGAAGCCGCCATTGCAGCCGGTGGGTAAAACATAGTTTTTCCTGCCTGCTTCTGCACTTAGTGCAAATCTAGGACGATTCTGCCCTTTACTTCAGCTGGAATGTCAATGAAGAGAAAATTTAAATTTGAGGGAAAGATTTTGGGTGATATGAATAACTAAGGTAAAAAAAGATAATCAATGAAAAAGGAGCAAAACAAAACCAGACTGACATACTTAACCAACGGAAAGGAAGAAAATTAACAGATGGCTGAAAGGTCATGGCACTGATAGGACTGGCAGGATCAACGTGTGAAATAAATTTTATGTTGAAGATAGCAGAACAGGCACCTCCTAAAATTATAGGCTGTATTGGCAGCCTTCCTAAATAAAGCAGAAAAAAAAATTAACACAATTTAATTGGTGCATGCAGACTGATTGTTTAGCTTACATTGATGCATTTGACTGACATATATGGATATCAGTCACATGATTTTTCTCAAAATAGTAGACTGTTTCTCAAGCATTCATTTGTGACACAGACTGTTCCTTTTATAGAATTTGATAATCGCGTCCAAGAGCACTTTGGGCCTCACTTCTGAAAAAAACTCTCTGATGGTTCCTGAAGAATCTAGAAGATCGCTTGGTGTGTGGGCAACTTACACAAAGTAACAGTTGAATCTTTCAAAACCTGCTTGTCTGTCAGGTTGAAGGTTGAACTGAAAGAAACTGAAAGAAGGCGTTATTTAGATGATTTTTTTGGACATTGTTTGAAACTTATGTGATCCAGACCTAATGCCCACAAAACTAAGCAAAACAATAATCACTGTGTGAATTTTTATATCAGACCCTTACCTCTGGAAACATTACATGAAATTGTGCCCGATTTAAACATTTCTACATCGATATACAAGTTCTTTGACATTAGTTCAATGTTTAATGACAGTTCAGGAGAGGTGGGTGTATCTGAGACATCAGGAATGATCCGTGGAGATTTTGGGTGTTTAAACAATATGGGAAGTGAATGAGTCTAAACATCCTTTGCTTGAAGAACATAAGAACATAACTTAAGAAATGGGACCTAGCGTAGGCCACTCAGTCCCTCGAGCCTCCTTCACCATTCAATAAGATTATGGGTGATTTTAATCTCAGCTCTACTTTCCTCCTGCCCTAACCCCACTTCCCTTGATTCCCTTAGTGCCCAAAAAACTTGGAGCCTCTTCACTTGTTTCCATTCCTTATATCGATGTCCATTCATTCCCTCAGGCACATGCAAATATCGCAGCATTTCAACCCTGCTGCTGGACTCTGCTGCACCATTTATTCCCCAATGCTTCCACCCATGGCCTTTAAAGTTCTGCTGCAGGCCCATGCCAAACTTCTATTCCACCTGTAAGAAACATGATTCATGTTGGCAGCACATGTATCCTATTTAAATGAGTGTAATAAACTCGGCGTACCAGGCAGGTTTCTTGTTAGAACTTTATTTACAGAACTCCTGATGAAGCTACATGCTTGAACCAAGACCATAGCTAGAAAGCTCTGCTCCTAAGATTACCCGCGCTTAGGTCTGATTCGGCTGTATAATCACATGATCCCCAAAACAGGGTGAATCGTTTTACTTACAATCACTATGTTCTTCCCCCTTTCATTTTGTTTTACACCTCTTATTTACAAGAGCATCTTAATCCATAATATATATAAATATATATAGTTCATGCAATTATAGATTAAGTCTTTGAGGTGGTTTTCTGATTCGGGTAGAGCGACGTAGCTCTGTGAATTGAGAATCTTCCACTGGATTGATTTGACCAGGAACTATAGCATCAATGACATCCTCAGACAATGACAGTTCAGAATTATTTACTTCAACAGAGACATCCGGTATGCTTATTCTATATCAACCTGGCACCTCGGGGATCAAAGGTTCGACTTCAATTTCAGGTGGAGTAACTGGTTGTTGGAGTGTCTCTCTACTTCTTAGATGATCCAGATGTTTCCTAACAATCCAGTTTTCCATTTCCACTTGGTATGACAAAGGTCCTGTTTCAGAGACAATTACACCAGGAACCCATCTAGGTCCAGTTCCAAAATTTCACTCAAAAACTGTCTCTCCTACAGTAAATTTTCAATCTTTATTGTGAAGATCATAATTCACCTTCTGACTACGCTGGTTCTCCTCTACCTTCCACTCTAAGTTAGGGACTCAATCTTGTACAAAGGCAGCATTTCGTTAGTAATTCCCATGTTGAACCCGTGGTTGCATGAGCAGTTGTGTGATAGTTGAGAAGAAATCTTGAAATTCGTGTTTCTAACGTTCCTTTGGATAATTTCTTCATTCCTGTTTTAAATGTTTGTACTGCTCTTTCTGCTAACCCATTGGATGAGGGATGATATAATGTTGTTTTGACATGTTTAATCCCATTTAAGTTCATGAATCTCTGGAATTCCCTACTAGTGAAAGCAGTGCCATTACCCGAAACAATGACTTCTGGTAGGCCATACACACTGAAACATTGGCGTAGCTTTTCAGTAGTTGCACATGATGTAGGTGATCTCACTTCATACACATCCATCCACTTAGAATGTGCATCGATGATCACTAAACATGGTACCTAAAAATGGACCGACATAGTCTATATTTGGTCTAACCCAGGGTTGACCAGGCTACTCCCACAGATGAAATGGAGCTGAAATGGGCAACCTCTGCTGTTGCTGACACTGGAGACAGTGTTTAACCATTTTTTTCTTTATCACTGTCTATAGCTGGCCACCAGATATTGTAAAGAACCTATTTTATATTTTCTTGGACTGTGGCTTTAAAAATTGGACTGTGGCTTTAAAAAAAACTACCATGGCGGCAGTTGAAAGACATGTTCACTGGAGCAGGATGAGGAATATCTACAATGTTGCTATCCTGGAACACAGGGTGCCATAAGAGAACAAGATAGTGCTGGAAAGGGATTCTGGACTAAGGGGAACTGCCTGATGACAGCATTTTAATTCGTTCCTGACCAGGTGATCAGGGTTTTGTGTGGTAACAGTGCAGGGAGAACAGCTCCTAACCTGAAAAGGGGGAAGACCTGAAATTTCTCCCTCCTGTGTTTGTAAGGTTCCAGCAATTCAGCCACAATAGCTAGCTGGCTATCCCTCACATCTCTGTAACCTGCTTTCTCTGAAATCCCCTGCCAAGAGGAAAAGGGGAAAAATCGCCAGTAGAGACATTGAAAAGCAAGTTTTTCAACCAATGAACCACAAACTGAAAGTGCTGGGTGACCACATCGTGCATCAACAACAAACTGCAAGGAATTTGGAAGACATCAATCAGAATCAACCCACCTAATCCTGTGCTACGAATTTGTGCTATTGAACTGTTCTATCTCACCCTCAAAATGCATTTTTGTGTGTCTTATGTGTGTATGAGTTTGTGTATATGGGCTTAAGAAGGGATAGAGTTTAAGTTATTGAGTTAGAAGTTAGCAGTTCATATTTCTTTCTTTTGCCACTAGTTAAAAACAATTTGTTCAATAAACAGTTATTTACTTATTAAGTTTACAAACCTGGCGCTCGTATTCTGTTAACCTAAATTAAACAGTTTGGTAGAATTGGGACAATCTGGTGGCTTGGTCAAACTTTTCACATTTGTCATAGCTGAAGGAACTGTGGGGCTTGATATTACAGCACACTATCCCCAGTGAGTCGTGACTATATAGCTTTGCGCAAGCACTTGCATTTTTGAAATGCCTGGATGCGCACTATGAAACTCCGTCAAGAGTGTTCTCTTCCTTGTGAAGGGACGATGACTCTCATTACCCACAACAAGATTCTATCTTGACAACTTAATTCATGGGCATAGAATGGTTTTAACTCTTCAGAGACTTGTGTATTTGACCATCCTTGCAATACCTGTTCTTGGACTCTTGATAAAATTGGATCCCAGCTTGTCCAATTCTTTATCTGCTTCACACAGACCGCGAGGAGTTACAGGAAATTCAACACAAGTACAATTCCTTGAGGCGCTGGGGCATATATAATGTTATCTGGCAAAGGAAGATGACTGAGGGCATCTGCATTTGTTATATGCAAACCTGGACGGTGTATAAAAGTGTACTCATATGCTGACAAGATTAAAGCCCATCTTTGAATTCTAGCAGAGGCTATTGGCGGAATTGCTTTATTTTCACTAAATAAAACCATAAGTGGCTTGTGACCTGGCACTATGGTGAAATGTCGACCATGCAAATATTGATGGAACTTCTTTCCTCTAAATATTATGGATAGACCTTCTTTTTAAAGTTGTGAGTAACCCTTCTTGCATGAGAAAGTGTTCTGGGGACATATCCTATTGGCCTTTTGGAATTGATTTCTGTCTTCTTCTTGTGTTTTCCGCAGAGTTTTGTCTCATCTTTCATTTTGATTTCACAGTCGGCCAAATTTCTCTCTGGTGAAATCTTAACTTGGTTCAGTTCGAGGGTTGAGCTACCCATAGCTTCGCTACCCACTCTCATCTTGGAAAGTTCCATGACTTTTCCTTCTATTGCCTCTTTTGTCTCAGGCAACTGATTCTTTAGTTCTCCTGTCTCCTTTTTGTATCTTTTGGCATCCCACTGGAGCATTGAACATTGTTGAGTTTTTTCTGCCAACTGTTTCTTCAGTTGGTCCAGAGTGGCACCATATTCATTTTGCTTCTTTTCATGATTTTTCCGTGGAACCAACTCTGACCTGAGGGATCCTTGCATCCTGCAAAGGTCCTTCGGGTCTCTTATCTCATTCCAAAAGAAACCATCATATTCCCTTGTCAACCCAGGGTTTCTTCCTGTTCTGACTTGAAAAACTTCTGACCAGCTTAATTTCTTTCAACCAATCGTGGCCCAGAAGGCCAGGTCCTTCACCTGTTACAACAATTACTGGCAGCTGGGCTGCTATGCCTGTAAGATACAGGTACAGAGGTGATGCCTTTAACCTGTATTGCCTCTCCAGTGTACGTCTTCAGCTGTGGTTTTCCCCAGATCCAGTGGCTGGGTACCTTGACTTAAGTGTTTAAAGATGTGTTCTCCCACCACTTGGTGAAAGCTCCTGTGTCAACCTCCATGACCAGAGTCTTCCCATTTACTTGAAGAGTGATGGTGATTGGTTCAGTTTTCCTTGCCTTGAGATTGAACAGGGAATAGATATCAGTAACAGCAGCTTCTGGCTCACTTGTGTTGTGCAATTCAATCAGCTTGGCCTGCTTTCTGAATGGCTGTCTTGATTTCGCCCTGCATTGCTTTATAGCATGCCTTTTTTTGTGACAGTGGTGTCATTCCGCCTCTTTAAATCTGCAGATTTCCAGAACATGGCTACTCCCACATCGGTAACAATTTAATTTCTGAGTTACTGGTGAGATGCTTCCAGTATTTCTTTTTGTTTTTCGAGTGGTAGGGACTGTGTCCCGCTTTGCGGTTGTCTCCCTGGTTTTGCACCATGCCTGGTGGTAGGTTCCCACCCCAGCTGAAGAACGGCACCATGTTGCACATCCTGCAAAAGGAGCAAAGCCTATGAGTCACTCTCAGCACTCTCCGTTGCTAGTGCTATTTCCATGTTGCACTTCAGGTCAATATTAAATTCTGCAAGTAAACAGCACTGAAAGGCATTGTCGTGTATGTTGCAAACCAAATGATCTCGCAACATGTCGTTGAGAGTTTCTCTGAAGTCACAGTGCTCAGTCAACTGTTTTAATGTTGCAATATATGTTGCTGATTAACTCACCATGGGCCCTTACTCCAGAGTTTGAACTTGAATCTTTACATGATTGCCGATAGCTTAGGCTGAAAATGTGCCTTCACGAGATCTACTGGCTCATTAAAAGATCTAGAATTTGACGCATTCGGGGCCATCAAACTACAGATTAGGTTTTATGTTTTGCTCCCGCAGACACTTCGAAGAATTGCCTTCTGTTTCTCCTCGGCTGTTATTTTGTTTACCACAAAATAGAAACCTAGGCGCTCTATGTACTGACTCCAGTTTTCCGTGAATGAGTCGTACGGGTCAATTCTGCCAAAGTGTGGCAAGACTAGTGAGTATACTTTCCTTTCCTCCCTTAAAAATCAAAATACTCACATCTGTGAGGCGAGGTGCAGCGTCGGAGCTAATTATCCTCATCACCAATTGTAATAAACTTGGTGTACCGGACAGGTTTCTTGTTAGAAACAGTAAACTTTATTTACAGAGCTCCTGATGAAGCTACAAGCTCGAACCAAGATCACGACTAGAAAGCTCCACCCCTAAGGTTACCCGCGCTAAGGGCTGATTCAGCTGTACAGTCACATGGTCCCTAAAACATTATGAAAGGTTTTACTTACATTCACTACAATGAGGCCCACCCACCAATCTCTGAGTCCTTCGAATATCATTTGTTGCATTGAATGCCCTGCCCACTGCCAATCTCAATCTGTACTCCACATCTAAATCAAACCTACAGTACCATAGGCCTTTAATGAGTTGTTAAGGAAAGTCACTTCATCACTAAAGTCGCTGCCAGGTTTACCTCTTCTCAAGCCATTAACTGCAAAAAAAAATAGGATGTTTTCATACAACTTTGTTCTGAAAGGATGATTCCATTATATTGCCTGTTATTGAGGTAAGACTGAAGCAGCTTGTCCAACACATGGTCTGCGGGCCCGATTATGGCCCCCAGAGGCATTTTATGTGGCTTACAGAGCCACTGTTCAAAATGTTGGTAAGACAGGTAAGTGAAGTTGAAGATTCTGCAAGCCCTGCTCCTCCAATCAGAGGCTGATCCTCTCCTATGTGGGAAAGAAGCAGTCTCTGATTGGATGACCAGCGATCACTGGTGGCAGTAAGTGTGCTGGGGAGAGAGAGGATTTGAAAGGGGGGAAAAGAGTGAGAAAGTGCTGTGGGGCTGGGACTGGCGCCTTGAGGGGGCGTGGGGGGTGGTGGTGGGGGGGTGGCAGGGGGGTTAGAGAGAGAGATTGTGTGTGTGTGATTGAGAGAGAGGGAGAGTGTGTGCGTATTTGTGTGTGTGTGAGGGAGAGCGAGTGTGTGTGTGCGTATGCATGTTGTTTTTGAGGTGTAAGTGTGTGTGTGAGAGGGGGAGAGAGTTTGTGTGTATGTGTGTGTGAAAGAGAGAGAGAGGGAGTGTGTGTGTGTGTGTGGGAGAGAGAGGGAGAGTGTGTGAGTGAGTGTGAGAGCACGGGAGGGAGTGTGTGTGAGAGAGAGAGGGAGTGTGTATGTGTGTGTGAGAGAGTATGTGTGTGTTTGTGTGTGAGTGAGAGAGAGGGAGAGTGTGTGCATATGTGTGTATGTGTGTGGGAGAGGGAGAGCGAGTGTGTGTGTGCGGGTGTGTGTGTGCATGTTGTTTTTGGGGTGTGAGTGTGTGTGAGAAGGGGGAGAGAGTGTGTGTGTGTTTGTGTGTATGTGTATGTGAAAGAGAGAGAGGGAGAGTGTGTGTATGTTTGTGTGTGGGAGAGAGAGGGAGAGTGTGTGAGTGTGTGTGTGAGAGAGCAGGAGGGAGTGTGTGTGTTTGTGTGTGGGAGAGAGAGAGGGGGTGTGTGAGAGAGAGGGAGGGAGTGTGTGTGTAAGAGAGAGGGAGAGAGTATGTGTGTGTTTGTGTGTGAGTGAAAGAGAGGGAGAGTGTGTGCGTATTTGTGTGTCTGTGAGGGAGAGGGAGAGCGAGTGTGTGTGTGGATGTTTTTGTGTGTGTGTATGTGAGAGAGAGGGACTGTGTGTGTGTGAGAGGGAAAGATTATGTGTGTGTTTGTGTGAGTGAGAGAGAGGGAGAGCGTGTGTGTTTGTGTATGTGTGTGTGTGAGAGAGAGGAAGTGTGTGTGTTTGTGTATGTGTGTGTGAGAGAGAGGAAGTGTGTATGTGAGAGAGAGGGAGAGAGTATGTGTGTGTTTGTGTGTGAGTGAGAGACTGGGAGAGTGTGTGCGTATTTGTGTGTATGTGAGGGAGAGGGAGAGCGAGTGTGTGAGTGTGTGTGGATGTTGTTTTTGTGTGTGTGTGTATGTGAGAGAGAGAGGGAGTGTGTGTGTGAGAGAGAGGGAAAGATTATGTGTGTGTTTGTGTGTGAGTGAGAGAGAGGGAGAGTGTGTGTGTGTTTGTGTATGTGTATGTGTGAGAGAGAGGAAGTGTGTGTGAGAGAGGGAGAGAGAGTGTGCGTGTGTGAGTGAGAGAGAGGGAGAGTGTGTTTGTGTGTTGGAGGGAGAGGGAGAGTGTGTGAGTGAGTATGTGAGAGAGAGGGAGAGAATGTGCGTGTGAGAGAGAGAGGGCGGGAGTGTGTGTGTGTGTGTGTGATGGAGAGAGTGAGTGACTATGTCAGGGTCACTCCGAGTCTCAGGATTCTCAGTTACCCTCATCCCCACACTCCAACACATACTCTCACCGTCATAGTGGATGATAGTGAGTGAGTAAACACCCTGAGACTGGGAGTGTGCTGGATGCACATACTCTCACCCTCTTACACTCTAATGATCATTTTTATTCGTTACTCTTTTTTTAAGTGATCAATTTATTGCTTATTTTTTGCTCAGCAAGTTGTTTCTGTTCTTCATACTCAACATTTAAAAGAAATTCATGTTTCTTACCCAAATTTGCTCATTGGCCCCTTGAGTGAGGAAAAAATGGAAATGTGGCCTCCCTCACGAAAAGGTTGGCCAAGCCTGGACTAAAGGATCTGCAGTTGGCTTGGTTTGTTTTACCGCCTTCCTTGGAAATAAGTTCCAATGCAGTGGAAGCCCCATATATTTATTAACTCCAGCATGGAGACTCTCAGCACTTCATCGATTTCACTCCCAGTCTCACTCAGCTAGTCCCATGAGGTATATTGCATCTTTCCTTTAAGAGTTACTTGTTTCTAAATGCTTGACATCAGTGTCTTCCTCCAGTTAAACACTGGGAAGCTTTTGTCTTTGATTCCCTGTTGGAAATTTTGTTTCCTTGTCACCAATTCCACCCCCTTCCCAGCCACTGTCACAGACTGAACCAGACAGTTTGTAAACTCAGCATCTTACTGACCGTGAACTAAACTTCCATAATCCTCCCCACGACAAAGGCTACTTACTATCATCTCTGTCATATCGCCCATTGTCTCTCCTGCCTGAGAATATCTATTGCTGAAACCCTCATTTATGTTCTTATTACCTACAAACTTGACTATTCCAATGCTTGCCTAGCTGCCTCCCACCCCACCTTCCCATTTTCTATCAACTTGATCCAAAGCACTGATGACTGAATCCTAATTTACACCTATTCCAGTTCACCTAGTACGTCTGTGCTCACTCGTCTATTTTGGCTGCCAGTCCATCGATGATTTGTTTTTAATATTCCCATTATTGTGCTTAACTACCACCATGGTCTCTGTTACACTCTCTACTTCTGTTACCTCCTCTCATTCTATAACCCTCTAAGGAGCCTGTGTTCCTCCAAATCTGGCCCCTGGAATATCACCATACCTTTCACCCCTCCTTTGGCAACTGTGCCGTCAGCTGTCTCGACCCCAGTAGAAAAGGCTGACAGGTCCAGAACTGTCCCATAGTAACAGTATATCTATTGGTCTGGTAAGGGGCTAATGTCAACCTGAAAATATTGGCACCCTCAAGTTATCCAAAAGGAGCACCTTCAGGTGCATTCACCACAGGTGAATTGCAGACTTGCCACATGAAAAGCTCAACCAAACTCTTGACAGGACATAAGTACACTCTTTTAACAGTTGACAAATTCCATTGCACAAGAAAGACCTATCCATTCCCTCGAATACTCAAAGAATACCCAATATCGCCAAACCTTCTGTTACAAGCTGACTCACTTGCAACTTACAGATTACAAAACCATTAGCTTCTCTGTCTTCTTAATATGCTAAATATATGCTGGCCAAGAACCCCCACAAGGCTAATTTTGCTAAACAGTAACTTTAGTAATAGGCAAGGCACAACAAAACTTGGTGACCTCCTAGCTCGATGGAACAGTTGAGATCAAGCTTTCAGCATGCTTCAGAACAATTTATTTTCACATACCATCATATAATTATAAGAGCACATCAGAGGCTGGGAATTCTGCAGAAAATAACTCACCTCTTGACTCCTCAAAGCCTGCCCAACATCTACAAGGCACAAGTCAGGAATGTGATGAAATACTCCGCACTTGTCTGGGTGAGTGTGGCTCCAAAAATACTCAAGAAGCTTGACACCATCTAGGACAAAGCAGCCCACTTGATTGGCACCCCACCCATCATCTTAAACATTCACTCCCTCCACCACCAATGCACAGAGGCAGCAGTATGTATCATCCACAAGATGCATAGCAGCAACTCACCAAGGCTCCACTGACAGCACCTTCCAAACCCACGTCCTCTACCACTTCAAAGTACACGGGCAGCAGATAGATGGGAACACTACCACCTGCAAGTTCTCCTCCAAGCCACACACCATCCTGACTTGGAAATATATCGCCATTCCTTCACTGTCGCTGGAACTTCCTAACAGCACTGTGGATGTACCTACACCACATGGACTTCAGCCATTCAAGAAGGTAGCTCACCACCACCTTCTCAAGGGCAGTTAGGAATGGGCAATAAATGCTGACCTAGCCAATGACGTCCACACTCCTTGAAGGAATAGAAAAATAATTTACATACATGGTTCAATGATCCTAGTTTCAGGTGTGGATTACTATCATTTTGTGCCTGTAGGTTTCAAATGACCTATTGTGCAATGACAAGATGACTGCTGTTGTTATCATCCTGCTCAAATTCAGGTGATTTCTGGCTGGGCTGTTCAAGTTGACTTTCTCTGACTCAATCTCTCTTTGTCTCTTTGTAGTGTTTTCATTATGTCATCTTTCCATATCTAGATGCTGTGTACTCATGCCTCCATACAATAATTTGCATTTGTATATAGCCTTAAGCCCTTTAAAATATCCCAAGATGCTTCACAGGAGCCTGGCCAGATAAAATGAGAAGCTGAGACACGTAAGAAGATATTACGACCAGAATCTTGGTCAAAGAGGTAGGTCTTAAAGGAGGAGAGGGAGAAGCAGAGAGGTTTCGGGAATTCCAGAGCTAAGGTCCTAGGTGGCTGAAAGCATGCCCGCCTATGGTGCAGTGATGAAAATCCAGGATGTACAGAAGGCAAGAATTGGAGGATCACAGAGTTCTCTGGGGGTTGTAGGACTGTAGGAGGTAAATGAGATAGGGCATATTCAATGCAAACAAAATCACCACTGGTCATCTTCTCTCAAACACCCAGTGCTAGCTTCTGGGTTGATACTTCTGAGTGTTAACTTCTTCACAGTCTGTGTGCCTTCTGCTACCTTTTATTTCCTTTCTTCATGACTCTGGTGTCACCCTCTCCATATTTCACATTGTCCCTTTTTATAACTATCTCCTTTCCGGTGTACCGTTTGCCACGATTGTTTTCCTTCACTTCCATCGCACACTTCAGTTTCTCAAGCCCTTTGACCCAGGAAGCAGGTTTCCTTTTGCAGTTGTTACCTTCCTCGTTTACTGGCACCTGAGGCTGTTATCACAAAAGCCCTGACAGACACCCACAAACACATCGCTGCCCTCTTTACCATGTTGCCTCCAGATCAAAAAAAGGATGCAACGAGCTTGGAATGAAACCTGCGCCATTGGATAATAAAAGAGAAGTGGCAAGATGCAGCAAAGAAGGCTGCCACAGCTACAGCTATAGTAAAATGTGAGGGGGCCACTGAGCAGCCGACAAACTCTATCACTTCCTCGGTTCTCACTATTGGAATACGGGTGCTCAGAAAGCTTTTGAAGCCCAGGCTTGGTGTCACCTAATCGTTACTTGGTGATTTATCAGTAATCTATACAGGTTGGAATAACTTATCTTGATTTAAAATGTCCTTGAGGTACACCTCTCATTTGGTTCTCTTGATTATAAACAGCTAGAGTAACTGGAAGCTTCTGGTGAATAGCCAGGCTAATCCTTCCCATCTTTGCACATGGATACCTTCCTCATTCTGTCTGCATGCTTTGCATTGTGGATAAATGCTAATGTAACGATATTCCTTCGATATTACCTTCTTAAAGGTAAACACATTATTAACATCAAATTAGAGAGTTTGGAAGGAAGGCCACTACCTGGATTGGCCTACTCCGAGTAACTCATCAGGTACTATGCCTGTTACAACTGAACTCTTTGCAAAGTTTATTTCAAATTATTTTTTATTCAATCTATAGGTCGTATAATGGTAATTATTTGTGATAGATGGTAATGGCCAATCTCACAAGTGAGTATATTTATATCACATCTCTGCCAATGAAAATCAATTTATTAGAACCTTTAAATATTTCCAACTGTAAAAAAATGTAATTTGTTCATGTGATCAAAGGATTAGACAGGACTATGCTGCATACCTGGCAAATTTCAAAAACCATTATCCCACACTTTCCCATTCTGTCAAATATTTCTACAATTCTCCCTAAAGCTTTTCAGTACTATAGATGAAGAAGAGACACAGAATATAGAGCATAGAAACAGGTCATTCGGCCCTATTAGTCATGCTATTGCTCATGTTCCACTTGAGCTTCCTTCCATCCTTCCTCAAAGAGAAAAAAAAAGAGCAAGACTTGCATTTATATAGCACTATTCATGACCACTGGACATCTCAAAGTGCTTTACAGTCAATGAAGTACTTTTTGAAGCGTGGTCATTATTGTAATGTAGGAAACGCAGTAGCAAATATGCTCTCAGCAAATTCCCACAAACAGAAATGTAATAATGACCAGATAGTCTGCCTTCTGTGATGTTGATTGAGGGATAAATATTGGCCAGGACAAAGGCCTGATAACTCTCTTGTTCTTCTTTGAAATAGTACCATACAAACCTTTACACCCACCCAAGGAGGAGGCAGATGGGGCCTTGGTTTAATGTCTCATCCAAAGCACAGGAATCCAATTATATTATTATCTAACTATATTAGCATAACTCATTATTCCTGTCTCCTTCATATGCTTATATAGCCTTCCCTTAAATGTATCAGCACTATTCATTTAAAAGAGTCTCTGTGGTAATTAATTCCACATTCTCACCATCCTCTGGACAAAGAATTTCTCCTCAATATCCCAATTAATTTCTTGCTGATTATGTAATCGGCCTCTAGATTTGCTCTGACCAAAAAGTAGAAACACACTATACGCTCTATCAAAACTTTCAAAATTTTACAAACATCTATGAAGTAAACCACAGCCATCTGTTTAAAAGCCAACGGGGAGAGGTTCACATCAAAATAACAGGTGAGTTCATGCCAAAACAAACTGATCAGTTCTCACCGATACAAACTAACCAATCCGCACTGACACAAACTAACCAATCCGTACTGACACAAACTGACCAGTCCGCACTGACACAAACTGACCAATCCGCACTGACACAAACTAACCAGTCCGCACTGACATAAACTGACCAGTCTGCACTGACACAACCTGACCAGTCCGCACTGACATAAATTGACCAGTCCACACTGACACAACCTGACCAGTCCACACTGACACAACCTGACCAGTCCACACTGACACAAACTGACCAATCCTCATTGACTGAAATTGTCAAGTCCATACTGACACAAACCGAACTGTCTACACTGACACAAATTAACTCATCCACAGTGACACAAAGTGACCAGTCCAAACGTACACAACCCGAGCAGTACACACCGACACATGCTGACCAGTCCACACTGACACAAACCGACCAGTCATCACTGATACAAGCTGACCAGCCAACACTGACACAAACTGACCAGTCCACACTGACACAAACCGAACAGTCTACACTGACACAAATTAACTCATCCACAGTGACACAAAGTGACCAGTCCAAACTGACACAACCCGAACAGTACACACTGACACATGCTGACCAGTCCACACTGACACAAACCGACCAGTCCACAATGACACAAAACAATCAGTCCACACTGACACAAACTGACAGGTCCACACCGATCGAACTTGACCAGTCCACACGGACACAAACTGACCAGTACACACTGATACAAACTGCCCAGTCCACACCGACACAAACCGACAAGTCCACACTGACACAAACTGACGAGTCCACAATGACAAAAAATGACCAGTCCACACTGACACAAACTGACCAGTCAACACTGACAAAAGCTGATAAGGCCTCACTGAAATAAACAAGCCAGACCACACCGGCAGAAACTGACCAGTCCACACTGATATAAACAGACCAGTCCATGCTGATACAAACTGACCAGCCCACACAGATACAAACTGACCAGCCCACATTGACACAAACTGACCAGTTCACGCTTATACAAACTGACCAGCCCACACTGACACAAACTAACCAGTTCACGCTGATACAAACTGACCAGCCCACACTGACACAAACTGACCAGCCCACACTGACACAAACTGACTGGTCCATTCTGACATAAACTGACCAGACCACACCGGCACAAACTGATTAGTCCACACTGACATAAGCTGACCAGTCCACACCAACACAAACCAGCCAGTCCACACTGACACAAACTGACCAGTACATGCTGATACAAACTGACCAGTACATGCTGACACAAACTGACTAGTTCTACACTGATACAAACTGACTAGTCCACACTGACACAAAATAAAAAGTCCACACCAACACAATCTGACCAGTCAAAACTGACACAAACCGACCAGTCCACACTGACACAAACTGGCCAACCCAGAGTGACACAATCTGACCAGTCCACACTGACACAAACTGACCAGTCCATGCTGACACACACTGACCAGTTAACACTGACACCAAGTGACAAGTCCACACTGACACAAACCGACCATTCCACACAGACACAAACTGACCAGTCCACACTGAAACAAACTGACGAGTCCACAATGGCAAAAAATGACCAGTCCACACTGACACAAACTGACCACTCAACACTGACAAAAGCCGATAAGGCCACACTAAATTAAACAAGCCAGACCACACCGACAGAAACTGACCAGTCCACACTGATATAAACAGACCAGAAAAGGCCCAAACAAACTAACCAGTCTATACTGACCGAAACAGGCCCATCCACACTGACACAAAATGATTAGTCCACACTGACATAAACTGACCAGTCCACACCGACACAAACCGGCCAGTCCACACTGACACAAACTGACCAGTACATGCTGATATAAACTGACCAGCCCACACTGACACAAATCGATCAGTCCAAACTGACACCAACCGACAAGTCCACACTGACACAAGCTGACCAGTCCATGCTGACACACACTGACCAGTCAACACTGACACCAAGTGACAAGTCCACACTGATGCAAACCGAAAAGTCCACAATGACACAAACTGAACAGACCACACTAATACAAACTGACCAGTCCACACTGACACAAACTGACCAGTCCACACAGACACCAAATGGCCCATCCACAATGACACAAACTGACCAGTATACACTGACATAAACAGACCAGACCATACCGAAAGAAACTGACCAGTCTACATTGGCCGAAACTGGCCCATCCACACTGACACAAACTGACCAGTTCACACTGACACAAACTGACCAGTCCACACTGACACAAATCGACCTGTCCACAATGACACAAATGGACCAGCCCACATTGACATAAACTGACCAGTCCACACTGACACTAATGAACCAGTCCACACTGACATAAACTGCCCAGTCCACACTAACAGGAAGAGACCAGTCTATATTAACATAAACTGACCAGTCCACACTGACACAAACAGACCAGTCTACATTGACATAAATTGACCAGTCCACACTGACAAAACCGACCAGTCTACACTGACATAAGCTGATCAGTCCACACTGATATAAATTGACCAGTCCACACTGACACAAACTGAACAGACCACACTGATACAAACTGACCAGTCCACACTGACACAAACTGACCTGTCCACACAGACACCAAATGGCCCATCCACAATGACACAAACTGACCAGTACACACGGACATGAACAGCCCATACCATGCTGACTCAAATTGACCAGTCTACACTGACCGAAACTGGCCCATCCACACTGACACAAACTGATTAGTGCACACTGACACAAACTGACCAGTCCATACCGACACAAACTGACCAGTCCACACTAACACAAACTCACCAGTCAACACTAACACAAGCCGATCATGCCACACTGAATTAAACAAGCTAGACCACCCCGACAGAAACTGACCAGTTCACGCTGACACAAATTTTTGAGCAGTCCACACTGACACAAAATGATGAGTCCACATTGACACAAACTGACCAGTCCACACTTGAACAAGCCGATCTGGCCACACCGAATTAAACAAGCCCGACCACACTGACACAAACTGAACAGACCACACTTACACAAACTGACCAGTACACACTGACTAAAACTGACCAGTACACAGTGTCACAAACTGACCAGTCCACGCTAACACAAACTGACCAGTCCACATTGACATAACCTGACTCGTCCACGCTGACACAATCGACCAGTCCACACTGACACAAACTGACCGGTCCATACTGACACAAACCGACCAGACCACACCTACACAAACCGATTAGTCCACAATGACACAAACTGACCAGCCCACACTGACACAAACTGACCAGTCCACAATGACACAAATCGAACTTTCCACGCTGACATAAACTGACCAGTCAACACTGACACAAAATGATCAGTCCACACTGACACAAACTGACCAGTCCACATTGACATAACCTGACTAGTCCACGCTGGCACAAATCAACCAGTCCACACTGACACAAACTCACCAGTCCATACTGACACAAACTGACCAGACCACACCTACACAAACCGATCAGTCCACACTGACTCAAACTGACCGGTTGAAGGGTTCTCAAAATTCACACATTTTTCATATCATCAATGAAATGAGGATATGACTTTTGGACTTTTATGGCAGAGGACCCAACTGCTGGGTTAAGTGTAGAACCCTGCAGACAGGAGGCTAGGCCCATGAAGGCCTGGGACTGGACATGCCCGGTCTTGTTGAGTGCAGTGTGGATTGTTGCCTGAAGCCAGACAATGAGAAGAGACAGAATACGCATTCTTCCCTTTAAAACAATCAACCCAGAGAAAGACTTCATCTGACGCAAAACTGAAGCCCATCAAAGTCTTGCATAAATAATCGCTACTAACTACTAAGGCTAGAAGGCAGCAATCAATGCAAATATGCGAACCCATCAATACTCCACATGTACAATGGTTTTCAGTTCAAGACTAGTTACGGGGACAGGAAGACAACGATAAACATCATGCGAGCCCATTAAAAACAACGAGACAACAATCACCCGAAGAAGCCCATCAAAATCAGACAAAGAACTAACCTTGATTTGAATTCAGATAAGAAATTCGAAAAACAGTATAACTGGGCCACCAGTTATGAAGGGGAGGAGGGTGAGCAGTTTTGGAGCGGTTGAAGCAGAGTTTAAGCAGGGAGAGGTAGCTGCGCCAAGCGGAGGGAGGAGATCAGGAGGTCTGCAGGCCCGCAGGCAACATCACGGCGAGGGGCACGGGGTGGCAGGCTCAACCGAAGACAACAAGGCCACAACCACAGCCCTCCACGAAGATCGACCACCCACAACCACGCCCTCCACCCAACTGAAGAACCTTCTCAGATTCCACAGACCAGGACCACGTGGGGACGGCAAGCCCCAGAGGACACAAAGAGCGTACCCCAAAACTGCAACCGGCTTACCTGGCTGGATTTCGAACTGTCAAGGAACCCTGGTTGATGATCATGATCCCTGACCTCTCCTAGTTCAATTTAGTTAGGTTTTGGGGGTGGGATAAGGGTAAGGGGATTAGTAGCGTGATTTTCCCTCGTTATGCCATGTGTTCCCCATTCTTAACTAAGTGTACTTTGTAAGTCTGTATAATCTCAGTGTAATCCTAATGTTATAAGTTCATTGTGACTTCAATAAACGCAGTTTTTTTTTCCTTCCACCAAAACCAGTTGTCTGCTGCACTTTGTCACAACCCCCAAATAAGTCCAAGGTCTAGAACCCAGGGTTGGGAGCAATTCGGACCGCTCAGAAGTCAGAGGTGAAGCTGACACACACCACCACCCCCTACACTGTCCACACAGACACCAAATGGCCCGTCCACACTAACACAAACTGACCAGTACACACTGACATAAACAGACCAGACCATGCAGAAACAAACTGACCAGTCTACACTGACCGAAACTGGCCCATCCACACTGACACAAACTGATTAGTCTACACTGACAAAAAATGACCAGTCCACACTGACACAAACCAAGCAGTCCACACGGACTCAAAATGACCAGTCCACACTGACACAAAATGACGAGTCCACCCTGCCACAAACGGACCAGTCCACACTGACACAAAATGACGAGTCCACCCTGCCACAAACTGACCAGTCCATACTGTCACAAAGCGACCAGTCCACAATGACACAAACTGACCTGTCCACACTGACACAAACTGACCAGTCCACACTTAAACAAGTCGATCAGGCCACACTGAATTAAACAAGCCAGACCACACCGACAGAAACTGACCAGTCCAGAGTGACACAAGCTGACCATTCCACACTGATATAAATTGGCCAGTCCACACTGACACAAACCGACCAGTCCACACTGACACAAACTGACCAGTCCACACTTAAACAAGCCGATCAGGCCACACTGAATTAAACAAGCCAGACCACACCGACAGAAACTGACCCGTCCACACTGACACAAACTGACCAGTCCACACTGACACAAACTGACCAGTCAACACTGTCTCAAACTGACCTGTCCACACTGACTCAAACTGACCAGTCCACCCTGACACAAGTGGACTCCATGCTGACACAAACCGAAGTGTCCACACTGAAACAAACCAGAATGTCTAAATTGACACCATCTTCCCCCATTCACTCCCGGGAATCCCTCCATTCTGTTTTGCATATTTGCCTCTCTCTTTCCATAGTTAATGTGAAGAGTCATCTCTCTTGTAGTGTTGAATCTGCGTTCTCTAATTCGTGAGCTTATGATAAACTAGCACATTGTTGCAACTCAATTCATTCTGTTTAGGACCTTGGATACTTGAACTCTCTTCTTCAGGTAGTTCTCAACATCTCCTGATAGTTCACAAACTTTGAGTTGGTTTGTCCTTCTCTGCACTGCCTTCAGCACCAACCGATCCTTGTTGTGGTATTAGAATTGCACACTTTAAACTGACTTTACTCGGCACATTACATATCCCAATATCCAGTTTCTTTACTACTGAAACACATTGTTGACATAATGAACTATCCACTAATATCCACAAATACCTTCCTTTGCTACTTCTTATAGCTTGGAACCTATTAATTTATATTACCACATTATAATACTCCTCTCTAGTCTCACTGCCTTATATTCATCCATATTAAATGCTAACGTTCAGTCAAGAACCCTCACTATCAACATCCTGGGGGTTACCATTGACCAGAAACTGAACTGCACTAGCCATTTAAATACTGTGGCTACAAGAGCAGGTGAGAGGCTAAGAATCTTGCGCGAGTAACTCACATCCTGACTCCCCAAAGCCTGTTCATCATCTACAAGGCACAAGTCAGGAGTGTGATGAAATAACCCCCACTTGATTGGTACCCTACCCACAAACATACACTCCCTCCACCACCGATGCACAGTAGCAGCAATGTGTACCATCTACAAGATGCACTGCAGGAACTCACAATGGCTCCTTCAACAGCACACCCCAAACCCACAACCACTACCATCTAGAAGGAAAAGGGCAGCAGACACATGGAAACACCACCACTTGGAAATTCCCCTCCAAGTTGCTCACCATCCTGACTTGGAAATATATTGCTGTTCCCTCACTGTCGCTGGGTCAAAATCCCAGAACTTCCTCCCTAACAGCACTGTGGATGTACTTGCATCACATGGACTGCAGTAGTTCAAGAAGGCAGCTCACCACCACCTTCTCAAGAGCAATTAGGGAATCAGGGATGGCAACAAATGCTTGGTTAGCTAGCGACGCCTACATCCCACGAATCACAGAATCACAGAATCACACAGTGCAGAATAGGCCTTTGGCCCATCGAGTCTGCACCGACATGTAAAAAACACCTGACCTACCTACCTAATCCCATTTACCAGCACTTCGCCCTTGAATGTTATGATGTGCCAAGTGCTCATCCAGGTACTTTTTAAAGGATGTGAGGCAACCCGCCTCCACCACCCTCCCAGGCAGCGCATTCCAGACCGTCACCACTCTGCGTAAAAAAGCTTTTCCTCACATCCCCCTAAGCCTCCTGCCCCTTTCCGTGAACTTGTGTCCCCTTGTGACTGACCCTTCAACTAAGGGGAACAGCTGCCCCCTATCCACCCTGCCCATGCCCCTCATAATCTTGTACACTTCGATCAGGTCACCCCTCAGATCACTTCTCCATCTTCAAAATGTAGGCAGATCACTTCTCCATCTTTAAAATGGCGGGAGATCACTTCTCCATCTTTAAAATGGAGGGAGATCCCTTCAACATCTTTAAAATAGAGGGAGATCCCTTCAATATCTTTAAAATGAAGGGAGATCCCTTCAACATCTTTCAAATGGAGGGAGATCCCTTCATCATCATTAAAATGGAGGGAGATCCCTTTCCCAACAATAAAATGGAGGGAGATCCCTTATCCATCATTAAAATGAAGGGAGATGCAAGATCCTGGTGGGGGTTTTGTGACACACTCCTTAGTGCCCCTACCTCTGAGCCATTAGGTCCGGGTTCGAGTCCCACTTCAGGACTTGATGGCCATGGAAGGTGTGTTCATAATATGGCCAAACAGGTTGATTATCAGCCTGGAAATCCTTCCAATACGTCTGATGGCAGGCGGTAAGAGTGGGAGAGTCTCCTGGTCAGCCAGAATGAGTAAACAGCCTGTAATCCCAACAAACTGAGGTTTCTTTGTATTTAGTTTTTCTTGTATGTATTTGAAAGTTCCTCCAATTTGGTGTCATCTGTCAACTTAGACAGCTTTATATTTGTCCCCATTAACAAGTCATATTTACATCTTGCAAATAGCAAAGGCCCCAGCAATGGTACCTCTTAACTTTAGAATTCAGCAAAGGACAATAAAGAAATGATAAAGAAAGACCACATGAGAGTAAACTAGCAAGAGACATAAATGCTTCTATTGGTATTTAAAAAGGGCTTCACAAAAGTAAGCAAAGAATGGTTATTGGCAGAGGCAGAAAAATTATAATGGGGAGCAAGGGATTGGCAGAGAAATTAAACAAATGCTTTGTATCTGTCTTCACAGTAATAATATTTCAGAAATACTGGTGAACCAAGGGTCCAGTGAAAATGAGGAACTTGGAGATATTATTATTCATCTGCTGCTGAAACCCTCATTTAAGCCTTCATTACTCTAGACATGACTATTTCAACGCACACCTGGCTGGTCTCCCACGTTCTACCCTCCGTAAACTAAAGGTCATCCAAAACTCTGCTGCTCGTGTCTTAACTTGCTCCAAGTCTTGTTCCCCTATCACCCTTGTTCTTGCTTACATACATTGGCTCCTGGCAAATCAATATCATAATTTTAAAATTGTCATCCTTGCTTTCAAATCCCTTCATGGCCTCATCCCACCCTATCTCTGCAACCTCCCCCAATCCCACAGCCTCCGAGATATCTGCAATCCTTTAATGGTGGCTTCTTGTGCATCCCCAATATTAATCAGTCCACATTGGTGGTCGTTCCTTCAGTCTTGCCTGGACTCCAACCTCTGAAATGTCGTTCCTGCATATCTCCCCCGCTCTACCTCATTCTCCTCCTTTAAGACACTCCTTAAAACCTACTTCTTTCAGCAAATTTTTGGACATCTGACCAAATATCTCCTTATGTGGGTCAATGTTATACTTTGTTTATAATGCTCCTGTGACGTGCCCTGTGATGTTTTATATAAAAATATAGCCACAATGCTAATATCCATATAAAAAAGTGGAAAATTGTCCATGGTGCCATGTCCTCAAAAAGCAGGACAAATCTAATCTGGCCAATTACTTTCCCACGGAACCATATAAAAGTTACGGTGCAGAAAGAGGCCATTCAGCCCATCATGTCTGCGCAAGCGGAAAAAGAGCAAAAAGAAGCAAGATGCTCATTTTAACCCCACTTCCCAGCACCTGGGCTGTAGCTTTGCAGGTTACAGCATTTCAGATGCAGATCCAGGTACCTTTTAAATGAGTTGAGCATTTCAGCCTCAACCACCAACTTAGGCAGTGAATTCCAGGCACCCACCACCCTCTGGGTGAAAAAGCATTTCTTCATGTCCCATCTAATCGTTCTACCAATCACCTTAAATCTATGCCCCTGGTAATTGGGACCCCGCAACTAGGGGAAACAAATCTTTCCTGTCCACCCTATCTAGGCCCCTCATAATTTTGTACACCCCAATTAGGTCACCCCTTAGCTTCCTCTGTTCTAAGGAAAAGAATCCCAGCCTATCCAATCTTTCCTCATAGCTGCAATTTTCAAGCCCTGGCAACATTCTTGTAAATCTCCTCTGCACTCTCTCCAGAGCAATTATGTCCTTCCTGTAATGTGGTGGCCAGAACTGTACACAAAATTCCAGCTGTGGCTTAACCAGCATTTTATACAGTTCCATCATTACATTCCTGCTTTTGTATTCAATACCTCATCCAATAAAGGAAAGCATTCCATATGCTTTCTTGAAGACCTTGTCCACCTGTTCTGCCACCTTCAAGGACCTGTGGGCGTGCACTCCAACTCTCACTTCCTCAGCCCCTCTTAATAACTTCCTGTTTATTGAGTATTCCCTTGCTTTGTTTGCCCTCCCAAAATGCATTACCTCATGCTTTTCCGGTTTGAATTCTATTTGCCACTTCTCCACCCACTCAACTAAACCATTGATATCATTCTGGACTTAACAGCTTTTCTCTTCACTATCAACTACACAGTCAATTTTTGTGTCATCTGCAAGTTTCCCAATCATGCCACCCACATTTAAGTCTAAATCATTAATATATACAATATGCAGCAAGGGCCTCAATGCAACTCTGTGGAACGCCACTGGAAACTGTTTTCCATTCACAAAAATAACCATCAACCATTACCCTTTGTTTCCTGTCATTGAACCAATTTTGGATCCAACCTGCCACCTTCCCTTGTATCCCATGAAATCTCACTTTCCTGACCAGTCTGCCATGTGGGACCTTGTTAAATGCCTTACTGAAATACATGTAGACAACATCCACTGCGTAGTCATCAATCAATCCTCATCAATCCTCTTTGTTACTTCCTCAAAAAATTCTGTTAAGTTAGTAAGACACGATCTTTCCCTAACAAAGTAATGCTGACTATCCCTGATCAATCCGTGCCTAAATGGCAGTTTATCCTGTCTGTCAGAATTATTTCCAATAATTTGCCCACCACCAAAGTCAGACTGACCGGCCTTTAATTTTCTGGCCTAACCCTTGCACCCTTTTAAATAATGGTACAATGTTTGCAGACCTCTAGTCGTCTGGGACCTCACCTGTATCTCATGAGGATTGGAAAATGATCCTCAGAGCATCTGCTATTTCCTTCCTGGCTTCTTCAACAGCCTGGGATACAATCTATCTGGCCCTTGAAGGATGCCAGGCCCTCCAGTACTTACTCTCTCACTATGCTTATTGTATCTAAATATTTCACACTCCTCCTCTTTAACTAGAATGTCTGCATCATCTCTCTCCTAAGGCAGAGACAAAGTATTCATTGAGAATCCTGCCCACGTCTTCTGCATCATCCCACAAGTTATCATGTACATCTCTGATAGGCCCTACCTTTTCCTTAGTTATTCCCTTTTTTTATTCATTCATGGTATGTGGGCATTTCTTGTTCAGACAGCACTTAAGAGCCAACCACATTGCTGTGGGTTTGGAGTCACATGTAGGCCAGCAGATTTCCTTCCCTAAAGGACATTAGTGAACCAAATGGGCTTTTACAACAATCACGGTCATCATTAGATTTTTAATTGCAGATTTTTATTGGATTCAAATTCCACTGTCTGGTGTGGCAGGGTTCAAACCCAAGTCTCCAGAGCATTATCCGGATTCTGGATTACTAGTCCAGCGATAATACCACAATGTCATCGCCTTGCTCTTAATGTACAAATTAAATATTTTAGGATTTTCTTTGATATTACCTGCCAATATTTTTCCATATCCTCTCTTTGCTTTCCTAATTTCCATTTTTACTTCACCCCTGTACTTTCTATACTCCTCTAAGCTTTCTACAGTATTAAGTCTTTTGTGACTGTCATAAGCTTTCTTTTTCTGTTTTATCTTGGCCTGTATGCTTCTGGAATCAGTCTTCTCTCAATCATTAATAAAGCGATGAAAGATAAGCATTGACATTGTTATTAAGCAGCATTTACTCATAAATAACCTGCTCACTAATGCTCTATTTGGGTTCTAAAAGGACCACTTGGCTTCCGATCTCAATACAGCCTTGGTCTAAAATGGACAAAACAGCTGAATTCCAGAAGAGAGGTGAGAGTGAATGACCTTGATATCAAGACGGCGTTTTTCCAAGTGTGGCAACAAGGAGCCCTTGTAAAACTAAAGTAAATGGAAATCAGGAAGAAAACTTTTCACTGACTGGCGTCATGCCTAGCATCAAGGAGGATGGTTGTGGTTGTTGGAGGTTAATTACCTGAGCCACCGGACAACACTGCAGGAGTTCCTCAGGAAAATGTCCTAAGCCCAACCATCTCCAACTGTCTCATCAACAACCTCCCCTCCATCATAATGTCAGACGTGGGGACGCTTGCTGAAGATTGCATAGATTTCAGTAGTATTCTTGATTCCTCAGATACTGAGGCAGTCCATGCCCAACTGTATCAAGACCTGGACAACATTCAGTCTTTGGCTGATAAGTGGCAAGTAACATTTGTGCCACACAAGTGCCAGGCAATGACCATTCCCAACTAAAGAGAATCTAACCATCGCTGAATCTCCCACCATCAACACAATGGAAGTTACCATAGACCAGACATTTAACTGGGCCAACCATATAAATACTGTGGCTACAAGAGCAGGTCAGAGGCTGGGAATTCTGAGGTGAGTAACTTACCTCCCGACTCTCCAAAGTCTGTCCACCTTCTACAAGGCACAAGTCAGGAGTGTAATAGAATACTCTCCATTTGACTGCATGAATGCAATTCCAGCAAAACTCAAGAAACTTGACATCATGCCAGGCAAAGCAGTCCGCTTGATCAGCACCCCATCCATCACATTAAGCATTCACTCCCTCACCACCAGCGCATTGTAGCTGCAGTGTGCACCATTTGTAAGATGCATTGCAGAAACTCGCTAAGGTTTCTTTGACAGCACCGCCCAAACTCATAAACTCCAGCACCTAGAAGGACTTGGACAGCAGGTGCATGGGAAAACCATCACTTGCAAGCTCTTCTCCAAGCCACACACCATCCTGGCTTGGAAATATATTACTGTTCCTTCATCATCAGTGGGTCAAAACCCTGGAGCTCCCTCCCTGACAACACTGTGGGAGTACTTTCAGCTCACAAACTTCAATTATTCAAGAAGACAGCTTACCATCACCTTCTCAAATAGGGATGACAGTAAATGCTGGCCTCGCCAGTGAAGGCCACACCTCATGTCGGGGTGATAAAAACAATTGTTGTAGTGGATGCATTGAGAAAGGCAGAACTATCGTCATTCCTGTCACAAAAACAGAATTACCTGGAAAAACTCAGCAGGTCTGGCAGCATCAACTGATTTCTTCTCCGCCGATGCTGCCAGACCTGCTGAGTTTTTCCAGGTAATTCTGTTTTTGTTTTGGATTTCCAGCATCCGCAGTAGCTTTTAGCTTTTTGTTTTTATCATTCCTGTCACTGTGGACTTCTCCAAATTTAGTTTTTTATGAATAGCATAAAACAAAGAATTTGTACCTGGAATTTTGTGACATGTGCAATTGTAATTTCATTAATTACAGCAGTAATAAAGTGTCTTGCATGGTGATCATGCTCCTCAACATTTTGTGTCCTTCGCTTTCAGTTTTCAAACACATAAGTAATTTTTAACCATTTAAGCAAGATCAAAGCAGATGGGAATTGGAACAATAAACTAGATTAACCAGTGACCATATTAAACCCAGTTGTAAAGCTACACCTTGATATTATATACTCAGTTACTCATTGGTTTTCCCAGTTATTAAAGTGGCCATATAATTTTATGATATCTCAGTTACCAGGCTGATATGTATTTATATGCCATCCTTGTGATACTATAATTAATTTCCAACCTCAGTTACAAAGGTAATGATGCAATTCAACTACAGCCCAGTTTCTAAGGTAATGATATCCTGCTATAATTTATGTAATTTTTTATTATTCTCAGGCTGTGGGCACACTGGCAAGGCCAGTGTTTATTGCCCGTCGCTAATTGTCCTTGGGATAGGCCTTCCTCTTAAACTGTTGCAGTCCATGTAGTGCAGGCATTCCCAAAATGCTGTTAGGTAAAATGTTCCAGGATTTTGACCCACCGACAATGAAGGAAACCAATACAAAAGCAAAATACTATGGATGCTGGAAATCTGAAATAAAAAAGGAAACTGCTGGAAATATTCAGCAGGTCTGGTAACATCTGTAGAGTGAGAAACAGAGTTAATGTTTCAGGTCTGTTACCTTTCATAATAACAGTGATATATGACCAAGTTAGGCTGATGTGTAATTTGGAATTAATGATATTCACTTGTAGCTGTTCCCCTTGTCCTTCTAAGTGATAGAGATTGTGGGTTTTGGAGGTGCTGTCAAATAAGTCTTGGTGAGTTGCTGTAGTGGATAAAAGTTAGAGAGTACACCCTACGCTGAAGTATGGTGGTGGAATAGGTGAATGTTTAGGCTACTGATTAGGTGATGATCAAGTAGGCTGCCTTGTCCTGGGTGGTGTTGAATTTCTTGAAACTCTGAAGAAGGGTCATACGGACTTGAAACATTAACTCTGCTTCTCTCTCCACAGATGCTGCTAGACCTGCTGAGTTTTTCCAGCATTTTCTGTTTTTATTTCAGATTTCCAGCATCTGCAGTATTTCACTTTTAGCTTGAATTTCTTGAATGTTGTTGCATCCGTATTCATTCAGGCAAGTGGATAATATTCTATCACTGAGGATTTGTGCCATGTAGTTAGTGAAGAGGCTTTGGGGAGTTAGGAGATGGGGTATTTACTGCAGAATATCCAGTCTCTGACTTTCTGTAGTTGCCATGGCATGTATGTAGCTCGTCAAAAGAGGTTATCAATGGTGACCCTTCTTTCCCCCCAGGATGTTGTGGCGGGTTTGGGTTTGGGTTTGGAATGATAAGGCATGAAAACCCGCCATTGCAGCCGGTGGGTAAAACGTTGTTTTACCCACCCGCTACCGCACTTAGTGCAAATCTGGGACGATTCTGTCCTCTATCTCTTTCATCATCCAGGTTGCTCTGGTTTTAGTTGTCCTATCTTTCCCCCGTGTGGGAATGTATCTCGATTGTACACTTTAAAGGCAGCTCATTGTTCGATCACAGTTTTGCCTATCAAAGTTTGATTCCAATTTACTTGGACCAGATCCATTTTCATCCCATTGAAATTGCTTCTTGTCCTTTTCCATAGCTAACCTAAACATTACGATTCTGTGATCATTGTCCCCTAAATATTTTCCTACTGGTACTAGATCCATTTGGCGCACCTCACTCCCCAAAACCAGATCCAGCAATGTCTCCTTCCTGATTAGGCCAGGAACGGTCTGATCTAGAAAATTCTCCTGAAACTTTATGAGCTCTTCACCCTTTTATATTCTTCCAGTCTATATAAGGACAATTAAAATCCCCCACTATAATTACGCACCTCTCTAATTTCTTTGTAAATTTGTTTCTCTATATCTATATTGATCCTTTTTCTGGACAGGATATGCTGATTTTTTAATATTATTGAGTAAGTGCAATGTTGCAGCTGTACTGGAACAGCTTAGCTATGGGTGAAGCTAGGATTGCAGCACACATACACAGTTGTGTGCTACAATTCATTCACAGAGTCCAAGTTGCTGTGGCAACATGCTCTTTTACACACATGTTGTAGTCTGGAGCTCTGGATAGTGATGATAGAGGCTGCAACTTTCTTTCCATCACATGGCTGACTAGGAATGTTTCCTGCTTTTACTACCTGCCACTGGTGTACGTTGAAAGAATTTGCAGGTTGATAATCAACCTCTTTGGCCACATTATGAATGTACTTTCCTTAGCCACCAAGGCCTGAGGATGTGACTTGAACCCAGGACTTCTAGCTCAGGGGCAGGCACGCTACCCACTGTGCCAGACCTACTCAGGTTTATGGTGCTACAGCTTAAATTTTGTCAGGCCCATAGCCTGCCTATGCTGGGTTTTGTGCATTCAGCCATTTCTTGATGTCAAATGGAGTGAATCAAAAAGGCTGAAGGCAGGCATCTGTGATGGTGCGGACCTCAGCAGGAGGTTACAATGGATCATTTATTCATATCTGGCTGAAGATGGTTGCAGGTGCTTCAGCCTTGATTTAGTAGTCCTATTACTATGCTCATGGTAATTTTATAACTCCCACATACTATTAAAGTGATAATCTGTTCTTTTTATTCCTGTTACAAAGGTGAATGGCGTAATTAAATTAAACCTGATTAACATGGTGATGAAGTAATTTTCTGAATTCCAGGTTACCATGGTGTAATTACACAAATTCCAGATTATGAGATGATGTAATTATATGAATTCTTGATGACTATGATGATATAATTGAATAAATTCCAGGTTCCCAGGGTGATGATGTAATCAGTGAGCTGATGATGCAAAATGTGAATATTAGGTCATCAAGGTGATGATGTCATTACCCGCACTGCAATGACATCATGTGTTTGGTAGGTTGCTAAGGTGATTACATCATGTGTTTTGCAGGTTGCTAAGGTGATGATGTCATGCTGGACCCTGCCGTTGCTATGCTAATTACATCACAAAGACTGAGTCTTTGAATTGGGTTGGTTCCTCCCACCCTCCACCAAACAGGCAGAGCCGGCGGCCCCTCAGGTACAGTATAGTCACCACTCCCCCCGGCCCGCCAGGTACTGTAAGGTCAACCCCCACCCCCACGGACCCTCAGGTACAATCCCTCCCCCCCCCACCCTGGGCCCTCAGGTACAGTTCCCTCCCCCCAAGTTTCCCCATCCCCCTGAGCCCTCAGGTACAGTTCCTCCACACCCCCCCGCCACCTCCTGAGCCCTCAGGTACAGTTCCCCCTGTCCCCTTCCCCCCAAGCCCTCAGGTACATTCCCCCACCCCCCCCCAAGCCCTCAGGTACATTCCCCCTCTACCCCCCCCTCCAAGCCCTCAGGTACATTCCCCCTCCAAGCCCTCAGGTACAGTTCCATCCCCCCAGGTTTCCCCACCCCTCAGTACAGTCTGCACCCCCCCCCCCACTCCAGCCCTCAGGTACAGTCTGCGCCCCCCCCCCCAACACTACAGCCCTCAGGTACAGTCTCCACCCCCCACCCCCCCGCCCCCTGAGCCCTCAGGTACAGTTCCCCCTTTCCCCTGAGCCCTCAGGTACATTCCCCCTCCAAGCCCTCAGGTACAGTTCCCTCCCCCCAGGTTTCCCCACCCCTCAATACAGCCTCCCCCCCTCACCACTCAGGTATAGTCTCCCCCGACCCCCCCACCACACTCCAGCCCTCAGGTAGTCTTCCCCCCGGGCCCTCAGGTACAGTCTCCCCCCCCCCTGGGCCCTCAGGTACGGTCTTCCCTCCCCCCCCCCCGGGCCCTCAGGTACAGTCTCTCTCCCCCCCGGGCCCTCAGGTACAGTCTCTCCCCCCCCGGGCCCTCAGGTACAGTCTCTCCCCCCCCCCCCGGGCCCTCAGGTACAGTCTTTCCCCCACCCCCCGGGCCCTCAGGTACAGTCTCTCCCCCCTCCCCCCCCGGGCCCTCAGGTACAGTTCCGCCCCTCCTCCCCCCCCCCCCCCCCAAGGCAACTTTTGTGACAGGACCTAGCGGTGCAGGCTTGTTCTGGAGGTGGGGAGTGTGTGCTACCAGGGGCAGCGGGCGAGGGACCAGGCCGCGGCCTGGGGTGGGGGCGGTCACACTGAGCGGAGCCTGCTGATGCAGGGTGGGGGTGGGTCTGGGGACCGAGGATCGGAACCGGGAGCCGGGGCCCGGGCGAAGGGGTGTGGAGGTGGACCGGGGAGCGGAGCGGGGGGGGACCGGGGAGCGGATTCAAAGCGAGCGCCCTAGTTTCTGTCCAATCAGCGCGGCCTGGCTGTGGAATGCCCGGGCGATGCGTAAACAAGCGCAGAACTAAAACTCCTCCGCCCTCCCTCGGAGTATTTCCGTGATTTCACTCCTGCCTCTTACAGTGTAGCAAGTGCTGAGTGCCATTCACCCACTGACAAACTTGGCCCCTTCTCCCTCCCTCTCCCTCCCTGGGTGTTTATTCATTCCTTGATGATTTGAGGGCATCATCCGGCCGTGATCCCCACCACCAACACCACAAAAAAAAATGTTTTTTTTTTCCAAAAAAAAAACTCTAGCCCTCTTGTAATCACTATGGCCTCTTGAGAAAAAAAAAATAAGGTAAGAAACGCAGTCGCCAAAAAAAAACCGAGGCAGAGGGGGAAACGAGGTGGTCTGTCTGCCTGAGCCGAGCCGAGTTGAGCTGAGCTGAGCTGGCTCTTGTCTCCAGCCACCGTAAAGTTTGTGTTGGATGCGATCATGTGTCAGGATCAAGTTGCCCAGGCAGACGCCGAGCGACCTTGCCGTTAGTGCTGGTGCGGCAGGCAGCCTTGAAGTTAAGGTGCCCGGGCAGCTCGGAAATAAATAATGCGCCACACACACACACAAAAAAACTGTGTTGGAAACTTCTAGGGCTTTTTTTATATCTATGGAGATAGAGAGAGGGGAGGGAGAGGTGGAGTGGAGAGCTGGCTGGGGGCTTGGATGCCCCCCACCACCCAAATAATCCTAGTACCACCCTCTCTCTCTCTCGCTGCCTCCCACCGGCTTGGATCCGATGGAAGAAGCGACTTTCCCAGTTTGATTGCGGCTCCGGCTCGGAGCAGACCTGTGTGTGTGTGTATTTTCCCCCCTTCTCTCTCTCTCTCTCTTGCAGGCTGACGCAAATAGTGACGCTGGTGGCTTCCTGATGAGAGACAGAGACGACACACAGGGCGCTCGGTACCGCTCAGCACTACAGGAGAAAGCGGACTTTCGCTTTCCCCTTGCCTGTCGCTTCATGCTACATCATGCTGCTGCGTAGTTGGTTTTTTTTAAATTTCCCAGGGAGGGAGGAAAGCAATCGGTTCATCTCCATTGCCAGATACAAGTGGTGAGATGAGTTTATGTTTGTGGATAAACTGTACTCTAGTTAGCCCAGGGATAGAATTCAGTGCGTAGTGTGTCAGCTGATTTATATATATTATATAAATATAATATATATATATATTTAGAGAGAGAGGGACACAGCATTGCCTGGACTGTGTACTGAAATGGGAACAGCTTCTTAAGTAAGTGCAGTGCGCTCCACACTAGATCCACGCACACACCTGCGCACATAATAACTACAGCACACCGAGTCAAACTGTCAGGGCTCCACGTGTTCAGCTTCCACAGCGTACCCATCAATTTGCTGCTCGGCAAAGAAGGCAAGAGCGCCTCTTTGAACACTGAGGATACCCGATTGGTGGCCAGCATTGCGATACGGCCTACTTTTACACAAGGCTGCATCTTACACCCTTTCGCTGCGTGACGATGCACAAGTAGCATTCATGTGAAGGCTTCATGTGCGTTTGTCTGGAAGTTGTGGGGCAGTACAGGGTAAACGGCATTTTGAAATGATTTATAATGCAGTGGGGTCCGTCAGTTTGCAGGAATTTAAAGTTTCAAAACGCAGAGTCATTGGTGAAATTCTAAAAATCATCCCATCAGAATATTGTAACAAATTAAATTTTGGAAATTCAGAGAAATGGTTGAAGAATTTACTCCCAAACTCCCAGTATTTTTCAGAAATGTGTGTCACATTTACACAATTTAATTGAGAAAGACGGGTAGGCTCCTTAAAGTAACCAAGTTTAATTTAAATGAAAAATGTCATGTGGTAAATTATTGAATCAAAGAATGGTTAAGTTTGCAATAATTTACGTGATGTATTAACTTTTTTTATTTGTGCTAAATTTCTAAAACTGAAAGTAAACTGCATTGGAACAGTCTGTGCTGTTACTTTGCAGACTTGCCTTGGACATCAAGATGACTTGTGATTTAATGGCTTCATAGCATGATGCTCTGGCTTTACTGTGAGTTAAGCCTAGTTGAAAATTTCCTAATGAGAGAATAACATCCCTTTACCTGATATTTTGACTGTTATTTTCAATTTATTGTATTTCACATTTTTTTGCTAGACCATTTATGAAAGGTACTTTATTCTTATTTTTTAAAATCTTGATTGAATTTGATTCATAATTAATTCCAAAATAAGCACCATTTACTATAATATAAACCTTTCACTAAAATGCTCAAGTACACTAGTTACATTATTCTGGAGCATTCTTTCATTTGGGCATTATTTCTGTTGACGGCAATATCTAAACATAATTACCATGAAAGATGTTTATGACTTAATGTTGGGATTATGATTTGCTGTGTGCCAAAATAGAGAGAGACTGATTTGGTAACACACCTCCGTTCCCACCCTCAACCCCACCATATGCACATTTTACAGTAAATTGTTGGTATTAGATCAGTAACATGGAAGTAATTTATATTTAAAAATGTTAGTTGCTTCAGGAACAACTTAAACTTCAAAAAAACATTCTGAATGAGTAAATTGGTAGTTTTACAGCACTTCGATAGCCAATCACTGCATTGTTTTTCAGCTATGATTTAATGTACAGTTAACATCTTTATCTTGTAATGCTGTAGGTTTGGGACACTTTGTACAATACAGAAGAAGAGAAAAGCATAACCTTGATCCTTGACTAAAGGACAATGTGCTCCTGGAGAAGTTGATTTGCTTCAAATTTATTCCAACAAATTTCTCAGACAGATGCCTGGAGAAGTGCAGCTGTGCCGTGCAGCACAGCAAGTTCTTTAAGCATAGAGCTACCTGTCAACTCTGGCCTGATTTTCCTGTTCTTTTACTGTTACCTTGTCCAACAATGGCTACACAAAGGAAATACCTAGTGAGAGAATTTAATGCCTTCATCACTTGTTACATCTGCAAGGGCTATCTTATCAAGCCAACTACAGTGACTGAGTGTCTACACACTTGTAAGTAATGCTGCAAGAATTATGATATATGTTTCTGAATAATAGTCTGGGAGTATTGGATCAGACTTGATAAACAATTCACCGTCAATTCTTGCATATAACAAAAAAAATGAAAATACCATATCGAAACCATACTTGCTGGAATATTGTGACAGTAGCAGAAAATACTTAAAAGCACAGTTGGTGGCAATAAATGGAGACAGTTTCTTACAACAACAGCTGATTCTCAACATTAGTAAAACTGTTGCTGTTTTCTGTTAATAGGAATGAACTTTAGAATGGGATGATTCTTTTTCTACCATGGCTGCCTGGTTAATGGGATTTCACTGTATTGCACAAATTAATCTTGTTACCAGAAAAACAAAGCATACTATTGGCAGTTGTTGGCCAATGGTAATTAGAGTACTGATTTTCACCTCATCAAGCTCCTATTCTAAGAACTCCCTTGCTGTCTTCCACTTATGTATGTATCCCAAGATTTTCATCTGGGTGTGTATATTGGCTATCACTCTGGATCTGAGTCTTTGAGCACCATTTTCCCAATATCTCTGCTGTGACATCTGGCCCCAAGCCATCCACATTTCCAGCAACATTCCCTAACTGGGTTTTACCCCATTCAGCATCCTAGCTGACCTTATCTCCTGCTGAAGGCCAGGCTTAAGCATCCTCCTAGATGATCTGCTACTTATCCCTTGGTTTTCTTTTCAACATCCATTACACCTGCTGCTGGCTCTTTCAGACAGATATCTCAGCTGCTTCATCCAATTCCTGGTGAGCATGCTGCTTAATTTGCACCTTGGAGATTAACCTCTCTAATATTCTTCTCATCCCTATTGCCTCTTCACTTCCCCCTTTGCTGATAGTGTACATTATCCACTGCTTGGCACCATCACCTCCCCACCCAGTGCACTAATTTCCCTGTAAAATAAGGCCTTTGTTATTTTCTAGCATATTGATGATAAATGTATTGATATGTTGACCCTGACAGAAGCCTAGCTTTTGGACTGATTTTCCCCATTACTGGAGACATTCTAACCTCTTACACCTTCTGACTTCGTGCCCTGCTTGATCTTTGTGCAATGCTTGATATGACTGATTATAGCATTCTTTTTCCTCTGCCTCCTTGTTGCTTCTCTTATTTGTCTTAACAGAGCTAATAGATTGCCAGCAATGGTGTCTCTTGCTGCCTAGATATTGTTTATCCCGGAGTTCCAAAGATCAACCTTTGCCCCTACTCTCATCTGCATGTCCTTTTGGTGTCAGGTCAACTTCCATATATGCGGTAACGACAGGCCCCAACCCTTCTTTGCTTTACTTGTCCCCTCTGTTTTCCTAGATTGCCTGTCATAAGGTAGCCAGAATTTCCTTCAGCTGAACATTGAGAGCGCCATTGAACTTGGCCCCCACCAGAAATCTTGCTCATTTACTACTGACATCACAGCTTCCATGGCTGAATCAGATTGTGCCCACCCTCTGAGTTCTGTATGATGCAAAGCTGAGTTTCAAACTCCTTATGCTGTCCATCATAAAGCTTGCTGAATTGCATCTTCACAGGATTGCCTTTATCTGCACCTACTTTGCTGCCACCAAAATCTGAGTCAGTGATGTTGTTGCCGCTGGATTAGCAGGCTTTCCAAACTTTACTCTCAATAAATTCCAACTTGCTTGGATTTCTGCCACTAACATTATGTTCCGTATTCAGTGCCAATTATCAAAATTCCTGTCCTTGCTGATGTACATTGGCTCCTGGTCTTTAGTATATTGAGTTTTAAATCCTCATCTGCAAATTCCATCATTGCTTCATCTGCCCTGCCCACCTTCGTGATGCAACTTTCTCTAGCCTTCCATTAACCTTCAGTCTTGCATCTCTGCCATTTCTTTCTGACATTGGACTCCTGTACTTCTCCTCCTTGCCTCTGGTGCATTACCAAAGGCAGATTCTTCATGTTTTGGACTTCCTCTTTAATCCCTGGACTTTCTTCCCTAAACCACTCCTTTCTTCTACTTCTCCTTATACCTTTAAAACTCCATAAATTTGAATTCTTTGATCAAACCTTTAACTGATTCTCTTTCATTCCCTCGCTAAAGCTGAGTTATATAGATGCAAGTTCTTCTGGGGAAATATGTGATTAGTGTCATCTTTGATGTCATTATATTTCCATATAATAAAAAAGGTTGAAGCTGCAGCTGAGGGATTGAGTGTGCCGCGGAGGGATTGAGTGTGCCGCGGAGGGATTGAGTGTGCCGCGGAGGGATTGAGTATGCCGCGGAGGGATTGAGTGTGCCGCGGAGGGATTGAGTGTGTCGCGGAGGGATTGAATGTGCCGCAAAGGGATTGAGTGTGCATTTTTTTAAATCCAGGAACAAAGATTCTCCTACCTTGCAGGGGGTCACAGGTTACCTTCCCCTTTCTTCATTAAAAAGAAAATCCCTTTTTCAGATAGCTTTTATGTTTACTATTCATTCTTATTTAGTTGTTGACTTCGCTGCTTTTAAAGTACATTTGGAATGTAAGTGGCATTTTCTTCTTCAGTTTTACTATGTATTGAGTGATGCATCACATGATCACTACCCTGGATGATGATTACCCAACCATCAGAATTCATGTGCGGTTGGATATAGTGCTTTGGTTTAAAAAATGTGATGTGTACATTTAAAAATTAGTTAGCTGATCTCCTGTCTTGTTACTCATAAGGAATTTGAAGACAGGAGCAGTGTTTAGATGTTTAGTCACTGACCTAGTCTGTCTGTCCCTATAGTATTAGCAGTCCCATTTGAGTGACTACCCAAAAGCTTCATATATGAAAGAGATCTAAATAGACTCATTATGGGGTTAATTTATGGCCAATTTCTGTTGCAGTGAACATTTCTTCAAATTTCCATCTGTTTTACCCTTTCTTTGGGAAATCAGAGCAAAAAAAAATGCAGGAAATGATGGCCTCCTTGTTGATTAGCTTTAAGTTTGTAAGTGACTTGTTGGTCCTTTTATATAAATTGTCACCTAACGTTTGACAGACAACTTGTGACAGATTCAAACCCACACAAACATTCACATGTGAATTGCTCCTGTCACTGTTCATGGGAAGGAAGATGACAAAGTCATGAAATATCTGCATGTGTTGACATGGAGAGGAAATAAAAAAAAATGCATGGATATTATCCATGTGAATTTTCAAAAAAGTGATAAGGTGCCTTGTAGATAAAAATTAAGACACATTAAATAGAAAGCAGCTAGGATAGGAAGCTGACCAAAGGACAGAAAACAATTAATTGGCTAGGGATGCTTTTTCAGGCTGGAAGGTTGTAAGCAGTGGTGTACTCTAGGGGACCTGATCTTGGCTATAGGGGCACAATAACAAGATAGGCAGACACCACAAATAAAGTGGGGAAAACTGAAGTGCAAGGAAAAGTCATATAAATGCCTTGAGGAGGACTTAGGCGAATTAGTAGTTTGGACAGATGAATGCAAGATAAAATTTAACACGGAGAAATCTGAGCTGATACATTTAATGAAGAAGAATAAGTAAAGAACATGAAAAGGCAACATTTTATAAAGGGCAAAAGACCAGTGAAACTTAAGGATTTTAGATACATAGAGCTTTCAAAGTGGGAGGAGAAGTTAATGGTCTAGACTTTCTGCAATAATTTGCCTGAAATTGGCCAACCAGCATACAATGATTGGTTTTAGGCACGTGTTGAATTGAGTGCAAGTCAGGTGTACCTGAACTTTAACACTGCTTTAAAAAAAAATTATGCTGGAAGCTGGCCATACCCATAAAAGTGGCTATGCCCCAAATCAGAATAAGAAGCATGGCGAATTTCTGGCATTCTATTCATTTGCAATCGTTCAAAGATGTTCTTCAAATTGAGCTTTTTTTTAAAAAGGCACTAGTAGGCACATAAAAAAAAATTTAAATATTAAAAAGTAATTAATAAACTTATTAGTACACCAGTGAAATTAGTAAATAGTTCAGTTTCATTTTATAAGTCATTTCAGTGATTTTAAAATCAGACTACTCACAGGTAATGGACTAGACACTCTTAAAACTGTTCTCTTGGTTATAAACCTATTTTAAGCTGTGTTCTTAAAACTTCACCAGGTTACCATATGTATATTTTTTTTAATGCAAGGAAAAAAATAAACAATTATGTTCTATTATGCTGCCTGATTGCGCCGGTTCATGGAGGTTTTTACATTTGATTATGCTAATGGTTTTGGATGAAAACTCGAACCATCATTTCACTTCAAAAAACCAACAGAGTGTCAAGTGCAGTTGTGCCCAGATTACTGATTGCACATAAACCAGTATATTTAAAAGAAAATATAGTATTCTAGGTTTGATAATTGGGCATAGTGTAAAGGCTGGGAGAATATGGAGTGCAGTCTTAGTGAGGGTGATTCAGGCAGGGGTTCGCAAACGGTGGGTTACAACCACCCTTGGAGGTTAAGGGATGATTATTTTGGGTCCCAAGCTTCGAAGCAGCAATGGTGACTGCCAAGTGGAGACTGTGGCGGGACAGTCCAGGGATCGGCATTGAGGCTTCATTAAATGCGCAGGCATGAGTCTTAGCTCTGAGGCTCCATCAGAGTCTTCAGAACGATTGTGGAGTAAACCTTTGGCTCCCGTTCAGCAACTCTCCACCCCCCTGCCCCCCCACTTCCCGTTCAACAACTCTTTCCCCCGTCCCAGCTCAACAACTCCCCCCATTCCACCCACCACCCTACCCCCCAATCACACTCACTCTTGAGTCGCACCTATTTTCAAGCATTAAAATGGAGTCACAGTGGAAAAAAGTTTGGGAAGTATTGGATGAGGACATATTTACTGATATTTAATTTAGTTGACTCTATTTTGAGTTTTATTTTAGTTGTTCAATACTAGCAGTTGTTTAAACATGTTTATTTACTGCCTTAACTCTGATTTCAGCTGGTAACAGGTTAATTGATTGTTTACAAAAGCGTTCACGCAGTCCCCTTGTGTTTGCTGATCTCCATTGGTTTCTGATCAAGTAACACCTTGATTTTAAAATTCTAATTCGTGTTTTCAAATCCCCTCATGGCCTCACCCATCTCTGTCCCTGTAATGTCTTCCAGCTCTATAACCCTCCAATTCTGTGTTCCTCTAATTCTGGCTTTTGTGCAGCTCTGATTTTCTTTGCTCCACCATCAGTTACCATGGCTCTAGGCTCTGAAATTTCCTCCCTAAACTTCATTGCGCCTCTAGCTCTACTTCTACCTCTTGTTCTTGCTCTCACTCTCTTCTTTTGAGACTTGACATCTACCACTTTGACCAAGTTTTTGTTCACCTGTCCTAACCTCTCCTTGCGTTGCTTGGTGTCAAATTGTGGCTGATAAGTGCTCTTGTGAAGCATATTGGGATGTTTTCTTCTATAATAAGTTTGGCATTTATATAACACCTTTTTGTGTTGTGATGAGTTGTTTCAAACTGTTTTTCCCTGTCCGAGTTAGGCAATTCTGTAAGTCAAGTCAGTCTTGGTTTGAGCTTACTAGCATAAAATTAATATTGAGTTATAAAAGACCATGAGAGTGTGGGGATAGAATGAGGGCTCAGACTCTCAGGATTTTAGCCTTGATTTGCACTTGGACAGGAACTTTCCTCTATAGTTAAGACTTGCAAGAAGTATGGAAGTAGAATTTGATTGTTGCAAATGTTTGGGTACTGGAGGGAATTAAGAATAGCACTAACTATGTTTTCTGTCATTCAGGTAAACAAAGGGTTCTAGGATTAGGAGAATGGTACTGGTGGGAAATTCTATGTTCAGGGGAATATTCAACATTTTTTTGCAGTTGTGACCGAAAATCCAAACTTTTTTTTGTTGCATCCCTTGTGCTGGGCATCAATGAATGGGTGGAGAAATTTATGCAAAGGTGAAGAGAACTGTCAAAAATCAAGGTGTATGTTCTCATCAGTGACTTAGGAGTATATTTGAGGTCTTGCAGAGGGAGTCTAAGGAGTTAGGCACTTTCAAAGCTGGCTTGAAAAGCCACAAGACCTCAAGAATGGTAATCTCTGATTTGCTTCTTGTGTCCAGTGTTGGACAAACTAAGGAGCAGATCGCTAAAATATGGCAGTAGGCCTGGTGTGCAAGGAAGGGTTCACATGCTTGGGTCATTTGGAAGAGCTTTGGAATAAATGAAATCCATAACAAAGAACTGATTGTCATCAGACCCAAAATGGCACCCAACCTCCTTGCAGGGAGGGTTATTAGAGCGGTGGAGGAAGATTTAAACTAATATGGCAAGAGTGTAACAAGAGCGGGGTTAATAAACCTGTTGGAGCATAAGCAAAACACTTTGCTGAAATAAAAAGGGATGGACTATTGTCAAAGTAAAAGACTATTGTCAAAGTAAAAAAGAAACAGAAAGATAGGTAATGAGAAGTAAAAAAAGCTTGTGGTAGAGGAAAGGAATATCAAAAAATCAATTGGAAACAAGGAAAAAGAGTTTGAATTGATTGTTATGTATGTGAATGTTCAAAGTGTCCAAAACAAAGCTGGATTATTAGAAGGACTAATAATTATGGCAAGATGATATGGCTATAATGGAGACATGTCCTGGGTTTGGATAGGACTGAGAACTTAATAATTATAATAATTTCATGACAGATATACAGAGGCAGAAAAAGAAGGGTGGATGGCAGTGGTGGTCACAGCACTAGAACATAAAGCTGTCCTAGGGAGGTAAATCCACATCCACCTAAGAAATACAAAAGGAAATGGTACAGTTCTAAGTATGCATTACAGACCGCCAAATTGTCAAGATGAGATAGAATGACATAAAATTTTTAAAGAAAAATAGGGAAATAATATTGGATGATTTTAATAATTCCAATACAGACTAGAATAAAGGAAACAATGTGGGAAGAGTAGGAATTGTGGGAGCATAGATTGAAAATTGGCTGACAGTCAAACAGGTAAATTGGTGTGGAATTAGAGAAGTTTTGAAAATGATGTACCCTAAGGGATACTTTTGTTCTTGGTAAATAAAAATAACTTGGACTTGGACACAGGGTGCTCAATCTCACTTTGCTGAGAGCATAAAAAGTAGCAGGTTTAGCAAACAGTGAGGGAGACTGTAAAAGAATTCTGGAAGATATCGCCAAATTAGCATATGGGGCAGACAGATGGCAGATGCAAATTAACAAGGACAAATCTGAGGTAATATATTTTGAGAGAAAAAACAAGCAGTGGCATAATACACTAAATGGAAAGATGCAGAAGGATGTGCATGGACAGAGACCTAAGTATTCAAATACCTAGCTCAAAGGAGTCAAAACTTATGGGGACAGGCAAGAAAGTGGAGTTGAGGCTGCAATCAGGTTAGCCATGATCTTATTGAATGGTGGAGCAGGCTCAAGGGGCCGAATGGCCTACTCTGCTCTTAATTTTTGTGTGTTCTTGTGTGTGAATGCAGGTGGATACAACCACAAAAAGGCCAACAATATTTTGGGTTTTATAAATAGGATCATCGAGTGAAAATTAAGAAATAAGTCATGGTTTTGTCCCTCGTACCAAGCATAATGGGATTTCCTTATTGGTTCTGTCCCAAGCCTCACCTAACACTGGCAGTGGATGCACTGCTGTACAGATGGCAAATCTATTTAGAAAGCAAATAGGTTCATGGCAGGGCCACTGTGAAGGTACATCAACTAGCATGAGTTTTGAATAGTAAATTTCCCATTCAAGTTGTACTGGAAGGAAAGCAGTCATGCCTTTGGACATATATGTTGATTGCCTGGTACTGGGACTCACTCAATTCCTCTGTCAGGTCATAATAATCTCAGATTGATACTACAATGGCCAATGTCCTCAGTTGCTTGCCAATGCATAGTGAGGTGGCGCAGAAGTCTGACTCTATTTGTCTATGACACTGGGCAATTATCAGTTCCCTTTCTTCTGCATAAGAACTATACACAAGTCAGCATGGACTGGATAGCCTCTTTTCTTGTGTGTTTCCTGTTTCTGCATTATTTCTGACAGTTTATGAAAATCACTACTGAAAGAACAAAGGTGATTCCATACTAGATGTAGCTTTGAAGAGCGCCTACCCAATCTCAATACCCTGTAGGCAGCCCTCCCTCAACTGTCAGGTTTGATTCCACACCAGCATCCACCAGGTTTCTAATTGACAGCTTGGCTGCTGAGAGAGAATGCTTATTAGACCATTTGTAGTGAATGCTCCACTTGTATTTTATAAATCACCTAATCGTAGAGCCTATAATGTGAATTGAACGAAATTTCTTAAATAATCTTTCCACTTTAAAAAAAAAAGTGTGCTTCTAGAGGTGCTAAGCAGCCCTTCCTGCTGATTTGTAACACAGGAGATGTTGCTGGCTGTTATCTGTCCAGCATGAATCAGCTGGAATGGTGCACGTGGTTTCAATCCCTATGTTTGACTGAAGTCACTAAATGTGCATAATCTTGATGTCACTGTACCGATGGGCTTACACAATGTAGGAATACCAAAATTGGTCAACAATTGTGCAGGGAACACCTTCCTTATTCCAGAAACCAGCAAGAGATTGTCCCTGTTCCAGGGCTATTTAAGGCTACTTAACAAGTTGCGGCTGATGTGCTTTTGAGTTTCTTGTGCACAGGCAAAGTTGGTTGAAGCACTGCTGGAGGAATTTGGAGGTTTCTGCTGACCACAGAAAGGCAGAAAATAACATTGCCTTGCATAGGTATGTTGCAGTGCCACTTTCTCTACAACATGAGCAGGACATGCAGAGGAGGAGGCAGAGAGGAGAAGCTCTGAGGAGAGAGAAGAAGGAGGGCTTTCCTTAGAAGGTCCTATTTTGAAGAGGGTCTTTCTTTTCATTTGTTCATGGGGTGTGGACGTCGCTTACTGCCCATCCCTAATTGCCCTTGAGAAGGTGGTGGTGTGCTGCCTTCTTGAACCGCTGCAGTCCATGTGTTGTAGGAATACTCACAGTGCTGTTAGGAAGGGAATTCCAGGATTTTGACCCCAGTGACAGTGAAGGAATGCTGATATAACACCAAGTCAGGATGTTTTGTGACTTGGAGAGGAACTTGCAGGTGGAGGTGTTCTCATGTATCTGCTGTCCTTGTCCTTTTAGGTGGTAGAGGTCGCGGGTTTGAAAGGTGCTGTCGAAGGAGCATTGGTGAGTTGCTGAAGTGCACCTTGTAGATGGTACACACTGCTGCTGCTGTGTGTCGGTGGTGGAGGGAGTGGATGTTTAAGGTTCCAGTAAAGCGGGCTGCTTTGTCCTGGATGGCGTCGAGCTTCTTGAATGTTGTTGGAGCTGCACTCATCCAGGCAAGTGGAGAGCATTCCAGACTTGTGCTTTGTAGATGTTATACCTCCATAACCTCAATTATGACCTCAACCACCAACTCTGGGATAAGGACACCACCAGATGAGGAGGAAGGGAGAAGACCACATGCAGCACATGCAGTTGGATAAAGCGAGAGGGACCACATAGTGAGGCTTTGCTTCAGTTAAAAGGAACTTCCCCACCCACAACATGGACCCATCATTCCTTTGTACATCCATGTCAGACTCCCCATGAGAAAGAGTTGGTCAACATCGCTTAAAGGCCAATAGCAAAACCTTTGGCTGGTGGAAGGCTGCTGACTTTCACTGGTGAAGACTGAGGGAGGATAGCCATGGAAAATGCCCTAATTAAAGGCCTGGCTTTGGACTGCACCACCTCAGTATGGGTGGTAGCTGCGTTGGCTCGCTGGCTGAGAGGCAACAGCAAGGAAATGGATGAGTGGCAGTGGTGGGAGCATGAATGTTGTCACCCTGAGAGAAGGCAGTAGGTTTGTGTTTCTCACTGCCATTGCCACTCCCCTCAGGTGGCACCTCATCAGTCCTTGTAATTTTCTGGAGCACAGATTGCTGGATTGCTGTACAAGCATGCATGCCCCATTGAGTACTGAGATTTTTATCCATGATGGTGGTGCCTGGAGGCAGTCTGAAACTGGGTAGCACCAATCCGAGCCTTCAAGCCAGGGATCTCACGACTTCTGTTTGACCTTCCACTGCAACACTGGTATATTGGGAGGCTTCCCACCTGTGCTACAGTGGAAGCTGAGACAATGGGGATGGTGGCATATTGATAATGTTACTACAATTTGCAGTACATTTTTGCAACTTCCCTCTTATAGAGACTGCGCCTTTAAAAAGGGGAGGCTGCCTGGAGTACATGGTTTCTACATATGAACGTACATTTAATTAGGAGCAGGAGTAGGCCACTTGGCCCCTCAAGCCTGCTCTGCCATTCAATAAGAACACGGCTGATCTGAATGTAACCTCGACCCCACATTCCTGCCTACCCCTGATAACCTTTCACCTTTTTGTTAAGCAAGAATCTATCTAGCTCTGCCTTAAAAATATTCAAAGACTCTGCTTCCACCGCCTTTTGAGGAAAAGAGTTCCAAAGACTGTCAACCCTCTGAGAGAAAAAAAATTCTCCTCGTCTCTGTCTTAAATTAGCGACCCTTTATTTTTTAATAGTGACCCCTAGTTCTAGATTCTCCCACAAGAGGAAACATCCTCTCCACATCCACCCTGTCAAGACCCCTCAGGATCTTAAACATTTCAATTAAGTTGCCTCTTACTCATCTAAATTCCAGTGGAGACAAGCCTACTCCTGCCAAAATGAACAATTTCACATTTGCCCGCATTATACTCCATTTGCCAGATCTTTGCCCACTCAATTAACCTATCTATGTCACTTTGTAGCCTCCTTATATCCTCTTCATGATTTACTTTCTGATCTATCTTTGTGTCGTCAGCAAATTTAGCAGCCATTCCTTCGGTTCCTCCATCCAAGTCATTTATATAAATTGTAAAAAGTTGACACCCTAGCACTGATCCCTGTGGCACACCACTCGTCACACCCTGCCAACCAGAAAAAGACCCATTTAAATCAACTCTCTGTTTCCTGTTAGCTAGCCAATGTTCTATCCATGCCAATTTGTTACCCCCTACACTAAGAGCTTTTATTTTCTGCAATAACCCTTGATGTGGTACTTTATCAGATGCCCTCTGGAAATCTAAATACAGTACATCCACCTTTTACCCACAGCACATGTGAATCCTTCAAAGAACTCCAATAAATTAGTTAAACATGATTTTCCTTCTACAAAATCATGTTGACTCTGCCTGATTGCTTTGAATTTTTCTAAGTGCCCTGCTCTAACATCTTTAATAATAGCTTCTAATATTTTCCCTATGACAGAAGTTAGGCCTATAGTTTCCTACTTTCTGTCTCCCTTTTTGAATAAAGGAGTTATATTTTCTATTTTCCAATCGAATGGAACCTTCCCTGAATCTAAGAATTTTGGAAAATTAAAACCAGTACATCAACTATATCACTAGCCACTTCTTTCAAGACCTTAGGGTGAAGTCTATTCGGACCTGGAGATTTGTCAGCCTGCAGCCTCAACAATTTGCTTAATACCACTTCCCTGGTGATTGTAATTTTCCTGAGTTCCTCCCTCCCTTCCATTTCCTGATTTACAGCTATTTCTGGGATGTTACTTGTGTCCTCTATAGTGAAGACCGAAGCAAAATACCTGTTTAATTCATCTGCCATCTCCCTACTTTCCATTATCAATTCCCCTGATGCACTCTCTATAGGACCAACGTTCACTTTGTTAATTCTTTTCATATTTAAGTATCTATAGAAACTCGTACTATTCGTCTTTATGTTACTAGCTAGCTTTCTCTCATGCTCTAATTTTTCCCTCCTTATTAATCTTTATGTCATTCTTTGCTGTTCTTTATATTCTTTCCAATCTTCTGACCTGCCACCTGTCTTTGCGTAATTATATGCATTTTCTTTAAGTTTGATACTGTCTTTAACTTTTTAGTTAACCACGGATGGTGGGCCCACCCCTAGGAATTTTTCTTTCTCATTGGAATGTATATATTGTTATGACGTGGCAGGTGATGTGTGCCAGGCAGACAAAATCCACAAGGGAAACATGGTCATGCTATCAAAACAGTTATGCAATTTATATTTATTACGAGATGTGTGCACTGAATTCAGAAGTAATAAGTCCACCAAGACCTTTAGAGATTTAAAAAATAAACTAAAATATTTATTAACAAAATAAAAGATGTCAAGCACATACATAAGACTACAATTACTACTAACAGAACTCCTAAAATTCCTAATTAACCTGAATCCCAGTTATGCTCCCTTTAAGGTAATAGTTCACAATAGATTTTAGATTTAAAATAAACTCATCAAGTTAACACAATATCCTGGACAGTGGAATTCCAAATGACTTTTCTCTAGCTTCAGTTTTGTTAGATAGCAGACTTATGCACAAATGCTGGAGGCTTCATTAAGGCTATTTCACATACTCCTGTTAGATCTTACATGGCCTTCTGACACATAGCCTTTCCACCTCCATATATGTTTCTTCATTTTTAATATGTAAATTCTATTGTTCCATATGTCTTTGAAACTATATATTCCTCATAATATAAGAACTTTCATGTTGCCACTATATATTGTCAGTAACCTTTGGGAAAAATAAACACATTCCTTAGCCTTACTTATTTGGCTAGCTAAACAGACTAAGATCCCTTTGCAATCCAAATCTCCGTTCATTTATCTAAAAATGCAAATTCCCTTCTCAATTTACATGCTAAGCCAACATCCATGTTTACTCATTAGCATGTCAAGCACCTAGCTTATTTTGATGATTTAAAGCTTGCACTCTGCTTGACTACAAAATGTAATTAAATCACACACAGACCCAACTATACTTACTTCCATAAACCTACTTCACAATAAACCAGAACAATATTATGAAAAAAATGTTAGTTTCATGACAATATTGTGTATTCTGAAATATCCCTTTAAATGTCTGCCACTGAACTTCTATTGACAAATCCCTTAACCTCATTTGTCAGTTCACTTTAGCTAGCTCTGCTTTCACGCCCTCATAATTGCCCTTATTTAAATTTAAAATACTAGTCTTGGACGCACTCGTTTCTCCCTCAAAATGAATGTAAAATTCAATCATATGATTGCTGCTACCTAGGAATGCCTCCACTAGGAGGTCATCAATTAATCCTATCTCATTGCACAATACCAGGCCTAGTATCACCTGCTGTCTGGGTGACTCCAGAACATGCTGTTCTAAGAAACTATCCCGAAAACATTCTATGAACTCTTCATCTACGCTACCTTTGCCCATCTGATTTTTCCATTCTATATGCAGATTAAATGGGACCCCATGGTTATTGCTGTACCTTTCTGGCAGGTTCCCTTTATCTCTTCTTTTATGCACTGTCCTACTGTGCTGTTACAATTAAGGGGCCTGTACACCACTCTCACTCCCTAAAGTGACTTCTTGCTTTTATCATTCCTCACTCAACCCAAACCACTTCTACATCCTGGTATCCTGAACTTAGGTCATCCCTATCTAATGTGCTAATACCATCTTTAAATAACAGAGCCACCCCTCCACCTTTTCCTAACTTCCTGTCCTTCCTAAATGTCACATACCATTCAATATTCAGTTCCCAATCTATGTCATCCTGTAGCTATGTCTCTGTAATGGCTATCAGATCGTACTTATTTCTATTTGCGCTATCAGTTCATCTGTTTCGTTTTGAATGCTACGTGCATTTAGATACGGAGCCTTTAGTTTTGTCCTTTTATTATTTTTGTAGCATCTAGCCTTATCTGCCGATTTACCCTTAGATTTGTATTCTCTGTCCCTTCCTGTCACAGTCTGTTTATCATTTCCCATATTAATACCTGTCTCTCTTGCTTTGTTTCTACTCTTTGGTTTACCACATCTTCCCAAATTTGATCTCTTGCCCCCACTATTCAGTTTAAAATCCTCTCGACTTCCCTAGTTAGACAGCTTGCGAGGACACCAGTCCCAGCACAGTTCAGGTGTAAACCATCTCAGTTGTACATATCCCACTTTCCCCAATACTGGTGCCAGTGCCCCACAAACCAGAACCCACTTCTCCCACACCACCCTTTGAGACATGCATTCATTTCTCTCATCTTATTTGTCTTATGCCAATTTGCATGTGGCTCAGGTAATAATCCAGAAATTATAGCCTTGAGGTTCTGCTTCTTAATTTGGTGCCTAGCTAGTCATACTGACTATGCAGAGCCTCCTCCCTCATCCTGCCTATGTCGTTGGTACCTACATGGACTACGACAACAGGATCCTCCCCCTCCCACTGCAAGTTCCTCTCCAGCTCTGAGCAGATGTCCTGAACTCTGGTATCGGCAGGCAACAAAGCCGTCTGGACTCTTGCTTTTTGCTACAGAGAACAGTGTCAATCCCTCTTGCTATACTGCCCCCTGCTACCACTACATTCCTTTTTACTCCCCTCAATTGGGTGGCTTTCTGTACCACGGTTCCATGGTCAGTTGCTCATCCAAACAAGCTGAGAGAACCTCAAAGCTATTGGACAATTGCAGAGGCTTGCACTCCTGCCCTCTGCGTCCCTTTACATGCCTCACTCGCAGTCACATCCTCCTGTCCCTGGCCACTGACCAAATCAGAAGACCCTATCCTAAGTGGTGTGACTGCCTCCTGCTATAAAGCACCTAGGTAATTTCCCCCCTCCCTGATGTGTCGCAGAGTCTGCAGCTGAAGCTTCCAGCTCAGTGACCTGAGCCAAAGGTCGTCAAGCCGCAAACACTTGCTGCAGACGCATTTGCCCTGGATCACAGGAGCCCCCACATGCTGCAGCCTTGACACATCACCTGTCCTGCCATCCTTAATGCGTTTTAAATAATTACTTAATTGTATTAATCACTTATTTATGTTGCTTTCTTATAAACTTTACCACCAATTTGTGTACTATTTAAACCTTAGGGATAGAATAGAGCTTACCCACTTACCAGATACTCACCAAACAGCTAGCTCCTTTCCCTGTAGTAGAGCAAGAACCAATTTCTCTGGGGTGAGAAAGATAGAAGGGGCAATGAACAACTCCTTCTCCCCTTCACCGAACTCTCCTCTCACCAAATCCCAAGTCTTCACTCAGTTAGTCAGCTGCACTCCATTCGCCAAGGCTGCACTAAAGAATCCTAAATTTATGGTAAACTGAACTAGGGCTACAGAAACCAGATTTAACCAGTTAGCTAATTACCTACTCAGCTCCCAGAGCTGAGAGTGAGTTTACCCTATTTAAACTACAAGAAAGAACTTAGCCTGCTTACACAGTACTTTCCAGTTACTGCTAATTACAGACTAGATTAGATTTTAAGAGCAAAATTTAAGAACAAAATTAACATTTAAAACTCCCCTCTCATCAAACTCCAAATCTTCACTCTGTTAGTCAGCTGCACTCCGTTTCTGAACAAGGATACAACCCCCGGAGTGTGCAGAGGATGCCTGCACTGAAATGGAGTCCGAGACTGTGCAGAGCCGCTCATGGCCACGATGCAATCCTGAAAATGAGGTGGGTGGATAAAATTTGGGTCTTTCCCACCTCGTTTCCAACTTGTGAGGGCAAGCCATGAATCACGGCCTCTGTGCTGAAAAGTCAGGGTGAATGAATTTCGCGCCCGTTGTCTCCTTTGGTTTACCTTCTGTGGAACTCAGCTTCATTTGGTTTCAGCTGGCAGAAATTTGTTTTCCATGAGCCTTTGGGGTTTATTAGAAAAACATCTGCTCGTATATTGTTTTGTGAAGGTAGATGGGAATGTTTGCATCCCAACAGACCAGCACTTATCCCAAAATGGGATTTAAACCGAGTAATCCAAAATCGATATAGCCTCCTTGTTGCTGGCCTGAGATCCATCTTTTCACATAAAATTTGAACAATAAAGGTAAATGACATGAGTTAGTTTTCCTGGTGCAGACCCTGCAACAATCATGTGTGGAAGTTAGTGGGCTAGATCAGGAGTACAGGCCTGCTGATCTGTACTATACTGCACCAGTATGTCAGCCCTGAGCCATGCTACATCTCATTCACTACATTTTTTTTTAATTCATTGTTTATGGGTCATGGGTATCACAGGCCAGCATTTATTGCCCATTCATTATTGCCCTTGAGAAGGTGGTGGTGAGCTACCTCTTGAACTGCTGCAGTCTATGTGGTGTAGATACACCCACAGTGCTATTAGGGAGGGAGTTCCAGGATTTTGACCCAGGACAGTGAATGAACGGCGAAATATTTCCAAGTCAGGATGGTGAGTGGCTTGGAGGGTAACTTGCAGGTCGTGGTGTTCCCATCTATCTGCTGATCTTGACCTTCTAGTTGGTAGCGGTCGTGGGTTTGGAAAGAGCTGTCTAAGGAGCCTTGGTGAGCTCCTGCAGTGCATCTTGTAGATTGTATACACTGCTGCCACTGTGTGTCGGTGTTGGAGGGATTGAATGTTTGTGGATAGGGTGCCAATCAAGTGGGCTGCTTTGTCCTGGATGGTGTTGAACTTCTTGAGTGTTGTTGGAGCTGCACTCTTCCAGGCAAGTGGAGAATATTCCATCACACTCTTGACCTGTGCCTTGTAGATGGTGGACAGGCTTTGGGGAGCCAGGAGGCGAGTTACTCGCCACAAGATTCCTAGCCCCTGACCTGCCCTGGTAGTGACAGTATTTGTATGGCTAGTCCAGTTCAGTTTCTGAACATGCATGAAATTAAATAGGTCCAGGCCTGTTTATAGAAGTTGTCTGTTGTCATGAGCACCAGTGTAGAATATTGGGAGTGGCCTGAATTTTAACACTCCTTTTGAATCTCTTAGCACCTGTAAATTTAGACTCTGGCGGAGGACTGGTTCCTTGATGGCTCTGATTTCAGTTTACAAGGTTGGTTAAGTGGAAGCATTTATTGCAAATCAGCCTTATTGAATTTAGCATTCTAACTGAGCATTTCATTGGACACACTTGGATTTCCTGTCAAAGATTGTTTCCTACTTCTATCTGTCGGGAACTCTTGATGCCTTTTCATTCACCATCTGATAATCCCAAGAAGAATTGACATTTCCTCTATGGCAATAATATTCTATATAGAGTGAACAAATTCCTTCCATCAATAATGATTGTTGCCTATGACCCTAACCTAGTAAGCAAACAGTATCAAAAAGACTGAAAATGGTGGAACATATTTTCCACTGTTACCACCTCATTGGCAGGAATACTAATGACCCTGTGATGTGGCATTCAATCTGTTTCTTGACCATCCATAAAATAAATCTCTGGATGTAATACAGGATCTGTAAAGCTTCTAGGTGGAGCAATCCATATACCATCAACAATATTTTATTTAAACTTTATGTCACTACTTATCAGAGATCTGTGCTGGTCGCTAGGGCCCATGCCCCTCTGTAATAGCTTGACCCCTCCAATTCCTAGAAGCATTACTGGTTAGTCTTTAGCAGTCTGCAGTATGAAGAGAAAGATCCATTGAATTGTAGAGTCATCTTTATTTTATTCTCCACGCGCTCATCCAACCTGGATATCCATTCGGTTCTTTTTGAGGGGTGAATGAATGGGTTTTTAATTTGATTTTCAATGTTGTTATTCTTCTACAGAGTAGAATGTGGTATGAGGCATGAAAATGCCAGAATGTGATGACATCCAAATCACCAGCTGAGGCTGTCGCATATCATATGTTTTTCTAGAATGTTAGTCGGGAAGTGGCTCATCTGCAATAAAATGTGAAGGTCATAACTTCAAAGAATGAAGAAGACACTATGAAATAGGGCATTTATTCTTCCCTGTTACACAGGGTTGTGGGTGGTGGGATGTTGCTTGTATGGGTGTGGAAGTGGGTGAGGGATGCATGTTTTCAGTTGAAAGGTTTGGAAAGAGCTTTGCAAGTAATTTCTCAGAAGTTTGTTTTTTAAATTTAATGCTAAATTAAATAGTATTTTTCCTATCCATTGCAGGTAGATCAGAAAAATTGTTTCTCCTAGAAGTCTTATTTATATGTAAAAAATTTACTATGAGGGAGCAACTCTTTATACTGTTAAGTTGTTTAGGGAGTGGATATTGTGAATATCTTGTTCATGGTTCATGTGTTTTAGCCAATAATTTTTAGTTTTAAGAATTAAAGTTTAACTGTAGAAAATGAGATAAACACAATTAAAGCAAACCTGGAGACTATTACTTTTAGGATTTGGGATTAAGAGGTTAACACCTAGAAAGGTAAGATCATAAACAACAGGTGGGCTTACTTAGCTAAAAAACTGGAGACATAGGGCAGAATTTTCCCCTCATTGGGAGGGAAGTTGATGGGCGGGCATGTGTGGGCGCACTTCCGATTGGCACCCCCGATCGGAGACGCAGCGGCATTTTACGCAGGTGGACCAATTAAGGCCCGCCCAGCGTGACGTCCGCAGGGAAGCACCATGCGCTCCCTGTGCGGGCGGGGGGGAATGCCTAAAATCGAGAGTGCGCTCTTTCGCGCATGTGCACGAAAGAGCGCACTGATATCCCTGAGGCTAAGTGCTGCCTCAGGGAGATCGCCTCTACTTTCAACAATATTAAAAATAGAAAAAAAAATGTCACATGAGTTGGGACATGTTCATAATTTCCATAACAACTTTATTAAAATTTTTAAAACCCTACATGAAACCTCATCCCGTCGGTGGATGAGGTTTCATGTTTTTTCTCGTTCCCGCCAGGGCTCCTGGCCTGTCCACCAACCTTAAGGTTGGATGGGCAGGTCCTTTAATTGCTCAATTGGCCATTGACAGGTCGGCGGGTGTGCAGCTGATTTTGCTGCGCTCCCGCCTTCCTGAAAATTTAAATCGGGCGTGGTTCCCCCCAACTTCACCGCGTGTTATTTTATGCGTCGGCGAGTGGGCCCTAACCCCGCTCACCGAGGGTAAAATACTGCCCGTAATGTTTGAAATTCTTGTGGTAAAGGCATTCCAGAGATATGTTTTGTTTTGGGGGTTAGAGCTAAATTAGCTCAAAAGCATACCTTGAACCCTGAAAGGTTGTAAAACCTATTTACTTCATCGGATCAAAGAAGAAATTGTAAATGAGTGGTAATTAATCTGAAGGTCGGTTTGAGGACAGCCCAGAGCAGGTTATAGAGAAAGGTTGAGCTTAGGAAGGTTATCTGGTGTCAGTTTTTCTGTGTGTTTTCTGAAAGAGGCAGTTTCAGTTTGGACCTCATGTGCTTTGGATCTCACTGAGAGAAGATAGCAAAAGCAAATGCCAGTTAGATAGACCTACACTGTGAGCAGAGTGAAAAATAAACTGCATTCGCCTGTGAGTGAGGCTTAATCTCAGTTTTTTTATGAGGGAACAGAAGCTGAAACAGTACAATGCCCTATACAGTATACAGTACAGTAATGGTCACCTTATTTAAGAAAGGATGTAAACGCGTTAGAAGCAGTTCAGAAAAGGTTTACCAGATTAATATCTGGAATGGGCGGGTTATCTTATGAGGAAAGGTTGGGCAGACTAGGCTTGTATCCACTGGAATTTAGAAGACTAAGAAGCGACTTGATTGAAACAAGGTGGATGTGGAGAGGGTGCTTCCTCTTGTGGGAGAATCTAGAATTAGGGGCCACTGTTTAAAAATAAGGGGTCATCCATTTAAAACAGAGATGAGGTGAATTTTTTTCACTCAGAGAGTTGAGAGTCTTTGGAACTCTCTTCCCGGAAAGGTGGTGGAAACAGAGTCTTTGAATATTTTTAAGGCAGAGGTGGATACATTCTTGGTATGCAAGGGGTGATAGGTTGGCAGTAGGTGGAATGCAGATTTCAGGTTACTATCAGATCAGCCATGATCTTATTAAATGCCGGAGCAGGCTCAAAGGGCTAAACGGCCTACCCCTGCTCCAAATTCATATGAAAGATTACCTAATTCAAAATTAGTGGAAGAATCTACAGTGGTCATCCACAGAATCTTGTGCCAAAGAATGCAACAAGCAGATTAGCTTGAAAGTACTGAAAGAGGAACAAGAATAAGGGACTGAGGTATCCACATACCCGAGATGGTAAATGAAAGTTTTACCTCTGAGAATAGCTGGAGCTCAGGAGAATTCTCCAGAGGACTGTGGCATATTTACAGTTGGCCCCTACAGAAATAAATAACTCTTAAGATATCATAAAATACAAGAGAATTCTTGGGGGAAGTAAGAAGTAAACCTGAGTTCATAACATACATAATTATAGACCATACTTTAGGTTAAAAATGCTAGTTTTGTTTAATTCTTTCATATACAACAAAGCTTGTGTTTTGTGAATTGTTAAATTCTGTTAAATTTTGAGGCATAGTTATATTGATTAAAACAAGGTGTTTGCATTTCTCCTTAAATGTTTACGGTCCCTAACCGGTTTGGAACAAAACTAGGGGCTTGTCCAGGATTTTGAAACCAAGGAGTTATGCGAGGTGAGCTCGGAAATTGGCTAAGGTTTAAGCTAACAAGATTTCAGTCAACTTTTATTCTATTTATTGAGAAGCCATTATGACATTGCTACTTGCTAAAACTTTTCTCGAGAGGGAAACTTTATCCCTGAGTGATTTACAACAATTAACAAAGGGTTAGGTTTAATGGCATTAATAGATAAGTTGCAGTTAGAGTTAAAAGCAGGGATGCTAAAAAAACAGCAATAATTGAAGCAATAGCACAGAATTTGTGATTGGAAGAAGGAAAAGTTAATCCGGACAACAATTCAGTTGAGTTAGCTCAAATTCTGTTGCAGGTGTAGCAGCTTGAAATGGAAAAAGAAATGGAAATGCAAAGGCTTTGAAATTGAACTCCAGAAAGGGAGGTTATTAAGGGAAGAAAAAGAGAGAGACAGAGAAGGAGAAGAGAGACAGTTTACCCTGGAAATAGAAAAGCTTAGGTTACATGGTGAAAGAGGGTAGAAAAATAAACCTCATGAAAATGAGCCAGAATTTAATTATAGTGGAAAGAATAGTAGAAAATAAGAACAGGAAAAGGTGCATCAGAAAGTGAAGCTTGCAAGAAACTGCTTCTGATGTTTTATAGTGGAAGTAGATAGAGATGCAAAGGATTACAAGGGATTTATATTTGAAGCGGATGTCATTCGATTATTGTCCAAGGAATAACCTTAAAAAGTTGTTATTGTATGGGATACTGGTTCAGCTCAAAGGTAATTGTTAGCTCAAAATTTAGAATTTTCAAACAGTTTGCTGAATAAAACTATATTGCTGAAAAAGGACATATGTTGTCAAAGCTTGTCATCTTGCACTCATCAGTGCAGATTGTTAGTAAGGAGTATTGATGGGAAGCGTGTACTGATCCCATTGTGTAGAGGGAATTTAAATTGTGCTTTGGTAAAGAGGTCTTTTGTGGTTGGAATGGTTTCTGAATTATCGATTAAAAATGTAGATTTTATATTGGGGAATGATAAAGCGGGCAATGTTGCCTTTCCACAATTTGGGACAGTATGTCATAGTTCAGGAATGGTTCCTTTGAGTAAAAACTCCTCGCTTATCTGCAATCCAGTTAAGAAACAAACTGATGCAAGAAAAAATGCTGATGGAATAGTAATAATAATCTAGTAATGGACTGGCATCAAAAGCGTCTGCAGAATTTCCAAATCAAAATTCATCATAGAAAGGATTAGGACCTCAGAGTGACCCTAAAGGGTTAATGTCAGTTAACACTGAATTAAATGGTTCTGTTAGTGATGAGACAGCACATAAGTGCTGACAATGCCTGTCAACGTTGAGATACAGAATACAGCTGCAAAAATCCAAGCAACTGTGCTGAGTTCAAAAGGCTGCTTACAACCTCAAAATGGTTGGAATAAAGTAATTTGTGAACTGCCTGGAAAATTCAAAGTATTAGAAAGAAAATTGAAAGCCCAAAATGACTAACCTGTCAATATTGTTCAGAAAGAATTAAATAAAATTTGATCTGAATGGGATCAGGAGAAACTGAAAGATTTTTAAATGTTCAGAGATCAGGCCAGACAAGGATATCAAACCTTTTTGCTTGAACATAAAAAGCATCTCAATGACATTCTTCGAGCAATCAAAAATGATTTTGACCAGAGGAGGCATGAGTTGGTGGCACAAAAGAAACTATATGTAACTCATTATCCCAAAAAGGAAAATTAAAATGTTTGAGTCAGTTTTGAAGATACAGCTACAATGGAGTAAAAACACAACATTTTAACTATGGATTTAACTGAGACTTTCTTTGTAGAGTTGAACAACGTGAAAACTGCAGACGTGGAAAAGGATAATCAAAAGTTGACAGCTGACCAACCTGTTTTAAAAATTGAACCTGGAAATTCGCGGACTGTGCTTGCGATTTCACATGAGCATGCTGATAAGGGGTCTCATCCTATTAGTGAAATGGATTTTCATATATGTAGAAGAAAACGTTCAGAAAACATTGCAAAAAGTAATATTTTTCATCCAATGTGACTGTGATTCATGGACATGGAATTCAGCAGTGTGATGATGGACTTCTGAATTTCATTGGATCATGGGAGGAGGGTTATTGTGTGCATTACATGTGCTAAAATAATTGTTAAGATATATAACATATTGTGAGTTAAAATATACTAAATGGTATAAATGAAAATGCATCACATTGATGCATATTCATTTACTTCTGGTAGGGAGGTATTGAGAATATCTAGTTCATGGTTCATGTGTTTTAGTTCCTCAGGGTGGTGTCCTAGGCCCAACCATCTTCAGCTGCTTCATCAATGACCTTCTTTCCATCATAAGGTCAGAAGTGGGGATGTTTGCTGATGATTGCACAATGTTCAGCACCATTCACAACTCCTCAGATACTGAAGCAGTCCATGTCCAAATGCAGCAAGACCTGGACAATATCCAGGCTTGGGCTGACAAGTGACAAGTAACATTCGCGCCACACATGCGCCAGGCAATGATCATCTCCAACAAGAGAGAATCTAACCATCGCCCCTTGACATTCAACTGAACTGGACTAGCCATATAAATACTGTAGCTACAAGAGCAACTCAGAGGTTAGGAATCCTGTGGCGAGTAACTCACCACCTGACTCCCCAAAGTCTGTCCACCATCTACAAGGCATAAGTCAAGAGTGTGATGGAGTACTCTCTACTTGCCTGGATGAATGCAGCTCCAACAACACTCAAGAAGCTCGACACTATCCAGGACAAAGCAGCCCGCTTGATTTGACATCCCTTCGACAAACATTCACTCCCTCTGCCACTAACGAACAGTGGCAACAGTGTGTACTCACCAAGGCTCCAAAGACAGCACCTTCCAAACTCACGACCGCTACCATTCAGAAGGACCAGGGCAGCAGATACATGGGAACACCACCATCTGGAAGTTCCCCTCCAAGCCACTTACCATCCTGACTTGGAAATATATTGCCGTTCCTTCACACTTGCTGGGTCGAAATCCTGGAAGTCCCTCCTTAACAGCAATGTGTGTGTACCTACACCACATGGGCTGCAGCGGTTCAAGAAGGCAGTTCACCACCATCTTCTCAAGGGCAATTAGGGATGAGCACTAAATGTTAGCCTAGCCAGCAAGGCTCACATCCCATAAACGATTTTTAAAATGTCTATAACTTTTTGTTTTAAGAATTAAACTTTAATTGTAGAAAATTGTAGAAATTAAAGCAACCTTGGAGTCTATTATTCTTAAAGGTTGGGGCTATGTTGGCTTAAGAGGTTAACAGCAAGAAAGGGTAGATCATAAAACAGCAGGTGGGTTTACTTAGCTAAAGAACTGGACACTTGATGTCTGCAATCCTTGCACTAAGGGCATCCCAGAGAGATGTTTTATTTTGGGAGTTAGAGCTAAATTAGTTTAGAAGTGTTCGTTGAACCCTGAAAGGTCGTAAAACCCATTTACTTCATCAGACCAAAGAAGAAATTGTAAATGAGGAATGATTAATCTAAAGGTCAGTTTGAGGACAGCCCAGAGCAGGCTATGTTGTTATGGTGGTGGGTGAAGCTTACAACGGTAGTCTGGTTTCAATTTATCTGTGTATTTACTGAAAGAGGTACTTTCAGTTTGGACCTCATGTGGCTTGGATCTCATTGAGAGAAGGTAGCCAAAGTAAATGCCAGTTTTATAGACCTGCACTGTGAGCAGAGCAAAATAAAACTAACTTTATCATTCCCCATGTGGAATGCGAGTAAGGCTTAATCTCACTTTGAATTTTGTGAGGGAACAGAAGCTGGAAGAGTGCCTAGTTTGAAACTAGTGGAAGAATCTGCAGTGGTCCTCTACAGAGTCTTGTGCCAAAGAAAGCAAATTAGCAACAAGCAAATTAGCTTGGAAGTATTGAAAAAGTAACCAGAACAAGGGGCTGAAGCATCCACAATCAAGAGATGGTAAATGAAAGCCCTACGTCTGAGAATAGCTGGAGCTGAGGAGAATTCTCCAGAGGACTGTGGCACATTTATGGGTGGTCCCTACAGAAGTAAATAACTCCAAGATATCATAAAATGTAAGAGAATTCTTGGGGGAAGTAAGAAGTGAACCTGGATGTGTAGCATACGTAGTTATAAACGAGTGTTAAGCTAACAGTGCTTGTTTTCAATTCTTTAATATATAATTAAGTTTGTGTTTTGTTTTAAAAAAGTGAAATGTTGTGGCGTAGTTCTAGTTAAAACGAGGAGTTTGGGTTTCTATTTAAGTGTTAATGGTCCCTAACCAGATCGCAACAATATTTCCAGCAAAATTCCAAAGTTACCAAACTTTAGAAACCAATTTTGTATTTTTCTTTCTTTTCTGTATGAATGTTACCAAAAGTTTCTGATTAAATTTGCCGATTCTCTCTCTAAACTTCAATGAGATATTCCTTCTATTACTGCTCACATATTAGCAATATAAGCATAAATACATGAAATATACAGCTAGGGTAATCATTATGCAAAAATCACAAAATATGAAGACCTGTTTTCAGTTTTTACTAACAGAGTTTCACCATCTCTTCTTCAGCTATATCCGCATTAGGCTCTCCTTCCATACCTGTTGACTGTAATTGTGGGAATTGTATCTTTATAATGCATAGGTTTTCAATCAAAATTGTTTCAGAAATCATTGTAGATTTTATGTTTTATTTGAAGAACTTGTGTTTTATTTGTTCTGGCATTTAGTAAAGCTGCATAAATAAATATACAAATTCCACTCTGCTTCTCTGGAACTGTAAACACATGCCTGCTTCAACATTTTTTTCAAGTAGCAAAATTCAGTCAGCAATGTTAGAATGTCTTAGAAAGTAGTGAGATATGATGGGGTTTGCAAACAAATTACTCATAACTGTGCAGTCTCCTTGTCAATCAAAAAAGCTTGCCAAGAAGTGCCCTGGAAAAACATTATTATTCCAAGATACGAGTCACAAACATTTTTTGCCTTTAAAGATCTGAAAATAATAAAATGTTTTTTGTCGTCGGGATAATATACAAAAGTGGTCATCTTAGACATCTGGAATTTTTCACTGAGCAGCAAAAATAAATTTACTCATCCATAACAGTTGTAAAAATCAATGTAAGCAATGGGACGATGTCTCTGTTTTTCTCTGCTCGATGCGGCTCCTGAGGTTTTTTTAAAGAAAGTTCATATTTAGAAAATTTCGTTGGAAACCTACTCAAGATCATTGTCCAGTTTGTATTCAATCAATGTGATAAATCATGTTGCAATACTGTTAGCCATAGTTTCTCTGTCCTGCAAAAAATAAAAAGAATGTTAATAGTTCAAACAGAAAAGTTAAAGTAATCTGTAATCTCACATTTGATAATTGTATTCTGTCTACCAGACCTGAGAATGCACACAACTTTTTATATTTAAGGAAAACAGTCAATACTCGCGTAAAGTTTTTGAAAGTTTTCCTTAAATTTTCAGATAGTTTTTCCAGGTGGGTTGGTTGAATGCTTCTAAGATTTCAGGGTTTAATTTCTGCTGACAGTTTCACAGGTATTGGCAAAAACATAGTCGTTAAAAATCATTTTTAGTGGGGGAAAGCATTGGCCAGTCGTGGATCAGCTACTCATTTTTACGCTGGCTCCAATTTCCTTTCTGAGGAAAATTTAAAGGCAAGTTTAGTGGAATGTATCATGGGTGGTTGATTCACTACCATCTGTTTTGTAATTGAATTACATTTGAATTTTACCTCCATACAATCAGCTATGTGAGGCTAAAGCCTTCAAGTAAAAACAGTAATGGTTACTGTTAACTATAAACAACTTCATGGTTAAACTTAATCGTGTTATTTATGTTTTACACTTTTTAATTATACAAACTATATTTTGGGCATGCAGAATTCTAGCCAGTGACAAATAAAATGGGCGATGAACTGTTTTCAAACAGTTCTTTTATTGATGTGACTTCAGCTGTATTTTTAATGGTATATTCTGCTGATTTATCATTCAAGATTGATTGTTTTCAGAAATCATAGGTGTTAAGTTGTATATCAATTGTGTTTAATTATAGGCAGATGGAGAGCATTAATCAGGGTCTCACTTGAACACATATATAAAGAGACCCTTACTGAAACTGTGATGTGGTTGAGTTAGGAGGTGTATGCTTGTAATGTTTCACTGTAAATAAATGTAAGACTGAGTAAAGATTGGCTCCAATACTATTCTTCACCAACTGTCTTTACAGATTAGAACATGATTGCCTAAAGGTGAAGGTTGGAAGCTAAAAGAAAAATCAAAAAGAAGACTACAATCCCAGTAGCAATCTTGAGAAATGGCAGAAAGCAGGTGTAAATTGTAGGGGTATGATTAGCATTTGATGCTCTTGGAGTCTGAACCATGTGACCAGTGGAAGAATGTAGTTGCTATTTGGACACAGGTAATGTCCCAAACAAAGATAAAACAAGGTATTTTCTTGGCATTGTCACTTCCTACCAGAAGTAAAGTATGATGAAGACTGGATGCCCGTCATTTGGATACTGAAGAAGCTCTGGATCTTCTATTCGAGTTCTTGGATGAAGTTTGCAAGTTAGATGATTTATTAAATGCCTTTGAGGCATTGTCAGACTTTGATAGATTCTGGAAAGCAGATGCTTATTCAATGGAGGAATATACCATGGACTTTGACAGACTATAAAAGATTGAGGAAATTCAATTTAAAGATCCCCTGGTTCAGCATTAGCGCTAACATTGCTGGATTGTGCTAGGGTGTTGCATTTGGACAATTCTAACTGGTGTTCAGTTCTCGGGAGAGAGAGAGACTTTTTTTTGGATCAGATGTCTGCTACCTTGAAAAAGATGCCTGAGGTAACAATCATTTCCTGCAGCCATGATGGAACAGATGGGATATTCTGCGATGACACAAAGAATAGAGGATTCGATGATTGCTAGATTTCAATATGATACTGGGCGCAAGCATCAGTTCAATGGAAGGATGAAATGAGGATCAAAGTAACTTTAGCAGATCTGGGTAATACAGCCGAAGACAGAATTGAAATGCCAATAATAGGCAAAGGAATCACAGGAGTGCCCAAGGAATATGTGATAGGTACTTCAGCTGTGACTTAAAGGATCATTATGCGATGAACTGCTCAAAGTGGAGAGGCAGGGTCTTTGAAATGCACATGGCAGAGAATTTTGAGACAGAAGATGAAGATAATGATGAATCCAAATGAATTGTACTGGTCATAAAGAGTTTTAATCCTGCGATGAATGTGTTAGTTGCCAACTCATTTAACTGTGCAGTGCTAGATAGTTATTTTACTTTGAAAGGATATGAACCAGATTGATTAAAATACACTAAGCACTCACTAGCATTCACTAAGTAATGAGGATCAATACAAGGTTAAGGATTTAGGTTTGCTGCTGACAAGGCGTTGTCATCACCAAAGAGAGTTGTAATTTCATGTAAAATACCTGGAGTAAGGTACTTCTATCAGTACTGATGTAGTCTTTAATGAGATATTGTTGCTATTTGCTGTTGAGCAAACCTTCTATGCAAAAGGCACAAATGAAACCTGACATGGAACAAGATAGGGCAATTAATTTTGGGAAGTCAGTGGATCTTCAGTTTTTCCAATGAGGACATTATTGTATCCCCTTAATAAAACCTGATATTTCATGTCTAAGAGTGTTAGAGAAATATTAATGGCAACAGGGAGGGTAAAAAGCTAAGTTCTAAAATTACAAATACTCTTTCTTAATCCTGCTTGTCAAAGATTAAAAACTGTGATAAAGGATGCAGGTGGTGTTGATGAAGAATATACAAGGCTAATGGAGGAGATTAGTGAGAAGTGTGAATTTATCAAAAAAGCAAGAAAGTGTATCAGAGCATGCTGCTATGTCCTTTTGTAAGCCTTCCATTGGCACGTGGCTTTAACAAGATAGTTACCATGGATCTAAAGAAGTATTTTCACTTAATATTTTATAGACCTGGCAACCAGATTTGGTCTTCCTACAATAATCTTGGTAAGGACAAAAGGATTATTAAAGACAAAATCATGGATGACTGGATAGGGACTGGATTTGGGGCATCAGCTAAGTTTCTGACTGATTACAGAGGGGAATTTTCCAATGACGAGTCCAGAGACGTGTGAAAACATAACCATTACGGTCATGAATACCACAGCTGAAAGTCCTTTCAGCAATGGACTGTGAAACAAATCATGTGATGAGAGATAAAATGCAGCATAAAATCTTAACTGATAACCAGGCTGCAGGTTGATAGCCATCGTGGCATGGGTGGTTCACGCAAAGAATTTGCTTTAGATGATTTGAGGGCATAGTCCCTACCAATTAGTCTATGGGAAAAAATCCAAATTGCCTTCTGTGCTGTGCAATAGTCTGCCTGCTCTAACTGATACACAATTAGTTCCAATTTTCTGCACATTTGAGTGCTTTACATGCACGGGGATGGGCTTCCTTCAAGGTCGAGGTATCTGAGAAAATTTGGAGAGCTCTGAGGCATTGTACAAGATCATCTGAGACAGAAGTTAATTCAGGAGATTTAGTGTATAATAAAAGCGAGGGTCATAGGGGAATGGAAGGTTCCCTGGTAAGATAATAGGTCATATTGGTAAGACAGTACTTACCAAACATGGCAATCACCTGTTTAAGGTTTATTCCTCACCATTAATAAGAATTAATTGCAAAATCTTGTACTCTGAGCAGCTGATAGAAGTAAAGGAGGCACCTTGTACCTCTAAAGCTGATGTGTTTTCTGATTAAAGTCCTGAGGAACAGAATATGGTATTTCAAGGGCTGGATAGTGGTAATGATCTTGATGCACAGGACAGCTATCACATCCAAAGACCAATTGCCTGAAGTGGATACTTGTGTGCCATATATTCCACGGGGCTCTAATAAATGGGGGGATGCAACACTTGTGGCTCACGCAGGCAAAGCTGCTGGCAAGTTTAAATATTGGTTGAATGTTCAGGATGATGGACAAGAAGTAGGTCCGTGGATTGGCAGAATGGGGTGGAAGAGAAAGTTTTGATATTGGATCCAGAAGTGACGCTTGTCTCAGAAAGTGATCATGTACCAGAGAAAGAATCTCTGATAGCATGAGATCTCCCTCTCGCAGAAGCCCTCATGACTGTGCAGTTTTGGTAGCTGCCCATAAACTTGATGATAAACTAATGTGAGAGGCAAAACAAAAGGAATTAGATAATTGGAGAGAGTTTGAAATTTATTCTGAGGCAAGAGATAAGGTCCTTGTCACATAGGTGGATTTGTACTAAAAAAGCCTTTGAAGATGGGACTTATAAAGCTAAAGCCAGACTAGTTGCCTGGGGTTTTGAAAAGCGACTGGATGGTACAATTTTAGAGTGGACTCTTCCACAGCGGATAAGTAATCTTGAAAATCTCTTTAGCTCTTTTGACTGCATGTTCATGAGAGTTTAGATCAATGAACATAAAAGCCGTGTTTCTGCAGGGCTATACTTTTCAAAGAGTGTTTATGAAACCACCCAAAAAGGCAGCAGATACAGAAAGACAATTATGGAAACTAAATGAATGCTTCTGGCTTAAATCGTGCTTTCAAGTTGTTGTATTTTTTGGTAAGATCCATTTTGCTGAAGATAGGGTTTGTGTGAATAAAAGCAGTTCCATTATGTGTTATTGGTTTAAAGGGAGACTTTCAAGCATCTTTGTAATGCATGTTGATGACTTCTTATGGGGTGGTACTGTGGAATTTGAGAAATGTGTTATTAATGACATTAGAATGGAATTTAAAATTGTGAACTAGGCTTCTGGGGCTTTAAATATACTGGTGTAGATATTGAGCAAAGTTGGCCTGAATAACTTTAAATCAACAATCCTATTTAGTGAGTGTTACTCCCATCCTGGTTAATCATGCTAGGCCATCATAGAAAAATGATGTTCTATCTAAAGAGAGCATTTCTGCAGCTTAATTGGTCAGTTGACTGTGCACTCAGACTGGACCATATCCTAGTTTTGATGTGTTGGCGTTAAGTAGTATGATGATACACCTAAAGTTGAGAATGTTTTAATGGCCTAAAACAATTAAAGAATTAAATCTAGAGAAATGTATACTAAGTTCTCATGCTTAGGTGACTCATAGAACATGGAACTAGTAATTTTTAGCGATGCTTCACGTGCTAATCTTCCTGATGAATATTCAAGTACAGTTGGCTTCATATATGGGTGAAATTGGGAAGCTAAAAACATAAAAGAGGTTGTTAAAAGCACTTGAATTGCTGAAACAATGGCTCTTGTGGAGGCAGTGGATATGGGGTTCTATTTGTCAAATATTTTAAGTGTGATTCTTTGTAAGGAGTATATTGAAGATACTACACTTATTGAATGTTAAATAAATACTCATTAATTGTGGGATAATGTACACTCCCTGAAAAGTGTGAGTAGAAGAGGTCATGGATTGACCTTGCTGGTTTGAAACAAATGTTGGGGAGAGAAAGGAAATCTCTAAAATTGAATGGGTGGATGCAAGTCCTCAACTGTCTGTTTAACAAAAATAAATGCTTGTAGGAAGAAATTGTTGTGGATCCTATAAAGAAGGATGACTCTCTTCACACAATGTGGAAGTTTTTTTGAATTCATTTATTTTGAAATGTTAGTTATGCACATTAGCTAGGTTTTATTTAAAGAGAAAGAATGGAATTTGTTAATTGTGTATCAGTTATGTTTAATTATATGCAGGTGGAGGGCATTAATTGAGGTTTTGCTTGAGCATGTAAAACGTGGTGAATGCTTGTAATATTTCACTCTGTAAATAAATGTAAGACTGAGTAATGATTGGTTCCGATGTTATCCTTTACTAACTGGCTTTCTGGAATAGAACATTAAGTTTTTTTTATTTGTACCTTTCTAGTCACTTTCCGATCTTATTCGTTAGTTGTTCAATTCTGATTTATGGCTGCTTTACTATAAGTCAATCAAAATTGTGACAGCAAAGGTGTGAGACTTAATCATGCCAGGCAACATACATTGTATTATGATGGCCATTTTATGCTTATAGCCTGTCTAATTAGCTTATATTATGTGCTGTAGTGGAACTTGAACACATAACAATGGTAAGAGTGATCCCAACTGAACAAAGCTGGCATCTCCATTATGGGAATCAGTGATTTTCAGAGTCAAATTGCCTCTTACTAAATTATATCCTGGGACTCTTATTTGAGATTTCAGCGATTTAACAATTTTGGAATGATTTAACAATTTTGTATGTTTTTCTACTAAATATAAATTCACCTCCTTGATGATTTATTATTTATTGGCTGTTAAGTAAAAGATAAATAGGAAGATGGGAAGAAAGGTACACCAGGTTGCAGGTAGGCTGTGGGATTCTTAGAATTGGCTTCAACTTCTACTCTCTATGGAGAGAAAAAAATCTCTGAAGATTGCAATAATAGGCTTCCCAATGGGAATACAATGATAAATGATTTACCACTTTGAGGAGGACAAGAATCAAACTGGCAGCATGTATAAGCAGGCAGCACCAAAGAAGAACTGAATTTGACCAACAACACACAACTAACAGGATATATAATCCTAGATTTTTCACTTGAGTTGTGTCTTAAGAAGCCGTGATTCAGCCCAGAAGAGCTGAATGATCTTTGCTCAGCAAGATTTCCAGACCAGCTAAAGGACAAGGACCACACTTGCAGTTGTGGAGAAGGTTGGAACAGCATTGAATTTATTTTTGTGACAGACTTATTCTAGGGAGCCACTGGTGACATCGCCATGCAAGTCAATTTGTTGTGTGTGCTTGCATTAGGCAATTCACAAACACCTTGTTTGCCAGGACTGACCAAGGTATAAAACTGCCACTGCTGCCAGGCAAATGAATGAATGTGCTATAAAGTTTGATAGAGTTGCAGAATTTTCCGGAGTTCTTTGGACAATCAACTATATTTGTGTGGCTATAAATGCCACTGCATTACATCTACACAAATAGATTTTTCTCCTTGAATATATTATCACTGTGCAATTACTAGCACTATCTGATGTGCATGTTGATGCAAGATATGCTTATGATACTTTCATCATCTGGCAGTCCAGTACCACTACTCTCTTTCAAAATTAAGGGCAAGTGTTAGGGTGGCACCTCCTATAGCTCATATCACCACTGTATCAGACCACCGTTGCTGCAAAGGACTTCTCCAATGATCTGCACATCAATACCAGGATTCAATTAGATCAAATATTAGGGATCCTATAAAGATCATTTCAGATGGCTGCATAGGTTGAGGGGGTGGGGGGGAGGGTGGTGTGTGGGGGTTGTTGCCCCAAAATATGCTGCTGGCACTGCTGCATGAATTGGAACCTACTGGTTTAGCCTCCACTGTTTCACTCTTGAAAATGACCTAGAATTGTCAGCAGTGGAGGGGAAAGGTAGAGGCTGATACCCTTGAGGCAGAAGATTAGGCCTAGGGCGCAGTAGGTGTACAAACAACATGAACAAGACCACTGAAGGAATTACTTAGTTCTTGTCACAATATATCTTCTGTCACAGCAGTAGATTGGTCAGTTGGCGTTCAGCAGTTTTTATGTTAGTCTTCTAACCATTTCCTTGCTTTTAATTCATTGGTTGCCTATCATATCAGTTCTAATTTGTCACTGTTTTACGTCGAGCCAGTCAACGTAGTTTGATGCCTGAAGTGTGACAAACAGGAACTGTACATAGACATAGCAGTTTAGTAATTTAAATAAGATAGTGTATCAGTAGATCTGTATCAATATGAAAGCTGCATACGGTATATCTAAAATTAAGACTTATAATTTTCAATTTGATCCATGAAGTCACATTTTTAGTTTGTATGATTATAAAATATATGATGATGTGATCTAATGTAATGTACCAGTAACTAGATCTTCAACATTGACAACCAATTGCTGTCATTATCCTTTAAGAGTACAGCAGGTTGCTGTCAATTGTTTGCTGGGTTCTGCTGGAAATGCCCATTGCTATCACTGTGGTTGTTGGCAATTAATCATCTTGATTGGGTAGAGTTTGTTTGTGATGGCTGGAGAATAAGAGAAAAGCTTAAAATAGAACACATCTAAAAATTCAGACACTCTAAAACAGTCTAAAAAGCAGACATTCAATGGCTGTTGGAGAAATAAGGGCTGATTTTCCTGCCCATCGCAACTGGAGTATGCGCATTTTGGCATTCCTGATCAGAGGACATGGTGCTGAATAGGCACCAATGTGGTGATAACACTCTAGTCAGGCAGAAAGTAATGTTTCTGATGGCACTGGTAAAACTGGAGTACTGGCCTATTCTCTAGTTGGTGGAGGCTTGGGGGGACAAGTCGAAGGCAAGTGATAATAGCTGTAGGGGTCTTGATGGGCAATTTGTGCCATCAGCAACCAGAGAGCTCTGATCTCAGAGGCTATGGCACAATTTAACTGTGGTTTGGGATAAGAAATCTCAGCATCCTTGTACTGCACAATTCCTAACTAATACTGGGCAGATGGGGGCATATTAGGACAAACTGTCCTGTTGACTCTAATGGTTCATATTTCATTATATGAGATAATTATGCTGTACTTTTATTCAGCATGCTGACACTGTGTTGTGTTTCACAAATTTAATGTTGCAAATAACTTTCTGTATTTGAAACCATATGGTTGAAATTACTCTAGTTGTAATTAACAAATTTAGTTTACAGAGGTTAAATAGTGTACAGACAAATTGAATACAAATTTGCTAATGTATGTCATAAATATTTTGGGAGTAATTTAACATTTATTTCTGTTACTTATTTATTGCATTCCCTCTCTTCAAATGAATAACATCGTCATCTTACACTGTTAGGCATGTTGCTAAGTTTAGTATTTTTCTCCAATAAGTGATGTGTTTTGCTCCACTGTTTAATTTATTCTGCTGGAAAATTCTGAATTTTTCAGCTTCATATACCGAATTACCCACACATTTTAGCGATTTTGCGATCTAATTTGCTCTGCTCTTTTGGTGCATCCCTGCTGCAACACCAGTCTTGGCCTATGCTGGGAGATCCAACTTGGCCTTGTAAAGGGCAGAAACTTTGCACCTGTGCTCTGGAGCTGGAGCTGGAGCTTGGGCCAGAACTCCCTAAACTGGGAGTTCCATAACTCAAGAGGCTGGTACGCTTGGTGAAATGTCATCCTGGCTTTAAAGGGTGAAAGTTGGTCCACAGGGTGCCCAGGCCAAGGAAGTAGCCTGAACTCCTGAACAACTGCTGAAGGTTTGAAAAAATTATCAACAGCTGTCAGCAGAATCTCTGGCAGTCTAGGGATAACTGGCACCTGAAATGCACCATATGGATAAGATGTCTTCTCAGTGACCCCACATATGTTGCAAGGGCATTGGTGAGCATGATTCTGCTGTAACTGCTAGGATCAAAGTCCAGGTAGATCAAGGACATTTAATTTGTTAATCAAGGTGTGGATTTTCTTGCAAGGTTGATAATAGTACAGGCCAGAAATACAATATGTTACTCCAGCAATATGCTTTAACCTCAACTTCAAAGTAGCTTCACCTAATTTTACCACCATGAGTGTTTTTGCAGTCAGTACAGGTACCAACTATCCTCAATGAGGTTTGCTCATTCCTGGTGTTTGTGCTGTTGTCCCATAGCAACTAAGAACATTGCTGAATGGGCAAATAATTGGAAAATCATATTCAACAGATAAATATGAGGTACTACATTTGGGTAGTAACAATAGGGAGGTCATTTATTGCTTGAATGTGCAAGCCTGAGTGGGGTTGAGGAACAGAGGGATTTCGGAGTACAAATACATCAATCACTAAAAGTTTTGCCACAGGTTAGCAAGACCATAAGAAAAGCCAATGAAACACTAAGGGCGGAATCATCCCAGAATTCACTAAGCGCCGTAGTGGGTGTGGAAAACGACGTTTTACCTGCCGGTTGCAATGACGGGTTTTCGTGCCGTATTGTCCCCTTCCCACCTCATAAATTATGCAGTCAGGGGAAACACGCCGTCTTGCTAGCTGGCAGCCACCGATTTTCCTGCCACACCGTTATCTCACCACTTCCTCACTCCGGGATCAATATTTAAACTGCAGCTGCACGCATGGTTTTCAATGCTTGCAGCCCAGTACTGCCCCAAAAGACAAGAAGAGTGCAGTCTGCCAAATCAGTGACGCATCCGTGGAACACCTTTTGGATGCCCGCCACAATGTCCTCTATTCCCACTCTGGCGTCCGGAAGCCCATCAGTCTCACCACTCTGGCTTGGGAGGCGGTGGCAGCAGTGGTCAGTGCCAATGCTGCACACACGAGGTCGGCCATCCAGTGCAGAAAAAAGGAATTATTTCATCCGTGCTGCCAGGGTAAGCCAACAATCTCATCACTCTAAACTCACCCACACAAGCCCATCATACATTCACTGGCATCTCACTCACTGTCTGCTCAAGTGACATCACCACTGACTCTCTCACACACACCCTCACATCTCCATCTGGCATCATCTCTTCTGGAGATTTCCCCCTCATTCTGTCCGTGGCTCCATTCAGCACATGTGCATGCCTGGCATCCTTCTAATTTGGCTTGGCATGTGCCTTATTCAAACTGTCTCCATCTGGCTTTATGCAGGACAAGATCATACACAATCAACAGGAGAGGTCCCAGACATCAAGGTCCTCACTCCATTCAAGGGTTGTGTGTTGGAGCTGGCCTGAGAGGGCGTGGGCCACAGACCGTGGAGGGTGCACCTGGCCCACAGCAGGATACCCAAAGCAGGCTAGGGCCCTGCAGGTCTCGGCCCTCCAGAGGATGCCAGCCAGAGTCAACACAGACAGGGCATAGTAGTCAACAGGCTGCCTCCGCCTCCACCTCCACTATGGATGTCGGGGGAGCACCAAGATGTAGCGGCAGGGTTAGGAAAGTTGAGAAGATGTAGTTGCACCACATAGGCACAGGTGTTTATCACCTGCACATAATGTTCACTATTATAAGTAGACTCCCAAGAATGACTATTTGTCTATGGCTCTATGTTATGAAAAGCAGTGTTTGTGTCATTTAGATGTGAAACCTTGGTTTTTGCATGATATAAAGGCAAGTGTCTCAGTCTAGGATATAGGGCCTCTTCCCTGTGCAGTGTGTAACCTTCAGAGCAAAGTGATGGGCCAGCTTCACACTCACTGGACACATCATTGATGCCTGCACCTTGATGTCATGTCATTGCTGCCAGAATGACGTGGGCAGATGTCACAGAGTTCCATCTGTGTCTGGTGATGGTGTGGTCCTGAAGGGTACAGGTGCTGAAGGCTGCCAAAGGATCAGGTACACTTAAAGTTTCACGGCTGCGTCTCCATGATATGACCCTTTTCACTAAGTGCAGGCGAGCTGCCATCAGCCAAACAGGAGTCAAATGTTCACAATGTGAAGATCTATAGAATGTCCTCACTGCATGTCATCATCATTCCCCTGGAATCTCGTGACTACTAGGGCCTCTGCCGCGTCTCCATGATATGAGCCTGAGCATTGAGGGGTATGCTCACTGCCATCAGCTGCACGGGAGTCATGTTCACAGAGCAAGTTTTGAATGTCAGGACTGCCCTCACTGCATCTCGCCATCATCCTCCACGAATCTTGCGGCTATTAGGGCCTCACGAGCATGCCTGTCTCATCTGGCTGGTGCGATAGCCTCATCACCAGCATCCTTACCTTTGAGGACCTCATCACCCTCATCCCCTTCAACGTCCTCCTTATCAGAGCAAACATGCAGTTCTTCCATCTCCTCCTCAGGCAGGTCCACCCCCATTGCAGCACCAGGTTGTGTAGCGTGCAACAAGTTGCGATGATATGTGACACCCTCTGGTACTGTACTGCAGTGCTCCATCAGACCTGTCAAGGCACCGGAACCTCATTTTCAAGATGCAAATTGTTTGCTCCACCCAAAGCCTGGGTTGCTGCACGAGCCTTATTATACCATCTCTCTGCTGCAGTCTGAGGGCGCAGCACGGGCGTCATCAGCCAAGTCCTCTCTGGGAGCCCCTGACCCCGAGGTGCCAACTCTGCAGCCACTATGGACTCTGGAAGATGTCAGGGATCTGAGACCTGCTGAGGATGTATGAGTCGTGGTCGTTCGTGGACACTCGTGGAATCGTGCGCAGACCGGCAGGATGTGTTTGTGCTGCGTCTCAAGGCCCTTTCACGCATGCCAGATAGTGCTGGCCACCACTTGCATAGCCAGTATGTATTGCGCTTCATGGCTGTCCAAAACCCCACCTGCCTCCGCCCCACTCCACTAGACCAGTTGGTGGCAGCTTCAGTCACTTGACTGCATGCTGTGCTCTCAGCTCAGGTGCAGGCATTCTCCTAGCCCGCACTGCAAGACTGCGCTGTTAGCTTGGACCATGAGGGATACTGATCCAAACTTGAATAAAGACATTGCAAGGGGCTCTGAGCGCCTCCACCAGTGACTGCTCCATTGCCACCTTTCACAAAGGGATTCTATAACTTGTCCCGTCGTCCAATTGTTCTGCAGCCCCCTTAAACGCACATTAATTTGCAGTCTGCGCCCGAGGGGTGAAAAGTTCTGGAGCATTTGATGGCACATTCATGCTTTTGCATTGCTTGAGCGGGCAGAAATGCTTTAGAGGCCCGACTTGAAGCATCTGAATGGAGCTGTTGCTGAACAGTGTCAGCTGTGGAAAAGTGCTCACTTTTGGCAAGCCTCTAACTCGACACCACCCCCCACCCCGCAACCAGCAACTTGCACTGGAGCCCTTGTCCCCGCACGCGCTGAAAGCCAGCCACGAAAAAGCCTGTGCCCGCTCCCCCGACAGCCCAAATGCAAGGTACCTCTTCCTTTGCACTCCCTCCCCTCCCCCAAATGCGCGGCGCCCTCCCTTGATGTCCTATGGGCGATCTTTGCGAGCGCTGTGCAAGTTTGTGTGCACTCACCTCCAAGTTCCCCTTGAAGTTCAGCTCACCAGGTGCACGCCTTTTAAAGGCAGTTGTAAATAACACCGTTCTGAAGTTACACTGACTTGGGGGGATGATTCTGGTGTGCAGGAACATGAGATGCAAGTACATTAAAATTGAGTTCCTGACATTGGACAGCAGGAAACGTGGCCCGCCATTGACGGGTGAAGCGGGCGATCGCAATTTGATTTCACGACAGGGTAAAACTGATTTTTGGCTTTCTCACCATATTGTCCGCTCACGCCGCCAAACAGGGCCACCGCCAACCGGAGCAGAAAACTGTGCCCTAAGTTTTATTTCTAGAGGGACAGAATTGAAAAGTAAAGTTATGCTTAACCTGATTGAACCATGGTTAGAGTACTGCGTTGCCATCTGGCTACCGTATTATAAAAAATACCGAGGCACTGGAGAGGGTGCAGAGAAGATTGATATCAAAGATGTGTGGGTATACATATCAGGAAAGGACTGACAGGCTGGGTCTCTTTGTTGAAAAAAAGAAGGCTGAGGAGTGACCTAGTAGAGGTCTTATGTTTTGATAGTGTGGATACAGTGAGAATGTTTCTTCTTGTGGGGAAGAGCATAACTAGAAGCCATCAATATAAGATTGTCACCAAGAAATCTAATAGGGAATCCAGAAGAAACCTCTTCAAAAAAGAGTAGTAAGAATGTGGAACTGGTGAGCACAGGGAGTGGTTGAAGCAAATAGTATTAATGCATTTAAGGTGAAACTAGACTAGCATTTAAGTGAGAAGAGAATAGGTGGTTATGACAGTAGGTGTAGATGAGAAAAGGTGGGAGGTGGCTCAAGTAGAGCATAAGCACCAGCTAGGTTGCCCCAAATGGCCTATTTCTGTGCTATGTATCCTATGTAATCCTATGTAATTTCCCAACTTGTTAGACATAGGATCCCTACAGCTGCAGAGGTTTCCATCTTTTATGGCATCAAGTTGCACTGATTATTGAAAAAAAATCCCAATGTGAAACAGCCATGTGCCAACCCACTGTCCCTATTCAGCTGCTTAATTTTCTCTTTTCTAAACTGGATTTCAGCACTTGGAAGATTAACTTCATGGAGACCAGAATGATATTCAGTTACCTTATTTCAAATGTGTGCTGTATGCTATTGAGCCATTGTAACCAGGAGTATCAACAGGTTTCCATTTGTTGTGGTTACACTAACAATGACACAATGGATATAGCAAAAAATTATTGAAGTGACTTTAGATCCAATTGATCATGAATGATAAAGAAATGTAAACCAGTCACGATGAATAAGCTGAAGCAGCTGTACCCAGAAATTTACTCCAAAGCGAATTACCACAAGAGCATTACAAAGCAACGACAATTACATTTTTATTTCTGGCAAACAACAGAAGAGTCATCAGTTAAGACAATGACACAATAGCCAAAATGTCCAGTGAAGACGTTTCCATCACATGAATATGTCCAACTTGCCATTGTTGTACAACAATTGCAATTCCAAGAATGCTTAGATTGATATATTTGTTCCAAAAATTCATGGACATCATGTGAACAAAATTCTAAAGTATTTTGCTAGATCAATACCAGAAGAACAAGCATTTCTTAATGACAGGATTTATTATTTTCCCCAAGAAAAAATATTCCGTGCATGTACTGTACAGGATTTGTGGCTTGGTCTTTTCTGAAGTAAAGTAAGCATCCAAACAGTCATTTGATTTAGATGAAAGGAGCAGGATAAATATCCAGTGAACAAATGGGTGGAACTGAGCTAATAAAAGATTTACTGGAGCATTTGTCACTGAGGATATCGACGTAACTGACAATTAAATTGTTGAATGGTTGCACATTGAAAAATCCAAACCGTAACAACTCTAGCCATGAAAAACCAGAACAGTATTTCTTTATAAAGCCAATCTCATTTAACAGGAGGAAAGTTCTGATCATGATATTGACAATAAACCTGATTCTCTGGCATCATATACAGAGGATGTTACAGCTTAAAACTAATATCATGACTAATGTAAAACTGTTTACAATTACTGTTGACCCATGAAAAAAGAGCTGCAGAATCCAATGAAACTCATTATTTGATGAATGGGACTCTCAAGATTTTTCTAAACAGATGTAACCAAGTGTGAATTTGAACAGGTCGCACTGACCTGTTTACTTACAATTAGTTTGATTTTAATGATGAGAAACTGGTGGTGTTCTTGAACAACTCTACACTGAAACATAATGATCTCATGTCTCCTGTGACCTGCAGCATGCCTTAACCCCTGCTTAATATTTAGGTAAATGATAGAGATTTTGGGTTTACAACATAGGGTGGAATTTTACGACCCCTCCCATTGGTGGGATATTCTGGTCCCCTGAAGCCAATGGAGTTTTGAACGGCTCGCTGCATTTTCTGGAAAATTCTGCCCACAGAAACCTTACTGTAAACATCAGCTACAGTAATATATCACCTGCCAGTGTGTGATTCGTCATTCTTCAAAAAGTGCATCAATCAGAGACTCTGGCTCTAAATTGATTGATGCTTTATTTAGAAAAAACAGATAAGCGAATAGTATGCAATATAAAACAATGAGTCATGTACCTCATTGTCCCTCTCAATATAAAATAATAAAAATGCCACTCATTGTCTGTATATACTCCCTTGTCACTTTTTTTTATTCTTTCATGGGATGTGAATGCTGGTGGCAAGTCCAGCATTTGCTGCCCTTCCCTAATTTCCCTTGAGAAGTTGGTGGTGAGTTGCCTCCTTGAACCGCTACAGTTCATCTGCTGCAGGTTCACCCACAGTGCTGTTAGGAAGGGAGTTGCAGGTTTTCCATCCACTCACAGTGAAGCAAAGGCAATTTAGTTCCAAGTCAGGTGTGTTGGCTTTGAGGGGAACTTACAGCTGGTGATTTTCTCAAGTGTCTGAGTGTCTTTGTTCATCTAGGTGGTAGAAGATGCAGGTTTAGAAGGTGCTGTGAAGAGGCTTGGCAAATTGCTGCAGTGCATCTTGTTTATGCTACACACTGCTGGAACTGTGTGCTGATAGTGGCGGGAGTGATTGTTTAATATGGTGGATGGGGTGCTGAACAAGAGGGCTGCTCTGTCCTGGAATGTGTTGAGTTTCTTGAGTGTTGGAGCTACAATCATCCAGGGCAGTGGAAGATATTCCATCATACTCCTGACTTGTGCCTTGTAGATGGTGGACAAGCTTGGGGGATTCGGGAGGTGAGTTATTCATCACAGAATTCCCAGCCTCTGACCTGGTCTTGTAGCCAAAGTATTTATATGGCTGGTCTAGTTAAGTTCCTGGTCAGTGGTAACCAGTGGTGGGGGATTCAGCGCTGGTAATGCCGTTGAATGTCAAGGGGAGACGGTTATGTTCTCTCTTGTTACAAATGGTCATTGGCTGGCACTTCTGTGGCACGAATGTTACATGCTACTTATTGGTCAAAACTTGAATGTTATCCATATCTTACTGCATATGGATACACACACTGCTTTGGTATCTGAGGAGTCACGAATTGAACTGAATACTGCACTCATTGGCGAACATCCTCACTTCAGACCTTATGATGAAGTGAAGGTCAATGACGAAGCAGCTGAAGATGTTTGGACCTAGGACATTACCCTGAGGAATGCCTGCAGTGATGTCCTGAGGCTGAGATGGTTGGCCTCCAACAACCACAAAAACCATCTTCCTTTGTCCTCGGTATGACTCCAACCAGTGGAGAGATTTCGCCCTGATTTCCATTGTTTTTAATTTTGCTTGGACTCCTTGATGCCACCTTTGGTGAAATATTGCCTTGATGTCAGAGCAGTCACTCTCACCTCACTTCTTGAGCTCAGCTCTTTTGTGCATATTTGGACCAAGGCTTTAATTAGGTCAGGAGTTGGCCCTGCTTGAACCCAAACTCAGCATCTCTGACCACGTTATTCCTGAGTAAGTGCTGTTTAATAGCACTGTCAATGGCACTTTCCTCACTTTGATGATCGAGAGTAGATTGGAGGGGGTATTTGGTTGAATTGGATTTGTCCTGCTTTTTGGGGACAGAACATGCCAGGTCAATTTTCCGCATTGTTGGGAAACTGCCATGTCTATCTATACTGGAACAGCTTAGCTAGGGGCGCAGCTAGTTCTGGATCACAAGTCTTCTGTACTAATGCCAGGATGTTGTCAGGGCTCATAGCCTTTGCTGTATCCAGTGCCTTCAGCTGTTTATTGATATCATGTGGAATTAATCAAATTGGATGAAGACTGGCATTTGTGATGCTGGGGATCTCAGGAGGAGGCTGAGATGGATCATCCACTTGGTAAACCTGGCTGAAGATAGTTGTGAATGCTTCAGCCTTGTCCTTTGCACTGATGTGTTGGGCTCCCCCATCATTGAGGATGGGGATATTTGTGGAGCCTCCTCCTTCAGTTAGGTATTTAATTGTCCACCGCCATTCACGACTGGATATGGCAGGACTGCAGAATATTGTTTAGATCCATTGGTTGTGGGATTGTTTAGTTCTGTCTATGCATATTGCTTCTGCTGTTTAGCATGCATATAATCCTGTGTTATAGCTTCCCCAAGTTGATACTTCATTTTTAGATATGTCTGGTGCTGCACCTGGCATACTCTCCTACACTGCTCATTGAACCAGAGTTGATCTCCTGGCTTGATGGTAATGGTACAGTGAGGAATATTCTGGGCATGAAGTGGTTGAATACAATTCTGCTGCTGCTGATGGCCCACAATGGCTCATGGATGCCCAGTTTTCAGCTGCTAAATCTATTTGAATCTATTCTATTTAGCACAATGGTAGTGCCACCACAGCACAATGGAGGGTATCCTCAGTGACTTTGTCTCTGCAAGGACTGTGTGGTAGTCACTCCTACCAATACTGTCAGAGGCAGATGCATCTGGAACAGGTGGATTGCAAGTTCCTCTTGTTGGCCATCTCACCACCTCCTGCAGGCCTGGTCACCATCTACTGCAGGCCCAGTCTGGCACATATGTCCTTCAGGACCTAGCCAGCTCAGTTCGTAGTGGTTCTGCACAGCCATTCATGGTGAAGGGCATTGAAGTCCCAACAGAGTACACACCCTTGCCACCCTCTGTGCTTCTTGCAAGTGGTGCTCATCAGCTGAGGGAGGCTGGTAGGTGGTAATCAGAGGCTCCTTGCCTTTGTTTAACCTGATGCCATGAGATGTCAATGTTTGGAGTCTGGTGTCAATGCTTGAAGTCTGGAGGGCAACTGCTTCTTGACTGTATACTACTGTGCTGCCGCTGATAGTAATGATGATGGAGGAATTTGGGACATTGGCTGCAAAGTAGGATTTGGTGAGTATGTGGGACAGCTCTCCCAAATTTGACACAAAAGCCCCAGATGTTAGTAAGGAGGACTTGGCCGGGTTGACTGTAGTGATTTGGTACAACTGAGTGGCTTGTTAGGCCATTTCAGAGGGAGGTTAAAAAGTTAATCACATTGCTGTGGATCTGAAGTCACATGTAGGCCTGACTGGATAAGGATGGCATTTTTCCTTCCAGATTGTTTTTTACGACAATCTGGTAGTTTCATGGTTACCATGAGACTAGCTTTTGTTTCATACTTATTTAATTAATTGAATTTTAATTCCACCAGCTACTGTGGCGGGATTTGAACTTGTGTCCCCAGAGCAATTAGCATTGGACCTCTGAAGTACTGTATTAGTCCAGTAACATTATCACTATGCCACCATCCCTGTGTTGAAATATGCTTCAATTTCAAGACTGGCCCAGCTTCTCTGCTGGTTGGCACCAAGCACAAAAATTTTATGGTGGCTAAAAATGTAGAATGTCCATCTGACCCCTACATTTAGATGACTCCCAGGTAAAACAGGCTTACCATGGAAATGCAGCCCAAACCCCTTTGAATTTTACTGAAGCAACAGGTTACATTTATATCATCAAAAAGCAAGTATATAGTTAATCTTTGGTATATAATGTTTCTGTGTAATGTGAAATCTACAGATATTTCACCCGATTATACCCTAAACTTATTTTCTTTCCCCAGTACTTCACACGCTGTGAACCTGAATCTCATCAGCCTGTCTCTCCTTTGAGCTCGTGGCTTCATTGAGAAATAACCTAAGTATGTTTAACCCTTTGCATGTTGTTATAGCAATAGATAATGCCAATTAAACTTTCAACACATATACAGGCAGTCCTTGGACTCATGACAATTGCTTCCTGAAAATCGCATCTTAAGTCGAAACATCGTAACTCGGAATCGATTTTCCCATAAGAACAAAGTTAAAATGGGGGATTGGTCCCTGAACCAAGGCCTGATAGTCTATTTTCACCAAAATAACCCAGAATTTTGTACTCAATCAATTATAGATGAGTAATGTTAATGTACTTATACATTTGACATCAATCACATAATAAGGTAAAAATACATATGGAAATATAGTACAGTACCGTACTAATGGCATTGGAACAGCAACTGAGCATCTTGAATCAGGGAGATAGGTAGCGCAGAACTTCAATGTGTAAGTATGAATGTTTGAACTTGTTCGCTGGCATGGTGCTGTAAAGTCGAAACTGACATAGGAACATCAAAACAGGGTGTCAATTTATAAACGTCGTAAGTGCCGTTCATTGTAAGTTGAACGTCATAAAGTCGAGGACTGCCTGTACATTTAGTCAGGTCTATATTGCAGTGAAATTAGTGTGAATTTAATATAACGTTATAGCACAAGCTACATAAGGAATAAGTTGTTTGTAATTCTAGAAGAAAATCTGTCCTGCTATCTCCTGCAGGTCAGAACAGCCTTCATTAAATTGTGGAGTGCTGTAAATTGGTAACATTTTTCTGGATCCCAATTCTTGTGATATATCAACAGGATGTATGCTGTTAAATCTACTCTGTTTATCGTGGACTTTTTCGTTTAGCTGGTATCCAATAAATTTAAACCAACAGGTGTAAACCATGGTCCATCTCTGACACTTCCTTTCCCTTCCTTGACCTCTCTGTCTCAATTTCTGGTGATAGACTGTCCACCAATATCCATTACAAGCCTACCGACTCCCATAGCTACCTCGACTACAGCTCCTCACACCCCGCTTCCTGGACTTCATCCAATTCTCTCAGTTCCTTCGCCTCCGTCGCATCTGTTCTGATGATGCCACTTTCAAAAACAGTTCCTCTGACATGTCTTCCTTCTTCCTTAACCGAGGTTTTCCACCCACGATGGTTGACAGGGCCCTCAACTGTGCCCAGCCCATCTCCCGCGCATCCGCCCTCACACCTTCTTCTCCCTCCCAGAAACATGATAGGGTCCCCCTTGTCCTCACTTATCACCCCACCAGCCTCCACATTCAAAGGATCATCCTCCGCCATTTCCACCAACTCCAGCATGATGCCACCATCAAACACATCTTCCCTTCACCCCCTCCTGGCGGCATTCCGTAGGGATCGTTCCCTCCGTGACACCCTGGTCCACACCTCCATCATCCCCTACACCTCAACCCCCGCCCACGGCACCTTCCCATGTAACCGCAGAAGTTGCAACACCTGCCCCTTTTCTTCCCCTCTCCTCACCGTCCAAGGGCCCAAACACTCCTTTCAAGTGAAGCAGCATTTCACTTGCACTTCCCTCAACTTAGTCTACTGCATTCGTTGCTCCCAATGCGGTTTCCTCTACATTACAAACGCAGACTGGGTGACCGCTTTGCAGAACACCTTCGGTCTGTCCGCAAGCATGACCCAGACCTCCCTGTCGCTTGCCATTTCAACACTCCACCCTGCTCTCATGCCCACATGTCTGTCCTTGGCTTGCTGCATTGTTCCAGTGAAGCTCAATGCAAATTGGAGGAACAGCACCTCATCTTCTGACTAGGCACTTTACAGCCTTCCGGACTGAATATTGAGTTCAACAATTTTAGGTCATGAATTCTCTCCTCCATCCCCACCCCCTTTCCGATTTTCCCCCTCCTTTTTGTTTTTTCCAATAATTTATATAGATTTTTCTTTTCCCACCTATTTCCATTATTTTTAAATGTATTTCCATGCATTGTTTTATCTCTACCTTTTAGCCTTTTTCGATTCCTTCACCCCACCCTACCCCCACTAGGGCTATCTGTACCTTGCTCGTCCTGCTTTCCACCCTTAATTAGCACATTCCTTAGATAATATCACCACCTTCAACACCTCTTTGTCCTTTTGTCTGTGACATCTTTTGGCTATCCAGCTCTACCTGTCCCACCCCTCCTTAAACCAGCTTATATTTCACCTCTCTTCTATTTTTACTTAGTTCTGTTGAAGGGTCATTCGGACTCGAAACGTCAACTGTGTTCCTCTCCACAGATGCTGCCAGACCTGCTGAGTTTTTCCAGGTATTTTTATTTGTGTTTTGGATTTCCAGCATCTGCAGTTTTTTGCTTTTATATAGTTATAAACCAGTGTAGTTTGGCCTTGTAACTTTCAAATCAAGTCCTGTGAGCAAAATACTCTGTCCTTGTTCCTTGTATAAATGAAGACCTTGGAATATTAGGATGAGAAGGCTTAATGCATTCAGCTGAAATTCCCCTCTGTTACCATCTTCACTAAAATAAGAGTTATTTGAACTGGGTTACTACTGTCCTTCAAGTAGCAGAGGGAAGAATTTCAGAATAATGTGTTAAGTTCCTGCAACCTAGTATCTATCAGTAAAATTTTGGGATTTTGGGAAGAGTTTCATTTATACAATGCTTTTCATAACCTCAGGACATGCAAAGATGCTTTGATGCCAATAAAGTACTTTTGAGGTGTAGCCAGTGTTGCAAACACAACAGCCAAACTGTGCACAGCAAGGTCCAACAAATAGTAATGTGATAATGACTAACCTGTTTTATTGATGATGATTGAAGGATAAATATTGGCCAGGATAGAACTTCCCTGCTCTTCTTCAAATAGAGCTGTAGAGCTGTGGAACCTTTTAACTCAACTTAAGAAGGAAGGTGGGGCCTTGATTTAATGTCTCATTTGAAAGATGGTACCATTGACAATGCAGCTTTCACTCAGTAGTGCATTGAAGTACCAACCTTGATTATTGGTCATGGGCAGAGTTTTCCATGCCCGCTGGCGACGGGTGTGTTCGGCAGCTTGAGCGACAATATGGTGAGAAGGCCAAAAATCAGTTTCACAACGTCATGAAACCAGTTTGTAATCGTCTGCTCTGCCTGTCAATGGCAGGCCGCACTTCTCGCTATGGGACGTCAGGAACCTCATTGTATTGCATCTGGACATCATTATAAGATCAGCCTGCTGGAATCATCCCCCTATGCTGGATCGTCCGCCCACATTGACAGGAAAACATGCTGGTGCAGAACACACCTTGACAAGCGTGACGTGCAGAAGTTGGGACTTACCACCAAGGCCTTGCTCACATCATGGACATCCAAGGAGCAGAAGATGCTGGAGCCCAACAGCAACAGGACCCTGAAAGAATGTCCATGGCATGCTGGGTAGATTGTCATGGACATGGCTCTGCTGCGAAGCAGCGCATGGAAGGTGGAAAAGCTCCATTGAGGGTCTGCTCAAAACGGATGATGGTCGAGTGGGTGGAGAGGAAGGTCCAGCTATGTTTGGGAGAGGAAGATGTATTGGGGGATGGGAGAGGAAGGTCTAGGATTGACTGGGAGAGGAGGAGGTGTTGGTGGGGGTGTTGAAATTGCTAGGGGGGGAACGAAGGTGTCGGAGGAGTGAGGTTGGGAGGGGTGGAAACAAAGGTGTTGGGGGCAGTGAGATTAGGGGTTCCGGGGTCAGGTGGGGGGAAGCAATCCGGTGGGGGAGGGTGGAGGGATATCCAGATGAATGTGCAAGGGAGGGCTCTGATGAGTCCACGACTACCTCCTGAGGAGTGAACTGAGGGTGGGCATGGTACAAGGGAATGGTGAGAATGATCAAGGGCAGAGTGGAGCGGTAGGGTAGGAGAGTGAGAGTTCGACGATATCGGTAGAAGGGATGGCGAGGGTGGTTGGTGGGGACTTGGAAGAAGACACAGACCTGTGGGGTGGGAAGGAGGATGTCGGGCAGGTTAATGTGGTTGGGGGTGGGATTTTCGGGAAGGAAGGGAATGTGCACGTTCACCTGGATATCTCCGAAAGAAAAGGGTTGTGGCTTGTAGGTCACAGAGGGGAGGTGGAAGGTGATGCCAGGGAGATCAACAGTGATGGGGAAAGGAAATGGGTGACTGGGAGAGGGAAAGGACGGGGGAATGAAAGAAAAACTGTAGCTCTATCATGCTGGCTAAATCGAAAGTGAAACGAGAGTCATGGTGGGCAAGATCAGGTGCTGCCTGGGAATGTGATCAGTGGGTGGGCCAAGGTGCAGGTCAGCTCAGATGGATAACTGAAAGCGAACCCCAGCAGGCAGCATTGAAAATGCTCAGGACATTGAGATGAGTGTGATGTGGGAATGTTTCACGTGCATGGGAGAGTGCTTGCACGAGGCTCCAAAAGTCCCTGCCGTGCACACACTTCTTAGTCCAGAATCACTCGTGGCCTGGCTGCATGCAGCTGAACTGCTAGTGGGGAGGAGGGGGGGAATGGGATGCAGTGGGAGGACTCGCGAAGCCTGTCAATGAAGCTGAAAGACACCTTTATACATTATTCAGTGAAAGGGAATATATTTCCAGATTGTAAAATGACAAAATGTGTTCACCCATGTAATCAACTGTGATCAGAATTTCTTAACCTTTGAATGCCTTAGATTTCTAGTTACTGTCTTGACATCCGTGGAGACGGTCTGTGCAATGGTGGTCTCTGATGCCTTCGGTGTGGGTGCTCTGGAGAGCCGAGGCCTTGGGAGCCCCGTCTTGCTTTGGCTTTCCTCCTGTTGGCCAGCTACACCCTCTGTAGTGACAGAGGCTGAGGTTGAGGGGGTCATGGGCAAAGGGGACTTAGAGGGAGTGGACAGCCTCTGAGGTTCCTGAGCGGATGACCCAGGAGTGCTCAGCTGCCGCGCCTCCTCCCTTCGGGTGCCTGGGGATCCCAGCCTGTCTCCATGAGGTGAAGGAGCATCTGGGGGGACGTTGAGGTGACCCATTTCCCTCTTGCGTCGCCATTGCAGGAACTCACCCATGGCTACCGCGATGGAATGCAGTTCTGCACACATCTCTGCATTTTGCTGGAACATGGTTTCCATGGCATCTGCCATCCTCTCCATAGAGACCTCCATATGTGCACAAGTGGACACCACTTCATCAGAGAGTGTGGAAAGAATCATTCTTTTGACTCGCGTGCCACTCTGTTGAGGGCTTCCAACAGCTCTGCATGATGTTCCTTCGCCTTGTGCTGACTCTCCAGGATGAGTTGGAAAGTCAAATCCAGAGGCTCGTCATCTGACTTGGACCTGACAGATGCCTCTTCCCCAGAGTGCTGGGGAGCTCGACTGAACCTGCCTCCTCCTGCTGTGGACACGTGTCTGTGCGGTGACCACCGGATTGTGAACCCGAGCCTGCTCTAGATCTAGGTCCCACCAAGGTGTGTGTCTTTGTGTTGGCAGTGGGTGTGGGTAAACGTTGTGACGGGTCTTCCAGGCTTTTTAGTTCCAGCTCTTCAATGGAGGAGGTGTCGTCTTGGCTGGAGGTGAGGACTTAGATGGAGCTGAGGGACTTGCTGGCTGAGGGTGTCAGTCGCTTGGCAGAGCTCCCTGTGAACCAAAGTAGAGATAATTAGTGCATGGCAGCAGAGTCAAAAGTAGGAGAGAGAGCACTCACATTTATGTTGTGAGAGGGATGAAGGGGTGCAGGATCCTCACGTGGGTGTTCACCGCCGACCTCACAGTCGTCGCAGGCACAGTCCACATCTCACCAGTCAGCACGATGGCACGCTTTCAAAGTGAGTGAGGGATCTAATGTGGGCTACTCCATCCCCGACCTGGGACATCTCCCTGCTGTTTCGAACCAGCTTCTCCTGCCTGAAAAAGATGAAGAGAGTGTGAGCAGGACACATGGCACTGCGTGGAATGTTTATGTGGGGAGCAGAGACATGGACGGGATGAGGACGTGAGCTCTAGAGGATATGAGCCTGCCGAAGATGTGAGGGTGTGTGTGAGAGTTCGTGGTGTTGTCCCTTGACGTGTGAGATCCCTGTGGATGTGTGATGGGTTTGAGAGTGTGTGAGTTGAGAGTGATGAGAACAGTGACTTACTCTGGCGGAATGGATGAGACCATTCATCCTGTTGCGGCACTTGGGTGGCTGCCCTCTTTTGCAGGGCATTGGCACTGAACACCATTGCCATCGTCTCCATCACCTCCCATGCTGGATTAGTGTTGCTGCTGCCCACATCCTGCAGCCAGAGCGGGTGTAGAGGACATCACCGTGGGCCTCCACTACATCCAAAGGCGCTCGAGGGATGCATCATTAAACCGGAAGGGGGTGGGGGGCTGCCATTCTCTTGCCTTTCGGGGTCATGTCTTCTTTGCAGCAGTCATGGCTGGAAGTACTGAGAGGTTTGTGTGCGTGGCTGCACTTTGAATATGGCGCCTGGTGTGATGAAGTTGCGAAGTGATGGCATGGTGGGTGAATAAGATCCCGGCCTCCATTGAAACGGCTTTTTCCTGGGAATGCACAACTAATGTGGCGGAATTGGGACGATACGGTGTGAGAAGCTGCCATTGTGGTCAGCGGGTAAAATGTTTTTCCCACCCACTACTGCACTCAGTGCAAATCTGGGACGATTCCGCCGCATGTTTCTGGAGTGGAACTTGAACTCCCAAACTGTCACTGAGCCAAAAATGGCACCACGACTTAGAAATGAATGTCTCAACAAGAAAATTAGAACCCCAAATCTTGGTTTTAAATAAGAGGGCTATAAGTTTTAATAAGATCATATTTTCTATTTGAGGTGCTAGATAACTCTGGAATGAAATCTTTTATTATGTCCTTATAACTTTCATGAGTATAGATAGGCAAACAATGAATCATGCAGTTTAAGTTTTGTTTATAACATTGGGATGTTTTGTGCGGAATAAAACAGGTCATGGTCCAGCATTACAAGGCGGTCTTTCATGATATAGCCTAGAACTATTAGACATTCCTGTAGGACGTACCTGCACCACAGTGAAAATGAAAACTGAGCCCCAAATCCTAACAAAATTTTATCTCTATTATTTTGAGTGCAGTAGCAAGGACAAACATATAGTGAATTTTTGGATCTTGGTTTAAACTTTGTCCTTGAGTATTTTTATTTACCTTTCAAGGTCAGGGAGAAATTTTCCAGAAGTTTTGCAATTAGTTTTTCTTGTGAATACTTGTCTCATTTCGGATGCTCTGCAATTTATCTGATCTCCTATCATATAAATTGTATGTGATCTGAAGTTACATAATATTTTACATACAATTTATGGCATGTAGAAACATTAAGGCCAACAGGTCAATATTTATGCTCCACATGAGCCTCTTCCCACCTTTTGTCATCTAACACCATTAACATATCGTTCTATTCCTTTTTACCTCTGTGCATCTATTCATCTCAACTACTCCCTTGTAGCATTGAGTTTCACATTCTCACCACTCTTTGGATAAGGATGTTTTATTTTCTGAATTCTCAATTGGATTTATAGTGACGGTCTTATATTTATGGCCTCTTGTACTGGTTTAGCCCACAAGTGGAAATATCTTCTTTACAGATACTATATTAAGTCATTTTGCATTCTTTACTCAAGGTCTTCAATAGAGGCTGTTTTCAATCTTCTCCTGTGCATCTCTATCTTTTGTAATCTGGAGACCTGAATTGTTTACGTACTCGAAGCGTGATTTAATCAAAGTCATAGAGCCATTTACAGCACAGAATGAGGCCATACAAAGTCAGTCCCACTCCCCTGGTCAGTCCGCATAGCCCTGGAAGTTTACTTCTTTCAAGTGCCAATCCAATTTCCTTTTGAAATGATTGATAATTTCCACATCGACCAACCTTGTGGACAGAGTATTCCAGGTCATTGCCACTCGCTATGCAAAAAAATTTTTCCTTACACATTCCTGCTGCATCTTTGGCCCAAAATCTTAAATCTGTATCCCCTGGTCCTTGTGCAATCAGTTAATGGGAAGAGTTTTTCCTTGCCTACCTCCCTAAGCCTGTCATGTATACCTCCATCATATCTCCACTCAATCGTTGAAACATACAAAAAAGGAGCAGGAGTAGGTAATTGGGCCCTTCGAGCTTGCTCCACCATTCAATATGATCATGGCTGATCCTCTACCTCAACGCCGTACTCCTGCACTCTCCCTATACCCCTTGATGCCTTTAGAGTCCAGAAATCTATCTATTTCCTTCATAGATATATTCAGTGACTTGGCCTCCACAGCCTTCTGTGGTAGAGAATTCCATAGGTTCACTGCCCTTTGAGTGAAGAAGTTTCTACTCATCTCAGTCCTAAATGGTCTACCCCATATCCTGAGACTGTGGCCCCTTGTTCTAGACTCCCCAGCCAGAGGAAATATCATTCCTGCATCCAGTCTGTCCATCCATGACAGAATTTTATATGTTTCAGTGAGATCTCCTCTCATTCTTTTAAACTCCAGTGAATACAGGCCTAGTTGGCCCAATCTCTCCTCGTACGACAGTCCTGCCATCCCAGGAATCAGTTTGGTAAACCTTCGCTGCACTCCCCCTATGGCAAGTATATACTTTCTTAGGTAAGGAGACCAATAAGGTATACAGTACTCCAGGTGTGGTCTCACCAAAGGCCTGTACAGCTGCAGTAAGACATCCTTGCTCCTGTATTCAAGTCCTCTTGCAATGAAGGCCAACATACCATTTGCCTTCTTAACTGCTTGCTGAACCTGCATGCTTGCGTTCAGTGACTGGTGTACAAGGCCACCCAGATCCCTTTGTACATCAACATTTCCCAATCTATCACCATTTAACTAATACCCTGCCATTCTGGTTTTCCTACCAAAGTGGATAACTTCACACTTATCCACGTTATACTGCAACTGCCATGTATTTCACTCAACCTGTCTAAATTGCCTTGAAGCCTCTTAACACCCTCCTCATCGCTCACATTCTCACCAAGTTTCATATCGTTAGCAAACTTGGAAATATTACATTTGGTTCCCTCAACCAAATCATTGATATATATTGTGAATAGCTGGGGCCCAAGCACTGATCCCTGCAGTACTCCACTAGTCACCAACTGCTACTCTGAAGAACACCCATTTATTCCTGCTCTCTGTTTCCTGTCTGCTAACCAATTCTCAATCCATGCCAATATATTGCCCCCAATCGCATGTGCTTTAATTTTATACACTAACCTCTTATGTGGGACTTTTTTCTGAAAATCCAAATATACCACGGGAAGAATTTTCCTGTCAGCGAGCAGGGGCGAGGCCCGCTTGCCGACGCGTAAAATGGCGCACGGTGACGTCGGGCGCACGTCCTGACGTCACCGCGGATCATTTAGATTGTCAGTTCAGTGGGTGGGCAGCCCCCACTCAGGGAATCCCCCCCTGCCCGCACAGGGAGCGCACAGCGCTTCTGGGTGTGCATCATGCTGGGTGGGCCTTAATTGGCCCGCCCATGTAAAATTGGCGGTGCGCACCTGATCGGGGGCGCCAACTGGGTTCGCGCTTGCTCCTGCCTGCCCTCGCACAACCCCCCCAATCCCTCTGACAGGAAAATTCTGCCCCACATCTACTAGTTCTCCCTTATGTATTCTGCTAGTTACGTCCTCAAATAACTCCAGCGGGTTTGTCAAACATGATTTCCCTTTCATAAATCCATGTTGACTTTGTCTAATCCCGTTGATATTTTCTAAGTGTCCTGTTATCACATACTTTATAATATTCTCTGCATTTTCCCTACTACTGAGGTTAGGCTAACTGGTCTGTAATTCGCTGTTTTCTCCTTTTTTTAAATAGTGGGGTTACATTTGCCTCCAATCTGCTGGGTCTGTTCCAGAATCTACAGAATTTTGGAAGATGACAACCAACGCATCTACTGTTTCCATAGCCACCTCGTTTAGTACCCTGGGATGTAGATTATCAGGTCCTGGGGATTTATTGGCTTTCAGTTCCATTAATTTCTTCAGCACTATTGTTTTAGTAATATAATTTCCTTCAATTCCTCCTCACTAGACCCTTGGTTCCCTAGTATTTCTGGGAAGTTATTTGTGTCTTCCTCTGTTAAGACACTAAAGTAGTTGTTTAATTGCTATCCCATTTCCTTGTTTTCTATTGTAAATTCTCCCATTTCAGACTGGAAGGGACCTACTTTTGTCTTCACTAATCTTTTTATTTTTACATACTTATAGAAGCTTTTACAGCCTGCTTTTTATAATCTCCTTAGCTCCAAGGAGAACAATCCCAGCCTTTCCACCCTAACCTTGTAATTAATACCCCCATTCCTGGAATCATTCTGGTAAATCTCCTCTGCACCCTCTCAAGGAACTTCACGTTTTTGCTAAAATGTGGTGACCAGAATTGGTCACAGCATTCCAGTTGGGGTCTCACCAGAGCTGTACATATGTTCAGCATGACTTCCCTGCTTTTGCCTCGAAGCCCAAGATCATGTACGCTTTGCTAACCACTTTCTCACTATTTCCTGCCACCTTCAACAATCGATGCATGTGCACCCCAGGTCCTGTTGTTCCTGCAAACATTTTAGAATTGCGCCATTAAGTTTATGTTGCTTTTCCCCATCCCTTCTGCCAAAATGTTTAACCTCACACCTTGCCACTTATGTGCCCATTCTGCCAGCCTATGGCCTGCTGCAGACAATTCAAATCTTCCTCACTGTTTATCATGCCTCCAAGTTTGATATGTTAGAACAATATCTGCAACAACTATATTTTCATTTAAAATTTGGAGGGACATTGCATTATTTGGACACTTAGGAGCTGACCTGGATTTTCTTTTTAAAAAAAGGCCACAGGTTCATCTTAGACTGGTGCAAGCACGCCTTTTCCAAGAAATCACGTGGTATCAGCTAAATGACTAGTGTGGCAAATGTGGAGGAGAGCTATTTGTTTATTTGAACTGCAATCGCTTTAATTGATGGAAAAAAAATATTTTAAACGCAAAGTGATTTACTGGAAATCACCTGACAGAGGAGTTTTATGTTTTAAACTTCTTGTTTTGAACTCAGTTGGGAATGAATTAAGAAGGGGGAAAGCTGCCCAGCTCACGCTCCTTGCCTTGCATGAAACAGTGTCGTTACCAGTATCCAGCTAGGAACCCTCATCTCAGGGGAACTTGTCTGTATTTGGAAACCCAAGAGGCTGAGACGAGAAGGATTGATCCAACTCTATTTTCCTCCAAGCTGAAGCTCCATTGTTGATATCTCCAGATATCTGTTGGGATTAGCGACTCGTCCTTGCTCAAAGGAGCATCAGATTGACAGCGTCACAACCATGCAACCTTCCTTTTTATAAAGTTTTTTTCTTCAACCGCCCATCTCTGCAGAGACCCCATTTGTGTGTGTGTGTGCCCACGCGCGCGGAATGCTGGGCAATTTTAAAAGGCATAGATTGTTACACTTCCATGTTACAAATTGTGTGTTAACTAGTTCTTGCAACTTGTTTTTTTTAAAAAAAAGCTGTTTTACACTAAATCAATCATTCTGAATTTATTGAAAGAAGCCTAGTTAAAGTCTCTTTTATTCTGGGTCTAACAATAGCGAAGGTAAACCACTGGCCATTTGGTAAGTGAATTAAACATTTATGCAAATGTTGCAACCTGTGGAGTAGTGGGGCTAGATAAACTGCGGACTCCTCTCGTACTGGTCGTAACAGACATTGTTGGCAAATTTGGAAATTTTGTTTTGTGTTCCAAGATCCAAGTCATTTATATATAGCAAAAAAAGCAGTGGTCCTAGCACTGACCCTTCAGGAACACCACTGTCCACCATCCTCTAGTCCACAAAACAACCATCTACCACGACTTGCTGCTTTCTGTCCTTAAAACAATTTTTTTTATCCAATTGCATACTGACCCTCCAATTCTATAAGCCTCAATTTTGTTAATGAGCCTTTTCTGTGGTATCTTGCCAAACACTTTCATAAAATCCATATAGACAACTTTCATCTCACAATAGATAAAATTTACCAGCCAGAGGTGGGGATCTGTTTTGTTTTTGCAGCTCTGGGGAGGAGGGAATGATCATAGAGTTTAGGTGCATGTGAACAAGATGTTACTGTTCTAGGGTTTGGCAGAACTGGAGTGGGCCTGGATATGAAAACTTATGTTTCCTTAGACATTGTAGCTTAATAAACAGCTGTGCAATTAAATACTCATTATATTAAAAAATTGTTTTGAAATGTAAAGTTTAAATAATTTAAGCTCAGGTTTCTTGGACATCCTACTCATTCGTCTCCATAAACCTCACTTTTTGAAATAAAAAAGGACCTCAAATGGCTTGACTCGATTCATCTTATGTTTTCAAAATCATTTACAAAACCAAAATGATCCATTCTATGATTCTATTATAGCCTGTGCAAAGATGTGTCAAGGTTGTTTTTACTGAAAATGGAAGGTCTGTACACGTTTAAAATAACATCTCTGCTTTTTAGTTCTATCCCTCTAGAAATGAACTGCAGTCCATTGTTTACCTTTTTTGTAATGGCCTTAATGCCCTGCATCCCTACTTTTCATGATTTGTGTATCTGCACTCATGTCTTAATCCTCTCCTACATTCAGGCACTTATTTACAAGGCCTCCTTGTTTTTCCTAGCCTCATACTTAACCATTTTGAAGTTTATTTGCTAATTAAATGTCTACTCTAGAAGCTTATTATGGCATTTTGTTGCAATCCTTATCTGTAATAACTACACCCCTAATTTGGCATTATTCAAAAATTTTGAATTTGTACTCCTGAGTCCAAATCAATTATGTAAATGTTGAACAATAATAATCCAAGCACCAATCCTTGTGGAACATCACTTTTCACCGTTTAGCAAGCTGAGTAACTATAACCTCAGTTCATAGCACCCTCACCTTTGAGTCAGAAGGTTGTGGGTTCATGTCCCACTCCAGGACTTTGAACAAAAAAAAAGTCAAGAACGTGAATGTACTCGAAAGAGTTATAACCCTTAACTCTGTGTTTTCTGTTTTGTAGCAGACTTGCTGTCCTTTCTCTCTACCTGTTCCATGCCTCTGTGGGAAGGAATTTCTCTGTGGGCTTCTGAATCCTGCCAGCAGGCTCAAATGTGGGTCAGAAGCCCGCACCATGTAGAAAATAGTCATTGTGTTTTTCCTGGGAATGGGTGGGCTCGCTGTCCAATTAAGGATGGCGGGTAGGCTCTTGAAGCTGGAGGGCTAATCAGAGGCCTACCAGCTTGAAACTCTTTCGAGTTATCAACAGTCACAGATTGCAACTCTTTCGAGTACAATCACAGTTCTTGGTTTTCCGGGAGTGGGACATGAACCCACAACCCTCTGATTCAAAGGCGAGGGTGCTATGAACTGAGCCACAGCTGACACCTCTACCTGCTTGAAAGGGGCAGCAAAATGCAGTGACAGTTAAGTGAAGGAGAAGTGCTTCAAATTGGAGGCACCATCTCTCCAAAGTGCAAATAAAAAATGGCTTTTGCAGTCAGGCCACCACTGTGATGGCAGAGCCTCTCTAAATGGTGTCCTGTGACTGCGCTGCTGAATGCAGACAGGCAGGGAGGATCTCTGAGCTTGCCTGGAGAACTGCCTCCATCCCTGATCTGTCAGGAGGCTGCCTCTAGGCAGCTGAACTGCACACACCGCCCCCCCCCCGCCCGGAATCTGGGTGATGATTGGGAAATTCCAGGCAGCCTCCATTAATGAGCCTTAAATGGCATTTAATCACTCTAATCAGCTGCCTGCTGTGTGCGGGTGGGTAGCCCTGCAGTTAAAACTTAAGTCCCCAGTGTTACAATTACTGAGGCTCTCTACTGCAATGTTGTCAAACACCAGGACACCGCTATGCTGCTAGATGCCAGGACCCTCCCCCGTCAATGCTCTCAAATTTCAGGACCTCCCTCCTAAATGTAAACTCCAGTATTGGCATCCTGACCACCCCCCCCACCCTTCATCGCTGTGAAACTTTCAAGCCCTTGGACACGTCTGCCAAACCCAAGGAGCCCCCTCCCACCCTAAACTGCTGAACTCCAATGATGAAATGTATGTATTGTAAGAATAATAAAATACTTTGAGATTTCCTGCCAACTTGCTTTGCCAGACAGAAAATTTAACTGTTGTGTTGGGGGTGGAGGGTCTTATGAATAACATGTAATGGGAAAAAATGTTACAGGAAGCAAGTTTAACAGCTGGGGGAAATACCTGCTATATGCAAGACTTTTGATCTAAGACCTCATTTACGATTAATCTGCTTACAATGAATTTCCGCCTATAATATGCATTTTTAAATGGCCTGAATTAAGTGCACTAACTTTTGCATAAATACTGCACAAACATGAATTATCAGTTTACAATGAAGAAAAAAAAGTTTGTTGGTATGTTAGTTGCTTTTTACAATGTGGCAATAAAGTGATTATTTGAAGAAAGGCAACAGCTTGATTTTCTGCCAGAGCCCACCAGCCCCATATTAACAAGGCATATTAGAGTCACTTCGAAAGAATTGGACATTCAGATGGGAGAGGAGTTAGCCTTGAGGATTCACTTGGAGACAGCAGCTTTGGGCACCACTTGTGAGGATAGGGAACTAGATGAAAGCAGCACATTATTTATCTTGTACATTGAACTTTCAACTTTGGGGGTGTAAGATGGACGGTAATGAATTTGGCCACCCTTTGTACACCCAACCTGATTTGAGCAGAGTATATAATGGGCAATTGATTTGCCATTGCTTGTTTTGCGCCCACACCAATATTGAAAGCTCTACCCTGAGGATTGCAATAATATGGTGGGGATAGCTTGAAGAGTTAGGATGTGTATAAAGAAATACAATTCAGTGGAAATATTTTTTTCTGTGTCTGTACATTTAGAACTTTGCTTTTTCATTTTATACGGACAGTTCCCCCCTCCCCCCCCATTCTTTTCCCTCCATTCTCAGCCACATGTTTTTATAGTGCTTTTTACTGTGATTTAAAAACCCATTTTAAAATCATAATTTGAACTGGGACACTGCTTCCAGTTAAAATCTTGTGCTTTCTCTTCATGCACAGAACAAGTTTCCCAATTCCAAAGTCCAAGGAAAGAAAAGGGAAGACTGTGCATGAGAATGGAGGATTTCAACATGTGTGAGAAACCAAAAACTTGCAAGGGAGAAGTAGAGGAGGTACTTCCTTACCAATGTTCTCCCTTGAAGTTGACTGCAGTGAAGACCAAATTGGGTAACACCTTGGCATCAAGCAGCATGATTAACTGAAGGCTGAGACACATGCTCAGAACAAGAAGGGCATGATAGCCACCTTTAGTTGCAGCAGAAAGACAGAAACCAGGATAGAGATTATGAATGAGTTTGCATATCCACTTGGCTTTTCTGGAAAACCTGATGACTCATCGGTGACTTTATGCTACAGTACTAACCTGCTGCGAAAATCTTATTTCTGCAGACAATCTCAAGTGCAAGTATCTGGCGGAAAATAGTGCATTGGTCAGAAAGATAAAGCAGTGCATTGAAGGTGGCACCATGATCAGCAGTGGGTTCAGTGTATCTCAGGATGCTTTAAATCATTCTGTTTTTTTGGGTCTCTTTTCCTTCTGTGACCTTGTAGCAAAGAAGCTGGTTCTGGTGGGCACCAAAATCCTTTCGATCAACAACATTGTTGCATTATCATCTTATAGTGCAACATGTCTGATGTGGAAACATTTAGCACAGATTCACCCATGGAAAAATACATATGAGAAATAAACTTAAAAAACCTTGATCTCCAAGTGAAGTCTGACCAACCCACAAGCTAACTACAAATGTAGAAACCTTCACTGATGTGTTGGAAGATATGAAGTCCTTTCTGATTCACTTCAGGGCAGTATTTAGCTAGGCGACTAAACTTACTGACCCCTTTCCTGATCCTGGAAACCAAATCCCTTGAATACAGAATACTTCTAACAGTTGTTCCATACCTCTGGATGAACTACGCACTACGTACATGTTACCAAACGTGGAATGTGGTCATGCACTTTCTGGCTGATTCTACATGGAAAAAGGTATAAAGAAAAATCTCTAGCAGTTAGCACAAAATGAAGGATGAGCATTTTCTCAGAGCTAAAATTATTTCATGGTTGAAAACTTTAGGCTTCTGGCGGTCCGGTGAATCAGCTGGAATTGTCCACCAGCTTCAACACCAAAGCGTTTTGCTTGTTGACAGCTATCGTTTATACTCAGCTACATAGCAATGCTGGAAATTGGCAAATAAAGCCTTGATTTATAGATCATTACATTTGAGAGATGTTCTATAAGATTGGAAATAAAAAATGCAGTGACTAAATTTTAAAGGGGCAACATGTCTGGCTGATATAACTTTTGTAAGCCCAACAATCGAACATCAATAAGAGATAAAATAATGGAAATTCTCAAGTTGGAAGAGTGCCTACATGACAATACTTTTTAAGAAACAGCCAGCATTTTCCATCCCTGTCAAATGCCCCTAGTTTCTTTCAGCATCCTAGCATAGATGCCACCTAACCAGGGTATTTGTAAATTATTAATTATTTTACCCATTAAATACCTTTGTCATCACAAATGTGATCTTCATACTACAGAAATTGGAAACAAAGTGAATTACATGTTTAATAAATATTCCAGAAATAATAGGAATAATAAAATAAATACAATTTTCTCATTTACTACCATCTTTATCCTTTCAGAGTAATAATAGTAAGTGGCCTGTGCTTTTGCAAAGAAAAATATAGAAGTAAAAAACTGGTATCAGTAGAAGTGACCATGAAGCTGTCAAATTGTTGTAAAAACCTGTTTCAACTTATTTTCTTTAGGGGAAGATAACTGCTGTCCTTACTGGACCTGGATGAAATGTGATTTCAGTCCTAACTAACACATTTGGTTTTTAATTGTCATCTGAATTGACCTAGCCAACCATTCAGAAAAGGGCAATTTGGGATGGACAATAAATGCTAGCCTTGCCAGTGATGCCCACATTCTGAGAATGAAAAAAAAAATCTTCTGAGATTGAATGAAGACTATATTGCGACATTGAATATGCTGCCTCTGTGGGACTGCAGCCTCAGATACTATAATTTCTCCATTTGATTTATGGCATTTGTAAGGATATGTTGCCAGCTGTTAGCAATGATTCCTTCTGACCTCTGTGTGGTACCTGTTTCTGGTGATGTTGAATTCTCAAACTTAGCCTATCTTCAGGACAGTCTGTGAATAAGAATGGAAGCTGAGACTTTGCCAAAACTGAAATGTTCGCATGTAAATTAATAATTCTGGAGGGAGTACTGATGTCTATCAGTTTGTGCTTTCAGTGGAGGATTTCTGCATGTAATTATTTGTAATGCAGTTTTTGAGAACTCCAGGATACAATGTGATTGGAAAGGAAATAACGCTGTAGAGCACAAGGGTAGAAATTACTGTTGCAATATTAGCGTATGAATGCTTGGCCTACTTGTTCCACATTCCTCTGATCCTTTAAAAGAAGCGTAAATGGATTTTAAAAAAATTGGCTTTTTAAGTCAACTGACTTGCACTCATTTCTATTCCAACTATTTTTGTATCAATAGGTTTTAATGGCTCAAAGAAAAAATAGTTAAGACATTTAACATGTTAATTGAGTAACTTAATTGACTTACAAGTGTTTGTATCAAGAACCAAGAACACGGGAGAATATCTAAATCTATTTGCATGGAAGTATTTGTACAATCCCTGAGGCAAGCTGAGTAACTATGATTGCATTTATGTTCTATATCATAATGGGCACAAAGAAACTGTACAATGCCTGGCAGTCTGTTTATTCCCCAGATTGCCACTGGCTTTTACATTTTTCTTTACCATTTTTACATACTTTTCAAAAAGTTGTATTAGTACAAAGAAAGTGTTCATGGAGGTGTTAATCGCTAAACATGATGGACAGATGAAAAATTAAAACTGATGTAATAGACAAGTTGTATCTTGGATTTTATGCAAAAAACTAGAAGAAATGGAGGTGGAGGAAAGTGAGGTGAGGAGTCATTTGTGTACTTATCTGAAATTAGGGTGACAGGGAATTAAACAGTTGACACTATGATTGAGGAAGAGGATAAAGAGGCAAGGAGGGTTAATAATTGAATGCCAAAGTTGATAATAAGAATATAATTGAAATTTATCATTATTGAATGCATTTGGAAAGTTTAGAATACTGTCAGTCAAGTGATTTTGAAATTATTGATGACAAAAGCCTCACAAGGCTGTGCTCGCACTCCCTGCTCCTCGCAAGAAACAGTAAAATGTATTTAGCTCTCTTGGAATTCAGAGCCTCTGTAACACTAATGGTAAATTGGACGGTGTTACAAAATTGCCTGCTCTAACTTGGAAAACCAGATGCATAAAAGTTTATGACTATGATCACCTTCACAGCCACTGGCAATACTGTCCTCACCATGATTTGAAATACAATTGTGGCTGCAGCAGGCGATAGATTTTAGTAAATGCGCCCTTTGTGAAGTGGTGATGTTTGACGCCCTTGCTGAGGTTTAGGTAGGAGAATTGTTCCCTGAGCACCCTGGGTGGATATGATCTCTTGCTGAGCGCCCTCTTTCTCTCCAATTCCCCTTTTTCAATCTGGTTGTTCAGCTCTTTGTTGCCTGTGTTATTCTCCCTGTCATGCTGTAGTCCAATGGGGATGAATGCTACCATACTCTTGTGTGGGAACAAGTGGTTTGTGCAGAATCCTTGAAGTCAGGACGAAGTTTTACAGCACGTTGCACGCCACTACCTGTAGACTTCAGCAACTTCAAAGAGCTCTAGAAACCAGCAAATGCTTCTACAATTGCAACAAGAGCCAATAGAAATGAATTAGCAATTAATCTGAATGTAGTTGATGATTCCTTTAAATAGCGCTGGGGCAGCTCCTTCCCGCTGCTGAATGCATGTTCAGCTGTGCAAGGTTTAAGTGAGGGCATTAGCTGGAATGTTGAGCTGCAAAATGGCAATGCTGGCATCAAATCAGCATGACATTATGTTTGAACTCACAGTCTGCCTACTCTACATACATCTGGTCAATGTTCCCTGCACATGGCACTAATATCCTCACTCAAATAGCATCCGATGTGGCTAGCATCAAAAGTGTGCTTGCACTCCTGGCTCAAGGAACCCCCCCTTGCCTGCACAGGGAGCGCACAGCACCTCCGACCGGATGTCACGCTGGGCGGGCCTTAATTGGCCCACCCATGTAAAATGGTGGCGTGCCCCCAATTGGGGGTGCCGATTGGGAAACCGCCCCCCAGTACCCACTCCCGCACATCCCCCCCCAACGGGGGGAAAAGTGTTGTGCATAGATTATAAGAGACCCAGGCAAAGAAACATGATCCCTGAACAATCCAATTTGAAGTGAAGTTTCCTTAACTTCAATTCTTTGTATACAGCAGCTTGAGGCGTTGATGCTAAAGGCTTTTCACACTTGTTAGATCTTAAAATTCCTACCCTTACACACAGCCTTCGCTCCTTTAAACATATATTTATACATATATACTTCCCTTTGAATGCAAATTCCCATTGTTTCACTGTCTTTGGACTTTGCTTCCTTGATCATAAAAATCTCTCATAGTACTAATTTTACAGTAATCTTTGGGAAAAATATCCACACTTTCTGAACTTCACCTAGCTAGGTGACACATTTCACCCCTCCTTTGAAAATAATCTAGCCTAGTTTATTTAAAAATGCAAATGTCCTTTTACACCTTACATTCTAAACTTCACCCATGTTTACCTACTTAACACTTCAAACCTAGCTTATCCTTTTAATACATCAAAGCCTTCAGACCAGCTGCCTTTAATCCAATTAAGTCTCTCTCTCACACACACACACACACACACATACATATAGACACAGATTCCTTCCTCAGTGACTGTCTCCGTCTCCGACTTACCCCACGTGGATTTCAACTGTTCATGTTTCGAACCCACCCAGGATTACAGGTATCTCCAGGACATACAATGCTCCTTGGACTGCTGTTCTCGTCGCATTCTGAGATCCACACTCAGTGCCATGCGCTGCCATATGAACACACTCGACCTCTCCCTCCAGCAGCACCGCCGCAGCCTATTTCTAAGCTGCCCGTGCCCCCAGTTTCATTTTATTCTTCGTCTCATCCGACGCCTCAACAAGAAACTTTGTCTCCTTCTTTCAGGTGCAAAGGAATGCAAGCTCCAACAACTCATCGACACCAACACCCATCCAGGACCCTCCACCCCTGCCTGTCCCTCTGTCCCCATCCCATCTTCCAATCCCAGCCCATGCCGTGTATTCACCATACCCTCTGACCTTCCCCTCTCCGATGCTGAATGTTCAGTGCTCAGCAAAGGACTTAGTTTCAAACCCTTGCGCCCTCATCTCAATGAATTTCGGGCTTGGCATGATGCTGAACTCTTCTTCTGCCGCCTTCGTCTCCGTGCTCACTTCTTTGGGCAGGAGTCCTCTCCCCGTTCAACGGACCCTTTTACCCGCCTCCAATATTCTCCACCTGGACCCCTCCCTCTGGATTCTTACCTTCTCTTGATCTTTTCATTGAGAACTGTCGGCGTGATATTAGTCGTCTCAATTTCTCTGCTCCTCTCACCCACTCTAACCTGTCTTTCTCTGAAATTGCTGCACTCCGTTCTCTCAGGTTCAACCCTGACATTGTCATCAAACCTGCTGACAAGGGTGGTGCTGTTGTTGTCTGGCGCATTGACCTCTACCTCGCAGAGGCTGAGCGTCAACTTGCAGACACTTCCTCCTACCTCCCACTGGAACATGACCCCATCACTGAACATCAAGCCATTGTTTCCAGGACTGTTTCTGACCTCATCTCCTCTGGAGATCTTCCTTCCACAGCTTCCAACCTCATAGTCTCCCAACCTCGGACGGCCCGCTTCTACCTCCTACCCAAAATCCACAAACAGGACTGTCCTGGCAGACCGATCGTGTCATCCTGTTCCTTCCCCACGGAACTCATTTCTTGCTATCTTGACTCTATTCTCTCTTCCCTTGTCCAGTCCCTTCCCATCTACATCCGTGATTCCTCTGACACCCTACATCATATCAACAATTTCCAGTTCCCTGGCCCCAACCACCTCCTCTTCACCATGGACGTCAAATCCCTCTAAACCTCCATCCCCCACCGGGATGGTCTGATGGCTCTCCGCTTCTTCCTCGAACAGAGGCCCGAACAATCCCCATCCACCACTACTCTCCTCCGTCTGGCTGAACTTGTTCTCTCACTGAACAATTTCTCCTTAAACTCCTCTCACTTCCTCCAAATAAAAGGTGTGGCTATGGGTACCCGAATGGGCCCCAGTTATGCCTGTCTCTTTATAGGATATGTGGAACATTCCTTGTTCCAGTCCTACTCTGGCCCCCTCCCGCAACTCTTTCTCCGGTACATCGATGATTGCTTTGGTGCTGCTTCATGCTCTCGTCTGGACCTGGAAAAATTTATTAATTTTGCTTCCAATTTCCACCCCTCCATCATTTTCACATGGTCCATCTCTGACACTGCCCTTCCCTTCCTTGACCTCTCTGTCTCAATTTCTGGTGATAGACTGTCCACCAATATTCATTACAAGCCTACCGACACCCACAGTTACCTTGACTACAGCTCCTCATACCCCATTTCCTGTAAGGACTCCATCCCATTCTCTCAGTTCCTTCACCTCTGGCGCATCTGTTCTGATGATGCCACTTTCAAAAACAGTTCCTCTGACATGTCTTCCTTCTTCCTTAACCGAGGTTTTCCAGCCACGGTGGTTGACAGGGCATTCAACCGTGTCCAGCCCATCTCCCGCGCATCTGCCCTCACACCTTCCTCTCCCTCCCAGAACCATGATAGGGTCCCCCTTGTCCTCACTTATCACCCCACCAGCATTCAAAGGATCATCCTCTGCCATTTCCGCCAACTCCAACATGATGCCACCACCAAACACATCTTCCCTTCACCCCCCTGGCGACATTCCGCAGGGATCGTTCCCTCTGGGACACCCTGGTCCACTCCTCCATCACCCCCTACATGTCAACCCCCTCCCACGGCACCTTCCCATGCAACAGCAGAAGGTGCAACACTTCCCCTCTCCTCACCGTCCAAGGGCCCAAACACTCCTTTCAAGTGAAGCAGCATTTCACTTGCACTTCCCTCAATTTAGTCTACTGCATTCGTTGCTCCCAATGCTGTTTCCTCTACATTAGAGAGACCAAACGCAGACTGGGTGACTGCTTTGCATAACACCTTCGGTCTGTCCGCAAGCATGATCCAGACCTCCCTGTCGCTTGCCATTTCAACACTCCACCTTGCTCTCATGCCCACATGTCCGTCCTTGGCCTGCTGCATTGTTCCAGTGAAGCTCAACGCAAACTGGAGAAACAGCACCTCATTTTCCGACTAGGCACTTTACAGCCTTCCGGACTGAATATTGAGTTCAACAATTTTAGATCATGAACCCTCTCCTCCATCCCCACCCCCTTTCCAATCCCCCTTTTTTTCCCAATAATTTATGTAGATTTTTCTTTTCCCACATATTTCCATTATTTTTAAATGTATTTCCATCCATTGTTTTATCTTTTTTACCTTTTAGCCTGTTTCCATCCCTTCCCTTCACCCCACCCCACCCCCACTAGGGCTATCTGTACCTTGCTTGTCCTGCTTTCTACCCTTAATTAGCAAATTCCTGAGATAATATCACCACCTTCAACACCTCTTTGGCCTTTGGTCTATGACATCTTTTGGCTATCTCCACCTATCACTGGCCCTCTATCCAGCTCTACTTGTCTCACCCCCCCCCCCAAACCAGCTTATATTTCACCTCTTTTCTATTTTTACTTAGTTCTGTTGAAGAGTCATACGGACTCGAAACGTTAACTGTGTTCCTCTCCGCAGATGATGCCAGACCTGCTGAGTTTTTCCAGGTATTTTTATTTTTGTTTTAGACACAGATACCACTATTTTACAATAAATTCCAATAACATTATTATACCTTCCTGACAATTAGCTACCATATGGATGCAGAAATGTTTTTCAGGAGTTACCTGGTCTCCTAACCATGAAGTCTAGTGTAGATTTTGTGGATCACAGCACATTAATGATTAACCTGGGAGGTGCTCAATAATCACTCATCCTGAAAGAACTATTGTAGTCATTTGGTGAAGTGTTTTCCGAGGGTTTGGTTGTCTACCCTCTTATCTTTCTTGTTGTGAAGCTGATGAATGCTGCGGTATGGTCCCCCAGCTGCTAGCAGACTTCTAGCATCTTGTTCAAACAGCCATTCCTTACACAAAAGTCTAGTGTGGGTGCTGACTGGCTGTTTGGCTACAGAACACATTGCAGCAGATATTGAACTTGCCCTTACGTGACATCCTCACAACTGTAATTTTATAAGAACTCACTAAATAGTGATCAAGGGAAGATCCAAAACAGTTTTTCTCTAGCCTAACAATTCTAAGATAAATAAATACCATCTCTGCCCTTCTGGCTATCAACAGCTAACTAGGGAGCACCGGCCTGGTATTAACCTGGGACCCTCCTAGGTTGTATGCTTCAAAAACCACACCATATGGTGCATTTATCTACTAATTACTGAGTAGTGTTAAAGTAGTGCATTTGTCACTGTCACTCCATATATGTAGAGGTTTTTTTCTCCACTTCTGCATATATATTTACAGAAAGCATATATAAAGTTACCAGCATATCCGGGTCAATTTTCAGTCCTTTCTGTATAAACCCAAAATAGTTCAGTTTGCTTAATGTTTATTTCTACAGATGGCATTTTTAGTATAGATTCTTATTTAACTTTGCAGTGCTAAAATGACTAATCTCAGATATGTAAGATGTTTCCTTTTTAAAGTGAAAGTAACAAACAAAAAACAGTTGCATTGTGACAACTTCTGCAAAGTGTAGACAAATGTTTCTCCCCCCAACCGCCAACCCCGCCCTCCCTATTTTGGTAGAAATTCTAATTCGGAACCAAAAAAACACTTTTAAATTGGAAATGTGGAAGTCAGAGAAGTGTTAAGAAAATTGCATATTTTCATAGACTGAAAAGTGCTGCCATTAATGTGACCAGGGACCCATATTATCAGATGCTGAGGCCTAAGGCCTTTTCATTGATACAGTAAGCCCTCATTTGAAGTTTGTGTTCCCAAGAATCACAACTTTAAGTGAATCAACTTAAAGCAAATCATAGGATCCATAAGGAATCAGTGTTAAAACTGGAGTTATGTTCCTTTGGACATTTCTCACCTGGAAAAAACAACATGTAGGTTGAAATACTGTGTTGTACATGTGCAGCACTGTGTATCCCTAGCTGAAGTAACTTGCCCAAAATAGAATAAGTCACTAAATTTAAAAGAATTACTGTATACATTCAAATTATATAACACTTGTCAGTCTCTTTTTCTTCTTAGGCAGTCCCTCGGGTTCGGGGATGACTTGCTTCCACACTGGTTTGATAGGTTTTGAGATGGCTGATATGTCCAATGCTTGATCTGTAGACTCTGCCACATGTGGGGCAGGTGTTGCTTGGAGGGTCAGTTGGATGAGTTGTTTGGAGGTTTTTGCACTCTCTCTGATACTTTGATGTCACCTCTGCATGTTCTTGATGAAGTCTTTCTGTGTTTGGTGTCTTCCCAAATGAACCACCTTTATTTTGGTCAGTGACCATGAGTTGGTGGAGATGTTTTCCTTCTTCAGGGATGCCTTGAGGGCATCCCTAAAGCATTTCAGTGGAGGTTTTTGAGTGATTAGCACCTCAATGCTGGATTCTCTTACTGGCTTTAAAATGGCTTCTGCCTCACCTGCTGCAGAGTTGAACAAGGGCCAGGTGTGAGGCTCCAAAATTAACCTGAAAATTGCAGAATCAGGCTCCCGAAAAGTACTGCACTCTGTATTTTTCACCCAAGCAAACCCCAAGACAAGGAAAGCAATTTTACCTCTGTAATGTACAGTAGCAAATGCTGTTCCTTTCTCAAAGACTTTAAAATGGCTTCTCTGCCTCACTCGATGTAAAGCTCCACATACAGCAGGTACACCTGGGGCCCCAAAATTAGAATCAGCTTTTATGGTTATTATAGAGTCACTCAACTTATTTGTCCTGAAGGACTTTGGCTCTGAAAGGCTGCTTTGCTCTCTTCCTACACAAGAGAATGAACCTTCAGTGTCCTAGCAGTTCTTTTAAGAGTCAGAAAAACTCTGCGGTCTGTTAAAAGTGCCGACGGGACCTGGAAGTGGAGGTCCCATCCCATTTCCGACTGATCCCATTTTTGCTGTTAGGGGAAAGGGGGCAGGGAGTGTATGACACAGATTCAGCAGGGCCATTTGAACTTAGAGCTGACTTCAAACACACCCCATTTTGGCTGTTTCAAGGGCCTTAACCTGCAGTGTTGGAGTCTCAAATTTATGGGGTAGACGTAAACACTCTTGGAGGGCAAATAAGGCCTATTACCTGTCATGATCTGAAGTTTTTTAAATCTCTTGTTCTTTAAACTGTAAAAGTAAACTGGCTGCAGCTGTCAGTGACTGTTAAACGAAAACCTCTGCTGGTCTGCTTTGATTGACAGGCCAACATCTGTTCAAGCAGTTTCAATAGAGTTCTTCGTTGACATTTCCTTAAGTGCTATTCATTGTGAATGCTTGGCTGAGTTTCAAAATCTACAATTACCTCAGGGTGTTCTGAGTTCACAGTTTGATTGAAAGCTTAAAGAGGCTGTTAAAGGATTAGGGGTATGAACAGATGGTTGTATTTATAACAGATTAACCACTTGAGATTTAAAAGCTTTGCTTTCATGAATGGGAGTATTTTTCCCTATCATGTCTGTATAATGAGAGCTGAATTAGATTTCTAAAAGTTTATTTTACTTCATCTCCATGTGGCTCCTGAGATTCCCATGGTGGATACTGGGTGAGTTGACTATTCAGTTGACATGGTGGGCATGAGGGGGGATGGGGGGGTTGGTTAGGTGGCATCAGGTAGTATTTAGCATGAGTGTATGAGGGGGCCAAAGATGGGGGGGGGCGGTGGTGATTGATGGGATGCATGAGTTGGCCATGATTTGTCATGGAGGGTATGGGGAGCCATGGGGCTGGGTGGGGGGTGGTCTGCTGAGGGGATATGAGGGATAGAGAGCCTAAAATCTTTTAAAACAGGCCCAACTCCATCCTGCACATGCCCCCCACTGGGAGTGTAAATCTTGCAATTTGGGGTATTTTTTACCAAAGTGGGTCTGCTGAGTTGGGAAATGTCCCAATTCGAGCTACCTGCCCTGGGGCCCTGGTCTCAGCCAGTTTCCGGTAGCTTGGTCCAATTGTTGATCACCTTTCTGTGTGAAGGGAAAGCTCCCAACATCAGTCTTAAATTTACCCTTCAGAGCTGTTATGCTTTTTTTTTAATGCATTCATGGAATGTGTGAGTGGTTGTCAAAGCCAGCAATCATTGCCCATTCCAAATTGTCCTTGAGAATATGGTGGTAAACTGCCTTTTTGAACCATTGCAATCAATGTGATATGGTACTTCAACAGTGCTTTTAGGGAGAGTGTTTTAGGATTTTGACCCAATGACAGTGAAGGAGCACCATGGTTTTAAGTCTGAGCAGTGCATGGCTTGGAGAGGAAATTGCAGGTGATGGTGTTCCCATGCACCTGCTGCACTTCTCCTTCTAGGTAGTAGACACTGTGGGTTTGGGAGGTGTTATGGAAGAAGTCTTGGTGAGTTACTGCAGTGCATCTTGTGGTTAGGACACACTGCTGCCACTGTGTGGTGATAGTGGAGCGAGCAAATGTTTAAGGTGGTGGATGGGGTGCCAATCAAGTGGGTTGTTTTACCTGGATGTTGTCGCTCTTCTTGAGTGCTGTTGGAGCTGCACTCATCCAGGAGAGGGGAGAGAATTCCATCACACTCCTGACTTGTGCCTTGTAGATGGTGGACAGGCTTTGGGAGTCAAAAACCAAGTCCCCTTGCCATAGAATATCCAACCTTTTGCCTGTTTTTGTAGTCACAGTATTTATGTTACTGGGTCAGTTAAGTTTCTGGTCCCTCTTGCCTTGCTGGAACATAAGGAATAGGAGCAGGAGCAGCCTATTCAGCCCTTTGAGCCTGCTTCACCATTCAGTACGATCACGGCTGATCTTCTGCCTCAACTCCCACTTTCCTGCCCACTCCTCATATCCCTTGATTCCCAAGAGTCAAAAATCTATCAGTCTCACCCGCTGAATGAAGACATTTCTTCTCATCTCAGTGCCAAATGATTGGCACCTTATTCCTAGGCTGTGCTCGTGTTCCAGATTCCCCAGCCAGGGAAAACAACCTCTCGGTCAATACCCTGTCATGCCACTTCAGGATCTTGTATGTTTTGATGAGATCAGCGCTCTTTCTAAACTCCAGGGAGTATAAGCCCAAATTACTGAGCTTCTCATCGTAGTACAATCCTCTCATTCCAGGAACCAGTCGAGTGAATCTGCTGTATTGCCTCCAAGGCGTGGCCTGTCACGGTATTACCTCGCCACTTCCTCACGCTGGATGCCATATTTAAAATGCAGCTGCGTGCACACTTCTCAGTGCTTGCAGCCCAGGACTGCTCCAGTGAAGACATGTCCCCGAAAGCACACACCCATATCTTGAATCCAAGGATGAACGTCCTTCACTTTGGCAGATGATTAATGCAAGCCGAGGCTCTTCCTCTGAATAGAAATAAGGTCAGCAGACCTGATGTCACCCTTTAGATGTGTGGATACCTGCCTAACCAATGCAGAGAAGCACACTGTCACAGTACATCATACTTGCAATGACACTGCATGAAAGAAGGCACTCCAGGGTGATCAAGAGCCACTTTGTCTCTACTGAGCATTATCTGGCTTTTTGTATTTATTCTGATTATAAACCAAGTATGAAATATAGCCCATAAGTTATTGGAAAAAAATGGCCATCACTTATATTAATCCTAGAGGACATACAATTCTTAGTTCAGTATACACATTATAGCACACCAAAAATTGGTGGATCTCAGATATGATTGATGATAGCAGCAACATAATATTAGCTCGTGGAGAGAAGTTGAGTCTGGTGGTGGAATTGTATGCCAATAGATAATTTATGTTATAAAATGATTGCGCAACACAAAATTGCATACGAGAGCGAAATATAAAATCGTCTCAAGTACATATTGCAATACAATTTATCTTTAAAATGCTCTTTATTGAACTTGATTATGTAGATATTTCTATGATTTACAGATCTAACTGTTCTATCACATTTTCTGCAAAAAGATTTCAATATTATTCTTTAGTTTAATGTGTTAATATGCCAAAAGTATACTTTTGTTTGCATGAATTTTGGATGATAATTTTCTTGGAAATTTGCTGAGAATAGTTGATATACTAAAGGAGCCCAGAGCTACCCCTAAGGGTAGTAATGCTGTCAGTGGCCTGTATTATGCTTTTGGCACGGGGTTTGGGGGTGGGGGCGCTGGTGGTGTGGTAGTGTGTAAATTGAGTTTTACTAGTGAAGCTTCTATGAGCATTTGAAGCAAGTAAAGGCAAACAGACTTGGACTCACACCATTCATTACCTCATTGAAATCACATTGTCTTTGTAAATATGAATGCACAAAATCATTAGCTACATCAGTGAAGTTTGAGGCAGGACTCTATTTTTTTACAAACTATAATGTAAGGGACTTCAGACCATGTACAGGGAGCTGAAGAATATGTCTAAGTTTAAACTATGTAAACTTCCAGTAAGCCCTTGCTACAATGGATGCAGAGTTATACTCCATCAGTAAAGTTGACAGTTAACCACATAACATTGCCAGATCCCAGATAATGTTCATGTACCATCACAGTCAGTGGATATTATTCAGTATATGTTAAAATCAAGACTTTTCATAGTATAAAACCTAGGGCTGAATTGTCCCAGATTTGCACTAAGTGCGGTAGCGGGCATGAAAAATGACATTTTACCCAGCAGCCGCAATGGCGGATTTTTGCGCCGAATTGTCTCCGCTACATAAATTATGTAGTCATGGAAAACACGCTAGATTGCTGATGGGCAGCCTCCGATTGGCCTGTCATGGCGTTACCCTGCCGCTTCCTCACGCCAGATGCCATATTTAAGATGTAGCCGCGTGCACACTTCTCAACACTTGCAGCCCAGGACTGCTCCGGTGAAGGTGTCCTCGAAAGCAAGGAAGATTGCAGCCCCCCGATTCAGATATGAATGCCTGGGACACCTTCTGGACACCATGGAGGCCTGTTGCGAAATTCTCTACTCCCACTCTGGCCGCAGGAGGCCCAACAGTCTCACCACTCCAGCTTGGGAGGCAGTGGCAGAGCTGGTCAGTGCCAACACTTTACAAAGAGGTTCGCCATCCAGTGCAGAAAATGGATGAATGGGTAAGTCAACCATCTCATCAATTCCACTCACAACTCATCATACATTTACTGGCATCTCACTCACTGCTAGCTCAAGGGACGTCACCACTCACTTACTCACACACATCTTCACATTTCCATCTAGCCTAATTACCCCTGGAGATCGCCTCCTCATCCCGCCAATAGCTCCACTCAGCACACATGCATGTACATCTGGCATCCTTCTCATTTGGCCTGACATGCACCTTGCTCACACTCTCTCCATCTGCCTTTATACAGGACAAGATCGCGCACAATATCAGGAGAGGTCCCAGACCGAGGGTGGAGTGCCGGACATCAAGGTCCTCACTCTGTTCAAGCGTCGCGTGTTGGAGATGGACGGTGAGGTGGTGGCAAACGACCTTGAGCTGGACGGTGAGAATCCTTCACCACATGATCCCTCCCTCAACACTACTCTGAGTCCACTGTTCTGTAGTCAATGTGGCTGCCAAGCACTAATAATCTCCACTTTCTCTCCGAGGCACATCTGACACGCCACCCTCAGGTAGCCTTGTGCCTGACCACAGTGCCAAGAGCACTTCGGATGAGGACCCTGAGGGCAGTACCATTGAAGACCCGCCATGGTGCTCACCCACGTTCCCAGCAGGGACACACCTCAGGACCTAGATGTAGAGTGGCCTCGGGATCACAATCTGGTATGCACATCACACAATCTGTTCCACGTCCACGTGGAGACAGGGACATCCTTGGTTGCCGGCACGCGGAAGACTGCTGGAGACAAGGAATCTGCTGAGTCTGAGTCAGATGATAACCTCTGGACTCGGTCCTCAATTAGATGGTGGAGTTCCAACGACAATCGCGGGAACATCAGGAAGGGATGCCTAGTGCACTCCTCAGATTGCAAGGGACGATGGAGGATACTGTTCGCCTTCAGTCTGAAGTGATCGCGCTGGTGTGGCAATGCATTGAGGTCAACACTGGCAGGATGGCGGACGCCATGGAGACCTTGGTCCAGGACGTTGGTACTGCACTGCTGCGCGGGCTGAACTTCATCACTGACACCAAAGTTGGCCATCAACAGTGCCACCTCAGGAGGGGTGTGGGGCAGCTCAATCTCACTCCAGCTTCACCTTCTCCTCAAGGAGTCAGCCAGGGGCCATGAGGCACCCATAGGATGGAGGGCCAGCGGTTTGACACCCCAGGGCCATCCACCCAGGTGACTCTGGGAATGTCCAGCTGATCTAAATCCCCTCTTCCTATGAACCCCGCAGCTCCTGCTCCACAGGCCGAGAGGGTGCAGCTGGCCCACAGCAAGACTCCCAAAGCAGGCTGGGGCCCTTCAGGTCTCGGCTGTCCTGAGAACGTCCACCGAGTTCATCACAGATGTACTGTAGCAGTCAGCGGGCTGCCTCCACCTCCACTGTGGATGCCAGGGGAGCACCAAGACGTAGCGGCAGGGTTAGGAAGGTTAAGAAGATAAAGCTGCACAGCCTGGGCACGGTTGTTAATCACTTGTACATAATGTTTTCTATGGTAAATAAACTCCCCCAAGAATATCTGCTTGCCTATGGCTCCTTGTTATGATTAGCAGTGTTCGTGTCACTCAGATATGAAACCTTGGTTCCTGCACAAGATAAAAGCAGGTATCTCAGTCCAGGGCCTCTTCCCTGTGCAATGTGTAACCTTCAGACTGAAGTGATGGTGTGGCTTCACACCCACTGGACACATCAGTAATGCCTGCACCTTGATCTGCTTGACAGTGCTGCCAAGAATGTCATGGACAGCCATCACAGAGTTCCGTCATTCTCTCTGCTTGCTCTCAGCATCTTTGAGATGGGGCTGGCCCCCCTTCTCTTCAGCATCTGTGACCGGTGATGGTGTGATCCTGAAGGGGACAGGTGCTGAAGTCTGACAAAGGATCAGATGCATTGAAAGTTTCACGGCTGCATCTCCATGATATGACCCTGATCGCAGAGCGCAAGCAATTTGCCCTCAGCCAGACAGGAGTCAGACATTCAGAGGGGCAATGTGAAGATCTGTGGACTGTCCTCACTGCATGTATCATCATTCTCCTGGAATCCAGCGACAGTTAGGACCTCCACTGTGTCTCCATGACATGAGCCTGAGCACGGGTGGTATGTGCGTTGTTATCAGCCACACAGGAGTCAAACGTTCACAGGACTAAAGTGATGGTCTGGCTTCACACTCACTGGACACACTCTGGACTATCCTCACTGCATCTTGTCATCATCCCCCACGAATCTTGAGGCTATGAGGGCCTCCCAAGCATGCCTGCCTCCTCTGGCCAGTGCGATGGCCTGATCTCTAGCATCCATGCCTTCGAGGACCTCATCACCGTCACCCTCTTTGAAGTCCTCCTCATTGGAGGAGACATGCAGCTCTTCCATCTCCTCCTCAGCCAGGCCCTCACCCCATTGCAGGGCCAGGTTGCGTAGCACACAGCAAGGTCAGATGATGCAGGACACCCTCGGTAGACTGTACTGCAGTGCTCCACCGGACCTTTTGAGGCACTGGAGCCTCATTTTCAAGGTGCCTATTGTTTGCTCCACCAAAGCCCGGGTCACGGCATGAGCCTCATTACATCATTGCTGTGCTGCAGACTGAAGCCACCACACGAGCGTCATTAGTCACGTTCTCTGTGGGTAGTCCTTGTCCCCGAGGAGCCACTGTGCCTCTGTGGAGCATGGAAGATGTCAGGGACTTGAGACCTGCTAAGGATGTAGGAGTCATGGACGCTCCCTGGGAATTGTGGGCAAACCTGTAGGATGTTTTTGTGGTGGCTGCACACCAGATAAACATTCATTGAGTGGAAGCCCTTGCAGTTGACGTAGTTAACTGCTTATTGCCATGGAGATCTAAGTGCCATGTGAGTGCAGTCAATAGCACCCTGCACCTGTGAGAAACCTGAGATCTGCGCAAATCCCAGCGTTCTTGCTCCCTGGCTTTCCTGATCCCGGTCAATATGCACAAAGTTCTGTGCCTTTGCAAAGATGGCATCCGTGTCCTCCTGGATATACTTGTGCATGGAGGCTTGAGAGATCCTGCACAGGTCACCTGTGGAGCCGTGGAAGGAGCCACTGGCGTAAAAATTGAGTGCCGCAGTCACTTTCAAGGCCAGTGGCAGTGGATGCCCTCCATATCCCCATGGTGCCAAATCCTGCAGCAGGTGGAATATGTGAATGACAAGTTCCCTAGACATGCGCAGTTTTTGGTGACGCTGGTTTTCAGTCATCTGAGGGATTGACAAGCGGTGTCTATAAACCCTGGGTCTAGTGAAGTGCCTACGAGTAATGACTCTCTGTGGATCTTCAGCTGCATGAGCAACAGGCCCTGCCGCTCCTTCATCTTGAGGGGGCTGCTCCTTCCTTTGCCTAGCCAGGTGCCTCTGCTGCTCTCTTCTTCTTCTTCAGTTCCCTATTACCCATGAGGCATACCATTAAATTACCAGGCTCTATGATCCTGATATTATTCTCCTGCAGGATCAAAGAGAGAGAGACGCGTGGGTTAGCATATGTGTGCTAAGCACCTGTCTTGGTTAAGTCTGAAGGCCCCTTCATGCATGTTGGGTAGTGCTGGCCACCACTTGGATGCCAGTGTGTAGAGCGCTTCATAGCTGTCCGAAATGGCATCCACCTCCGCCCCACTCCACTTGGCTGATTGGCGGCAGCTTTGGCCACTTGACTGCATGCTGTGTTCTCAGTTCAGGCACAGGCATTCTTCTAACCTGCACTGTAAGGCTGCGCTGTTAGCTTGAACCAAGGAGGGATACTCGTCCAAATCTTAATAAAGACATTGCAAGGGGCTCTGAGCACCTCCACCAGTGACTGCACAATGGCCACCTTTCACAAGGGGATTCGACAGCTTTCCCAAGCATCCAGTGTTTTGCTGCCCCCTAAAATGCACATTAATTTGCAGTCTACCCTTGAGGGGTGGAATGATCTGGAGTATTTGGTGGCACATTCATGCTTTTGCGTTGCTTGAATGGGCAGAAAAGCTTCAGATGTCTGACTCCAAGCATGCCAATGGAGCCGCTGGTGAACAGAATGCTCATTTTTGACAAGCTTTTCCAAGTGGGTGGCCGCTTCCCTCACCCCCACCCCCTCCCACCTGGCCTCACCTACACTGGAGTCCTTGCCCCGGCACCACACTGAAAGCCAGTTGGGATAAAGCGACTTGCCTGTTCCTGCCACCGCCCCCCCCCCCCCCAAAAAAAAAATGTGCGGCAGCTCCTCCTTGATGTCCTATGGATGATGCTTGCGAGCGCTGCACAAGGTTGTGTGCACTCACCTCCAAGTTTCCCTTGAAGTTTAGCTTGCCAGGTGCACGCCTTTTAAAGGGAGTTGTGAAGCATGTTGTTCTGAAGTCACACTGTCGTGGGTGGTAAATTTGACACGGGGATGATTCTAGCGAGCAGGGCTTAAAATGAGCATTGAAATTAGGTTCCCAACATGCGGTGGCAGGAAATGCGGACCGCCATTGACGGGTGGAGCGGAGCCGATGATTGCAAACTGGTTTCACAACGGTGTGAAACCGATTTTTGACCCCCTTGCTATATTGTCTGCTCACGCCCATCATGACGCTTGCCACCAACGGGATCGGATGATTCCGCCCCTAGATATTTTTCATTTGCTCAAATTATTCATATGCACAAATAGCACTATAGTCTTTAGAGAAAAATTTCTTACAGATTTGCTACAGAACACTCTTTGTTTTGAACTACACTGTACACTTCCATAGTTACTGACTTCCAAAATTACTTTATGAATGTTACTGTGAAATGGGGAGTGACTGGGAGCAGAGCAAAGCATTGAAAACACAAGATGTATGTCTTCATATGTTTGGCCCTGGTTAGTTTTGACGTAATGTACCATGAAATGATGGTGCAGAAATGTGTACAGAGGCTGCAACTAAGAGAATAACGCAGCATAACTCATTGTGGAGAATAGGTCACCTTATGATTCCGAAGAAATTAAATTTACTACCTATTAAGAATTAAATCCACAAAATTTTATTTTATTTTAGTCTCTCTCTTTTAATATCATTTTAAAAAGGGAATTTCATAATCAATTAATGAACTGCTCAGCTTGAATAATACAACAGCTGTAGATGTTATAGAATCACAGAATATCTATAATACAATTATACTATTCAACCTGGATAGTTCATTAATTGATTATATGAATACTAAACTCACATTGTTAGTTACCATCTTCTGCATTACCCTCTAATGCCTTTGGCTATTTGCCACAGTTCATCTTTGAACTGAACACTGATTTTCAATGTTAACACAAAACTTTGATTCTTCAAAATGAAATCACAGATACCATGTACCATCTACTCCTTTTAATTCAAAGTCAGTTAATTTGAATTCCTGTATAATTTTAACCTATTGTGAAGAATTACTGAACAGTCAGGAGTGGACCATAACTCTGTACATCTCTTAGGAAGTAATCATGTAGGCAACTTGGAAACTTGTGGGGAATTGAAATTTTCTGTAAATTAAGTTATTGCAGTTAAAATGGCAAAAACAACACAAAAATAATTTTTAAAGAATTGCTAAAAATTGTATTATGTGCTTTTTATGTGGTGTTTATTCCTGATACAGCATGGAAGCATTGTTATATATATTGTGCCTCACTAACTTCATTCCTTATCTATTAACCTTCATGAGAACTCAACAATGAATAACAGAAAGTAAATAATGAAATTTTATATGGGGATAATTTAATGTTCAGACTGTCAAATTTATAAAAGCAACCTGTACTTAATTTGTGTGAAGAAATGTGTCAATGATATCTGCGTGTTGTGTGCTTATATGAAATCCTTGAATTGACAACCCTTGCATGCCCCAGTCCATTGAGTGGTGGCAACCTTCCATCTCGTAAGATGATTGTTTGCACTGTGGTGGTCAAGTCAAGTGTTAAGCATTGCCTGGTGTGGTTCAGGAACTCCACTCTGGCAGTTCCTGCTGCATTTGCTGCAGAGGAGGATAGTGGGCCGAGAAGGTGCAAGATTCGCTGGCACAGTGTCACGGTAATTCTAGTCATTTTACTTCTTTTTGAGGACGGTGCTGTTACTACTTTAGAAGCACAGAAGTAAAGGAGCGCTTATTAGCCATACTCATTCCAGAGAAGGTGCTATAACTTCTCTCTCACTGTCACAACAAAAAGAGCTAAAACGAGCATCATTTCATCTAACTGTGAGCAATGCCATGGGAGTTTCACTAGATATGTGTTATAATTGTTAAAATAGTACCACTGTGATGCCTTCAGCCCATTGAAGTCAATATGTAATGCAGTAACAGTAATGCCTATTTTCTTAATTATTCCAAAGTTGCTTCTTGTAACCACTTTTTAAAAGCAAACATAGCATTACAAGAACAGTCGTTCTTCGTTGCTCCAGACATGGCGCTGTAACCCAACTCGGTCTGTTACAACAAACACAGATACAACATATACCATCTTATTCAAATAACAATGAACAAGGTCATGCAAAGAGACTTACTCGTTATAACTTATAAATAAGATTCCTATTTGTGCTGATTTAGTGAATTAAATTAGGAGTTAGAGTTATCCTACTTTAACATTATACATTTTTAAGCGTAGTATTGAGTTCAATAATTGAATGATCCTAAATTTGGTGTATGCATCCTTTAGTCTTATGTGATGGATTCATGCTGATGTTGAACCATTCAAGCAGATTTCTAACATGGCTTTAAAAGTTGTTAAATAAAATTAAATTCTTCTGCTCTAATGAGATGTGAAATCTTTGAAAAGACCTTAAACTAAAGTACTATGGGATAGACTTTCATCTTGCAGACTGCACGTAAAACCTGTTGAATTTTGACTCTTATAGAAACTGCCTGATTTTCATTCTCACAATTGGATGTTGAAAATATGCCCCTTTTTTGTACGTTGAACAAGAGTGAAGCTTTAAAGACAGCTTTTGGTGTAGTTGTTATATTCAGTTAAAGAAAGATTTGCATTTGTAGAGTGCCTTTTACGCCATCTGGATGTCTCAAAGCACTTTACAGCCAATGAAGCACTTCTTGAAGGGCGTAGTCACCTTTGTGCAGTTATAATGTGGCAACACAGGTTGATTATCGGCCTGTAAATCCTTCCAATACGCCTAATGGCAGGTGGTAAGAGCAGGAGAGTTTCCCGGTCAGCCATACTGAAGAAGACAACGGCAACCCGCTGCAGTATTTTGCCAAGCATAATTATGGACCAATCCATGGTAGCCAATGCCCTCTTAGGGCTTGTACCTGAAGGAGGAGAGTCACTGTCGTAGGAAATGCGTAGCTAATTTTCATTCTGCAAACTCCCACAAATAGCAATGTGATAAAAAAACAGATCATCTGGTCATTGTGGTGTTGATTGAGGGATAAATATTAGTCAGGACACTGGTGATAACTCCCCTTCTGTTCCTCAAAAAAAGTGCCATGGGATATCTCCTATCCACCTGGGCAGGCAGTTGGGATCTCATCTGAAATATGGCACCTCTGACAGTACAGTGGTCCCTCAGTTCTGCACTGGAGTGTCAGCCTTGATTTTTATGCTTAAGCCCTAGAGTGGGACTTGAACCAGGAACCTTGTGATTTAGGGACAAGTGTGCTACCAACTAAGCCACAGCTGACACACCTTAAAGTATTCCACCTTCTAGTAGATGTGCAAAGGCTAGTAGTCCTGAAGATGCTTTGTGATCAAATGATGATAACATAAAGAAGGATTACTTACCCTGGTAACATTTTCGCTTTTCACCTATACAGCATCCTTCACAAACTGCTGGCGTAAGCAGGCAGCGTGTCACATTTTAGGATGTTTGTGACATCACTGTGCCCTAAATGACTTCAGGCTTCTGGACTTGATGAAAGGCAAAGCCTTGCCCTAGGCTTCAACTAACTATTATTAAATGTGGAAAAACAGCGACAACTTGTGCTTTTATAGCCCCTTTAGTACAGCATCCTAAACGGGACTTGGATATGAATAGAATTAGGGGAGGTGACTGACATTGTGGGGCAATCTTTAGTCATTTAGGTATAGGAAACCGCAAACCAAGCTGCTGTGAAATCAACACAGGTAGAGTTTATGTTTTCTTGATAGAAGATCCATGTGCTTTCATTCCAACAAAAGTTTTGTTACTGCCCAATGAGGGGTAGAGCATCAGCAACATTAGTCTTCTTTTTCCAATTATATTAAGCATCTAATCCTGTATTTATGAGCATGTGCTCTGATTCATGCCCTTACATGTATGATGATCATGTTGGAAGGAACCTCGGGCAGTTTTCAATGTGGTGGCTACCTTGCTAATCAGTTGTCCAAATCCTGGGATATTCTCTGCTAATGACAGAGATGGGAAAATGAAGGGCAGGCACAGTGGAACTTGATTGCCAGAGAGAGGAATGAGAAAACTGTCCTGACTCCTTGAGGGGGAGGAGCACCTGGAGGAATGTTGAGGTGATTTGTTTCCCTTTCGCATTGCCAGTGCAGGAGCTCATCAGTGGCTACCGCGATGAAGTGCAGGCCTGCGTGCATCTCCACATTCTGCTGAACGAGGGTCTCTGGTGTCTGCCATTCTTCCCATGCAGACTTCCATATGTGCACATGTGGGCACCACTTCTTCAGGGAACAGGTGGATGCACTCCTCCCACTCGCGTGACACTCTGTTGAGGGCTTCCAATTGCTCTGCGTGATGTTCCCCCGACTTCTGCTGACACTCTAGGATGAGCTGGAAGGCCAAATCCACAGGCTCACCATCTGACTTGGACCTTACAGATGCCTCTTCCCCTGAATTCCTCCGAATCCCGGGGCGGTCGGCTGAACATGCCTCCTCTTGCTGTAGACACATGTTCGTGTGGTGACCACCAGATTGTGAACCTGTGCCTGCCTAGATCTAGGTCCCACTGAGGTGTGTGTTTCTGCGCTGGTGGAGGGTGTGGGTAAGCGCTGTGATGGGCCTACTATGCTGCTTATTTCCAGCTCTTCAGTGAAGGAGAAGTCCTCTTGGCTGGAGGTGAGGACGTGGATGGAGCTGAGGGACTGGCTTGCTGAGCGTATTGGTTGCTTGGCAGAGCTCCCTATGAACCAAAGTAGAGATAATTAGTGCATGGCAGCACAGTCAAAAGCAGGAGAGAGAGCACTCACATTTGTGTTGTGTAAAGAAAATATCTTTTTTCCCCTAATATTACTGTGGGATTTTTAAAAAAACACTTTCAACCCAAGGCCCAGTGCGCAGTTGTTTAAATTTGAACAGGCTCTTCTGAAGTTTGAGGAAAGGGATGTGGAGGTGTTCTTTATTTCGTTTGAGAAGATATCTAAGCAAACGAAATTGGTACAAGAAATCTGGACATTGCTTTTACAGTCTAGGTTGGTAGATAGAGCTCATGAAGTATATGCATTGCTGTCAGAAGTATCTGTTGATTATGATGCAGTAAAAAAAGGCTATTCTGAGTGCTTATGACTTGGGTACCTGAGGGGTACAGGCAGAAATTTAGGAATGTAAGGAAACAGCCTGGACAGACATACATTGAGTTTGGGAGAGTAAAACAAAGTAATTTTGACCAGTAGATACGGGCAGTAAAGGTAGAGACAACATATGCAGCTCTTAGAGATGTAATTATTTTGGAAGAATTTAAAGATTCACTTCCTTCAGTAGTTAAAACTCATCTGGAAGAACAGAGGGTTAAAAAGGCTAGGCAGGCGGCAGAGTTAGCTCATGATTATGAGCTAGTCCATTGACCAAAATCTTTTTTTTGTCACCCTTTTAAATCTGAAAGGGATAGAAAGTGTGAAGTGTGGATGGTGAAAGGAAGGCAGGTAGTCAGGGAAGAGAAGGGACAGTTGGAAATTCTCAGGAAATTTCTCCACAGACCAGAAAGGAAGATGCTGAGGGGAGAAGTGTCATTCAAAAGCTTAAATGTTTCCATTGTAATAAGGTTGGGCACACAAAGTCAATGTGTTGGAGGTTACGGGGAAAACCTATTGCAGTAATTGGAACTCAGAAAAGCCCTGGAAATAAGAGTACATGCGGTGGGATCTGAGATCCAGAAGCAAGAAAAACCAGTGGGTAGTGTACAGGTGGAACAGGAAGAATCAGTGGTAGGAAAAGAAGTGGGAATGTGTTCACTGTTTACCCAAGGGGAGTTCTGAGGAGCAGGTTACAGAAACATTTAAGGGAAAGTCTTTCCATGTGTATAGGGTGGAGCAGGCAAAGATATTAAAGCTTTAAGGGACACAGGGGTTAGTCAGTCCTTAATGTTATAGGATAGTGCTATTTCTTGTCCAGAGGGGTATTGCAGAAAAGATTGGTAATAAGTGGAATTCATGGAGATGCTAAATCTATTCCATTGTGGAAGGTAAATTTAAAAAGTAAATTAAAAACAGGTGGGGTGATTGGTGAGGTAATGGAAAAATTGGCCATTGTAGGGGTTCAGTTTACCCTATGTAATGATATAGCTGGGTCACATGTTGGTGATGCCTACTGTAGTCGAGCAGCCTGCGGCGATGCATTCAACAGAGATGTTGCAAAAGGAGCATCCTGGATAGTTTCCAGATTGTATAGTAACGAGATCATAGATTCACAGGTTAAAACAGGAAGAGGAGGAATCGAAGAGATAGGGGAGGATGCGAACATCCAGTTAGCTGGATCCGACTTTGAAAAGATTATTCAGGAAGAGAAGGCTGAGGAGCATGAGGCTGAAGTGTTTAGCTCAGTGAAATTGGTAAGTTACAGTGAATTACAAAGATCCATGAATAAAGCAGTTATAAGTTATAGCTTATTCGGAAACAGAGGCAGAATGTATTCCAGAATGTTATTACCTTAAAGGTAATGTGTTGATGAGGAAATGGAGGCCGTCTCATTCTGGCAGATGAGAAGTGGGTGGTAGTACATCAAATAATTATAATATCTGGATACAAGAATGAAATATTGAGAGTGGCTCATGAAATTCCAATAGCTGGACATTTAGGAATTAGGAAAAAATCAGACGAAAATGTAGGAACATTTCTATTGGCCTGGACTGCATAAACATGTCGTCAACTTCTGTAGAACATGTCACATATGTCAGGTGACAGGAAAACCTCAAGCAGTGATTAAACCTGCACCTTTAATTTCAATTCCAGCATTTGAGGAGCCTTTTACCAGGGTCCTGATTGATTGTATAAGGCCCCTCCCTAAGACTAAAAATGAAAATCAGTACTTGCTGACAATCATGGATGTGTCTACAAGATTTCCAGAAGCGATACCTTTATGAATGCAGAGGAGTTAACCAAATTTTTTACAAGATATGGGTTACCAAAAGAAATACAGTCAGATCAGGGTTTGAATTTCATGTCACAACTGTTTAAGGAAATAATGAACAGCCTAGGACTAAAGCAGTTTAAGTCATCGGCTTATCAACCTGAATCACAAGGGGCTTTAGAGAGATGGCATTAAACTTTGAAAACTATGATGAGAGCATATAGTCAAGACTACCCACAGGACTGGGATCAAGGGATTCCATTCTTGTTATTTGCTATTAGGGATGCCCCTAACAAACCAACAGGGTCTAGCCCTTTTGAATTAGCCTATGGCCATGAAGTAAGGGGCCACTTTAGTTGATACTAGAGAAACTAGTGGGTCAAACATCAGAAACGACTCTCCTGGATTATGTGACAAAATTCAGAGAAAAATTGAACAGAGCACGTGAGTTAGCTAAGGAACATTTAAAGATATCACAGCAGGTGATGAAGACAAATGCGGATAATAGGGCAAAAGCTCTACTTTTGTTGCTGGAGAGAAGGTTTTAGCCCTGTTGCCAGTGTCAGGCGAATCATTAAAGGCAAGATTTAGTGGGCCTTACAGGATTGAAAAGAGACTGAGTGAAGTAAATTATTTAATAAATACTCCAGATAGAAGAAAGAAGCAGATGGTGTGTCATGTAAATATGCTTAAAAAGTGCCTTGACAGGGAAGATAACCAAAAGGAGGTATTAGTAGTGATAGATAAGGAAAAGGAAGTAGAAATGAACGATTCTGAAACTGACTTTCCTTTAATTAAATGGGACAATGAGGGGGTACTTAAAAATTTAATTGTAATACTGAGTTACCTTACAGAAAAGTGCCAAAGTGATTTGGAAAAGCTATTGCAGTCACACAAAGCTATTTGTAGGAATAAGCTGGGGAAAATAAATTCAGCTATGCATGATGTAGATGTGGGAGATTCAGTTTCAATAAGGCAACATCCTTATAGATTAAATCCAGTAAAATTAGCTCAAATGCAAAAAGAAATCAAATTCATGCTTCAGAATGACATCATACAGTCTAGTTGCAGTAATTGGAGTTCATCTATCGTGATGGTGTCAAAACCAGATGGAACACACAGACTGTGTGGATTACAGAAAAGTAAACACAGTGACAAAAACAGATTCATATCCTATTCCATGGTTGGAAGATTATATTGAGAAAGTGGGACAATCAGAGTTTATTATAAAGACTTGCTGCATGGATATTGGCAAGTTCTGTTATCAGAAAGAGCAAAAGAGATAGCAGCTTTTGTAATGCTAGATGGACTATATCAGTTTAAAGCTATGCCATTTGGTATGAAAAATGTGCCAGCAACATTTCAAAGACCGACAAAGAAAGTAATTGCAGGACTGAGCAATTGTGCTGTTTATAATGATGACTTTGTAGTTTTCAGTCAAACGTGGAAGGAACATTTACAACATCTGAAAGAACTGTTTGATCGACTGTAAGAAGCTAATTTGGTTGTGAACTTGGCTGAGAGTGAATTTTCAAAGGTGCACGTTACATATCTAGGCCATACCATTGGACATGGTCAGTTGGCCCCATGAGATGTGAAAGTAAAAGCCATCGTGAATTTCCTAGTGCCCACAACAAAATGGGAAGTTTAGAGATTTCTGGGCATGAGTGGATTTTATAGGACATTTTTACCAAATTTTAGCAGTGTGGTTGCTCCATTGACTGAACGACTACAAAAACAAGAAATTTCAATGGATACAGGAGTGTCAGAATGCATTTGACCGTTTAAAAGCTGTGTTGACTACTACACCAGTTTTAGCAGCACTTAATTATGCCAAGCAGTTTAAGTTGGCAATTGATGCAAGTGATTTAGGTATTGGTGCTGTGTTGTTACAAGACGATGAAACAGGAATTGAAAAGCCAGTAGGATATTTTTCATGGAAGCTGAATGTATATCAGAAAAGATACACAGCCATCAAAAAAGATACTCTAGGTCTGGTGTTAGTGTTGCAGTATTTCGAGGTGTATGTTGCAAGCAATTCTTCAGAAACAATTGCTTATACAGACCATAAAGCTTTAAAATTTCTGGACAAATTTCGAGGCTGAAGTGCAAGACTGTTCAGATGGAGTTTATTATTGTAACTGTTTAATTTACAGATTATCCATGGGGCTGGAGGAGAAAATTTAATTGCAGATGCATTGTCAAGAGTTTAAAGTTCAAAGGAAGTTGGACATTTGAAACGTGGAGACTGGACTAAAATGACCTCTGTTGATACAAAGGCTTTGTATATATTGTCATGTTAATGCGTGTACCTGGCAGTGTAATAGTTTTGTGTACATAGATAAGTATAGTAAATAATGCGAAATAGGTTGAGAAAATTAAACCATCTTTTAGAATTATGAAAGTTAATTTTTTCATAAGGATGGAGGTGTAAAGGAAATATTTTTTTCCCCTAATATTGCTGTGGGATACTTTAAAGCAGGCTTATGGGGGCTGTATTGTGTGTGTATGTTTGTGTGTGTCTAGTTTAATTAAACTGTAGACAGACTGCAAGGTTTGAATCATCAAAAGATATAAAACAGGCATTTGAAATGGAGATGGGTAAGCTAGGATGAAGTATCAGCAGATACAGTGTGAATGGAATTTGCATTTTTAGATAAGTTGAGAGGTTGTTTGATTTTCAAAGGGACATGATAAGATGGTTTCAACTGGCAATATAAAAAAGGCAAAGTTATTGAGTTTATTTTTCATGAAAGTGCTGGCCCTAATGACAACATGAAAGAGATTTATATTCTGGGAAAAGTAACTTCCAAAGTGAGGGTGGAACAATAGGATTTACAGATCAAAAAGGAGAAAATATATTTAAAGAAAGATTCATATCTGTTGCTGTCTCACTTGTGTTTCAGTCTGCCTATTGAAAAATTGGAGAAGTGAATGTGAGGGCATGTGTGAAAGACACAATGAAAATTTCAGATCACAATGAGATGCTGTTGTCATATCTTTGGGTTACACTATCATGTGATTAGACATTAGACAGTTCAGACATATTCCTGAACCTAAAATATAGGGATTGCTTACATGAGTGACCAGAACTGCCGAACCTGATGTAAGCTGACCGTAATTACCACCTACTTACAGAGAAGGTTGGCTTTTGGCACAGTGCAGCTGTCCTTTACCAATCAAGTCTAAATCTTTCCAATCCAGACATGGTAAACCATTCTGTAATTTTAGCCTAGATGAAGTAGGGATAGGGCCTGATATTTTCTACCTATTGGACTCAATCCTAATTTCCATTTTTCAGTAACATTGCTGAAGAGGTAGATTGCAGTCCTGGGCTACACTAACTCAGGATGGTAAAGAACAAAAACTACAGGTGACAGTGTACAAAGGTTGCAGTTTGTTAATAGAAACTGTTATCACTGTGAATAATGCTGGAAAAAGCCCAACCTGTAACACAAAATGAGACCTGATCAACTTTACTTCAGGAAATGACAATAACTGAGCATCTTTGTCACTGGATTGTGGGGAAGAATTGGCAGAATTAGGATAGTCGCAAGACTTCAAATTCTCAAATGTTATTGACTTTTAGCTTGTAATATGTTGATTACAAAGATTGGTTGAAGCCAGTCTGAAGCAGGATCTGTAACAATAGCTTTTCTTTCACCTAAGACTCTTGACTTTACCAAACACAGTTTAAGATTCAATCTTAAATTTGAACAAAGCAGCACAATGAAAAGCAAAGCAGAATACTGTGTCTTTAATACATGGACTTAAACCTAATGTTAAGGATTTTGTAATCACCTCAAGTACTAAACCCTGATATTCTTATGCTTCTTGTACTTGGTGAAATATCGATAAATCACAAGCCATTACATTTCTAACCAACTACCCATGACTGGTTCACATTAACAATCTATGGACTGCAGATTTGTTGCTTAAATATCTGTGGTTTCCTACTGAAGTTGTATTAAGTCATGCTTCTGGTTGGCATAATCTAAAACATGTCTTAATGGATTAATTAGTTGGCATTTAGAAGCTTAAAGTATATAACATTTATTAAATACATCAATATAGAACTGACGGAAGATTCATTTTTCATATTGCACACCGCATGTAATTTGGTGTGAGCTCTTTCCCACTATATTAATAATCAAACACCCAGGATACCTGCAGTTCTCGTTTGCAAGTATAGATTTCCAAATGTAATTCTCAAGCCAACCCAATCTATCTTGATTCTATTAACTCACTGCAATGCTTCACTTAAACTCTACAACACGAGTAAGCTTAATGGAAGCATGCATTAAACTATACTTAATAGTTATCATCGTTTCACAAAGAATCCCTATCATTCCCATTACCTTAAAAGACTTAAACTTGGATTCTCCTGCACGCTGATGCCAAGTCAGATGCTGACTATCTTGCAGCAGTCTGAGCAAAGCTTATGGGGCTGAATTTTATGCTGATTGGGCGGCAGGTTGGGTGAGCGCCCCGATGTTATCCGGCGCTCGGGTGATATTTTGGTCGGAGGGCACACGCAAAAGTTGGAAGTGTGCCCGCTGATAATTAAGAAGGTAATTAAGCCCATTAATGTAACAAATGTCTGTCATTTTAAATAGCCCATCCAACCTTACGGTTAGCGGACAGGCGAATTGACCAGGCGGCCTTTGCATTTTTCATCAAACCACATTCACGGGTGTGATTAGATTTCCGTGATGAAATGAAATATAAATAAATTTCTGTGGACAGCATTTTCATTAGCTAAATTTTCAGGTGACTGATTATGATGCATGGACACTTTTTTTCAGCTTTCAAAACCTTTATTTTTGCTGTTTCAGGTCTTCAGCTCCCTGAGGTAGCTCTCTGCCTTCAGGGAGCTTTCTGTCAGCACTGGCCTGCACCCACGTTGATGTAATCGCCCTCTTCCTGCCCCCACCTCGGCAGCACTGAGCTTTTCAGCGCACGCTTCATGCTGGCTGGCCGTTAATTGGCTAGCAATGAAATCGCAATCGGGGGCCAACCCATTTCCTGGCCCCGCTGATTGCGTCCGCCCACCGAGCTGAAAATTCAGCCCTATGTACCTTTAAATTAACAGAAATTAATCAATGAAGCAGCTCTCACTAATTATATGTAAAGAATCTGACAAAAAATTCTACACATCTGTTCGAGACACAACACTACCAAATGTGTAAAGTTCCTCCGATTTGATATTAACCAATGATGTCACTATTAACCCACTGTTTCTGGCAGTTTATTTATTTCCCACACAAGGCACTATCATGATATCTAGAAAATTAGAAAACTTGTTTGACCTCATAAATCTGTCAGTACAGATGCTGCAAATAATTACAGACTGATATCCATTCCTTCCATCATCTTTGAACTTCTATAACAAATTTTGCATGACCAATTTTAATTGCCTGTTCCATGTCTGATACATTACAGAGCATTTTGAGTTTGCATTTGCTAAATCTGCCACTCCCGAACTTGAATGTTAACTGGTCTAAAGAAAACCATGCAGTGTGGTTAACCAAAAAAAAACTAAATGAATTGCTTTCTCTGGATAATCTGCACAGTTCCACAATTATGTTTGTGACCACAAAGATGACTCCTCAGAAATGATGAACCAGACCCGATCAATGAGTCTTTTCGGGATTCCTTGTCTGTTATGCTTGGCCTCAAAAACAAAAGAAAAATACTGTGGATGCTGGAAATCTGAAACAATTACAGAAAATTTTGGAAACACTCAGCAGGTCAGGCAGCATCAGTGGACAGGGGGACAGTTAATGAGCTGAATTTTGCTGCTCACCTGGAAGTCCCGCTGCTGATGCTGAAGGCAGGAGATGACACCACTATGACAGACAGCGGGACCTGGGGCCGCCTGCCCCAAGACCTACAGCCCAGTCATAGGACTGGCTGATTGGCAGTCTCAGCATGCCATCACTGATGATGGCTAGTGCAATGGCCATGGTTTCAAGGAAAGAGCGCCTCAATGGCAGGGCACCATGGAAGAGAGAGAAATATGGTTGGCGAAAGCTGGAGCCAGGTAGGTAGGCCCTGGCTATCTGTGGAGGGAAACAGCCATAGAGAACCAGCGGTGGCATTGCTGTGAGGACAGCCATTGCTGGTGATCCCTCCATGGGCCATGAAGTGCACATAAAGGAGGGCCACCCCCCTGGGAACCTGCTGAGAGACATCTCTCCACATGGAGGTGGGCCCTCCCAATTGGGGTAAAATGCCCACAGAGGTGGGAAGTGGTCTTTAATTGGCCACTTAAATGGCTCAAATGGTTGCCCAGTGGGCATCCGATCCTCCAATTTCCCCACCACCCCATATGGCATGGGGGCGGGAAGATGTCATGCTCCCCTTTTCAGGCCTTCTTCCCCTGAATTTTTCCAGTCCTTTTGCCTCCCAGTCTGTTACTAATGGGCCAGGAAAATTCAGCCCAATTTTTCAGATCTGTGAACTGTTAACAGAACTTTCTGGTGGATCATCAAACTTAAATTTTACCTCTGTTTCGCTCCCTACCAATGCTGCCTGGCCTGCTGAGTGTTTCCAGCATTTTCTGTTTCATATTTGGCCTTTGTTGCTTTTGATTTACACTAGTGGGCCCCCATCAACCTTGATGCATGTCCTGTAATTTTGTCTATAGGTGATCCTGTTCTACTGTTTCCCATAAATTATTAACAAAAGCCATCAACCCGTTCTAACGAGATCTACTCAATAAGGAGGATTTTAACTCCTTCTGCCCAGCAGGATCCAGGTGCAACAGGAGTTAAAATTGAGCAGCTTTCTCCCCACTCAAATACCATCTTGTAGCAATTTTAATTCCAGGCGGTTGAGGCATCCTTGAGTCAATCACCTCATTAATATGTTATCATTCAGATAGGTCCCGTGACAAATTTTAGCCAGCCATTGGTCAAAGTTAGAACAAACTTTATCATTACACCAGATTGTAGACTTAGCCCTGTAGAGTCTCAAATTACTAGAGAAAATGCAATCAGGTCCTTCAGATATAATTTGTGAGCAGTGCTTTTCTTGTTCTGACCACTGAAACCTGTAGACATCCAGGAAAGGCTCGAAAGGTATATGGAAAAAGTCCTTTGTGGGGCCAGGAGAGGCAGGAGTGCTGCTCCTGTCCAACCAAGGAAGTTTGTGCCTCAGGCAGAGTAGAACTCTGCCAAATTGTGCCTCCCCCCACCACCCTCCTCGGCCAGGGAAATGGATGAATATTTTCAAACAAATCTAAAACAGAAAGGGCAGTAGAATGGGACTTATTGAATAGCTATTACAGAAACTGGGTGGAATTGCTCATGCTGTAAGATTCTATGATTCTATGAAGCTAGTCCTAAAGAGTGACACCTCTTTTGTGCTATTTTCTGGATCTTAGAAAGTGGAAAGAAGCTAGAAAGCCCCCTGTTTTTGAAACTCCCATTTTATGCTGTTTGTTTGTTTCAAAATTCAAAGGGTGAGAAAGGTGGCTGCTAGTACCATCAGTACCCTACTCCTCTATAATTGCTTTCTTCCCCCATTTTTGTGGTATCTCTCCTGGATAAAATATATGAATCTCCAACTTTTTGTTTTCTGAAAATAGTAATAGATTAAGATACCTATTGGAAACCGATTAGAAATTAGGTAAAAATGAAGGGAAGAGAATGGGGTCAGGAAAACTGTGTAAGCTGAAGAACGATATTTGAAATGTATTTATTTGAAATTGATTTCTTCTGCTGCTCATTTTAGTTGTACAGCATCAATATTGCAGTCATAAAGCTAATCTTGAAGTTTGAACAGCCATTACTGTTATGTTGAGATTGCTAGCTTTAAGTTTCATAATGTGTGAGCTGAAAACGTAATGTGAGCAACCTAAGGAGACTGAAACTACTTCTCAGCAGCTGCTGACAGGCTGTGAGGAGTTCCACACAACAATGTCTGTCCCCAGGATGCCACAGATTAACAGTTTTAAAGTTTAAAGAAAAGCAGCTAGAGTGGTTGATAAACATTGATGAGAATATGACCAGAAATCGTACTGCACAATACAATCATGCTTAATGTGCTAATGCAAAAGGTTGGCCTGCTGTTTTAGTTGAGGTGTTACATCCCATTTAAAATCGTGAGCAGTGCAATTTCACACAAATGAGGAAAGTGCTTGTAGGATAATATCACACAATATAGTTCCTAGCCTATAAATACTCCCCTTTATAACACTTAGAATTGAGCGGCAAACGGAAGAACTTGCACCTTCACGTTAACTTTAAATGTACCAGATCAAAGCAATTACATATTGTCCTTTGCCTCTTATAAATGATAACCCAAATGAAAAACATTGATGAAATTATTTGTCTAAAAATGTTTCAACTGAAAGATGATTTTAACTGCCATTGCAATAAGCAGTAGGTTCAAATACCTTTCTTTTTTTTCAGTTTGCAAAAGTTGTATTGTTCAACATTTTGAAGACACAAATGACTGTCCAAAATGTGGAATTCAAGTTCATGAAACTAATCCATTGGAAATGTTAAGGTACGTCTCAGATATAAAATATGTTGTGATTCTAAGATTTTTTTTTAAAACTGAGAAATCAGAAACCTCATCAAGGTTGAAAAACATATGAAAGAGAAAGCAAGGTGAAGTAGCAATTATGATAAATAGCATGATAACTATATGAGGAAGAAAAGGCTTTGGAATGTAGAGAGTTCCACAGTTTTCAAGAGCAGGGAAGGAATGTGGGATAATAGAGGTTCTGCAATAAAACTTAGTTTGAACATGGTGAGCACACAGCAGAAGAAGATCATGTAAGGCAAGTATATTTGGAGATTAGAAGGAACACAGAACTTAAGAGACACACTGACCTTAGCAACACTCATAAAACAGAGAAACATAAACACCGAGAAGTTTGGTTCTGTCGCACCTGGTTTTTCAGCTCCATGAGTGCTGTTTTGACTCAAATCTATGGTACTCGTGCACACCTATGGTGCTCCTGCGCTAAACACTATTTTGGTGATGGCATTAGAGCACAAGCAGCTAGCTTCTGCAGGAAATATACATAGTAAGCAGCTCGTGACGTCAGTGAGCTGATGAAACTGATTTAACAGCAACACTGCAGTTTTGGAGCTCAAAGCTCCTGCTAATGTCCTTCTTAATCTCATACAGCTAAATATGCATGCAGCAGCAGGAAGCAACCCTGCCACCCCTCCCACCTAACCACCAGCACTTTTTAAAGGAACACCAGGATTGATTTCCACTGGTTCTTGATTGTAGAAATATTTGGTGGTTCCTAGAGTGGTTTAAAGTTGCTGGAATGGCATGGCATGTGCTTTGTCCTAACTTTAAGAAATCTGTTTAAACCACTTGCTCCCAGATATGGGTGCAGTGATATGCGTCCTCCATGGGTTACAGCATGACGGGGTGAATGAGCAGAATCATCACAGATCAGGACAATCTGCTGGAAGAGGGAGGAGGAGGAGAAGTGCTCTCAGCAGGAGGCCATATCCATCCAAGGTGTTGTTCAGGGAGCAATTGTTTCACTTCAACCTCTGTTCAGTGAGGAGTAGTGTGTCAGACGCCTGTGCTTCAGTAAGGATGTCCTAATTGAAATTTGCCACCTGCTGCAGCCACAACTGCATCCTCAGAGCAGGCCATGGACATCATTGTCAGTGAACATGAAGGTGACCATGGCGTGAACTTTTATGTGTCTGGCCTCTTCCAGGCTGGAGTAGATGATGTATGTAATGTTTCCCAGTTTGCTGTCCACTGTTGCATAAGGCAGTCACTGAGGCTCTATATTTCATTTTCACTTGTGAGAGAGAAGCAGGCAGAGCGAACACACAGCTTTGCAAGGATTGCAGGTTTTCCCACAGTGCAGAGTGCCACTGACTGCATGAATGTCACTTTGCAAGCTCATGACAACTCTGAGATGTGGAGCAACCAAAAGAAATTCCACTTCCTCAGCGTTCAGCTGGTGTGCAATTTTATACAGCGTATCATGCAGGTTAATGCCGGTGTCAAAGCAACAGCCTTAAAGTGCCAATCTGTTGTACATTGGAACATTAGAACATGAGAAACAGGAGCAGGAGTAGACCATATGGCCCTGCTCCGCCATTCGGTATGATCATGAATGATCTTTGGCTTCAACTCCACTTTTCTGCCCACTCCCCATATCTCTTGATTCTCTGAGAGATCATAAATCTGTCTATCTCAGTCTTAAATATACTCATTGATGGCTCATTCACAACCCTCTGGGTTAGAGAATTCCAAAGTTTCACAATCCTTTGAATGAAGAAATTTATCCTCATTTCAGTCCTAAATGATTGACTCCTTATCCTGAACCCGTTCTAGATTGCCCAGCAGAGGAAACAACCTCTCAGTAACTATCCTGTCAAGCCCCTTCATAATCTTGAATGTTTCAATGAGATCACCTTTCATTCTTCTAAACTCCAGAGAGTTGTGTCATCTTCATTTGTGCCACCATGACAAACTAGAAGGTAGCTATTGGGGAACAAGGGCTGTTTAATGCACAGTATATAACAAATGCCATACTACCACACTGAACGTAGGTAGTGCAGATCATTGGGATGTTTAAATACACTTCCACTGCCTGGACCACTCAGGAAGAACACTGTAATACTCGGCAGAGCGTGTGTCAAGATTCATGGTGATCTGCTGCAAGTTGCACAATCTTGTCATTAGGGCACAGCCCTAGCCATCAGTTGAGGAGCGGAGGAGGAGGTAACTAACACAGCCCCTTCCTAGCTGCACTGGCTGTGATCTACTCATCTGAGCTCGAAAACAGTAAGTGCAACTCCAATTCCCCATCAACAACAGTCCCACACCTTAACTTCTCTGTTACTGACCATCACAGCACCCGATTGGCCACAATTCAAAAATAAAAGGCACCAGAAAATAAAAATTACAATACAAATTTATAAAGTTAGCATGCAAACATCAACTAATTACCCTTGTGTATTCTCACAGTGCATGTCCTCTGCAAATCTTTGCCTGCCCTAATGCTCCTACACAGTGCTATCCCAGTGGCTGCAGTGTGGCTAGTGGAAGACTGCTGACTTTAAGTGGGGGTGACTGGAGATGAACTTCCAGATTGACCTCGAGCATCTGTGGCTCTAGAAAGCCCAGCTTCAGACTGCACATCTTGGCATGAGCTGCAGTAGTCTGGACTGGCTGGCAGACAGGCAACAGCAAGAACACCAGTGGGATAGCAGTGATGGAAGGATGAATGCTGCTGCCCAGAGAGACAACAGCAGGTTTGTGCTCTACTGAGTTACTGCCACTCTCCCAGAAGGACTGTTGGAGGACAGATTACTGGACTTTTGTGATACCCTATATGACTTTGAACAGTGGTATCCGCAGCTATGGTAGCAGCAGCCTGAGGTTCTGAGGCAGCAAGCTGAACTTGCATGACTTCAGTCTTAACTGTTTCTGCTGAAATGGAAGTTGAGACATTGGCTATCAGACACTGCATCATGGTTGGGGGTCTGCAAATGCGTTAATGGAGTTGGCCACCACTGCCCTGCTGGAAAGGATGGGCTCCACGATCTGCACAAAGCACTGTACAAGGTCGGTGCTGAACTCCTCATGCTCCTTGACATTGCACACAATCTTTCTGGCAGGCCTGCCAATGCACCAAGCATTTCATCGTGCGTACCCATCAGATTTCTTTGATAGGCCACCCCATTGGGTCTTCATCTGAGTCCTCTGCAGCATGAGCTGTATGCAGCCTCGTCCTCGAGGAAGCTGGCACCTGTTACCCTTGTCCTTTTCCCTCTTAGTGTTTGACACATGCAGATCCTACCTATAATCTATCCTATAAAGTACGTGCAGTATCAGACCATGAGCTGGTGGCTGCAGTGTTTCTTTTTCATCTCTTGTCTTCCTGCTCTTCCTCCACTGCCTGGCCAGGTTGTAGTTTTTAGTTATCTGAAAGGAGAAGGCACAAGGAATAGTGAGGGGCGATGGGAATACAAAAGGTGCATTCTTACACCATCCGCAGCTTATAAATCGGAAAAGATTGTGGGACGAGGAAGAAATGAAAATGTGAGAAGGAGGATTAGATATGAGGATACTGTCATCTTCTATTGTTTCAGCCCTGCCGCTAGCCACAGCTCAGTGATGGCCACTTCAATGCTGGCGACCAGTGTCTCCTCCATAGGTATAAGGACATGTGACCTTGCCTGTCCCCCACTGGTTAGGTGCTGCTGCCTCTGGGTTATAAGCCACCTTGTCCTGCAAGAGAGAGGGAAGTGTGTTGGTGAGTGTGGTATAATGCATTTCAGTGATGTGGCTGTCATAGTTGAATAGCTGGCAGTATTTGCATGTTGCGATATGTGGAGATGCGGCATTCAGCAGTGCAAGGTGTGTGAGGGCGAGATGAAGCTATGAAGGTTAAGTATGAATCATGAATGATAGAGATTATGTTGTAGGGTGAATGATCGGGGTGCAGTGCAATCAACAATGCGAGAGACTACTGGTGCAGTTGGTTGGATAGGCACTTGAAGTTACATTTACTGACTTTGACCACTTGTAATGCATTTGAACTTCTTGTGGCATTGCATCTCAACCCTTGGGGGTGAAGGGATGGATAGACTGCTTGCTTTAACCTTCACAGCTCTCTGGCCCCACTGCCTTAGCAAAGTTTGCCTGGAGGGTGTTCTGTTTGCCCAAGGATTGATGACTTCTTTCCTCCTCTCCATCTCCAGTACTCAAGCCTCCAGTGAAGCTTTGGAAAACCTTGCAGCCTGCTCTCTGCATGTTGTGGCATTCTTCTGTGTTTTCCAGAATCAGTTGTAGAATGACTTCCAGCACCTGCTACAGTCACAATGCACCTACCCTTTAAGAGGTGCAGACTGGCTTTAAGTAATGCAAGGTAGCTTTAACTTGTGCTAACCTTTCCCAATTTTGCACCTCCTGCTGAGACAGGTCGCCACTTAACAGCACATATAGGGCCGGCTGCACTCCACAATCATTAAATTGGTAGGCAGCACAAAGTTTGTATGCTGCCTGCACTGGAGGCCACTGATGTAGTGGAATCCTGCATCACAATTCCCATTTTTGGGCACTGTCCAATTTCATGGCCACAGTTTCTAAAGAGAGGGGTTAAAGACCAGAGCTGAGAGTTGGATCAGGCACAGGCTTTTTCTAATGCCCTGTTCAGGAATGTGCCAAGAGCTAATAGAGTTTTTCCAGGCATGGGGCAGTAATCAAGTCTAAGGAATTGAGTTATCAAGGGAAAAAGAAGTGCCTGGTATGAAATAAGAGATCAAGTATCTTTAGAGGCAGCTTTAGCGATGAAGGAGATGTGGAAGTTCCTTTAGAGGTTTGATGGTAATTACGAATGCTAGAAGTAGATGATTACATGTGGAGCATGCTCAACAAGCATTAGTAAAGCTGTGAAAGAAAGAAACCATGCCTTCACAGAATTGAAAGAAATTATTTTCATTACCCCATTGAAGAACACAGAAGAAGTGAAGATGCGGTGATTCATTTCCTGTGTGAGGATTGGATGTTGAGCATTGAGGGCAGGAAGCCTGAATGGAACAATGGTATAATTATCAGCAAAGAATGGATAAGTTTGGACAATGAATGGAAAAGGAAATTGATATGAAGAACAAACAGCGCCACAAAAGTTTTAACACAGAGTTAAGCCATTTAGGCTCATCATATTTGTGCCAGGTCTTTATTAGAATAATCCAAAACTAATTCCACAGTTCTGCTCTTTTACCATCACCCTGCATTTCCTTCTGCTTCAAATGCATATCTTCTGTCCCTTTAAATGACAATGCAATGGTTTCTGTCTCACTTGTTCCCTGCAAAGAATCCACGCTCAAGAAATTGTTAATGTAAACAAATTTCTCACTCTCTTAATGGTAAAGTTGATTCCTCAACCAGAGCAAATAGTCCTTCCCCGTTCATCCTATCAAAATCCTTCAAAATTTAAAAAACTTCTATTGAATCATCTCTAAAGCTCTCTGCTCTTACCACAACAACTTGCATTTTGTAGTCCTTTAAGCTAATAAAACCTTCCAAGGACTTCACAGGAATGTTCGAAAGCAAAAATTGACACCAAGCCACATCAAGAGATATAAGGTCAGATGACCAAGAGCTTGGTCAAAGAGTGGGTTTTAGGCAGCATATTAAAGGAAGAATGAGTGGTAGAGAAGAGGAGAGGTTTAGGGATGGAATTCCAGAGCTTAAAGCCTTGATAGCTGAAAACATGACCACCAGCATTCTACTGGAAGTAGTCCTGCTACTTCAAATCTCGCCTCATAACTCTAGATTTTAATATTTGGCATTATCTGAGATAATCTGCACTGCATGTTCTGTATGGGCTTAATGTCTTCTGCAAGAGGGTACCCAAATTGCACTAACCATTAATTTAGCATTGCCTGTAGAAAGATGTCATTCTCTTTTCTCTTGTACTCTATCCCTATTTTAAAAATGCCATTGGCATTTTTTGTCACTTTATGTACCCGCAGTCCCACTTTCAAAGTATATGTTTTTAACTAGTTTACCCTGTTCCACAATACCCAGCAGCATCTTTTTCTATTGAATTTGTTCTTCCATTTCTTGCTTTTTTTGGTCTCAAAATGCATTAGCTTACATTTCTCACATTCAATTGCATTTCCCCATTTTGCTAACTTGTCTGTGTCCTCCTGAAGTTTTTATTGCTGTACTCTGGCCAAACTCCCTGTCTATTTTGATATTCTGCTCCCATACCATGGACAAATCACTTGCATATGTGAAAACCAAAGTAAATCAAGCACTGGTCCTTAGGACATCCTTCTGCAACCTGAACAATAGCAATTAACCTTGGCATTCTACTCCTTGCCTATCAACCAATTTTCCACCCATGCTGCAACATTTCCTGACATCATTTGCTTGATTTTTGTAACACCTCCTTTGCAAGACACTTTACTGAATGTCTTTATGTTTACTCTACATTTACTGCATTCCCTTTACCTATCTAATCTGAACTTCTTTAAAAACCTCTTTTACAGTTGTCACACATGACTTGCTTTTAACAGATCCATGTTGGCTTTCTTTGATTATTCCTTTCATTTCTAAATACTAATTTGGTTGTGAATTATATGGATTCTCCCACAGCTGACATTAGGCTAACTGCTCTGCTTATCCTGGTTTATCCGTCTTGCTCTTTTCAAACAGGTATGTTACGGTGGTTACTCTTCAGGACAACTCCAGAAAAATTCAAAAGTTGTTGTTAGAGCCTCTGCCACTTCCTCTAATTCTTTCAGCACCCTAGGGGGGCAGGCCATCAGGACCCAAGGACTAATCCACTGTTGTTCTACTCACTCTTTAAATATTCTTTTACTTTTAATATGCTGATAAAGCCCTTGCTCTTTATTTCTATGTTATCTGTTAGCCATTTTTGCATACTAATTTTTATCCTAATCTTTTTTTAACTCTCCATTATACTTTCTATATCCCTCATGGTTTCTTTAGTTCTGATAGCTCTGATTTTATCATTTATCTCCCTTTTAAATTTCAGTTGATTTTAGTTTATTTGTTCACAGAATTCCATCCTTTGATGCACCCTTTTGTCTTATTCAAATATATCTATTTTGTATTATTGATCTCATATTTGAAGATTCCCCACTGATCATCATAACTATGTTTGCTCACTTATATGATGACTTAATTTGAGCCACACCCCTTCTTACCTCACTGATAAACCTTGGAAATCCCTGAATCAATGGAAAGAGTCAGATGACGAGCCATCAATGGAAGCAAAGTACAGTAATTTGAGATGAATCTAAATAGCCATGATGTAACTTTGGCAGGACACCAAGTGAAGTAACTTATTCAGAAGTGAAATGCACCAGACCTTCAGAGGATTTAGAGCTATCCAGACAATGGAAGATGATACATTAAAGTGTTTGAGAGAAGAATTCCAGAGCGCATTACTTAGAAAAAGAGCATCAGTGGAATGACTATGTTGTGAACCATATATGGGTTAGACCAGAAAGTTCAAGGTCGATCATAATTTGAATGTTAACGCCAGCTTCTATAGGCTTAAAAATTCCAATGCAAGAGCAATAGGCCTGTAGTTAGAATGCTATGAAAAATTACCTTTATTAGGGCTAGAGTGATCACCAGAAGACTTACAAGGAGAAGAATTGAGAAAGAGAGTAAGAGATGTCATAGAGTAGGAGTAAGTTTGGAAGCATGCATTTGCAAATATGGAGTGAATTTCACAAAAACTGGAGACTTTATTGGAGTTCAGCGACTAAAGCATGTGACAGACTTCACAGGAATAAAACTTCATGTCAGTCATAATGTTCAGCAAAGTGAAGCTAAGGTGCAAGATTCTTTATCAAGATCACTGAGATTGAAGTTGGAAGAGGTAATAGCCCAAAAAGATAAACTTTTTCTTTAGAAGAGATAGCAGCCAAATCACCAGGTTGGAAGAAGAGTGTAAACTATGTTACAGGAGATGGCTTTTTTGAGGGACCAGAAGGAGTAGTTTGAAGGAAGTGAGACAGCAGATGACACTCTTTTTCTATTGCTATTAACAATATATGCTATATTGTTTACAAACTCCAATAATGGGTGAATTTTCCCAGAATTGTACTAAGTGCGGTAGCGGGTGGGTAAAATGGAGTCCTACTGGCCGACGAAATGGCTGGTTTTCACGCCGTTTCTTCCCAAGCCCGCCTCATTATTAATGCATTCCCGGGAAACATGCTGTTTCCATGGTGGGCAGGCTGTCATTCACCCACTCGCTATCACCCCGCTGTTGCATCACGCCGACTGCCATCTTTAAAAGGCAGCCGCCAGCACAGCACTCATCACCAAACCAGCTCACCACCGCTGTCCGGGAGACACGGCCAGCAAAGCAAAAAGACTGCAGCCCCCGCTTCAACGACAGGTCCCTTGAATGACTGCTGGATGCCTTGGAGGCCCGATTTACTCTACCCCCACTCTGGATGGGCAGCAATGTCACCAACCCGGCTTGGGAGGCAGTGGCAGTGGTGGTCAGCGTGAATGCCCTGCAGAGGAGGACAGCCATCCAGTGCCACAAAAGGATGAATGATCTCCTCCGTTCCGCCAGGGTAAGTCACTCTTTTCATCACTCCCAACTCACACACTCACAAACCCATCACACATCCACAGGGCCCTCACTCACTGCCAGTGCAAGGGACATCACCGTCCACTCTTTCACACACACTGTTAATGCCCTCATCCTGTCCGTGGGACAGCTCACCACCCACACAAGCCAGGCATACTTATCACCTGGCCCAGCAGGAGTCCTGATACACTCTCCCCATCTCTATCCATGCAGGACAAACTGGCTCACAACAGGGGGGAAAGGTTGCAGACAGGTGGAGGGATGCTGGAAATCTGTCACAATTCAAAAACAGAGCCATCCAATTGGCCGGCGATGACCGGGACCGGTCCTGTGCTGACGGTGAGGTCGGCGGTGCTCTACCAAGTGAGGATCCAGCAGTGCAATATCCGTCAGACAACCATGCTGTGAGTGATGTGTCCTCTTTCACAGGCCACTACCATGCACTAATTATCTCCCCTTGCTTTCGCAGGCACATCTGCCAAACAGCCGACAGAGTCCATGACCCAAGCTCCGAAGAAGCCTGTGAAGAGTAATCTGAAGGCACCCTCCCTGAAGTCCCGTCACAGCGCTCACCCACACCCTCTGCAGCGCAGAGACACACCTCGGTGGGACCTAGCTTTAGAGTAGCCTTGGGATCACAATCTGGTGAGCACATTGCACTTTCTGATCCACAGCAGGCAGAGGCAGGGAATTTCCAGGTCCCTGGCACTTGGAGGATTGCTGGAGGCCAGAACATTGCTGAGTCCGAGTTAGATGATGAGCCTCTGGACTCAGTCATGTCACAGTTGCTGGAGATGCAAAGGCAAGCTAGGGAACAACAGGAAGGGATGTCCGCTGCACTCCTCAGATTGCTAGGCACGATGGAGGACTCCGTCCATCTTCAGGCTGAGGTGATAGCATCGGCATTGCAATGCACTGAGGTCAACGCTGGCAGGATGGTAGCTGCCATGGAGACCTTGGTCCAGATGTCACTCTTGCACTGCTGCGCAGGCTTAACTGCATCGCTGATGCCATAGTTGGCCTCCAACAGTGTTTGTGTGAGAGGGGTTCTGGGCAGCTCAAATCTCACTCCAGCTACCCGTTCCGCTCACGGAGTCAGCCAGAGGCCCTCGGGCACCAATAGGGAAGAGGATCAGCAGGTGCACGCTCTGGGGCCATCCATCCAGGTGGCTCTGGGAGTGACCGGCCCATCCGAATCCTATCTTCCTGTGGCCTCCACAGATTCAGCTTCACAAGCCGAGGAGGGTGCCACTACCACACAGCAAGACCCAGAAAGCAGGCAGGGGCCCTCCAAATCTCGGCCCTCCAGAGGACGACTGCCAAAGCCATCACAGACAGGGCATCACAGTCAGTAGGCTGCCTCCACCTCTGCTGTGGATATCCGGGGAACACCAAGACATAGCGGCAGGGTTAGAAAAGTTAGGTAAAAGTAGTTGCACAGCCTGGCCACAGGTGCCGATCACTTGTACATACTGTTCACTATTGTCAATAAACTCCTAAGAATGTCTCCCTGCCTGTGGTTCCTTGTTCTGATGAACAATGTTCTTGTCATTCAGATGTGAAACTTTTCTGCACAAGATAAAAGGCAGGTGTCCCAGTCCAGGCCTCTTCCCTGTGCAGCCTTCAGACCACAGTGATGGTCCAGCCTCACTCTCCCTGGAAGCATTACTGATGTCTGCACCTCGGCGGTGCTGGTCATTGCTGCCAGAATGTAGTGGGCAGGTTCCATAAAGTTCTCTCATTCTCTCTGTGTGCTCTCGGCACCTTTAAGGTGGGGCTGGCCCCAATCACACCAGCATCTGCGACCAGTGATGCTGTGCACTAGCTCCTGAAGGGCTAAGGTGCTGAAGACGGACACAGCATCAGATGCGTCTAAAGTTTCATGGCTACGTCTCTTAGATGGCCCTGCTCATGGAGTGCAAGCGAGCTGCCCTCAGCCAGACAGGAGTCAGACATTCTCAGAGGCTATGTGAAGATCTATGGAGTGTCCTCACTGCATGTTGTCATCATCCTCCTGCAATTGAGTGACTATTAGGCCTCCACTGCATCTCTATTGGCAGGAGCATTCTCTCAGGGGATATTGCTGTGATAAGCCAGACTAGAGTCAAGTGTGCACAACTGCGATGTGAGGATCTATGGGCACACCTCACTGCATGTCGTCATCATCCTCCACAAATCAGGCAGCTATGAGGGTCTCCAAAGTGCGCTTACCTCGTCGAGCCAGTGCGAGAGCCTCATCCCTGTTGTCGTCACCAACGAGGACCCCCTCACCCTCATCCCCGTTGGCATCCTCTTCATTGAAGGAGACGTGCAGCTCCTCCATCTCCTCAGCCAGTTCCTCACCCTGTTACAGCGCCAGGTTGTAACCTGCGTGGCAGATGACAACGGTGTGTGACACCCTCTGCGTACTTAATTACAGGGCTCCACCAGACCGGTCCAGGCACCTGAACCACATCTGCAGTATCCGGATGGTCTGCTCCACCAAGTTGCGAGCTGCTGCATGAGCCTCATTATAACATCGCTCTGCTGCAGTCTGAGACTGCTGCATTTTGTGTCATCAGCCACGGCCCCTTGTCCCCAAGGAGCCATCCCTGCAGCCTCTGTGGATCCTGGAAGACTGCAGGAATCTGCGAGTGACTCAGGATGTAGGTGTCGTGCACACTCCCTGGAATCCGTGCGCACACCTGCAGGATGTGTTTCTGGTGGTCGCATACCAGCTGCACATTCAGTGAGTGGAATCCATTGTGGTTGATGAAGTCCACTGAGTGTAGCGACAGAAACCTGAGCACCACATGAGTGCAGTCAATCACACTCTGCATCTGTGGGAATCCTGAGATCAGGGCGAATCCACTGCTCCCTGGCTGTCCTGGTCCTGGGCAAAATGCATAAAGTTGTGTGCCATGGAGAAGATGGCATCCGTGACCTCATGGATGCATTTGTGGGTGGCGGATTGTGAAATCCCACAGAATTCACCTGTGGAGCCCTGAAAGGAGCCACTAGCATAGAAATTGAGCGCCGCGGTCGCTTTCACAGCCACTGGCAGTAGATGCCCTCTATGTTCCCTTGGCACCAAGTCCTGCAGTAAGTGGCAGGTGTGAGTCACCAGGTCCCTAGACATGGTCCTGGCGACACTAGTTCTCAGTCATCTGGGCGTCACTAGGCGCCGGCCAGCCACGGCTCACTGTCACTCCTGGGCAGCATGTGCGGAAGCCCCTTCTGCCCCTTCTTCATGAGGTTGCTGCTCCTGCCTTTGTGCAGCCAGGTGCCTCAGTCACTCTCTCCTCCGTCTTCAACAGTCTCTGTGAGCCATCAGGCATACAGCTAGGTCACCAGGATCCATGATCCTGACGTGATCCTCCTGCAGCATGAAAGAGAGAGAGGGAGACGTGGTTATCATGGCTGTACTTAGCACCTTTCCTGTCCTGTGTGACCACCTCTTAATGCTTCCCGGAGAGTGCTGTTTATCCCTCGGATGGCCAGAGATGAGTGCGCTGCATGGCTGGCCTGTCAACCTATGATTGGGGATACTGGTCCAAACCAGGATGCTGAGATTGCAAGGGGCTGTGAGCGACCTCCAGCAGTGTCTGCTACATGGCCAGTGTCAGTGAGGAGATTGTACAACATGTGCGGTCCAACTGCCCCGCGGTCTAATAAAGTGGTGGCGGACTCGAAGTCTGTGCCAGGGGGTGCGGGTGTGGGTAAGATATGGAGCGCTTGGCAGCCCTTTGCTGCCTCCTCGTTGCTTGCAAGGACGGGCAGACTAGGAGCCTGACCCCAATCATATCACTGTGGCTGCGCCTGACCTGTCTTATTTGCAGAGGCAAGGTCAGTTTATACAGGTGTCTCTAATGCGTGGCCACTCCCCTCGCTTACCCTGCCTCCCACCTCGATTGCCTGTGAGTGGGATGCAGCGCCAGGGCAGTACTTAATCCCCCCTTTCACCCCTCAGCAGTTGCCTCTGAGGCTGGCCAGCACTTGCTCCCAGACAACCCCCACCTAAGCAGTCACCTCCGGGGCTAGGCATCAGTTGCCCCCACCCCCTGGCGCCCCTGAGGCCTGTAAACAATGGGTGAGCTGTGGAGAATGCTGCTGCTCACTCACCTCAGCTCCCCCAAAGTGAAGGCCACCAAGTGCACGTCGCCTGTGTGCTGTTGTAAAACACATCAGCATGCTTTCCCGACGACGTGGATGGACGAAACAGCGGGGTTCCAAGAGGCTGGCGGGATGGCCTTTAAGTTATATGCTGATGTATTACAATTAGCTTCCTGCCGACCGATGGTGGGAAATGCGGCCCGCAGTCGATGGGCTGAGCGGACGATTGTAACCTGCCTTCACACCGCCGCGAAGCAGGTCGCGCCACGTTTTCCGCGCACGCCACCTATCACACCCACTGCCAGCAGGCTCGGTAAATTCTGCCCAATGAATTTACAAAATTGCAAACAGAGCTAAAATTGGCTTGGATTCTTCAGATTGATCAAGATTGCAGTTATGATAGACAAGCTTTAATGAGAGATAGTAGAGATTTGTAACCATTGAACCAAATGTAGTGCCAGACCTGATAGAAGGGGGAAAAATGAAGCATGAAAGCTTCCATGCCAGTTAGAATAGTGTCAGTTATTTAGCACAGTTATCCAGCATATTGGAGAGTCAGAAGGGTAATTGATATCAGTAGTTGGATGAGGGAAAGACAATAAAGGACTTCCCAGTTGGCTGACTTACAGAGAACTTCAGAACTTTTGGGAATTCAGATGTGGAGACCTGCATGATCAATAATTAAGTGGACTTTAGAGCTCAATGGTAGGCGACAGATATAGTGGAAGAGTTAGGAGTTGAGGTGAATGAAGGACTAGGTGACATTAGTTTATTATTGGGTGATTAAGGTAGTCATAGAATTACTGCAATGTTAGTATGGTAACTGCTTTAGAATTAATCAAAATATGTTAATATTTCAGTTTAGGCAAGAAATGGTCAAACCTTTGAATGATAATATGATGGTCAAGTTGCAATTTTAATTTAAAATAATGAAGCACCTCAATGATTAACCCCCTGTTTGGTCTCTTATCCTGTTTTAAACTGCTTATGTGGTATTCAATTTGCTCTGGTTTTCAGGGCGTAGGTTTTTACTACAGTTGGTGCTCCTGCTTCACTTTATGTCAGATTTTAGGAAAAAGAGCCTGACTGCACATTTACATTGAGAGTCAAAAACAAAAATTGCTGGAAAAACTCAGTAGGTCTGACAGCATCTGTGGAGAGAAAGACAAAGTTAACATTTTGAGCCCATATCACTTTTCTTCAGAACTAAAGAGAAGTAGAAATGTGGTGAAATATATACTGTTAAAAGGGAGTGGGACAGGTGAAGCTGGATAGAAGGCCAGGGATAGGTGGAGGCAAAGGAGAGATTGCAAAAGATGTCTTAAACAGAAGATGGAAGGGGTGTTGGTGGTGGCGATGCTGGCTAAAGGAGGTGCTAATGGTGACATTAAGAGTAGAAAGCAGGATGAGCAAGTGATAGATGGCCCTAGTGGGGGTGGGGGTGGGGTGGGGGGAGGGGACGGTGTGGGAAAAAAGATCGAAATAAGCCAAAAGGTGGGGATAAAACAATGAATGGAAATAAATTTTTAAAATAATAATAGAAATAGGTGGGAAAAAGTGTATATGTATAAAAATTTTTAAATAAATATTGAAAATAGGGGATCAAAAAGGGATGAGGATGGAGGAGACAGTTCATGATCTGAAGTTCCGTTTGTGGATTTTGGGGAGGCGGTAGAAGCGGGCTGTCCGAGGTTGGGAGACTGCGATGTTGGAAGCCGTGGAGGGAAGATCACCAGAGGAGATGAGGTCAGTGACAGTTCTGGAAACAATGGGTTGATGTTCGGTGGTGGGGTCATGGTCCAGGTGGAGGTAGGAGGAAGTGTCTGAGAGTTGGAGCGCAGCCTCTGCGAGGTAGAGGTCAGTACGCCAGACAACAACAGCACCACCCTTGTCAGCAGGTTTGATAACAAAGTTAGGGTTGGACCTGAGAGAACGAAGTGCGGCAAGCTCAGAAGGAGACAGGTTAGAGTGGGTGAGAGGAGCAGCGAAACTGAGACGGCCGATGTCACACCGACAGTTCTCAATGAAAAGATCAAGAGCGGGTAAGAGGCTAGAGGGAGGGGTCCAGGTGGAGGGAGAGTACTGGAGGCAGGTGAAAGGTTCCATTGAAAGGGGGGAGGATCCTGCCCAAAGAAGTGCGCACGGAGATGAAGGCGGCAGAAGAAGAGTTCAGCATTGTGCCGAGCCCGGAATTCATTGAGGTGAGGGTGTAAGGGTATGAAACTGAGTCCTTTGCTGAGTACTGAACATTCAGCATCAGAGAGGGGAAGATCAGGAGGTATGGTGAATACATGACCGGGACTGGGATTAGAAGACGGGATGGGGTCATCTCCCCCGCCTCTGCCCTCACACCTTCCTGTCCCTCCCAGAACCAGGATAGGGTCTCCCTTGTCCTCACTTTTCACCCCACCAGCCTCCGCATTCAAAGGGTCATCCTCTGCCATTCCCGCCAACTCCGGCACGATGCCTTCACCCTCCCCTGTCGGCATTCCGTAAGGACCGTTCCCTCCAGGACACCCTGGTCCACTCCTCCATCAAACCCTACACCTCAACCCCCTCCCACGGCACCTTCCCATGCAATCGCAGAAGGTGCAACACCCGCCCCTTTACTTCCCCCCTCCTCACCATCCAAGGGCTCAAACACTCCTTTCAAGTGACAGCGCTTCGCTTGCACTTCCCTCAATTTGGTCTACTGCATTCACTGCTCCCAGTGCGGTTTCCTCTACATTGGAGAGACCAAATGCAGGACTGGGTGATCGCTTTTTGGAACACCTTCGGTCAGTCCTGTCGCTTACCATTTCAACACACCACCCAGCTCTCATGCCCACATGTCCACCCTTGGCCTGCTGCAATGTTCCAGTGAAGCTCAACGCAAACTGGAGGAACAGCACCTCATCTTCCACCTCACTTTACAGCCTTCCAGACTTAACACTGAGCACAATAACTTCAGATTATGAACTCTCTCCTCCATCCTCACCCCTTTTTGATCCCCTTTTTTCAATATTTATTTTTAAATTTTTTATATATATTTTTTTCTCCCACCTATTTCTATTATTATTTTAAAAATTTATTTCCATTTATTGTTTTATCCCCACCTTTTAGCTTATTTCGATCTTTTTTCCCACACCGTTCCCCTTCACCAACCCCACCCCCACTCGGGCCATCTGTCACTTGCTCACCCTGCTTTCTACTCTTAATGTCACCATTAGCACCTCCTTTAGCCAGTATCACCACCAACAACACACCTTCAACCTTCTATTTATGACATCTTTTGCAATCTCTCCTTTGCCTCCACCTATCCCTGGCCTTCTATCCAGCTTCACCTGTTCCACCCCCTTTAACAGTATATATTTCACCACATTTCTACTTCTCTTTAGTTCTGAAGAAGAGTAATACAGACTCGAAACGTTAACTCTGTCTTTCTCTCCACAGATGCTGTCAGACCTGCTGAGCTTTTCCAGCAATTTATGTTTTTGCTTCAGATTTCCAGCATCAGCAGTATTTTACTTTTATATTACATTGAGAGTCAGTTCTACTTTAGTACAATTTGCACCTGTTAATTTAAAATTGCTTTTCTCTTTAAAAAATTATCAAATTAGTTTATAGTTCAAATTAAACATTTTAAATAAAGCAATGCAGAACACGTTTTTGTATGCCATCAATTTCAATTAATAGATCATTTGCAAGAACCAACTGAGAATCTTGACTGATTGGAATTGACCCAGGTAATTTGGTAGTTAGGTCTGATTCCCCCACACTCCTACCATTCCTCAGAATAGACGAACAACAGGCTTGAAGTTAAGTGTGTAGCTGGATGTCATGGGCCAGTACACTCTCCATTCTGACTTCTGCATATGAAGTGGCTCTGTGAACTTCAAAGTAAAATGGAGTGCCTGCCAGGGTGGCCCAATAGGTGCAAGTCGGGCACTATTATTTATTGTTATTTGACTTGGAGGATGCTTTCATTATAATGCTCCATACAGCTTTACTTCAGCTTAAAAGGCAGCTTGACATTGTAATGCCAATACGCCTGCAGGAAATTCTTTGTGAACTGCAGATTTATGGTAATTTTTTGATAAATTAGTAATCGAAAATTAGTACTCTTTCTTCTGTATGTGTTTTCATTCTTTAGAAATGAATAGTAACTTGGATTATGTGGACACACACAGCCTTTTATGTGAAATTAAATACTCAGTTCAGAGAATTCAGTTGTTTGTACCCCACAAGTACACTGACTTGGAACGCAATTTTCTAAATGAGACCCACCCAAATGACAGGGAGGCAGCCATCAAGAGTCCTAGGCCTTAGGTGTGTGACCACATCGTGGGTTAACCTCCAGAAAAATAGCCTGCTGAATCGCTGTAGTTTCAATACCTATATTAACCCCCATTATCTTCATCTGTCAGCTAAAGAGGATATGTTTTGGTCGTCTGTTTTTAAGTGTAGTTAGTTATTCCATTCAATTTACTAAGGTGCACCCTTCTCAATGTTAGTGGTATGTGAAACAGTTGAATGGAAGAAGGTAGCTTGTCTACTTTGGAGGCTTAATTTACCATTTTCCCAGGCTAGAAAAGGAACAGAAATGTTAATCACTATGCATATATGTCAACCTACAAAACATGAAATGTTGACAACTCTAGAAAACTGACAACACCAAAAATAATCATACAATGTGCTCCTCCTTTTCAAACTACACCCAATCACTCCCTAACTCCCAACCACACCAGCCTGAATCTCATCACTTTGTAGTTTCTGTCGTCTCCATCTTCACTCTTTCTAGACTTAGCTCTTCCATGAAGCCCATCTCCTGCTCCCTCATTATAAGCACTGAAGGGGTTAGCTGAATGCTACATTTAACAACTAAATATATTTTTCTTATACCTAACTAGGCGCACCAGCTGCTAAAATATTACACTGTATGTCTGCTACAATTGTTGGCCCACCCCTATTCTGTCAGAGCTACCTAGCCTCCTCCACTCCTACACTGTTAGTTCCACTTAGATGTCTCACTTACACGTTGTGCCAGTTCCACCCAGACGCCCTTAAACCTACCCTATGCCAGTCACATCCCAACACCCTGACCTGACCTTTTGCTATCAGATAAGCCAAAAGACTCCACACATAATCAGGAAGTTAATTTGCCAATCTGTTGATGGCTCTTCACCCTGTGATGTTCAGCTTGGAGCTACTGTGGAATAGGCAAATATTTATCTTCTCTTGTTTTTAAACATTACCCAGTGTGAAGCACATTAGGGGGAATGGGGGGGAGGGAGGGGGGGGTGGAGGTGGGGGTGGGGGGGGGGGCGGCAATACTGTACTTTCTAATTTTGTAGTCTCTGGCATTCTGTTTCCCTGCAGCTGAAGAGTACATCACCCTTGATATCAAGGGAGGAGGGTTGGAGGGGGGCACGCTCACCAGACCTCCGTGCTGCCTGGGCATTTTACACAATCCGATTCTAAAATCAACCCATATAGCTGCACATCCAAAATATGCCATCCCCATTCTGTAAAGAGTTATTTAAGCATCATAAGAGATGGCTGTAATAAGCTCATCTATTACCTGTGTTTTGTTTTATTTTAATAGCTGTCATATTAATGGATAATCCGGATTCTGTGTTCAATTGTAATAGTTAGCTGCTTAGGTTGATTTGTGTTTAACTTGCCCTATTTTTTTAAAGCCACTTAAAGCAAACCTGAAGTTATTGCTGGCTAATTGCTGAGGAGGATGTTTTTCTAGTTTGGCAGTACCAGGCGGCCAGGTAGTGGGCCAGATTATACATGTCTGAAGAAGCTATTAGAGATGGCATTTTTTCTCTCACTTTTGAAGATTATTCAGGTGTGATTTGCTTTTTGAATATGAACTTTGAGCTGATTGTGTGCAAGTGTGAGGCAAACTTGCATGTGTGATACTTTGAAGTGTAACAGCTGCTGTTTGCTCCATACCAGACTTTCGCATAGATGAATAGGTAGATTAAAGTGTCACCATCTGTTTTCTGTTCATCTATTGATTTTGAAACCTAATTGGTATGAACCTATCATACGTCTTAGCAGTTCCATGACTTATTATGCAAGGGGAATTGCCAAGAATTTGAAGTTTATATTATGGAACACTACAGGAGTCTCTATCTGGGATTTATTGTTTTATTACTATGGCCAAGGTGAGAATTTTGCATTTAATTATTTTAAAATTTCACTGGTAATTCATAACTTCTGGGTGGTTTAGCTGAGGTGAAAGTTTGATTTTTTTTAAAAATCTAATGAAGTTTGAGTGCTGCTTAAATGTGTTTGCACTGATTTAAGAGTTGCCAGATAGAATGTTCTTTCAAATCTACAGGATTGTTTGGTTTAGTTGAAAAATTATTTAATTCATTGATTGAATTACTCCAGTAGCTGGGAGCTAATTGACTACACATGACAGAAGCTTGCTATACAATGCAAAAGAGAATTTATATTTAATCTAAAATGGTTTTCTTGCTCCATTTCACAAAGTAAGAGTAGGCAAAACGATGGCTGCCTTTTGGGCACGGACCAACCCCAAGAGAATTGTCTAGACTGCACAGGAGGGGAAGTTGGTAGAAAGGCGTCAATTTGGTAATTATGTACTGGTGGTGCGGAATATGATCCTGCTGCATTACATGTTGTACAATGGTGACTCCTCAATTTTTCAATACGCACCACCACCAGTGTGCACTTAGAAAATTATCCATAGAGTCAGTGTAATATTCAACAATCGGCAGATCTACGAACAGATGAGATGGAAGTTAGCAGCATATGAAAATCTGCTAATAAATAGTAAACAGTATGGTTCTCCATACTGTTAGGAAATAGAGACAGTTTAAGTAAGTTATCTTTGTATTTGTGGGTGTTAGGAATGAGTTTTAGCTTTAAAGTTTAAGTTTGAGTTATTCTCCTGTATTTGTGTGTTAAGAAAAGGTCAAGTTGAGTTTTAGTATCACTTTAAAAGGTGAAACCTGAGATGTAGTTTCTTTTTTGAGGGAGACAGCAGGTCTGAAGCTGTTTGTATACCTGCATTTCTAATGAGTTTTACGATTCTTGAAGCTAAATTAAAGCAAACACGAGAGTAGAAAAAAACTGTGCTGTTGCCTAGCAACAGAGGTCCAGAGAGGCAGGCCCCACCCACACACACATACAGGGCAAAATTTTTAGCTCGGCAGGCGGGCATGCGCCTGACCTGCTCGAGCATAAAATGACGTGCGTTGAGGGAGTTGAGAGATCCTTAGCATCTGGTTGAGGTGGCATCTGTCACTTGGTTTCAGAGTGTGGTGTGCCTGACCACAGGTTGCCTATTGGTTTACATGGGCTGTGTACTTACTGTGAACATTAAAGTATAAGATAGCTTTTGTAACTTGTGTTATCCTTACAAATCTGTATATACCTGTAAAGATAGTTGTGGGTGAAGGAGTGTTGTGATATAGTTCATCTTTTCTTGTTAAATAAATGTTTTATTCTTTTGTTAAAAGTTCATCGGCTGACTCCTGTGACTCTGTTCAGTAGCTCCTCTCAACGTATCTAAACAAACAATTAAAAGTTAGGATCTATCAAGCTGGGTTCTACCCTGGGATCAGGCTTGTCCAATTATAACATCAGCTGGAATCATAACAATACAAAGTATCTGGAAAAATAAATATATGCTCTAGTTTCCACTCAATCTCTTACACCTCGAATGGGGCTTTATGCAAAACACTCCAGCAACCTTACAGCACTTTAGCACTTTCTTAGCTTTACATGCATGCCCATTGTGCAGTAGGACACACTTTCTAACTGCGGGTTAAAACTGAAGCATTTGTCACGTTAATATCTGTGGTGGTGAATCAACAAAGCAGGCGTCTAAAAGAATGCATGTCGCATGTTCAGCTACTAACGCACATGCTGGAATACACGATGAGCATTTTTGTGTCTGCATTCTTAAGCTTACAATTTCTCAATATTACATCTCAGCTTGCTGGACAAGTCAATGCTTAGAACGAGCTTCTAAACCTGCATGGGAAGAGGACCTGTAACTTTAATCCCTTAAACCTCTTTGAAAAGGCCATTCTCCAGAATCCAGAGGTTAGAGAACAGTGAAGCCAAAAGCCTTCTGCAGGCTAAGGTCTATTGAACCGCCCATTAACTGTTATCCTTTCTCATCTACTGATTCGCTCATCAAAACTCGCTCATACCACACAGTATGTCGCCCTGAAGCACTGTTTACAAATAACATTCTAATATATTGTCTGGTCCTGTTTCTATGCAAGGTGTGTCAGCAAGTCAAGAGGAGTCCATAACTTAGCTGTGCAGTTGTGTGGGAATGTTTAACCGAATTGTGTGGAAATTCCAGGACCATCAGCAGCAGAGCCCCAAAGGCAAAGTTTCTTGACACAGCAGGGATATCTTTTGTGGATCCTTTCACTACTTGGTATAGAGGTCCTGGGCTCCAATCTCTTCTCCAGCTTCAACATGTCAGGGCTTAGATGGCATGAGTTATTCCACAAGAATTCATTGTCCTTATTGTTAGCCAGAAGTCTGCTCTCACACATTACTTTAAATGCTCTGTTATGGCTGTGGTAGTTACGGATGAGACTACTATCTGTCATGGATATGCCACACCCTTAATAGGTCACTTACTGAAAGGCTACAATGTGCCTGACATTCATCTTCATTTCCATGTGTAAATCATTGCTTGTCATCATACCATTCCACATTTAAATTAAGCTTTTTCATATTTTGGATGAAAGCATTTGAGGCTGGCATTTTTAAAAAATTCTTTCTTGAGATGTGGGTGTCGCTGGCTGGGCCAGCATTTATTGCCCACCCCTAATTGCCCTTGAGAAGGTGGTGGTGAGCTGCCTTCTTGAACCGCTGCAGTCCATGTGGTGTAGGTACACCCACAGTGCTCTTAGGAAGGGAATTCCAGGATTTTGACCCAGCAACAGGGAAGGAGCGGCGATATAGTTCCATGTTGGGATGGTGTGTGGCTTGGAGGGGAACCTGCAGGTGCTGGTGTTCCCACGCATCAAACGAACTGTATGCTGCGCTGTTTGAATGGGGATCCAACAATTAGGAATTCACTCTCAGTTTCCCACTGCATCCTGCCAACCCTACTCCATTGAATGTTCTGCGAGACTGATGGGACTGATATCAGTGTCTGAAAAGTATATCCCATAAAAAATAAGATTAGCATTGGTAACTAGGGCTGAGAGATAAGTCTACTACCATTTAGTCAAGGAGTTGACCTTGTTTAGTTTGCCAAAATGTACTCACTATGCGAAAGCATCTGTGGGCAGAAATTTGCCACCACCATGAGAATATGTGGTTGTAGAAGCTCCAAAGCAGGTGCTAACCCTGTAAACAAAGCATCAGTAGAGATCATTCCACACCACTTGCAAGGGACAGTTTCATGTGTGTCACTTGTGGTAGAATTCACCTTTCCAGAATTGGCTTGTTCAGTCATCAAAGAAGTGCAGTAGATGATCTCACCTAACCTCACTAATGTTCTGAGGCTGCATTGTTATCATCTCTCATAGATGGAAAGATGCCAATCAATCATTACCTATGCATCAGAAGCACAGAAGTGGATATGTCCCCTTATGTTTTTTCACATCAAGGGACCGAATCGTCCCAGATTTGTGCTAAGTGTGGTAGTGGCGTAAAAACGTTTTACCCGCCGGCCTCAATGGTGAGTTTTCATGCCGCATTATCCGCTTCCCACCTCATTAATTATGTAGCCATAGGAAACACACCATCTTGCTGGCGGGTGACTTCTGAATCGCCCACCACATTGTTACCCCACCATTTCCTCACCCTGGCTGCTATATCTAAACTGCAGCCGCGCAAACAATTTTCAATGCTTGCAGCCCAGGGCTGCTCCAGTGAAAGCCAAGAAGAGTTCAGTGATCCATCATTAGAATGCCTTTTGGAGGCCTGCCCATGATGTCCTCCACAGCAGGGCCAGCAATCTCACCACTCCAGCTTGAGAGGTGGTGGCAGTGGTGGTCAGTGCCGATGCTGCTCAGAAGAGGTTCGCCATCCAGTGCAGAAAGAGGGTGATTGATCTCATCTGTTCCACCAGGGTAAGGCAACCATTTCATCACTCACATGGCTATCGCACATTTACTGGCATCTCACTTACTGCCACGTCAAGGAATATCACCACTCACTCTCTCACACACACCCTCCATCAGGCCTCATCTCCTCTGGAGACTGCCTCCTCATCCCTCACCATCTTGAGGCCACTTGCAGAGATCAAAAGTGTCCCCAAATACACATCCTGCGATACCCCCATTCCCCAGTATAGCCCTTACCCTGCAGTCGCTTCCCTTACCTGAGACCACTTCTCCCCTTTCCCCAAGTAAGCTCTAGCCCTGCAGCCATTGAAAAGCCACCCCCGCCTTATGGCTAGTTCATTAGGTAGAGACCTACCCATGAGCCCCCCTAAAGATGATGTGGCATTGCCTGCGAAGCCTGGCACCGATGAACGCGAGTGCTGCCCAGAGCAAAGTAGCCAAACAAACCTCAAAGTCCCGAGCGAAGTGCTGCTTGCCAGGGCACCTTGCTTATGTACAATTGTGAAATATGTTAGTGTGCCCGGATGATTCTGGCGAGCAGGGCTTATGTTGAAATGCTAAAGTATTGAAATTAGGTTCCCGACATGTGGCAGCGGGAAACGTGGCCTGCCATTGATGGGTGGAGCAGACAATCGCAAACTGGTTTCACGATGGTGTAAACCGATTTTTGTCCATCTCACCATATTGTCCACTCATGCCCGCAATGATGTTCGCTGCCAGCGGGACCGGATGATTCTGCCCAAGGTCTCGTTTCCTAGCAACAGCTATGACATTTACACCCTGGATTGTCCAATGTCAAATGAAACTTTTCATGGGGCAGAAAGCTGGATAGATGGATACTGCACAATTTTGGTAGTGTATGATATATTTTATCAGCACCATAGACCCATATTGTGCTTGAAAATGAGTTGCACATGCCCATAAGTATTATGGGATTAAACCAAGAGCTAATCAGTTTGGCACTGCTGTATAATTTTGCCAGGTGATTCTGTTCTTTTCTAAGAGCAATGCGCACCATCTCACTGTTATGCCTCTCTGTCCACTTTATTTTTCTGGCCTACCAGTTTGTAAGAAGAAGCCAGTGTTGGCGCAGCCTGAAGATTGAGAGATGGAGAAGACATATCACCTCCATGCTACACAAAAATGAAGGACTTGCAGGGACTTGGTTAGCTCAGTTGGCTGGACGGCTGGTTAGCTGGTTAGTGATGCCAACAGCATGGGTTCAATTCCTGTACTGGCTGAGGCCCTACCTTCTCAACCTAGCCCCTTGCCTGACGTGAGGTGACCCTCAGGTTAAACTGATGAGAGAGCAGCCTATGGGACCATGGTGACTTTCATTTTCCATTTTCCTCCGTGACAACAAACGTGTAGCTCACAGATATTCAGTGAAACTCAAACTCAGAAACTCTGAAAACTGAAGTTGAACCTGCATGTTCTAGTGGTTGCTAATGATAAAATGTATGTGATAGTGGGTACAGCTAACCTGTTTTGTTGTTGAGTGTAAGGCACTAATGCATATTACTGAAGAGTTCAAGCATATTTTGCTTCATGGAATTCAGTGCTCTTTGTGTTTCTTGTTCAGATTACAATGCTCTGAGAACCATCTTCCTAGCACAGCTAAAGAGCACAAGGAATTTAAATATATTGAAGGTAGAAACAGACCAATGTTACAAATGTGTTTTTTAGCTTACTTCAATACATTCAAAGATGCTTTATGAATTGCCTTCTGTGATGTAAGTTGCAGTAATTTTTGCCTCATAGCAATCACTATGACATTGCTTTGACTGGATGTAAGTACAACAGAGCATACTACCAGCCTAAATAAGGGTTCATTCATAGAAATGTAGAAAATAGGAGCAGGAGTAGGCCACTCGGCCCTTTGAGCCTGCTCCGCCGTTCATCATGATCATGGCTGATCATCCAACTCAATAGCCTGCTCCTGCTTTCTCCCCATATCCTTTGATCCCTTTCACCCCAAGAGCTATATCTAACTCCTTGAAAACGTGCAATGTTTTAGCCTCAACTACTTTCTGTGGTAGCGAATTCCACAGGCTCACCGCCCTCTGGGTGAATAAATTTCTCCTCATCTCAGTCCTAAATGGTCTACCCCATATCCTCAGACCGTGACCCCTGGCTCTGGACTCCTCCACCATCGGGAACATCCTTCCTGCATCTACCCTGTCTAGTCCTATTAGAATGTTATAGGTTTCTATGAGATCCCCCCCTCATTCTTCTGAACTCCAGCGAATATAATCCTAACTGACCTCAATCTCACCTCAAATGTCAGTCCCACCATCCTAGGAATCAGTCTGGTAAACCTTCGCTCCACTCCCTCTATAGCAAGAATATCCTTCCTCAGATAAGGAGACCAAAACTACACACAGTATTCCAGGTGTGGTCTCACCAAGGCCCTGTATAGTTGCAGCAAGACACCCCTGCTCCTGTACTCGAATCCTCTCGCTATGAAGGCCAACATACCATTTGCCTTCATTACAGCCTGCTGCACCTGCATGCTTACCTTCAGCGACTGGTGTACAAGGACACCCAGGTCTCGTTGCACATTCCCCTCTCTCAATTTATAGCCATTCAGATAATAATCTGCCTTCTTATTTTTGCTACCAAAGTGGATAACTTCACAACAATCCACATTATACTGCATCTGCCATGCATTTGCCCACTCACTCAGCTTGTCCAAATCACACTGAAGCATTTCTGCATCCTCCTCACAGCTCACCCTCCCACCCAGCTTTGTGTCATCTGCAAATTTGGAGATATTACACTTAGTTCCCTCATCTAAACCATTAATATATATAGTGAATTGCTGGGGTCACTAGTCACTGCCTGCCATTTGGAAAAGACCCGTTTATTCCTACTCTTTGTTTCCTGTCTGCCAACCAGTTTTCAATCCATCTCATTACACTACCCCCAATCCCATGCACATTAATTTTACACGCCAATCTCTTATGTGGGCCTTTGTCGAAAGCGTTCTGAAAGTCCAAATAAACCACATCCACTGGCTCCCCCTCATCAACTCTACTAGTTACATTCTCGAAAAATTCCAGTAGATTTGTCAAGCGTGAATTCCCTTTTGTAAATCCATGCTGACTGTCTGATTCTGCCACTGTTTTCCAAGTGCTCAGCTATTAAATCTTCTATAATGGACTCTAGAATTTTCCCCACTACTGATGTCAGGCTGACTGGTCTGTAATTCCCTGTTTTCTCACTACCTTCCTTTTTAAATAGTGGGGTTACATTAACGACCCTCCAATCTGTAGGAACTGTTCCAGAGTCTATAGAATCTCGGAAGATAACCACCAATGCATCCACTATTTCTAAGGCCACTTCCTTAAGCACTCTGGGATGTAGATTATCAGGCCCTGGGGATTTATCGGCCTTCAATCCCATCAATTTCCCCAACACCATTTCCCTACTAATACTGATTTCTTTCAGTTCCTCCCTCTCACTAAACCCTGTGTTCCCCAGCATTTCAGGTATGTTATTTGTGTCCTGCTTTGTGAAGACAGAACCAAAGTATGTATTTAGTTGGTCAGCCATTTCTTTGTTCTTCATTATAAATTCCCCTGTTTCTGACTGAAAGGGACCTACATTTGTCTTCACCAATCTTTTTCTCCTCTCATACCTATAGAAACTTTTACAGTCAGTTTTTATGTTCCCGCAAGCTCTCTCTTGTACTCTATTTTCCCTTCTTAATCAATCCCTTGGTCCTCCTCTGCTGAATTCTAAACTGCTCCCAATCCTCAGGTCTGTTGTCTTTTTTAGCCAATTTTTATGCCTCTTCCTTAGATCTAATACTATCTCTAATTTCCCTTGTAAGCCATGGTTTGGCCACCTTTCCTGTTTTACTTTTGCACCAGACAGAAATAAACAATTGTTGCAGTTCACCCATGCGCTCTTTGAATGTTTGCCATTGCCTATCCACCGTCATCCCTTTAAGAAACATTTCCCAATCCATCATAGCCAACTCGCTCCTCATACTATCGTAGTTTCCTTTATTAAGTTCAGGACCTTAGTCTCAGAATCAACTACGTCACTCTCCATCTTGATGAAGAATTTTGTCATATTATGATCGCTCATCCCCAAGGGGCCTCGCACAACTAGATTGCCAATTATTCCTTTTTCATTACACAATACCCAGTTTAGGATGGCCTGTTCTCTAGTTGGCTCCTCAACGTATTGGTCCATAAAAACATCCCGTATACACTCCAGGAATTCCTCCTCTACGGTATTGTTACTAATTTGATTTGCCCAATCTATATGCAGATTAAAGTCATCCATAATTTCAGGTGTTCCTTTATTGCATGCGTCTCGAATTTCCTGTTTAATGCCATTCCCAACATCACCACTACAGTTTGGGGGTCAATGTACAACCCCCACTAATGTTTTTTGGCCCTTAGCGTTTCTCAGCTCTACCCATACAGATTCCACATCATCGGAGCTAATATCTTTCCTCATTATTGCATTAATTTCCTCTTTAACCAGCAATGCAACTCCACTGCCTCTTCCTTTTTCTCTGTCTTTCCTAAATACTGAATACCCCTGGATGTTCAGTTCCCATCCCTGGTTACCTTGCAGCCATGTCTCTGTATTCCCGACTATAACATACCTGTTTATATCTATTTGCGTGGTTAATTCATCCACTTTATTGCGAATGTTCCTCGCGTTAAGGCACAAAGCCTTAAGGCTTGTCTTTTTAACATTACTTGTCCCGTTCCCACTATTTTTCACTGAGGCCCTGTTTGATTCTTGCCCTTGATTTCTCTGCCTATCACTTTTCTTATTCCCCTTTCTGTCTTTTGTTCTTGTCCTTGATTCCCCCTCCTCTGACTCCTTGCATAGGTTCCCATCCCCCTGCCATTTAGTTTAAACCCTTTCCAACCACTCTAGCAAATATTCCCCCTAGGACATCAGTCCCGGTCCTGCCCAGGTATAACCAGTCCAGTTTGTATTGGTCCCACCTCCCCCAGAACCGGTCCCAATGTCCCAGAAATCTGAAACCCTCCCCCTCACACCATCTCTTCAGCCACGTATTCATCCGATATATCCTGCTATTTCTACTCTGACTAGCATGTGGCACTGATAGTAATCCTGAGATCACTACCTTTGAGGTCCTACTTTTCAACCTACTTCCTAACTCCCTATATTCTGCTTTTAGGACCTCATCCCTTTTTATTACCTATGTCTTTTGTACCAATGTGTACCATGACCACTGGCTGTTCACCCTCCTCCTTCAGAATGTCCTGTAGCCGCTCTGAGACATCCTTGACCCTAGCACCAGGGAGGCAACATACCATCCTGGAGTCTCGTTTGCGGCCACAGAAACGCCTGTGTATTCGCCTTACAATTGAATCCCCAATAACTATTGCATTCCCACAATTTTTACTCCTCCCCTGTGCAGCAGAGCCAACCGTGGTGCAACGAATTTGGCTGTTGCTGCTTTCCCCTGAGAGGCCATTTCCCCCCAACAGTATCCAAAGCGGCATATCTGTTTTGCAGGGGAATAGCCACAGGAGATTCCTGCACTGCCTGTCTAGTCCTCTTTCCCTGCCTGTATATTCACCATATGCAGTAAAATACAGGGAAAACATAAATCACTCATTGCAGACTCAGCCTTGGGAAAATTCACCCAGGTGCATCTTTCCACCAGCGACGGCTACAGCAAGAGCTACAAATCACTACAGGGAGTAAAAGTATTTTTATAATCATGTAAATAGTCAGAATTTTATTTTTGCTGAGGCAGAAGGAAAGAATAAACCAATAATTAAAGCGCTTGCATTTTAAAATAATCTTGGAAACCCATCTGCCAAGTAACATAGATTACTTTGAGGTCAACTAACAAATTGCGCAGTTACACTATACAGTTTCCCATAAAAGATTTTCTATTGCAATATTTGTTTCCATGAACATTCCTTTTCAACTAGTATATTTTTTCTGTAGCAGTTTTTGAAAGGGCCTATTTAGCATCAAAATAGCATATTTGAACTGCAACACACTTTGGAATATGCTTTCTATAATGATCATAATGGGGAAATGCATATGGAACGTGCAATATGTGTGTGCAAGTATTGGAAGTAGCACACCTTCAATTTTGTTATCAGGGTAAGGTAGTTCAAAATGCCCATGTGCAGGCAGGCATGAGACGGATAACTGTGTTCTGTTAAATACAGGTGATACTCCATATGTGTTTAACTCACTGTACTACCGCTCTAAAAGTTTGTTACAGCTATTTGTTAATGGATGACAAACATGTTTATTGTCAGGTGTTATATGCCAAGTTTCACATGAAGCTGCTTGAGACATTGTCTGAATCAGTTGGCAATGGCAACAGAAGTCAGACAAAAATCACACATTGCTGTGAAAATGTGGCAGCCCCCTACCTGCCAACTTAACCAGTGGGTGAATTGATCCTTGTAATTTCATTTATGTGGTGAATTTGAAATTGCTTCTGGAATAACTTAGTGGCAGACTACATTCAGTGGTTCCTCTGGTAGCTGTTTGAAAATAACCTAAATCAAGATTGAGGTTTAAAAAGTTATAAGTTTCAAGTTGACCAGGGAACCAGTTAATGTTTTCGTATACCTTAAAGTTTTTAACCTTTCTGACTCCAAAAATATTTCCAGTTATGCAAAAGACAAATTAAAATGCATAATATTTATTTAAAGCCAATTTATTAAATTGTTTCTTAGAAGATTTGCTGTGAAATCTTTAAATACCCCTGTTACTACCTAACCTTCTGAGAGGTAATAAAGCAACCTCTTCAATTAGAAGTTTTTCTAAATCAAAATGCTTTCGTACCAATTTAATGTTATTATTTATTTGGACTATTCAGTGCCTGACTAGAAAATTCCACAAGAAATGACTCTCATAGCTCACTTGTAGCGTTATCACTTGTGAGTTCTATGATCCTTCCATTTGTGGCATTATAAAAGACTCCATATTTATTTGTTCATCATAAAAGAAAATGATGAAGAAAATAATTGTAATGCGTAACATGGTTTCTTTAAGCAGAATGTTGTTAATTATCCAATTACTGACTAACAAAGCCTATCTATTTAAGTCCTTTTCTGCTGTTGGGATGAGGGAGAAATATGTATATGAGAGGGATTGTGTCATCCTGAGGTTGACTGACTAAACTCATCTACCAATTTCACATGATTGAGTTTGTATTTTTTTTGGTCTTCCTGTGAATGTTGACAGTGGTTTGCTAAGTCATGTGACCAGACATGTCTGAAATGGATTTGATGATTCCTCATCAATACTTTTATTGGCATCAAGGCTTCATAGAATTTTACTAAACAATATCTAAAATGATGAGATTCATGGCTCTTGAGAAAATATAAATCAATACATATTCAATATATTTGCCCTAATGCAATAATAATTAGTTTAATTTTGATATTGAGATGCAAGCATCATTTCTGACAGGCGCTAGTGCAGAAACTCTTATAGGATTAGAGAATAAACTAGTGGGTGCTATGAATAAGATGGCTCAATTGATAGACAGCAGAACATGTACAAAAATGTCAGACAGGAAAAGGTGAGCTGGTTCATCTAAACTGTCCAAAACATGTTGTGATGTCATTATGCATCAGGTCAAAAGACTCCTTAAGAACAGCAAAACAACAGCTCCACCACGGAAGCACATGTATCAAATATCGGAGCAACTTGCCCAATGTCCTTCAATGGCACCTTCCAAACCCATAATCTCTACCACCTAAAAGGACAAGGGCCGCAAATGCATGGAAACATCATCACCTGCAAGTTCCCCTCCAAACCAGACACCATCCTGACTTGAAATTATGTCGCCACTCCTTTGCTGTTAAGGTCCTGGAATTCACTTCCTAACAGCATCTACACCACATGGACTGCAGCGGTTCAAGAAGGCAGCTCACTACCACCTTCACAAGGACAATTAAGGATGGGAAAAAAATGTTGGCCTAGCCAGCAATGCCCATGTCCCATGAAAGAATAAAAAAAAGTTAGGCCTAACTAAGATTTTTGACAAAACAGAATAACCTCTTTCATGATATAATGGATTGTACCATGATTACAGCCCAATACTTGCAACTCAACTTCCAGGTATTTCAGCATTTGAAGTGAGCGACTTACTGATGTATGGACATGGATTACTCCCTTGCTCTGAAGCACATGAACTTAAATTTAGTACAAAATAAAGTCACAGAAGTAAAGAAGGTCAATAGATGGTAAAGCCTTTTCCCCCTCTCTTCCTCACCCTAAAAATTGATATACCACTTATCTGAAGTTTGCTATACCCAAAACTGTACAAAGAAGCAGAAGGTTAGTAGAATGTGTAATGCTGTTATTGTGCAGCTCAATGTTATCCAGTCAAAATAGACTTGTGTGCCCTGACACTGGCCAGATATATATGCACCAGGAGAGGAAACTTAGGTTTACTGTGTGTTCTTTTTAACTGAATTACTGTACATGAACATTTTTTATTAACTTTGATTGACATGTTTATATGTTGTACAACTGTTTCTTGAACCAACTGTGATCTTTCTGAATCTGTGTTTTCAAGGTTGGACAATACGCTAGAAGAAATTATATTTAAGCTGGTGCCAGGTCTTAAAGAAAGTAAGTGAACCGACTCATTCTTTAGTGTTCAGTCTAATATTTAATAGACTCAGTCCTATTAAAAGCTGTCAAATACCTAATCAGTGAAAGGTTCTAACTTTACATAATCCGGCGAATAGAAATACTCCTGAAAATGTAATTTTGCACAATTGTTAGTCACAGTTTTAGTACCAGTATTTATAATGTTAACTGACAGCTGTTTTTAAGTATGTTGTGTAGACAATGGTTGGTTTGGATTTTATTTTTGTTCCTCTCATGAATAGCCCATCAATCAATCAACCTGGTTAATAAATATTTTCCAAAGGATTTTTAAAATTAATATATATTTCTCACTTTCACTTAACATACATGCCCATGTTCTTACCTGAGCACGCAATGCTGACAGGCTTCTGCGAATATTGCACATTGGGAAATGCACAGGATTGGGACTCAGTCTCTCTTATTGATTTTTTTTCAAACTTTTCCACAGAAAAATTCTTGGCCTCTGCTCAACTCTGTCTTGAAGGCACAGCTGAGCTTGGGAGTTGATGGTCTGAGGAATAACTTGTACAAACCCACGCCACACCACGCTGAGGCAAAGCTCCCGGGGTGGGCAGGACAGTCAACCAAATCTATTTTGTCAATAATAATTTGTCAGCCATAAATAATTCCTTTGCAGATTGTGATTTAAATCTATTGTTGCTGAAAGGAAAATTTGCTGTGTTGAATTGAATATGGTTATATTTTGTTACTGTGCCATGCATAGCCTGGTTTTTGAATATTGATATCTGTGAAGAGATAAACAAGAGTTAACGTTTCGAGTCTGTCTGACTCTACTTCAGAGCTAAAGGGAAGTAGAAATGTGGTGAAATATTTCACCACATTTCAACTTCCCTTTAGCTCTGAAGAAGAGTCAGACGGGCTCGAAACGTTAACTCCGTCTTTCACTCCACAAATGCTGTCAGACCTGCTGAATTTTTCCAGTATTTTTTGTTTTTGTTCCAGATTTCCAGCATCTGTAGTATTTTGCCTTTATTTTGAATGATGATACTGCTTTCTACTTCAGAAATCAAAGCCAACATCCATTTAAAAATAAAAATTTAGGAGCAAAGGCCACATTCTTGATTTCTTCTGTGGGTGTGAAAGTTATTGCTATAACTGACAAAAAAAAATTAAGATTTTTTGTGGAAACCTTTTAACAGCAAATTTGGTTCCAAAGGACACGTTTTCCTCTTTTTGTTAACTTTTGAAAAAAATAGTTTGTGAACTAACGAACAAGGGAAATTGACCGTCATCATGTGTTTATTACTATCTAAGTCTTGCTTCCAGGTTAAAACGAGCTTCCAAAAGTTCGCTGACAAAAAAAATGGGTACTAATGAATGTGAAGTACTGATTAATGGTACTCAAGAAAATTGTGCAATTTTATAATACGAAACTTGAATTCATTACTCAAAGTCACATATAAGTTGATACAGAAGGGAAGAGCAAGATCTCAGGTTATTTGTTGATGGGATGCATGCAACGCTGACAAGACCAGCACTTATTGCTTTCCCTAATGGTCTTGAAAAAGTGATGGTGAGCTGCCTTTTTTTAACTCTGCAGTCCATGTGGTGCAAGTACATCCAAAATGCGTTTCCTTTAAACTTTGTCCTTGGTTTTACAGCTGACCTGAATTAGGGGCTGTGCTTAATTTCTCCCTTGTTATTGTTAATTTAGTTTATTGTTTTGACTCAAAAGAGTTACATCCAAAATGCTGTTAGGGAGGAAGCTCCAAGATTTTGACCTAGCGTTAGTGAAGGATCAGTGATCTAGTTCCAAGTTAGGATCATGTGTGCTTCAGAGGGAAGTTGCAGGCATTCCCTTGCAAAATAAAGAGTGGCAGATTTGGGATGGCGGGTTCAGTGGAAGGGGGAGTGGAGGTGGTGCAGAGGATTTCTCTTATTAACATTGCTCCTGGAATCTAGTACAACTCCCACTGATTTTGAATTATATTCAAGGTACAATTACCTGTTGTTTCCATAAACACACCATGCCACTTTTGTATCTACAGCACTTAATAGTTGGACAACAAATATAATCTCTGTAAATATTATAGTGCCTAGTTTAAATTTGCTTAGGAGATGAAGTTATAGGTGCCTTTTTAAAAATATGAATAAAATAATTGCAATATACAATGCTGATACACAAAATACATTAATGACGTTGCGCAAATTAACACTCAAATCCTTAAGGATGGAAATTTTGGCTGGAACGACTGATATGTGGATTGTTGAAGATGAACTAGCTCCATTCTGAACTGCAAACATTCGGTAATTTTGCAGAAGTAACAGGTTTGCTTTTTTTTTGGAGCTATGGGCGGAATCGTCCCAGATTTGTACAAAGTGCAGTAGCAGATGGGAAAAAAATCGATTTACCTGCCGGCTGCCATGGCGGGATTTCATGCTGTGTCATCCCAATCTCGCCTCATTAATTATTCACCCACAGGGGGCACATCGTTGCGCTGGCGGACGGCCTCCAATTCGCCCACCACGCCGTCACCATGCCGTTTCCTCACGCCGGGTACCATATTTAAACTGCAGCCGTGCGCACACCTCTAAGTGCTTCCAGCGCAGGACTACTGCACAGAAGACATGGCCCTGAAAGCCAAGAAGACTGCAGCCCCCCTCAGTTCAGTGACCTTCCTGGTATGCCTTTTGGACACTGTGGAGGCCCACCTTGATGTCCTGTACTCTTGCTTTAGCCACAGAACAGGCAGCAACATCACCAACCTGGCTTGGGAGGCGGTGGTCAGTGCCAAAGCTGCGCACAAGAGGTCGGCCTTCCAGTGCAGAAAGAGGATGAACAATCTCATCCGAGTCGCCAGGCTAAGTCAACCATCTCATTAACCTCAACTCACCCACTCACAAGGCCATCACACATTCACTGGCATCTCACTCATTGCCAGCTCAAAGGACATCACCACTCACTCTCTCACACACACCCTCACATCTCTATCTGGCTTCATCTCTGGAGATCGCCTGCTCATCCCATCCATGGCTTCACTCAGCACACAAACACCTGGTATCCTCCTCATTTGGCCTGGCATGCACCTTGCTCACACTCTCTCCATTTGTCTTTATGCAGGACAAGACTCTGCACAATAAAAAGAGGCCCTAGACAGGGGGTGGAGTGCCGGACATCAAAGTCCTCACTCTCTTCAAAGATTGCGTGTTTGAGCTGGCGGGAGAGGACGTCAACCGTTTCTGCACTGATGGTGCCAAGCATCCAAGTGAGGATCATGCACTAGACCATCTCTCTGGAAACTCAACTGAGTTCACTGTTCTTTATATAGCAGTGGCCATGCACTATTAATCTCCACTTTCTCTCATAGGCACATCTGCTGTGTCACCCTCAGGCAAGACTCCAGTGCCGGCAGTACCTTGGATGAAGACCCTGAGGATAGCACCCTCGAAGATCCGTCACAGCGCTCACCCACACCCTCTACCAGTGCAGCAGCACACACCTCGGTGGGACCTACATGTACAGCAGGCTTGGGTTCACTTGTATGGTGAGCACAGCACACAATTTGTTCCACACCTGGTGGAGGCAGGGACACCCAAGGTTGCCAGCGCTCGGAGGACTGTTGGACGCAAAAGATCTGCTGAGCCCGAGTCAGATGATGAGCCTCTGGACTCGGTCCTCAATCAGTTGTTGGAGCTGCAGTGACAATCATGGGAACATCAGGAAGGGATGACAGCTGCACTCCTCAGATTGCAAGGGACGATGGAGGAGTCCGTCTGTCTTCAGTCCGAGTGATTGTGCTGTCATGGCAACTCACTGAGAGGAGGAGGACCCTGGGACAAACAGTTAGCAGCACCCAGGGGAGAATGCGAGAGGAGGACCCTGAGCCAGGCAGTCAGCAGCACCTAGCACCCAACATCACAGGAGAAACGTAAATTCATTGGTTCGTGAGAAACTGCTGTTAGGGATTGTCATCAAGTAGCTGAGAATTAGAAAAGCACATTCTTTTTAAAAGGGGCTACTTGCATTTAAGTAAGAAACACAAGCAATAGGGAAATAAAGTTAAGTTGAGGCCAGGTAAAATAAAGTTGCATAAATAAACCAAAGTATTTAAAGTTAGCGCAAGGGAAGTAAATTGAAGCCATGACAGGGCAGTTCAGTCGGGTGGAATGTGTGTCCTGTAATATGTGGGAAATTATGGACACTATAAGCGTCCTAGATGACCTCATGTGCAGGAAGTGTCACCAGCTGCAGAACCTTGGACTTGAGCGGCAGCTGGAGTCACTGTGGTGCATTTGCGAGGCTGAGAGCTACATGAATAGCACGTTCAGAGAGGCGGTCACACCACAGCTTAGGACCCTAGAGGCAGAAAGGGAATGAGTGACTACCAGGCAGTCCGAGAAAATTGGGCAGGTAGTGCAGGAGTCCCCTGGGGGCCACTCACCAATCAGTTTTCCGTTTTGGATACCGGTGAAAGCATTGGTTCCTCAGAGGAGTGCAGTCAGAGCCAAGTTTGTGGCACCACAGTCAGCTCTGCTGTACAGAAAGGGAGAAAAAAGAGGGGAAGAGCAGTAGCAATAGGGGATTCATTAGTTAAGGGAACAGACAGGCGTTTCTGTGGCCATAGAAGTGACTCCAGGATGGTATGTTGTCTCCCTGGTGACAGGGTCAAGGATTTCACTGAGTGGCTGCAGGACCTTCTTCTGGGGAAGGGTGATCAACCAGAGGTCATGATCCATGTTGGTACCAATGACTTAGGCAGGAAAGGGGATGAGGTCCTGAAAGCAAACTTTAGGGAGCTAGGAAGGAGATTGAAAAGCAGGAGCTCTCAAGCAATAACCTCAGGATTACTCCCAGTCCCACGTGCGAGTATAAAAATAGGAGAATTGAGCAAATAAATATGTGGCTGGAAAGTTGGTGTAGGAGGGAGGGCATCAGATTTCTGAGGCATTGGGACCGGTTCTGGGGAAGGTGGAACCTGTGCAAGTCAGACCGTCTACACCTGAACAGGACTGGCACAAACATCCTTGCAGGGAGATTTGCTAGTGCTGTTGTGGAGGCGTTTAAACAAGATTGGCAGGGGGTTGGAACCTGAGGGCAAATTCTAAGCAGGGAATGGGAGATGGAGAATTAGTGAGTAACTCTAAAAGACAAAAGCAACACAGGTTAAAAAGTGTACAGCACAGGAATTTGGCAGTGTTAAAAGGTATATATGTAAATGCACAGAGCATAGTAAATGAAGCCAAGGGCATAGATAGACACACGGCAGCATTATTTCATCGCTATAACAGAAACTTGGCTTAAGGAGGGGCAAAAATTGCAGCTCAACATCCCTGGATATAGAATTTTCAGACAGGATAGAGAGGAGGATAAAAAAGGTGGGGGTGTAGCATTATTGGTTAAAGAATCAATTACAGCTGTGAGGAGGGATGATATACTAAATGAAGCATAAAATGAGGCCATATGTGTTGAGCACAGAACTAAAAACGGTGCAGCCACACTGCTAGGAATGTACTATAGACCCCCAAATAGTGAAAGGGAGTTAGAAGAGCAAATATGTAGACAGATTTCCGAGTGCATAAAAAATAAGGCAGTAATCCTCGGGGACTTCAACTACCCTAATATCAATTGGGATACAAACAGTGTGAAGGGCACAAAGGGTGCAAAATTCTTGAACTTCATTCAAGAGAACATTTTTAGCCAGTACGTAACAAGACCAACGAGACGGGGTGCAACTCTGGATTTTGTCTTATGAAATGAAGCTGGGCAAGTGGATGAAGTGGCAGTGGGGGACCATTTTGGAGATGGTGACCATAAAAAAGTTAGATTTAGCAACATTGTGGAAAAGAACAAAGATAGAACAGGAATAAAAGTTCTAAATTGGGGGAAGACAAATTTTACAAAGCTGAGAGGTGAGCTGGCGAGAGTGGACTGGATACAGCTACTAGAAGGAAAAACCGTATCAAATCGGTGGGAAGCATTCAAAGGCGAGATTCTACGGGCACAGTGTAGACATGTCCCCACAAAGAAAAAGGGTGGTACTGCCAAATCTAGAGACCCCTGGTTATCCAGAAGCATACAAGCCAAGATAAAGCAGATAAAGAGAGCTTATGACGGCCACAAAAGACTTAATATTGTAGAAAGCCTAGAGGAGTATAGAAAGTACAGGGGTGAAGTAAAAATGGAAATTAGGAAAGCAAAGAGACGATACAAAAATATTGGCAGGTAAAATCAAAGAAAATCCTAAGATGTTTTACCAGTACATTAAGAACAAGAGAATAACTAAGGAAAAGGTAGGGCCTATCAGAGATGTACATGGTAACTTGTGGGTTGATGCAGAAGATGTGGGCAGGGTTCTCAATGAATATTTTGTCTCTGTCTCCACTAAGGAGAGGGATGATGCAGACATTCTAGTTAAAGAGGAGGAGTGTGAAATATTAGATACAATAAGCATAATGAGAGGGCACGTACTTGAGGGACTGGCATCCTTGAAGGTGGATAAATCACCAGAACCAGATGGATTGTATCCCAGGCTGTTGAAGGAAGCCAGGAAGGAAATAGCAGATGCTCTGAGGATCATTTACCAATCCTCACTAGGTACAGGTGAGGTCCCAGAGGATTGGAGGTCTGCGAATGTTATACCATTATTTAAAAGGGGTGCAAGGGATAGGCCATAAAATTATCGGCCGGTCAATCTGACTTCGGTGCTGGGCAAATTATTGGAAACAATTCTGAGAGACAGGGTAAGCTGTCACTTAGAAAGGCATGGTTTGATCACGGATAGTCAGCATGGTTTTGTTAGGGGAAGATCAGGGCCTGAATTTTCCTGTCGGCCCACTCGCCGACCGGAAAAGGACGTGGGATGACATCGGGAGGAACCCCCGACGTCATCCCGGTCCATATAAATTTTTGGAATGCAGGCGGATGGCGAAATCAGCTGTCCGCCCGCCGACCTGTCAATGGCCAATTGAGGCCATTGACAGAGTAATTAAGATAATTAAAGACCTGCCCGTCCAATTTTAAGGCTGGCGGGCAGGCTAGGAGCCCCAGCGGGCTTCTGATAATACATGAAACCTCATCCACTGCGGATGAGGTTTCATGTCCGTTTTTAAAAACTTTAATACATTTTATGTGATATTTATTAACATGTTCCATCTCGTGTGACATTGTCACATGAGGGGGACATGTTAATAATTTTAATATTTTTCTATTTTTAAAGTTTTCTGGACTGTCAGTAATCTCCCTGAGACAGCACTTTGTCTCAGGGAGCAGTGCGCACTTTCGCTCGCATGTGTGAAAGAGCGCACTTTGACAGCTGGGGATTCCCTCCCCCCCCACCCCCCCCCCCACCCCCCACACAGGAAGCGCACTCAAAATGGCGGCGGGCCCCATTTCGGTGGCGGGGGTCGGCTGTCTGCCCGCCGCCAAGCCGGTGGGGCCCGCATGCCCACAAAGGGCAAAATTCTGCCCCATGTCTTACTAATTTAATAGAATTTTTTGAGGAAGTAACAAGGAGGATTGATTAGGGTAATGTAGTGGATGTCGTCTACATGGATTTCAGTAAGGCATTTGACAAGGTCCCACGGCAGACTGGTCAGGAAAGTGAGATCTCATGGGATACAGGGGAAGGTGGCAGGTTGGATCCAAAAATTTGACTCAGTGAAAGGAAATAAAGGGTAATGGTTGATGGATGTTTTTTGTGAATGGAAAAAGATTTCCAGTGGTGTTCCACAGGGCTCAGTTTTGGGGCCCTTGCTGTTTGTTGTATTCATTAATGATTTAGACTTAATTGTGGGAAGCATGATTGGGAAATTTGCAGATGACACAAAAATTGGCTGTGTGGTTGACAGTGAAAAGGATAGCTGTCGACCCTGGAATGATATCAAAGGTTCGGTTAACTGGATGGAGAATGCCAAATGGAATTCAATCCGGAAAAGTGTGAGGTAATACATTTGGGGAGGGCAAACAAAGCAAGGGAACACTGTGTAAATGGAAAGTTATTGAAAGGGGTTGAGGAAGTGAGAGACCTTGGAGTGCATGTTCACAGGTCCTTGAAGGTGGCAGAACAGGTGGACAGGGTGGTCAAGAAAGCATATGGATTGATTTCCTTTATTGGGTGAGGTATCGAATACAAAAGCAGTGATGTAATGTTTGAACTGTATAAAATGCTGGTTAGGCCACAGCTGGAATTTTGTGTACCGTTCTGGTCACCACATTATGGGAAGGACATAATTGCTCTGGAGAAAGTGCAGAGGAGATTTACAAGAATGTAGCCATGGCATGAAAATTGCAGCAATGAGGAGAGATTGGATAGGTTAGGGTTGTTTTCCCTAGAACAGAGGAAGCTAAGGGGTGACCTAATTGAGGTGTACAAAATTATGAGGGTAGGCAGGAAAGACTTGTTTCCCCTAGCTGAGCGGTCAGTTACCAGGGGGCATAGAGTTAAGGTGATTGGTAGAAGCATTAGAGGGGACATGAGGAAAAACTTTTTCACCCAGAGGGTGGCGGGTCTCTGGAATTCACTGCCTAAGTTGGTGGTTGAGGCTGAAATGCTCAACTCATTTAAAAGGTACCTGGATCTACATCTGAAGTGCTGTAACCTGCAACAGACCAAGTGCTGGAAAGTGGAATTAAAATGAACGGTTAGTTTCCTTTCTCTCTTTTTGGCTGGCGCAGATACAATGGGCTGAATAGCCTTTTTCTGCACCATAACTTTTCTATGGTTCTATGGTCAACATTGGCAGGATGACAGCCGCCATGGATACCTTGATCCAGGACATCTGGCCTGCACTGCTGCGCAGCCTGAACTCCATCACTGACGCTATAATTGGCCTCCATAAGTGTCAGCACACGAGGAGTGCAGGGCAGCTGGATTGCACTCCAACTTCCCTTTCCTCTCAAGGACTCAGCTAGCGGCCGTCGGCGACCCATGGGGAGGAGGGCCAGCAGTTCAAAAACCTGGGGCCATCCAGCCTGGTGACTCTGGGAATGCCCGGCCAATCCAACTCCCCTCTTCCTGCGACCCCATCAGTTCTAGCTCCACAGGTCGAGGATGGTGCACCTGCCCCACAGCAGGAGACCCAAAGCAGGCTCCCCAGAGGACACCCGCCAAGGTCATCACAGACAAGGTGTAGCAGTCAGCAGGCTGCCTCCGCCTCCGCTGTGGATATCAGGGCAGTACCTAGATGTAGCGGCAGGGTTAGGGAGGTTAAGAAAATTTTGTTTCACGGCGTGGGCACAGGCGTTAATCACTTGTACACAATGTTGACTATTATAAATAAACTCCCAACAATGGCACCCTGTCTATTATGGCTCCTTGTTACAAAGAGCAGTGTTCATGTCAGTCTGAAATGAAGGCTTGGTCCCTGCACAAGATAAAGGCAGGTGTCTCAGTCCAGAGCCTCCTCCCTGTGCATTGTGGAACCTTCCCAGCACACCGATGGTGCGCCTTCACAGTCACTGGTCACATCAGTCTTGCCTGCACCTCAATCGGGCTTATCATTGGTGGCAGAATGTCCTGGGCTGGTGGCACAGAAATCCATCATTTCCTCTGAGTGCTCTCAGCACCTCATCAGCATCTTTGCCCGGTGATAATATGCTCCTGAAGGTTTCAGCTCACAAAGGATGCCATTGGATCAGAAGAGGGTAAAGTTTCCCTGCTGCATCTCCATGATCTGACCCTGTTCACAGAGGTGCAAGTGAGCTTCCATCAGACAGGAGTCAGACATTTACATAAGCTATGTGAGGATCTATGGAGCATCCCCACTGCATGTCATCATCATCCTCCTGGAATGTAGGGACTATGGGCATTCGTTTCATCTCCATGACAGTAGCCTTATCACAGAGGGTATGTGTGCTGCCATCAGCCAGACAGGAGTCATATGTTCACAGGTGCAATGTGAGGCTCTATGGTGTGTCCTCACTGCATGTTGTCATCATCCTCCACGAATCTAATGGCTATGAGGGCCTCCACAACGCGTCTGTCTTGTCTGGACAACGTGATGGCTTCATCACCATCATTCTCGTCTTCGAGGATCTCATCACCCTCAACCCCATTGATGTCCTCCTCATCGGAGGAGACGTGCAGCTCCTGCACCGCCTCCTCAGGCAGCTCCTCCCCTTGTTGCAGTGCCAGGTTGTGAAGGATACAGCAGATGATGACAATGCGTGACACCATATGTGAACCTGATTGCAGGGCTCCACCAGACTGGTCCAGGCACTGTGACCTCATTTTCAACATCCCAATGGTTTGCTCCACCAAAGTGCGAGTTGCAGCATGAGCCTCGTTGTACCTTCTCTCTGCTGCACCCTGAGGACACAGCATGGGCATCGTCAGCCACGTCCTCTGTAGGTAGCCTGTATTCCCGAGCAGCCAACCCTGTAGCCTCTGAGGAGATCCCTGAGAATGTAGGAGTCGTGGACCCGCCCTGGGAATTATGAGCAAACCAGCTGAGCTGATCTGCATAAATCCCACTACTCTTGCTTCCTGTTTTTTCTGATCCTGGGCAAAATGCACAAAGTTGTGTGTCTTCACGAATATGGCGTCCGTGACCTCCTGGATGCAATTGTGTGTGGAGGCTTGCGATATCCCGCACAGGTCACCTGTGGAACCCTGGAAGGAACCACTGGTGTACAAATTGAGCGTTATGGTCATTTTCATGGTCACCGGCAGTGGATGCCCTCCAGGTCCCCATGGCGCCAAATCCTGCAGCAGGTTGCATATGTGACCGACCAATACCCTGGACATGTGCAGTCTTTGGCGACTCTGGTGCTTGCTCATCTGCATGAATGACAAGTACCATCTGTAGACCATGGGTCTAGCTAGGCGTCAAAGTGATGGCTCGCTGTGACTCTTCAGCAGTGTGTGCAGGAGCCCCAGCCACTCCTTCTGCTTGAGGGTGCTGCTCCTCCCTCTGCCCAGCCAGACGCCTCTGTTGCTCTCTTCTCTTTCATCTCCGTGTAAGCCATGAGGCATACAGCTAGGCCACCAGGCCTCATGCTCCTGTTGTATTCCTCCTGCAGGATGAAAGAAAGATGGATGTATTAGCATTGGTCTCCTAGGAACCTCCCACGGTTATGTGTGTGGCTCCAGCTCCTCCTCAACGTAGACCAGAGAATGCTGGCCACCACTCGGATGGCCAGAGTTTAGTGCGCTGCATGGCTGTCCGAAACCTCACCAACCTCCACCCCACTCCACCTGACCGATTGGCAGCAGCTTCGCCCACTGGACTGTATGCTGTGCTCCCAGCTCAGTTCCAGGCATTCTCTGCAAGGCTGCGATGTTAGTTTGAACCATGGGGGAGACTGGTCCAATCCTGAATGAAGGCTGTGAGTGCCTCTACCAGTGACTACTCCATGGTCAGCTTTTGCAAGGAGATTGTGCAACTTGCCCAGTCATAAGAAATAGGAGCAGGAGTTGGCATTTGGCCCCTCAAGCCTGCCCTGCCATTCAATAGGATCATGGCTGATCTGTCCCAGGCCTCAACTCCTCTTTCATGCCAGCTCCTCATAGCCCTCAACTTACCAATATTTCAAAAATCTATCTGCCTCCTCTGTAAATACTTTCAGTGATCTAGCCTCCACAACTCTCTGGGGTCGAGAATTCCAGGCATTCACTAACCTCTGAGAGAAGAAATTCCTTCACATCTCGGTTTTAAATGAGTGTCCCTTTAGTCTGTAACAATGCCCCCTAGTTTCGAGATTTCCCCACTAGTGGAAACATCTTCTCAACATCTGCCCTGTCAAACCCCTTCAGAATCTTGTACATTTCAATAAGATCACCCCTCATTCTTCTGAACTCTAATGAATAAAGGCCTAACCTGTTTAGCCGTTCTTGATAAGCCAACCCCTTTATCCCAGGAATCAGCCTAGTGAATCACTTTTGAACTGCCTCCAATGCCAGTATATCCTTTCTTAAATAAGAGGACCAAAACTGTACACAGTGCTCCAGGTGAGGCCTCACCAACACACTATACAGTTGTAACAAGATTTTTAAACTCCAACCCTCTAGCAATACAGGCCAAAATTCCATTTCCCTTCTTAATTACTTGATGCACCGGCATGCTAACTTTTTGTGTTTCATGCACAAGAACACCCAGATCCCTTTATGCTGCACTTTTTTAGAGTCTCTCTCCATTTAAATAATAGTCTGCCATTTGATTCTTCTGACCAAAGTACATGACCTCACACTTTCCTACATTAAACTCCATCTGCCAAGTTTTTGCCCACTCACTCAACCTATCTATGCCCCCTTGCAGATTCCTTATGTCCTCATCACAACATACTCTCCCACCTATTTTTGTATCGTCAACGAATTTGGATACATTACACTCTGCCCTCTCCTCCAAGTCATTAATATAGATGGTAAATAATTGAGGCCCTAGGACTGATCCTTGTGGCACTCCACTAGTTACATCTTTGCAACCTGAAAAAGACCCATTAATCCCGACTCTCTGTCTTCTGTGTGTTAACCAATCCTCAATCCTTGCTAATACATTACCCCCAATACCATGAGCTCCTACCTTGTGCAATAACCTTTTATGCAGCACCTTATTGAATGCCTTCTGGAAATCCAAATACACTACATCTACCCCTTTATCAACTCTGCTTGTTATATCCTCAAAGAACTGTAGCAAATTTGTCAAACATGAATTCCCTTTCACAAAACCATGCTGACTCTGTTTGATTGTGTTAAGCTTTTCTAAATGTCCTGCTATTTCTCCCTTAAGAATGGACTCTAGCATTTTCCCAACAACAGATGTTAGGCTGACTGACCTGTAGTTTCCTGCTTTTTGTCTCCATCCCTTCTTGAAAAGGGGCGTCACATTAGCAGTTTTCCAATCCGCTGGGACCCTCCCGGAATCCAGTGAGTTCTGGAATATTTTGACCAATGCCTCCACTATCTCTGCAGCCACTTCCTTTAAATAAACCCTTGGATGCAGGCCATCAGGTCTTGGTGACTTGTCTGCCTTTCTTTCCATTAGTTTCAAATACTTTGTCCCTCTTGATAGAGACTGTTACAAGATCTTTCCTCCCATTGGCTCCTTGCTTATCTTATATCTTTGGGATGTTTATAGTGTCCTCCACCATGAAGGCCGATGCAAAATATTGGTTTAAATTATCTGCCATTTCCATATTCCTTGTTATTAATTCTCCAGTCACATCCTCCTTAATCTATTTTCCTAGCCTGATTTAGGCAACTTTTTCTTCATGCCTCTGTAATTGCCCTTATTTAAGTTGAGGACACTGGTTTGAGACCTGAGTTGCTCACCCTCAAACTGAATATGAAATTCTACCATGTTGTGATCGCCAACCCCTAGAGGATCCTTAACTACGATATCTCTTATTAATTGCACCTCATTACACATTACTAGATCTAAAATAGCCTGTTCCGGGGTAGGTTCTGCAATGTATTGCTCTAAGAAACAATCCCTGATGCACTCTACAAATTCGTCTTCCATGTTACCCCTGCCAATCTGATTTGTCCAGTCAATATGCAGATTAAAATCACTCATAACAATTGTAGCGCCCTTCTTACACACTTCCATTATTTCCGGATTTATACTTTGTCCTACTGTGAGGCAACTCTTCGGAGGCCTCTAGACGACTCCCACCCGTGACTTCGTCCCCTTGCTATTCCTTATTTCCACCCAAACTGATTCCACATCATGACCTATTGCACCTATATCACTACTCACCACTGCACTGATACCTTCCTTTATTAACAAAGCTACCCCATCTCCTTTTCCTTTTTGCCTATTTTTCCAGAACGTCGAGTACCCTTGAATATTGAGTTCCCAGTGTTGGTCACCCTGCAACCACGTCTCTGTAATAGCTATCAAGTCATATTCATTTATTTCTATTTGTGCCGTCAACTCATCTATATTGTTACAAATGCTGCGTGCATTCAGATAAAGAGCCTTAAGCTTTGACTTATTACCATTATTGCTCATTCTAGTTCTGATTTCTGCTGCATTCTTCTGCTTATATTTTCTGCCCCTTCCTGTCACACTTTGATTATCGTTCACCTGTTCACTACCCTGCACCTCTGCTCTCTCGTTTTTTTTTTGATTTTTTTTTAAGCTTCCCTTCAATTGAACACTCCCCCCACACAGTTCAAATTTGATATAATTAATCTAAGGGGTGTGACTGTCTCCTGAAACACAGTTTCCGGGTAACTCTCCCCCTTCCTGATGTGTCACAGTGTCCGCAGCTCGGACTCCAGCTCATCAACTCTGAGCCGAAGTTCCACGAGCGGCCAACACTTGCTGCAGACATGGTCACCGTGGGTTGCACCGGCATCCACCAGCTCCCACATACTACAGCTGCAAAACACTACCTGCCCAGCCATCTCTATTCTATTTAATTAATTAATTTGGATGTAAAATATTTTAAAAGTGAATTTCTTAACTGTACCCTTCAGGTGTAATAACTTCTCCTGATTTAAACCATTTGTCCAATCTAAAGAGACGCAAAAGAGATACCTACCAAATCACCTGCCTGTTTTCCTTGAATGTCACACTTTGGCTCTGACAGTTAGAAACAAGTCCTCCTCTCGCACTCTCCTCTAGCTGCTGCTGATTTTAAAAAAAATATATACTTTATTCATAAAATATCTGGAAGAACATTACAAAACATTTCAAAATCGCCATCACAAAAAGTACAATCAGATTCAACTTTTACCCATGGATCATGAGGTGCATCAATACAATCAATAAATATTACAATAATTTCAATATGGTCATTACAGACAATCATACAATGGTATTGGAGTTATCAACATACATCATGTTGCACTCTGAGGTGCTTCAATACAATTATAATACAATTAATATTCAATGCATACATTCATTGTGAGCTTTACAGCCCGAGGGGCTCTGAACAGTTCCAACTCCTCGGTGCACTATGGCAGAAAGGTCTTAGATAGTGACCTTTCCCCATTGCGCCTTTGCGGCGGCTGTCCCAAGCTTTAGTGCGTCCCTCAGCACGTGGTCTTGGACTCTGGAATGTGCCCGTCTGCAACACTCAGATGGGGACAACTCTTTGCGCTGAAAGACCAACAAGTTTCGGGCAGACCAAAGAGCGTCTTTCACCGAGTTGATGATCCTCCAGCTGCACTTGATGTTTGTCTCGGTGTGTGTCCCTGGGAACAGCCTGTAGAGCACAGAGTCCTGTGTCACAGAACTGCTCGGGATGAACCTTGACAGAAACTACTGCAGACTTTCTTTGCAAAGGCACAATCCACAAGGAGATGAACAATGGTCTCGTCCCCACCACAGCTACCTCGAGGGCAATGTGCAGAGGGGGTGAGACTCCTGCCGTGTTGGAAGGATCTGACAGGGAGGGCCTTTCTCACCACCAGCCAAGCTTCATCTTGGTGCTTGTTGGAAAGTTCTGGCGATGAGGCCTTCTGCTAAATGACTTTGACAGTCTGCTCAGGGAACCATCCCACAGGATCCACTCTCTCCTTTTCCTGCAGGGCCTCTAGGACGTTACGTGCTGACTACTGCCTGATGGACTTGTGGTCAAAGGTGTTTCTCTGCATAAATTTTTCCACGAGGGACAGGTGGTACGGCACGGGCCAACTACTTGGAGCTTTCCGCGGCAGCATGGCCAGACCCATCCTTCGCAACACCGGGGACAGGTAGAACCTCAGCACGTAGTGACACTTGGTGTTTGCGTACCGAGGGTCTACACACAGCTTGATGCAGCCGCACACAAAGGTGGCCATCAGTATGAGGGCGATGTTGGGCAAATTTTCTCCCCCCTTATCTAGAGGCTTGTACATCGCGTCCCTGCGGACACGATCCATTTTCGACCTCCAGACAAAGCAAAAGATGGCTCGGGTGATCGCTATCACGCAGGAGTCTGGAATGGGCCAGACCTGTGCCACGTACAGCAACAGCGAGAGTGCCTCACACCTGATGACCAGGTTCTTACCCGCAATGGAGAGGGAGCATCGTTCCCACATGCCCAGTTTAATTTGCACCATAGCTCCTTAACTAGCTGCTGCTGACTGCCTGTCCCAGGGTCCTCCTCTCACACTCTACTCTAGGTGCTACGGACTGTCTGTCTCAGGGACCTTTTCTCGCATTCTCCTCCCTGTCCAATTGTTCTGCTGCCTTCTAAAATGCTCATTAATTTGCAGTCTGCGCCCAAGGAAGTGAAAGGCTCAGGAGCATTTGGTGGCACTTTCATGCTTCTACATTGCTTGAGTGGGCAGCTAAGCTATGGGCCCGACTCCAAGCATGTCAATGTCAATGTCAATGCCTGAACTCTCTCAGCTGTGAAAGAACGCTCATTTTATACAAGGTTTCCCTAATGCGTGGCCTCTTACCTCCCCCCCCCCCCCAACATGTGCTTGTGCACTATCATCAGACTGTGCTGCCTTGCCCCCCAACACCTCATCCCAACTGCAGTGCAGCCATTGCCCTTGCATCACACTGTCAGCCAGCCAGAAAAAAGTGACTTGCCTGTGCCCTCGCCTGAATGCGTGGTGCCTCTTCCTTGAAATTGAACGGGTGATCCTTGCTAGTGCTGCGCAACATTAGTTTGCACTCAACTTCGAGTTCCTCTTGATGTTCAGTTCGCCATGTGCACACCTTTTAAATGCTGTTGTGAATCACATCGTTCTGAAGTCACGCCGATACGGGAGGTAAATTCGACGTGGGGAGATGATTCCAGTGGGCAGGCAAGATGATGAAATGCAAATGCATTTAAATTATGTTCCCGACGTTGGCTGGCATGAAAAGCGGCCTGCCTTTGATGGGCGGAGTGGACGGTTGGAACCGACTTTTGACCTTTCCGCCATATTGTCCCCCTCGCCCGCCATGACACCTGCTACCAATGGGGTCGGCGATTTCCCCCTGTGTTTCCAACACGCAAAAATTGAAACTGGAAATTACAATATTTACAGAGATTATTCAACACACAATGCAGTAGATACAATTGTGCCAGGTGGGAATGTGAAATAAGCAGATAATTACTTGCCTGATACACCTCAGATTGTGTTAGGCGGGAGTTGCCAGTGAAGTTAGCGTGCTCTCAGGCTGTCCATTTATTGGAGAGGCGGATATATGCCAGCTGACTCCAATCCGAAAAGCTAATCATGATAAATCAATAGTTGAGGAATGTCCTTTGACATGTAAAATATGCTTTGCATAATCTTTGTTGAGCTGTTTTGACTGAGTTTTGCGCATTCCCAAGCTGGATTAACAAAATATTTGCTGCTATGCCCTTTCTGTGACAATCTCAATGCTTGTGAAGCAGGAACTGCAGCATTAAAACAGGATCCTGATTACTTGTTCTTGCTTCAATGACGTTAATGGATTTGGATTATATAGAAACTTTGGAAGCAAGCTGTCATGCATCCACTATCTTGCTTGGTAGAGTTTATTCTGCAAAGTAAAGGGTTTGTGGAAAAGTTAAGATTTGCCTTTAAGTTACTTTTATAATGTTTAACATTTAGTGATGTTTGCCAAAACAAAATTCCTGGTGAAATCTGACTTTTCCTTTTGGAGATAAATTGTCAGTGTATGGTGAAGTGAAACCTTGGCCCTAGTGGCTTTTGTAACTTTTTTATTTGTAAATTGAAAAGTACGTTGAAAAACTTAACAAATATTTATATTCTGTTGACCAGTGGAAAAAAGGCAAGAAGAAGAATTCTGGAAAAAAAATAAACCACAAGAGAATGGAGAAGGTAAACTAAATGGAACCTGACCTTCATCCTTAGTTTAAGGAATTGACCTAAAGGCCTCGTGGTATTGGAGTAAAGTGCTCTTTTGCTGTTGCCTTAGAACAGCTTGATTTGTTTGCAGAGGGGATTGATAAAGGTAGCCATTGGTGGTGAGGAAAACTTGAAGCTGGTATGATTCTAATAGTGTATTTTGGGAGCTTAAAATGTGCAGCTTTTGTCACCCATCCTAACTCTACCTTTGCTTCAAATTATTCATCTTTACTTCAAATTATTCATCTTTTTAGGCCCCCATGTCATTCATTGTCCCTTAGTTGAGAACAACATTACTCACCAGCACCTTTCTGCTGCTGAATACGAGGAGACACAAACAGTTAACTTGGGTTGATTTCTCTTACTAATTACCTTCCTTCCCAGTGAGGAATCCTCTTGTATGAAGTCGAAAACTTCCTCCTTTCAGAGACCAATGATCAGGGCTTGAATGTGTACAACCACTTCAGAATTATTTTAGAAATAAGCCAACTGCATTCCAAAACCAAAGAGCACAAGAAATTCCTTTCAGTAATATTTTTGGTACTTTGATTCAGCTAGGTGGCTTACATTCAGGAATGCCTGGTGAGATGCAAGATCTTATTGGTAGTGTTAGAAGAAAGCATTAATTCAAGCCTGGTTCATTTTGCCAGTTGGAAAGAACACTGCAGTTGAATCATCTTCATTCAGTTTTTTGTGTATCTATTAGTGGTCAGTGGCAAAGATACAAGAGCAGATCATCCACCTGCTTGTTCAGATGAGGCATAGTAGACACATGGTGAAGACTAATATAGCCTGTCCCTATGTGAGTGTTTCTATTCCCCACATCATGGGTGGAATTTTAACTGTGATGCGTTGTTCCCAACGGCAGAACAGGAAGTGGATGCCACTTGCTTTTTTGCTGGTTCCCACGCGATTGCAATTAAAATTTAAAGCGCTGGCTGCAATTACACAGCGGAGCAAGCTTTTCAGTGGTGAAATCCACCATCAGCTGACAATGTAGCAGGTACGGGTGGGCTCTAAAAGAGCCTCCTGGACAAACAGGGAGGAAATTTATTATGGCAACGGTTTTCCTGCCCTACTCCATTGCATTTAACTTAAAATTAACTTATAGAGAGTATAGAGATGGCATAGGTGGCTTACAAATTTAAATTTCACTTGTAAATATTTGACATTCGATTGGCTTCACTTTATTCATGTGTGCATCATTGTTATTTGTTGAGATTAACTTGGTCAGAGTGCTAAGTATACTGCTATGCCTCATGATTGGCATGCATTGATGGTTATAAGGGAGTTAAGTACATTTCCTTTACTGTGGAAGAAACTATGCTGTGTTTTTGCATTCTTTCTTTATTGCATGATCACATTAGTGTCCACTGTTGTACTTACCACTCTGGGACATGGCTGAATTTACAGGCTCAGCTGGCCCTCTTTTCAATGCATTGTGAAGGACATTGCCCAACACCACTCTCAGCAAGGATGATTGAAATATTGGAGGTGAACTCAAAGCTCTGAGATGGACCCGCATATGGACAGTACTGACGTCACCCTTTAGGCCCCTCATTTTCTTACCTTGACTGACCACCCACCACACATACCCCCCACCACATGCCGGATGCCAGGCCCTTTCCACTTCACTCCTTCATGCCCCCAATCCCATCCTCTGTCCTCCCCCGGATCCCTCTTCCACTCCTCCATTCCCCTGACCCCATTCCACAAGTCCGGCACCACCTCAGCAATGTCTCACCCTTGCCAGTCCCGAGCCTACATGCAAGCTGCCATTCTCCTGCTCCCCTCCCTGGGTCACAGAGTTCAACAAGGAAAACTGCTGACCTCAGGCATAACTGCACAAAGCCATCTGTTGCACACCACCTTTAAACGAATGTGAACTGGGTGCCAGGAGATTCTCATGCGTTGTTGACTTTACCTTGAAGCTGGGATGTAATCAAAAGAAGTTTTACACAAATGAGTATTCATGGCATGTAAATGTATTATGTATTACAAGTGGGAACGCGCCACAGGACAGCATGAGGCCCAGCATGCCACAAACACACTGCTGACTTAATCTCTATATCTCAAATTGCCATCGGGAAATTGAAATTTCAGTCCTCGTCTAATTCATCCACCCCTCACACCATGTTTCCCGTTCTTGCAGGCTTGATAAAAACCCCTCCACCCTCTGTGATATGTTTAAATGAGATTGCCAAATTAGTGTTTATTTATAAAAAAATAGTTTTATTTATGATCATCCAGAAAAAGTCTTGTGCTCTCATTTTAAAGAACGCTAGGGAAGGGGGCTTCCATAAAGATGAAAAATTTGCACAAAATAATTGATTCTTTAGCAACTTTATAAGAAATCAGGAGATCCTGCCCAACTACACAGAAAACCAGTGTAAATTGTCAGTATTACAGGCAACAGTAAGTTATTTCGCACAAATAGCTTTTAATGCAACACAAAATGCTATTATCTCCCCTTCCTGTAACATTTACTGTGCTAAGAAATGACCAAAGATTAGAGAGCAGGAGTAGACAATTCTACCAGTAACTAATACAATTTTCTTCCAATCTTACTGTTTGCAGCTAATTAACCTTGGTCACCAAACTTTCAGTTGTATAGGGCTCTTTATCATTTAAATTGTTGGAAGTTGGACACAGTAATTTACCAAAAACTGTAACATGATTATGGAAAATAAAGAAGAACATTTTTTGAAGTAAAATATTAAGCCTCAGAAAATTACTTATGACAGAATTATTGCAACAATTTATGTACTATACATATTTTGAAATAATTGTCTGCGTTTCTGAAAAGATAATGAAGGCCCCAAAGCCAAGAAAGCTAAAGTAGAAGAAGAAGAGGACCAAGAAGATCAAGATTATCACAGAAGTGATCCACAGATTGCCATTTGTCTAGACTGCCTCCGCAACAATGGGCAATCAGGGGATAATACTGTAAAGGTACCAACACATCTTTGCTTTCATTTAAGAGATGCTTAATGAATGGTAAAACAATGTATAATGTATTCAAGAGTGTTAATTAATGCCTTTGAGGGTTACAGTAGAATTTATGCAGAGGTGGTGACAGGGACAAATGGTGCTAAGAAATAGGGGCTTGTCAGAGGACACTGGTTGTGGCTGTCATTTTCCTCCATTCCTAACAACAGTGTTTTTATCTCTCACTGTTTCTTATTTTATTTCTGAAACATCACAGGGATTTAAATGCTTATTGCGTTTAGGATTAGTAATTCTGCCACCTCATTCAGTGATGAGTTGTGAAGATATTCAGAGTCTATGTTTCACCGCATCTTAAATCAGCAAAATCTTGGATATTGGGCATGCTTTTTAATATCCAAGAAGTTTAAATATTCTCAATTCACCCTATTTTTCATGTCAACAATGCTTTCTAGTCTTTACTGTGAAAATTTTCTTAGGATACAAATTCCACTCACTGATGCCACAGATGGAGTCAGTGGGTTATGGGTAGATTTCCCCCTTCATGTTGATTATAGTGACTAGGATCTCAAGATGCCATTGGAGAGCTTGTACATTAATGTCTTTTCCCAGGCTATTGCCATCCAGCAAACCAAATCGGGTAACAAGAAATAACCAGGAGACACTGTTACAGATAATTTCATCTTATTACATTTGGCACTATGGGGACCCTCAATCGAACATAATTCCACTTTACCACTAGCTATTTCTCAACAATTTTTTTCTTTTCATGAATAGCCATTATCAGCTTGTGCTTTTTTTTGTAACGGTTTTTTTGTAACATTATGGTTATTGGAATTTGAAGTTCAGCGTGTGACAAATACAGAAATTGCACTGCAATGCACATTAAGATGCACCTTTGCTGCTAACAGAAATTTTTTGTCATATCTCAACAGGGCTTAATGAAGAAATTTATCCGCTGCTCAACAAGAGTCACAGTGGGAACTATAAAGAAGTTTCTGAGTTTGAAATTAAAACTTCCTAGCACTTGTGAGGTGAGACTTCAAAACATAATCAGTCAAATGTTAACTTATTTGCTCTACCTTATGTGTAGGTGGTAGAGAAAGAAAGTTGAATGAGTAGCAATGCAGTCCATTTATTTCAGATGCCCATTCAATTGATACACACAGATACCCGATGCTCTGACACTGGCTAGAAAATGTCATTCGGCTCCTTAAAAGACAGTTTTTTTTTTTGCAGTCATTTTGTAGCTGCATGTAAGACAGAAGATCACAACTCTTATTTTGTGTGATCAGACCAATGCACCTGAATAGATCTATTCAGATACATTGGCACTATACTTAGACCGTTGTGTCAAATAAAATGAAATATGCCTGAATATAAATTTGTTTTTAGCAGCATCTTCTAGACCTAATGAGATTGAAGTAACTTTGAATTATTGTTTGGCTTAGTGGTGTTTTCTGATTCAACAAAGAAGATTGGAAGGGAATCCACTGTCTGATTCAATCAGCATATCTGTCAGTCTCTGTCAATACTACTCTCAGTTATTCAATGGCATTATTCAAATATATGTATGATTTTGTGCATAGCTGTCTTTAAAGATGGTCCTTCCTCATAACATTTGTCACTGGAGAAGCTGAAGAAAGAAGAAGGTTCATGATGGCAACTCCCTGTGAGGTTGCTACAAAGATGAGTTTTTTGACAGATTACTTATACAGTTATCTATTTTTTAACCAATCAGGAAAAGGGTGTTAGAGGTACTTTGAAACTATACCCCTAGTTTTCATCTTCCTGCAAAAACTAAGAATAGCAAAACAACAACTTGAAGCTGCAGTTATAAAGATTCTTATAAGAGTAAAACTGAATAAACAGTTTGGGTGGAAGAAGAGTCACACAGACTCGAAACGTTAACTCTGTTTATCTCTCAACAGACGCTGCCAGACCTGCTGAGTTTTTCCAGCATTTTCTGTTTTTATTTCAGATTTCCAGCATCCGCAGTATTTTGCTTTTATATTTAAATTTATGGGCTAGATTTCACTTGCCTCTAACATTCAGTTTTTGGGGATATAGCATGGTGCAGCAGAAAAAGTAGGACAGTGTTCCTACCAGCGAATCCCCATCCCTAAATCTGCTCTTTTGCATTTTCTGCTTCCCCCTCCCTCCACCTAGTTGGAATAGTCTAGCAATTAGAGCCAGATCTTTTAGGAGTGAAATTGGAAACGCTTCCACAAGCAAAGGGTGGTAGAAGTTTGGGTAGTCTGAGATTGATAGATTTTTTTTAATCCAAAGATATGAAGAGATATGGGGCAAAAACCAGGTATGGAGTTAGGTCACAGATCAGCCAAGATCTCATTAAATGGCAGAATAGGCTCGATGGACTAAATGGCCTGTTCTTTTGTTCCTATGTAATATTGAACACCTGCCCACCACTTAAATGCTTCTGCCACAGTTAAGTGATACAGAGGCTAAAGCTAGGAAAAGTAGCCAACTTACCTGCTTTCTGCCAGAGTAGCAAGAGAATGGGATAGCCACACTGACTGATGTACTGGAGGGAAAGGGAAAAAATAACTGAAGAAGAGAGAGGGATGACCTGGTTATTGCCACCCCTCCCTGTATTCTGCCCTCCTAATACCATGAGTTACGCAGAGACCATTTTATCTTCTTTGTAGCATTGAGTAATCGGCTCAGCAGTGGCAGGCTCCCTCTGCAAGGCAGCAGGACCATTAGGAACTTGCACTGCTTACCTAATTGAGCCTGACCCAGGAAAATGAGTTGAAGTTATAATGGGGTCAAGGCTGACTGGGTGGAAGTCCCACCCAGACGCAATTCAGGCAGTGATATCACCCCAGCGGAAAAAAATATCTCTTTGTCTCAGCTGGGAAAAATATTTAAAGCAGAGGAAGATACAAGGCTGCGAGGAGATAGCAGAATTGTGTTTTCAATTTCCCTTGCCAAGAGTCAGTACAAACATAATGAACTGAAAGCTAAAAGCTACTGCGGATGCTGGAAATCCAAAACAAAAACAGAATTACCTGGAAAAACTCAGCAGGTCTGGCAGCATCGGTGGAGAAGAAATCAGTTAACGTTTCGAGTCTTCATGACCCTTCGACAGAGGTCATGAAGACTCGAAACGTTAACTGATTTCTTCTCCACCGATGCTGCCAGGCCTGCTGAGTTTTTCCAGGTAATTCTGTTTTTGTTTATAATGGACTGAATACCTCCTTCTGTGCTAGAAACTTCTATAATTTTATGGATGTCAAGTGGTAAACTCCAGAGTTAAATCACTGTGCCTGTATATTCCAGAGTTACACGAATGCGCCTGCGATAGTGGTATCAATTTTGTGGATGAACCTTTCTAATTCCCAAGGATGAGATACATACCTTCAATTGTCCTGCGTCACTAGAACAGAAACATTTATATAATGGTTTGGCTGTCACTACCTTGGTTCTCTTCCAGTCATCATACTACCTAAATATTATTAAAAATGTTGTGTATAATGTGTGCTTCCTGTCCACAAACTTTGCATTATGGCATGATTTGGATCCATTTCAACACTAAAAGTTCATATTTTATAAACTTATTGAAACACCTAAGCATTTTACTGACAGTTTTTTGATGAACCACTGAAAATGCTTTTTGAAAAAAAAATCGGCCATCATTTTTTCCTCAGTAATTTAAATTCGCTGTATAAAGCAATGTTTTAAATGAAAATTTTAAAATGACAAACCATACAATAACATGGTACAATTTACCCACTAAATTGTCTTTTTTGCCTTTAAATACCTCCACATGTGTTCATACTGGAAGATCAAAGTCTCTCCCAAAAGTTTGGACTCAGACTTGATATTTTTTGCCCAGATCAGAGGGCAGATCTGAGCACGTGCAGTGCCCATGGAAATTCATAAAAATTACATTTAAAAATTAATATTATGTTCATAAAACAGCAAATGTAAAGTGAAATTTTACTTGTCAGGAAATTTTATTTGTCAGAAACATGAGCTACTTTGTCCCTTTTGGCAGTCGAAAAACACTCAATTTTTTCCTTTTACGAGGCACTTTGGGATGCGCTCTGATGTTTCTTTCTCTAAGGCTGGTTAAAATTACACAGTAGGTCTTTTTCCTTGATTGTTGTACCTGTGCTCCAGGGAAAATTGTTATAATTGGAAAGATTTTCTAAGTTATACATTATTTAGTAGGAAACCTCTGACTTGCTAACCTTGAAATAGGAAATATTTGCCAACAAAGTACTTTGGTTCAAAACATCCTTTCTAGAATTTATGGGTACAACAGGCAAAGAGAAAAGTTTTCTCAGTATTAACTAGCCCTGTTCAAAAAAGTCATGACACATCTAAAAAAAGTACCAAATTACACAGAGGATGCAAAGTGAAAGGGTCAGTTAGAGCATCTGAAGAGAGTGAAACATAAACTGAGCAAAATATTTAATATGCAACACCCAAAAGGCACACAATCAAATTAAAAATGTAATGTTTTGTATCTTAGCATATTTTCCAGCCATGTTTACATGTACATTAATAAAATTGCATATTGGCTCTTAACTCTTATTGCAGTTCTTAAAACCCAAAAATCTCTGGTGCATTTCCTAAGATTGTCCAGGTAGGAAGTATTAGTGTGGTGGAATTAAACATGAGCTGGAAATTTCCCCAAGTTGGTCCTATTTCATCGCCATAACTTCACTGGGAGTTTGATAGAAACCGTGTTCATTGGATGTTACAGCATTGGAGTGAGAGCAGCTCTGAGGAAGCTTTGATCATTATTTACACCTTTGCCATCCAATTTAAAAGTAAAGAACAGTCAGGTGAACAATTAATTTGATGCAAAATAAAGCCTTCTATTATGAACCTGGCAATACCTTTACTTAACTGCAACTTCAATCGCAACAGAATGACTTCAAGCACCAGTAACGCTAAGGCCATTTGTCATATCCCACTCAACTTGGCAATGATTCAATCTAGTTACCAAGACCAAAGGTCCTTTTAACGGCACCTTGCAAACCTGTGACCTCTACCACCTAGCAGAATAAAGGTAGCTAGTGCATGGATTCACCTGCATGTTCTCACCCAAGCATACACCATTCTGACTTGGAGCTATAAAGACATTCCTTAACTGGTGCTGAGTCTAAATCTTGGAACGTCTTCCCTAACAGCACTCTGGGTTTACCAGACAACATGGACTGCAGCAATTCAAGAAAGTAGCTCACCATTGCCTTCTTAAGGGCAATAAGTGCTGGCCTTGCTAGTAATGCTCACATCCCATGAACAACCAAAAGAAAAACTCCCAGATCTGTGTGGCTCTGTATCACTGCACAGTACATTGACCTTTGACTTGAGCTATTAGGGGAGATGTAGCGATAAGCAGTTTTTAAACCATGTGTTTTTTAATGGAGAAACAAAATATTAAGCAGAAACAACTTCTAAAAAAGCAACAGTGACTACAGGAAAGTATCATTTCTTTTATTCATTCATGGGATGTGGGTGTCTCTGGCTAGGCCAGAATTTATTGCCCATCCTTTATTGCCCTTGAGGAGGTGGTGATGAGCTGTCTTCTTGACATGCAGTCCATGTGGTGTAGGTACACCGACAATGCTGTTAGGGAGGGAGCTCCAGGATTTTGACTCAGTGACAGTGATATATTTCCAATGTGGCTTGGAGGTTAACTTCCAGGTGGTGGTGTTCCCATGTGTCTGCTGCCCTTGTCCTTCACTGGACTGGACTGGTCAGGTGCCTGGAACAGTGGAAAATAGGATTCAATCCCCAGAAATATGAGGTAATGCCTTTGGCAAGGGCAAACAAGGCAAGTGAATACAAATTAAATGGAGGGATCACGTGTGGAGGAACAGCGGGACCTTGATATGCGTGTCCACCGGCCCCTGAAGGTAGCAGGACAGGTAGATTTTTTTTTCATTCACAGGATGTGGGCTTCGCTGGCTGGGCCCATCCCTAGAAGGTGGTAATGAGCTGCCTTCTTGAACCGCTGCAGCCCATGTGGTGTAGGTACACCCACAGTGCTGTTAGAAAGGGAGTTCCAGGATTTTGACCCAGTGACAGTGAAGGAACGGCGATATATTTCCAAGTCAGGATGGTGAGTGACTTGGAGGGGAACTTCCAGGTGGTAGTGTTTCCATCTATCTGCTGCCCTTGTCCTTCTAGGTGGTAGTGGACATGGGTTTGGAAGGTGCTGCTGAAGGAGCCTTGGTGAATTTCTGCAGTGCATCTTGTAGATGGTACACACTGCTGCTACTGTGCATCGGTGGTGGAGGGAGTGAATGTTCGTGGTTGTGGTGCCAATCAAGCGGATTGCTTCATCCTGGACGGTGTCCAGCTTCTTCAGTGTTGTAGGAGCTGCACTCATCCAGACAAGTGGGGAGTATTCCAGCACATTGCTGACCTGTGCCTTGTAGATGGTGGACAGGCTTTGGGGAGTCAGGAGGTGAGTTACTCACCACAGAATTCCTAACCTCTGACCTGCTCTTGTAGCCACAGCACTTATATGGCTAGTCCAGTTCAGTTTCGGTGAATGGTAACCCGCACGATGTTGATAGTGGGGAATTCAGTGATGGTAATGCCATTGAACATCAAGGGGCAATGGGTGGATTCTCTCTTGTTGGAGATGGTCATTGCCTGACACTTGTGTGGCGCGAATGTTACTTGCCACTTGTCAGCCCAAGCCCGGATATTGCCCAAGTCTTGCTGCATTTGGACATGGACTGCTTCAATATCTGAGGAGTCGCGAATGGTGCTGAACATTGTCAAGTCATCAGCGAACATCCTCATTTCTGACCTTATGATGGAAGGAAGGACATTGATGAAGCAGCTGAAGGTGGTTGGACCTAGGACACTACCCTGAGGAACTCCTGCAGTGATGTCCTGGAGCAGAGATGACTGATCTCCAACAACCACAACCATCTCCCTTTGTGCTAGCTATGACTCTAACCAGTGGAGAGTTTTCCCCCTGATCCCCATTGACTCCAGTTTTGCTAGGGCTCCTTGATGCCACACTCAGTCAAATGCTGACTTGATGTCAAGGGCAGTCACTTTCACCTCACCTCGGGAGTTCAGCTCTTTTGTCCATGTTTGAACCAAGGCTGTAACAGGAGCTGAGTGGACCTGGCGGAACCCAAACTGGGCATCAGTGAGCAGGTTGTTGCTAAGCAAGTGCTTCTTGATAGCACTGTTGATCACCCGTTCCATTACTTTACTGATGATGGAGAGTAGACTGACAGGGCTGTAATTGGCCAGGTTGGATTTGTCCTGCTTTTTGTGTACAGGACATACCTGGACAATTTTCCACATAGCCAGGTAGATGCCAGTGTTGTAGCTGTACTGGAACAGCTTGGCTAGGGGCGCGGAAAGTTCTGGAGCACAAGATAGATAAAGCAGTTAAGAAGCCATAAGGGATATTTTCCTTTAATGACCCTGACGCAGAATATGGGAGCAGGTAGGTTATGCTAGAACTTTATAAAACACTAGTTAGGCTGCAACTAGAGTACTGCATCTTATTCTAGTTACAGGAAGGATGCCATTGCATTAGAAAGGGTACAAAGCAGATTTACGAGGTTGATGACAATTGTGAAGAACTTCAGCTATGTAGAAAGATTGGATCTTCTGGGATTGTTTTGTTTGGAGCAGAGGAGGCTGAAGGGAGATTTAATTGAACTGTACAAAATTATGTGGGGCCTAGGTTGAGTGGATAGGAAGGACCTGTTTCCCTTAGCAGAGATGGGGCTTAGGCTTAAAGTAATTGGTAGAAGTATTAGAGTGGGACTGAGGAGAATTTTTTTTACCCAGAGGGTGATGGACATCTGGAACTGATTGCCTGAAAGGATGGTAGAGAAAGAAACCATCGTCACATTTAAAATGTACTTGGATATGCACTTCAAATGTTGTAACTTACAAGGCTAAGGACTAAGAACTGTAAAGCTGTCTATCTAGCTGTCTTTTGGCCAGCACAGACATGATGGCCCAAATGACCCCCTCCTGTGCTGTAAATTTCTCTAGGCAATGTTTAATTGGGTAATGGGGGCCTGGCTGCCAGCTGGAGAGCCTGCGAGAGCCCCGCATCCCCTCTTTTAGGGAAGACCTGCTGTATTAAGCACCACTCAGGCACTTAGCTGGACAGCAGTGAGCTTTCCCTAAAATCAAGGATCCCGGGGGCATAAGTCCTGCTCGACAATCAAGAGGCCGGCAGCTCTATTGAAAGGCAGCACCACAAGGGAGATGGTGGCTGCTTCTAATATGATACCCACCTGAGGCCTAGTATCATCGCTGGATCCCAGGCTGCAGGTGGGTGACGGTGGGGGTGGTGGGGTGGGGTGGGGGGTCACGGGTTGGGGGGTTGAAGGGTATGGGCTGGAAGGGTTTGGCAGCAAGAGTATCCAGAAGGAAAAAAACAGCTCGGACCAGTACTCTTATTTCCCAGTTTTTACTGGTGTTTCATTTTACGGTATATAAGACAATTCGGACCAGTATTCTTATTTCCCGTGGTTACTGTTTTTTCCTTCTGGATATGGCAGTGGCTCTCAATGCTCACCCCTCTCCTGATGCCACGTCCCTGAACCAGGCACTGAATGTCTGACAACGAGGGACCCCTTCCCCCCACAATGAGCCTGCAAGCAACCCTGCACAGGTTTGCTTGTTGAGCTCCCTGTATGGCGAGCCCCCTACCCGCTGCTGGGTTAATACCAGCCGTGGCGGAATGAGGTGCCCAAGTGGGCATTAATTGCCTACGTAAGAGCCTCAAGTGGTATCATGGAGTGGAAAGGCTGTCCAGGGTCTCCCCACCTCAACCTTAATCAGGATGGAGACTAGAAGATGGCGGGGTCCCCACCTGCCACCTCCTGCCCTTCGCCCCACCTCTACCAACAGATTCCCAATGGAGGAAGGCATTAAATCCCACCCATGATTCTATGACAGGGAGTATATATCTCAGTCTGATTGTTCAAACTCCTTTGCCGTCAATTTCTTTTAGTTGCAATTGAAAAAAGAGGATTAATTTGTGGCCAGGATTGAAGAGGGGCAATTAATTTGTCCATGCAGCTTTCTCTTAACTTAAATTTGATCTTGTTAGGATTGCTTTATGCATGGCTGTGTGTGTTGTATGTATATAAGCATGTTTGTAAAGAGAAACAAAAATAGTATCTTGTGATGAAGTTCTCTGTTTAACAAAAAAACACCCTATTTCTCTGCAAATATCATCCCACAAATGTAACTTGCATTCTCAGAAATTGCAAACTTCATAATTTTGTGCTTTGTTTAGGGGGCAATAGTTAAGGAGAAAAACAAACTTTATCCCCGTTAGAGGAGCCTTAACCCTGTTAAGTGTTTAAAATAAAAATGATTGATTGCTTTTTTCCATAGCTCGATGTTCTATGCAATGGGGAAATTATGGGGAAGGATCATACCATGGAATTCATATATATGACTAGATGGAGACTCAGAGCTGAAAATGTAAGTATGTATAAATAGTTCTCCAATTTTTAAATTTTTAATGACTTTTTTATGTTTCAAAATTAGTTTTTCATCATTGACTGTAGGGAGAAATAAAGGCTGCATCCCACACCTGCAATGTGTACTTATGACAAAGATTCAATATGGCTTAAGTCTATTGAAGCATTGTCTCTGGTTCCTTTTTGCAGCATTTTAAATCTTTCTGAATAAGCAATATTGATATTCAAGCACAAACAATTGTGTACAAGAAAGTGTTGAATCTTTGTCGCCAGGTTTTCTATTAGTAGGTGGCGTGTTTCTTAAAGAATAGGATTCTTGTAATTTTGTGATGTTTCTAACACTGATGTGACACCACTGTCTTATAAATGGCATTGTTATTAACTAGCTATAAGTATAACAGATAAAAATCATGTACAATAAGATTGAAATTATGAAAACTTGAACCTTGGCTCTAAAGTGTATTTGCGGTCTTGATTGAAATTTTTCACAAACTCAGATAGCTGTAATGCAAGGAAAGGGCTTAGGAGCCATCGCTCATATCTCTCTCTCTTCTGCTTCCTAAACTCATTCAAAGGAATTGTAGGACTATTCTGGGCTACCTTCCTAATTTCGTAAAAACTCTATTGAATGCCTCTGTTCTCTCTCTGTTATTCTCCACTAACTCTGACACCTCTTCCTTTTGGTGCTGCAGTGCCACTGTGTCCTACTGCCTTGTAGCAGTGGACACACTTGTTGTGGAAGTGATCTTGCTGGGACCCAAGCATGCATCATTACTTAAGCCCGACCTAAGAAAATGGATCCAATTCAATTGGGATCAAGGCAGCGAGCAGAAATCCCATCTTTACTCACCTCTAACAAGGAAATCTTCCAGATGGAAATCCAATGCAAAGAGTGGAATCTTATGCACTATGAAAGTAATCACTGATTGGAACCATTTCCAAGTCCCAGCCCCAGTAATTGCTGGCAGCATGCCTGCCAGTGTGATCTTACGGGAAGCCCAAACAGAGGGCCTGCAGCATTAGAAGGGCTGCAGCCAACTGGTCAAGGTGGGTGTTGCCACTGTTTTAGGGGCCAACAAGGATGCCTCCATCTTCAGGTGCCCTCGGCTGACATCTCCGTTTAAAAAAAAATAAGCTGTGGTCATGCCAGACCACCAATGTAGAGGGAAAATCCCTCTACAGGACGGCCTTGGGCCACAGCTGTAACCTGCTGACCCCTTTGGCTCCAGAAGGGGTTAAGTATAGGAGGCTTTGCAAGCAGCCGACAAGCCACTTACAGATAGATACCAGTCAGGCTTTGGCCTCAGTCGGGGGGGCCCGTCCGCTGCTGGAGGATCCCAGCAGCGTCCCTGACCTGCCCACAATTGGATACTTAAATATTGCAATTGGCTACTTGCCACAGCTGGGCGGATAGTCCTCACCCCTTTCAGTATGCCTCCAGAAAGATTGAGAACTCATTGGCCCACTGACCCGATGCCTTCCCATCCTATTTTCCTCCTGATCTCACCTTCAAAGCCGTCTTAGCAGTCCTGGTAAAAATTCTACCCAAAGTCTGAAAATTTCTTGCTAAAATATAAGTATATACAGTGATTTACTATATAGGCTGGCACATTTATTGCACCCAAGAGCGCCTTCAGTGTAAACATTTCTCACAAAGTATTTCAAGCTTGTTGGCCTTTTGCTGATGTTAACTGAAGTTACACTTATTTCTTTTAAATCCTGAGTAACTGAATCAATATATATGGGCATGCACCATGGTTTGTTCTCTCTTCAAGGTCCTTCTGAAGTTGTCACAATAAATACATTTATTTTCCATGCAAAAATAGCTCCGTGCTAGTATGACTAAAAAGAAAAACAAAACCACAAATGCCAAAAATCTGAAGCAAAAACAGAAAATGTTGTAAATATGCAGTGTGTGTGGAGAACACGCAGGTTAATTTCAGATGTGTATCTGCATTAGAAAAATCAGTTACATTTGAAACATTTATCTTCAAGTTTACTAGTCTTACCCTCACAGATGCTAACTGAACAATTATGGATTTCATGCATTCTCTGTTTTAATTTCATTCAAGTTTTCTCATTCTATATTTAATGTCACAAAAGAAGAAATGATCCAATTTGGTTGTATCCTGTTCTTTGTGTGAGATCAATGCTGGGTATAGGGCATTGCTATTACTGCTGGCACCTGTGAGAGAGATCAGCATTAAGGTAAACTTAGAAGACATAGGGTAGAATCTTGTTGAGGCATCAGGGGTCTCGCCTACTGGCTGGGGTGCCGACGAGAGACCTGTGCTGCCTCTTTTGTGGAAGGCCTGCCAAGCCACATGCAATGGTGAGGCCAGCGGTGGGCCTTCCCCTGGAACTAGGTCCCCGGGGACGGATGTCTCGCCTAGCAAGAACTGCCGGCCAGTCAGAGGCTGGCAGCTCACAGAGGAGACTGTGACTGCTGCTGGAAGAACAGCCCGCCAAGTCTCAGGATCGTAGAGCGATCCAGAACAAAATAAGTGATGTGGCTGAGGGTTTGCGGGGTGGGAGCTGCAGGGAGAGGAAGGCAGGGGTGCCAGAAGCAAGGACAAAGGGCAGACTCTCAGCATGTCCCCCCTTCCCAATGTCCAGTCCCTCAATCAGGCAAAGATCAAGGAAACCCCCTTTCCCTTGGAGGTGACAAGCTACCCACAGGATAGCTGTTGTGCAGACCATAAGGCGACAGGCCCGCCAGCAGCTAGGTTAATCCCAGCAGTGGCAGGATGAGGCCCGTAAGTGGCCCTTAATTGGCCACTTAAGAGCCTCAGTTGACAATGGGATGGGAAGGTTGACCATGGGCCATCCTGCCCAGAACTCAATTCAGGCAGAGGCGGGAAGGCGTTGGGGTTCAGATGTGCCACCATCCTACCTAAGTACATGCCCTTCCTGCCTCCAATCTCGCCACCAGCAAGAGCACAAGATTCCACCCATAATAAGTTCTTAGGTTGGGAGCAGGAAGTTACAAGATGACATAGATAAACTGAATGGACAAATCTATGCAGATGGAGTTCAATGTGGGAATGTATGAGTTCATTCACTTTCCATCTTAGAAAGACAAATCAAAGTAGTTCCTTCGTAGTGACAGACTAGGGCAGAATTTTACGCTGATCAGGCGGGTGCGCGCCCAACCTGATCCAGCGTGAAATCGCGCGAGATGACGTCTGTGGGCAGCATTTTTATCAGCTATATTTTCAGGTGATGGATTATGGTGCATGATATTTTTTTTCAGCTTTTAAAACCTTTATTTGGGCATTTTCAGGTCTGCAGCTTCCTGAGGCAGCTGTCTGCCGTCAGGGAGCTTTCTCGCAGCGCTCACCCACGCCCGGAAAAACGTCACCGCCTGCCCTCTTCCTGCCCCCACCCCGGCAGCGCTGAGCGTTTCAGTGCAGGTTTCATGCTGGCTGGCAGTTAATTGGCCAGCCAGCGTGAAACTGCAGTCAGGGGCCGATCATGGTTGGCGGCCTGTTTCTCAACCGCTCCCACCGATCACACGCACCTGTCACAGGTAAAATTCAGGCAACTCTCTCTCTCACACATACACACTCTTTCTGTCTCTCACACACACATGCTCGCTCTCTCTCACACATACACACACACTTTCTCTCACATACACACCCTCTCTCACATAAAGGGCTGAATTTTACAGCCCCATCACGGCATGGGCGAGGTCATAAAATGCAGCGAGCCATTCAAAAATCCATTGACTTTGGTGGGAGTGTAAAATCCCGCCGGTGTAAAATTCTGCCCACGCTCTTTCTCTCTCTAGTGAGCCTCTCAGCAGCAAACACGAGAGAGGAACAGCCTGTGATTGCAGGAGCAGCCCCTTTCAGAATCTTCCACTTCACTTACCAGCATTAAAAAAACTGGCTCCGGATGCCACATTGAGAGGCATGGCAGGGTCTGTGTGTTGGACAAGCCTGATTTAGGAGATAGCACAGAGGTGGAAGTTGCATGTGGTGAGACACTGGACACAAGTGGCCTGCAGTCAGCGCAGAAGGAAAGGATATGGGGGCAGGACAGGGTAGTGAGTGTACCAGCTTCCCAGAGGACAAAGTCACACATGTATTCTGCTGCAGAGGACTGAGATGAACACTTGCGTTGCCATACATCTCAGAGTTGACATGTGATGCCCGCAAAGCACCTTGCACCAAGGGAAAGCCTGCAATTTTCACAAATCCACATACTTGATTTGTCAGCTGGTCTCCCTGCCAATAGAGAATTAAATGAATTTGCCTTTCTTGGAATCCAGAGTCTCATGACCTCCCTGATGCAATAGCGGACTGTAAGCTGGGTGAAATTGTAAATATCGCCTGCACCAGCTAGGAAAAAAAAACGATGGATAGAAATTCATGACCACTGGCAATGTGATCATTGCACTGCTTGAGGTTGCAGTTGTGACTATGGCAGGAGGCAGATTTCAATGAGAATGTCCTTAGTTAAGCAGAAATGCCTCACACAACATTCTCCACTGTGGTTCAGGTAGGAGAATTGCTCTCTGAACACCTTGTGCAATATAGCCTTCTGCTGAAGACCCTTTTCTTTCTCCTTCCTCTTCCAGCAGCTTGTCCTGCTCGTTTTCACTTCTGCTTATTCTCCCTATCATGATTTAGCTAGTGGGAGAATGTATTCTACTGCCCCTATGTATGGAAGACAGTGGTGCAGAATTCTTGAAGTCAGAGAAAAGTCCTCCAACAGGTGCTCATTACTCCCTGTAGGCCTTAACAATTTTAAAGAACTCTGGAAACCACCAAACACCTCTACGATTGCAGCAACAGCCAGTAGAAATAAATCAGCTACTAACTGAGCAAAGTATGTACAACTAAAACATTGTTTTTTCATTTTTGAATTCTGACCTCCCTAAAGGAAAGGTTAACATTCTATTAGCCATTTTGATTATATTTTGTACTTGTGACCTAACCTTTAGTGATCAGTGTACACAGACAACTAGTGGGTGATTTTGTCAGCAGTGTACAGTTCCTGACTGCATAACCAGAAATGTGAGCTACTTAAGCTCTTTTGCTTTTTGCTGGCTCCCACGCTATTACAATTAAAATTTGAAGTGGAATTTGAAGTGCCAGCAGTGTGCGTGGGGAACACGAGGAGGGGGATACTTGTTGTGGATAGTATTGACACCACCCTTTAGACTTCTCATTTTCTTATCTTGACTGACTGCCCCCATCATCCCCCATCACATTTAAAATGCCAGGCTCTTCCTACTTCCTCCTTCATGCTCCAGGAACAAATCCTCTGTCCTTCCCTGGATCCCTCTTCCACTCCTCCATGCCGCTGACCCCACTCCACACTCCCCCTCACCACTGACTCACCCTTGCCAGTCCCAAACCTCTATGCAATCTGCCATTATCCTGCTCCCTTCCCCTGTGCCATAGAGTTAAACAAGGAAAATCGCTGACCTCAGACATAACTACACAGAGCTGACTGGTGCACGCCACCTTTAAACAAACGTGTATCAGATGCCACAAGATTCTCGTGCACCACTGACTTTATGTTCAAGGTAGGATGTAATTTTTAAAAGTTTTACACTAATCAGTATTCGTGGCATGAAAATGTATTACACAGGCCAGGGTGAGGTTCGACACGCCACAAACACGCCACTGACTTTATCTCTGCATCTCAACACCCCCGTTTGAAAATCAAGATTTTGCATCCCACCTAATTCAGTCTTCCCACATGCCACGTTTCCCTCTCTTACAAACTTCCTAAAATCCCTGCTTAAATTCGTTTGCTCCTCCTAGGGCAGAATTTTTAGGTCGGTGGGCAGGTGTGATCGGTAGGCCCAGGATTGGCCAGGGGATATACCGCCGACCACGACAGGCCCCCGACCGCGATTTCACACTGGCTGCCCAATTAACAGCAAGCCAGCATGAAACGCATGCTGAGAAGCTCAGCGCTGCTGGGGTGGGGGTGGGGAGAGGGTGGGCACTGATGTCAAAGTGGGAACGGGCCAGCGCTGACAGAAAGCTCCCTGAAGGCAGAGAGTTACCTCAGGGAGCTGAAGACCTATAAATAAAAGTTTTGAAAAGCAGAAAAAAGATGTCCAAGCATCCATATCAGGCACCTGAAAATATTCATGATGAAAATGCTGTCCACCAATTTTTATTTTTATTTTATTTCATCACGAAAACCTCATCCCGCCCTTGGATGAGGAATGATGAAAAATGCAAAGGCTGCCTGGCCGATTCGACCGTCTGCCAACCATAAAGTTGGACGGGCCACGAAAAATTGGAGACAGTTGTCTTTAACGAGCTCAATTGGCCTCTTAATTGTCAGCGGGCGCGCTTCCGACTTTTGCGCGAGCCCCCTGAGCGAAATATTGCTTGAGTGTGCGATGACATCCGAGCGTTTGCCCAATGTCTTCTCATGTGATTTTACGCCTGATCAGGTCGGGTGCACGCCTGCCCATGGGATGTAAAATTCTGCCCAGTGTGTGTGTGTGAGAGAGAGAGAGAAAGAGGGTGTGTGTGTGAGAGAGAGAGAAAGAGGGTGTGTGTGTGACAGAGTGAGACTGTGTGTATGTCTGTGAGAGTATTTGTGTGTGTCTGGCTCACTCCCCAGTTTCAGGGTTCTCACTCCCCCTCATCCCCACACACCAACACACATTCTCACCACTGTGTGAGTGGGTGTGAGTGTATGAGTGAGCACCCTGAGACTGGGAGTGAGCCAGACACACACTTGACCCCCTCACACACTAATGGTATTCTTTATTAATTACTGTTTTTTTAAATTATCAATTCATTGCTTTGACATTGCTTTATTTTTGCTCAGCAAGTTGATTCTATTCTTCATACCTCAGCTTTTTTTTGAAATTCATGTTTAATGTTGTGCCAAACCTTTTCTTTCAAAAATTTACTCACTGACCCCTTGAGTGAGAAAAAAATGGAAATGTGGTCCCCACGCGAAAAGGTTAGGTAAGCATGCCCTAAATGATGCACTGTGCATAAGCTGGTGGGCGTGAGAGTGAGAATGAGAGGCAGTTTTCCTTCTTTATCACTTCCTGCCCTTCCACCTGTTGCTCTGTACGACAGCCTGGCAAGGTGGCAGGTCTCGGATATCTAAAAGGAGAAAGGCACAAGGGTAGGTGTGGAGTGAAGGAAGTTGGGGAAAGCAGGAAGTGCATGCTTACACTATTTGCAGCTTGTAAATCAGAAGAGACTGAGGGATGAGGGGGATGTGAGGTGTAAGACAGTGTTTTAGAATTTAGGACACCATCATCTTCTCTAATTTTAGTGCCATCTTTGCAATGGCCGCTTTAATGCTAGTGAGTACTATCTCCTCCATGGGGTCATGGACATGCAACCGCACCAGTTACACCCTGCTGCCGCCATAAGTTATGAACCATCTTGTCCTGCAAGAGAAAGGGAAGTGTGCCAGTGAGTGTGGTGCCATGCTTTTGTGAAGGTTGATTAGCTGGCAGTACATGAGATGTGTATGTGAGGCTTGTAGCAGTGCTAATTGTGTGAGGGTGAGATGAAGCTACAATTATGAGATACAAGTCATGATTGATATAGATTCTGGCAGGTGGGTGATGGGGCATGGGTTCATTGAGCATTGTGTAACACTTGGTGGGAGATGGCATTTGAAGATACATTCAGTAACCGTGGCTACTCATGTGAGGTCATTGAACCTTTTGCGCAATGTATCCAGATCTTCTGGGCTTGACTCCTGGCATTGATTGTCACAGTTACCTAGTCCCACTGCCTTTGCAAAGTTTGTCTGGAGGGTCTTCTGGCCCTCTGTGAATAGTGTACATTTCTTCTCTCCACCTCCTACATCATGGCCTCCAGTGTAGCATTAGAATACCTTGGAGCCTGCTCTCTGCCATGTTATGCCATTATTGAATGTTCCTCAGGCCAAAATCACTTTTAGAATGAGATGCAGCACTTCTGCAACCACAATGTACCTCCCTTTAAGAGGGACAGTCTGGCTTTACTTTACGTAGGCTAGCTCTAATTCCTGCTAGCCTCTCATGTTTTTGCATCCCCCCCCTTGCACAGGTGTGTAGTCACTCAATAGCATGCTTGGCACTGGCTGTGTGCTCCAATCATTTAAATTAGCAGGCAGCACAAAGTTTTTGTGCCACCTGTATTGGAAGAAATGGGTGCTGGCTAATCCTGCATCACTATCCCCGCAACCATTTTCAGGCTGTGTCTGATTTTCCCCCCCCATAAACTGTTAAATTGTGTTACATGAGGGCCTTTTATAGGATTGACAGATCCTGATCTTGGCTTCTGTCTCATTCCTGTGGAAATCACAGTGGATAGACTAATTTAACACATGGGCTTCCACCCAGCAAATTGCACTGTGATGAATTAATAGTTATTATATTCAGCGAGTGCTCACATTAAAGTTATAGTACAATAATTTATTTGAATCATTACATCAAACAAGTTTGAGAAGCCTTCAAATTGCTATTTAATGAAATCTGGTAGGGCTATATTTCTACATTTCTGTCCTTTGGAAACAATACAAGTTGCAGTACTCAGTTACAACCCTCTTTATCTGTTTCGATATGGCTGCAGCCTTTGACAGGGTTGACTACGCCATTCTTTTCACCTCTCCTGCACCGTCCTGCTGGGTGGGACTGCCCTCATCTGGTTTCATTTTATCTGTCCATTTGTAGCCAGATAATCATCTGCAATGACGTCTCTCCCTGCTCTTACACGGTTACCTCTCAAGATTCCAAGGCCAGGATTTTATGTACCGCGGGTGCGTGTGTGTGCCCGACCTATCCAGCCACACCCTCGCACGATATCTCACTTTGTGGGCACGCATGGCACTCGGAAGCGTGCCTGCCGACAATTAAGCAGGCAATAAAGCCCATTAAGGAATCAATTGAAAGCGATTTTTTGTGGCCCGTCCAGTTTTACGGTTGGCAGACGGGCCAATGGGCCAGGCGGTCTTTACATTTTTGCTGAAACCTCGATCCAGGGTGGGATGAAATCTCCGTGGGACAATAAAATAAAAAGAGATAGCCGAGGACGTTTTTTTAATGAGGTATGCTTTCAGGCGCTTCATTGTGCCGCATGGACATATTTTGCAGCATTTTGTTGTTTTGTTTATCGTGTGGAGGTCTGCAGCCCCCTACGGCAGCTGACTGCCTTCAGGGAGCTCACGGGAAGCGCTCGCCAGTACCCGTGGTGGAGTTGGCACCCGCCTCTTCCCGGCCCCACTGGCAGTGCTGAGCCTTTCTCAGCGTGCCTTTCGTGATGACTGGCCGTTAATTGGTCGGTCGGGGGCCTATTTCCCGTCTGCTCCCGGGCCCACCAATCACGCATGCCCAACGAGCGCAAAATTCAGGCCCGAGGATTTATCCCTGGCCTCACCTATTTCTCATGTATATGCTTTCTCTCCATACCATTTTCTGAAAACATTATGTCAGGTTACACATGTATGCTGATGACATCTAGCTCTAACTCACCACCACTGGTCTCAATCCCTGCATTGCCTTTGATTTGTCATGCTGCTTGTCCAACGTCCTGTGTTAGATGAGCAGAAATTTCCTCCAGCCATTAAGTCCATTAAGAAGTCAATTGAAAGCGATTTTTCATGGCTCGTCCACTTTTATGGTTGGTGAACGGGCCAATCGGCCAGGCATCCTTTACATTTCTGGTATTCGCTAGTACTGTGGGGGAGGGTTTAAACTAGAGTGGCAGGGGGAAGACTATACCTGTTGTCTTCAATCTCCACCACTAACTCTGTTCTCTAGCCACGAACTTCAACCCTCTCCTTATCACAGTTTAAAGCTGAACCAGACCGTTTGCAACCTTTGCATACTATTTGACCTTAAGATGAGCTTTCGACCCCATGTCCATGCCATCATTATGACCGCCTATTTGCATCTCTGTAACATTGACTGACTCAGCCCCTGTTCATCCCATTTGTTGCTGAAACCCTTATCCTTGCCTTTACTACTTCTAGACGACTATTCCACTGCTCTCCTGCCTCTCCCCTGCCTTGCATATACCTTTAGCCTGAGCACATCCAAAACTCTGGCGAATCCAAACTGCACTAAGTCTTGTTCGTCCATCAACCCTGTGCTTGCTAATCTACATGGACTCCCAGAACAGCAATATCTCAATTTTAAAATTCCCATCTTTGTTTTCAAATTTCTCCATGGTCTTGCCCTTTCCTATCTCTGTAACCTCCTTCAGCCATACAACCAGATGGGGAGACGAATTCAATTGAATTCAATAAAAATCTGGAATTAAACCATTGTCAATTGTTGTAAAAAACCATCTGGTTCATTAATGTCCTTTAGGGAAGGAAATCTGTTGTCCTTACCTGGTCTGGCCTACTTGTGACTCCAGACCCACAGCCTAGCTAGCTACTCAGTTGTAACAAACCGCTACAAAGCCACAAAAAAAAGGAATGAAACCGGACAGACCACCCGGCATCAGCACGACACGACAATGGCAATCGCAGCCCTGTCGACCCTGCAAAGTCCTCCTTACTAACATCTGGGGGCTAGTGACAATATTGGGAGAGCTGTCTCACAGACTAGTCAAGCAACAGCCTGACATTGTCATCCTCATGGAATCATACCTTACAGATAATATCCCAGACTCCACCATCACCATCCTTGGGCAGGACAAACCCAGCAGAAGTGGTGGCACAGTGGTGGGAGGGAGTTGCCCTGGGTATCCTCAACATTGGCCCTGGACCCTGTGAAGTCTCATGGCATCAGGTCAAACATGGGCAAGGAATCCTCCTGCTGATTACCACGTACCGCCCTCCCTCAGCTGGTGAATCAGTGCCCCTCCATTGAGGGTGGCAAAAGCGCAGAATATACTCTGGGTGGGGGACTTCAATGTCCATTACTAAGAGTGGCTCAGTAGCACCACTACTGACCGAGCTGGCCGAGTCCTAAATGACATTGCTGCTAGACTGGGTCTGCGGCAGGTGGTAAGTGAACCAACAAGAGGGAAAAACATACTTGGCCTCATCCTCACCAACCTGCCTGCCGCAGATGCATCTGCCCATGACAGTATTGGTAGAAGTGACCACTGCACAGTTGTTGTGGAGATGAAGTCATAGAGTCATAGAGGTCTGCAGCACAGAAAAAGGCCTTTTGACCCATAGAGTCTGCGCCAGTCAAACAAGTACCTAACAATTCTAATCCCATTTTCCAGCACGAGGCCCATAGCCTTGAATGCCATGGCATCGCAAGTGCTTTATTGTCACTGGAAAGGCCAATAGTTGTTGCCCATCCCTAATTGCCCTTAAGAAGTTGGGGCTGAGCCACCACTGCAGTCCATCAGGTTTGACTTTTCTGTAGTGGTTTGGTACAACTGAGTGTCTTGCTCGGCCGTTTCCAAGGGCAGTTAAGGGTCAACCACATTACTGTGGGTCCAGAGTCACATGTAGGCCAGACCAGGTAAGGGCGGCAGATTTCCTTCCCTAAAGGGCATTGGTGAACCAGATGGATAGAGAATTCCAAAGATTCACAAGCCTCTGAGTGAAGAAATTTCTCCTCATCTCAGTCTGAAATGATCTGAACCTTATCCTGAGACTGTGCCCCCATGTTCTAGATTCCCCAGCCAGGGGAAAACAGCCTCTCAGTGTCTACCCTTTACATCCTGGCACTGGCTGCATGTTGGCTCCACCATTTGCCGATTGACTGTCCAGGACCGACATGGGGTGGATACTCTCTTGATGAATAAGACCCCAGGCTCCCTTCCAGCCAGGGGTCACCGTGAGGAGCAAGAACCTCGACTTTGCCTCCTGTGGCACTGAGGCCAGGTCTGGTGCCCCTCCCCCCGCCCAGGCAGATATCAGGGACCTGCCATTGATCCCCTTGGGATCTAAAAAAATCAGAAGCATTTTCAAAACAAATGCTGCTGCTTCTTTAAATTGATTCACTTTCTTTCCCTTCAGTACCTGCAATCAACAGTTTACCCCCAGAAAGAGAAAAGAAATGGAAAGGGGGAGAAAGGAAAGTATTTTACTCACTGTGTTTTACTCAATGTGAAGTCCCGCCTTCATATTGAGGATACCCTCCATTGTGTTGTGTGGCATTACCACCATGCTAAATGGGATAGATTTCGAACAGATCTAGCAACTCAAGACTGGGCATCCATTAGGCACTGTGGACCATCAGCAGCAGCAGAATTGTGCTCGAACACAATCTGTAACCTCATGGCCCGGCATATCCCCCACTATACCATTACCATCAAGCCAGGAGATCAACCCTGGTTCAAAGAGGAGTACAGGAGGCATACTAGGAGCAGCACCAGGCATAAGCAGCAAGTGATAGACAGAGCTAAGCGATCCCACAACCAATGGATCAGATCTAAGCTCTGCAGTCTTGCCACATCCAGTCGTGAATGGTGGTGGACAATTAAACAACTCACTGGAGGAGGAGGCTCCACCAATATCCCCATCCTCAATGATGGAGGAGCCCAGCACATCAATGCAAAAGATAAGGCTAAAGCATTCGCAACAATCTTCAGCCAGAAGTGCCGAGTGGATGATCACAGATGCCAGCCTTCAGCCAATTCGATTCACTCCACGTGATATCAAGAAACGACTGAAGGCACTGGATACTGCAAAGGCTATGGGCCCTGACAATATTCCGACTTGCCGCGCTCCTAGCCAAGCTGTTCCAGTACAGCCACAACACTTGCATCTGCCCGGCTATGTGGATAATTGCCCCATCAGTCTACTCTCAATTGTCAGTAAAGTAATGGAAGGGGTCATCAACAGTCAAGCAGCACTTGCTTAGCAATAACCTGCTCACTGATGCCCAGTTTGGGTTCCGCCAGAGCCACTCAGCTCCTGACCTCATTGCAGCCTTGGTTCAAAAATGGACAAAAGAGCTGAGTTCCCGAGGTGAGGTGAGAGTGACTGCCTTTGACCTCAAGGCAGTATTTGACCGAGTGTGGCATCAAGGAGCCCCAGCAAAGCTGGAGTCAATGGGAATCAGGGGGAAAACTCTCTGCTGGTTGGAGTCATACCTAGCACAAAGGAAGATGGTTGTGGTTGTTGGAGGTCAGTCATCTCAGCTCTAGGACATCACTGGAGGAGTTCCTCAGGGTAGTGCCCTAGGCACAACCATATTCAGCCTCCTCATCAATGACCTTTCTTCCATCATAAGGTCAGAAGTGGGGATGTTCGCTGATGGTTACACAATGTTCAGCACCATTCACAACTCCTCAGATATTGAAGCAGTCCATTTCCAAATGCAGCAAGACCTGGACAATATCCAGACTTGGGTTGACAAGTGGCAAGTAACATTCGTGCCACACAAGTGTCAGGCAATGACCATCTCCAACAAGAGAGAATCCAACCATTGCACCTTGATGTTCAATGTCATTACCATCACTGAATCCCCCACTATCAACATCCTGGGGGTTACGATTGACCAGAAACTGAACTGGACTAGCCATATAAATACTGTGGCTGCAAGAGCAGGTCAGGGGCGAGGAATCGTGCTATGAGTAACTCACCTCCTGACTCCCCAAAGCCTGTCCACCATCTACAAGGCACAAGTCAGGAATGGAATGGAATACTCCCCATTTGCCTGGATGAGTGCAGCTCCCACATCACTGAAGAAGCTGGACACCATCCAGAACAAAGCAGTCCACTTGATTGGCACCACATCCACGAACATTCACAAGATGCACTGCAGGAATTCACCATGGCTCTTTAGACAGCACCTTCCAGTGAAGCCCACATCCCGTGAATGAATTTTTAAAAACTCCAAGATCTCTCCACTCTTCCAATTCTGAACTTTGTTGTAAAGCGCTTTGAGATGTCTGGTGGTTGTGGAATGCTCCTTCTGTGCGATGTAGGAAGTCAGTGACATTTCCAGTGTCCAAGGTGACCATGTGCGGAGGGAGTGTCTCCAGCTGCAGCTAGTCGAAATCTACATTGTGGAGCTGGAGCTGCGGCTGGAGTCACTGTGGAGCATCTGCAAGGATGAGATCTTTGTGGATGGCATATACAATGAGGTGGTCACACTGCAGGGAAAGAGTGCACAGGCAGAAAGAGAATGTGTGATTGCCAGACAGAGTAAAAGCACTAGGCAGGTAGTGCAGGAGTCCCCTGGGTCGATCTCCATCTCTAACAGATTTTCCTTTTTTGGATTCTGCTGGGGGAGATGGTTTCTCAGGAGAATGCAGCAAGAACCAAGTCCATGGCACCATGAGTGGTTCAGCTGCATGGGAAGGAGAAAAAAAGAGTGGGAGAGCAATTGTGAAAGGGAATTCTATTGTAAGGGAAATAGATAGACATTTCTGCGGCCGCAGACGTGATACCAGGATGGTATGTTGCCTCCCTGGTGCCAGGGTCAAGAATGTCACTGAGTGACTGCAGGACCTCGGAAGGAGGAGGGTGAACAGCCAGAGGTTGTGGTCCATATTGGTACCAACGACATAGGTAAAAAGAGGGATGAGATCCTGAAAGCAGAATATAGGGAACTAAGAAATAAATTACAAAGCTGGACCTCAAAGGTAGTAATCTCACCATTACTCCCAGTGCCACATGCTAGCGAGATCAGGGATAGGAGAATAGACCAGATGAATGTGTGGCTGGAGAGATGGTGTAGGATGGAGGAATTTAGATTCCTGAGACATTGGGGCCGATTCTGGGGAAGATGGGACCTATACAAGCTGGACGGGTTGCACCCCAGCAGGACCAAGACCAATATCCTCGCTGTGGTATTCGCTAGTACTGTGGGAGAGTTTAAACTAGAGTGTCAGGAGGATGGGAACCTGATCAGGAAGACACAAGAGAAGAAACAAAGATGGGAATGAAAGGCGTAAAAGTAGAAAGCAAAAGTGGAAGGCAGAGAAAACAAGGACTAGCAACAAATAGGGCCATTGTACAAAATAAATGTGTAAAAATGTTAAAAAGACAGCCCTAGAGGCACTGTAAGGTAGATGAATTAACAGTGCAAATAGATGTAAACAGGTACGATATGATTGTGCTTACGGAGACATGGCTGCAGGATGACCAAGGCTGGGAACTGAATATCCAAGGGTACTCGATATTTAGGAAGGACAGGCAGAAAGGAAAAGGCGGTGGGGTGGTGTTGTTAGTTAAGGATGAAATCAGTGCAATAGTGAGGGAGGATATTGGCTTAGAAAATCTAGATATATAATCAGTCTGAGTGGATCTAAGAAGCAACAAAGAGTGCAAAACATTGGTAGGCATTGTCTCTAGGCCTCCAAACAATAGCGGTAAGGTAGGGGATGGCATTGAACAGGAAATTAGAGATGCATGTAACAAGGATGCTACAGTAATCATGGGTGACTTTAATCTACATATAGACTGAGCAAACCAAGTCAGCAATAATACTGTGGCTTGAATTCCCAGAGTGCGTACGAGATGGTTTTTTAGACCAGCATGTCAAAGAATCAGCTGGGGAAAAGGATATCCTAGATTTGTATTGTGCAATGCGAAGGGGTTAATTAATAATCTTGTGTGGGGTCCTTTAGGGAACAGTGACCATAACATGATAGGATGCTTCGTTAGGATGGAAAGTGAAGTAGTCCGATCCAAAACTAGGGCCCTAAATCTGAGCAAAGCAAACTACGAAGGTATGAGGTGTGAGTTGGCTAAGGTAGTTCGTGGAACTTCATTAAAAGGCATGACTGTGGATAGACAATGGCGAATATTTAAGGAATGAATGTATGCACTGCAACAGTGATACATCCCTTTCTGGTGCAAAAACACAACACGAAAAGCGGCCCAACCATGGCTATCAAAAGAAATTAAGGATAGTATTAAATACAAAGAGCAGTCATATAAAGCTGCTAGAAAAAGTAGCAAGCCTGAAGGTTGGGAGCAGTTTAGAATTAAGCAAAGGTGGACTATGAGGGGAAAAATAGAGCGTGAGTAAACTTGCAAGGAACATAAAAGCGGAATGTAAAAGCTCCTATAAGTGTATAAAGAGAAAAAGATTAGTGAAGACAAATGTAGGTCCCTTACAGTCCAAAACAGGAGAATTTATAATAGACAATGGTAGAGCAATTAAACAACTGCTTTAGTTCTATCTTCATGGAGGAAGCAACTTCCCAGAAATACTAGGGAACCAAGGGTCTAGTGAGAAGGAGGGATTGATGGGAATTAGTATTACTAAAACAATAGTGCTGGGGAAATTAATGAGACTAAAAGCCGATAAATCCCCAGGACTTGATAATCTACATCCCAGGGTACTAAAGGAGGTGGCCGTGGAAATAGTGGATGCGTTGGTTGTCATCTTCCAAAATTCTGTAGATTCTGGAACAGTCCCAGCAGATTGGAAGGTGGCAAATATAATCCCACTATTTAAAAAAGGAGGGAGAGAGAAATCACAGACTGGTTAACCTAACATCAGTGGTAGGGAAAATGCATGAGTATTATACAGGATGTGCTAACTGGACACTTAGAAAAGATCAGCAGGATTAGACAAAGTCAACATGGATTTATGAAAGGGAAATCATGTTTGACAAATCTACTGGAATTTTTTGAGGACATAATTAGCAGAATAGGTAAGGGAGAACCAGTAGGTGTGGTGTATTTGGATTTTCAGAAAGCTTTTGATAAAATCCCGTCTAAGAGGTTGGTGTGCAAAATTTAAAACACATGGAATTGGGGGTAATATATTGACATGGATTGAGAATTGGTTAGCAGACAAGAAACAGAGAGTAGGAATACATGAGTCTTTTTCGGAGTAGCAGGCAGTAATTAGTGGGGTACCACAGGGATCAGTGCTTGGGCCCCAGCTATTCACAATATATATCAATGATTTGGATGAGGGAAGCAAATGTAATATTTCCAAGTTTGATGACGACACAAAACTTGGTGGGAATGTGAGTGGTGAGGAGAATGTTAAGAGGCTTCAAGGCAATTTAAACAGATTGAGCAAGTGGGCAAATACATGGCAGTTGCAGTATAACGTGGATAAGTGCGAAGTTATCCACCTCGGTAGGAAAAACAGAATGGCAGAGTATTATTTAAATGGTGATAGATTGGGAAATGTTGATGTACAAAGGGACCTGGATATCCTTGTAGGCAAAGCACTAAAAGCAAGCATGTAGGTGCAGCAAGCATTTAAGAAGCCAAATGGCATGTTGGCCTTCATTGCCAGAGGACTTGAGTACAGGTGCAAGGATGTCTTATTGCAGATGTACAGGGCCTTGGTGAGACCACACCTATAGGATTGTGTGCAGTTTTAGTCTCCTTACCTAAGAAAGGATAAACTTGCCATACAGGTAGTGCAGCAAAGGTTCACCAGACTGATCCTGGGATGGCAGGATTGTCGTATGAGGAGAGATTGGGTTGACTAGAACTTTATTCACTGGAGTTTAGAAGAATGAGAGGGGACCTCATTGAAAAGTATAAAGTTCTGACAGGAATGGACAGACTGGATGCAGAGATGATGTTTCCTCTGGCTGGGGCATCGAGAACAAGGGGTCACAGTCTCAGGATACGAGGTAGGTCACTTAGGACTGAGATGAGAAGAAACTTCTTCACTCAGACGGTGGTGAACCTGTGGAATTCTCTACCACAGAGGGCTGTGGAGGCCAAGTCACTGAATATATTTAAGAAGGAAATAGATAGATTCTAAAGGCGCCAAGGGGTATGCAGAGAGTGCGGGAATATGGCGTGAAATAGAGGATCAGCCATGATCACATTGAATGGCAGAGCAGGCTCGAAGGGCTGAATGACTTGCTCCTGCTTCTACGGGCAGAATTTTGCCCTTGGCGTGTAGGCTCGGCGGGGGCGGGCAGGGGCTGTCGGGAAACTGACCACCGCCCGCGATTGGGCCCGGAAGGCAATTTCACACTGGTGGGCCAATTAAGGCCCGCCCAGTGTGAAACACCAGTGGAGGAGTGTGAGCTGGGGGAACGTGACCTTCGCGCATGAGCGCAAGTGCAAATACATAATCTCCCTGAGGCAGCTCTCTGAGAAATGATTTCAGATTAAAAATTAAAGATCTTATAAATGTTATGAAATGTGTCCCCTCATGTGAGTCTGTCACATGAGTCGGGACACGTTTTTAATTCAAGTGTAAAATTTTAATGTGATTTTTATTTGCTTTAGGAAACGTCAACCCGCCCGGGGATGAGGTTCCCTAAAAATGCAAAGAACACATGGCCTTTTCAGCTAAATTTAAATTTAATTAACTTTTTAATGGCCTTAATAGATCTTTTAATTGTTGGCGGGCGTGCTGCCGACTATGGCGCGCGCCTGCTGAGCGAAATATCGTGGGACTGTGCGATAACTGGGTTGCTCGCCCAATGTCATCACACGTCATTTTACGCTCAGCCGGCTTTTGCACCCGAACACCCACCCTGTGTAATTTTCTGCCCTATATTTCTATGTTTGTGAAAAGTTCTACTGAATTGCAAGCCTTTCTTTCTTTAATTCCCTCCCTAAACCTCTCTGCCTCTACTTCTGTTGCCTTTAAGACGCTTCTTCAAACTTGCCTCTTTGTCATACTTTTGGTCACCTGCCTTATGTGGCTCAGTGTCAAGTTTTGTTTGATAACTCTGCTGTGAAATGTCATGGGAGGTTTTACTATGTTAAATGCACTATATAAATGCAAATATTGTTGGAATTCCTGAAAACCATTTGCAATGTCATCAGGTAAACAATGTAGACAGGTAAAACATTAGTGTTTCATGTGATCCCTGTGAATTATCTTTTTAAAACTACACTTTTGTTCCATGATCTTGACAAGATCAGGTTTGGTGAGTGGGGGAGGTCGGGATGCAGAAAGACTTTAGTGCAGTTTTAACTCGACCATGTGCAGCTTCATCTTTTTTTAACAGGATCCCTGCCTAGAGGTCAACGGAAGCACTCTGGAGCAGGCTGCAGGGACAAGTAAGGAGCCTGCAGCTGCTAGTGAGCACATGGTGGGGAGATCTGATCTCCTTCAGCTTCTAAAACAAATGCAATCTCTGATTTCAAGGTGATTTGGGTTGTTTTCATTGGAGCAGAGAAGACTGAGGGGCGACCTGATCGAGGTGTACAAGATTATGAGGGGCATGGACAGGGTGGATAGGGAGCAGCTGTTCCCCTTAGTTGAAGGGTCAGTCACAAGGGGCATAAGTTCAAGGTGAGGGCAGGAGGTTTAGGGGGGATGTGAGGAAAAACTTTTTTACCCAGAGGGTGGTGATGGTCTGGAATGCGCTGCCTGGGAGGGTGGTGGAGGCGGGTTGCCTCACATCATTTAAAAGGTACCTGGATGAGCACTTAGCACGTCATAACATTCAAGGCTATGGGCCAAATGCTGGTAAATGGGATTAGGTAGATAGGTCAGGTGTTTCTCATGTGTCAGTGCAGACTCGATGGGCCGAAGGGCCTCTTCTGCACTGTGATTCTGTGATGAGCATAATCTGCTGATGGTTTGTGATATCACCTTGATCCCTACTCAGTTGAATTACTATTTTATAATTAAATGAGAGACCTACAGTGATGGGTAAGATATGTCACATTTGAATTAGTGGGGGTAAAACGACCTTTCATCAAGAGATTACATCAGCTAGCCAAGTTGCAGATGATGGTGATATTGTATGCCTAATGTGAGATGAGAATGACTGCCCTTGACATCAAAGCAGCATTTGACCACCTGCAGACTTTTGCTAGGAAGCCCTAGCAAAACTGGAGTCAATGAGAATCAGGGGGAAAACTCTTCACTGGTTGGAGTCAGACTTAGCACAAAGGAAGGTGGTTGTGGTTGTTGGAGGCCAATCATCTCAGTTCCAGGACATCACTGCAGGAGTTCATCAGGGTAGTATCCTAGGCCCAACCATCTTCAGCTGCTTCATCAATGACCTTCCTTTGTCATAAGGTCAGAAGCGGGGATGTTCGCTGATGATTGCACAATGTTCAACACCATTTGTGACTCCTCAGATACTGAAGCAGTCCATTATCCAAATGCAGCAAGACCTGGACAATATCCAGGCTTGGGCTGACAAGTTGCAAGTACCATTCGCGTCACACAAGTGACAGGCAATGACCATCTCCAACAAGAGAGAATCTAGCCATCATCCCTTGACATTTAATGGCATTACCATCACTGAATCCACCACTGTCAACATCCTGGGGCTTACCATTGACCAGAAACTGAACTGGACTAGCCATATAAATACTGTGGCTACAATAGGAGGCTGCAAGCTAGGAATCCTGCAGTGAGTAACTCACCTCCTGACTTCCCAAAGCCTGTCCACCATCTACAAGGCACAGGTCAGGAGTGTGGTGGAATACTCTCCACTTGCCTGGATGAGTGCAGCTCCAACAACACTCAAGAAGCTTGACACCATCCAGAACAAAGCAGCCCACTTGATTGGCACCCCATCCACAAACATTCACTCCCTCTACCACCGATGCACAGTGGCAGCAGTGTGTACCATCTACAAGATACACTGCTGGAACTCACTAAGGCTTCTTAGACAGCATTTTCCAAACCCACGACTGCTACCAACTAGAAGGACAAGGGCAGCAGACACATGGAAACACCACCACCTGAAAGCTTCCTTCCAAGCCACTCACCATCCTGACTTGGAAACATATTGCCATTCATTCACTGTCACTGGGTCAAAATCCTGGAACTCCCTCCCTAACAGCACTGTGGGTGTACCTATACCACACATTGCAGCGATTCAAGAAGGCAGCTCACCACCACCTTCTTGAGGGCAATTAGGGATGGGCAATAAATGCTGGCATGGCCAGCAATGCCCGTATCCCATGAATGAATACAAAAAAATGCAGCCACAGTTGTTGTGTTGTACCCTATTAAATTTATTTTAGTAGTTATAATACTGGACTAAGAACCCAGAGGTTACAAGTCCAATTTCCACCATCGGAAGTTGTGAAATTAGATTCAGTGAATCTAGTGATCTGTGGTTTAGAATCGATGAGATTACTGTGAAAGCTACAGGTCAGAGGACATTTGTTTTTGCCAGCTTTGCTTCACAAGACAGCTTGTCACAGAATTATCCCACTTACTGCATGTCTTTTACCAGAGGAGTTAAGGTTAACACAGCATGAAGCTTTCAAACTACTAAATCCTTTCAAACTGACTTCTGGACACACTTGCTGCATCAGGCAGTTAGTAGTGCACACGCAGTGCACATATAAAGTGACAATAACTATGGCAGAGAATTTCCTCAGAGCTGCTGCTTCTCCTTTGTTCAAAGTGAAACTTTTTCACTGGGGAGAATTTTTCCTCGTTGCGGGGGCTGAGCGGGTGGCGATCGGCTGCGCACCGCCATTTTACATGGACAGGTCAATTAAGGCCCACCCAGCCTGATGCGCACTTGGAAGCACTGAGCACTCCCTGTGCAGGTGGGGGCAGGAGGCTGAGTCGGGCCCTGTGCTCTTTCGTGCATGCACACAAAAGAGCGCAGAAATCTTCCTGAGGCACAGAGCTGCCTCAGGGAGTTTAATTTCATTATGAAAAAGTGAATAAAAGATTTTTAAAAATTATTCAGATATGTCCTCTCATAAGCTGGGACATGTCTATGAATTTTATTAAAAATTCTTATTAAAGTTTAAAAACCTTTATGAAACCTCATCCCGCCCGTAGATGAGGTTCCATGAAAAATGTGAAGGCCACCTGGGTTCTTCGCCTGCCCGCCAACATTAAGGTTGGACGGGCAGCTCAGTTAATTATTTTAATTGCTATTTAAATGGCCTTAATAGGCAGCTGACTCCGGTGCGCACCCGCCAAACTGAAGCTCTGAATGATGCGCGGTGACGTCGGGACACATGCCCAATGTCACCACACGTCATTTTACATGTCGGCGAGTGGGACCCGCCCCCGCACGTCGACCAGAAGATTCAGGCCATTGTTTATCGATGAAAAGAAGATATCAGCCAGACAGCCTGCTTGAGCAGTCCAAGACTCACCCGAAGTCCAACGTGTGCATATGGCACTACCTTAATGTGCCTTTAGAAAGCAAGTTGCAAAGTACACCCACCTCCAGTAAAAGCCTGTGCCATGGACAGAGCTTTTCACACTTAACCCAAAAATGTGTTTTATTCTGCAATAGCACCAACATTCACACAGCTATTTATGATCAATTCTTCCCCATTTATTGGAGAAAAAGAGGAACCAAATTTTACCTTTTTTCTATGTGCGTATGTGTAAATGAAACTTAGTAATAGAGGAAGTTGACCTACTGTGAAACGAAATGTATTTAAAATGATCTTTTGAGGTCTAATCAACTTGGGTATTCATATCTATGTACTAGTGGGCCTTCAGTGGTGTTTCCCACAGTGAAAGGATTAAAATAAAGTCTGAAAATTGATTTATTAGAACAATTTTGCTTATTTTTCCCTAACCTACTCCCTTAAGATTTCTTAGAATACTAAATCCTGCTTAGCACCCACAAGATGTTACTAATTTTGTATTGGAAAAATCCAAGTATTAGAGAAATCCCCGTGCATCAGAAATTAGACCAGGATTTAATGTATATTTTTAGGGTTTCATATATATTATGTAAATTACTAAATTACTTGGAAATTTGAAACTTAGGCCAAAAGGTATTGATTATTGGCCAAGATAGCTCTGGCAGAAAGATGGCTTCATTAAAACACCAGTGATGCTCAACTTAGCACTTGGTTGCCTTAGGCATCAAAGGTCCTCAATTGCAGAGATGCATTTATGGCACTATCCAACTTAACAGCATCTATTATAGTGCAATTAATTCAATCACAAGATTAATTACTGTATAGCACCAACATTACAGAACAGCCTTAGCAGACTAACTTTACAATCCATATTTGAAGTACTATAGGTAAGAATCCAGTGGTAAGGCTTCCTCTTTGGCGGCATGAGCATGAAAGTGTTCAGCCATTTTCCCTGGGTCGGAGGCTATGGCTGCACATTGGGCAATTCTGCCTTCCTCTCATGCTGAGTTATTGTTGATCATGGTGAATGACATTCTTTCACAATCATCTCAACTTTAATTAACAGTGCATTTTTTACTTTGGCTATTATATTGTACTTTCCCCTTTGCTTAGAAAGTTAATTGTTAAATTAACTATGGGAACACTCTTTACACGTTTTCCTTCTCCTTTGATCTAAAACGGTACTATGATTAATATTATTCAGTCTTGCCAATTACAATAAAAGTGCACAGATATTTAATATAAATGAATAAATTTCAAATCATAAACACAACTGTAAATTTTATTATATTCCTTGAACTTTCCAACTTTACACTCTTAAACCTCTCAGCTTTTGAAAAACATGAACTTTATGGGCTGGATTTTCATCCTCGAGGTGGCTCGTGTGGGAGTCGGGAAAATTCTCAGCATAGCCCGCTTGCCTAGGGAGAAAGTGCCCGCAACAATGGGATTTTCATTGTGTGGTGTGGGGGTTGGGGGTTGGTGGAGCGGGGTGGGGATTGTGGTCTGCAGTCGGGCCAACCAACCTGAAAAAAAATGTGCCTCTGGAAAGCAAGTGCTGCAAAGTGCACCCGCATCCAGTGGAGGCCTGTGCCACGGACGGAGCTTTTCACACTTAACCCAAAAAAGTGCTTTATTCTGCAATAGCACCAACATTCACACAGCTATCTATTATTGATCAATTCTTCCCCATTTACTGGAGAAAAAGAGGAGCCAAATTTTATCTTATTTCTATGTGCGTATGTGTAAATGAAACTTAGTAAGAGGAAAAGTTGACCTACTGTGAAACTAAATGTATTTAAAATGATCTTTTGAGGCCTAATCAACTTGGGTATTCATATCTATGTACTAGTGGGCCTTCAGTGGTGTTCCCCACAGTGAAAGGATTAAAATAAAAGTCTGAAAATTGATTTATTAGAACAGGGACTACCAGGTGTAGAGGTGGGCTCTTTAAAGGCCTGCCTCGGTGCCGTGTGACTTCATCCCAGGTGTAATAAAAACAGAAAGGTCCTTCAGCCCTCACCCCAATGCCCCCTCATCCCCAAACACTCCCCATACTCCCGATGTCCCTATGCCAAGTTATGCCCCTAAACAACCCCTATGGCCCCTCATGCCGCCATGCCAAGGTATGGCCCCCCCAAACAACCCCTATAGTAGCTCATGTCCCGATGCCAAGGTATGCCCCCTCACCCATCCCCTGTGGCACCTCATGCTCCCATCCCAAGCTATGCCCTCCTCAAACAACCCCTATAGCACCTCATGCCCCCATGTCAAGGTATGGCACTTACATGCCCATTCACCCACTATACACTGTATAGAATCATTGAACCTTATAGGGACAGAAGGATGTGGGGAAAAAAAGCTTTAAAAATATTCATTCACTGATAACTTTCCACTTTCTTGAAAAAAATCTCCTTTTTGCTACAGACCAATAAAAGTGTCAATCATCCAGACCCTTCAAAGAATCAAAAGCAGAAACTACAAACACTTGAAATCTCTTTATCTTGTGTAAATAAGCATTGTGTAATTGACACCATCGATCAGAGAGCCAGAGCTGTCAGTCAAGCAATATTTTCCCTGGGGCTCAGGTGTTTCAACCTGTCGCTCAAGCCTCATTACGTATTCTTGGCCAAGAGCCTAGACGTCCATTAGAGTAGGAATTAATCTTGTTTGATAGTATATCCTACATTTCCACACATTGTCAATGCCACTGACCCTTCATCATGGTGACTTATGCAGCAGCACTATTTAGCCATGTTAATATGTGCCTCAGCTTTTCATGATGCTCTGGTTAGGTTTTGCTTGCCAAAATCATCTAAATGGATTAAGTTCCTCACTCAGTCATATCTGTTGTAGCTATAAGTATGCTAAACTCTCCTGGGAATAATAAGAGGCCTAATTCCACAAACACTGCCAATTAAAGGAGAAGGATAATTTATATTTGCTCCAGAAATTGTACTCAGTTGTAATTAAAATGGTCCAATATCCAACATAACTGGATTAGTCTCTCCTAGTTCAAGGTAAACCTGGTTCATGGCCATTAATAGTTTGGAGACAAGACCATCTTAATCTTTACAGTTGACCATAATTCTCAAGAAAAAAATTAAACATTGCCATGATTGTCAATACTCTTGTTGACCCATTTCCTCTGTATTGGAACATTGGTCAAGTTTCTTCAAAGGATTAGATCTCTTGGGCCATCTACCATTATTTGATTCATGATGTCGTTTATCTACAGCATACCTGATTAGCTAAATGCAGTTCCAACCTATTTTACTCCAGTCTTTCCATTCTGACTCTACAGTTTTCTGTCTTCAATCTTTGTCCACCACTAATGGAAGGTGGTCCTTTTCTTGAGTCCACAAAAGCTTCCAGTTGTATTGAACCTCAGTTATTTTTTGGGCAATTAGCCTCAGGAGTTCTCTTGTTCTTTTATTAAGAGTTCTCTTTTTTCAGGATTTTAACCCTATCCTTAGCTGAGTTTTGAGCAGTTTCCATTAATGTTTCTGTTGGGTGTTAGTCTTTTGATCACTCAGCAATATTAATCAGTCTTCACCTGTCCTGTTGTGTGAGGGAACACAGTAACTCAGCTTCTGGAACAGGAGTGCTTTACATAACTTCCATTCGTGAAGCTATCAGTCAAAGTCAGAACTAGTAGCTAGTTTTTTTTTTTCCCTGCCAGTACTGTAATCCTGGGGGGAAAGTTCAAGGCAGTCCTCCCTTGAGCATTCTCCTAGTTTATTCCATGTTTTCCTTACCTGAAGTAAGCACAACAAAGCCAGACTTTACCCCTCTAGTATGAAAAGAATGAATTCTCTGTTTATTGATGGGTATCCATCCACTGTAAGTTCATTCTGTGTTAACTGATCTGATACAGCTTTATTTCCTTTTTAGGGCTGTGCATTGAATCTTCAGTCTATTTCAGTGCTGTTTAATTTGGGCATTTTCAATTTCTAATTTGCTTGATCTGGCTTTGATCTATCTGATTACCATTTCCCTATCCCTTTTTCAGCTTTATTTTAAGATGGATCTGACCACTATAACCATATAAACGGAAACGTACATGGCTACTTCTCATTTGGCTTTACCACCACTGGCTTGGAGCCATCTCAGTCAAGTACAGGGTTATTGATTTTGGAACCTTTTTTTTATCCATTCACGGGATGTGGGCTTCACTATCTGGGCCAGCATTTATTGCCCATCCCTAGTTGCCCTTGAGAAGGCAATGGTGAGCTGCCTTCTTGAACCGTTGCAGTCCATGTGGTGTAGGTATACCCACAGTGTTGTTAGGAAGGGAATTCCAAGATTTTGATCTGGCGACGGTGAAGGAACGGTGATATGTTTCCAAGTCAGGATAGTGAGTGACTTGGAGGGGAACTTCCAGGTGGTGGTGTTCCCATCTATCTGCTGCCCTTTTCCTTCTAGATGGTAGTGTCAGTATCTGAGGAGTCGCAAATGGTGCTGAACATTGTGCAATCATTAGTGAACATCCCCACTTCTGACCTTATGATGGAAGGAAGGTCATTGATGAAGCAGCTGTAGATGGTTCGGCTGAGGACAATACCCTGAGGAACTACTGAAGTGACGTCCTGGAGCTGAAAGGACTGACCTCCAACAACCACAATCATTTTCCTTTGTGTTAGGTATGACTCCAATCAGCAGAGAGTTTTCCCCCCTGATTCCCATTGAGTCCAGTTTTGCTAGGGCTCCTTGATGCCACACTCGGTCAATTGCTGCTTCGATGTCAAGGGCAGTCACTCTCATCTCACCTTGGGAGATCAGCTCTTTGGTCCATGTTTGAACCAAGGTGAGGAGCTGAGTGGCCCTGGTGGAACCCAAATTGGACATCAGTGAGCAGGTTATTGCTAAGCAAGTGCCAATTGATAGCACTGTTGATGACCCCTTCCATTACTTTACTGATGATCAAGAGTAGACTGATGGGACGGTAATTGGCCGGGTTGGATTTGTCCTGCTTTTTGTGTAAAGGATATACCTGGGCAATTTTCCACATAGGGGAAGGTATTGATAAGGGAAGACATTGATCGGGGAGATGTTGGCATAGTGGTATTGTCACTGGACTGGTAATCCAGAGACCCAGGGTAATGCTCTGGGGACCTGGGTTCAAATCCCACCATGACAGATGGTGAAATTTGAATTCAATAAATATCTGGAATTTAAAAAGTCTAATGAGTTATTCCCAGGAACCTGGATGATATTCATCAAGTGAGTCCGGAAGGCAAAGAAATTATAGGCCAGTTAAGGCACAAGGAAATTTGGCAAGGTTGGATGGTATTTATTTTAATGCAAGAAGTCTGACAAATAAGACAGATGAGTTGAGGGCACAAATTAACACATAGAAGTATGATGTCATTGTTATCACAGAGACATGGTTGAGAGAGGGGCAGGTTTGGCAGCTGGATTTAGGGTCTTCAGGTGAGACAGGGAAGGAGGTAAAAGAGGAGGGGGTATCACAATATTGATCAAGGTATCAATTACAGCAGTAAGGAGGGATGATATCTTACAAGGCTCCTCAAATGAAGTCATATGGGTAGAACTTAAAAACAAAAAAGGAGCAATCACATTGCTGGGAGTGTACTATATGCCCCCAAGCAGCCAGAGAGAAATAGAAGAGTAGATATGTAGACAAATTTCAGAGAAGTGTAAAAATAATAGGGTAGTAATAGTGGGGGATTTCAACTTCCCCAACATTAACTGGGTTATTCATAGTGTGATAGGTTTAGAGGGAGCGGAATTCTTAAAATGCATCCAGGAGAGCTTTTTAAGCCAGTACATAGAAGACCCTACAAGAGAGGAGGCGGTCCTGGACTTAATTTTAGGGAATGAAGCCAGGCAACTGGTAGAGGTATCAGTGGGGGAACATTTTGCAGATAGTGATCATAACTCCGTTAGATTCAAGGTTGTTATGGAAAAGGACAAGGATGGGCCAGAAATCAGAGTTCTAAATTGGGGAAAGGCCGATTTTAATAAGATCAGATATGATTTGGCCAGAGTGGACTGGGAGCACTTTTAGGTAAATCTGCATCTGAGCAGTGGGACTCATTCAAGAAGGAAATAGTACAGGGCCAACATATTCCAGTAAAGATAAAGGGTGGGGCCAACAAATCCAGGGAACCCTGGATGTCAAGGGATATACAGGATTGGATAAAGAGAAAAAGGGAGGCTTGTGGCAGATACCGAGGGCTCAAAACAGTGGAAGCCCTATAGGAGTATAGAAAGTCCTTAACAAGGAAATTAGGAGAGCAAAAAGGGAGCATAAAAAAACATTGGCAGGTAAAATAAGGGAAAATCCAAAGTTATTTTACAAGTACATTAAGAGTAAGAGGATAACTAAGGAAAGAGTCGGGTCCATTAAGGACCCTGATGGTAATTTTATGTGTGGAGCCAGAAGACGTAGGCAGGGTTCTAAATGAATACTTTGTGTCGGTGTTCACAAGTGAGAGGGACGACGTAGGTATGGAAATCAGGCAGAAGGACCATGATATAATTACAGAAATTAGCATAGAAAGGGCGGAGGTTCCAAGTGGTCTGGCAGGCTTAAAAGTAGATAAGTCTCCAGGCCTGGATGAAATGTATCCCAGGCTGTTGAGTGAGGCAATTTTAAATACCTCTCTGGCCACAGGAGAGGTGCCAGGGGACTGCAGGACAGCCAAGGTGGTACCATTATTCAAGAAGGGAGGAAGGGATAAACCAGGGAACTACAGGCCAGTCAGTCTAACCTCAGTGGTGGGGAAACAATTGGAAGCAATTCTGAGGGACAGAATTAATCTACACTTGGAGAGACAGGGATTAATCCAGGACGGTCAGCATGGTTTTGTTAAGGGGAGGCCATGTCTGACCAATTTGATTGAATTTTTCGAAGAGGTGACCAGGTGTGTAGATGAGGGCAATGCACTTGACGTAGTCTACTTGGACTTCAGCAAGGCTTTTGATAAGGTCCTGCATGGGAGACTGATAACGAAGATAAGAGCCCATGGGATCCAAGGCAATTTGGCAAATTAGATCCAGAATTGGCTGATTGGCAGGAAGCAGAGGGTGATGGTTGAGGGTTGAGGGGTTGTGACTGGATACCTATTTCCAGTGGGGTTCCACAGGGATCGGTGTTGGGTCCCTTGCTGTTTGTGGTATATATAAATGATTTAGATTTGAATGTAGGAGGGTTGATCAGTAAGTTCGCGAATGACATGAAAATTGGTGGGGCGGTAAATAGTGAGGAGGGCAGCCTTAGATTACAGGAGGATATAGACGGGCTGGTCAGATGGGCTGATCAGTGGCAAATGGAATTTAATCCGGACAAGTGTGAGGTGATGCACTTGGGCAGGACAAACAAGGCACGGGAACACACGATGAATGGTAGGACCCTGGGAAGTACCGAGGATCAGCGGGACCTTGGTGTGCATGTCCACCGGTCTCTTAAGATAGTGGGACAGGTACATAAGGTGGTTAAGAAGGCATATGGGATACTTGCCTTTATTAGCTGAGGCATAGAATATAAGAGCAGGAAGGCTATGCTGGTATTGTATAAAATGCTGTTTAGGCCACAGGTAGAGTATTCCGTGCAATTCTGGAATCCGCATTATAGGAAGGATGTGATTGCACTAGAGAGAGTGCAGATGAAATTTACCAGGATGTTGCCTGGGCTGGAGAGTTTTAGTTATGAGGAGAGATTGGATAGACTGGAGTTATTTTCCCTGGAGCAGAGGAGATTGAGGGGGGACATGATTGAGGTGTATAAAATTATAAGGGGCATAGATAGGGTAGACAGGAAGAAACTTTTCCCCTTGGTGGAGGGATCAATAACCAGGGGGCATAGATTTAAGGTAAGGGGCAGGAGGTTTAGAGGGGATGAGAGGAAGAAATTTTTCACCCAGAAGGTGGTGGGAATCTGGAACTCGCTGCCTGGAAGAGTGGTAGAGGCAGAAACCCTCATAACATTTAAGAAGTATTTGGATGTGCACTTGCGATGCCATGGCATACAAGGCTATGGGCCTAATGCTGGAAAATGGGATTGGAATAGTTAGGTACATGTTTGACTGGTGCAGACTCGATGGGCCAAAGGGCCTTTTTCTGTGCTATAGACCTCTGACACATAGCCGGGTAGATGCTAGTGTTGTAGCTGTTTGTCGAGGGGCGTGGCAAGTTTTGGAGCACAAGTCTTCAGTACTATTGCTGGAATATTGTCAGGGCCCATATCCTTTGCAGTATCCAGTGCCTTCAGCTGTTTCTTGATATCACATGGAGTGAATCGAATTGGCTGAAGACTGGAATCTGTGATCTGGGGGCCTCCAGAGGAGACCGAGATGGATATTTTTAAAATTATTTCATGGGATGTGGGCTTCGCTCGCTGGGCCAGCATTTATTACCCATCCCTAATTGCCCTTGAGAAGGTGGTGGTGAGCTGCCTTCTTAAACCGCTGCAGTCCATGTGGTGTGGGTATACCCACAGTGCTGTTAAGAAGGGAGTTCCAGGATTTTGAACCATGACAGTGAAGGAACAGTGATATATTTCCAACTCAGGATGGTGAGTGACTTGGATAGGAAATCCAGGTGGTGGTGTTCCCATCCATCTGCTGTCCTTGCCCTTCTAGATGGTAGTGGTCTCGGGTTTGGATGGTGCTGTCTAAGGAGCCTTGGTGAACTTTTGCAGTGCATCTTGTAGATGGTACACACTGCTGCTACTGTGCGTCGGTGGTGGAGGGAGTGAATGTTTGGATTTGGTGCCAATCAAGCGGGCTGCTTTGTCCTGGATGGTGTGGGAGCTGCACTCATCCAGGCAAGTGGGGAGTATTCCATCATACTCCTGACTTGTGCTTTGTAGATGGTGGACAGGTTTGGGGAGTCAGGAGGTGAGTTACTCGCCGCAGGATTCCTAGCCTCTGACCTGCTCTTGTAGCCACAGTATTTATGTGGCTAGTCCAGTTCAGCTTCTGGTCAATGGTAACCCCCAGGATGTTGATAGTGGGGGATTCAGTAATGATAATGCCATTGAACATCAAGGGGTGATGGTTGGTTTCTCTCTTGTTGGAGATGGACATTTCCTGACACTTGTGTGGTGCAAATGTTACTTGCCACTTGTCAGCCCAAGTCTGGATATTGTCCAGGTCTTGCTGCATTTGGACATTGACTGCTTCAGTATCTGAGGAGTCGCGAATGGTGCTGAACATTGTGGAATCATCAGCGAACATCCCCACTTCTGACCTTATGATAGAAGGAAGGTCATTGATGAAGCAGCTGAAGATGGTTGGGCCGAGGACACTACCCCGAGGACATCCTGCAATGATGGCCTGGAGCTGAGATGACTGTCCTCCAACAACCACAACCACCTTCCTTTGTGCTAGGTATGACTGGATCATCCACTCGGCACTTCTGGCTGAAGATTGTTGCGAATATTTTGCCTCATCTTTTTCACTGATCCGCTGGGCTCTTCCGTCATTGAGGATGGAGATATTTGAGGAGCCTCCTCCTCCAGTGAGTAGCTTAATAGTCCACCACTATTTACAGTGTGGCAGGATTACAGAACTTCAGTCTGATCCGTTGGTTGTGGGATTGCCTAGCTCTATCACTTACTGCTTATGCTTTTTGACACGCAAGTAGTTCTATGTTATAGCTTCACCAAGTTGATACCTCATTTTTAAGTATGCCTGGTGCTGCTCCTGGCATGGCCTCCTGCACTCTTCATTGAACCAGTGTTGATCCCCTGGCTTGATGGTAATGGTGGAGTGGGGGATATGCTGAGCCATGAGGTTACAGATTGTGTTCAAGTGCATTTCTGCTGATGGCCCACAGCGCCTCATGGATGCCTGGTCTTGAGTTGCTAGACCTGTTTGAAGTCTATCAAATAGCACAGTGGTAGTGCAACACGCTGGCGGGTATCCTCAATGAGGAGGCGGGACTTTGTCTCCTACTGATACTGCCATGGACAGATGCATCTGCGGCAGGCAGGTTAGGATGAGGTCATTTTTTCCTCTTGTTGGTTTCCTCACCACCTGCCGCAGATCCAGTCTAGCAGTTATGTCATTTAGGGCTCGGTCAGCAGGTGCTACCGAGTCACTCTGGATGAAGTCCCCACCCAGAGTACATTCTGCACCCTTGCCACCCTCAGTGCTTCCTTCATGTGATTTTCAACATGGAGGAACACTGATTCATTAGCTGAGAGAGGGCGGTACGTGATAATCAGCAGGTTTCCTTGCCCATGTTTGACCTGATGCCATGTGACTTCATGGGGTCTAGAGTCAATGTTGAGGACATCCTACCGACCATATACCACTGTGCCGCCCCTCTGCTGCCGGTGGGACAGGACATATCCACCAGGGTTGGTGATGGTGGTGTCTGGACATTATCTGTAAGGTATGATTCTGTGGGGATGACTATGTCAGGCTGTTGCTTGACTAGTCTGTGAGACAGCTCTCCCAATTTCAGCACTAGCTCCCAGATGTTATTAAGGAGGACTTTGCAGGGTCAACAGGGCTGCGATTGCTATTGTCATTTCCGGTGCCTAGGTTGATGCTGGGTGGTCCATCAGGTTTCATTCCTTTTTTGTGACTTTGTAGCAGTTTATTACAATTGAGTGGCTTGCTAGGTCATTTTGTCTCGAGTCACGTGTAGGCCAGACAGACCAACTAGGTAAGGAAGACAGATTTCCCTTCCTAAAGGGCAGGGCCTTTTACAACAATCAACAATGGTTCCATGGTCATCACATTAGACTTTTAATTCCAGATCTTTATTGAATTCAAATTCCACCACCTGCTGTGGCGGGATTCGAACCCAGGTCCCCTGACTATTTCTCTGGGTCTCTGGATTACTAGTCCAGTGACAATCCCACTGTGCCATTGCCTCCCCATATCGTGATCATGTTGTCCAATGATACTGCAAGAAAATGACACCACCAAAATATCATTATTGATCAATGAGATTGCTGGAAAGAGACATCCCGGAGAAGAATTTTATTTCATTTTTGGAGGTGATTGAGAAAGTTTTGCCTTTCAAGTAGTTGCATATATTTGATGCTAGAAATACCTAATTGCAGGTCATTCATCAGAATTATGAACTTATTCTGAACACAAGAACACTTGGTTTAATGTTTTATTTTAACGTTTATAACAGTTGGCCAGTGAAAAGAGCAACTACATATATGTCTAAGAATGTTTGAGCCTGTCTAGCCATCAGATTCTAGAAGGATTGGCAACCTTTTTAGATCTTGTTCTTCTGTCAATGGCCAGTTTTTAAAGACATGAGTCAAGAGGATAGCATCTTGGTGTAGCTGTTGAATGAAAAATATTTGAGATGTGGATTTCTGTTATAGCCTGAGGCATATACTATTTATTTGTTGATAAATTTGTTGTAGCAGTTACTGATTGGGAAATCAGAAGTTAGAATGAAAGGTACAGCACAGCTGAGCAGGCCATTCAGTTCATCACAAAAACAGAATTACTTGGAAAAACTCAGCAGGTTTGGCAGCATCGGCGGAGAAGAAAAGAGTTGACGTTTCGAGTCCTCATGACCCTTCAGCAGAACTGAGTGAAGTTAGGAAGGGGTGAAATATAAGCTGGTTTAAGGTTGGGGAAGAGAAGTTGTGGTGGGGGGGGCGGTGGTTGTAGGGACAAGCAAGCAGCGATAGGAGCAGATAATAAAAAGATGTCACAGACAAAAGGAACAAAGAGGTGTTAAAGGTGGTGCAAACACCAGGAGAGAAATGGAAAGCAATGAAGGTGAACAAGGCAGAAGAGACAGGCGGGAATCCTGTCAAAAAGCAGAGCAATACTTCTTCAAGGTAGGCATTTCTTGAAGAGGAATGGCAGTCAATTAAACACAGAGACTCTCCTAACTTCACTCAGTTCTGCTGAAGGGTCATGAGGACTCGAAACGTCAACTCTTTTCTTCTCCGCCGATGCTGCCAGACCTGCTGAGTTTTTCCAGGTAATTCTGTTTTTGTTTTGGATTTCCAGCATCAGCAATAGTTTTTTGTTTTTATCTCTGTGTTTAATTGACTGCCACTCCTCTTCAAGAAATGCCTACCTTGAAGAAGTATTGCTCTGCTCTCCGACAGGATTTCCGCCTATCTCTTCTGCCTTGTTCACCTTCATTGCTTTCCATTTCTCTCCTGGTGTTTGCACCACTTTTAACACCTCTCTGTTCCTTTGTCTGTAACATCTTTTGATTATCTGCTCCTATCACTGCTTGCTTGTCCCTACAACCACCCCGCCCCCCACAACTTCTCTCCCCCCCCCCCCACCTCCCCCAACAACTTAAACCAGCTTAAATTTCACTCCTCTCCTAACTTCACTAAGTTCTGCTGAAAGGTAATGAGGACTAGAAACGTCAACTCTTTTCTTCTCCGCCGATGCTGCCAGACCTACTGAGTTTTTCCAGGTAATTCAGTTCATCATACTGGTGCTGCATGCTACATCTTTAATATATTTTTTCCATTTGCTACTTGATTTTCTATTCAGTTCTCCAAACATATTGGGCAGAACTTGCCCGGTTCCAGGTTAACAGGACTGGAGGTGCGGGTGTTGAGAAAACAGTACAGTATTGTGCTGGGCGATGCGTTCCCTCTGCCAGGAAAGTTTCCCTTGGACAGACAGGATTGCAGATTAGCTGCTTGCTGCATGACAGTAAGCAGCCAATCTGCGTTTTTATGACCTCATTTAGGGGTCATCTAGATCACTCGCGGCATTTTGCCAGCAGCAGAGCGGTGGCCCCCGCCTCATGCAGAGGCCATCAACTAAATCAAGGCGGCCTCCCGGTGGCAGTCTGGGGAGCCATTGGAGTGGAGGCTCCATCCCCCAAAGAGGGAACTGCCGGCAGCAAAAGCCCCTCCCGCAGCCCAAATCCTGCCACTGAAGGATTTCCCCTCTGCTTTGAGGAGCTCGCCCGCTTCGGTCCTCTAAAAACTTAATTATTATGAACCCTCTGAGGGCATCTCCATTTTGAGGTGCCCTCGCGTTCTCCTCAGTAGTACCCATTTCTCCTGGTGGAGATTCTGAATCTCTAGACTGCTGTGCCTCTGATTTGGCCAACAGCATTGGGAGCCTGCCTGCCGTTCTTAATTGGACAGTGAGATTGGATAGTGAGCTTGGAGGCAGCTAATTAGGAGACCGCGTCTGGGAAAATAGCTCCCATGGTCTAGGTCCCAGCAAGGGTGGTCTCAGGACCCACATTTGGTCATGACATCAGGGTCCCAGAGCCCATGGGAAAATCCTAACCATTACATCCAGAACGCCAGGAGTGTAGAATTGGTGTAACACCATTGTTTCTTATTTCAAACTTACTCATGTGACCTGGCAGTAATATCCCCTCCACCAATCCCTTTTCTTTCCTGGTGAACAAGTCAGGAGAACAAAATTAAATAAACAAAATGAATGCTTAAAATTAACATCAAATGATTCGGCATTTAAAAAGAAAAATCTAGGTCAGCCTCTCGGGGATTTGTTTTGTATTTCCTACTTTTGTGAATTGAGCTGGCCTGAAATTTTCTGGCATATCCTCTAACTGAATGTGTTGTGGTGTTTTGGCGTCAGTCAGTGTTCTTACTGTGCTGTAGAATCTGTCAATGGAACACAAAAGCAATTGGTCAGAAATTACAGGGGCTGCTCTAAAACCAAGGAGAATTGTTTCCTTTACATGAAGGGTAAATGTTCAAGTGATAAGGGAATCCCCATTACATAGCAAGAAGGAGTTAAAGAACTGATTGAGACTCGTTCTGTAGAATTAATATTATCTCAATTTCATCAGCCTCGAAAATGGCTTACCCACTCCGCTAATGCTAGCGGCTACTGTAGTAATTCCCCCTTCAAAGAGACATATCGGTCCTTTTAATATGTAGGCTGGGTCCTCTGATGTCTCTGGAACCAAAAGAGGACAGAGCTGTGTGAAGCGGGTGCCTTGCACTCTCTTCTGAGTTTCAGCTGGCAGTTCAAGTTAAGTGTAAATTTTTATTTCTTTTTTGGGGACATGGAAAGAGGGGGTGCTAAAATGGGTCGCTGCTGCACCAGATACCACCCCCCACTACGAATGGACCCCTGCCACCACAACTATCATTTTCTGGGCCAGCCTCCAGATATTTTTCAGCCAAATTAAAAACTTTATGCTTTACACTATTACTGGGGTGTGGATATGGGGAGTATGTAGAGACAGTGCATCAGAATTGTTCCTGGAAAATAAATAATGTTTCTCCTACCCATTGCAGCTGCTTAAATATTTCTGGCCCAATTTTAACTGGGCCAGTTTTCAATGGATGAATTAGAAATTTACCCACTGCTCTAAACTGGAGTATTTTAACTCCTGGGTCTTATTTAAATCCTCTTCAAACCATCTGTCTTATTATTGACTATCTCTGTCATGAAGCATTGTTATTTGCAAAAATCCAACAATGTCTTGAACTCGAAGCAAGGAAGGCAAAGAATGCTTGAGTTGTTTAAAGGAATTTGCTCTCCCTTTCTGGCATTTTTTGTTTTTGTTTTTCCAAATACTTACGCTAATGTTCCACAACATAAAACAGATGTTGCCTAATTTTAATTTGCTCTTTTGCAAACTATCATGTAATCACAGTACTTAATAGGTGGTTAAGCCTATCAAGCTGTTCATTGGCCTTATTTATTATAACACATTAAATCAATTGAAATATTATAAGTAACAATTGAATAATAGAATAAAGGAAACTATTTGTTACCGACTGATCGGTTTTCAAGGTAGAACTCACTCAGCAGGAGTTGTTGAAATATTGGGATGGTTTCATTCAGAATGCAGTTTTTGACTGTTAATTCTTTGTAATCAATTGCAGGTCAACTGCTAATTATTACATTCAAAATGCGCTTCTACTAATTACTTTGTAATTAGACAGAGTCTGGTTGCATTTTTAATTAAACTTGGAACATTTTATCCAACTGTATTATCTATATCAATTGTTTTCATTTGGAAGCACTTTTCTATAAGGCGTGAGGATGGACTTTCTAGATCACACTTTATTCATTTCTACTCTGAATAATATATTGGTAGAGCTGATTTCTTTGTAAGCATAAATAACTGAATGGTCAATGATTAATTCAGTTATTTATACACTAAAATAATTTAATTAATGTAGTTGTTTAAATTTAGCAACATTGAACTAACAAGAGTACACTGTATTTCTTCCAAGTGTTAAATACAATGGCCCAGGTTTTATTGTAGACATAGTAATCAATGCTCACTGTTATTGAAGAGTAAGTTGGACAGCAATTTCAGTAGTCGACATGTGGAGTTAAACATGGAAATTAGGAAATTGCTGTCTGAATTGCCCAGCTCCATCAGAAACTTTGCTCTAATGCTATCTGACCCAGAGACTCAGCATTTAAACATATCAAGGGTGTGAAGTTGTGATATTTACCCAATAGACACCCATTAAACTCCCCAAAATTGTTGGGGCTTTTCTATTCAAGTGTAAGTGAATTTTTCATGGTTTGACAGCCTTAATTACTGACAAACAGCCTCCCTAGCCCTGAAAATTAACTTTCACAAGTGTGAAGTCCCATTCTTTCAGATTTTAATTATTGTTGGGCATTTAAAAAATTTCTGTCTCTTTTATCTCTCAATCTTAATCGCATCCTTCTTTCTTTCCCTCTATTTTGCTTTCTGTACATGACTTGACATTGAATTAATACTTCTAAGTAAACTGCCTGGTTTAGATGCTGCGTGTCTCAGTAAGAATCCTTAAATCTAACTGGTTAAGAGATATACTACTGTTTGTCCTGTTCATGCACCATTTGTTCATTGCAGACCACAAAATCCAAACCAAGGATATAGAAAAGTGCATGAAAAGGAGAGAAAAAGCAGAATTATTACCAATATTCAAAGTTTTCTATCATTCCTACAAGATGACTTCTCCCTTTATTGAAAAAAATCCCCCTGTTGGAGGAAATATAATTGACCAGGGAGTTTTGTGCTCACATGCAGAACTGGTATTGTAATGAGGGAATAGCAAGATTTGGAAATATGGTCACAGTAATGACAGCAGACTCTTTGATTGACACAAAAATGGGTATTGAGGTCCTTGATGACAATTTTGCAGCAACAGGAAAGGTCAGCCCTGCTCATATATCATTCTTTGTCCCTAATAGGCCCCACCCTGTCTCTTAGGACCTGCTTCCTTTTTACATGCCAGTGGAAGATTTTTGGGTTATCTATTAGATTAAGCCGCATTCTACTCTCATATTCTCACTTTATCATTCTTAATTTCCTCTTCTCTTCCTCTCACAAGTTATTGTGTGCTTTTTAATATTCTGTCATGGGATGTGGGCGTCGCTGGCTAGGCCAGCATTTATTGTCCATCCCTAATTGCCCTTGAGAAGGTGGTGTTGAGCTGCTGCCTTGAACTGCTGCAGTCCATGTGGTGTAGGGAAGCCCACAGTGCTGTTAGGAAGGGAGTTCCAGGATTTTGACCCAGAAGGAACAGTGATATAGTTCCAAGTCAGGATGGTGTGTGGCTTGGAGGGGAACTTGCAGATGGTGGTGTTCCCATGCATCTGCTGCCATTGTCCTTCTAGATGGTAGAGGTCGCAGGTTTAGAAGATGCTGTCGAAGGAGCCTTGGTGAGTTGCTGCAGTGCGTCTTGTAGATGGTACAAACTGCTGCCACTGTGCATAACTGGTGTAGAGAGCAAATGTTTATTGTGGTGAATGGGGTAAATCAGGTGACTGTTTTGTCCTGGATGGTGTCAAACTTCTTGAGTGTTGCTTGAGCTGCACTCATCCAGGCAAGTGGAGAATATTCCGCTGCTGACTTCTGCCTTGTAGATGGTGGACAGGCCTTGGAGTGTCAGGAGGCGAGTTACTCGCCACAGGATTCCTAGCCTCTGACCTGCCCTTGTAGCTATAGTACTTATATGCTGCTCCAGATCAGTTTCTTATTAGTGGTAACCCCCAGGATGTTGATTGTTGGGGATTCAATGATGGTAATGCCATTGAATGTCAATGGGAAATGGTTAGATTCTCTCTTGTTGGAGATGGTCATTGCCTGTCATTTGTATGGCGCGAATCTTACTTACCACTTAGGTCAAGGCTAAATGTTGTCCAGGTCTTGCTGCAAATGGACACGGATTGCTGTTTGACCTGGTTCTCGCTTGAAGAATTCACCTGACATGCATCACATACTCTTCTATGTTTCATCATATTCCCTGTCTCCCTTGTCATTCAAGGAGCCCTGACTTTAGCTCTCCTGCCTTTCCCTCTTTTTGGAATATACCTGAAACATTTCTTCCTTAAAGATCACCCATTGTTCCATTACTGTTTTTCCTGTCAGCCTTTGGTTCTATTTTACCCTGGCTCGATCCCTTCTCATTACATTGAAGTTAGCCCTTTTCCAATTTAGAATTCTACTTTAGATTGTTCCTTGCTCTTCTCCTTTATTAATCTAAACACTATAATACAATGGTTATGCGTTCTCCCACAGGCACTTGGTTCACTCGGCCCGCTTCATTTCCCAGCACCAGATCCAGCTTCTCCAATCTACCCTCATACCAAAATATATCACTTTGCACTTCTATGTATTAAATTTGATCTGCCACGTGTCCCCCATTCCACAAGCCTGCCTGTCCTCTTGAAGGGAATGACATGGTATCCCTTCCTCCATTCCAAAAAGCAACCATTCATCACTACTGTCTGTTCCCTATCAGTCAAATTTGTATCCATGATGCCACTATCCCTTTTATTCCATGGTCTTCAACTTTGCTGGCAAGTCTATTACATGGCAACCTTTTGGAAATCCATATACATCACATCAACTACATCACCCTCATCGATTTTCTCTGTTACCTCATCAAAAACTCAATTAAGTTAGTTAAACATGATTTACTGGTAACAAATCTGTGTTGGCTTTCTGTAATTAATTCACACACGTCCAATTGGTAAGTTTATCCCGGATTACTGTTTCTAAAACTTTCCCTTCACCGTGTTAAACTAACTGGCCTGTAGTTGCTGGGTTTATCCTTACACTGTTTTTTGAACAATGGTGTAATACTTGCAATTCTCCAGTCCTCTGGCACCACCCCTGTTTCTAAGGAGGATTGGAAGATTATGACCAGTACCTCTGCAATTTCCACCCTTAATTCCCTCAGCATCCTTCGATTTGGTCCTGGTAACTTATCAATTTTAAGTACAACCATTCTTTCTAATACCTCCTGTTTATCAATTTTTAAGTTTCTTGTATCTGTCCTCCCCTTATCTGTCCTTTCTGGTACATTACTATTGCCATTGGCTTATAGTACTTTTCTTTAGGTAATAAAACTTTTACTGGACCAGTTAAAGCTTTGGATCAATAGTCCCTGACATATTGCCACAGAATTTGTCAACAGTCCATGGTTGTTCCTACCCGCAACAGCTTCAGAAAGGTTACTGCTTTGCCTCTTGTAGAATTTGGCTTTTTGGCATTGGCATTTCAGTGGCTTGACCAATGAATTAGGCTTTGTGAAGTCACTGTTGAGATTTAATTTTTACTTCACAGCTCCGTTAATAGTTTTCTCCATTATTTACACCAATTTAATGGCTGTTGACCCATTTGAAAAGTGAAAAATGAGCATTTTTGTGGGTTTATTCAGTTTCTAGTGGGAAATGTATCATGAGAATTGTGCATTTTAATTTAAGAACATTTAATTTCAAAAAGAAAGAGGAGATTCATACTTTACAAACGTGAAAATGAATCCCAAAATATGTAGGTCTAAAAGTGGAAAAATCTTTGTTGATATTTACCAGCATATGCTTAAAAGCAACAATTAACATGGTAACATTAAATAGAAACATAGAAAAATAGAAGCAAGAGTAGGTCATTCGGTCCTTCAAGCCTGCTCTGCCATTCAATATGATCATGGCTGATCCTCTGTCTCAACGCCGTACTCCTGCACTCTCCCCATACCCCTTGATGCCTTTAGAGTCTAGAAATCTATCTATTTCCTTCTTAAATATATTCAGTGACTTGGATTCCACGGCCCCCTGTGGTAGAGAATTCCACATGCTCACCACCCTCTGAGTGAAGAAGTTTCTCCTCATCTCAGTCCTAATGGCCTACTCCATATCCTGAGATTGTGACCCCTTGTTCTCAACCCCCCAACCAGAGGAAACATCTGCATCCATCTGTCCAGCCCTGTCAGAATTTTATATGTTTCAATGAGATCCCCTCTCATTCTTCTAAACTCCAGTGAATACAGGCCTAGTCGGCCCAATCTCTCCTCATACGATAAATAGCAATGGAAGGGCAGATTACTGATAAATGTAAATATTCCTCAAATGGAAAATATTGGTTTTTGAAATGAATGGGTTACATATTCATAACTTTAAATATCTGCAATTGACTAGACAACTACTGCCATTTTAAAGAGCAAACCTGAAAGCCTGGTGAAAATAATAATAGTTGTATTAGTTTCCTGATGCAAAACATTTTTAAAAGAGTGAATTTCTGTTAACAGGTTACTCCTGAGTTTTATATATCTGGACTTTGATTCCTTTGCCCCACCACCCACCCTCCTGACACACTTCCCGCTTGTGTGCTGGACAGGTGCTGTTGGACCTGGTGGCCGACAGGTCCCTGCCCCCGTTCAGCCCTTCCCGACCAGTTAATTGGTTCACCAGCGTGAAATCTAGGTCGGGGGCAATCGCAGGCAGCGGGCCATTTCCTGGCTGCTCCTGCCGACCGCACCCACCCGCCGACCCCAAAATTCTGCCCCAAGGCTGATTACACTCTTAAGAAGGATGCTTTCTTGGATGCAAAGTTGGCATATTCTCTATGCTGGTGTTATAATAAATTACATGCTTGGACCTTGAATGATATATAATTGGACATCCTTAGATCCTCTGTCTATTTTAGTTAAATTCTATCTTTTTGTTTATCTCAGGCAATCATGATAACATCTGCAGCATTTTGCCATTTCCACTGAAGGCAATTATCACTTGGTTGATGTGCAGTGTCAGCTCCCTCTATAAAATAGTATGAAAATTTTTTGGCAATCAGACAATTGTTACTTTTGGAAAGAAGGTGAAGGCAAAGCTCTCCTTAAATAAAGCTTAATAAATTGGCTAAACGAGTTAATCTCTTTATGCTGCTCCTAGGCATAAATACCATGGAAAGTCAGAGTTCATGCATCTCGTGTAGTGATTAGTTCACAAGCCAACATGTTTTTCAAGGCTATCTTTAAGGCAGCAAAAAGTCTTAGCAGTCCTGATGATAAACACTTGCTACTACAATGTTGAAAGATATCTGAAGACAAACAATAAAATTCCCATCTTCAGTTTCTGTCCTGCTTTAGTTTACTTTTATATGTATGTGAAAGTCAAACAAATGAAAAAGAATGCTTTATTGCCTATAATGATTAAGCTCCTTCTCATTCTTTGACTGAACTTAAACCTTCACATACAAAGCTTCACACCCAACCTCTTTTTCTCTTTTTGCTCTGATGCTGCTTAGGGTTGTTTATTTTTTATGTTCCATGATTCTCATTTCATTTAGAGGGAATCAGTGCTGCCACTTTTGATACAAAACAGTAAAGTATGTGATCCAGAATGAGGCTTTTATATATCACAAAGTGGGGAGGATAACCTGATTACATCAGCTGCACATGATGCAAAGGGCTCCTAAATGTATTTTAATCACTCTTGCAATGATTAAAATATTCCATTGAACTTAAATTTAAATAGAAGTTAAATACTTTTTCAAAACAATAAGGAGTTCCATTACCTTCAGAAAATAATGTAATGTTATTTGGTATTATAGCAGTAATCATTTACAATTTCTTTCTTGTTTTTTTCCAGTCTTATCCAATGGTACTACAGTATCGGCCAAGGATTGACTTTGGTTAGACCAGAGCAGCTGTTATCCACTATGGTGGATACTGCACTAAATTTACCCATCGACAGTTTGCACAATGAATGGATATATTGGACAATGGACAGAATTAGATTTTTCAGAACAGAAACAAAATTTGTATCTGTCTACCATTTTTCAGATGCATTTATTTTTCCCAAGAACAAGCCCAATGCTATTCTGCTACTGGAGCCATGAAACGTTTGTGTCGATCTGTGTGATATTTGTGTTGAATACTGCAAATAATCACCCACTATAGCCTGTGAGTTGAGAGTCAGTGTTCACTGCCCATGTGTCTATAAGCCTACGTCCTGAAGTTATACATGTGCTTGTGCTAATGCTAAAACATAGCAAAATGGCAAAACTTGTTCTACGTCTTTGAATAAATTTATGTTCCGGCTAACATATGTATTGACTTTCTTTGTTTATGGTAAGTTAATTAACCCTAAAGATTACAGTTTGAAGTTGTAAAATGTTTTCGTTATATACCACTGTTGTAATCATAAGGAAGTAGGTGCATTTTGTGGAGAGGGAAACCCTTTCAAAATTATCTCTGTTATGAACATTGATGGACCATTTTTCTAGCTGTCCTTTAGCTAGTAAGCTATTTTATAGCAGTAGCTTGAAGTTAAAAAAAAAAGTCAGCAAAAAATGCTCTGTAAATGTCACACAAAAGGAACAGGCAGTAACCTACCAAGAGATGCTTCATTCCCAATATGGAGGTACATTGTAGCCTGATTATTTCAAGCAAATTAGCCCATTAAAAATTATTAGACTTCAAGATCAAGTTCTACATTGAAAAAAAATGTACACCAATTAAGATTTTGGAATCAGAAGCATGTTTCCTTAACCAGTCAAATTTCAAAATGACCTCTACTCAGTGATTATTTAGTTGAATTTGTGAGTGATATCTAATCCTTTTATGAAAATCTCACTGGTGAATTTTGAAATCACTGGGACCTCCTGCTATTTATCACGTCAAGTTAATTACTAAAATCAGGCATTGATTGACAATGAAAGATTGCTTGAACCAGCTCTCTTCCTTCATTGTTGCTAAACTAAAATACAATCAACATTAATGAAAACAGCTTTTTTAGATTATCTTGCCCTGCACTCTTCACCTCCTTGACAATCAGATGTCATATTTACTTTGGAATATAAGGTTAAACAATATTAAACAATAATTTGCATTATCCTTAAGTAATTCATGTCCAACATTGTTTTCGGGAACCTTAGTACATTTTAGTGTGAGCTCTGTGGGCTAAGCTTCACTGACTGAATGTGAATTGAACATCAGTGATGCAACTTATGAAAATGTACATTTATATTGCTAAACTAACAACAAAATAGTGATTTTTGTAGTCAACCTTCTAAGCTGGTGGGACCTGTAACACTGGTGATTTACCTCTCAGACACTCCTAAAAATTGTAGCTACTGATTATCATTCTTGCTTCAGTCAATGAGTATATAGGTTGAGTTGTCTGATAGTTAGGACAGAATCCGCCTGAATTTGTGTTCAGCCTTTGGAGTCTATTGTTTACACCAGTGCATGTTTTTTATTTATTATTACAATTGTATACTCTATTGGACAATACAAAACTTCCGAAAACCTACTATGGCATTTTATCATTGATCACAATGGTGAAGACACTGAAAATTATGGGGGTTTGTTTGCTATTGATTTCTAATGTTCAAGTATAAAGAGGATTTAGTTGATCTGAAAACCTGAGGAATAACTGTTGGCCAAGCTGGTGGACAAACACTGAAACACATTCATACGACATTCTTTTGACTGCTATTTTAATGGTTAACCAATTTAAAATAAGTGGAACAATATCTATGTAAAAATAACTGATAAGTAATGTCATATAAATGTGTTCAGCATTCACCTACTTTCAACAACAGTAAGTTATTGGCTAAAATATTTTTTAGTAATCCATAATTAGAAGGACACAACCAAGCATCTATCAGCCATGTACTGTAGTCAACATGGCATCCCTCCATTGTGTTAACATGTTACATTAGTTTTTGAATGCTTTGAACAATGTTAATTCCTAAGGGTTTGTAACCTGTTAAAAACATTGTAATATCATCAAGCCAGTGCAGTTGAGTGTCATTTTAATAGTATTACATTCTTTTATACCCCTTAAAATAAAAATTCCTGAACTTCCCAGATATTTTTGCAATGCACCCTATGCTGAAAAACTCCATTTAAAAAGAATTGTTGTGATTGTAAAGTGAGTCCAAGAATCATTTAATTTTAAATGAACAATTAACTTGAAGATCATTACAAATGAGTAAATCCTACTATTAAAATGTAAATATTTTTGTAAACAAAACCAATTGTAAATGTTTGCAATACTGATGTTAATAGTATTTTATGTTTTGCAAAAAACTGTTTAGAGAAGCAGTTCTATTTTTTAATATGTATTTGCTGCAGACATGCATTCCTCTTTAACCATGTTTGGGTTTTAGTGAATGTTCTGTACATTTGCAATCACACTGGGATGAGAAATGAATACTGTGTCTGAAAATTGTATCAATTGAAGCACAATTCACCCACTGTCTTGTCGTGATTTGCTAATTTAAAGAAGCAATAAAATGTACCAGTTATGAAAATGCTGTTGTAAAGGCATAAGCCACCGTCCTGTCAGTGAACTATGTGGATCTGGACTATTGTCCATTGTCATTAAATCAATGAGTTAAAAATATATATTTTTTAATTTTTCCTGTGCACTTTTGAGCATTTGACTGCAAAACACGTTATCTTGACTTTTGTGAGGTCATTAATGAGGCCACCCTTTGGAATATTGAAAAAACAATTTTGCACACCGTACTTCAAGTGGATGATATGTGAGTTCAGAGGATGTTACAGAAATTCGGGACTATTAATTAGGAGGGAAGTTACAAAGATTAACTTTGTCTTAAATGCATAAAAAATGAAACTTATGATATAAGTTTTTAAATTGCTGAGCAGTATGATCAATGTACCTTTATTATTTAGGATAGTTCTTTTCCAGATAGGTTCATTTTTATAGATGTAAATAATAAATCTTTGTTATTTCCTTTGCTCTACTGTTTTCTGGTCTTCCTTAGCCTAGCAACTGCAAGCAACTAGGCAGGTGACCTGCTCCCAGACATCTGAACATCCCTCTTTGCTACAGGGAAGTACTTAGCTTCTGCTTACCTTATTAAGCATGCATAATGATACAATGGTTATTTAACAGCAAAAACAAAATCACTTCTTTTCCAGGTCACTAAAAGGTATTGTTGCCTTTCACATTGACACTTTCTTATTTATTCTCCCCTCTTCTATATCTCACGATAGCATCACCTAAAAAATGCAACATTTCTTGAATCTTGCTGCCTTCCTTCCTGCTGACAATTATATTTTCACTGGATACACCCAAGTGATTTGCAGTTACCTCAAACAGGCATCTCATTTATCTCAAACATCATCTCATTTAATATTCCCTTTTTCATCCATATAGCAGTCCATCAGTTTTCGAAACACCTTTGTTAAATGGGCGAATCACCTCTCTGTTGTCACCTGCTGCATTCCTTCTCACAATGGAATGACCGAGATCTGAAAATGTCTTCATAGGTTTCGAAGGATGGATCCAATTCACAGTGCTTACAGCTCTTTGTCAAGGTCAAATCCACTAGCAGACACCAAAAGAGTGCTTTGACTATTTTATTGATAAAGGATAGCTTAAATAGTAAATAATTAACAAAAAATGACATATAAGGCTAGCATATTTCCGGACATGAACAGACTAGTACATAGGCCTTTAAAAAATGGACAAGATTCAAGAAGCTAAGTTTCTAAATGTGCTTTTGAAATCCATATACTATTCTTCAAATGACCACACGTTCAAAACATTTCACATAATGGGAGCGTTATATCAACGTTTCTGTGCAAATGTTTTGTAATCTCAGTCCTATAGTAACTAGGAAGCAGTATGATTGCAGTATTGAAAGACACCTAGACAGAACAAGAATAGGTGATTTATTTTCAAACTAGCTTAAAGACTAAGGGCGGAATCATCCATTGCCGTTTGCGGTGGGCGTCATAACAGGTGGGAGCAGAAAACATCGGAAGATCACAAAAATAGGTTTCACGTCATCGTAAAACCAGTTTGCGCTCATCCGTTCCACTCGTCAATGGTGGGCCTCAGTTCCCACTGCTGCACACCTGGAGCCTAATTTCAATACTTTAGCATCTCATTATAAGCCCTGCTTGCCAGGATCATCCCTCACACTGGACCATCCGGGCACGTCGGCATGATTGCACACCGATGTGTTTCACAACTGCACATAAGCAACATGCACCTGGCAAGCTGCACTTCACTCGGGACTTCGAGGTTTGTCTGGCTATCTTGCTTCAGGCAGCACTTGCAGTCATCACTGCCAGGCTTTGCAGTCAGCACCACATCATTTTTAGGGGGGCTCACAGGCAGGTCTCTACCTACCAGACCTGTCATAAGGCGGGGGTGGATTTTCAATGGCTGCAGGGCTAGGGCTTACTTGGGGAAGGGAGAGAAGTGGCCTCAGGCAAGGGATCAGGCTGCAAGGCAAGGGTTGTACGACGGTATGGGAATATCTAAGGGTGTGTTTGGGGGGATACGTTGACCTGTGCATCCCAGCCCATCTCTAAAGGCTGGTGAAATCCAGCCTGAGGAGTGTATTGCTGATGCTATTCTAACGCATGTTCCTCTTATGTTTTCCTCAGTGTCCCTAAGGAACCAGCAGATGCAGTGTTGGAGAATGCTGAGTCATTGCACATAGAGGCATTCGATCCACATAGGCCAAGCACTAACGAGTATAGCAATGTCTTCTCCAAGGGACTCAAATTTAGACCTAGAGCAGGAAGCATTCAAAATGACCGGGATTTTCAGTCAGCAGCTGAGCAACACCACTCCGTGCTGATCACAAAAGCTGCCCCCAAAAATCTAGGTGAGGTGAGAATGACTGCCCTTGACATCAAGGCAGCATTTGAATGAGTGTGGCATCAAGGAGCCTCAGCAAAACTGGAGTGAGTGGGATTCAGGGGAAAATCCTCCACTGGTTGGAGTCATACCTAACACAAAGGAAGATGCTTGTGGTTGTTGGAGGTCAACCATCTCAGCTCAAGGACACCATGGCAGGCGTTCCTCCAACCATCTTCATCTGCTTCATCAATGACCTTCCTTCCATCATAAGGTCAGAAGTGGGGATGTTCGCTGATGATTGCACAATGTTCAGCACCATTCGCAACTCTTCAGATACTGAAGCAGTCTGTCCAAATGCAGCAAGACCTGGACAATATCCAGGCTAGGGCTGACAAGTGGCAAGCAATGTTCACACCACACAAGTGTCAGGCAATGACCATCTCCAGCAAGAGAGAATCTAACCATCGCCCCTTGATGTTCAATGGCATTACCATCACTGAATCCCCCGCTATCAACATCCTGGGAGATTCCATTGACCAGAAACTGAACTGGACTAGCCATATAAATGCTGCGGCTACAAGAGCAGGTCAGAGGCTAGGAATCCTGCAATAAGTAACCCACCTCCTGACTCCCCAAAGCCTGTCCACCTTCTACAAGGTACAAGTCAGGAGTGTGATGGAATTCTCTCCACTTGCCTGGATGAGTGCAGCTCCCAGAACACTGATAAAACTGGACACATCCCCGGACAAAGCAGCCCGCTTGATTGGCACCCCACCCACAAACATTCACTCCTTCCCTCATCGATGCAGAGTAGCAGCAGTGTGTACCATCTACAAGATGCACTTCAGGAATTCGCCAAAGCTCCTTCGACAGCACCTTCCAAACCCATGACCACTACCACCTAGAAGGACAAGGGCAGCAGATAGGTGGGAACACCTGGAAATTCCTCACCAAGCCAATCACCATCCTGACTTGGAAATATATCACCGTTCCTTCACTGTCGCTGGGTCAAAGTCCTGGAACTCCCTTCCTAACAGCACTGTGGGTGTCCCTACACCACATGGACTGCAGCGGTTCAAGAAGGCAGCTCACCACCACCTTCTCAAGGGCAACTAGGGATGGGCAATAAATGCTGGCCCAACCAGTGAAGCCCACATCCCATGAATGAATTTTAAAAAATCTCTGTGATGTGCATTTTCCCGTTCCTGATGACAGTTTAAATCTGGCACAAGTCAAGGAGATCTCCGGTCATGTAGCAGCAGTGACATCAGCAACTAGTGAAGGCAGCCAGTCACATTGAAGTGTTCTCGCTCCAGGAACCAGGAGGTTAAATGCGCTGATTCCCTTTTAATTTATAATTTCAGCTAATGAAACAAATTATTTATGATTAGGTTAATAGAGAATTGAAATAAAGATACACTTTAAAATAAGCCATTATTTTATAAATATGTTGCCTTTTTAAAATTATGCAGAAATTTGACATTCCACAAATATAAAAGTTGCTTTCAGGGCTAGTGAAGGTGTATAGAAGTCATTATAAAGTTTGTGTTACAATCCTATTTGGGACTGTTAATGTTTATAGAAGAAATCTGAACACCCAATAAATAACTGGCAGAACTATGCCACAAGATTTCACAAAGAAAATGTTTTTAAATGTTTTAGTTTTTAAAAACATATGCTATAAATTCAGTTGCACTTGTTAGTTCCCTCCCTCAACCCCACACCCCAACAGTTCTCTTATCTTGTGAAATCTTGAAGGTTCATTCATTTCTTTAGGGACCAATCCAAAGATATGCCACAGCCCTCTGGAAGTCACTCTAATTCTCGCCAGTGTTCCAGCTTTTCTCCCAGGTAAGATTTTATGGATGTCCTACCATTAGCTTTTTGACTACACGACTGCCACTGCCACCACCCCCCCCCCCACCAACCGACCCCACCCCACCTTTTCTTTGCAGACCTCACAACTATGGATGCCTCAGATCCTTGTTCAAGTTGCTGGCAGATGCCCAACTGCCTTCTCACAGCTTTCCAAAATAATTCTGCTGACTTCTTTCTGCCATAAGGCTCTGTGAGGACCACTTCAGATTTCTTCCACTAGCTGCAAGCTGGAACAAATCTTTCAGCTGTTATTCCCTCGCAAAGTCCAAACTAAACATGAGCCCCCACCTGCATTCCACATGGTGAACAATAAAGTTAGTATTTCTCTGCTTAAGTGCAGGCCTGACTATTATTCATTTCTGTTGGATATCCCAACTCAGTAAGTTGGAAAATAGCTAATATAACTCCTTTATTCAAAAAGGGAGGGAGACAGAAAGCAGGAAACTATGGGCCACTTAGCTTAACACCTGTCATTGGGAAAACGTTAGAAGCTGTTATTAAAGACTTTATAACAGGGCACTTAGATAAATTCAAGATAATCAGGCAGAGTCAACATGGTTTTGTGAAAGAGAAAACATGTTTAACCAACTTACTGGAGTTCTTTGAAGAAGTTTCAGGACCTGTTGATCAAGGGGTACTGTGCTTAGATTTTCAGAAGGCATTTGATAAGGTGCCTCATCAAAGGTTATTGTGGAAAATAGAAGCACATGGTGTAGGGGGTAACATATTGGCGTGGAAAGAAGATTGGCTAGCTATCAGGAAACAGAGAGTGGGCATAAATGGCTCATTTTATGGTTGGCAGGATATGATGAGTTATGTGAGACAGGGATTAGTGCTGGGGTCTTAACTCTTTACAAGTTATATAAATAATTTGAATGAAGGGACCGATGGTATAGTTGCTAAATTTGTTGATGACACAAAGGTAGGTAGGAAAGTAAGTTGTGAAGAGGACATAAGGAGGCTACAAAAGGATATAGATTGGTTAGGTGAGTGGGCAAATATCTGGCAAATGGAGTATAATGTGGAAAAATTGAGGTTGTCCATTTTAGCAGGATGAATAAAAAAGAGACATATTATCTAAATGGTGAGAAATTACAGAGCTCAGAGATTCAGAGGGATCTGGGTATCCCAGTACATGAACCGCAAAAGGTTAGTATGCAGGTGCAGCAAGTAATTAGGAAAGCTAATAGAATGTTGTCATTTATTGTGAGGGGAATTGAATACAAGAGTAGGGAGGCTATACTTCAGTTATACAGGGCATTGGGCGGACGCGCACCCGACACACTTGAGCATGAAATGGCACATGATGGCATCGGGCAAACGTCGCAACGTCATCGTCATCGTGCACATGCATGATATTTCGGTCAGCGGGCACGTGCAAGAGTCAGCACGTCCACCCACCGACAATTATGAGGTCTATTAAGGCCATTAAAGTAGCAATTGATGGCAATTTTTCACTGCCTGCCCAACATTACTGTTGGCAGGTGGGCAAATCAGCCAGGCAGCCCTTGGAACTTTGAGGAAACCTCGTCCAGGGGTGGAATGAGATCTCTGTGATTAACTTAAAAAAAGATTTAAATGTTTTGAAACAATTTTCATCAGTCGTATGTTGAGGTGTCTCAGTCTGTCGCGTGGATTTTTTTTCTCCAGATTTTACATTCTGTTTTTACCGATTTTAAATTCGTCAGCTCCCTGAGGCAGCTCTCTGCCTTCAGGGAGCTTTCCTTCCACACTCGCCCGCGCCCATGCTGACTTCAGCACTCGGCCTCCTCCCGCCCCCACCCTGGCAGCAGTGAGCCTTTCAGTGCACATTTCACACTGGCCGTAAATTGGCCAGCCAGCAGGAAATCACGGTCGGGTGCCGATCGCGGGCGGCAGACTGTTTCCTGGCCACTCCAGGTCCTGCCGATTAGGGCCGTCCACCGTCCCAAAAATTCTGCCCCTGGAGTACTCTGTACAGTATTGGTCTCTTTATTTAAGGAAAGATGTAAATGCATTGGAAACAGTTCAAAGAACGTTTACTAGATTAATACCTGGAATGGATGGATTGTCCTATGAGGAAAGGTTGAACAGACTAGGCTTGTATATGCTGACTTTTAGAAGAGTAAGAGGCGACTTGATTGAAATGTATAAATCTTGAGGGGGCTTGACAGGGTGGGTATGAAAAGGGTATTTCCTCTTGTGGGAGAATCTAGAACTCTGGGTCACTGTTTCAACTAAGGGATCACCCATTTAGGACAAAGATGAGGAATTTTATTTCTCAGAGGGTTGCAAGGCTTTGGAATTCTCTTCCTCAAAGGATGGTTGAGGCAGCATCTTTGAATATCATTAAGGCAGAGGTAGATAGATTCTTGATAAGCAAGGGGGTGAAAGGTTATTAGGGATAGACAGGAAAGTGAAGTTGAGGTTAAAATCAGATCAACCATGGTCTTGTTGAATGGTAGAGCAGGCTTGAGGGGTTGAGTGGCCTACTCCTGATTCTAATTCATATGTTCATATGCATGAGTTGCAGCCTACACAAGACCAAATCTGCAACTGACTGACTGTTTGCAAACTGAACTGCTTGCTTCTGTCAGCAAACATACAGATAAGTTAAACAGAAGGACCTTATAACTAAGGCTCCACACTGAATCACTATCTCCATGGCATTGTGACAAGTTTTGAGGTGATTGAAACAGAAATTCAAATTATTTTTTTATCTTCAATACAACTCTGATTCTGTAACCCATATGAATAATTTATGTTGTTAATGGAGCTTCATGACCCTTTCTCCGGAATCCCTAATTCCATTACAAACTTAAAGATGGATCACTTATTGTTCAATTTTTTTTCACTATCAACTTTGACCTTACAGGATAAACATAGGTTAGCCTTTAACCGTAATTAACATCAAGCATCTTTGAATTGCATTTACTTCAGGGTTGTTATCAGTTTATCAATCAGATACCCACATTTATCTACAGTTAAAACTTTAATTCCTAAAAATGTATACATTATGAATTGGATATTTGCAACATTATTACACCATTAAATACCCAGTTATACCTCATTCAAGCACATGTAACATTTTCAAGGGCAGAATATTACATTCCCAGGCAGGCAGGTTTTCAGGCAGGAAGCAAAGGGCCACATTCATCACAGGGGCTATTTGGTGACATCCATCAGCCAGCCACCTCACTTCTATCTTCACTAGGACAGCACCTAGGAGGAGCACTAGGTTAAATGTATGAAGCATTCACTATACATGTCACAATGGATATGTACTGGGGCAAATGGCATTGGATTCACACCAAGCATTCTTAGGATAAAAAAATCTTTAAAATTGATTTCCATTTTATGCTGGGCATATTTCTTTAACAGGAGATGAATAGATGGAGATGCATTTTTCAGGTGGCCTCCCTTGGATGTCTGGACAGCCTCTCAGGTGCCCCACCTATATTAGGGACCTTTGCCCAAATGTAAGTGCATTTTGGCCTCATGAGCCTTGTGCACAGTGCATGAGCACTATCCACTCACCTTCAAAAACATTTGTCACATGAAATGGTTATTATGTATTTTCCAGCCTCAGGACCACACACAGTCTCTGTTTCTACACTGATCTGATCTTTCAACAGTTATTACTAGCACTAGATTCAAAAGCCATTGGCTGGAATTTTCTGGCCCTGTTGGCATAGGGTGTCATGACAGATGGGGGACGGACAATATGGCGAGAAGGGCAAGAATCGGTTTCATGCTGGCATGAGAGCACAGTGGAATCATCCTATGGCGTCCGTCATGATGGAACATCAATCCCGCTGGAGGCCAGCGTGAACCCGCTTTGCATCCTGCTAGTGGGATGCAAAGTAAGACCCGACCAGGATCGTCAGCCCACACCAGATTTACCATTACGCCAGCCCAGAACATGTCTGGACAGGTGTGATGCGCAGGAGTCGCTCTTTACCATTAGGGCTTTGCTCAGATCACAGACATTCAAGGAGCAGAAGATGCTACTGGACCCTGGAGGAACATGTGCATCACATGCTGGGTGGATCCTCATGGACATGGCTCTGCTCCGAAGCAGCTCTCAGAAGATGGGAGGTCTCTGTTGATGCTTTGGGCTTGCTTCGGAACATCATGGTCTTGGCCATGGGCTAAGAGGAAGGTCCAGCTGTAAGTGGGAGAGGAAGGTGTAGCACTGGGCCGGGGTGGGGAGTGGGGGGGTGCGGGAGGAGTTAAGTTTGCGGGTCCAGAGGGGAACGAAGGTGTTGGGGGGGGGTGGGCAGGTTTGGGAGGGGTGAGGTTGGGAGGGGTGAGAAGGGATTATGGGAGGAGGAGGGTGTAATGGAGAAGAATGTGGTAAGTGGGAGGTAGATGTAAGGGAAAGAGTTCGGAGGGGGGGAAGGAGTTTGGCAGGGAAGGAGTCTGGGGGGAGGAAGGAATTCGGAGGGGGGGAAGGAGTTCGGAGGGAAGAAGGAGTTTGAGAGGAGGAAGGAGTTCGGAGGGGGAAAGGAGTTCAGAGGGGAGAAGGAGTTTGGAAGGGGGAAGGAGTCCCGGGAGAGGAAGGAGTTCGGTGGGGGAAGAAGTTCGGAGAAGGGAAGGTGTCCAGGGGAGAAAGGAGTTTGGAGGGCTGAAGGAGTCTGGAAGGAGGAAGGAGTTTGGAGAGGGGAAGGAGTAAGGGTGGAGGAGGGAGTAAGGGCGGAGGAGGGAGTAAGGGGGGAATGACTAGGCGAATGTGCAAGGGAGGGGTCTGTTGAATCAATGACTGCCTCCTGGGGAGCAAACTGAGGGTGGGTTTGGTAGGAGGGGATGGTGAGTATGAGGGAGGGCAGACAGAGCCGAAGAATGGGAAGGTGAGGATGCAACGGTAGCGGTGGGAGGGATGGCGAGTGTGGTTGGTAGGGACTCGGAGGTTGACTCAGACTCTGGGAGTGGGAAGGAGGTGGTTTGAGAGGTCAATGTCAATGGGGGTGGGACCCTCAGAAAGATAGGGAACATGCACGTTCACCTGGACATCCTGGAAAGACAAGGGTTTGAGTTGGTAGGTGATGGTGGGGAGGTGGAAGGTAATGTCGGGGGGGGGCGTCAACAGTGATGTGGGAAAGGACACGGGTGACTGGGGGAGGAGAAAGGGTGGGGGAGCTGAGCAGAAATCTGACAATCACAGTTTTTCTCCAATCAAAAGTGAGCGGAGCCTCGTGTTGGACAGGCATAGGTCCTGCATGGGAGTGCAATGAGTGGGTGGGCGGAGATGCTGGTCAGCTCAGATGGACAACTGAAAAAGAGCTCCAACAGGCAGCATTGAAGATGGTCGGGAGAGCGAGATGAGTATGATTGAGGAAGGCTCCGTGTGCATGGGAGAGTGCTTGCACAAAGCTCCAAAAGGCCCTGCCCTACACACACTTCTCCCTTGGCTGCATGCAACTGAACTGCTAGTGCAGGGGCAAGCAAGGGGAGGACTCGCGAAGCCTGTAAATAAAGCTGAAAGACAACATTAAACATTAATCAGTGAAAGTAAATATATTTTCAGATTATAAAGCGACAAAATGTGTTCACCCGTGCAACCACTTGTGATTAGGAATTATTAACTTTTCTAGGCCTACCACTTCTTCTAGGTGCTGCCCTGACATCTACAGCAGGGGTGGAGACAGTCTGTGCAGTGACTGGCTCTGTTGACTCTGATGACTTTGGCGTGTGTCCTCTGGACAGCCAAGGCATTGAGGGCCCTGGCTTGCTTTAGCTGTCCCCCTGGTAGGCCAGTTGCTCCTCTGTAGTGACAGAGGATAAGGTTAAGGGGGTCACAGGCAAAGGGGACTCAGAAGGAGAGGAGAGCTTCTGAGGTTTCTGAGTGTATGACCCAGGGGTGTCCAGCTGCTGCTCCTTCTCCCTGCATGTGTCTGAGGGCCCCAGCCTGCTTCCTTGAGGGGAAGAAGCATCTGAAAGGACATCAAAGTGCCCTGTTTCTCTCTCATGTTGCCACTGCAGGAACTCACCCATGGCCACCGTGATAGAGTGCAGGTCTGCATGCATCTCCGTGTTCTGCCAGACCAGAGTTTTTATAGCATTCGCCATGGTGACATCCATGCATGCACATGTGGGCACCACTTCATCAGAGAGCAGTCAGGCGCAGTGCTCTGACTCATGTGCCACTCTCTTGAAGGCTTCCAACAGCTCTGTGTGATGTTCCCCCATCCTCTGCTGACTCTCCACGATGTATTGGAAGGCCGAATCCAGAGGCTCGCCATCTGACTCGGACCTCACAGATGCTTCTTCCCCAGCAGTCCTCCGAGTGCGGGGAAGCTCGGCTGAACTTGCCTCTTCCTGCTGCAGAGTCAGTCTGAGCAGTGACCACCAAACTGTGAACCCGAGCCTGCTCTAGATCTAGGTCCCACCGAGGTGTGTGTCTCTGCGCTGCTGGAGGGTGTGGGTAAGTGCTGTGACAGGTCTTCCAGGCTGTTTATTTCCAGCTCATCAATGGAGGAAGTGTTCTCTTGGCTGGAGGTGAGGACCTGGATGGAGCTGAGGGACTGGCTGGCTGAGGGTGTCGGTCACCAGGCAGAGCTCCCTGTGAACCAAAGTAGAGATAATTAGTGCATGGCAGCAGAGTCAAAAACAGGAGAGAGAGAGCAGTTGCGTTGAGAGAGGGATGATGGGATGCAGGATCCTCACAAGGGTGTTCACCGCCGACATCACCATTGTCACAGGCAGGGTCCATGTCCTCACCAGTCAGCACGATGGCACACTCCTCAAAGTGAGTGAGGGGCCTAATGTGGGCCATTCCACCCCCAGTCTGGGATCCCTCCCTGTTGTTGTGAGCCAGCTTCTCCTGCATGAAAACAGAGTGTGAGCAGGACACATGGCACTGCGTGGAATGTTTTGTGTGGTGAGCAGAGCCATAGGCAGGAAGAGGACGCGAGCTCCAGAGGATATGAGCCTGATGGAGATGTGAGGGTGTGTGTGAGAGTTAGTGGTGTTGTCCCTTGAGGTGTGAGATCCCTGTGGATGTCTGATGGTTTTGTGAGTGTGTGAGCTGAGAGTGATGAGAAGAGCGACTTACCCTGGTGGAATGGGATGAGACCATTCATCCTCTTTCAGCACTGGATGGCTGACCTCCTCTGTGCCCCAGTGGCTCTGACCACCACTGCCACCACCTCCCAGGCCTGATTGGTGACTCTGCTGGACCTCCTGTGGCCAGAGCAGGGGTAGAGGGCATTGCAGCGGCCTTCCACTGCATCCAGCAGACACCCCAGAGAGGAGTAACTAAATTTGGGGGCTGCCGTCTTCTTTGGTTTTGGGGCCATCTGTCGCCTGGAGCAATCCTGGTCTGAAGACAGGAAATAGGCTGCGCTCTGGTGCGCTTTAAATATGGCACCCAGAGCGAGGAAGTGCTGAGGTCACGGCGTGGAGGGCAAATCCCAGCCCACTTACTAGCGATCTGGCGCGTTCCCAGTGAATGCATAATTAATGAGGTGGGATGCACCGGGAATTGGATGATGCAGCGTGAAAAGCTGCCATTGCGGCCGGGGGGTAAAACATTCTTTTTCCGCCCCGCTACTGAACTTCGTGCGAATCTAGGATGATTCCGCCCATTGTTTCAGCTTGGCTTAGTGATAATATTTTTTGCCTCTGAATTAAAAAGTTGTGATTTAAGCCGCTCTGCAGGACCTGAGTTTAAGCTGAGGGAGGGCTACACTGTAATTTGAATAAACAATAAATAAAGGCCTATCTATCTTTTTTAGTAGATATGAAACACCCAAAGATATTTTTTGAAGTGCGAGGAGTTCTCCTGGTCTCTTAGTCAATGTTCATCTCTCAATCACCATCAAAAATGGATTACTTGGTCATTGCTGTTTGTTGGTCTTTGCTATGTGCAAAAAGCCTCCCATGCTTTCCTACAAAACAGCAGTAATCACACTTAAAATACCAGCCTCCCATTTCAACTCAACAAAGATTCTGCTGCCCATATCCTATCCTGAAAAGTCCTTTTTACCCATTACCCCTACTGACCTACATTGACTTCTGATACTGCAAAATGTCAAATTTAACTTTCTTATCTTTGTGTTTAAATCTCTTTATAGCCTCATCCCACCGTATCTCTATAATCTTTCCCAGCGTTACTCTGAGAACTCAGGGTTCTTCTGACTCTGGCCTCTTGCCTCTTCCTTCACCCCATATTGGCAGCCAAGCCTTCAGCCATCTAAGCCCTACTCTTGTGAATTCCCTCAGTAAACTCCTCTGCCTTTACAATTTTCTCTACCCTTTTAACACTTTCCTTAAAAACCACCCCTTTGACCAAGCTTTTAGTCATGCACCACCTTAGTATCTATTTCTTTGGCTTGGCATCCATGTTTATCGCATCACACTTCTTTGAAGCACCATGGGACAATTTCCTCTGTTAAATACATTATTTGAATGCAAGTTGGTCATTGTTGATGTCATTCTGTGGATAAATAGTAAACGTCAATGTGGGAATACTTACCTTGGCACTTCAGATACTCCTGAAATTCTTCTGCATTAGCTTCTAAATTTGTCTGATGTGGGAGATTTCACTAACTCACTCTGCAACCTCCACTCATGTAGCTTGGACTGTGAAATAACAGAAGGGTGGACTCCAGCTCCAAAGAAGATCACCCTCCTTGGGTGCACCTCCTGCAGTAGGACCTCCAATAATTCCACTGAAAAAGAGGGAGTCTTCCACAAGGCTCTCCATGAAAACATTTTTCAAATGAGAACTATCTTCAACTTGTTTTGGCAAATACTCTTCTGCAGTCAGCCAACCAGGATTGAATGAAACTGTCCATTCTTAATGGTGAGTAATATATGGAAAGTAAGAAGATTTTACCTTCTAAAATTCAGTGAGCTCAATTCTCCCTCTGCTGGCACATAGCATGGGTGAGTGCATCACCATTTCATCAGTCTTGCAAAATTAGGCTTAAACCTTTATTTGAAGATTGAGGTTTACTATAAATAAGGATGAGGCATTTACTTGAGATCGTAAGGACTGGAAGTCTTGTTATTATATTTTGGAAATGATTTTCAAAATATTCCAGAGTCTTTCCAACCTCTATTGATGTACAGGTAGTTGTCTGAATATATTAATAATGAACTTATAGATGAGCAATTTAACTCGAGTCTGTCACTTAGAGAACATAACATAAGAACTCGGAGCAGGAGTAGGCAATTCAGCCCCTCGAGCCTGCCCCGCCATTCAACACGATCATGGCTGATCTCATTTCAGCCTCAACTCCAATTTCCCGCCCTCTCCCCATAACCTTTCAAACCGTTACTAATTAAAAATCTGTCTATCTCCTCCTTAAATTTATTCAGCGTCCCGGCATCCACTGCGCTCTGAGGTAGTGAATTCCACAGATTCACGACCCTTTGAGAAAAGTAATTCCTCCTCATCTCTGATTTAAATCTATCACCCCTCAGCCTAAAACTATGGCCTCTCATTCTAGAATGCCCCACAAGGGGAAATATCTGCTCCACGTCTACTTTGTCTATCCCCTTTAGCATCTTATATACCCCAATTAGATCTCCTCTCATCCTTCTAAACTCTAGCGAGTATAGGCCTAAACTGCTCAATCTCTCCTAATAAGATAAGCCCCACATCTCTGGAACCAATCTAGTGAACCTCCTCTGAACTGCCTCCAATGCAACTACATCCTTCGTCAAGTAAGGGGATCAAAACTGTGCACAGTACTCCAGGTGCAGTCTCACCAATGCCTTTTACAATTGCAACAACACTTTCCTACTTTTATAATCTATTCCTTTAGCAATAAATGCCAAAATTCCGTTTGCCTTCCTTATTACCTGCTGTACCTGCATACTAGCTTTCAGCGATTCATGCACGAGGACACCCAGATCCCTCTGCACTGAAGCATTCTGAAGTTTCTCTCCATTTAAACAGCAACAAAAGTTAATATGATAATCATAAGCTACATATATAGGGTGGAATTTTACGCCGATGGGATATTCCGGTCCCACCGAAGTCAGTGGAGTTTAGAATGACTCCCCCAACATTTTACGGTCCCATCCCCACCCCGATGGAGACATTAAATTCCGGCCATAGAAAACTTGATAATGACCAGGCCAATTGGGGAAAAGCCTGTGTTCTTGATATTGCAAATAGTTTGCAAAAGAGACTGGTGAAATGGTGCCGCACTCACCCAACTTTCCTACAAATAAATATGTTGGATTCGAGTAAACAAATCATAAAATCATTCCTATAAATGAAACTTTAAACTTAAGCGTATTTTATATTGTTTACTGGCAGCAATATTAATAACATTGGATCCATTTCTCATCCAACTTGTTTTTATTTATTCTTTCATGGGACATGGGCATCACTGGCTAGCCCAGAATTTGTTGCCCTTCCCTAACTGCCCTTGAGAAGGTGGTGGTGAGCCTCCTTCTTGAACAACTGCAGTCCATGTGATGTAGATAGTGCTGTTAGGGAGTTCCAGGATTTTGACCCAGCGACAGTGAAGGAAAGACGATACATTACCATGTCGGGATGGTGTGTGGCTCGGAGGGGAACTTACAGGTGGTGGTGTTCCCATATGTCTCTTGCCCTTGTTCCATTTAGGGCTTGGAGGCCACATGTTTGGAAGGCGCTGTCGCAGGAGGCTTGATGAGCTGCTTGCATTTTATGAAATGAGAAAGGGTGCATCTTTTATGAAGCCAAGACAAGAATTTTGCTGGATAATCGTAACAGAAACTGTTCATTAATATGCCACGAATTCAGCAATTTGAAATTGATTTCTCCTCGTCGGTTTTCAATAAGCACTGACAAATTACAAAAGAGGAAAACCATGTCATGAATTTCAAGGCTGCGCTTTGGTATAGCTCCAAACTATTACATAACTTGTCGGCATGACTTCCTTATGCCATGCTCCTCGCCCATTTTAATGATATGGTAATCCTTTCAAATTATTGACAGCCTATAAAATATTGGTTTTGATAAATATTAGCTCTTTTAATCATTATGCTTCACATACCATGGACAGGTCAGCTCATTAAACTGCTGGAGCCTTTGGGAGTGCAGAGTTGGATTCACAAGATGACAAAATTGATGGAGATGAGGAATCCATTTAACCCAAACTAGCTCATCCATTCAGACAAATTTACAAACTTGCATTTCTCCCTAATGGGGTACCTGCGAATAAGCTGTTGTAGACTTCCATGGGTTTTATCTTGTCTCTTGTACTTTATTAGTATTTTTGAATGCTAAATATGAAGCATTCTCAGAAATACAGAAAGGTTTAGAGATTGCATCTCCTAATAGCTGCTTTAAGAATAATACAAGCAAAGTATAGGCAGCAGGTACTGCCTACTTGCTAGATTAAAAAATGGCTCTTGGGTAGGAGGAAAGTGAACAGCGAGAGCAAAATAATTTTAAAACAAGGCAAAAACTGACCATGCTTGAAGTTATTTGTCTGTGCAGATGCATGTTCACAGCCCAGTCCTGCTGACTTCTCAAGGATACTTGGCAAGAGAAGGAAAAGGGATAAAGCAAAGTTTTACAGCTTTAGCCCTAAATTCCAATTTGTGTTCCTTTTAACAATACTTGCAGTCACCAATGGTGGATGCAAAGGATCCCATGACACTGTTCAAAGAAGAGTGAGGGAGTTCTCCTGATGCCCTAAACAATGTTTATCCCTTAATCAACACCACTAGGAACAGATTCTCTGTTTATTAATCTCATGGCTGTTTATGCAACTTTGCTGTATTTCAGGACATTACAACAGTGATTACACTTCAATGAGAACTTCATTGCCAAAAGGCACCCAACCTGAAATCAAGTTTCTACTCGGAGCTCTGAACTATGGGCGAGCTTTGATTATTATCCAGGAGAAAAAGGTCCCATTCAGTTAGTGGAAACAATCACTGACAGAATTGCCTGAGGGGTGCAACACTACCAATAATAATGAAATTAGTAAGTTATGAGAATTGACACATGAATGAATTTGACATCTGTCTTTGCGGCATATTCCCTTTCTGTTAAAGAATGAATGACCAGTTTAGTTACAGTACTTTAGGTACAAAGACCATGAACAGTGTTTCACAGTATCTGATATTTTATTGCACAACAAACACCCAGTAGCACCTCAAGACTGTACTTGTTATTCCAAACATTTGCCTGTAGATCCATATAAGACATAGTTGTGCCTATTAGTTTCTGATCGGTTTTTAAATGTTATTTTTTTTTCCCCAACTTTTCCTTCCCACTTATGTTGCCAATCAAACTACACTGGGCATAGTAAAACATTCTTCTTTGCTAAAAATACAGAGAAGCTAATTTTAAATTTGAAACTGATATATTAACCAGTATATTTTTATTTGTTTTGTTCACTTGGCTTGTTCGTATATGGTTAATAAAAGTGTAAGTAAGTTGATGCAGAATGATGTGTAAAGATCTGAATGTACTCTGTTCATGTTTCTGGCTTGTGGTTTGGGCTGTGATTCACTGGCGGCTCACAGCTTCAACCACTCGCCAGTAATTTGAGTTTAATCAATTCCCACTCATGATGCCAGCTATAGCGTTTTACTATTACTAAAAAGGGACCTGTTTCTTCCTGCATGGGCTGCATAGCTTTTTAATTGACCAGACCAGTCAGAATTAGAAAACAAAAACAAAAATAACTGGAAAAACTCAACAGGTCTGGCAGCATCTGTGGAAGGGAGCACCGTTAACGTTTCGAGTCAGAATTAGAGCTTGGAGTTATGAAAATGTTTCAGCAGTCCCTCCCACACAAAAATGCGGAAGAGGATCCCACTGCTATCAGCAGTTCTGATGGGAAATAAAAAGTGTCAATAAAAGCACAGTGAAATGAAACCTATAATGACCATCAGCAGTCAGGGACTGGGGCGGTGCAGAGGATTAGCACTTCTGTATTGGTGACATGAAAATGTTGCTTTGTAGCTGTAAGTTTTTTCTGGGTTTGGGCACTGTTAATCCCGTTTCGAGTGAGCACAGACCAACAGCACAATTTGCCCATAAATTGTCAGTCTCATTCAGGAAGGTATTAAGAATGGCTTATGTAGGAAATGGAAAAGTTCACACGTCTTCAGTAGTTAGTACTTTTTTTGAGGTTGGATATAAAGCACCTACTGAGTGCATTAGAGAATGTTTCACTTTCCATCTGGGCTTGGCACACACAATCCAAGAGCATTTAATGTTGGTTCTGGATGACTTCAGATAACTTTCACTCTCATTACCCAATTCCTAATGTGTTCCTGCCTTGCAACATAATCCAAGTTGTGCATTATCCCATATTTAACACAAATCTCACATTTCTCCATACCTTGCCACGTGCCTTCAGCCCAATGCTAAAACTTCACTGTATGCACAGAAATAATGGTTATCTCACTTCATTTAATTAACATTGAATTGCACGTTCTAATAAGGTCCAATACAATTAAACATATTACTAATTTCTTCCAATTTTATTACAATCTCCTAACACTGGTAAACACTTAAGAAGGCAACAGATGAAGATAATAAAGGCAACCAATCAGATGATGTAATGACAAGACAGCAGTTTATAGATTGGAAAAGTGAGAAGGCAGGAAGCAGGATAAAGAGTCATGGTGATTAAAGGAATGGGTTAGTATGGAATTTGGAGCAAATAAAATGATTTGCTAGGACTAATTCCTTAATTAGTATACCAATGGAACGAGTTATTAGAAATAGTAATTTATTGATAGCCAAGAGTCAAAATAATTGCTTAATAATTTGCTGCATCAAATTCTATATCAAGAGAGGATGAATGCCTAAACATAGAAATGTACAAAATTTACCGTACAGAAGGAGGTCATTCAATATGACTCATCACGTTGTGCCAGTTGATAAAGAGCAATCCAGCCTAATCCCACTTTCCAGTTCTTGGTCTGTAGCCTATAGGTTATGGAGCTTCAAGTGTATATCCAAGCACGCTTTTAAAAAATACACTGAGGGTTTCTGCCTCTACCATCCCTTCGGACGGTGTGATCCAGAGCCCATCATCCTCTGGGTGAAAATATTTCTCTTCAACCCCCCTCCAATCCTTCTAGCAATTACTTTAAATCTTTGACCCCTGGTTTTTGACCTTTCTGCAAAGTGAAATACCCCAGGACCCTCAAAATTTCATACACTTCAATTAAATGTCCCCTCAGCTTCCTCTGTTCAAAGGAAAACAATCTTGCCTGTCCAGACTTCCCTCATAGCTAAAATTCTCCATCCCTGACAACAAACTTGCCAATCTCCTCTGTGACCCTCTCTCCTTCTCTCCTCTCTGCTTCTACTGCGATCACATCCTTCCTGTAATATGGTGACTAGAGCTGTACACCGTACTCTAATTGTGGCCTAACTAGTGTTTTATCGAACTAGTGTTTTAGCATAACCACCCTGCTCTTATACTCTATGCCTCAGCTAACACAGGAAGGTTTCCCATATGGCTTCTTGAACCATCTTATTTACCTGTCCCGCTACCTTGTTGACATGCACTCCAAGGTCTCTCTGTTCCTCTACACTTCTCAATATCCTACTAGTTATTGTGTATCCCTTGCAATGTTTGCCCACGTCAGATGCATTACCTCACATTTCTTTGGACTGAATTTAATTTGCCACATTTCCACCCACCAGACACTGATATCTTCCTGCAGTCTACAGCTTGCTTCCTCACTGACAACCATGCATCCATTTGTTACGCCGTCTGCAAACTTCTTAATCATGCACCCTACATTTAAATCTTCAATCATTGATATATATATATAGCCTTGCTAAAAGCCACATAAACACATTAACTTCAGATCAGGAAGTTGCACACCAACTTACTAAGAACTTACTAAGAACATTGGGGTATGAAGGACTGACTGTTCTATCAATATATTAATTGTAAGTTCAGATAAAAGATTGACAATGTTTCATAAGTTAATATTTAAAATTGGAGAAGAGTTGGTTAATTACTCAATGATTGATGGTAATAAACCTGATGAGACAGCCAAATCTGAATTAATTGGAGTTGGAGGGTCAGGCTAAACATTAATAAGATGATCATTGGAAGCGGTAAGCAGCTGCTGAACTGAAATAAAGTGGAGAAGGATAATTCAATGATGGAAAATTTGATTAATCTCAGAAGAGTTTAAAGAATTTAGATTAGATATTAATTTATTGAATGAGTTATTTACTTAACTAAGTGAACTAATTCTGCCTCATTGATGTCTGTAGGAAGATATTAGGGATGTATTTAGCTGCTTGAAATGCAATAACAAACAGGAGACTTAAAGGAATGAATCACTCTCCAGGTAATGAAGTATGCCAACCAGATGAAGATGTACAGCTAATGAAGAGTAGACTAAAGAGCTGAACTACAAGTAAGGAGCAATGAGCCTAAAGGTATGATAGGGCGATGGTCAACTTTAAATAAATCAATAAGTGCCAGGGATGAGCAACAATTGATGATTCAAACTCCAAGAGGGTTAAATGAGTTGTGATACACATAAGCAGGCCATTACATTTATGTAGTATAGCTTAATTAATAATTAATGAAAGACAAATAAAACCTAAGGTATATTAATACACGGGAGGGTTCAACTACAAACAGAGCCAAATAAATCCTGAGATATTATTGTGAATCATCAAGTTTAAATTGGGCCTATTTTTATTTCCCAGCTACAAGACAATCAAAAATTGCTGGTAATTCTGAGAAAATTTAGTTTATATTAAATAGGGGAGATTAAGCTTTATATAATTGCCACCAAGAAGTATGGAGCTGAGAGCCCTAAAAGCATGAATGATCAGGATAGCTCCAGGAAGATAGATGGGTAGGTTTCAGGCACTAGTGTTGTTTGATACACACCATATAGGAAAAATGAATCTATGCAATAGACAGGTAAAGTGGCAGCAATGTGAAGGATAAGTTGTATATGGAGCTTGATGATAAGTAACTGTTCAGCTTGATCCAAACTCTCTACACCTCCATCCGCCAGCAGGATGGTGTGAGCCTTGAATGGAGACCCAACAAGTCCCCATCCACCTCCTCGCTAAACATGTTTTCATATTGAATATCTTCTCTCTTAACTCCACTTACTACTTCCACATAAAGCTATTGCAAAGGGAATCTGGGTTGGGTTCTATCTATGCCTGTCTTTTTGTGGAGTATGTGGAACACTCTATGTTTCAGTCCTACACCCTTATTACTTTTTCTGCTATATTGGTGACTGTATTGGTGCTGTTTGCTGCTCTTGTCCTGAACTAGAAAATTTCATCAACTTTGCTTCCAGTTTCTACCCTTCTCTCACCTTCACATGGACCAATTCCAACTCTTCCCTTCCCTTCCTTGACTTCTGTCTCCATTTCTGGAAATCAGCTATCAACTAATATTCACAATTGGTACACAAACTCCTATAATTACCTTGACTGCACTTTGTCACACCCTGCTTCCTGCATGGACGCTAATCCATTCTCTTAGTTTTGCTGTCTCCATTGAATCTGTTCTGACTGCCTGATGCCACCTTTCACATCATATGTCTTCCTTTCTCCTCGTTTCTGAGACACTTCCACTATGGTTGACAGGGCACTTGACCATGTCTGTCCCACTTCCTGCATTTCTGTTCTAACCCCTTCCCCTCCATCTCAGAACCACAACCTGGTTCCCTTTGTGGTAACATTCCACTCTACCAGCCTCCACATTGAACATAAAAACATTAGAATTAAGAGCAGGACCAGGCCATTTGGCCCCTCGAGTCTGCGCCACCATTCAATAAGATCATGGATGATCTAATTGTGGACTTAACTCCACTTTCCTGCCTGCACTCCCTTCCCCCCACCCCCCACGCGAGCCTTTGACTCCCTTGTAGCTCAAAAATCTCTGACTCAGCTTTGAACGTATTCAATGACCCAGTTTCCACTAGCAAGAGAATTCCAAAGACTAATGACCCTATGAGAGAAGAAATTCCTCCTCATCTTCATCTCAAGTGGGAGGTCCTTGTTTTTAAACCGCACTCTCTTGTTCTAGATTCTCCCATGAGGGGTATCCTCTCAGCACGTACCCTGTCAAGCCCCCTCAGAATCTTGTTCAATAAGGTCACCTCCCATTCTTGTAAACTCCAATCAATAAAGGCCAAACTTCTCTTTATGTTTTACTATGAGGTCGATTTGCTCGTGAACTGGTTGTACGCTTATCTGTCAACTGTTGACAGTGGGGAATTCAGTAATGGTAATGCCATTGAACATCAGGGGGCGATGGTTTGATTCTTCTTGGAGATGTTCATTGCCTGGCACTTGTGTAGCACGAATGTTACTTGCCACTTGTCAGCCCAAGCCTGCATATTGTCCAGGTCTTGCTGCGTTTGGACATGGACTGCTTCAATATCTGATGCGAATGTTGCTGAACATTGTGCAATCATCAGCGAACATTCCCATTTCTGACCTTATGATGGATGAAGCAGCTGAAGATGGTTGGGTCGAGGACACTACCCTGAGGAACTCCTGCAGTGATGTCCTGGAGCTGAGAGGGCTGACCTCCAACAACCACAACCATCTTCCTTTGTGCTAGGTATGACTCCAACCAGCAGAGAGTTTTCCCCCTGATTCCCATTGACTCCAGTTTTGCTAGGGCTCCTTGATGCCACGCTTGGTCTAATGCGGCCTTGATGTCAAGGGCAGTTACTCTCACCTTACCTCGGGAGTTCAGCTCTTTTGTCCATGTTTGAACCAAGGCTGTAATGAGGTCAGAATTTGAGTGGCCCTGGTGGAACCCAAACTGGGCATCAGTGAGCAGGTTTTTGCTAAGCAAGTGCTGCTTTATAGCACTATTGATGACCTCTTCCATTACTATACTGATGATCGGGAGTAGACTGATGGGACGGTAATTGGCCGGGTTGGATTTGTCCTGCTTCTTGTGTACAGGACATACCTGGGCAATTTTCCACATAGCCAGGTAGATGCCAGTGTTGTAGCTGTACTGGAACAACTTGGCTAGGGGGCGAGCAAATTCTGGAGAACAAGTCTTTAGTACTATTGCCGGAATATTGTCAGGGCCCATAGCCAGTGCCTTTAGCCATTTCTTGATATTGTGTGGAGTGTGTTAAATTGGCTGAAGACTGGCATCTGCGATGCTGGGGACCTCTGGAGGAGGCCAAGATGGATCATCCACTTGGCACTTCTGGCTGAAGATTGTAGCAAATGCTTCAGCCTTATCTTTTGCACTGCTGTGCTGGGCTTCTCCATCATTGAGGATGGGGATATTTGTGGAGCCTCCTCCTCCAGTGAGTTGTTTAATAGTCCACCACCATTCACGACTGGATGTGGCAAGACTGCAGAGCTTAGATCTGATCCATTTGTTGTGGGATCACTTAGCTCTGTCAATCACTTGCTGTTTATGCTGTTTGACATGCAAGTAGTCCTGTGTTATAGCTTCACCAGGTTGATACCTCATTTTTAGGTATGCCTAGTGCTGCTCCTGGTATGCCCTCCCGCACTCTTCATTGAACCAGGGTCGATCCCCTGGCGTGATGGTAATGGTAGAGTGGGGGATGTGCTGGACCATGACATTACAGATTGTGTTCGAGTACAGTTCTGCTGCTGCTGATGGCCCACAGTGCCTCATGGATGCTCAGTCTTGAGTTGCTAGATCTGTTCGAAATCTATTCCATTTAGCACAGTGGTAGTGCCACACAACATGACGGAGGATATCCTCAATGTGAAGGCGGGACTTTGTCTCCACACCGACTGTCACTCCTACTGATACTGTCATGGACAGATGCATCTGTGGCAGACAGGTTGGTGAGGATGGAGTCAAGTATGTTTTCGCATTGTTGGTTCCCTCACCACCTGCCGCAGACCCAGTTGAGCAGCTATGTCATTTAAGACTTGGCCAGCTCGGTCGAGCCACTCTTGGTGATGGACATTGAACTCCCCCACCCAGAGGACATTCTGCGCCCTTGCCCCACCTTCAGTGCTTCATCCAAGTGGTGTTCAACATGGAGGAGCACTGATTCATCAGCTGAGGGCAGGTACGTGGTAATCAGCAGGAGGTTTCCTTGTCCATGTTTGGCCTGATGTCATGAGACTTCATGTGTTCTGGAGTCGATGTTGAGAACTCCCAGGGCAACTCGCTCCCAACTGTACACTACTGTGCCGCCAACTCTGCTGGGTCTGTCCTGCCGATGGGACAGGACATACCCATGGATGGTGATGGTGCTGTCTGGATATTGACTGTAAAATATGATTCCGTGAGGATGACTATGTCAGGCTGTTGCTTGACTAGTCTGTGAGACAGTTCTCCCAATTTTGGCAATAGCCCCCAGATGTTAGTAAGGACTTTGCAGAGTCGACAGAGCTGAGATTGCCATTGTCATTTCCGGTGCCTAGGTCGATGCCAGGTGGTCCATCCAGTTGCATTCCTTTTTTGTGACTTTGTAGTGGTTTGATACAACTGAGTGGCTTGCTCGGCCATTTCAGAGGGCACTTAAGAGTCAAGCACATTGCTGTGGGTCTGGAATCACATGTAGGCCAGACCAGGTAAGGACGACAGATTTCCTTCTCTAAAGTAAACCAGATGGGTTTTTACAACAATCAACAATGGTTTCACGGTCATCATTAGACTCTTAATTCCAGATTTTTATTGGATTCAAATTCCACTATCTGCTGTGGAGGGATTTGGACCCCGGGTCTCCAGAGCATTACCCTGGGTCTCTGGATTACTAGTCCAGCGACAATACCACTACGCCATCACCTCCCCTGTATAATATTTACATGCTATTTATTTACACAAACAACAGAGCACTAACATGATGTGTGCTTCTCCAACCAGGCCCTACTCTAGACTAATATGAACATGGTAGCCACATTACACAGCTATTGGGTCTTACAGTCACGTGGTCAATCTGCTCACAGTCTCTTAAAGGTGTATTACACCTCAGATTACCACATCCCTCCCCCTTTACTTCAAAGTACATTTTACAATATGAACAATTTATAACAATGAACTATTTACAAACTTAGTCTCTCAGGAGGCTTTTTCAAATGTGTCAACTATCGTAGTTCTACGACTTTGGATGGTTTATCTGATGCCTCCCTCTCAGGAGTTATCTGTCCACTAGGCTCCCCAGTATGAACCTGCAAGTTTGCTTCTTCAACTCTCTCAGGCTCAACAGGTCCTACAGGTACTTCCAAAGCAAGAGGAGTTTCTTCTATCGGTGGTGTAGACTCCGACGAGAACGTTTGGTGCAACTTTTTTTGTGGATCTGTTTCCCTTTCCTGAGGTGATCTACTTGTCTCCTGATTATCTGACCTTCAACTGGATGTATGGTAGGATAGGGGTCCTATCACTGCACTGACTTCACCTGATAGCCATTTGGGCCCATCTCCAAAGTTCTTTGCGAAAACAGCTTCTCCTGCAGCGAAGTTTCTTTCATGACTGTGGTAATCATCTTCATTATTCTAGGCCTCCTGACTTCTCTCTACCCTCTGCCTTAAATTTGGCCTTATGAGGCTTAACCATGTCCTGAGACTTCTCTTCATTAATAACCCTGTGGGGGCAATACTGGTGGTCATATGTGGCATAGTCCTGTAGCTGAGCAGCAAGCATGATAACTTCGTTGCTATAGAGTCTCCCTCTAGCTTTCTCATTCCAGCCTTGAAGATCTGAACTGACCTTTCAGCCAACCCATTGGATGCAGGGTGGTATGACAAGGTCTTGACATGTGTTATGCCATTTAGAGTTGTAAATCTTTGGACTTCCCCGCTGGTGAATGTTTCTCCATTATCAGACACTGCTATCTCTGGTAAGCCGTGTATTGCGAAACTCTGACGCAATCTGTCTATGGTGGCGGCAGATGTGGGTGATCTCACCTCGTATACATCCATCCATTTGGAGTGAGCGTAAGAGGAACGTTGTGCCCAAAAAAGGCCCACGTAGTCAACGTGGAGGTGAACCCATGGCCTTCCTGGCCATTCCCAAGGATGCAGTGTAGCAGGAGGCAATTTCTGCACCTGTTGGCACTGCATGCAGCTCTTGACCGTGTTTTCGATCTCAGTGACCATCCCTGGCCACCATAAGTAGCTGCACGCCAACATTTTCATTCTAGAAATGCCAGGGTGAGCGCTATGCAATTCTATCAATAATGGTTGAATTCCTCTGGAGGTCACAGTGATTCTCACTCCCCACAGTAAGATGCCATCCGGGCAGGTGAACTCGTATCTCCTGTTAAAATAGGGTTTCATTTTACCCGACTTTAGCTTGTTAGACCATCCCTGCAAGACTTGTTCCCTGATGTGAGACAAAACTGGATCATGGTCTGTCCACTTTCTGATCTGTTTGGCATTCACTGGTGATGATTTCAGAAAGTTTAATAACAACACAAGTCCTTGAGGGATGGGGACATGCACATTGATGTCCTTTATTGGTAATTGGCACAGCGTGTTGGCATTGGCAATCTGGCTTCCCGGTCGGTGTATATTCATGAGCAGCTAGAATCAGTGCCCACCTTTGGATGTGTGCCGAGGCGATTTGGGGTATTGCCTTATCTTCCCCAAACGAGCCTATTAGTGACTTGTGGTCGGATACAATGGTGAAGTGGCGACCAAGGATGTATTGGTGAAATTTCTCAATGCCAAATACAATAGATAATCCTTCTTTCTCTATTTGTGAGTATCTTTGTTCTGCCACAATGAATGTTCTTGAAACGCAGCCAATGGGCCACTCACAGCCATTGCCATCTGCTGGGAGAGTACTGCCCCTACTCCGTAAGGGGATGCATTGCATGTTAAAATCAATTCTTTCCTTGGGTCGATATGTACCAACAGGGCCAATGAATGAAGTAACTGCTTTACTGCTGTAAAAGAATGTTCTTGTGGGGCTTGCCAAGTCTACCTGTGGTTTTTCTTGAGTAACCCGTCTAATGGACCCAGTACTGTTGACAAATTTGGGAGAAAATGACTGTAGTAGTTAACCATTCCCAAGATGGACTCGAGTCCTGTGGCATTTTTTGAGGCTGTTGCCTCACGAATAGCTTTCATCTCGTCTTCTATTGGGTGAAGGCCCTATGACCCAGGTAAATCACTTCTTTTGCTTGGAAGATACAGTTTTCCCTTTTCAAATGTAGTCCGGCTTGTGAGAAACGCTTCAATACCTCTTCCAAGTTAGCCAGGTGTTCTTCATCAGTTAGTCCTGTTACTAGGACATCGAGATAAACCACCACATGGGGTAGACTTTGGAGCAAATTTTCCATAGTCCGTTGGAAAATGGCACAAGCCGACGAGGCTCCGAAGGGTAACCTGGTATACTGGTATAACCCCCTATGTATTTGATAGTCACAAAATCCTGAGAGGCCTTTTCTAGCTCGACTTGCTGGTAAGTGTGGCTCATGTTGAGTTTCCTTTATGCGGTTCCCCCTGCCAGCTTGGAGTACAATTCACCAATTTTTGGTATAGGATGCCTGTCAAGTCTGGCCACTTTGTTAACAATCAATTTGAAGTCCCTGCATATTCGCACACTCTGGTCAGGCTTTAGTACTGGAAATATGGGCGTTGCCCCTTCGGAAAATTGTACAGGTTGTAAGACTCCCAACCTTTCCAATTCAATATCCACTTTCTCGTAATGCATAGGGGACTGGCCTCACCTTCAAATATCTGGGGGTTACTTCGGGATGCACGTGGACTTTATCTTGCAGTCCCTGAATCTTCCCGAGCTCTTCCCTGAACACAGGGGCGTATTTCTGTCATAATTCTTGCAGATCTTTCATTCTGAGTTGAAAAATCTCAGTCCACTCCAATTTTATTTGGCCGGAACTAGCTTAATGGAGAGGTGGTGGCGTAGTGCTATTGTCACTGGACTGGTAATCCAGAGACCCAGGGTAATGCTCTGGGGACCTTGGTTTGAATCCCACCCTGGCATTCAATAAAAAATCTGGAATTAAAAGTCTAATAATGATCATGAAATTATTGTTGTAAAAATCCATCTGGTTCACTAATGCCCTTTGGGGAAGGAAATCTGCTGTCCTTACCTGGTTTGCCCTCTATATGACTCCAGACCATAGCAATGTGGTTGATTCTTAAATGCCCTCTGAATAAGCGCAATTAGGGATGGGCAATAAATGCTGGCCTAACTGGTCATAAACAAATAGGAAAAAAATATTCTTCATTTTCTGCCACATCTCTTGTGGGAGAACCTAGAACTAGGGGTCGCTGTTTAAAAATAAGGGGTCGCCCTTTTAAAACAGAGATGAGGTGAAACTTTTCTGAGGGTCGTGAATCTTTGGAACTCTCTTCCTGAAAAGGCGGTGGAAGCAGAGTCTTTGAATATTTTTAAGGGTGAGGCGGATAGATTCTTGGTAAGCAAGGGGGTGATAGGTTGTCGGGGGTAAGTGGGATGCAGATTTGAGGTTACTATCAGATCGGCCATGATCTTATTAAATGGCGGAGCATGTTTGAGGGGCTGAATGGCCTACTCCTGCTCCTTATTTGTATGTTCATAACATAAGCTTCTGAAATAGCACCCCAACGTTCCATAAGGCCCTTTACAGCTTTCTGGGCTCAATATTGTGTTCAACAATTTCAGTTCAAAACCTCTCTCCCCAATCTTTTTCTCTTTTTGTGCTTTTTTTTGTTTTGTTTTTGGACAACCACTATCTACTTTCCCATTTGATACAGTTTTGGGTCCTCTTTACTTGTCCCATGACTGTCTCTTTTTTTGCTTTGCGTCATCACCATCATCCCTTTTGCCATTTAAGCTCTCAGGCTTCCATCCTATCACAAAGCTCCCATTTTTTTTCTTTTCTCCCCTCCACCCCATTTCCTATCCTGCTTAAAAATATTTACATCTCTTTCTAGTCATTAGGCCGAATTTACTGGTTGTGATGGTGGGCCTGTCGATGTGGAAAGCCTGTCGGGCTCATTTCCAGGTGCCCTGTTGGGATCAATTCCCAACCAGATCAGCCGCTGGCTTCCGTCAAGGTTCCCAACTTCACCGGGGGGAATTTCCCACCAGACCTCCTTCCTTTTAAATTAGTTCGATCTTCTAAATACTTAACACATGGGCATTTAAAAACGTGGAGAATGGGTTTGCAAATTCAGAAATGCTTCCAAGGTAATCATTTTCTCCAAGAGAAAATATCTGGGAGTGGTGGCCACTGCCAATACTAAAGTGGAGCCTAGGGGAAGGATCATTGCCGGAGCCCCAGAGTGCAGGTGAGTGGTGTGGGATCACCAGGGCCAGTCAGGGATTTGCAGGTGTGGTGGGTGGGAGTGGGGTTCATTGTCAAGGGTGGGTGACACACTGAGGGGCCCCTTGTTTCCACACCAGCAGGTCCCTCCATTGGACTCAGGATGCCAGAAATGGAGGGACCCCACAACCAAGCCGCAGACATAGCTGCCAGGCTTAATCTGGCAAGTTGCCCATGTGCTGTGGGCCCTGCCCACTATTAGTAGAATATTACTTGAGTGGCAACTGGCCTCTGGGTAGGAAGGATGTCCTTCACCCTTCCCCTCCTGGGCTTTATGGCCTCCTTCACCTCCCAGCCTCTTCTGGGTGAGTATTAAATTCTTTTCATAATTTTTAAACCTGTTTTTAATTAAATAGGTTTTTATTATGGGTATTTATTTATCCAATATGTTCTAGTTTTTAGTATTAAACAAAATCTAGACAATATTGACTTCCTCCAGCCAAACTATCCACAATTATTTTCTTTTGAGTACATGATCACTTTCTTATAAGCATTTCTGAATTTGTAAAACTGTTCTGCACATTTTTAAATACCTATCCGTTAAGTGTCTATAAGATCTAACTAACTTAAAGGAACCCCATGGGTAATTCAGATGCGTTACGGCAATTATTCATAGACTGGGAGTCCTAGATTTTAGCCTCTGCCTAGATTAATATTCACTCTGACTATTGCCCAAGATGGCATGTTGCCAATCTTAACAGGGCTGTCAGACACAGCATTAATAGAAAGCAAAGTGTCCAGCCAATGGCAAAGGAAACTGACAGTGATTTAATCTCGGGTATTAACACACTTGTCTCGGGTCACACTTCAGCTTTCTCAGTCTTCTCAGCTTTCATTTCAGCATCTTTTTCGAGCCTGCTGTAAAGCCGTGTTTTATATTTACCAATCCATTCTTTCAGCAAGCCTCCTTGACCTGTAACCCTGCTGGAAAGGGAATTTATTCCTGGCACTTCATCCACATTGGTACCACGCAAGTCTTTCAACTTTGAAACTTTTTCAGCCTGTATTATACCTTATTGAAGACATGGGGCAGAATATTACGGCCCAATTTCGGTGGGGAGGGGGCCATAAAATGTGGTGAGACATTCTAAACCTCATTGGCTTCGGCGGGAATGTAAAATCCCGCTGCTGTAAAATCCTGCTGCCGTAAAATTTCGCCCATAGTAGTGAAGTAATTGTGCCGAGATCTTCCAGCCACGTGCAACATCCTAAGTACTTTCAGAAATGGATGTTCAGGCTGTTAGTATTCATGTACTGTGATTTGTCTGGCTGGGAATTCAACCAAAAACATTTGCTTCGTTAGTCAATTATCTTAGCGCACACCGCCTGAAGTAATAAGACTGTTGATATGACTGTAGTGCAAAAGAAATCAGAGCTAAATGGGAGATCACATGAGATCTACAAACATCGTCAATTGTTGTGGATTTACAACTGGTAATGTAGGCATTTTACAAATAGTTGTTAGATCCTTCAATGTGAGTAGGGAATGCGACGGTCAACAGAAAATCATACAAGTTAGATCACACTTTTCAAGGTCTTCATGTGATACTTTTTAAGTGGCCAATCAAATGTAGCAGAATTGAATCACAGAATAATTACAGACAGATGGAGGCCATTCGACCCAATTCATCTGTGCTGGCACTCCAAAAGAGCAATTCACCCAGTGCATTTCCCCTGCCCTCTCCCCATAGCCTGCACTTCCTTTTCAGATAATAATCCAATTTCCTCTTGAATGCCTTGATTGAACCTGCCTCCACCACACCCTCAGGCAGTGCTTTCCAGATCCTAACCACTCGCTGTGTGAAAAAGTTTTTTCCTCATTTCACCATTGCTTCTTTTATCAATTATCTCAAATCTGTGCCTTCTGGTTCTTGATCCTTCCACTATTGGGAACAGATTCCCCCTATCTACTTTGTCCAGGCCCCTCAAGATTTTGAATACCTCTATCAAATCTCCTCTCAGCTTTCTCTGCTAGGAAAACAATCCGAACTTTTCTCTTGGCAGAATATTGCGCTCGTTGGGCGGGTGCGCACCTGACACGAACGAGCATATAATGACGTTCGATGATATTGGGCGAGCGTCCCGACATCATCGTGCACTCGTGTGATATTTTGGTTAGTGGGCGCGTGCGTGCTGGAGTCAGCAGTGCGCACACCAACTATTAACAGGCCTATTAAAGCCATTAAAGTAATAATTAAATGAAACTTTTCATTGCCTGTCAGTTGGCGGGCAGGCAAAAATGGCACCAAGCAGCCTTTGGATTTTTTACGAAGCCTCATCCACGGGCAGGATGACAGAGTCACATGAGGGGACATGTTACTAATATTTTAAAAATCTTTATTTTTTATTTTCAAAATTTTACTGCATGTACCCGTGCACATGCGCGAACTTCAGCGCTCACGCTCCTCATGCCCCACCCCGGCAGTGCTGAGCGCTGTAGCGCGCGTTTGACACTGCCTGGCCGTTAATTGGCCAGCCAGTGTGAAATCGCAGACAGAGCCCAATTGCAGCACCGGTCAGCTTCCCGGCCACTCCCGGGCCTGCCTGCCGAGCCCGCCTGACCACCGGAAAATCCTGGCCCATGTAACTGAAGTTCCTCGTCTATTTTCGTGAACCTTTTCTGCATTTTCTCTAATCCACCTGACACCTTTCATAAGCACACTTTTTCTTTCTTTTCCCACATATGTTCCCCTACTGATACTTAATCCACTTGGCCCACTTCATTCCCAAGAACCCAGTCCAGCAATGCCCCCTTTCTCATTAGACTGGAAACATACTGCTGTAGAAAATTCTCCTGAACACACTGTAGGAACTCTTGCACCTCTCTGCCCTTTTCACTACCACTATCCTAGTTAGCTGTAGCCAAGTAGATCCTATAAATCCTGTCTGTGACTTACTCATTCTCTCTCTCTGTCAACCCTCCTCTTTTCTTCCTTTCCAATCTTTCCTCAATACTTTGTATCCAGGAATGCTTCATACAGTTATGCCCTTCTTTGAGCCAGGTTGCTGTTCTAGCCACAACATCATATTCCCATCTGTGCCTGCAACTCACCAATCTTATTTACCAAACTTCACACATGTGCAGTAACCATAACTTATACTTTATTGCTTTCACCCTTACTCTAAACCCACCTAATAACCTACTATTTCCTACTCTGGTGCTATTTGTCCCTCCCAGTATTAAGTGCACATTGCACCCCTCGCCAGCATTACCTCCTGATTCCCACTCCCCTCCAAGCTAGTTTAAAACCTCCCCTGTAGCACTACCAAATAACCCTGCAAGGAAATTGGTCCTGGCTCTGTTTAAATGCAAACTGTCCAGCCTCTGCAGGGCCCATCTACCCCATAACTGGTCCAAATGTCCCAGGAATTTAAAGCCCTCCTTCCTGCACCATCTTTCCAGCCACACATTCATCTGCTTTATCCTCCTAGGAACTAGGCATAATCCAGAGATTACCACTTGGTCCTGCTTGTTAATTTCTTACCTAGCTTCCTAAATTCTGACTGCAGGACCACGTCCCTCTTTCTTTCTACATCATTGGTACTGATGTGGACCATGACTGCTGGCTAGTCACCCTCCTCCTCAGGGTACTCTGCAGCCATTCAGTGACATCTTTGATCCTGACACCAGAAAGACAACATACCATTGTGGAATCAGACTGTGGCTGTAGAAATGCCTGTCTGTTCTGCTAACTACTGAATCTCCGATCACTATTGCTCTTTCAGTCTCTTCGTGCCCCTGCCTGTACAACTGAGCCAACTGTGGACTTTGCACTGGCTGCACTCCCCAGATGTGAAACAGACTGCTGGTTTCTTGGAGATACAGACTATTCAGTGCTACTTTTGCTAATGATGGAATCTGCATGATCCTATATCCCAACATAGAGCAGCTATGACAGGTACAATCTAAGACCTTCATTGAACAGATATTTGGGCTACAAATTCAGAAATTTGGACCACAAATTCAGAAATTTGGACCAGTTAGAAGTATTTTACTTTCTGTCAAGGAAGTTCTGCAAAATTTTAGCAGTATACTATAAACTGAAGCCACACCATGGACTTGATTGAGGAGCAGTTGCAAGCAATAAAAATCTATTGAGGCAATGGAAACAAGTAGCCACCAGTAACCGACCAGCTACTGCTCCCAGGGTGCATGACAGTCTGACTGACTGGTCCTTTCAGGCAGTTGGTCATCATTACTTTTTATTGAGCACATTTATAATCAGTGAAGTGCATTTACCTGTTCAGTTTTTGCCAATATATGCAGATGTTCTATTGACTTTACAATTGGCATTTCTATTCAAAATATAAAAAGGACCAAGATACATTACAAATAAATTACTTATATTCATTGCCAGTGAAGCACATTAAAATGTTTGTTTGTCTAATGTGTGCTACCCATCGTGTAGTTTCTCCAAAGCCTGTCCAAACACACAAGTCAGGAGTGTGATGGAATACTCTCCATTTGCCTGGATGAGTGCAGCTCCCACAACACTCAAGAGGCTCGACACAATCCAGGACAAAGCATGCTGCTTGATCAGCACCCTATCCACCCACCTTAAGCATTCACTTCCTCCACCACCTACATGGTGGCATCAGTGTGTACTAAAAAACAAGATGCACTGCAGCAACTCCCCAAGGCTCCTTCGACAGCACCTTCCAAACCTGTGACATCTACCATCAAGAAGGACAAGGACATCAAACACATGGGAATACCACCACCTGGAAGCTCCCCTCCAAGTCACACACCATCCTGACTTGGAAATATATCGCCATTTCTTCACTATCACTGGGTCAAAATCCTGGAATTCCCTCTCTAACAGCACAATGGGTGTACCTACACCACACGGACTGCAGCAGTTCAAGAAGGCGGCTCATTACCATTTTCTCAAGGAAAATTAGATATAGGCAATAAATGCTGACATTGCCAGTGTAATGATTGTAAGTTAAACCATTTCTTATTGTTATGGGGATCATGTGACTGTACAGACCAATCAGCCCTAAGCGTGGGGAATCTTGGGGGTGGAGCTTTTTAGCCTTGGTCTTGGAACAAGCATGTAGCCTCCTCTGAAGTCTGTTAATAAAGTTCTCTGTTTCTTACAAGAAACCCATCCTGCACTCCAAGTTTATTACAACCGGTGATGAGGATAAATAACGCCAACGCAGCACCTCACTTTGCAACCGTGATTATTCCGATAATTTAAGGGAAGAAAAGAAGTATACTCACCAGCAATGCCTCACTTTGGTAGAATTGACATGTATGACTCATCCGTTGAGGACTGGAGTCAATACATTGAGCGATCAGGGTTCTACTTTGTAGCTAATGAAATAACAGCGGAGGAGAATCAGAAGGCAGTTCTCCTAAGTGTCTGAGGGAGCAAATCCTGTAACTTAATCTGTAGCTTGACAGCTCTGAAAGCGCCAAATTCCAGATCCTTCACAGAGCTAGTCAACCTCATGAAAGGACATTTTCAGCCTAAACCCTCAGTGATCGTGCAAAGATTCAAGTTTAACTCTCGAGTAAGAGCCCCCGATGAGTCGACCGCAAAGTTAAAACAGTTAACGGAGCACTGTGACGTCGGTGATACTTGCAATGAAATGTTGCGAGATCGTTTGGTTTGTGGCATAAATGTTGATGCCATTCAGTGCCATTTGTTTGTAGAAGTTGAGATAGACCTGAAGCGCATCATGGAGATAGCGCTAGCAATGGAGAGCGCTGAGAGGGACTCGCAGGCTCTAGAGAGTGTGCAACATGGAGCAGCTCTGCAGCTGGGGTGGGAACCTGCTGCCGGGCGTTTCAAGGAAGAGAACCGTTATTGGAAGAACTTCATAGTGCACATCCTGGTATTTTGAAAATGAAGATGTTCGTGCAAAGTTATACCTGGTGGCCAGGTATAGAGAGTGATGTAGAAAAAGTGGTGAAACACTGTCTCCAGTGTCAGCAACAGCAGAAGTTGCCTATTTTAGCTCCACTGCATCCATGGGAATGGCCTGGTCGACCCTGGGTTAGACTAAATATAGACTATGTCGGCCCATTTCTAGGTAACATGTTTCTGGTGATTATCGACGCACATTCTAAACGGATGGACATGTTTGCAGTGAGATCACCCACTTCGTCTGCAACCATTGAAAAATTGCCTCAGAGTTTCAGTTTTCATGGTTTACCTGAAGTTATTGTATCAGATAATGGGACAGCTTTCACAAGCACTGAATTGTAAAGACTCGCGAACCTAAATGGGATTAAACACATCAGTACAGCACCATACCATCCATCGTCTAATGGGTTAACAGAAAGAGCAGAACAAACCTTTAAAACAGGTATGAAGAAACTATCAGAGGCAACATTAGAAACACAAATTTCAAGATTCTTGTTCAGCTATCGCACAACTCCTCATGCGACCACTGGTTTAACACCTTCAGAATTGTTAATGAAGCGCTGACTTCGTACAAGATTGAGTCAAGTGTTCCCTAATTTAGAGGAGAAGGTGGAGAGAAACCAGGGGAGTCAGAAAGCGAATCACGATGTTCACAGTAAAGGTCAAGAGTTTACTGTGGGAGAGACAGCTTTTATATGAAATTTTACAACTGGACTGAGATGGGTCCCTGGTACAATCGTCTCTGAAACAGGATCTTTATCTTATCAGGTAGAAGTGGAAAACAGGATTGTTCAGAAACACGTGGATCATCTCAGAAGTCGAGAAACCCTCCAATGGCCAGTTAATCCCCCTGAAATCAAAGTCGAAACTTTGACACCCGAGGTGTCAGATTGACAAAGAATAGACATTCCTGATGTCTCTGTAGAAGTAAATTCTGAACTGCCATTGCCTAGGAATGTCCCTGAAGCTGCAGTTCCTGTGCAAGTCGATCCAATGGAAGAACCTCCAGTTGTAGAGTTGCGTCGCTCTACCTGAATCCGAAAACCTCCTCAAAGACTGAATTTATAATAGTATGAGCTGTATATAATTGTATATAATATAGGTTAAGATGTTTTACCCTCTGATTTACAAAACTAAAGTAAAGGGGGAGGAATGTAATGATTGTAAGTTAAACCATTTCTTACTGTTAAGGGAATCATGTGACTGTATAGATCAATCAGCCCTACGTGTGGGGAATCTTGGGTGTGGAGCTTTTTAGCCTTGGTCTTGGAACAAGCATGTAGTCTCCTCTGGAGTTTGTTAATACAGTTCTCTGTTTCTTACAATAAACGCCTCCTGCACTCTCCAAGTTTATTACAGCCAGCGACACTCACATCCCTGCATACTCCCTCAGCAGTTGGAATTGCAGTGACATGTGGATGCTTATCTAACTAGGATATCAGAGGTCTGCTACCTGTATCTGTGGCCAGCGCTGATATACCTGCATTAATGCCAGTAGCACATCTGGCTTGAATCACTATTGGCTCATTGTTTTGAGGCATCATCTGCAATCACTTGTGCAGGGATATGCAACAGCACAAAATTGTCACTGACAGAAGTGATAAACATCTGTCCTTGTGTTTCTCCATGCATGTCACTGCTGGAGCACATCTTTTTACGTTACTGACTGAGTGCTTGTGAGTTCTCTGAATTTTGCCTTTGTGGTATTCAGTAATTTGTTCTCTAAGTGAATTGAAGTTGGTGAGAACAAATTCTTGGCGTTGGGACCTTTAGGTGTACATAGCATCACTGGGATGATTCCCAGAGGAAGATCCTGCGGCCTTTATTATTGAAGTCACTTTAAAGATGCTTTCATTTAAGACTATCGTCTGTGCCTGCCAGGTGTATTCAAAAGCTAAGGAAGGTTGGAAAAAAGGATAATGGGCTTTCACAGGGAGGAATTTGTTCACATTGATTCTGGTGGCACAACACAGATTACAATTTCCTGAGGGCCACTACAATGAGATCAATGAAGAACATTGCACTAAGATACCCATGGGGAAAATTATGCAAGTCTATGTAACGGGGTTACATGTATGAATTTCTTTTTCAAGATGTCCCATTTCTGTCCAGGCTAATTATGAGGCACAGACAGAAGCAAAGTGATGATTACAATGACCCTGTAACTACTAGGATCATTGTTCAATATGATCCAATGGTCTCTTACAGCACTTGTTCAACATACTTCATCAAATTTATTAATCAAAGAAGGGCATACATTAATGTAGCACTGTGACAACTCTTAACCAGAAACAATACAGTAAGGAAAATTTATAATTTCTTTAAAATGTCTGTGGAACCTGTAATTGGTTTTAAGAATGTTTGAGTTGTAATTGTAATTTTCTTGAATGAAAGAAATACTGGTCCAAATGATCAGGTGAATCTTCAGCTGGAAGCAACACCAACAGGAAGGAATTTAACATATGAAAGTTGTCTGGTTGGACACAAAGGAGCTGCAGCAGAGGAGAGAACAGGGAGGGCACATTTACAAGAAGCTGTGTGTAATATAGTTAAATAGAACAGAAAGCCAAAGGCAGAGTTGGAGCAGGGATTATGAATTGGACAATTTTACTGTTTTGCCAGAGCTGACTAGACAATTTAACAGGGTTTATTAAAGGAATGGGATAAAGGAGGCTCTGGGGAATCTATACCATTAAGGCTGTTGTGAATCTAGCTAAGGAGGTTCTGCAGGACTGCACCATTTGGGTGGCGACCATTTCTGGGGACCCTAGATGGAATACGGCTGCTGGTAAACGTGACTCAAGGGCCGAATTGATGTGAGCGATCCTATGTACCAGAGGCCTTGTTAAAGAACTTTGGTATTGTATGCAGTGCCACATGCCTGTGGGGAGTGATATGGGCACTTACCATTGTATGAGATGTATCTTTGTATTGGCTATTTAAAGTGAAATTTACCTTTTTATTTGAAGTGTCATTTGCCTGTTAATTTGTGTTTAATTTGTGTTGGTTCTGATTTGTGCTAAAGTAAAAGTTATAAAAAGTGAAATCTTGTTGGTAATTTCTTCATATGGGTGTCATTTGGTAAATTTGGTTATTTTGATTTACGGTTCCCCAATGGGGATTGTAGCAAACACCTATCATGTCCTCAGGATATCCTAAAGTGCTTTACAGCCAATGAAGTACTGTTCAAGTGTTTTGAACTGTTGTAATACTTTAACCAGGCTGGTTGTCTATGATTATTTCAAAAAGCTCATTAACTTCTTCTTGAATTTATAGATTGTAAGAGGTTGCTCAAAACTGATGTTAAACTGGCTGGCCTGCAGTCACTTCTTCTAGATGATTCTTCTATGGGTGGATCAAATATGTTGACACACTGTAGGACTACAGGAGCATCTGGCTGACCAGCAGTAGTATCAAAGGATGTTTATTGCGAAGGCCCTGAAAATAATTCAGTCACATCTGTTACTGCTGTGACTGGCTGATCCTGCCCAATTTTTGGCACATCCAGTCACTTGCACAGGGATGCTGGATGGGATGAATATGGCATCATCTGTGCCTACTCCAGTGTCATTGCTACTGGGACTCCCTCAGCATGGCCACTCATCTATGTGGGAGCAGGTTTCTAGCCAGCAATGAGTTCTGCAAACCCATGGCTCTTAAGTTTCCTCAAACTAATCACCTAATGTGTTGAAGCTAGAATAAGGTACTTTGTAGATTAAAACCAAAAACCTTTATATCAATACTGTGAGCATTCATGAGAAACAATTTTGCTGTACTATGGACTTCACTGTAAATGTCACAGGAGTTTTCACTTATTCCATGGTAGACTACAATATAGACAACTATTCACGATGACAGTACAGGTCTGGCTAAGGGGCTCCACCATACTCTTTTGGAGAAGCAAAGGAATTAGTAGATTTAAATCACTAAAGGCTAGCTAGTGTACAGGTACAAAAAAATAACCAAAATTGTGAATGGACTATTGATCATTACCAAAAGTTAGTTGGAATACAAAGTGAGGGAGTGCAAAAGTTGTACAGAGTGTTGATCAGACCACACCTGGAATATTGTGATCAGTGTCAGGTGGCTAAGACCTCACACTCTATATTTTTATAAAACATATATATAAAAATTTAAACAATGGGCAAAGACCTTTTAAAATGGCTGAAGCTATGTCTGTCTGTGACCCTGAACAAAAAGGGCTACTTGGCAGTATTGAAGAACTTTGCACCTCATTATCTCGGAAGAGACCCTAATGACCTCCTGTGGGCTGCAGGGACCAACTTCAAAAGGGAACTATACAGAGGCAATCTACATTTTATAAGCCAGGCCTGGCCAACCAGAGTTGGTTTATCTGCTAGGACAAAGGACCCTGCAACCTCCCCTTTAAGACTTAGTGGTTGGAACATTAACACTCTTAGGGACCCATACAAAAGGATACACACCCTTTGTCAAAGCCAAAGTGGAAAGGTGGGAATTATGTGACATGACTCCCCCCTCCCCCCAGCTGAAGGAACCTGTATTAATGCTTTGTGAAACTGCACAGCTCCATCTGCCTTCTTCCATCTACCAAGCAGCAGCACCGAACAAGGGCTCTGTCTAGGTTTGAATGCCTAACCTTCATCTACACTGTTTCTACTGGAACTTCTGTATTTCTATACCATTGCCTCCAAGACTAATTCATTTCTATGTGCCTATCCCATTGTGGAAGTCAACTCTACTGGAAAAGTGAATTATCCAGCATCAGTCTTCAACCTGCTGACCTCTGTGAAGGATTGCACCATTGGACTTTGATTCTGGACTCAGAAACAATAACTCTTTTCCCTGTCATCGCTGCCCTGTAAATCTTTATTTTCTCCCTTCCTCTTTTATTGTACGAGTGCACAGGGGGGAACCCCCTCCTGCATTCTGAGTCTGTGCAAATAAACTAACTCTTTGAAGTCATCCTATCACAAGTTTGCTGTGGGGTAATTAATAGAAATTAGACCACACTGTCACAACTCACTGGGGATAGTGCACTATAATATTAAGCTCCACTGTTCACTGAGCCGCGACAAATGTGAAAAGTTTTGATCAAACCACCAGCTTGCCCCAGTTGTACCTAACTGTTTAATTTAGGTTAACAGAATATGAGCACCAGATTTGTAAACTTAATAAGTAAATAACTGTTTATCAAACAAATTCGTTAACCTGTGGCAAAAATAGAAATATGAACTGTTAATTTCTAACACTATAACTTAAACTTTACCCCTTCATAAGTCCCTATACACACATGCAAGACACATAAGACATACAGAAACATGAATTTTAAGGGTGGGATAAAACAGCTCAATAGCACCAATTCCAGAATACAGGATTCAATTTTGATCAATGTCTTCCAAATTCCTTTCAGTTTTTGTTGGTGACACAAGGTGGTCTTCCAGCACTTTCAGTATTTAGTCCACTGGTTGAGCACTTGCCTTTTAATGTCTCTAATGGTGATTTTCCCCTTTGCCTCTTGACAGGGGTTTTCAGAGAAAGAGCTGGTTATAGAGATATGAGGAGAAAAAGCCAGCTAGCTATTATTGTGGAATTGCTGGAATCTTCCACACACACAGAAATAAGTTTTAGGCTTGTTCCTTTTAGGCTAGAAGCTATTCAGCTGCACTGCTTCTCACACAAACACTGGTTGCCTGGTCAGGAACCAATTAAAATGCTGTTGTCAAGCAGCTCCCTTGGTCCAGGTCTCCTTTCTGGCACCATCCTGTCTTTCATTGCACACTCTGTTCCAAGACTGCAACATTGTATATATCTCTCATCCTGTTCCAGTGGACATGTCTTTCAATCTGCAGCCATTGTAATTCTAATCCACAGTCCAACATAAAATAAAAAGATATGTTCTTTATAACAGTCCAATGGAAATAAATATGTTCCTTACAACACCAGAACTGAGGGGTTAGGAAATATGCTACTGGTTATAAAGGGGGAAATCAAAATCAAAACAACTTTCTGTTTACGGATGGGTGGTGAGAGGAGAAATCAGGGCTGTTCAAATCGACCCACCTCATGTCCATAACATCAGTTTTTGGTATGGCACCTCAGGAATGATATCATCATCTTGGAGGGGGTGTAGTGTGGATTCACCCGAATTATACTGTTTTCAGGACAAGCTGCTTAAATTTAGCGTTTATTTCCTTGAGTTTAGGAGGAAGAGGAGCTAACTAATTGGGGTTTTAAAATGATAAAGGGGTTAAATAGGTAGAAATTAGCTAGATATAAATAGGTAGATATGTCATTCGGAAGTGAAATAAAGAAGCACTTTTCCATAACAATGTGAAGAGAAATCTAGAACTCTTCCCTCAAAAGACTGTGGACACTGTTATAATCCTAGACCAAACCCCCAACTGGTTGGTGTGATCCAACTGGGGACCAATAATATTTTGTTTAAAGTATACGAAGTTTGAGATTCAAGACACTTGCTCAGTGAATAAAACCACAAGATTCCAAAGGTTTTGAACAAACAAAAATAAACTTTACTATACAAGGTCAGAAAGATAAAACAATTTACAATATCTATCTTATGCTCTAAAATTCAGAATTAATATGAGGTACTTGAATGAGGTAACCTGTGGTCGAACACAATAAATGGCAGATGCAACCAAGGCAGAGTTCATGGATCTCTCCACAATCCACCCAGACACCAGTAGACACTGTGACTCAACCAGTCTTGTGAAACTCTCTCTCATGAGGAGTTCCAGCCTTCAGCTTCAAAAATCTAACCTGGGCATTCTCTCCGAACGCCGATTCAACTTAGATAGCCTCAATGATGGCCCACCTCGCAGGGTTTCGATCTTATCCCCCACATTCCGTTCGCTGGATTCCTGAATCTGCACTCAAACACCAACTCAAAAGCACCAACTCAGAAGCACCAACTCAGAAGCACCAACTCAGAAGCACCAACTCAGAAGCACCAACTCAGAAGCACCAACTCAGAAGCACCAACTCAGAAGCACCAACTCAGAAGCACCAACTCAGAAGCACCAACTCAGAAGCACCAACTCAGAAGCACTCAGCTCTTCAGCCACGTCAAGCAGAACAGTGCTGCTCCAAAGGGTTACCTTCACCTCAATGGCCTGCAGCATGGAGTCACCAACTTCCTGCTGCTTACTTGGCTCAGGAGAAGCTCTGTAGATGCTTCTTCACTTAAAGTCTGCTAACCACAGCCCTTTCCTACTTAGAGCTTCTTTCTCTGCTCCTCTCCTTTTAACTTAACTTAACTGGGGACCCCTTCTTGTTCCTGTCCCCTGAATGGAACTCTTCTTTTGGGGCCTCTCCCTGTCTCCTCTCCCTGGCCCTTGCCTGGGACTCTTGTCTTCAATGGCCTCAGCTCCCAGTCACATGATCTGGGTTTTCACACCATTTTCATTTCTGCACAGGCGCACTGGGCCCAAAGAACTTAAAAATGCACAACTGCACAAGTTCAGTCTGCTCCTTGCCTGCGAATGCGCGGAAGCCTCAAGTCCTATCGGGAGCTCCCAACCTCTGCTCTCAACAAGAAGGTAAGTTGACTTTCATAACAATACTGCCTTAGTTGAAGTTTTCGAGACGGGGATTGATAGATTTTATTAGGTATGGGTATCAAAGGATCTAGAGGAAGTGGGTAAATGGAGCTAATTTATAGATCAACCATGACCTGACCTGAATGGCAGATCAGGCTTGATGGGATAGCTATGCTGATTAGGCCACTCATGCTTGATATTAATGGGTGGAGCAAGAAAATGGACAGTCCGCTCTCTGTACCTGAAAATTGCAAATGGGGCGTTAGCGGCAAAGTCGATAGCTAGTCAGGCACCATACCGGGCCAAGCAGAATTGTCCCGGTAACTTTTTAATTTTCCTCAGTTAAAATTGATACTTGGCACATTTTAAAAATGTCTGGCTTTCAGGCAACTCTGGCTTTTGAACAGCTGGATTTGAAACACTGCACTGTACTAAAATTTACAGTGTGTCCTCACTATCCAAGTTTAACACTGGGGCAAAGCCAAAACTACTTTGCACCAGTGTTAAAGTTTAAGTATAAATTGGGTGTGAAGGCCCTCACTGATTCCAGATCGAATCGGAACAAAACAACTTCCTCTACAGAGTCACAGCTACCCCAGTGCCCATTTCTTAGGCACTAATCAACCTGTTAATTGTCCAATATGGAAGCACATGCACATCTCCAGCTGGAATTGTGCCCCCTCCACACTAAGGAAAAGGAAAAGAATTGTCATGCAATGCCTGTACCTGCTAAGAATACAAGAAGTAAAATGTAATCCGGCTAAGTTGACAAATAACCTAAGTGCTCAATTATCAGAAAATTGTTTTTCTAATGTTTCCCTGAGGCTGTCACTGAGTTTTAACTCATTGAAAACAACTTTTCACTATGGTGCTTTAATATTTATTCCCTCCACTTTGTAATGATTCAGTTCCTATAAAACTATCTTGAAAGTTGGGAGAATAACTTCACGTAACAAGTTCCAATCCAACATTCTTATCCATGAGGCAATGCGGGTCATTTTGGGACATGTCTTCTGGCGGCATGAGGAAACTTGATCATTTGTTGTAACAGGTGAAAGCTACACCCTAAACCCATCTATTTGCATGTATATAAAAGCTGGCATGTTGCCAACTCCATACATCACACACCAGATGCCACCATCTGTTACAGATGCAAGAAGTCTTTAAGAGAGAATGAAAGCTGGTCATTGACCTGAATCCTGAAATTTATGAGCTGTTGCCACTCCTTATAATTGACCTTGGCAGTTTATAAATAGCTACAGTCACCTGGATTGGCCTATTTAGAACGGTGGCTTTAAAGGGACAGGCCAGATTCCCAGCCAAACATCACAATCAGCTTCCAGACCTGAGATTGTCCATGGGATGCACTTTGGGTGATTTGTCATCAAAAAATTAAGACTTATATAACTTCAAAAAAAATGCCCTTGGAATGTTACTCCCATCCCTCTTAAAGGCACTGACAGGCTGCTGTACCCTGTCACAGGCCTCGTGTAAATGGTCATTCTTCACCTGTGAGCCAGCAGGCTGTTTGAATGTGAATGGCATCACAACCAAGTCCAATCTTACTCTCACTCACCATCTACTTAAATTTGATTTTAGCAAGGAATTATATTATAGTAATAAGGAACAGGAATGCTTGCTCTGTCATCCCCCTAGCTGAGCAGCTCTGAGAACAAATTCAGCATGCATACTGCTGCTCTAGCAGGGATCAGCTACCTGTTGTAGGCTACCTTCATTTTTGCTTTCTTCCACATATTGTATAGCAGGGAATCAAAACTTCTCAAAATGTTGTTGAAAATGTTGGAGAGGTATCAGAAGAATGTAATTTAATGACGCTGGTTTAATCTTTGAACTTTTCTTGATCAAATGATGGTGATGGTGCAAAACTATGTTGGCCTCTCTTCCAGGATTATTGCTACTATAAACAAACAGAGGTGAAAGATGGTAGCAGATGGAATGGCCTCTCTGGATGTTTCATTTGGTATGCTTATACAAAGGCTACTAAGAGAAGATAAGATTAATTGAATAAGTACCTCCTCTCCTCAGTACCTAATGCAATGAAATCTCTGCTTCCAACTCAGTCTCTTGCTCTTCAGCTCTCTTTTCATTTTGAATATTACATGACTTTAATCTTGCAAATACAGTTCTTTCCAAAAATATACTTTATCGATAAAAATTTGTAAAGTTACATTCAAATTGGAGATTACCAAAAGTGCAATATAGTTGAAGTTCTTTCCATTTAGCATGTGACACTCTGAGGTGCCTCAATACAATTGCAATTACATGTGATATTTACAATATACATTCCATTACACAGATACTGCCTGAGGGGTTTTTCACAATTTCCAGCCCTTCAGTATACCATGGCAGGTGGACCATGCTTAAACAGTGTCCTTTCCCCTTCACAACACTGAGGACAGGTGGAACCTCACCACGTAGCAACACTTGGTGTTTATGCACCTAGGGCACACACAAAGGTGGAGATGTTGGGTGTGTTTTCTCACCATTCCCCCACCCCCACTACCCCTCCACCCCACCGAAAGACACGTAAATCGCATTCCTGTCAACACAGCCCATTTTTGATCTCCAGACAAAGTGGAAGCTGGCTCATGTGATTGTCATGGTGCAGAAGTGGGGTATGGGCAAGACCAGACTTTTGCCCATAATGGAGAAGGAGTATCGCTCTCACGTGCCCTGCTTCTATTTTATCATGGGTGTATGTTCCTTCCAGTTTTTGGCTCATGTTCTGGTCTCTTTGAACCATAACCCAAGCACCTTCAGGCAGTCTGACTCTGGTGAAGGGGACAAAGGAGTACTCGGCCCAGTTCCCAAAGAACATGGCCTCACTCTTGCCACAATTTACTTTAGTTCCCGAGGCCAGTTCGAACTAATCACAGATGCTCATCAGTCTGTACACCAACAGTGAATCTGAGCAGAATGGGGTGACATCATCCATGTATGGGGAGGCTTTGGCCTGAGTGCCTCTACTGCCAGGGATTGTCACCCTTCTTATGCTTGAATCCTTCTTGATGGACTCAGCAAAAAAGTTTGATACACCACACAAACAAGGCGGGCAAAGAGGACAGCCCTGCCTGACTCCAAATTTGATTGGAAAGCTTTCCGATTCCTACCTATTGCTGCTCTTCCACATTTGCTGCTGATAGGCTCATGGGTGAGCCTATCAGCAGCAAATGCGGGAGAGGAACGGCCTGTAATTGGAGGAGCAGTTTCTTTCAGAACCTTTCACTCCACTTGCCAGGGGCCACATTGGGGATCTTCACAGGCCACATCCAGCCTGCGGGCCGTGTGTTGGACATGGTTGGTTTAGAAGAATGAGAGGTGATCTCATTGAAATGTACAAAATTCTTTCAGGGCTCAACAGGGTAGATGCAGAAAGGATGTTTCTCCTGGTTGGGGGGCCTAGAGTTAGGGGAAACAGACTCAGAATAAGAGGTCGACTATTTAGGACTGAGATGAGGAGGAACTTTTTCGTTGAGAAGATGGTGAATCTTTAGAATTCCCTATCACCCCCCAGAGGGGTGTGGAGGGTCAGTCGTTGAGTATATTCAAAGCAGAGGTCGATAGATTTCCAGATACCAATGATATCAATGGATACAGGGAGAGTGCGGGAAGATGGTGTAGGGGTAGAAGATCAGCCAGATCAGTTGAATTGTGAAGCAGGTTCAAAGGGCTGAATGGCCTATCCCTGCTCCTATGTTCCTATGTTTCCTATGTGCTAGACACATCGCTGCTTCCAGGGTTGGGGGATGTTGGGTGTCTCGCTGATCTCGGTGTTTTGAGGTTGGAGTGTGCTGGGCCTTTTGCTGTTTGCTGTATTTTGGAGCTGGGTTTTTACTCCTTCAGCTCCTGAGCATTTTTCCACTCCTCCTGCTGATGTCATCCTTCTTGTCGCTCCTTATCTAAAGAGCAGCAGCTAATGTAGTTCTTTGAGATGGGAGTCATCTCTTTCAAATAGTGGACTATTTGGTGTTTTTTTTTCTTCACTACAGCCATCATGTTTAATTGCAGTCTCCTGCTTGCTTCACATACCCTTTACTGTTCCTCTTTTACAAACATCTGTCTATTTTGAAATAACAGTACTTATAGGTCCCAATTCTGCATTCTAACAAGTGCAGAAAAATATTTTTACACCCACCCTTTTAATTTTTATAAATTTGTGCCCCCTCATTACCACAGAAGCACAGGTTCACATTGTGTGGAAACAACGCATCATTATTTAACCTTTATTTACTTCAATTGGGTTTCTCAGTTCAAGTGAAAAAGCTCAATTTTTAAATAATGAAATCCCGAGCTTTTCATGAATGCCACCATTTACTCTGAAACGACAGGCATGTCCAAAGCTGGAGTCTGAATCATTCTGAATATGTTTATTTGGAAAATAAACTAGAGCTAACCCACTTCAGGTTATTCTAAGTCCAGGGGAAGAATTTTCCCCCCATTAGGGGGGGGAAGTGCAGGAGCGAGCGTGGGCAAGCGCGCCTCCGATCGGCGCCCCCAATCGGGGGCGTGCCGCCATTTTACGTGGCGGGGCCAATTAAGGGAGATCGGCTGAACATTTAAAAATGGTAAAGGAACAAAAACAAAATTTCCCTGGCATGTCCTCTCATGTACCACTGTCACATGAGTTGAGACATGTCCATCACTTTAACTCTAACCTTTATTAAATTTCTAAAAACCCTCATGAAACCTCAACCTGCCTGTGGATGAGGTTTCATGCTTTGTCTGAAGCCCCCCCCAAGACTTCCGGTCTGCCCGCCAACCTTAAGGTTGGACGGACAGGTCCATTAATTAAGTCAATTAGTTTTTAAATGGCTTCAGTAGGCCGTTGACAGGTCGGCGGGCGCACAGCTGATTCAGCTGCACCCCCGCCGACCTGAAAATTGAAATGATGCGGGGTGACATCGGGAGTTCCGCCTGATGTCATCCTGCATCATTTTATGCGTCGGCGAGCGGGCTCTGCCATCCCCCCCCCCACTCGCTGAACTCAATGTCCTGGCCCAGGTGTTAGTTTGTTTACTGAAACATAAACAGGTACATTTGGGTAGAAACAGCTAGTCACCACTGAATTCCAATGTTTCACTTCTATACTATTCCATCAAGTGAAATAGTTGCTGATAGTCACACAGTGGAAGCAGCCCATTGTGAATGAACTAATTCGGGAAACAACAAGGATTAAATTTTGTCAAGAATGGGTGATAAATTTCTGTTGTTTCTGCTGTTCAGAAATACATTGTAATAAATACACGATATACCAAACTATTGAGGGTGAAAGCTTCACTGTCTTCTATATATTGTCATTATGTAAACATTAGACCAACTATTTAATCCACAAATAAGATTTGAAATGATATTTTATTAAGTACTATATAAGTTTATGCAACGCTTCCTAATGTGACCATTAAATTTCTGTAAGAAAATTTTAAGTATTCTGCCGTATAGATGCATATAATCAGCTTATTAAGACAGTCACACTCATTTTATTATTTTAGCAGTGCAATGTGGCAGTTTTCCCTGTGGGATGTTTGTCAATGATGTGCTAATTTACTAACGGTGGTGGTATTTCCTTGGGCTGATCACTTTGGCTCATTAGTATGGGCAGCTATCCCCTCCTTCCAAGAACTTTGCAGATAGCAGGCAGAGATTAGGATCAGCTGCCTGCTCCATCGAGGTAGGCAGCCCATTAAAATGGTTAAGGCCCCCAAATTAGGGGCGATTTTGCAGTCTTGCTGGCAGTTTGTCGCCAGTCAAGCAGTTCCCAGCTCCGGGCCTCAGTGATGGGGCCGTGGACAGGAAAGGCCGCAGTCACAGCCCAAACAATTCACCCAAAGAGGTTCCTCCTTCACTCCGAGGGGCCTAACATCTTCGGCCCCTGTGAATTTTGCTTTGGATCCACGACTCCGCGAGTGCCCCCATGTTGAGGCACACTCGCCCTTCCCCCCACCGACCCAGCTCAGCAGCGCCCAGCTCTCCCAAAGGTCCTGAGCTGCTGGCCCTCTGGGCCTGCAGCCTAGACAGTGAGGGCAGTGAGCACGGAGGCAGGTACACCACCTCCCGGAAGATTTCCTGCCAATCTCGCTGCCAGCAAGTGCGGGCTTGAGACCCCCATTTCACCCCGACATCGGGGCCCCGAAGCCCAAGGGAAAATCCAGCCCTTTGCATCAAAGTAACTGGCTTTCTCTCTTCAATGGAAAATGCGTGGAATTGCAGAGTGTGATTGGCTGCCTTTATGTTCAATTTTGTGTCTGAATTTCCTGGAAACTCACTAGAAACTTATAAGACCCGATTTCTAGTCAGGGGAATTTGTGGGTGGGGTGTGGTCAAGTAGTCCCTGGGGATCCACAGAGAAGACCCCATATGAGGAAGGGCGGAAGGGTGTGGGTAATTGGTAGGAGTTTGGCAAAGTTTGCAATTTGGTTGGAGGCAGGGAAGCTGGGACACAGGAGGCCCACACAATCTGCTTGTGCTGTCAGTGGGTTCACTACTCCTCCACCTGTCCTGACAGGTACCTGTAAAAAGCAAACTTAAAACTCGCCTGGATCGTGCAGCCAGGGTGATGCCCGAGCTCTTGCTGCCCTTTAGTCATCACTGGAACCCATTTCACCATTTAAACTGAGCCTCTCATTCAGGGGAAAGCAAATCTCTCCTGTCTGATCTAAGGTCATTTAAAATGGTGGAAGGATGACAATTGTTTGGGAATGTAACCCCTCCCTCCCCTTTCCCACTACCCCCACATGCACTGTTTCTGCTGGTTAGTGGGTTTAAAATACCCCCTGTAATGTCAAGTATCCATAACCCAGGCTCCCCAGGCATATCAATTGCCATAGTTTACATGTTCTACTTGCCATGTATTGTGCCGCCACCTTCAGTCAGATACATATGTTGCTTGCTGTGCTGCTTTGGCAGCAATATAAGGACAGGACATGTTAAACAATGAACAATCTTTGATTGTTCACAGCGTACAATTTGTGTGTTTGTCGAAAGGCTAAAACCTTTAACCTAATCCCCAGAATCCAATGGATTAAGAATGATATTGATCCTATTTATTCACCCTAATGACTCTGTTTATGATTGTGGGTTGTACTTGTCAATGCTTTAAAAATCTCAGGCTGATTGCAGAATCAAGTGCTCCCAGTGAGGTGTGGCCCTCATAGTTTGAGAGATTGTGGGCCATTGGCCAAGGTCTTCATGGGCACAAAATCCTGGGCTGTGCACCATGACCTGCGCTGTCAGAGAATGTCACTCCTAGCTGGGAGCGATTGCAGAATCAGGAGGTTGATATCAGAAAGTAGGAGCACCTAAACTCATAACTAAATTGTTTATCAATTGTCTGTTTTGGTCCGACCTGCAAAATCAATCATCCCTGTAATACTGGAACGTTCAACGTTTGTAAAAGTGTTGAGTCAAAGGTTTGCATTCTTCTGAATCTCCGGAAGGCTTAAATAAAGCATTAAACAAATTTGTGATCCTTCAGGGATCCACCAATTGTTTCACATGATTAAATTCCATCTCAGCTTTAATGCTATTAAAAACAGCTGTGTGGTTCAAAAAGTGTACATGGTATTTTAATGGTGGAAAAGCTATGGGAACCAAATGCAGTGAAAGAGGAGACAAAGAGCTTGTATTTATATAACACCTTTCACAACCTCAGGAATTCCCAAAGCACTTTACAAGCAAGTCTCTATGGCCTTTTGTCTCAGAGGTGGAAGTGCTGACACTGAATGAGCCAAGGCTAACACTCGTGTATTCTACGTTGTGGTTCTGAAATGAATGGTACTGATTGGCAATGGGGGCGGATTGGCCACTTGCCCTTTTGCCCACAATCACTGTACAGCTGGCAAGGCCAAAGGGGAGTGAGGGGAAAATAGATGCATTTTCTTGTGTCCAAGCTAAAGAAAGGGGAACATAGCTCATACTGTAGCCATTTGTAATGGGTGCTGACTGACTGGGCAGCTGCTCAGATACTCCAGTTGCATTGTGGCGATTGGCCCAGTTAAAGGAATTTCAGGCTTTTGATGGGCCTTGCCGACAATTTGTGCACAGTTCCCGAGAATTGGCGTTTCAGATACACATTGCTGAGCACTGAGCATGTTGGCACTGATTGGATCTCAGGTCTTTTACCTGATACTGTGAGACATCTAAGCCTGATCCTGTGACCTGCATTATAGATAGAACCATAGAAAAATTACGGTGCAGAAAGAGGCCATTCAGCCCATCCTGTTTGCACTAGCCAAAAAGAGAAAAAAGAAACTATCCGTTCATTTTTATTGCACTTTCGAGCACCTGGTTCGTAGCCTTGCAAGTTACAGCACTTCAGATGTAATGATAGGCCCTACCTTTTCCTTAGTTACTTTTGTTCTTAATGCACTGGTAAAACGTTTTAGGATTTTCTTTGATTTTACCTGCCAATATTTTTGGTATCCTCTCTTTGCTTTCCTAATTTCCATTTTGACTTCGCAGCTGTACTTTCTATACTCTGCTAGACTTGCTACAGTATTAAGTCTTTTGTGACTGGCTTAAGCCCAGAGGTCAAGTCCAGTTCTCCACATTCCTCTAAGGATCAATGCATCTAACCTTGAAGTAACAGGAGTTGGATATTGATATTCACAGACACTTCCAAAATTGCTCAATTTGGGCTACTTCAGGCTCCCAGTTCAACTCACTACTTATCTCGTGTAGATTTGATCGCTCTGCATCTAAAACAGAGCAGAGAACCCCAGGCTGTCCTGACAGGGAAATGTTCCACATGCTGTAAACATGTTATGTTGATATCTGGGGTCAGCCTCACCATAGCTGTCAGGGTCATCAGTTTTGGTTCTGCCGTGTATCAGCTCTGATTCTTTGAGGTTCTGACCATGCAGCGGCAGGTAGCATTTGGAAAATCAAGCACTTGATCGTGTTCAACTGATTCAGACTAGATCCATGGTGAGAATGGACAAGCTAATTTTTCAGGCGTGGAGCCTTCATCACAACTGGATAATATCATAAACAGTATTTCAAAAGAACAGAGCAAGGGAAAGGCACCCACACAAGCCCAAAGGTGGCACTGGCAGGAGAAGGCATGCGGAATGCAGCCCTGCCCTGGGTTGGCTCAACACCTCAAAACCACCACTCTAAAGAATCATATGAAGCCAAAAATGCAGGCAGGCTCAGGCAGCCACCTGAAGATCATTTGGAGGACCAAAATGACTCAGCACGAGGAAATACGGAACAATTCCCAGGAGTTCCTTGAGGACAGCCAGTTGCCACACTTCCTTCGTGACCCCCACAAATCTAAACTAGTTAGAAATATCAACTGGTCATAAGTGATTTTTACTGGAATTAAACGGTCCGAACCTGTTTTGAATTGGACACAAGAGGAACAACTGGAGATTGTAATTGGAAACCAGTTGGTAGCCCCCACTCACCCAGTTGGCTTTGACTTGGGCCATTTGAATCCCACTGGAACCAGTTGTCTTCATGACCGATCCAGCTGTATATAGCCGGGATAACTGGCACTTATAATGGGAATCTAGTTGTGATCCCACTCGCCCAGTTGACTTTACCTATAACCAGTTGAATCTTACTGGAACCAGTTGACTGCTGCAGGGGCAAGTTAACAGGCAAACTGGAACCAATGGAATTAAGTGGAGCCAGTTTACATGTATCTTTAATGCTTCTTTGGACTGGAAACTTTACTGTCACATCTGGAATACTGTGTACAGCTTTGGTCTTCTTATTTGAAAAAATACATAATTGTATTAGAATCAGTTTAGAGAAAGTTTACTCGACTCATTTCTGGGGTGAGGGGCTTATCTTATGAAGAAAGGTTGAACAGGTTGGGCCTATACCCATTGGAGTTTAAAAGAATGAGAGGTGACCTCATTGAAGCATAAAAGATCCTGAGGGGATTTGATGGGTTAGATCCCTGGAGGATGTTTCCACTTGTGGGAGAGAGGGAAACCAGGGGACACTGTTTAAGACAGAGCCGAGGAGAAACTTTTTCTCTCAAAGGATCATTAGTACGTGGAATTTTCTTCCCAAAAAGCAGTAGAAGTGGGGCCATTGAATTTATTCAAAGCAGAGTTAAACAGATTTTTGATAGACAAGGGAATCAAGAGTTATGGTGGGGCAGGACAGACAGCAAAGTGTGGTTGAGACCTCAACCAGAGCAACCATGATCTTTTTGAATGGTGGAGCATGCTCAAAGGGCTGAATGGTCTACTCCTGCTCCTAAGCCCAATGTTCCTATGTTCCTAAACCAACTGGATTGGCTTAAATCAAAAGACTGCCTGAGTAAGGCATTGGCATGTCAATTAGCATTTTCACATCAAGTTTGCAATGTGTTACAAAAAGCACAATGATATTTATCTCCTCACCTCACACATGTGAATATGTTACACAGACACAAGTTTATTAATGTTGTGCATTCAACAATTTCAAGATTTTTCTGATTTTGAGTACAACCACACCTAAAGTGTCACATGATGGCAAAAGAAACTGTTTATATTGAAAACTTCTCAAGGTAGGAAAAAAAACAGAAGAATTTTTCTCATTGAGTAACATGAAAAAAGCCATTATAGGATTAACCATTATAAGTACCTTTAGTTGCCATGATATAGTGTCAGTCATAACTCAGTGGCAGCATCCCTCACACACCCTCTTTAGAGTGATTAGGGAATAACTCACATTCTTGATAACCCCTGTTAGAAATGGATAATGACAAGAAAAACCCAGGTGGACACCAATTAAGAGCATGAGCTGAAAAAATTGGCAGACGCAAGTGGATCAAAACTCAAAGAAATGAACATATAAACATAAGAGGGTAAGATACCCTCTGCTGTCCGAATACCCTTCCCTCCGTGGGCTATCCTCGCTGTCTCCCTCCTGCTCCCTGGTACTGGCTGCTTCCTCCTGCTCTCCATAGTACTTGATGCCTCCCTGCCGCACCTTCCCAACCTCCTCCCAATCATCGAACCCCTTGTTGTTTTGCTCACCATCCTCCTGACCACCCCTCTCACAAGCCACTCACTCACATCAAGGGTTTGGAAGAGGAGCGGCCAAAATGAAATGGCGAACCAAGCAACAAAGGGTTCCGCATTTGGAAGGAGGTTGGGGAGGAGCAGGAGAGAGGCGTCAAGTGCCAGGGAGAGCAGGAGGGAGGGGGCCAGTACCAGAGAGCAGGAGCAAGGGGACGAGGATAGCCTGTGAAGTGGGAAGCAGAGAAACAGCAATATTATCTGCACAGAGTGAGCAAGAGATCAGAGCTGATTGGCCAACTTTACCCAAAATAGGCTGCTGATTTGCCACAGTGATTGCCAATCAGCAGTGTGCATTCCACCAACCACCCCCCCCACTCCCCACCCCCGCCCCGCCCCCATGCATATGCATCCCCTGCAGAGCATGTGTTCTGGGTGGAGAGCAGAAAAAATTGTGTTTTTTGCATTTAAATTGAGAGGAAGGGAGTAGCAGGAAAGCATTTTATTTGACAGCTTTGCTGGAGACAGGTCTGAGGCAATGGAACTGTTTTAATACCACTTCTTTAAACATTCACATATATCTTTGCTCTTTTTTTTCATAGCTAGGTACCACTTTTTTGCTTAATTCTTCAATGTTTGTCTCGAGTTTGCCTAGCAGATCCTTAATGATAATGTCTGTCGAATTCTACATAACAATGAGGACATCAGGGACCATCATTAAATCCCTGCAAGGTCCGATGGATCCCATCAAACAGCGGGTGGACTACAAGAGGTAGAGTAGAAAGAGGATTTGGAGTCCTAAGCTCAGATCCTCCTGTTCACAGGTAGATTTCAATGATGTGAGGAAACTTTCTTTTTGCCAAAAGGGGTGAGAAGACTCGTGAATCTTAACATTTTGTCTTGAAACCAGATAAAATGCTCTGAATGACCGGACAGGTAAATCTAAAATGTGCTGTGTAATGCTGTTACATTTTAATGTTATTTTTGATCCATAAGCACCTATGAAGAGATCAGACGGAAGGAACAGAGCGACTCAAGGTTCGGGGTGCCCAATGCCGAGGACAGCAGCAGTAGTCATGACACCACCCGCACCCCCCGCACCCCCCACCCCACACCTGCACTGGGGAGGACAAAGAGAGCAAATGCTCTCTTGAGGATTGAGGATGCAAATGCACCCAAGGTAAATACCTTCGCATTGATTTCCATTGTGAATGGTTTACAAGATCTTAAATCAGAACTAGGTGACTTCAAAAATTCTCCTCTCTGGCAGAATTGAGGAGAGGTCTGCTTGAACAAAGGAAGCCTGAGAGCAACATGGAAGAGAGAATGGCTCTATGGGAAGATTCGATACAATACAACCTTCCAGTCCAAGAAGAAGCAGCTGGAGGCTATGAACCACTAGCTACAGGGCAAAATCGTGGAACTGTCAAAAATAGGTGAGATACAACTGTTCTTTTAATGTTACATACCACATCTCTTTCTGTTACTAATGCAGCTCTGTCTAATCAGAAACAGTAAATTGGAGAGGTGTAAATTGTCTCCTAACTCTGATATATGAATGATGCCAATTATTTTTGTGTGTTGTTAGGCAAGGTGATGCACCACCAGCACCACACAGGAAGTCAACTAGCCCTTATATGGAGCATGAAGAGGGCAGCGAGCAGTTGTACACTGCAATTGATGACAAAATAATGTTCCTTATAATTAATTTTAAAAACATTTGATAATAATTATTGCTTCCAGCAAAAAGCAATGGATCATTTTGACAGTAGGTGCAATGTTAAACTTGCCTTCATCACTAATGGCTTGTCATTCAGTGCGTACGAACTACTGAATAACCTCATGTAGGGTCTGTAGTTAATCTGAGTCTGTATTATCTTCCAATTTTACATTTTTAAAAATTCATTAATGGGATGTGTGCAGCTGGCTAGGCCAGCGTTTATTGCCCATCCCTAATATCCCTTGAGAAGGTGGTGGTGAGAGCTGCCTTCTTGAACCGCTGCAGTCCATGCGATGTAAGTACACATACAATGCTGTTAAGGAGGGAGTTCCAGGGATTTGACACGTAGGATACTGAGTAAGTCCCTGATTTTACTTACAAGTAAAGCTACCAGGTAGTATTGAGATACCAGAAGGTGTGGAATAAGGCACACAGCCAAAGGACGAATTCATTATTCGTCACATCCTTGCCTGTTGGTATCTGGCGATCCGGCAAACTGAAGGGAAGAGTGTTTTATTGCAGGCAGCTTAGAGGATACAATTTCTCTCAGCTTGGAGGTCTTTTGTCACCTTTTCTGGAGGTCTCTGACTATAATTTCTAGCTTAAACCTTTTCTATTACTTTACAGCATGCCAGACCCAGGGGCTGAATGAGGAGCCTTTCAAGAATGAGCTCGCAAAAATGAATAATAACCAAGAAGATTCAGGACGCCAATAAAAGACAAAAATCTGGCAAACCATCCAGAATTGTCAATGTAAATAATGCTTAAGGTCTGTATTTTGATTAACTGCTGCAATTTAACATTCCTGCACTTTAACTGGGGGTTTTTTTGGTTGGTTTCTGTCTGCACTTTCACTGTGTCGAGCTTTGTTTTGGTTTCTGAAATTTATTGTGCTAAATATTTTTTGGCTAGGTGTTTAACTGCTTTTATATTTCTTTCATTGCAAGGAGTTGGCACCTTTGAGAAAATTGGGAGGTGAATGATCCTGTCTCAACAATGTAAAATAGTGTTCAAGTTTTGTTTATGATAGCTGTAATTTTCCCATCTCAACTATGTATATACACTACAAGTTTTGTATAATGATAGCTGTAATTTAATGCTTTTGCACATTGGCTGGGATTCTCCATGCCCACTGGCATCGGGCGTGTTCGGTGGCATGAGTGGATGATATGGCAAGAAGTCCAAAAATCGGTTTTCTGATGGCATGAAACCAGTTTGTGATTGTCCACTCCGCCCGCCAATGATGGGCCGCATTCCCCCCCCATCAGACGTTGGGAACCTCATTGTAATACATCAGCATTTCATTACAAGGCCAGCCCGCCGGACTCATCTGCCACCCCCCACCTCCACTGGATCGTCCGCCCACATTAACGGGAAAACATGCTGACATGTTTCACGACAGCATACATACGGCATACACTTGATGGGCTGCACTTCGCTCAGGACTTCATAGTTTGTTTGTCTACCTTGCTTCGGTCAGCGCTCAGTCATCAGTGCCAGGCTTCACAGGCAGCAACACATCACTTTTAGGGGGCTCACAGGCAGGTCTCTACCTACCAGGTCAGCCATATGTGGGTGGCTTTTCAATGGCTGCAGGGCAAGGTCTTGCTTGAGGAAGGGGCAGAAGTGGCCTCAGGCATGGGAAGAGGCTGCAGGGCAAGAGCTGTGCTCGGGAAGGAGGGTATCCCAGGGTGTGTGTGGGGGCACATGTTGATCTGTGCATGGCTTTAAGATGGTGAGGGCTGAGGAGGCAGTCTCCAGAGGAGGAGATAAGGCCAGGTGGACATTTGAGGGTATGTGTGTGAGAATGGGTGGCGATGTCCCTTGAGCTGGCAGTGAGTGAGTTGCCAGTGAATGTGTGATGGGCTTGAGTGTGTGTGTTTAGAGTGATGAGATGGTTGCCATACCCTGGCTGCACAGATGAGATCATTCATCCTCTATCTGCATTGGATGGCCAACCTCTCCTGTGCAGCATTGGCACTGATCACCACTGCCACCACCTACCAAGCCGGAGTGGTAATGTAGCTGCCCCTCCTGCATCTAGAGCGGGAGTAGAGGACATCACAGTGGGACTCCACAGCATTCAAAATGTGCTCGAGGACTGCAATCTTCTTGCCTATTGCAGCCATGTCTTCTTTGTTGCAGCCCTGGGCTGTTAGCACTTAGCGCAGCTGTACTTTAAATGTGATGCCTGGTGTGATGAAGTGGTGAGGTGATGGCGTGGCGGGTGAATGAGACCCTACCCGCCATGGAAACGGGGTGTTTCCCGGGAATACATAAGTAATGTGGCGGGTTTGGGACGATACAGCGTGAAAACCTGCCATCGCGGCCGATGGGCAAAATGTCGTTTTACCCGCCCGCTACTGCACCTACTACAAATCAGGGACGATTCCGCCCTTTAACTATGTTTACTTTTTGGTTTCTGTACTTATTTGATTTTTGCTTCATGGGTTTTGTGTTTTTATGCATCACAACAAAATGTGAAACTTAAAGTGCAGTGCGGTCAAGTTGCTTCACTGACCCACAGTACACACAGACACAAAAGGTACTTTTTTTACATTTGTTAGTGGTACTTACACAAATGGAATGGGTGAATTAATTTTCTAGATTTTCCCTTTCACAAGTTTTGAATAAATAGCTGCAGGGTGATCAACTGTCCCATATTTTAAGGGATTGTCCTTTGACTGTTTGTCCCATAAGGGATGTCTTTTGTCCTGTATGTTCTGGGACAGCCTAAGGGGGACAGATCCTGGGAGTCTTCAGAGTCAGTCTGAGTGATTTGAATGGGATTGCAAGTGAATGAATTAGCCAGCAGACAGATGATAATGTGACAAAATAAGATAAATTGTAAGTTTAATTGATTTTAACCCCACTCCTGCTATTATAGTCTCAAGAGCCCAATCCCCCTCGCCACCCCTCTCATATTGACCATCCCCCACCATTCTCACAATTACCAAACCCTCAAACTGCCCTGACAGTAACCAATACCCCCACCCTGGCCCCATGGTCTAAGTGTTCCTTTTTTTACTTCACACAGTCACCCTGGGTAGCTAGCCTTGAATGGAACCAATTGGGCCAGTAAATTTAACTAGGCTAACTGGCCACAACTTGAATCAGCAAGGCTGCTCAACTGGCCAACTGGAAACAATGCAGCCGACCAACCAGAACAAGCCTGACTGAACAACTGGGGCCAGCTCAACTGGCCAATCTGGACCAACTTGACTGGCCAACTGGGACCAGTTCAGTTGGACCAGTTTCAATTTTCACTGAAACTGGGCCAGTTGAGAACTGGTTTGGATTCCACTAGAAGGGATTGCTAGGTTAGATGGTAGATGTATTCAATATACATGATTATCAAGTGACAGCACATGGATGTGAGACATCGGCAGCACTGCAGGCACTTTACCATTAATAAAGATGTTGAATGCAGATTAGAACTTTCTGTAGGTGGTTCCTTAGCCTTAATCCATTTTCTCCTCCTGTTGGATTGAGTTCCAGTCAGTAACTCACCTGCTGGGATGCTTGCTATTGGGTTCTGTACTCTTTACTGAAGTATATACTAACGACATTGTACAATTGATGCATAACTGTGGAAAATACTGAGCAAGGAGACTCCTCATTTCAATGCTGTAACGAAACTCATATATTGACACAGTATGAGCCTCTCCTTCAGATAGATAGATAGATATATATTCTGGTCTGTAACCCCAAATGTTTGGAGCTTCTCTATATTAAGAAAACCTGTAGCCCACATTGAAATAATTATTTGTCGGAACTCTCCTTGCTGTCCTGTTCATATATATATATATATATATATACGGAGTTACAGACCGGAATATTGCAGGGCCTTCTGGATACATCACAAGATCATAAGATAAAATAGATGTGAAAGGCTTGGCTCATCCATCCAAGCAAATGATTTAAAGTCCACCCATCATGTATCATATAGCTGGATCTTGAATAAACCTTCACTATCCTACTCAGAAGACCTATTCCCAATGTTGACCATTCTTCGCATTAAGTTGTTCATCCTTAACAATATGTGTCTTACATTCACCGTTCACTATTTGTAGCCCATGAGTCCTAATTCTTGGTTTACTCTGTGGCATTGCACTATTTTCCTCACATTTTTACAGTATGCAAACAGGACAGAAAATGCTGGAGGTCTGCACAACCCAAAATGCCTTTCAGCTATGACAACAATAGCTTGCATTTATATGGGATTATCAGAAAAATGTTGGCACCACACCACCTAATTTAATCTTCAGACAGGTAATCAAAAGCTTGATCTAAGGATTGTCTTAAAGAAGGAAAGAGAGTTAGGGAGGAAATTCCAGGTCTTAGGGTCCAGGCACTAAAGGCGCAGCCTCCGATGGTGGGGCAGAAAAACTGGGGGATGCACAAGAGGCCAGGATAGGAGGGACTCAGAGATCTCGGAAAGTTGTATGTCTGGTGAAGCTTACAGAGATGAGGAGGAGCGGGGCACTGAATAGGTGTGAATGCCAGGGGCCAGATTTTCGTTTGGGCTTGGGAAAACATGAACTGCGCACTTTTGCACTTCCGAAATGTATACCTAACCCATGTCTGACTTTGCCTGGGATAGTTGTCTTTTTACACAGGGGTTGGGTCTACAATGCATTTTGGAAGTTGCGATAGAGTGCATGAGGAGTGTGGGTGCAAAGCTGGGCTGGTAAGAAGGCCTGGCTTAGTTCTCCAACATAGCAGCTCAGCTCCCAACATCAAGACCACGTCAACCCCTTTCCTCACCCCTCCCCAATGCCACACCATGCCTCCTCTGATCACCCTTGACACTTCATGCCCCCTCAGATTGGACATGCCACTTCATGTCTCCTCACCTGCACCCATACCCACGCCTCTGCAGATCCTCCTTGTTACCTCCATATAGCCTCCATAATCTCTCAGATCCCCCATGTATCCTCCATAGTCACTCATCCAGTATCCACTGTGTATAGACACATGAGCTGTGCAATAGCAATTATTTTAAAATTGAGGAAAAAAAATTAAATCTCTAACAATCTAATAAAATTCTGAATTCAAACATATTATGACTGAGACTGGAAAGAAAAAAAAACATACTCCAGTGTAAAAAATAATATGATCCTATAAGTGCTTATTCTGTTATACAGCCTCCTAGAAGTGTCAATCATTGTTGGATCTATTGATGGGCTGAGCTGAGGCCATTAGAAGCTTTTTAAACCCAGCCAAGCATTCATAATGGTCACAGCTGTCAGAACAAAAGTTTCCAGCTACATTGCCTGAAGTTGATAGAATAGAATGTCGTCGCATTTCCATTTCAAAGCAGAGTGCCTATCAAACAATGGAGGGGAGTTAATACAGAGATTTTTTTTTCAACTTTCAAAAGCAAGCTGTCTTTTAACAGCCAGAGCTGCCAGTTGATTTAAATCACAACACAAAATATGACAGCAGAGGTTGACAGGACATTTTTTTTTTACATTGTTTAATGCATTATGGCATACAATTGGAAAAGCACTGTAATGCATGACAACAATTGCACAATGCTTGTCAATCTAAGGGTTAACTTACCCTTGCAGGGCTGATTCCTATGATGAGTCACTGCATTAAAACACATCTACATTACAAAACAACATCTAATAGTGATATTTGAAGGTGTCAAAACGTTTCACACTTACCTGTCAGCATGTTTCCGGCTCTTCAGCAGGCTTCCCTCAGGGGTCACAAACTCTCCAAGGAAGCGTATTTATTTTAGGGCTTCCAAAACAAGAATTACCACATGAAAATGATGTGCAGGGTTTCCCTGTGGTCCTGGCAATGGGAATCCTGATCTCCAAAGAGGCACATGTGTATTTTGCACACCAGGCCTTTTGACCCACAAAATGCCCATATGAAAATGGGGCGGGGTCAGGAAGGCAGAGGAGGGGCTGTTTCGCCTTTGAAAAAAGCTCTTCCTCTAAGTGCAGAGCTGGGTTTTTCCAGTCCCGCTATGGTGGGACCCGCAATAGGGGCCAGCCAGAAGTGCATTGACTTTTGGCAAGACTGGAAAATCCTGGGAGTGGGTGGGGCTGGAAAATACCTGCCCAGGTTTTGCACCCTGATTCCCACCTCCATTTGAAGATACAAACCTGGCCCCCAAGGTGGAAATTTCAATTCAAATTGTTACAATTTTGAACTTATGAAGTGTAGGGCTAGCAGTTGAAAAAGTGGCTCGGCAGTATTATTACACAAAGCTTCTGACTGACTCATCATTTGAGCACTGGTTGTAATTCATCCTGCTGATCAGAGTACAGGAATATTTCCTGCAAGTACACGACAAAAAGGACATTTTGGCTTGTCATATAATGTATTCTGCAAGTGCTAAAAGTAATCTCAATCCATCTAAATTTTATGTACTTTCAGACCAATGTTCCCTGACTTTCTGCACACCCTCTACTATGGCTCATTATTGACTCTAATGTGGAGTGAAAACCCTTGACAAGCAGAAACATTCCATTCACCCCAGTGCTGGGCATAAAATACATTGAGTCCAAAGAGTAACCTTACATTTTCAAAATAAATAAAATCAAAAAACTTTCATTATTAGTTTACTTAGCTCTGAGATTAAGATACAGTCTGAGATTAAACCAGTCTGTTTGCAACATTGGTGTCACATTGCAGCCCAAGGTGATCTTCCAATCTCATGTTCATGTCATTGTTAGGACCGTCTATTTCCATCTCCGTAACTTCGCCTGACTTCACCCCATCTCAGCTCATCCTGTGCTGAAACTCTCTATCAAGCCTTTGTTACCTCTAGACATGACTATTCCAAAACTCTCCCTGGCTGGTCTCCCACATTCTACTCTCCATAAATGTGAAATCATCCAAAACCTGTCTTCCCATGTCTTAATTCGCACCAATTCCCATTCACCTTTCATGCCTGTGCTCGCTGACCTACATTGGCCCCCAGTCAAGCAACTGAAGACACGGTCACCAAAGGTGGAGCAATTAAAATTGGGGACGCTCAAGAGGCCAGAATTAGCTGACCATAGTTATTGCAGAGAATTGTGGGGCTGGAGGAGATTACAGAACTAGGGGTGAGGCTATTAAGGGAATTTTAAAAAAGGATGAGAATTTTAAATCAAGGTGCTGTTTGACCGGGAACCAATATAGGTCAGAGACGAAGGGAAAATGGGATTTGATGCAAGTACGAATCAGAGGTAGCAAATTTTTGGATGACCTCAAGTTAATGGAGGATAGAACATGATAGGCTGCCAGAAATAATTAAAGCTTGAAGTAACAAAGACATGGATGAAGGTTTTAGCAACAGATGAGCTGAGATGGGGTGGAGTCGGGCGATGTTACAGGGGTGGAAATGGGCAGTCTTAGTGGTGGTGGAATATGAGGTCAGAAGTTCACTTTGGGCACTAAAAACAATGGCCTCAATCTTCCCAATATTTAATTAAAGGAAATTTCTGCTTATCCAGTACAGGATGTTCAATAAGCAGTCTATTAATTTAGCAACAGAGGAGTCAGGAGAGGCGGTGATGAGGTAGAGCAGGATGTCATCGGTGTACATGTGAAAACTAATGCTCTGTTTTGGGGTGATTCTCGAGTGGCATCATGTAGCTGTGAAATTGGAGAAATACACAACTGAATAGAGAACCATCTTTCATTGTTTCTTACGAATTAACTATTGCACTGACCTCAAAAAGTACAGTTTATGGACGGCACAAGACCAGTGACTCAGGGCACTTATGCTCCAGCTAGTAGTAAAGGTTGTAATAGCCAATTGATACCCAGAAATGTCAATACTTTGTGCAGCAAGTAGTCACTTTGTTGTTGATAATTTGAGGCAACCTCCTACTTGAGCATCTTTGGCGATGGCTGCGAATGTGGCAGTTGTTCTGAAATATTTTACATAGAATTTACAGACTATTTGGCTTAAATGGTCCATGGTGGTGTTTATGCTCCACATGAGCCTCCTCTCATCCTACTTCATTCAACCCTAGCACCATATCCTCCTATTCCTTTCACCCTCATGTGCTGATCTAGATTCCCTTTAAACTCATCTATGCTATTCACCTCAACTACACCTTGTGGGGAACAAGTTCCATGCTCTAAACACTCGTGAGGTTAAGATGTTTCTCCTGAATTCTTTATTGCTTTTATTGTGATTATCTTATATTTATGACACCGAGTTGTAGATATCTTGTAGTTGAGCCTGAACTCACTTAACCAAATGATAACTGGATAAATTGCAGGTCATTACAATCATTTGTGGACAGGGATATCTTGGGTATTCACCAGAGAAGTGATGCCAATGTTCTGTCAATACATGACTGCTGCACTATTCCAGGGAAGTTAAAGGCTTTTCACAAGAGCTACAATTTCAGTAAGATACCCAGTGTCCCTCAGAATACTTTGTACCAAGTGATTTATATGTAATTTATCCTCCTCTTGGATTCTTCCAAGCTTTGGGATTAAATGTGAGCCACAGTCTTTGGTTTCATTTAGCAGTCTTCATATTTTATAGGAACATGGGAACAGAAGTGGTCCATTCAGCCCTTCGAGCCTGTTCCACCATTCAGTTAGCTCATGGCTGATTTATGTTTTATCTCCTCTACCCTTCTTGGTTCCATAACCCTTACTACCTTTATCTGACAAAAATCTATCAACTTCAGTTTTGAGATTTTCCAGTTTTCCTAGCCTTAACAGATTTTTGTTTGGGGAGGGGGAGAGGGTTCCAGATTTCCACTAGAGTTTGTGAGAAGAATGACATCATCCCTGAATAGCCTAGCTCTAATTTTAAGATTATGCCCCCTTCTTCTAGAAGAAATAGTTTCACTTTATCTTTGCAGTATGAATGTAAGTCATTTTTGTCAGTCAAATTTCGTAATAAACTTAATACACCTCAATTTAATCACCTTTTCTGCACAGCATTCAAAGGAATACAAACCTATTCCTTTCCAGCTGTCCTCATAATTTAAGCTTGTAGCACCATTATCATTCTGATGATGCTGCCATGCACCTTCTCCAAGGGCAATATATCCTTCCAGAGGGGAAAGCCCAGAACTGAATGAACTACTCCAGACAGGGACTCACCAGAGCTGTACAGTGACAACATAATTTCATCCCCTTTGTACTCCAGCCCTCTTGAGATAAAGGCCAACATTCCATCAGCATTATTAATTATTTTTGTCCTTGTCCACTAGCTTTCAGCGATTTCTGTAGTGTGACCTCTAAATCTCTCTGCTCATCCATAATCCTCAGCTTTGCACAGTTTAGAAAATATTCTGGTCAACTTTTGATTATTGCAAAGTGGATGACATCCTACTTTTCCACACTGAATTCCATCCATTGCAGTTTTATACACACGTTTAATCTATCAGTGTCCCTTTCCAATTTCTGCCCTTATCTACACTATTTATTCTGCCACCTATCTTAGTGTTATCAGCAATCTAAGATACATGGTACTCTGTTCCTTTATCTGAATCATTTATAAAATCTGATGAAAAGCTATGGCCCCAGTAGAGAATGCTGGAGGACACTAGCCACATTTTACCAGTCTGAGTACAGTTACTCATTACCCCTACCCTGTCTGCTACCTCCTAACCAATTCCCAATCCAAAGCAATAGGTTACCTCCAGTTCCATGCCCTGTCAGTTTTTTAAAATTCTCTTTTATGGAACCTTGTTGAATGCTTTCTGGAAGTCCATTCAAATGACATTGCCAAATGACCATGTTAGTTATCTCCTCAAAAATCAACTAGGTTTGTTAGACAAATCCATGCTGATTCTCCCTAATCAGTTCATAATTGTTCAAATGCGCAGTCACTCTGTCCCTAATAATAGATTCTGGTAACTTCCCCACAATTGATATTAGAGTAATAGGCATATGATTTCTGAGTTAATCTCACTTATGCTTCCTTACTCTTATCACACTTGCTCTTCACAGCTACCCATTTTTCTTAACATTTCTGTTGCCCTTGATGTGCCTCACAATCTCTATCTCATATTCTCTCTTACTACTTTCTTTGTATCCCTTTGCTGTTCCGTATATCTTTCTTAGTTGTTACAACCAGGTGAGGAGAGGTCAAATGGCTCCACTCTTTTCCCTTTCCTCGTTTGACCGTGAAAGGCTTTTTGCTTGAAAAGGATATACTTGCCAATTCAATGAGTCCATAAAAAAGTGAAAAGGAATATATAGTCTCTAGTTTGGTGACTCAGTTGGCTTCAGACTTTCCTTCACTGTTCCCGATGCTTCTGATTTAAAGATGTAGCTGGCTGATTTGGTTGTTCTTTTGGATGGTAGTGCTGTACTGAATTTTTTTAAGAAGTCTCTGTCTGCAGCAGTGGTGTCCCTGGGTGGTCACAGTCAGCAATCAGGGCTGGAAGCTTGCCAGGCGGGTTGGAGAGAGAGGGAGGCAGGAGGGATCCACACTTGGGTATTCTCTCTTAGCTTCTCAGCTATTTATGCCCAGCTCCGCTGAGAAAATGTATGCTTAAAACATACAAAGGGTTGGATTGTCATGTGATCTTCCATCTCCAACTCCAAGGAGGATTCCCAAATAAGGTTGTTATCCCGTGTATTCCAAGGGTGACTTGATTAGCTCATGTCTGGAAAGCCATCTTAACCAGGGTCCCATTGTCCAAGTGATTAGTCTTAATGGTCCATCTCCAACAGTTAAATACCTCAGGTGATTGCCTTAATGCCTTGTTAATGGGGTAGGAGATGTGAGTCCTTCATATTTCCCAGGAGGTCATTGTCTTTGGTGGGTTTTGTAGAGAGGCTGTCTCAATTCCAATTGAATTGGAATGTGGAATGTATAGTAATGCAAAATTGGGGTTGCCATCTTGAGCTTGAACCTCAAGTCACTTTTTAGTCTGTGTTCTAAATGTCTGTTTTGTCATGAAAATGTAATAATTTTCAGAATATTATTGTGATTTATTGTAAAGGTAGGTTAATAGTGGGGTTTAGATTAGTTTCTCTTTGTGTAGGAGTGTGTGCGTTTGGGGTTTAATTGAATTGCAGACAGCTAGTCTGGAGCTTTTGAGTTATCAAAAGAAAGCTAGGTTTGAAATGCTAAATATGTAAACATGGCTGAAGTTTTAGAATGTGAGGTGTGAGGAACATTTGCATTTTTTGATAAACCAGAGTCATGAATTTCAAAGAGATGATAAGGTATTACACCTAGCCAACAGAGGCTACTGATAATGAGTACTATCAAAGATTTATTTTATGGAAAAAGTAAAGATGCAAAGACATAATGGGACAATGGAATTTATATTAACAGGGGAGAAACCTGTATAAAGGAGATAAGGTTATGTATAAGTAGAAGACATTCTAAGATCTAACAAGTGTGAAAAGCCTCCAGCTTCTATGCATCAAGCTGTTGTCGACAGGTACCGAAGCTAAGAAAATTCATTGTGAACATCCCTGCCCAGGGTATTGTGTACTTCGCCTGGTTCTGTTGAAACCTATGTTGTTTTATTATTGCCTTAACAAAGGTGTAACTGGGAGTCATATTAATTAGGGGAGTTAGGAGTTATTATAGTAGTAATTTGTAGACATATGTGTGTTCTTAAAATCTTTTCTACTATTAATAAATGTTTAATTTAGTTTTGTAAAAAACCTCTAAGACTTGGTGTACTCATTCCTACTGAATTCAAGGCATGTATCTTGAAATAAAAATACAAATTGTAAAACAGTTGTGGCAGCTGTTTCAAGTTTCCCTCTAGGATATGAGCAGCTTGGCATTTACCATCAGCTTTGGCACAACAGATTTTAAAAGTTCAATTTAGGTTTCCAGCCTGAGGGTTAAAATCATTATTTGACATTTAGCACCTTCTCATGGTACAGTCCATGGGATCTGTGCTGTTCTTTGCCTTGACATAAATTTGGTATATTACCTCTCATGGTTCCATAGTTGAGCTTTTTCTCTTTTTGGGCATGTGCAGGACTTGTATTGTACCAAATACTTTTTGAACACCTCCCATTGTTCACCTGTAGTTTTATCCATTATTAGATTTTCCTAGTCTATTGTGGTCAATTTTTGTCTTTACTTTCCAAAGCCAGCCTTACCTAATTTTAAAACATTGGTTCATGACTCCCTTCTCCCTCTCAAACCTAATGTTCTACCATGTTCCGTGTAGTATTAGAATTTGTAAGGGTTAATGTGTGGGACTGTGTAAGTAGCGCCTCCCATTATGATGATGTAAGAGAACACATGATGAACAGTCGAGGAGGAGAATGTTCAGCAGTGTAACACCTAGCCATGAGTAGCTGGATATAGTTTCGTTGTATATAATAAAGCAGTTATGAATTGAACATACCAGCACACATTATGGTCACTATTAGCTAGGTGTTCGGTTATCATTGGTTCAAGAACATATTGTTCCAGGAAACTTTTGTGAATGCACTCAAGGAATTCCCTGTTTTTGTGACTTGAATTTTTCTGAAAATTGAAATCTCCCATTATAACCACTCTGTGTTTGTAACCAGCTTCTCTGATCTCCATTTTTATGTATCCCACTACTCTATCACTGTGTTATCTGGCAGTCTATAAACAACTCTCACCAAAGGCTTGCATTCTTTTTTTATTCCACAATTCTGTCCAGTTTCTCTACTGTCTGCTTACCATTACTGATATCCCCTTATGAATGTTGCTGATCTTCCTCTTTGTTCTAAAAACTGTAATAATTATCTCCCAATTTTGCCTGTTGCAGAGAGGTCAGTGTTGACCATAAAACCATAGCCATACTCCTGAATTTACGCTCGAAATTACACATTTTATTTCTCATGTCTCATGTATAACATGTTTATCATTTCTGTTATATTTTAATCAGTTATTTTGTTGTTATTTCATTTTTTTTCTGAACTTGAAGTATTCATATTACCATTACTATTAAAGTCTTGGGATTGACACCAATTCCTTTCTTTAATCTTTAGGATACTTCTATTTCTGCCTGAACCCTCCCTGCACACCGTCCTCCCCTCTAACCACCCTTCCCTGCAACTGCATTCATTTAAGATTCTTTCTACTGTCCTATTTATGCTTTCATCAAAGAGCCTTGTCCCAACCTGGTCCAGGTGGAGCTCATCCCAGTGGTACAACTCCTTCCTGTCCCAGTATTAGCTGGTATCCCAAGAAATGCAACTCCTCATTCCCACATCTAACTTCCTTAACCTGTTTGTCCCTGTGTCAATTTTCACGTGGCTCAGATAAAAGCCCATTGAGATTCTATGCCCTAGGACAGACCCTTGCCCTTGCTGGGTAGGCTCGGTGGTGGTGGTGGGTGGGGGATGGTCAGGAAGCCAACTGCCACCCGCAATGGAGGCCAGAAGGCGATTTCACACTGGAGGGTCAATTAAGGCCCGCCCAGCGTGAAGCCCGAGCAGCAGAGTGCAGCACTGTCTGTACGGGTGGGGGGTGCAAGCGGGGCGAGCGTGAACTTTGTGCATGCGTGCGCTTGCACACTTCATAATCCCCCTGAGGTGCAGAGCTGCCTCCGGAAGATGAAGAGTTATATAAAAAAAAATCATGAAATATGTCCCTTCATGTGACTCTGTCACATGAGCAGGGACATGTTATTAATTAAGTTTTAAAATTTTTATTTTATTTTTATTTGTTTTAGGAAGCCTCATCCTGCCTGTGGATGAGGTTTTCTCGACAGGGAAAAGGCCACTTGGCATTTCCGCCTGCCCGCCAACTGTAAGGTTGGGTGGGCAGCGAAAAATTCAATTTAATTGATAATTTAATGGCCTTAACAGGCCTTTTAATTGTTGGTGAGTGCACTGCCGGCTCCGGCGCACCCGCCGAACAAAATATCGCGCGACTGCACGTTGACTTCAGGACGCTCGCCCGACGTCAATCGCGTAATTTAACTAAAAATTTTGCCCCTGGTACCACTTCAGCAGGACCTGCTTCCAGCTGTTTCTTATATCTCTGGTCCTGACATTGGCCATGACAACTGGATCTTCACTGTTCCTTCCCAAACCCCTTTCCATCTGCGTTAAGATATCTCTTAGTCTGGCACCAGGTAGGCAACACAGCCTTTGGGACTCTTGTTTATCAAGAATGCTACTTGAGCCCTTAATTATTCAATCCCCTGTGACTACCATGTTTCTATTCTGATTCCCTCCTGCTTTGGACAGCCTTCTCCTCTGTCACTCCGCGGTCAGCATTGTGTGTTTTTTTCCCCACAGTCTTATTCCTTGGGGAAGATTTTCCCCCTGTTGGGGGGGGAAGTGGAGAAGTGGGTGTGTGGAGGCGCGCCTCCGATCGCCACCCCCAATTGGGGACACGCTGCCATTTTACGTGGGCGGGCCAATTAAGGCCCACCCAGTGTGGCGTCCGCCAGGAAGCGCTATGCGCTCCCTGTGTGGGCAGTGAGGGGGGATTCCGTCAGCTAGGAGTGTGCTCTTTCACGCATGCACGTGAAAGAATACACTCATCTCCCTGGGGCTAAGTGCTGCCTCAGGGAGATCGGCTCCAAATTTAAAAATGGTAAAGAGACAAAAACAAAATTTCCCTGACATGTCCCCTCATGTGACACAGTCACATTTCAGACAGGAATTTTTAGTTCAGCGGGCGGGCGCGTGCCCAACCCACTGGAGCATAAAATTACGCAGTTGACATCGGGCGAGCGTCCCAAAGTCAACGCGCAGTCACACAATATTTTGTTTGGTGGGCGTGCCGGAGTCAGCAGTGCACCCACTGACAATTACAAGGCCTGTTAAGGCCACTAAATTATCAATTAAATTGAATTTTTCACTGACCCATGAGTTGGGACATGTCAATCGCTTTTAGTGAAGCATTTATTAAATATTTAAAAACCTTCATTAAACCTCATCCTGCCCGTGGATGCGGTTTCATGCTCTTCCTGAAGCCCGCCAGGGCAGGCCCGTTAATTACGTTAATTACTTTTTAAATGGCCTCAATAGGCCATTGACAGGTCGGCAGGTGCACAGCTGATTCGGTCTGAAAATTGAAATGACACGGAGTGACATACGGAATTCCACCCAACGTCATCCCGCGCCATTTTACAAGTCGATGAGTGGGCCCCGCCCCCCCCGCTGGCAGACCAGAAGATCCTGCCCCTAATCCCCACAGGTATCAAGCACATTATACCTGTTGGACAGGACAGGGTCTGTTGGACCTCCTCCTCTCCATCCCCTTGGTTTCCTGTACCATTTTAAAAAATTAATTCACGGCTTCGCTGGCTGGGCCAGCATTTATTGCCCATCCCTAATTGCCCTTGAGAAGGTGATGGTGAGTTGCCTTCTTAAACTGCTGCAGTCCATGTGGTGTAGGTACACCCACAGGGCTGTTTGGGAGGGAGTTCCAGGATTTTAACCCAGTGACAGTGAAGGAACGGCGATATATTTCCAAGTCAGGATGGTGAGTGACTTGGAGGGGAATTTCCGGGTGGTGGTGTTCTCATATGTCTGCTGCACTTGTCCTTCTAGATGGTAGTGATCGTGGGTTTGGAAGATGCTGTCTAAAGAGCCTTGGTGAATTCCTGCAGTGCACCTTATAGATGGTACACACTGCTGCAACTCTGTGTCGGTGGTGGAAGGAGTGAATGTTTGTGGATGTGGTGCCAATCAAGCGGGCTGCTTTGTCCTGGATGGTGTCAAGCTTCTTCAGTGTTGTGGGAGTTGCACTCATCCAGGCAAGTGGGGAGTATTCCATCACAATCCTGACTTGTGCCTTGTAGATGGTGGACAGGCTTTGGGAAGTCAGGAGGTGAGTTACTCACACAGGATTCCTAGCCTCTGACCTGCTCTTGTAGTCACAGTATTTCTATGGCTAGTCCAGTTCAGCTTCTGGTCAATGGTAACCCCAGGCTGTTGATAGTCGGGGATTCAGTGAGGGTAATGCCATTGAGCATCAAGGGGCGATGGTTGGATTCTCTCTTGTTGGAGATGGTCATTACCTAGCACTTGTGTGGCACGAATGTTACTTGCTACTTGTCAGCCCAAGCCGGGATATTGTCCAGGTCTTGCTGCATTTGGACATGGACTGCTTCAGCATTTCTGAGGAGTCACGAATGGTGCTGAACATTGTGCAATCATCATTGAACATCCCCACTTCTGACCTTATGATGGAAGGAAGGTCATTGATGAAGCAGCTGAAGATGGTTGGGCCTAGGACACTACCCTGAGGAACTCCTGCGGTGATGTCCTGGAGCTGAGATGACTGATATGCAACAACCACCACCACCTTTCTTTCTGCTAGGTATGACTCCAACTGGTGGAGGGTTTTCCCCTTGATTCCCATTGACTTCAGTTTTGCTAGGGGTCCTTGATGCCACACTCGGTCAAATGCGGACTTGATGTCAAGGGCCATCACTCTAACCTCACCTCTGGAGTTCAGCTCTTTTGACCATGTTTGAACCAAAGCTGTAATGAGGTCAGGAGCTGAGTGGCCCTGGCTGAACCCAAACTGGGCATCAGTGAGCAGGTTACTGTTAAGTAAGTGCTGCTTGATAGCACTTTTGATGACCCCTTCCATTATGTTACTGATGATCAAGACTAGACTGATGGGGCAGTAATTGGCTGGGTTGCATTTGTCCTGCTTTTTGAGTACAGGACATACCTGGGAAATTTTCCACATATCTGGGTAGATGCCAGTGCTGTAGCTGTACTGGAACAGCTTGGCTAGGGGCTTGGCAAGTTCTGGAGCACAAGTCTTCAGTTCTACTGCCGGAATATTGTCAGGCCCCATATCCTTTGCACTATCCAGTGCCTTCAGCCGTTTCTTGATATCATGTGGAGTGAATCAAATTGGCTGAAGACTGGTATCTGTGATGCTGGGGACCTCTGGATGAGGCTGAGATGGATCATCCACTTGGCATTTCTGGATGAAAATTGTAGCAAATGCTTCAGCTTTATCTTGCACTGATGTGCTGGGCTCCCCTGACATATTTGTGGAGCCTCCTCCTCCAGTGAGTTGTTTAATTGTCCACCACCATTCATGACTGGAAGTGGCAGGACTGCAGAGCTTAGATCTGATCCGTTGGCTGAGGGATCGCTAAGCCCTGTCTATCACTTGTGTGCCAACCAGCATAAGCAGCAAGTAGTCCTGTGTTGTAGCTTCATCAGGTTGATACCTGCTCCTGGCATGCCCTCCTGCACTTTTCATTGAATAGGGTTGATCCCCAGCTTAATAGTAATGGTAGAGGGGGGGATATGCTGCGCCATGAGGTTACAGATTGTGTTCGAGTACAATTCTGCTGCTGCTGATGGTCCACAGCACCTCATGGATGCCCAGTCTTGAGTTGCTAGATCTGTTCAAAAGCTATCCCATTTAGCATGATGGTAGCGTATCCTCACTGTGATGGCAGGACTTTGTCTCCACAATGACTGTGCAGTGGTCACTCCTACTGATACTGTCATGAGTAGATGCATCTGTGGCAGGCAGCTTGGTGAGGATGAGGTCAAGTATGTTTTTCCTTCTTGTTGGTTCCCTCACCACCTGCTGCAGCCCCAGTCTAGCAGCTATGTCATTTAGGACTCGGTCAGCTTGGTCAGTAGTGGTGCTACCGAGCCACTCAGGGTGGGGAACTTCAATATCCATCACCAAGAGTACATTCTGCACCCTTGCCACCCTCAGTGCTTCCTCCAAGTGGTGTTCAACATGGAGGAGCACTGCTTCATTAGCTGAGTGGGGGCAGGGGGCGTGTGTTATGTGGTAATCAGCAGTACGTTTCCTTGCCCATGTTTTACCTGATGTCATGAGACTTCATGGGGTCTTGCGTCGATGTTGAGGACTCCCAGGGCAACTCCCTCTGACTGTATACCACTGTACCGCCACCTCTGCTGTGTCTGTCCTGCCAGTGGGACAGGACATACCCAGGGATGGTGATGGTGGTGCCTGGGTTATCAGTAAGTTATGATTCCGTGAGGATGACTATGTCAGGCTGTTGCTTGACTAGTCTGCGAGGCATCTTTCCCAGATTTGGAACTGTCCTCTAGATGTTAGTAAGGAGGATTTTGCAGGGTCAACAGGCCTGAGTTTGCTGTTGTCTTTTGCGGTACCTAGGTCAATGCTGTGTTGTCCGTCCGGTTTCATTCCTCTTTTTTGACCTTGTCACGGTTTGATACAACTGTGTGGCTTTCTGGGCCATTTCAGAGGGACCCTGGCGGAACATTGCTGTGGGTCTGGAGTCACATGTAGTTACAGGTTCACATACAGGCAGAGCTTTAGGAATATGAGAAAACAGCCACTGCAATTTATATTGAGCTTGAGAGAGTAAAGCAAAGTAATTTTGACCAGTGGGTATGGGCATTAAAGATAAAGAGGACATATGCAGCTCTTAAAGTAATCCTTTTGGAAGAATTTAAAGATTCATTTCCTTCGGTAGTGAGAACTCATGTGGGTGAGCAGAGGGTTGAAACGGATAGTCACGCAGAAGAGATAGCTACTGATCATGAGTTAGCTCATGGAGCTGAACGTTTTTATTGTCACCCTTTTAAATCAAAGAAGGATAGAAAGTGGGGAGTTTAAAGGAAGACGGGTAGTCAGGGAAGAGAAGGGATAGGTGGAAATTCTCAGGATGTTTTTTCTCAGAATGAAAAGGAAAGTGCTGAGGTGTTTTCATCGTAATAATGTTGGACACACAAAGTCAGTGTGTTGGAAATTACAGGTAAAATCTGTTGGGATTATTGGGGTGCAGAAAAGTTTTGAAAGTAAAAGTACTGTGGGTTCTGAGGTTCAGGCACAGCAAAAGCCACTGGTTTGCATACAAGTAAAACAGGGAGAATCAGTGATAGGTAAAGAAGTGGAATGTGTTCACAATTTACACAAGGAAGTTCTGAGGAGCAGGTTGCAGAAATGTTTAAAGATTTTGTATGTGAAGGGAAAGTATTTTCATGTGTACAGGGTGGAGTAGGTAAAGATGTTAAAATTTTAAGAGACACAGGGGCTAGTCAATCCTTAATGTTGTGGGATAGTGATATTTGTTGTTCAGAGGGAGTATTGCAGGAACATATGATAATAAGTGGGGTTCATGAAGATGCTAAACCTATTCCATTGTGGAAGGCAAATTTAAACAGTAAGTGGAAAATAGGTGAGATGATTGTTGGAGTACTGGAAAATTGCCCATTGCAGGGTTTCAATTTATTTTAGGCAATAATACAGCTGGGTCACAGATGTAGTTGATGCCTATGGTAGTTGAGCAGCCTGTAGAGTTGCCTTCTACAGAAATGTTGCACAGAGAGCATCCTGGATTGTCTCCAGATTGTGTGATAACAAGATCACAGGCTCATAGGTTGAACCAGGAAGAACAGGAAGTTAAAAGGTAGAGAGAAGGTTTTGAAGTCCAATTAGCTGATATTGTTTTTGATAAGACTGTTCAGGATGAAGCAGTGATTAAGCTGGCACCTTTAATTCCAATTCCAGCATTTGAACTTTTTACTAGGGTCATGATTGAGTGTGTAGGACCCCTCCCTAAGACGAAAAGTGGAAATTACTACTTATTGACAACAATAGCTGTGTTTACAAGGTTTCCTGAAGCAATACCTTTGTGAAATATTACCACAAAGAGAACTGTGGAAGAGTTGACTAAATGTTTTTATAAGATATGGTTTACCAAAAGAAATACAATCAAATCAGGGTTCAAATTCTATGTCACAGCTGTTTAAGAAAGTAATGAACAGTTTGGGGATAAAACAGTTTAAGTCAACAGCTTACCATCCTGAGTCACACGGGGCTTTGGAAGATGGCATCAAGCTTTAAAAACTATGATGAGGGTGTATAGTAAGGACTATCCACAGGATTGGAATAGGGGAATTCTATTCTTGGTATTTGCTATTAGAGATTCTCCTAATGCATCGACTGGTTTTCATCCTTTCAAACTAGTCTATGGCCATGAAGGTAAGGGGACCACTGAAATTCTTTCATGAGAAAGTGGTGGGTCAAAATTCAGAAACTACTCTCCTAGATTATGTATCAAACTTCAGAGAAAGATTGCGTCAAGGGCCAACTTAAATTGTGTGGCATAATTGGGTGCTGCCAAAACTGGTGTCATAGTCACTTGCTGTGATATCTTTAAATGTTCCCTAGCCATAACACATGCTCTGTCCAATCTTTCTGTAGCGATATAGGCATTGGGGCTATATTGTTACAAGAAGATGACACTGGAATTGAGAAACAAATAGGGTAGTTTTCATGGAAGTTTGAATGTACAACAGAGGAGATATTTAACGATTGAAACGGAGACTCTGGGTCTGGTGTTAGCATTGCAGCATTTTGAGATTTATGTTGCAAATGATTCATCAGAAACAATTGTTTATACAGACCATAGCCCTTTAAAGTTTCTGGACAAATTTTGAGGCAGAAGTGCAAGGCTATTCAGATGGAGTTTATTACTGCAACCATTTAATCTACAGCTTATACATGTGGCTGGATGAGAAAATCTGATTGCAGATGCATTGTCAGGAGTTTGAAGCTGAAAGGGAAAATTGGATATTTAAAAACCTGGACACTGGACTGGAATGATTTCTGCTAATATGAAGAATTTGTTTCTATATTGTTATGTTAATGCATGCATCTGGTAATGTAATAGTGTGAGTATATAGATAAGTATAGGAGATAAAGAAATTGAAGTCGTCTTTTTAAATTATGACGGGTAATTTTCCAGTAAGAAGGGGGTGTCATGAAAATATAATAATTTTCATAATATTATTGTGATTTATTGTAAAGGTAAGTTAATAGTGGGGTTTGGATTAGTTTCTCTGTGTGGTTGTGTGTGTGGCGGGGTGGGGGGGTGGGGGGTGGATTTAATTGAATTGGAGGCAGCTCGCCTGAAGCTTTTGAGCTATCAATAGGGAAGCTAGGTTTGAAATGCTAAATATGTAAACATGGCTGAGGTTTTAGAATGTGAGGTGTGAGGAACATTTTCATTTTTAGATAAATTAGGTTCGTTTGAATTTCAAAGAGATGGTAAGATGTTTCACCTAGTCATAAGAAGGTAAGCCAAACAGTGTGTTTATTTTTCTCAAAGGTTACTAATAATATAAGTACTGTGAAAGATTTATATCATGAGAAAAGTAAACTGGGAAGACATATTGGAACAATTGAATTTACATTAAAAAGGGAGAAACATGTATAAAGGAGATGAGATTGTGTTTAAGGGATAAGGCATTCTATGACATGACACAAATGTGAAAAGCCTCCAGCCCCTATGCATCAAGTTGCTGTCTACAGGAACCGAAGTTAAGAAAACTCATTTTGAATCTCCCGGTCCAGGGTATTGTGTGCTTTGTCTGGGTCTGTTGAAATCTGTGTTGTTTTACTGCTGCCTTAACGGAGGTGTAACTGGGAGTCAGGTCAATTAGGGAAGTTATGAGTTATTATAGTAGTAATTTGTAGACCTATGTATGTGCTTAAAATCTTTTCTTTTATTAATAAATGTTTATGTTAGCTTTGTAAAGAACCTCTCAGACTCGGTGTACTTATTATTACTGAATTCAAGGCGCACATCTTGAAATAAAATACAAATTTCAAAATGGTTTTGACAGCTGTTTCAAGTTTCCATCTGGGATTTGGGCAGTTTGGCATTTACCATGCGCTGTGCCATAACACCTCATTATTTACTTATTTAAATTTGATGAATTTGCTTACAGATAAATTTAGACTGCGTAAAGTAAATTAGTTCATTCTACTTTTTAAAAATTCGTCAAGTTCACTCTTCTCTCACACATCGCTTCTGGGTAAGGTCCCTCATCCTTGACCATATCCAGAAAATGATCCCATTAAAACCACACTTTTTATCTTTAGGTGAAGCTCTGCTAACAACACAAGGCTCACCACCAAAAACTGCTGAGTCCCAGGTTATGGAAGACTCATGTAGCACTCTTAAAGACAAATGTTGGTTTATGTTCCAAGATAATTTTCAAACTTTTTCTTTTGAATGTAAATCCTGCAGCAATTTGCTCTGGCTGTTGATATTTTTTTTTCCTGTCAATACTTTGGCTCATCATTTTTGGGTTTCAATGCCATTTAAATCCTATCTCATAAAGAGGTGAGGATGAGTATCCCTTTGGGGGATCCAAACATAATGTATCATTTTGATGAGGAAGAAGGATTGGTGAAGGATAAACAACTGAAGGGGCCACGTCGCCCAAACTGTTCTGGCCTCATGCATTGCTACCAGAAGACTCTTCCATGTCTACCTGCACACCAGAGGAGACCTGCATCCTCCACCTTCTCTTTATAAAGAAAGGTTGCTGCAGAGTAGTGCCATCTGCCATGCAATAGTGTGCAGGCAACATCTGGATCAGGACGGTTCTTCTTCTTGAAATGAAGGTCACTGTAGCATGATATTCTCATTCTGACAAGTCCTTGCAAACCGCCCACAGTGCACACCTGTAATAAGCAAAGGACAGACGTTAATTACCAAGGTTGTCATTTTGCCCTTGGAAAGGAGGCATCAGCTGGGCAGGATTCACAGCTTTTGCGAGATGTGTACATAATATTGCACCTTCAATCCATGTGGACAGCGGAGTTCAACAACTTGACACTAATGCTTTGATGAAAAGCAAGAACTTGTACTTAATTCTTGCGGTCAGTTCGATCTGACAAATGGAAATATTAAGCATGTCAGAGGTCATTATCCAGGAAACAGCCATGGTGTCTTCCTTATGCAACATTCCAGGATGCTGATGGTATTTGAAAAAGAAGAAAGGTTGGGTTACAATGATGGGGGATCCCAGCACATCGGTGCAAAAGACAGGGCTGAAGCATTCGCAACAATCTTCAGCCAGAAGTGCCAAGTGGATGGCCTCTTCCTGAGGTCCCCAGCATTACAGATGCTAGTCTTCAGCCAATTCGAATCACTCTACATGATACCAAGAAACGGCTGGAGGCACTGGATACTGCAAAGGCTATGGGCCCTGATAATATTCAGCAATTGTACTGAAGACTTGTGCTTCAGATCTTGCCGTGCTTCTAGCCAAGCTGTTCCAGTACAGCGACAACACTGGCATCTACCCAGCTATGTGGAAAACTGCCCAGGTACATCCTGTCCACAAAAAGCAGGACAAATCCAACCTGGCCAACTACTGCACCAATAGTCTACTCTCGATCATCAGTAAAATAATGGAAGGGGTTGTCAACAGTGCTAGCAAGCAGCACTTACTCAGCAATAACCTATGCACTGATGCCCAGTTTGGGTTCTGTCAGGCCCACTCAGCTCCTGACCTCATTACAGCCTTGGTTCAAACATGGACAAAAGAACTCAACTCGAGAGGCGGGGTGAGAGTAACTGCCCTTGACATCAAGGCAACATTTGACCGAGTGTGGCAGTAACTAGTCCTAGCAAAACTGGAGTCAATGCGAATCAGGGGGGAAAATCTCAACTGGTTGGAGTCATATCTAGCACAAAGGAAGATGGTTGTGGTTGTGGTTGTTGGAGGTCAATAATGGGTATGTTCGCTGACAATTGCATAATGTTCAAAGTCATTCACGACTCCTCAGATATGGAAGTAGTCCATGTCCAAATGCAGCAAGACCTGGACAATATCCAGGCTTGGGCTGACAAGTGGTAAGTAACATTCACACCACACAATTGCTAGACAATGACCATCTCCAACAACAGAGAATCCAAACATCTCCCCTTGACATTTAATGGCATTACCATTGCTCAGTGCACCGCTATCAACATCCTGGGAGTTACCATTGACCAGAAACTGAAACGAACCAGCTACATAAATACTGCGGCAACAAGAGCAGGTCAGAGGCTGGGAATTCTGCAGAGAGTAATTCACCTCCTGACTCGCCAAAGGCTGTTCATCATCTACAAGGCCCAAGCCAGGAATGTGATGGGATACTCTCCGCTTGACTGGATGAGGCAACTCCAATGACACTCAAGAAGCTTGACACCATCCAGGACAAACCAGCCTGCTTGATTGGCACCCCATCCACTAGCTTCAACATCTACTCCCTCCACCATTGACGCACAGTGGCAGCATTGTGTACCATCTACAAGATGCTTTGCAGCAATTCGCCAAGGCTCCTTCGACAGCGCCTTCCAAACCCACAACCTCCATGATCTACAAGGACAAGAGCAGCAGGAGCATAGGAATATTGCCACCCGAAAGTTCCCCTCCAAGCCACTCAGCACACTAACTTGGAAATATATCGCCGTTTCTTCACTGTCGCTGGGTCAAAATCCTGGAACTCCTTCCCTAACAGCACTGTGGGTGTACCTACACTACACGGACTGCAGCGGTTCAAGAAGGCAGCTCACCACCACCTTCTCAAGCGCAACTAGGGATGGGCAATAAATTTGGGCCCAGCCAGCGAAGCCCACATCCCGTGAATGAATAAAGAAAAGGTAAAGGGAGCCAAGGGGGTGGAGAGGAGGAGGTCCTACAGACCCTGTCCTGTCCAACATGTACAATGTACTTGGGAAATAAATGGTGGTCCAGCCAATGACACCCACATTCCATGAAAGAATAAAACAAATATTCGCTTGTTATTACAGAACCTGAGTATTGTTGAGAAAAGAGACAAGCTGTTGAAAGTTTTCATCTTGCACTCATCAGGATAGAATTGTAAGAATGTCAAATTTCAAAGGGAGCAATAATTTATACTGCACGAGAAAAGGATGATGACTGGTTGGCAATTGAATTTGGATTACAATGAAGAAGGCACCAAGGAATTATTATTCACAATGCTTTTGTTTAATGCAAAAAAGGAACGAGTCCAGGCATATTCTGCAGCCTTGGGAGAATAAAACAGTGAGAGTGGTGATTCGAGACTGTAAAATAGTGACAGTGGAAACCTGAGAGAATAAAACAGTGAGAGTGGAATTTTCCGTGCCCGTTAGCAGTGGGCGTGATAGATGGCGGGCGCAGACACAATGGCGCGATCTGGTTAACGACGGTGGGAATGCCTGTCACGATTGTCTGTTCAGCCCGCTGACAGCGGCTGTGTTTCCTGCCAGCAGTCAGCAGGGAGCTCATTGTAATACATCAGCATCTCATCAAAAGGCCATCCCGCCAGGCTCTGGACCCTTGCCGGTTTGTCTGTCTACATTGGCGGGAAAGCACGTTGATGTGCTTCACAACAGCAGGCAGGCGATGTGCACTTTGCGGCCTTCATTTTGGGGGAACTGAGGTGAGTGAACAGCAACGTTTTCCACAGCTCGCCAGAGTTGCCTGTTGCTTTGCAGGCTTCAGGGGCACCAGGAGGCCTGGGTGAAGTGCTGCCCTGCCATGGAGGCGACTGTTTTTGGGACGGGTGGTGACCAGGGGCAAATGCTGCCCGGCCCCGGAGGTGACTGTACTTGGGGTGGGGTGTCCGGGTGCAACTGCTGCCCTGTTGTTGAATCCCGCGCACAAGAAATTGAGGTGGGGGGCGCAGGTTAGGCGAGGGAAGTTGCCACGCAGTAGACACCTATAAACTGACCGTCTCTCTGCAACTGAGACAGTTCAGGTGCAGCCACTGTGATATGTTTGGGGTTGGGCTCCTAGCCTATCCACCCATGTAAGCAACGCGGAGGCACTTACCTCCCAAAACCCTGGCACAGACTGCGTGTCTACCACCACTTTACTGGACCTGATGGCCTACAGAGAGCGATGAAGGTGAAGAAGGGAGCAACTGAGGCTCTTAGATGCACAAAGGCAGGAGCAGCAACCTCATGAAGAAGAGGCAGCAGGGGCTCCCGCACACGCTGCCCAGGAGCGACAGCGAGCCGTGGCTGGTCGGCGCCTAGTGACACCCAGGGTCTATAGACACCGCCTGCCATTCCTACGGATGATTGAGAACAAGTGTTGCCAAAGACCTGCTAATGTCTAGGGACCTAGTCTTTCACATCTGCCAGTTACTGCAGGGCTTGATGCCAAGGGGACATGGACGGCATCCAATGCCAGTGACAACTGTGAAAGTGACCGCGGTACACAATTTCTATGCCAGCGGCTCCTTTCAGGACTCCACAGGTGACGTCTGTGGGATTTCACAATCCACCACCCACAAATGCATCCATGAGGTCACGGATGCCATCTTCTCCATGGCACACAACTTTGTGCATTTTGCCCGGGACCAGGACAGCCAGGGTGCAAGAGCCATTGGATTACTGGATTCGTCCAGATCTCGGGATTCCCACAGGTGCAGGGTGCGATCGACTGCACCCATGTGGAGCTCAGGTCTCTGTTGCTACACTCAGTGGACTTCATCAACTGCAAGGGCTTCCACTCACTTAATGTGCAGCTGCTATGCGACCACCAGAAATGCATCCTGCAGGTGTGTGCACGGTTTCCAGGAAGTGTGCACAACGCCTACATCCTGAGTTGCTCGCAGATCCCTGCAGTCTTCCAGGGTCCACAGAAGCTGCAGGGAAGGCTCCTTGGGGACAAGGGCTACCCGCAGAGGACGTGGCTGATGACACCCGTGCGGCGGCCTCAGACTGCAGCAGAGCGATGGTATAATGAGGCTCATGGAGCAGCTCGCATCTTGGTGCAGCAAGCTATTGGGATGCTGAAGATGAGGTTCTGGTGCCTGGGCTGGTCTGGTGGAGCCCTGCAATACAGTCTGCAGAGGGTGTCACGCATCGTCATTGCCTGCTGCACCCTTTACAAACTGGCGCTGCAACGGGGAGAGGAGCTGGCTGAGGAGGAGATGGAGAAGCTGGAGGTCTGCTCGAATGAGGAGGACAGCAGTGGGGATGAGGGTGAGGAGGTCCTCGATGATGACAGTGATGGGGATGAGGCCCCCGCACTGGCTAGATGAGGCAGGCACGCTTGGGAGGCCCTCATAATTGCCAGGTTTGGATGATGACAACATACAGTGAGGTGTCCCCGTAAATCCTCACATTGCATCTGTGAACATTTGACTCCAGTCTGGCTTATGGCAGGAGTTTATTTACAATAGTGAACAGTATGTACAAGTGACCAACACCCGTGCCCAGGCTGTGCAACTCATTCTCCTTAACTTTTCTAACCCCGCCGCTATGTCTTGGTGCTCCCCAAACATCCACAGCAGAGGTGGAGGCAGCCTGCTGAGTGCAACACTCTGTCTGTGATGACCTTGGCGGGTGTCCCCTGGAGGGCCGAGACATGGAGGGCCCCGGCCTGCTTTCGGGTTCCTGCTGTGTGGCAGTCGCACCCTCCTCGGCCTGTGAAGCTGGATCTGCGGAAGTCACAGGAAGAGGGGATTTGGATGGGCTGGACACTCCTGGAGTCAGCTGAGTGGATGACCCTGGTATGTGCACCTGTTGATCTTCCTCCCAATGGGTGCCATAGGGCCCCTGACTGAGTCCATGAGGGGAAGGGGTAGTTGGAGTGAGATCAAGCTGCCCAACACCCCTCTCGCATACACACTGCTGGAGGCCAACTATGGCATCAGCGATGGAGTTAAGCCTGTGCAGGAGTGACGTCCTGGACCAAGGTCACCATGGCGGCCGCCATCCTGCCAGTGTTGACCTCGGTGCCTTGCAAAGTTGCTGCTATCACCTTGGCTTGAAGGTGGATGGACTTTTCCATTGTGCCTTGCAATCTGAGGTGTGCAGCGGACATCCCTTCCTGATGTCCCCTAGTTTGCCTTTGCCTGAGTCCAGAGGCTTGTCATCTGACTCAGACCTAACAGGTTCCTGGCCTCCAACAGCCCTCCAAATGCTGGGGACCTGGGGAATCCCTGCCGCCGCTTGCTGTGGATCAGACTGTGCACTGTGCTCACTGGATTGTGGTCCTGTGCCTATCCTAGAGTGAGGTCCCACCGAGGTGTGTGTCTCTGTGCTGGTGGAGGGTGTGGGTGAGCACTGTGATGGAACTTCGAGGATGGTGCCTTCAGATTCCCCTTTGGAGGTTCCTTCAGAGCTTGTTTGGAGGCCCTGGGTCATGGATCCTGTCAGCTGTTTGGCAGATGTGCCTGCGAAAGCAAGGGGAGATAATTAGTACATGGCAGTGGCCTGTGAAAAGGAAAAACATTACTCACGGCATGGTTGTCTGATGGATGTTGCACTGCTGGATCCTCACTTGGTAGAGCCGCACTGACCTCACCGTCAGCACAGGACCGGTCCCGGTCATCACCGGCCAGCTGGATGGCTCTGTTTTCTAAGTCTGTGAGGATCTTGGTTTTGGGCATTCCAGCACCATTCTGTGACCTCTCTCTCTTGTTGTGTGCCAGCTTGTCCTGCTTGGATAGAGATCGAGAAAGTGTAAGTAGGATGCCTTCCAAGCCAGATGGTAGACATACCTGGCCTGTGCGGGTGGATGAGAGAGTGAATGGTGATGTCCCTTCAACTGACAGTGAGTGAGGGCCCTGTGGGTGTGTTATGGGTTTGTAAGTATGAGAGTTGAGAGTGATGAGAAGAGTGACTTACCTTGGTGGAATGGAGGAGATCATTCACCGTCTTGTGGCACTGGGTGGCTATCCTCTTCTGAAGGGCATTGGCGCTGACCACCGCTGCCACTGCCTCCCAAGCCGGGTTGGTGATATTGCTGCCCATCCTGCGGCCAGAGAGGAGTATAGGACATCCTGCTGGGCCTCCATGGCATCCAGCAGTCGCTCGAGGGACCTGTCGTTGAAGCGAGGGGCTGCAGTCCTTTTTCCTTTGCTGGTGATGTCTCCCGGGAAGCGGTGGTGAGCTGGTATCGATGAACGTTGTGTTAGGTGGCTGCCTTTTAAACATGGCGGCCGGTGTGATGTAACGGCGGGATGATGGCAGGAGGGCGAATGAGAGCCCGCACGCCATGGAAACGGCATGCTTCTTGGGAATGCATAACTAATAAGGTTTGGGACAATACGGCGTGAAAACCCGCCATCGCGGCTGGTGGGGAAAACATTGTCTTACCCGCCCGCCACTGCACTTAGTGCAAACCTGGGAAAACTCTGCCCTGAGAATGGAAACCCAAGAGAATAAAACTCAGATTGGATACCAGAGTAATTAAAGCAGTGAGAGCGGATACCAGAGTAATTAAAGCAGTGAGAGCGGATACCAGAGTAATTAAAGCAGTGAGAGTGGATACCAGGGTAAATAAAGCAGTGAGAGCAGATACCAGGGTAAATAAAGCAGTGAGAGCGGATACCAGAGTAATTAAAGCAGTGAGAGCGGATACCAGAGTAAATAAAGCAGTGAGAGCGGATACCAGAGTAATTAAAGCGGCGAGAGCGGATACCAGAGTAATTAAAGCTGTGAGAGCAGATACCAGAGGAAATAAAAGAGCGAGAGCGGATACCAGAAGAAATAAATGAGCGAGAGTGGATATGCGAGAGAACAAAACAGCGAGAGTGGGGATCTGAGAATAGAAAGTGGAGTGCACAGAAACCTGGACAAACACAGAAGTTATACTGATTATGTTACAACTATCATCAAGAGCTGCAGAGAGCATTGTAGAAATTCATGGCAGTTGCTCGTGAGTTTCAGTCAATAATAAACTTTTCAATGTCTCCTCTAAATATTGACATTACCTGAATACTGCACTCTAACATAAGGGATTTTGTGTTCAGATAAATGCGGGAAGTGTCCATCACATCTTCCTCCTGCGAAAAGGGACCTGAAAATCCTCAGAATAGGGCAGCTAGGGAAAGAATGGGAGCAAGAAGCTAAAGAATAAGTTGAGGCCAATCATCGGAGATGACAAATTGGCTGCTGAACAAGCTGCTCAGACTACTGCAGTTATCAGGCAGGATCTAATTGCCCAAGTCTTTCATTAATAGACATTTGCTGCCAGTTCATAACAGTTCGCTCCACATGTACCCAATTCCTGTGCCAAATAAATCTTCCTCTCCATTGCGTGCAGCTGGATATCAGCATCCATGAATGCAGCCACATATTAACAGCCAGCAACTCCAGTGGGACATTCTGATTTCCCTTAGGACAATTTTGACTTTGCACAACAGTGTAAAATGTGAAATATCAGCACAGGAGTCTGTGAAACACCTCTCTAAATGCAAAGTCAATGGAAACAAAAATCAGGGGCAGAGTTTAATAGGCAGCCAAGCCGATAGGACTTGCTTTACACCATCACCTGATGCCAGAATTAAACCTCCTCCGTCCACCCTGCCGCCCCCCCACCACCCCCCCCCACCACCCCCCCCACAGCCCCCGCACCTTCCTACAGTCCAGATTGCCAACACGTCCTTTTGGTGGGTGAAGCTCTACTTTGACAGTGCAACTTTTGAAAATCTGCCCTTGCACCTAGGCTGGTGATGCTCATTCTTATTTTTGCTAAGACTTCATTTAGGTAAATTAAAGAATGCAGAGAGAGAGAGACAAAAGGCCATTAAAGTGGCCAGAGGCCAAAAAAGAGCATGGAGAGGAGAGAGACCATTAAAGAGCACAGAGAGAGAGAGGCAAGAAGCCATTAAAGAGCATAGAGAGAGAGAGATGAAGGACCATTAAAGAGTGTGAGAGGGAAAAGAGTGCAGAGAGCAACTGATTGGTTAATAGGATTGGTGAGTATTTCTAGGGTTTAAAATAAAAATAAGCCTTTAGTTTGTGTCTAGTATTTTTTTCTCTTTTTCTTAAAGATAGCTTGTATAGGATCGACACTGGTGTAAAAAAATAATTAAAATAAATTGTAAAGAGCAGGCAATTCTTCAAGTGTAAAGAGCAGGGAAACTAGAGTAATTAATTAATAAAATAAATTAAATATGATAGCGATGACAGGACAGGTGATGTGTTGCTGCTGCAGCATGTGGGAAAGCTGAACACCAAAGTGATCCAGAGTGAACACATCTGTCGTAAGTGTTTGCAGCTTGAGGAACTTTGGATCAGAGTTAAGTCCGAGTCTGAGCTGCAGACATTGTGCCACATCAGGGAGGGGGAAAGTTACCCAGACACTTTGCTCCAGAAGGTGGTCATACCCCTCAGATTAGGTAATTCAAATTTGGTCTGTGATGAGGGACAGGAGGGTGTGACTGCAAGTGAGGCAGGTATGGGGACCCAGGGGGGTAACATTCAGTGACCTCTGCAACTGTCCAACAGTTACGAGGTTCTTGTAAGCTGTGTGGACGAGGGAAGGGACTGTAGGGAGGGTGAGCAAACTGACCACAGCACCGTGGTACAGGGAGCCATTCAAGTGGGGGCAGGAAATGGGAATGTGGTAGTGGTGGGGGACAGTATAATTAGGGGGATAGATACTGTTCTCTGCAGCCGTGAGCGTGAGTCCCAAAGGCTGTGTTGCCTGCCCGGTGCCAGGGTTAAGGGCATCTCCTCGGGGCTGAAGTGGAACTTGAGGGGAGGGGAGGGATCCAGTTGTCATCGTCCACGTTGGTACCAACGACATTGATAGGACTGGAAAGGAGGTCCTGCTGAAAGAATTTGAACAGTTAGGAACTAAATTAAAAAACAGAACCACCAAGGTAATAATCTCGGGGTTACTATCTGAGCCACGGGCAAACTGGCATAGGGTAAATAAAGTCAAGGAGTCAAATGTGTGGCTCAAAGATTGGTGTGGGAGGAATGGGTTTCGGTTCATGGGGCACTGGCACCAGTACTGGGGTAGAAGGGAGCTGTTCCGGTGGGATGGGCTTCACTTGAACTGTATTGGGACCAGTGTCCTGGCAAATCAAATAACTAGGCTGTAGAGAATGTTTTAAACTAAATCGAGGGGGGAGGGTTCTGGAGGGGAGATAGGTACACTTACAAAGCAAAAGGATATGGCAGGATTGCAGGGCAGCTATTTAGAATGTGACAGGAAGGGATAGAGTGTACAAACATAAAAAAAGCAGCAAATAGGGTCAAAGGGGGAAATGATAATAAGGCTAAATTAATGGCCCTTTACTTAAATGCACACAGTATTCAGAACAAAATAACTGAATTAACGGCACAAATAGAGGTTAATGGGTATGACCTTATAGCCATTATGGAGACGTGGTTACAAGGGGATCAAAGCTGGGAACTAAATATTCAGGGGTATGTGACTTCGCGAAAGGACAGGCAGGAAGGAAAGGATAGTGGGGTAGCTTTGTTAGTACAAGATGGAATAAATATGATAGCAAGAAATGATCTTGGATCGTAAGTTGAAGAATCCATATGGGTGGAGGTAAGAAATAACAAGGGAAAGAAGACACTGGTGGGAGTAGTGTGTAGGCCCCCTAATAGTAGCGACACTGTAGGACAGAGAATAAATCAGGAGATAATAAGGGCATGTAAAAAGGCAGTTCATTAATCATGGGTGATTTTAATCTTCATATAGACTGGAAAAATCAAATTGGCAGAGGTAGCCACGAGCGAGAATTCATAGTGTATTTGGGACAGTTTCCAAGGACAATATGTTGTGGATCCAACCAGGGATCAGGCCATTTTGGATCTGGTAATGTGTAATGAAGCAGATTTAATAAATTTATCTCAGAGTAAAAGATCCGCTAGGAAACAGTGACCATAACATGGTAGAACTTAGCATTCAGTTTGAGAGTGAGAAACCTGGGTCGGAAACAACTGTGCTAAACTTAAATAAGGGTAATTACAAAGGAATGAGAGTGGAGTTGGCTGGAGTGGACTGGGAAAGGAGTTTAGCAGAAAAGATGGTTGATGAACAAAGGCAGATGTTTTAGAAAATAGTTCATGACTCACAACAAAGATATATCCCAGTGAGGAAGATGGATTCTAGGAAGGGGATGAACCAATCATGGTTAACCAAGGAAGTTAAGGATAATATCAAATTGAAAGAAAAAACATACAATGTGGCAAAGATTAGTGGTAAGTTGGAGGATTGGGAAAGTTTTAAAAACCAACAAAAGATGACCAAAAAATTAATAAAGAGAGAGAAAACAAACTTTGAGGGTAAACTAGCAAGTAATATAAAAATGGACAATAAGAACTTCTTTAAATATATAAAATGGAAGAGAGAGGCCAAGGTGAACAGAGGCCCTTTAGAGAACGAGGCTGGGGAAATAATTTTGTAGAACCAGGAAATGGCAGGGGAGTTGAATAAATACTTTGCATCAGTCTTCACAGTATAAGACACTGATAGTATAACAAAAATACTAAATAATCAAGGGGCAAAAGGAGGGGAGGAAATCAATACAATAACTATCATGAGAGAAAAAGTACTAGGGAAACTAAAGCAGCTAAAGGCCGATAAGTCCCCTGGACCCGATGGGTTGCATTCTAGGATATTCAAGGAAATAGCTGCAGAGATAGTGGATGCACAGGCAGTAATCTTCCAAGAATCCTTAGATTCTGGAAAAATCCCTTATTCAAAAAGGGAGGGAGACAAAAAACAGGTAACTACAGGCCAGTTAGCTTAAAATCTGTCATTGGGAAAATGTTAGAGTCTATTATAAAGGATGTAAGGGCAGAGCATTTAGAAATGCATAATATAATCAAGCAGAGTCAGCATGGCTTCAGGAAGGGGAAATCATGCCTGATAAATTTATTAGAATTCTTTGAAGAGGTAACAAATAGGATAGATAAAGGGGAACCAGTAGATGTAATATATTTAGATTTCCAAAAGGCGTTCGAAAAGATACCACAAAAAAGGCTACTTAATAAGATAGGAGCCCATGGTGTTGGGGGTAGTATATTGGCATGGATAGAGGATTGGCTAACTAATAGATGACAGAGAGTTGGGATACAGGGGGGGCATTTTCAGGATGGCAACCTGCAACTAGTGGTGTGCCACAGGAATCCGCGTTGGGGCCACAATTATTTACAATATATATTAATGACTTGGATGAGGGAAATGAATGTACTATCGCCAAGTTTGCAGATGACACAATATAGGTGGGAAGTCAAGTGGTAAGGATGACACAAAGAATCTCCAGGGGAATATAGACAGATTAAGTGAGTGGCCAAAAACTTGGCAGATGGAATATAATGTGGGAAAGTGCGAGGTTATGCACTTTGGCAGGAAGAATAGAGGAGCTGAATATTATTTATAAAGAGAAAGACTGCAGAGAGCTGCAACACAAGAGGCATTTGGGTGTCCTCGTGCATGAATCCCAAAGCTCAGTAGGTAATAGGTAAGGCAAATGGAATTTTGGCCTTTATTTCAAAGGGAATGGAGTATAAAAATAGGGAAGTCTTGCTAAAACTATACAAGGCACTAGTTAGACCACACCTAGAATACTGTGAACAGTTTTGCTCCCCTTATTTAAGGAAAGATACACAGGCATTGGAGGCAGTCCAAGTTTCGCTAGGTTGACCCCAGGTATGGAGGGATTTTCTTATGAGGAGAGGCTGAGTAGGTTGGGCCTGTACTCATTGGAGTTTAGAAGAATGAGAGGCACCTTATTGAAACATATAAGATTCTTAGGGGGCTTGAGAGGGTAGATGCTGAGAGGTTGTTTCCCATTGTGGGCCAGCCTAGGATCAGAGGGCATAATCTCAGAGTAAGGGGACGCCCATTTAAAACAGAAAAGAGGAGGAATTTCTTCTCTTAGAGGATAGTCAATCTGTGGAATTCTTTACTGTAGAGTGTTGTAGAGGCTGGGTCATTAAGTATGTTCAAGGCTGAGATAGACAGGTATTTAGTCAGTAAGGGAATCAAGGGTAATGGGGAAAAGGCAGGAAAGTGGATTTGAGGATAATTTGATCAGCCATGATCTCACTGAATGGCGGAGCAGACTCAATGGACCAAATGGCCTACTTCTGCTCCTACTTCTTATGTCTCATGGTCAGCGCTTGTTGCCCATGCTTAATTGCCATCGAGAATGTGGTGGTGAACACTTCCTTAAACCTAGTCTAGGTACACTCACAGAGATGTTAAGAAGGGAGTTCCAGGATTTTGATCCAGCAACAGTGAAAGAACAGCAAAGAAGTTCCATGTCAGGATGGTATGTGTCTTCGAGGGGAACTTGTAACTAGTGTTCCCATGTGTCTGCTGCCCTTGTCCTCCTCGCTGGTTGAGTCAGTTGGTGAAGGAGATTTGCTGAGTTGCTGCAGTGCATCTTGCAGATGATACACACTGCTGCCACTGTGCATCAGTGATGGAAGGATTGAATATTTAAGGTGGTGGATGGGGTGCTTATCAGGCGGCTGCTTTAGCCCGGAGGGTGTTGAGCTTCGTGAGTATTGTTGGAGCCGCATTCATCCAGGAATGACTATCCTTTACTACTTAAGTGTTGATTTTTATCTCATTGTTTTATTCTGTATTATCTATATTCCCCTTTGTTAAACTTAAATTTAGTTTTCAGCCCTCTACTAATCTATGGAATTCTAGCCCGTGACAACCCCCCTCCACTCCACCCACCCCCACTCCCACCTCCACCCCCACCCCGACCCCCTTTATTCTGGGTGTACTCAACACGTATTTAATTTGTATCTTAGTCATCCTGTATTTAGCTATTTCCCACTTCTGGATATGTTCCCCTTACAAGCCATTAAAATTAGGTCATTTCCAGCCCAGCATTGTTATCTCCTCTTCTCTTTTCCTTTACCGATTGTTAATGTGAATCTGACTAGATCAAAGATATTAGGGTCCAAGTCCTCTCTTGTCCTCAGTTATTTGATTATTTTCCTTCAATAAATGCACAGGATTGGATGGAGAAACTTGGGGCTGACTCTGCTGTAGAACAAGGTAGCATGAGGTAATGCAGAATCTTATATCTGTTAATCGTGTAAATACATCAGCTGCACACCAGCTAGCTGTTGTATGGCAGTGATGTTCCTTCCATTAGGATGTATGGGGAAAGTCTAAACCTGAACAAATGCTCTATTTAACTAAATACCCACAATATTGAGCTGTTCTTAATTAACTTAATTTGAGCAAATGTTCAGCCACGCAGTGTTTGTTTATTCGTTCCTGACTTAATTGTGACTTTTGGTTGTCCATTTTGAGTTATTGCACTCTACTGCACAGGACTGTACTACAATTATTGCTTTTAATCTTTCAATGTTTGAAATAGAATTAAATTTTAAAAAATTTTTATGAAGTATTTATGAGAAGACAGAATGATAATTAAATTAATTCTTAATTGTTATCTTTTAATAACCAAGAAGTTGTAGCATCTTCTGAATATAATCTGAATGACAAAATTGATTATGTGTTAGTAAACAACACTCTGCACAGCTAATTATTTCATCACTTTTCACATGAGGTACTACAATGATTCTTTTCATGTCCAATATAAACATTGATTTCCATATGAATTTCACAACTACAAAAGTAATTGTTTAAATGATGAATACAGAGTACCTGTTACTGCACTCCAGTGTTTTTATAGTTTCTAATTATTAGTAATTAATAAACATTTAATAATAACTCACAGTACATCACTGTGCAGGTCAATTAGGGAAAAAACACTTTCAGAACTAAAAGTGCTGCCTGATGCAGCACTGGATTAAATCTCCAAACTGTGTTGAGTTAACTGAACTCAGTCAAATCAACAGTTGTGGAGGCACAATTGGTCTGGGTCCACACTAGTGCAGGGAAAATCAACAAGGGTTCTTGCTCTGGTTCATGCTCCAGCGACCCTTATTAGAAAATGCTACATGTGAATGTTGTTGGGTGAGGACAGAGTTCAACTGTGATGCCTCCCACAGTCAAATCACCAGCTGACACTCACTGAATCGATTTGCACATGAAGAAGAGGTCCTTGAACAAGGTAAGTGATGGACTGTGATAACTGGATCCCAAACCAGATGGTGAAGTATGAAACTAGATGCAAATCCTTTTCTTGGTTTATTTACAGAATGCAGCATCGCACTCGTCTGGCCCCTAACTGCTAACCCAGTGTCCCAGCAGTCTCTCTTTGTAAGTTCTCTAAGTACTTGATTAAATAATGCCCTTCACCTGTGTTTCATAACAATCTAATTAATACACCATTAACAGGCTGCTGGTGGTCGTGGTTTGGTATCATTTTAAAACCAGAGGCGATATTCTGTACCAGAAGGCTCTTACTCTATTCTGTAATTAGAGATACCTCGCCTGCCTATTTTTGTGTTACCAAATGAATCAACTCAGTACACAATGGTTACTATGGAAACACACATCTGAGCTGAGAAAGGTCAGAGCTGGCTGTACTTCTCCAGTAGTGAGTGAATGATGCTTTTATCCAACAGGAGTGCAGCTGTTCGATATTCTACATTAAAGTTGTCACCAAATACTTGAATGATAAATAATTATGAACAGCAAAAGCAGTCAGTGGTAATTTCTCAATGCTAATTTGTTGACATACATATTTATGTGACGTGTGTGTGAAATTTTGCTACGTATCTAATGATGTAATGGAAATGCAAGCAAATGTGAAAAGTGAGTCAACCAGCAGCTAGCATGAACTCTGTTGTTATGTTTATTTTATTAAGACCTCAAGAAATTTGCAGTTTAATTCAAAGAGAAGTAGGGAAATAGCTTCAAGGAATTTTGCTCATTAGTCTAATTTTGTTCTTGCAGATGAAAGGAGAATGGAAAGCAGAAAAGCCAACTGTTTTAGAAATAGCGCTTTTAATTTTTTTCAGGAATATGTTTGTTTGTTTATTTTAGACTTAAAAAAAAAAATGATATGAATATAACTTGTTATTATTATACTTGGATGTCCTAAATTGCTTCATGTGCAGTTAGTCCATTTCTGATGTGTAAGCAGGGTTGACACACAAGCAAACATATTCAAAATAGTAAAATATAGAAGTAGTGTTGCAAATATGTAGACCTATATCCTTATGTTGCAGAGATAACTGCCGGATATGCTTCAACATGTATAGGGATTGACCCTCCTAAATATAACCAATAAGCGTCTATAGCTAAAGGGAACAAGGGTTTGCAATATTGTTAAATTATTTCTGAATTTAGTTTCTAAATTAAATGCATAATTTAAGTTTGTTTAAAATTAGAAACAAGTAACATCAAACCCAAGACATGAATGTCCTGCACACACAACTGTGGCCAGAATTTTTCACTGGTCAAGCGAGCTCGGCGGGGATGGCCGGGAACCCGGACAACGCCCGCGATCGGCTCCACATCGTGATTTTACGCAGGTGGGCCAATTAAGGCCTGCCCAGCGTAAGACACAGCAGCAGCAACAGCGAGAAGGGGCGGGCAGGATCGGGGATGGGAGCTTAATGTCCGTCGGGTCCAACGGCAACCCTGTGGCCAATTCAAAAGCGGCCCAGGCAGCACCTGGAAGGCTGCCACGGAGGGACGCAAAGTCGTCATGATGGATCCGGTTGCGGGTGGACATGGCAATCGGGAGGGCAGGTCGGCAGGGCAGCCGGCCCCGCGTTTCTCTGAAGAATGTCTCGCTGCCCTCCTGGAGGAGGTGGCAGCACAGTGAGAAAGCCTCGTCCCCAGAGGCGGGAGGAGGAAGCCCGCCCCCCCACCTCACCAAAAGGGCCTGGGAGGAGGTGGCATCCTGAGTCAGCTACCACGATGTGGTGAGGCGCACATGGGTCCAGTGCCGGAAGTGCTTTAACAATCTCCTGCGATCGGGAAGAGTGAGTACCGTGTTGGCATAGGTCACTTAGCACAGCAGTTAAGAGCTGCTCACCCCCCCGCCCTTGGACATTACAGGTCTTACAGTGTGAGTGGTAAATGTCAGTGAGGCAGCAACTGGGCTAGGGGTTGAGCCCTGGCTGCTTGGAATGAGTGTCTTGCAGCTCCAGGGTCACGAATCGGCTGAGCCCTGCGAGGTGTTCCTCAGGTGGGGTTGGCCAGGCTGCAATGGCAATGCAGGCACAGGGTGGACTGATCAATGCTCCTCTGTCCTTTCAGGAGAAAACATCCCATAACAATACAGAAAGGTTGCGGACTGGTGGGGGACCACCCCACATACTCAACTTGACCTGATATGAGCAGGAGGCCCTGGAGTTGGAGAGGCATCTAAGTCAAGGAACTGCAGTGAGGTTGCGGTGCCACAGGGAGGTAAGGGTGCAGTGCTCTGAGGTCAGAATGTCTGTCATTGCAACCATTCAACTGTAGACTCTATATTGATGTGAGCCTCGAACCTGGAATCCCCATTGATCATGGAAAGATGAGGCACCCTGATGCATATCTCTGTCTCATCTGGGTGCCAGGCATGCACAGTAACAGTGTAATGACTTCAACTAATGACATGTCCTTGTTCTTCCTTTGAGGCTCACCAGTAGCCCATCGGGATGAGGAGCCTGTAGGCCTGCTGCTCACCCCAGAAGACAGCGACTATAGAAACGCACCAGCCTCACACCCACTCAGCCAGGCAGGCACCAGTGTAGATACCAGCACCTCAGTGGGCATTAGATCGGCAGCTAGTATCTTGGAGCACAGTGGTGAGGGCACTTCACACTCATTTGAGGTGCAGGTGGAGGCAGAGAGTGCCCAGGGTGCCGGCAGTCAGAGGACTGCAGGGGACCAGGAACATGCTCAGTCGATGGCTGATGATGAGCCTCTGGAGTTGTCCCTGAGGCAGCAGACGCTGGAAGTCCAGCAGAGTGTGTGGGAGGATCTGGCGGAGATACATGAGAGTATCCGTGCCATAGTCTCCATTGAGAGGAGTCCTTGCGAAGTGTGAGCAATGCAATGACCCTCATGGCCGAGCACTCTGCCTCCTCCATGGAGAGAGTGGCGATCCTCATGGAGAGGCTCCTCCAGGAGCTGAATCAGAGTTTCCTAGGGATGCGCTTGGACCTGCAAGCCCTCACACCGGCAATGACTTCAGGTGGTCACTGTCAGTGTGGGAGATGGATTGGGAACCCAGTATTCCAGTTAGGTGCCCATCCATCAATGGTGAAGAGGGAGGTCCAGAGTGACCTCACATTGGCGCACGAGCTGCCTGTCATCTCTGCGGGCTCCTCTCAGGGTGCTCTGGATGACAGCAGCAGCTCCTCCACCCCTCTGCCAGTGACCGTAGCATCTGATGAAGCTGCGATGACTGGGGGGATGCCAGCTGTGGCACTGGCAGCTCCCTCCCAGGCGGGGCCAGCACAGGCTCCACTGGCCAGAGGACATCTGCCAAAGTCATTAAGGCCAACAGGACAGCAGAGTGAGCAGGCTGTCTCCAATGCCAGTGCCAGCAAGGGGGTAGTACCTAGACATAGCACCCGCAAACGCAAACTTAAAGCACCTTAATCGCAACATGGCCTGAGCACGGGTGATATTTGGGAGGAACCTGGGAGTGTCTGAGGATGTAAGCGTCATGCGAGCTGCCAGGGCACCTTGCGCAGACTTGTAGAATCAGCATCCTGTGGTCACACACTATCTGCACGTTCATGGAGTGGAAGTCCTTCCTGTTGACGAAGGCACCGGGCTCACCTGCTGGTGCCTTGTTGACCACATGTGTACAGCCTATAGCACCCTGGACGTGGGGGAAGCCAGCAATGGCCACGAAGTCTCTGGCTTGCTCAGTCTGGCTGGCCTCGTCCATACGGTAAAGAATAAAGGTCAGTACCCGCCTGAACAGAGCATCTGTCACCAGCTTGACACAACTGTGGACAGCTGATTGGGCAACTCCACAAAGGTCACCCACTGACCCCCTGGAAAGAGCCGGAGGCATAGAAGTTGAGGGCCACAGTGATCTTCAGAGGCACTGGCATGGGATGTCCAAACACACAGTCAGGGCTGATCTCAGGGCTGATCCTCTGACAGATGGAGGTCACCGTCTCCCTTGAGAGGCAGAGCCTCCTTCTGCACTGCACCTCAGACATATTGAGGTAGCTGCATCACTGCCTGTAAACCCTGGCAGCAGGATAGTGGCGTCTTCTGCAGCCCCTTCCGCCTTGGACTACCTGCTGGCCCAGTGCCCTTTATGCCTGTACCTGTCCTCCCACAGGTCATTCCCCTGGAGGCTGAATAGGGACACCTGGCTTCCTCCCCCTTCTGGCCCTCTCTTCCTCCTCAGAGGAAGTGCCCCCAGCGGAGACCACAATCCCCATTCCCAGGGTAAGGCTGTCTGATACCTGAAAAGCCCCAAGTGGTATGAATTTTACGGCGGCAGGAAAACAACACTGAGTCCTGAACTGAAACCTTTTATTTCTGTCAAAGCAGCTCTGAAGCGAAATGAAGATGTCCTGTTCACACAAGCAAGCAGCAGCAACTTATAAACTAAAGTAGAAACTACTCGCATTAATAAGCGCACTTACCCCTCTTATCCCGCCCATGGTTGAGGTTTTTGAAAATGTGGCCTGCCCACTTGCCCGTTTAGCCTGTGCGATGTCTTGAAAATCGCACAGGCCAATCAAACTCCGGGACAATTGGTGTCTCAAGGGCCTTACCTGGCCAGTTAATTAATGGCGGGCGTGCCTCCATCTTCATCGCGCACCCACCTAGTGAAATATCGCAAGGACGCACATTGACGTCAGCACGCTCAGCCAATGTCAATGCGCTTCATCTCTTGGTCGGACGTGTCGGGCCGCTCCCACACACCAACCTAAAAATTCTGCCCTGTGAGATGCATGAGGCAGGGTGTACCCTAATAGGCAGCAACTAGGGTGGTTAATATGGTTGGGAGTATTACATCAGGACAATGGCTGGTGTTGTGCATACAGTAGATTTGAGAGTATGAGCTAACACTAACAGTGGAGATCTTTAACTAAGGAGTTTGTAAAGTAGGGCTTCTGGCCCAGAGGTTAGCCGTTTCAATTTGAGACATGAACGATTGAAAATCATGCAGCTTAAGAAGCCCAACCGCTGTGCCTGATGCCCTGGTACACATGCCAGTTACACAAAACTCTGTGCTACCAACAACAATCTATACAACTTAACTGTTAGGGAAATGCTATGGGGATGCTAATCAGAAACCCAAACAGTCCGACAATACCGTGTGCTCTACTAATCTTGGTTTACCAAATATTTAAACTCCTGGCTGTAAGAAATGAGAATAAACATTGAGTAGCATGTGTTCACCATGAATGTTTGCTGATCTAGCAATGTAATTCATCATTCCTCACTCAGAATCTTTTTTATGGCTATTCACTAATTGCCCCTCAAGTTTTGACTGCTGTTCCTCCCACACAGAGGCCCTAGACACAGCTTTCAAGCTGTGCTCTGACCAGAACTTTGTGCAGTTTGACCATCATAACCTCGAACTTGTTCTCCATTGATTTAACAAGACAGTACATCATTCTACTTATGCTCTTGATTGTTGCCCCACCAAACAGGACATATTAAGTGACCAGTCTATGAATATGTACAATTGTGTTTCAATTTGCATTTAATTATTTCAAGCTAATGATGAATTGAAAGACACCATGGGTACTAGTTGACATACCACTCATTCAAACATTGAGTTAAATCACTGATGAAAGGTCACAGGCCTGAAACATTGGGTGGAATTGTCCATGCTCACTAGTGTCAGGCATGTTCAGTGCCATGAGGGGACAATAATGCAAGAAGGCCAAAAATCGGTTTAACTATATTGTGAAACCAGTTTGGGATCGTTCGTTCAGCCTGCCGATGGTGGGCCGCGTTTCCCTCCATTGGATGTTGGAACCCCATTGTAATGCATCAGTACATCATTATAAGGCTAGTCCAACAGGCTCACCCCCACACGCTGGATCGCCCGCCCGCTTCGGCATGATTGCACACCAATGTGTTTCACAACAGCACATATAAGGCTGCACTTGGCGGGCTGCAATTTGAGGGGAACTTGGAGGTGAGTGCACAGTAACGTTGAGGAGTGCTCGTGAGGGATGCCTGTTGGACTTCAAGGTTGAGGTGTGTGGGGTGGCGGGAAAACGCTGCCCTGAGGTGGAGGTGCTTTTGGGGGGAGAGGGGCAAAGGCTGCCCTGCAGTTGAGGCGACTTGGGACAGGGAGGGGAAAAGGCTGCCCTGTGATTGAAGGTAGTGCACAAGCACGTGCAGGATGGGCGAGGGAAACGGCCATGCACTGGGGGCACCTTGTATAAAGTGACCACTCCTCTGCAGCTGAGACAGTTCAAGCACAGCCACATTGATATGATTGGAGTCGGGCCTCTAGCTTAGCTGCCCACTCAAGCAATGTAGAGGCATGAAAATGCCACCAAGTGCTCCCGAACTTTTATTCCTCAGGCACAGACTGCAAACTAATGAGCGTTTTAGTGGACTGCAGAACAGTTGGAAAACTGGGCACATTGTACAATCTCCTTGTTAAAACTGGCCGTGGAGCAGTCACTGGTGGAGGTGCTCACAGCCCCTTGCAATGTCATCATTTAGGTTTTGGCCAGCACCCCCACCATGGTTCAGGCTAACAGTGCAGCCTTGCAGTGCGAGTTAGGAGAATGCCTGTGCCTGAGCTGAGAGCACAGCATGCAGTCCAATGGGCAAAGCTGTCGCCAATCGGTCAGGTGGAGAGGGGCGGAGGAAGGTGTGATTTCGGGCAGCCATGCTGCGCACTAATCTCTGGGATGCGTGAAGGAGCCTTCAGACTTAACTAAGAGAAGTTCTTAGTACACCCATGCTAACCCACACATCTCTCTCTTTCATCCTGCAGGAGGAGTACATCAGGAGCATGGAGCCTGGTGAACTAGCTGTATGCCTAGTGGTGTGCAGGGAGCAGAGATGATAGAGAAGAGATCGATTGAGGAGCCTGGCTGGATATAGGAAGGAGTAGCAACGTCAGGAAGAAGGTGCGCTGGGGCTCCTGCACACGCCACTGAAGAGCCACAGTGAGCCGTCGCTGGTTGACGACTTGCAACACCCAGGGTCTGTAGACACCGCCTTTCATTCCTGCAGACGACAGACAACCAGTGTCACCGAAGACTGCACATGTGTAGGGAACCGGTCGGCCAGCTACTGCAGGATTTGGCACCACGGGGACATGGAGGGCATCCACTGCCAGTGGCCATGAAAGTGACTGCGGTGCTCAATTTCTATGCCAGTGGCTCCTTTCAGGGCTCGACAGTTGGCCTCTGTGGGATCTCATAAGCCTCCACCCACAAATGCATCCATGAGGTCATGGATGCCATCTTCTTGAGGGCACACAATTTTATGCATTTCACCCAGTACTGGGAGAGCCAGGATGCAACAGCAATTGGATTCGCCCAGATCTCTGGTTTCCCACAGGTGCAGAGTGCCAATGGCAACACTCACAGATATCTGCTGCAACATGCAGTCAACTATACCAAGGGATTCCACTCGCTGAATGTTCAGCTTGTGTGCGACCAGCACAAATGCATCCTGGAGGTCTGCGCACATTTTCCAGGGAATATCCACGACTCTTGCATTCTCAGTCGGTCACATATCCCTGATGTCTTCCAGGGTCACACAGAAACTGCAGGGATGGCTCTTCAGGGACAAGGGCTACCCGCAGAGGACGTGGCTGATGACACCTGTGTGGTGGCCTCAGACTGCAGCAGAGCGACGCTATAATGAGGCTTATGCTGCAGCTCGCATCTTGGTGGAGTAAACCATTGGGATGCTGAAAATGAGGTTCTGGTGCCTGGACCAGTCTGGTGGAGCCCTTCAATACAGTCTGCAGAGGGTGTCATGCATCATCGTCATCTGCTGCACCCTTTACAACCCGGCGCTGCAACGAGGAGAGGAGCTCTCTGAGGGGGAAATGGAGGAGTTGGACGTCTTCTCCGATGAGGAGGACTTCAACAGGGATGAGGGTGAAGAGATCCTCAAAAGTGAGGATTCCAGCAATGAGGCCCTTGCACTGGCCAGATGAGGCAGGTGCACTTGAGAGGCCCTCATAGCTGCTAGATTTGTGGAGGATGATGACAACGTGCAGTGACAAGACACCATAAGATCCTTATATTGCATCCAAGAACGTTTGACTCCAGTCTGGCTTATGGCAACATGCATGCCCTCTGAGAGAATACTCCTGTCATGGAGATGCAGTTGAAGCCCTAATAGCTGCTCGATTGTAGGAGGTTGATGATGACGTCTTCACATAGCCACTAAGAATATTTGACTCCTGTCTGGCTGACGGCAGCTCGCTTGCGCTCTGTGTTCAGGGTCATATCATAGAGATGCCACCATGAAACTTTAAATGTACCTGATCCTTTGTCTGCCTTAAACCCCTGAGCCCTTCAGGAGCACACCATCACTGGTCACAAATGCTAAAGAGATGGGGGCCAGCCCCACCTTAAAGGTGTTGAGAGCACACAGAGAGAATGACGGAACTCTGTGATGGCTGCCCACAACATTCTGGCAGCAATGACAAGCACCAGCAAGGTGCAGGCATCAGTAATGTGTCCAGGGAGAGTGAGGCTGGACCATCAGTTTGGTCCGAAGGCTGCAGAGAGCACAGGGAAGAGACCCTGGACTGAGACACCTGCCTTTACCTTGTACTAAAAGGTTTCACATCTGAGTGACATGAACACTGCTCATCAGAAGAAAGAGCCAAAGACAGGGAGACATTCTTGGGAGTTTATTGACAATAGTGAACATTGTGTACAAGTGAATAACACCCATGCCCAGGCTGTGCAACTACATCTTCCTAACCTACATCTTGCCGCTACATCATTGTGCTCCCTAGACATCCACAGTGGAGGTGGAGGCAGCCTGCTGACCGCAACACCTTGTCTGTGATGAGCTTGACAGATGCCCTCTATAGGGCCGAGACCTGGAGGGCCTCGGCCTGCTTTCAGGGTCCTGCTGTATGGCATGTGCACCCTCCTTGGCTGTGGAGCTGGAGTTGCTGGGGTCACAAGAAGAGGGTATTCAGATGAGCTGGACACTCCCAGAGTCACCTGAATGGATGGCTCCGGGGGGGGTACACCTGCTGATCCTCCTCCCTTTGGTGCCCAAAGGCCCCAGACTGACTCCTTGAGGAGAAAAGGTAGCTGGATTGAGATTGAGCTGCCCCGCAATCCTCTCGCATAAACGCTGTTGGAGGCCAGCTTTGGCATCAGCGATGGAGTTCAGGCTGCGCAGCAGTGCAGGAGTAACATCCTGGACCAAGGTCTCCATGGCAGCCGCCATCCTACCAGTGTTGACCTCAGTGCATTGACATGCTGGCGCTATCACCTCAGCCTAAAGGCTGACGGACTCCTCTATCGTGCCTAGCAATCCGAGGAGTGCAGTGGACATCCGGTCCTGTTGTTCCCGAGCTTGCCTTTGCAGCTCCAGCAACTGTGACATCACCGAGTCCAGATGCTCATCATCTGACTCGGACTCAGCAAATTTATGGCCTCCAGAAGTCCTCTGAGTGCTGGACACCTAGGAAGTCCCCGACGCCTGCCTGCTGTGGATCAGACAGTGTGATGTGCTCACCAGATTGTGATCCCGAGGCTATTCTAAAGCTAGGTCCTACCAAGGTGTGTGTCTCTGCACTGGTGGAGGGTGTGGGTGAGTGCTGTGACGGAACTTCAAGGAGGGTGCCTTCAGATTCCTCTTCTGAGGCTTGATTGGAGGCCCTGGGTCATGGACTCTGTCGGCTGTTTGACAGATGTGCCTGCGAAAGCAAGGAGAGATAATTAGTGCATGGCAGTGGCCTGTGAAACAGGACACATCGCTCATGGCATGGTTGTCTGATGGATGTTGCACTGCTGGATCCTCACTGAGTAGAGCACCGCCGACCTCACCACAGTCAGCACAGGACTGGTCCCGATCATCGCCGGCCAGCTGGATGGCTCTGTTTTCAAAGTCCTTGAGGACCTTGATTTCAGGCAGTCCTACAGCAGTCTGCAAACTCTTCCTCTCGTTGTGTGCTAGCTTGTCCTGCATGAGTAGAGATGGACAGAGTGTAAGCAGGACGCCTACCAGCCCACATGTTAAGTATGCCTAATGTGAGGGTGCTGAGTGGTCCCATGGACGGGATGAGGACAATGACGGTGTGTGTGTGAGAGATGAACAACGATGTCCCTTGAGCTGGCAGTGAGTGAGGGCCCTGTGGATGTGTGATGGGTTTGTGAGTGTGTGAGTTGAGAGTGATGAGAAGAGTGACTTACCCTGGTGGAACGGAGGAGACCATTCATCCTGTAGCGGCACTGGGTGGCTGTCCTCTTTTGCAGGCAGGGTGTTGGCGCTGACCACAGCTGCCACTGCCTCCCAAGCTGGATTAGTGAGGTTGCTGCACACCCTGCGGCTTTAGTGGGGGTAGGAGACATCACCACGGGCCTCCACTGCGTCCAAGTAGCGCTCTAGGGATGGTCATTGAACCTGCGGGCTGCGATATTTTTGCCTTTCAGGGCCATGTCTTGTTTGCAGCAGTCGTGGGCTGGAAGCACTGAGAGGTGGCGCCCAGTGTGAGGAAGCGGCGAGGTGATGGCAGGTGGATGAATGAGAGCCTGCTCGCCATGGAAACAGCGTGTTTTCCGGCAATGCATAATTAATGTGGCAGGCTTGTGACAATACAGCGTGAAAAGCTGCCATTGCAGTAAAACATCATTTTATTCTGCCCACTACCACACTTAGTGCAAAACTGGGATGGTTCCGCCCATTAACTGTGTCAGCTGTTAATTGTTAATTGGCTCAGTTGGTAGCACCCGTGCCTCTTTTTAAATTAATTCTTGGGATGTTAGCATCGCTGGCAGGTGCCAGCATTTATTGCCCATCCTTAATTTCCCTTCGGTAGGTGGTCACAAAGTTCTGGGTTCAAGTCTCACTCCAGGGCTTGGGCACAAAAGTCTATGCTGTCACTTTAGTGCAGTACTGAGGGAGTGCTGCATTGTTGGAGTCTTTCGAATGAGATGTTAAACTGAGGTCCCATCTGCCTACTTGAGTGTATGTAAAAGATCCCATAGAACTGTTTTGAAGAGGAACAGTGGAGTTATCTCAGGTGTCCTGGCCAATATTTATCCCTCAACCAATATTAAAGAAAGCCAAATCATTTGGTCGACAACATCACATTGCTGTTTTTGGGAGTTTGCTGTGGGATAAGTGGCTATTGTGTTTCCTGAGTTACAACAGTGGCTACATTTCAAAAAGTACCTCAGTGATTATAAAGAGCTTTGAGACATCCAGTGGTTGTGGAAAAGCGCTATATAAATGCAGGTCTTTTCTTTTCCTCCACAGATGCTGCCAGAATTTCCAGCAGTTTTTGTTTTTATTTCAAATTTTCAGCATGCGCAATATTTTACTTTTGTTTTGAATCCAATGTAGGCTGACATGATTAAAATCTTTTGTCTTTTACTTTTTAACGGTCCTCCAATACAGTTTTCAGGTGTGCAACCTCTGCTGCTGGGACAAACCTGGGAGAGAACAGGGAAGTTTCATTTAACAGAGGCAACTATTGTTGAGCATGGAGTCAAAAGGGGTACTTTACACCTTCACTAACCCGGAGGAGCCGATTACCCACTCAGAGATGAAGCTGCCCATTTTCCAGACTATTGTTATCCATGAAACAAAGAACATTTTGCATTTATGCACATCCTCAAGATGTGTTAAATCCAAACAATGGCAGAAGTTGTGTATACAGTAGGTTTGAGAGTATGACCTAACAGGGTGTGCCAAAGCACTTATCAGCCAATGAAGAACTTTTGAAGTGTAGTAAGTGTTGTAATGTAGGAATAAAAGCAAAAAATTGCGGATGCTGGAAATCCAAAACAAAAACAGAAACAGAAATACCTGGGAAAATTCAGCAGGTCCGGCAGCATCGGTGGAGGAGAGCACAGTTGATGTTTCAAGTCCTCATGACCCTTCAACAGAACTAAGTAAAAATAGGAAAGGGGTGAAATATAAGCTGGTTTAAGTGGGGGGTTGTTGGGACAAGCAGCCAGTAATAGGTGGAGATAACTAAAAGATGTCACAAACAAAAGGACAAAGAGGTGTTGAAGGTGGTGATATTATCTAAAGGAATGTGCTAATTAAGAGTAGAAAGCAGGACAGACAGGCTACAGATAGCTCCAGTGGAGAGTGGGGAGATACTAAAAGGGCTAAAAGGTAGAGATAAACAATGGGTGGAAATACATTTAAAAATAATGGAAATAGGTGGGAAAAGAAAAATCTATATAAATTATTGGAAAATACAAAAAGGAGGGGGAAGAAACGGAAAGGGGGTGGGGATGGAGGAGAGAGTTAAAGATCTAAAATTGTTGAACTCAATATTCAGTCCGGAAGGCTGTAAAGTGCCTAGTCGGAAGATGAGCTGCTGTTCCTCCAGTTTGCGTTGAGCTTCACTGGAACAATGCAGCAAGCCAAGGACAGACATGTGAGCATGAGAGCAGGGTGGAGTGTTAAAATGGCAAGCGACAGGGGCAAGCGACAAGCGACATTTCCGCAAGCATTACCCAGACCTCCCTGTCGCTTGCCATTTTAACACTCCACCCTGCTCTCATGCCCACATGTCCGTCCTTGGCTTGCTGCATTGTTCCAGTGAAGCACAACGCAAACTGGAGGAACAGCAGCTCATCTTCCAACTAGGCACTTTACAGCCTTCTGGACTGAATATTGAGTTCAATAACTTTAGATCTTGAACTCCCTCCTCCATCCCCACCCCCTTTCCGTTTCTTCCCCCTCCTTTTTGTTTTTTCCAATAATTTATATAGATTTTTCTTTTCCCACCTATTTCCATTATTTTTAAATGTATTTCCACCCATTGTTTATCTCTACCTTTTAGCCCTTTTAGTATTCCCCCACCCCCACTGGAGCTATCTGTAGCTTGTCTGTCCTGCTTTCTACTCTTAATTAGCACATTCCTTTAGATAATATCATCACCTTCAACACCTCTTTGTCCTTTTATCTGTGACATCTTTTGGTTATCTCCACCTATTACTGGCTGCTTGTTCCAACAACCCCCCACTTAAACCAGCTTATATTTCACCCCTTTCCTATTTTTACTTAGTTCTGTTGAAGGGTCGTGAGGACTCGAAACGTTAACTGTGCTCTCCTCCGCCGATGCTGCCAGACCTGCTGAGTTTTTCCAGGTATTTCTGTTTCTGTCTTTGTTTTGTAATGTAGGAAGTCTGGCAGCCAATATGTATACAGCACCTGCCAACAGTAATGTGATAAAACCAGTTAATCTGCTTTTGTGATGTTGATTGGGGGATAAATATTGGCCAGGGATAACCCCCCCCCCGCCTTCTTTGATATATTGGCATGGGATCTTTTACATTCAATGAGAGAGAATTTGGGGTCTCAGTTTAATGCATCATCCAAATGACTACAGCACTGATATCTGCAATACTCCCTTAGTACTCCACTCAAATGCACTCAATTTTTTTTACTTTCATGCTCAAATCCTGGATTGGGGCTTGAACACACAACTTTCCTGACTGAGAGACAAGAATGTTGCTCACTGAGCTACAGCTGACACGTTGAGCAAGGCCTACAATGGGACACTGAACTGCTCCACCAGGTTACCCATCCAGTCCCAGCCACTTTTAAACTGGAGCATTACCTGTTTACCTAATTCAGGTCTATTTGCTGCACAATTGCTTTCGCTAGATCTGCCTTCCACTAATCTCTTCTGAACAACATCAGCCATGTGTGTCCTCCCGCTGAACCTGAGTGAGATGCCAGCAGTGCAACGAAATGCTGCACAGTTTACACAAATGATGGAGGGCCAATGGAAAGTGCCAACTGCATAGTGTTATGACCAAGTCCAGAGGGGTGAATAAATTCCTCTCTGTTCCACTCCTGAGGTTGGTTATAACAGAGTTTGAATTGTTTTAAAAAAAAGTTGAGCTTTTTTTCATTTCAGTACGTACTTGACCATGTGAAGCTGTATGAAGAAATAAGCCAGCAAGATCTCTTGAGTTAACAAGTAAGGAGTTAGTTTAACTGTTAAAAACCCACTCAGGTAAAAGTACAAGTCTTGCTAAAGAGGGTAAAAACCCATCCAGAATCCCACGACATAGACACACACGAGCATGCAAAACAGAACAAGTTACAGGGTGCAGGAGATAGAATTGGTAAGAGTTAACGTCCATAAGAAAAAAAGAAATATATGTTTCAACATTCCTCTTGGTGGTCTTGAAATTCCAGGGATGCTTTGGCCAATGTATGCTGGTTATTTTTCTGGAGACAGTCTCATTTAAACTGTAATCTGTCTTTTTCCAAAGTGGATGCTATGACACTTGAAATTTCATTCGATCAACAGTTGCTATCTCTGTGATATATTCCAAAATGTAACAGAGATAGGGCCCCAAACTTGAGAATAACAGAGAGAGAGACAAAATGTTACATCCTGCAGTCTTCTTCTGGATATTACTTTCTGCAGACTCTTCTTTTGTTGTAACAAACAGAAAAACTTATAATCATAGCTTTTCACAAATGGGGTTTCGATCTTTTAACAGCGGCTATTGGTAGACAATGGTGGGCAATCCATATTAACAAAAGAGCTTTGATCTCCCATTGTCAAAGCTATCAGATGCTATCAAAACAGATAGGGATTCCTTAGCACCCTCTTTGCATAATGAATTTCATTAGTCCTTCTTTGTTCTTGGCAGTTTCTACAGTCATGAGGTCTAGTGGCCTATTTTCCTTATGTTTTGCAGAGAGTTCATACAATGGCAGATGTAAAGTCCATCAGGCAAACTGCCTAGACATGTACCCTAATAATCCACTTTCAGTTGCTGCTAGAAACTTGGTCAATTTGTAGGTCAGGTGACTTCTGCAGCCATTAATTCAAGCTGTTCCTTTTCCTTATTAAAAACAATCCAAGGCATTACACCAGCTGATGAAACTAACAATTAATATTTCACACTGCACATGACACATTGGGCAGAATCATTTGGACTAAGTGTGGTAGTGGCGGGAAAAGAATGTTTTACCCGCCAGCTACAATGGCGACTTTTCATGTCAAGTCCTCCCAATCCGGCCTCATTAATGATGCGTTCCTGGGAAACACACCATTTCGATGGTGGGCGGACTCTCATTCACCTGCCACGCCGTAACTTCGCTGCTTTCTCACGCAAGGCACCATATTTAAAGTACAGCCGCGTGCACACCTCTCAGTGCTTCCAGCCCAGGACTGCTGCACAGAAGAAATAGCCCAGTAAGGCAAGAGGACAACAGACCCTCCCGATTCAGTGACGCATCCCTGGAACACCTTTAGGACGCCGTGGAGGCTCGCCGTGATGTCCTCTACCCGCCCCGGCCTGGCCCCAGGAGGGGCAGCAACATCACTAATCCAACTTGAGAGGCGGTGGCAGTGGTGCTCAATGACAACACCCTTCAGAAGCGGACAGCCACCCAGTGCTCAAAGAGGATGAATGATCTCCTCCATTCAGCCAGGGTAAGCCACTCTTCTCATCACTCTCAGCTCTCACACTCACAAATCCTTCCCACATCCACAGGGCCCTCACTCACTGCCAGTTCAAGAGACATCACCATTCACTCTCTTGCACATATCTTCACTGTCCTCATCCTATCCATGGGACCACTCACCACCCACATATACAAGGCATACTTATCATCTGGCCTGGCAGGCTTCCTCCTTACACTCTCTCCATCTGTCTATATGCAGGACAAGCTGGCACACAACAAAAGGGAGAGGCCGCAGACTGGTGGAGGAATGCCTGAAATGAAGGTCCTCACGGACTTTGAAAACAGAGCCATCCAGCTGGCCGGCGATGACTGGGACGGGTCCTGCGCTGACAGTGAGGTCAGTGGTGCTCAAACAAGTGAGGATCCAGCAGTGCAACATCCATCAGGCAAGCATTCCGTGAGTGATGTGTCCTCTTTCACAGGCCACTGCCATGCACTAATTATCTCCCCTTGCTTTCTCAGACATATCTAGGAAACAGCCGACAGAGTCCATGACCCAGGGCTTCCAATCAGGCCCCAAAGAAACCTCTGAAGAGGAATCTGGAGGCACCCTCCTGAAGTCCCGTCACAGTGCTTACCCACACCCTCCACTAGCCCAGAGACACACACCTCGGTGGGACCTAGTTCTAGGACCTAGAGTAGACTCAGCTGAGCACATTGTTCTGTTTGATCCACAACAGGCGGCAGTAGGGACTTCACAGTTTTCCTGCACTCAGGGGACTGCTGGAGACCAGAAATCTGCTGACTCCAAGTCAGATGACGAGCCTTTGGACTCAGTCATACCTCAGTTGCTGGAGCTGCAAAGGCAAGCTCGGGTACATCAGGAACAGATGCCCACTGCAATCCTCAAAAAGGCAAGGCACGATGGAGGAGTTGGCCCACCTTTAGTCTGAGGTGATAGTGCCAGCATACCAATGCACTGAGGTCAAGACTGGTAGGATGGCGGCCGCCATGGAGACCTTGGTCCAGGACGTCACTCCTGCACAGCTGCGCAGACTCAAACTCCATCACTGATGGCATTGTTAGCCTCCAACCGTGTGTACACGAGAGGAGTGCAGGGCAGCTCAATCTCACTCCAGCTTCCCATTCTCCTCAAGGAGTCAGCCAGGGGCCCTAAGGCACCCATAGGGAGGAGGATCAGCAGGTGCACACCCCAGGGCCATCATCCCAGGTAACTCTGAGAGTGTCCGGCCCATCCAAATCCCTTTTTCCTGTGACCCCAGCAGCTCTAGCACCACAGGCTGAGGAGGGTGCCACTGCCACACAGCAGGACCCTGAAAGCAGGCCGGGGCCCTCCAGGGGACACCTGCCAAGGTCATCACAGACAGGACATAACAGTCAGCAGGCTGTCTCCAACTCAGGCTGTGGATGTCGGGGGAGCACCAAGACATAGCGGCAGGGTTAGGAAGGTTAAGGAAATGTAATTGCACAATTTGGGCAGGTGTGTTAATCGCATGTACATAATATTCACTATTGTAAATAAACTCCCAAGAATGTCTCCTTGGCTATGGCTCATTGTTATGATGAGCAGTGTTCATGTCACTCAGATATGAAACCTTGGTTCCTACAAAAGATAAAGCGGGTGTCTCTGTCCAGGACCTCTTCCCTGTGCAGTGTGTAATCATCAGACGAAAATGATGGCCCAGTGACACTGTGCTCCTGAGGGTTGAGGTGCTGAAGGCTGACAAAGGATCAGGTGCATTTAAAGTTTCATGGCTGCATCTCTATGCTATGACCCTGATCACAGAGCACAAGTGAGCTGCCCTCGGCCAGACAGGAGCCAGAAGTTCACAGAGACAATGTGAAGATCTATGGAGTGTCCTTACCGCATGTCATCATCATTCTCCTGTAATCGAGCGACTATTAGGGCCTCCACTGCGTCTCAGTGACAGGAGCATTCTCATAGAGGGTATGCGTGTTGCACTGGGGTCAAACATTCATAGATGCAATATAAGGATCTTATGGTGTCTCCTCACCGCATGTCGTCATCATCCTCCACGAATCAAGCAGCTATGATGGCCTCCCAAGTGCACCTGCCTCATCTGACCAGTGCGAGGGCCTCATTGCTGGCATCCTCACCTTTGATGACCTCCTCACCCTCATCCCCATTGTTGTCCTCGTCATCGGAGGAGATGTGCAGCTCTCTCAGCTCCTCTCCCCGTTGCAGTGCCAGGTTGTAAAGGGTGCAGTAGGTGACGACGATGCATGACACCCTCTGTGGACTGTATTGCAGGGCTCCACCAGACTGGTCCAGGCATCGGAACCTCATTTCCAGCATCCCGATGGTCTGCTCCACCAAGGTGTGAGTTGCAGCATTAGCCTTGTTATACAGTCGTTCTGCTGCAGTAAGAGGCTGCCGCACGGGTGTCATCAGCCACGGCCTCTGCGAGGAGCCCTTGTCCCTGAGAAGCCAACCCTGCAACCTCTGTGGACCCTGGAAGACGTCAGGGATCTGAGATCTGCTAAGGATGTAGGAATCATGGATATTCCCTGGAAACTGTGCGCAGCCCTGCAGGATGCATTTGTGGTAGTCGCACACCAGCTGCACATTCAGCGAGTGGAAGCCCTTGCGGTTGACATAGTTAATCACTTGTTGCCATGGAGATCTGAGTGCCACATGAGTGCAGTCGATGGCACCCTGCACCTGTGGAAAACCTGAGATCTGGGCAAATCCCAGCGCTCTTGCATCCTGGCTGTCCTAGTCCTGGGCAAAACGCACAAAGTTGTGTACCCTTGCAAAGATGGCATATGTGACCTCATGGATGCATTTGTGGGTGGAGGCTTGTGGTCACAGAGGTTACCTGTGGAGCCCTGAAAGGAGCCACTGGTGTAAACATTGAGCGCCATGGTCACTGGCAGTGGATGCCCTTCATGTCCCCGTCGTGCCAAATCTTGCAGCAGGTGACAAATGTGACCGGTCATTTCCCTAGACGTGCGCAGTCTTTGGCGACGCTGGTTCTTGTTCATCTGCAGGAATGAAAGGCGGCGTCTGTGGACCCTGGGTCTAGCTCGTTGCTGACCAGCGATGGCTCACTGTGGCTCTTCAAAGGCGTGTGCAGGAGCCCCAGCAACCTCTTCTCCCTGAGGTTGCTGCTCCTCCCTCTGCTCAGTCAGGCGCTTCTGTCACTCCCTTCTCCTTCTCTCCGCTCTCTGTACAGCATGAGGCATACAGCTAGGTCATCAGGCTTCATGCTCCTGATGTACTCCTTCAACAGGTTGAAAGAGAGAGACGCATTGGTTAGCTTGGGTGCATTAAGAACCTCTCTTGGTTAAGTCTGAAGGCCTCTTGACGCATCCCGGAGATTGCTGGCAACCACTTGGATGGCCAGCGTTTAGTGCGCTGCATGGCTGCCTGAAACCCCGCCCTCCTCTGCTCCATTCCACCTGACCAATTGGCGGCAGCTTTGCCCACTGGACTGCATGTTGTGCTCTCAGCTCAGGTGCAGGCTTCTCCTAACCCGCACTGCAAGGCTGACCTGTTAGCTTGAACCATGGGGGAGACTGGTCCAAACCGGGATGCTGACATTGCCAGGGCCTGTGAGCGCCTCCAGCAGTGACTGCTCCTTGGCCAGTTTTCACAAGCAGATTGTACAACATGCTGATTGTTCTGCAGTCCACTAAAACACTCATTAGTTTGCAATCTGTGGCCAAGGAGTGAAAAGCTCTGGAGCATTTGATGGCACTTTCATGCCTCTGCATTGCTTGAGTGTGCAGACAAGCTAGAGGCTCGACTCCAAGCATGTCAATGTGCCTGCGCCTGAACTATCTCAGCTGTGGCAGAACGGTTACATTATACAAGGTTTTCCTAATGCGTGGCCGCTTTCCTCACCCCCACCACTGCATGTGCTTATGCACTACCATCAAACGCACTGTAGCCCTTGCCCTCCCCCAATCCCAACTCGCCTCAACCTCAGGGGCAGCCCTTGCCCAGGCACTGCACTGCCAGCCAGCCAGGAGAAAGCGACTTGCCTGTGCCCTCACCTGAATGCGTGGCGCCTCAACCTTGAGGCCCAACAGCCGACACTCGCAAAGCGCTGCGCAATGTTACTGTGCGCTCACCTCTGAGTTCCCCTTGAAGTGCAGCTCGCCAAGCGCACACCTTCTAAATGCTGTTGTGAAACACGTTGGCATGATGTGCTTGGATGATCCTGCTTGGGGGGATGATTCCGGCGAGCTGGGCTTATAATGATATGCAGATGTATTACAACGAATTTCCCGACGTCTGGCAGCAGGAAACGCGGTCTGCCATTAACGGGCAGAGTGGACGGATAAAAACTTCTTTCACAATGGCATGAAACTGATTTCTGGCCTTCCCACCATATTGTCAGCTGATGCCCACGATGACTCCCGACACTAGCGGGCACAGAAAATTCCGCCCATTGTCGTGTGAACAGACCCCAATTGACAGGCGTAAAACACCCATAGCATAGTGTGTATCATATCTAGTTACTCCAGGATGATCACTGTGTTGTGCCATTTCATACGATCTGGGCTGGAAACTAAAGACAATACAGCATGCACAGCACCACCTGTTGATCAAAGCTCTAAAAGTCTATGTGACAGAGGGTTTGCCAGAAGTGAGCCATTCCACAGGCCCATTATGAATAACGAATGCTCTTGAGGCTTTGCAATTGCACATGCCTTTGTTTCCTGGTATGTTGGCACTGAACTGCAGCAGCAGCTATACAGTGGCAACACTTCTTGGATATTGCCAGTTTCCCAAGGGTTCACACATATACACATTATATCCAGCATCAACTTTAGCACCTTTCACATTAAAGTCTCCCAGGGAGCTATGCAAATCTGTTCCATGGAGATGGCAAGCTGGAGGGATAGTGACCGGGGGAATTCCAGGTGTTCATTGTAACCTCAGCTGATGGCAACACTTGGCACAGAAGTAAATATGATATGAAGCATTATAATGAAGCCTATGATAAAACCAGTGGCTTAGCAGTGTTTTAGAATCCTGAAACAAAGCTCCTACCTGGATCACTTAGTACCAGAGAAGGTGTACAAAGTAATGTTGGTGCACAACTGAATGAGCCATCACCCTGCAGTTCAACAATAAACTAAAGTCTCCAAGGGAAGATCAAGTTAAAAGGGTAGGAGGAGGTTTGTGTGGAGTATAAACACCAGCATGGATCTGTTGGGCCAAATGGCCTGTTTGTGTGTTGAAAATACCTTGTAGCACTATATAAAGAAGCTCTGCTGTCTCTATGTGAAAACAGCACTGGTGACCAGATTAGTGTGCTGTATAATATGATGCAAAGATTATACTTTGCACATTTTTAGGTGTCTGTCGACTACATGTGCAAATTATCCTGCAACATTGCATTTTACTGTTTATAATTGTCATTAAGCTGTGCAAAGAAACTCCAAATTTTTCCAATACCAACATTTATAATGCACACATGTGTATACCTACTGATAGAACTGGTAGTGCACAATTCCTCAGAAAAGTATAATGGTAGATTGTCCTAATTGGAAAATCTTTCATCAGTAGGCAATCTTTGATTCCTACCACAAATATTTGGGTACCAAGAGAAAAATAATGTAATTTAAGCCCATGACAGTACAGAAAATATTATGATAATGAGACCGAATGGAATAAAAGGTGCTTTATTGAATATTTTATTATCTTCATCTAAGCCTATAGGATAGTTATATTTGGGCTTCTGCCATTTAATGTATTTCCTTTTGAATGACAATAATGTGTTAAATGGGATATGTAGTTAACATGAATCCTCGGGTGATTGTCGTGATTGAAAAGGTTCAAACAGTAGGTGATCTTTGACATTCTAAATATTTGGATACCAAAAATTTTGATAGGCATTGCAATCTTAAAAGAAACAATAACATAAAGTAGGTCCCACAAGATTATTATTAAAGTTCTTCACACCTATATGCTACACTAGCATTTGAAAAACATCAGAGCCTCTGAGAATTAGAAAACCTGTTCAAAATAATTGTCACCTGTAAAGCTGCATACACATCAATCGCAACTTACTTTCACAGATAATCAATGTGACTCCTACTGAGATTTCAGGCTGCAAATTATAAGTAAGATGATTTTTGGCTAAACAACCTCTTGAATTCAATGGAATGTAAATTATTTGTTTGTAAAAGCTAGTCAGTGTATTTGAAATGTATTTTTTAATCTCCAGTTTCCATGCACAGATTTTCTTCACTGTATTGTACCTCATATTCCACTTTCCCACTTTAGGCCCGTTAGTAACCTCTTCTCTCTTGTCAACAACAATCTATGATTTGCTACTGGAAGACAACTGCACCAATCACAGAAATTTAAAATGCAGGTACAGCAAGCAAACGAAAACCAATGGTATGTTAGCCTTTATTGCAAGGGGGATTTCTGTATAAGAATCAGGAAGCCTTGTTGTAATTATATTGGGTTTTGGTGAGACCGCACCTGGAATACTATGCACACTTTTGGTCTCCTTATTTAAAAAAAAGATATATTTGTCTTAGAGGGGGTGCAATGAAGTTTCATTAGGAAGCCTGAAAGGAGAGGTTTATCCAATAAGTAGAGGTTGAGCAAGATGGGCCTGTGTTCTCTGGAGATTAGAAGAATGAAAGTGATCTTATAGAAACATATAGAACTCTTAGTGGGCTTGAAAGGGTAGATGCTGAAAGTTTGTTCCCCCTGGCTAGAGAGTATAGACCTAAAGTGCCACAGGGCGGAATTTTGCAGTCCCGCCGTGATGGGGAAGGGCAGGAAAATGCAGTGGCCGTTCAAAAATCCATTGACTTCGGCGGGACTAGAAAATCCCGCTGGCGGGTGGGACTGTAAAATTCCGCCTATAGTCTCAGAATAAGGGATCAACTATTTAGGACAAAGTTGAGCAGAAATGTCTTCATTCAGAGGTTTGTGAATCATTGGCATTTTCTACCCGAGAGGGAACTGGATGCTCAGTTATGGAGTATGTTAAAAACTGAGATTGATAGATTTTTGGACACTAAGGGAACTGAGGAAAATGGGGATCGGGTGCCAAAGTGGAGTTGAGGTAGAATTGAATGTTGAAGTAGGGTGATAGGCCATATGGCCTACACCTGTTTCTATTTCTTATGTTCTTTTTGAGATTTGGGCACCTAAATTCAGTTTGTCCTGCATGGTGGAATGTATTTGAAACCATCCATTGACACCTTGATTCTGTTTTTAGTTGACTAGCTGATTTCCTGTGTCATTGTGAATGGGTAATCCGAGGCTGAGAACATGGCTGTAACATTTAGCTGTCAAACTGGAACTGCGGTTAACTTGATCTGTTACTTTTACCCACTAGCCTTTTAGTCCTTGTGATGAAGTGGCCTAACTACAACGCTGAGATTAATGAGAGGCTAATTGTTGATGGAAGGCTTTATCGATCAGCAGCTGTTTGTAAATCCGCAGCTCTCACCCTTGGGAAAGACCAAGAAATCAAAATCATAAAAAACACCTTTACACTTTGAAGTTTGATGTTTGAAGTGAAGCAGACATGCGCTAGGTACCAAACTTATTCCGTTAAGAGTCATTCTTACCCCTCTAAGGAGTCTTCACTACAATATATATTAACAATAGCCTAAGGAAATGGACTTTAGTAAGGGGTGATTTTTGGCAGTATGTTCTGGTACTCACAATCTTCCAAGGTTGCAATGGAAGCCTTGGACTCAAATATGTAACAGGCTCACTCGTCCGGTTTGAACATGGCAGGGGACCGGATTGAAAAGGCCATCACCACATAGTTTCACAAACTTCATTGCTGGTCAGGGGTCTGCTCCTGTGAAAAGCAGTGGGCATGATGGGGAGGATTTTCCACACCCGCCCACTGCCACGTTCTTCCGGTCCCGCTGCAAGTCAATGGGCTTCTGGCTGGGGCGCCGCCCTCGCCCGCGACAGGGCCGGAAAATCCCGGCCAATGAGCAAGTGCCCAACGGCAGAGGCACGGGCCGGAATTTTACGTGTTGCGATCATATGCACGGCCAACCCAAACTAGCGCATATCATGGTTGGTGGGTGCGCATGGGAGTCGGGAGTGCACCAGCCAACAATCAAAGTTCCAATTAAATCAATTAAACCGGGATTTTTAGTGGCCTGTGCGTTTTTACACTTGGCGCACGGGTCAATCAGCCAGGCGGCCTTCACTTTTTTTTGCAGCATTCTCGATCCAGGGTGGGATAATATGCCCAGAAGATGTTTGAAGTTTGAGGATTTCGAAGTGTTGCTGTCAATCGTTTATAGTTGCATCAGAGATAGTTTGTGACATTTTTTGTGTGCAAATATCCTTTGAACAATACTGCAGCTCTCTGAGGCAGCTCCACAGCAGCTGTCAGCATTCAGGGAGCTTGTGTAAATCACCCCACCTGCACCCTCACTCGTCTCAGCGCCCACCCTCTTCCCGTTCTCCCCCCCGCCAACCCTGGCAGCGCTGAGCCCCTCTCAGCATACGTTTCACGCTAGCCCCCAGTTAATTGGCCAGCCAGCATGAAATCACCTGTCAGTTACGATTGCGGCCAGAAGTGCATATCACATCCACTTCCAGGCCTGCCGATCATGCGCCCATAACTAGCGCAAAATTCAGGCCATGGAGAGAGTAGACATGACTGAAGCTCTTGTTACTCCAGGAATATCACATCTATGACATTTCCAGGCACAGTATAAATGTAAGGCCAGCTGTGAATGTGGAGGAGCTTGTTGCATCATCTTCTGAAAGATCTCTTCAGTGCCAAGAGGCTCCGACTGACACCCAGCATTCAGCCCCCTCGCTTGTTCCTTCATTAGAGGAAATAGTTTGAAGGAGCACTAGGATAAGTTGCAGAAAATACACACTCTCACCAAATGTGAACAGTGGGATTAAAAACAGCAATGGCACACATACACACGTGTACACACACACACACATACATACACATACACACACACGTACACACACACGTACACACACATACACACACACATACATGTACACACACATACACACACACGCACACATATACACATCATTGTGGGGAACTTGCACAATTCTTCAACTTAGAGTCAGGAGGAGAGTATTCCATTGCACTCCTGACTTGTGCCTTTTACATGGTGGACAGGATTTGGGGAGTCAGGAGGTGAGTTAGTCACTGCAGATTTCCCAGCTTCTGACCTGCTTTTATAGCCAAAGTATATATATATATATATTATATATGGGAGATGGTTAGATTCTCTCTAGCACAATGAGGGGTAAATCCAACATCTGGAGTACCAATGTTTCTGAGATGTTGAAAACTATCAATGAAAAATAATTTAATGCATTTAGTCTCTAGCATTTTAAACTCGCAATGAAGAGAAAACATAGGCCAGAATTTTAAGCCTTGCGGGCGGGTGCATCGTGCCCCGAATGGACGTGAAATAGCATGAGATGGTGCTAGGTGAGCATCCTGAGGTCATCCCACATGCAAGCAATCTTCAGGTCAGCGGACGTGTGTGAGCGTCGGAGCCGCGCCCACCAACAATTAAAGGGCCACTTAAGGCCATTAAAAAGGCAATTGATCCCGATTTTGCATTGCCCACACGATTTTGTGCTCGTCGGGCAAAACGGGCAGGCAGACAGCCCACTTTTAATGAAACTCATTCAAGGGCAGGATAAAAAGGGTCAGTAGCATTGCCATTGTGAGTAGTGAGGAGTTTAGGAGATAGTTTGCTGCTGGTTGCTTATTTGAACTTGACAGCTTCACCTCTGTTCTGAGCTTCATTTTTAGCATTTCCAGGCTTCATTTCAGGACTCATTGGTGTCTCCAAGGCCCCTGGAGAATTTTGACCGTGTGGACCTTTCCAGGCACCAGATAGCCTTCTGTGACCCTGGGAATGGGGATTGTGGTCTCCGCTGATGGCACCTCCTCCTTTGAGGAAGAGAGGGGCAGAAGGGAGAGGAGGCCAGGCGTCCCAATGCAGCTTCCAGGGGAGGGACCTCTGGGAGGAGAGGTCCAGGTACAAGGGGCGCAGGGTCAGCAGGTAGTCCAAGGTGGAAGGGGCCACAGAAGACGTCACTATCCTGCTGCCAGGGTTTACAGGTGGCGATGCAGCTACCTCAATATGTCTGAGGTGCAATGCCAAAGGAAGCTCTGCCTCTCAAGTGAGACAGTGACCTCTATTTGTCAGATGATTGGGCCTGAGATCCTCCAACAGTGTGGAAGGTCACTGTGGCTCTCAACTTCTCTGCCTCCAGCTTTTCCCAGGGTTAAGTGGGGGATCTTTGTGCAGTGTCCAAATCAGCTGTCCACAGTTGTGTCAAGCTGGTGACTGATGCTCTGTTCAAGTGGCTAATGACATTTATTCATTTCCATAGGGACGGGGCCTGCCAGGCTGAACGAGCCAGAGGGTTTTCAGTGATTGCTGGGTTATCCAGCATCCAGGGTGCAATCGACTGCACACATGTGGCCATCACGGTGCCAGTGGGTCAGCCGGGTGCCTTCGTTAACAGGAAGGGCTTTCACTCCATGAACGTGCAGATAGTGTGTGATCACAGGATGCAGATTCTGCAAGTCTATGCAAGGTACCCTGGCATCTCCCATGATGCATACATCCTCCAACACTCACAGGTGCCAAGGCTGTTCACGGCTCCAGCTCAACTGGATGGATGGCTGCTAGGTGACAAGGGATATCCATTGAAAAGATGGCTTATGAAGCCTCTCCACCACCCAAGAACAGTGTTACAATACAAGTCATGCCTCCACAAAGGCGGTTATAGAGGGGACAATAGATCTTCTCAAGATGTGCTTCCGATGCCTGGACCATTCAGGGGGTGCCCTACAATACCCTCCAGAGCGGGTATCACTGATAGTGGTTGCATGCTGCGCTCTCCACAATCTGGCACCGGCAAGGGGGGATCCACTGGAGAAAGAGGATCTTGACACAGCTGCACAGGCCACAGAGGATGAATCCAATGGTGAGTCAGAAGAGGAGCATGATGAGGACGTGGAGGTGGACCTCTGGATCCTTCAGGGACAGCAGGGATGCCTTGATCCAATGCTCCCTCAGCTAGGCTGCCATAGATCTGCTTCCACCTCATGCCGGTGTGCCGCCTCCATCCTGGATGTCTGAAATGAGCCTTTCCTTTGAACCCAAAGTCCACTCAGTCCCTCTTGTGCCCACGGTGCCGTAAACTTACATTTGCAAGTGCTGCGTCTTGTTGCCACCCTCCCCCCCCCCCACCCCCCACCCCTCCATCCCCCCACCCCGCCCCCTCACTGGCAGGGGCGTTGGAGACAGCCCACTGACTCTGGTATCTTGTTGGCCTTGATGACCTTGGTGGTCGCCATCTGGCCAGTGGAACCTGTACTGGCCCCACTTGGGAGGGAGCAGCCAGTGCCAATGTTGCATTTCCCCAGTCACCGCAGTCTCATCAGATGCCACGGTCACTGGCGGAGGGGTGGAGGAGCTGCTGCCATCATCCAGAGCACCCTGAGAGGAACCTGCAGAGACAACAAGTAGCTCGTGTGCCAACATGAGGTCACTCTGGACTTCCCTGCTCGCCGTTGATGGACAGGCACCCAGCTGGGATACTGGGTGCCTCATCCACCTCCCACATTGGCAAGTGCCTTTCTGAGGTCATTACCTGTGTGAGGGTTTGCAGGTCCGAGCAAAACACTGGGAACCCCTGATTCTGTTCCTGGAGCTGCCTCTCCATGAGACCCGTCACTCTCTCAATGGAGGAGGCAGTGCGCTCAGCCATGACGGTCAATGCAGTGCTCATGTTCCGCACGAACTCCTCCACAACAGGGACCATGGCATAGATACCCTCATGGATCTCCGCCAGATCCTCTCGCACATCCTGCTGGACATCCAGCATCTGCCGCCTAATGGACGACTCCAGAGGCTCATCATCAGCCTTCGGCTCAGCATTGTCCTGGTCTCCAGCAGTTCGCTGACTGCCAGGGCACTGGGCCTTCTCTGCCTCCATCTGTTCCTCAAGCAAGTATGAAGTGCCCTCACCGCTATGCAGCGACATTCTAGTCAGCCAAGGTGCTGGTATCTGCACTGGTGCTTGGTGCAGAGAAGGGTGTGACGCAGGTGCATCTAAAGCCCAGTGGTCCTCTGGCATCAAGGGTGGCCTCAGAGTCCTGTGTTTGTGGGCGAGCTTGTGATTCTAGGGGAGAACAATGACCTGTCATTAGTTTAAGTCATCACACTGTCGCTGTGCATGCCAGTTGCCCTGGTAAGACAATGGAGATCTGCATCATGGTCCCATTGTCTTTCAATGATCAATGAGGACTCCAGGTTTGAGGCTCCCATTAACACCAGAATGTTTGCACAATCCCACACTGTCACCTCTGTGCACTGCACTCTTACCTTCGTCAGAGACCCCCGCCTCTCCACAACTGGCTGACCGAGATAGGTGGCGGATCTCCAGCTCCAAGGCATCCATCTCGTACCTAGTCAGAATGAGGAAGTCTGGGGGGGCCTCCGCTTGTCTTAGTTCTTTTGTTGATGCTATGGCTTCTCTTCTCCTGAAATGACAGAGGAGCATTGAATTACCCAGTCTCTACATGAGGTGCCATTGCAGCCTGGCAACCCTCCACCCCCCTCCCCTGGGACACCTTGCAGGACACATCCGAGTCATGGCCCTCAACCCGCAAGGCACTCAGGCCAAGCAGCCAGGACTCACTCCCTTGGCCGGCTCCAGTACTCAGACTCTAACACCCCTGAGCTCCACAGGGGGGTGGCCAGCCCTTAACACCTCCACACTGATCCATGCCAACTCGATACTCACCCTTGCCGAGTGCAGCAGATTGTTGAGCCATTTGCAGCATTGCACCCACATGCGCTGCACAACGTCGTGGCCGCTGTCCTTGGCTGCCACCTCCTCCCAGGCTCTTTTGGTCAGGTGCGGTGGCCTCCTCCTGCCATCCCCGGGTACTAGAGTGTCCCACCTGACACTGACCTCCTCCACAAGGACTGTGAGGCACTCATCTGAGAAACAGGTGCTGAGTGACCACCTAACTTGCCCTCTCACCTGAAGTCTTCAGTCACTGGTGAGGCCACTGTTTGAATGAAATTGCTCCCTGGACAGACTCCAAAGATTCTCCCCTGGCAGCCTTCAGAGAGCTGACTCTGCCGGTTTTAAAGTGCCCACTGGGTCGTCATTGGGCCTAGCGCTGGTCAGGCTCCCGCCTTCCCATCCGGCCTTTCCTGACAATCAAGAAGTTGCATTTCATGCTGGGTGGACCTTAATTGGCCATCCAGCGTAAATTATGTTTACAACGCGACCGTGGCCGGGAGAGGATTCCACATCCACTTCCGCTCCCGCCGACCTGGTGCGTACACTACGTGTGAAATTCAGGCCATAGGTACAGGACCAGGCCATTCAGCTTCTTGCTATTCAGTTAGATCATGGCTGATCTATGGCCTGACTCCATCTACCTGACTTGGTTCCATAATCATTGACATCCCTGCCTAAACACAATTTTTAAAAAAATTCATTCTCGTGATGTGGACTTCCTTGGCTGGGCCAGCATTTGTTGCCCATCCCTAGTTGCCCTTGAGAAGATGGTGGTGAGCTGCCTTCTTGAACCGCTGCAGTCCATGTGGTGTATGTACACCCACAGTTCTGTTAGGAAGGGAGTTCCAGGATCTTGACCCAGTGACAGTGAAGGAACGGCGATATATTTCCAAGTCAGGATGGTGAGTGACTTGAAGAGGAACTTCCAGGTGTTGGTATTGCCACCTATTTACTGCCCTTGTCCTTCTAGATGGTAGTGGTCGTGGGTTTGGAAATCAAGCAATCTGTTTTGAAATTTCATTTGACTTAATGACAACGGCTGTGTGGGTGAGGTTTCAGATTCCCACCTCCCTTTGTGTGAGGAAATGCTTCTTCATATCACCGCTGAAGAGCCAGGCTCTGGCTTTACACTTATGCCTCCTTGTTCTGGACTCCCTCACAAGCCTAGTAGTCATGTAATCATTTTATTTCCCAATGTAAATGATTTTGCCAGATGACAGTTCAAATTGTGAACACCAGTTGTGACCCCACTGTCCTGATGATGTGCCAAGTCCTCCATGCATTAACATTGCAGAGGGGTAGCAGACATGAAACTTGAAACTGAAAGTCTCCTTCGATGAAACTCTAATCCCTTCTCTCATGTGTCTCCTGATTCAGCTCATTTATCTTCTGCTGCTGTCAACTTTGTCACCTTCTCACACTAGCCTTGATGTGCTTTTCAGAGGCTCTTTGCCAAATTGCATCTAAGGCAGGCTGTAATAGTTAAAACTGCAGTCTGCTTCAAAAAGCCCTGACCATCTTGGGTGACATTTCACTAACAAACAGACTGAAGGAGACAGCAGCAAAACACAAGGCTGGAAATCACATGCACAACTGACTGACACCAGACAGAAGTTTCACATTTGACCATTTTTACTCTACTGCGTTAATGTTGCTTTTCTAACAGTGAGTTTGTTTGTTCTAGTTTATGGGCCACAGTTTTCTCTTGGTTGCAACTGAAGTAGTTTTTCATGTGTCTGTTTTACTCACAGATAGACATAACACTTTGATTTTCTTCTGCCAATTTCATGCTACATGACTTGTTACCCACAATTGGCAGTAACTAACCAATTAGGATACACCTATCACACCTTTTAAAGAGATGAAATTACAAAGAACGTCCAGATGTTAAGAAGGGCCATCCAATAATTTTCTACAAAGCTGAGCTAAATATTGGTATGGCAAGATTCAAACTATTCTTTCGTGCCTGGTCATAATTACTTCATCAGATCATTTGACCTGCCCACTCTGCTGCTACACTCCCAGATTGATCTCCCCTAACCCCCACCAACAGCGAACTACTACATTCCCAGTTTGCCCTGCCTGCCATTACTACAGACCCAGTTTGACCTCCTCACCCTGTTACTACACTTCCAGTTTGTCATGCAGCATCACCCGCCAACCACCAATTGCTACAGATCCAGCTGAACCTAGCTGCGTATCCTTTCTGACACTCAATGAGAAATACATGAGGTACTGTGGAGTGCGCAGTTATTGTCTCACCCCAGCGAAGGAACAGAATGTTAAAAAAGTAAATAAAAATAGGCTTTGAAAACTGGGGGGCAAATTTGACTTCGGGCAATAGTGTAAAAAGGGTGATATCGGCTCAACCACTCATGCAACTCTCCTGATTGTTGTCATTTCCAAGTTGATCAAAATGAAAACTAGGATTTATGTACATATTCAACAGGAGTCCAATTTGATATTGTCTGTTTTACACTAACATCAAAAGTTAGCATCATCCATGGGAATGAAATGCTTACACATTCATTATTTCGACTGTATCAGCAATTAATTCCTAACTGTACAAATATCGATGCATTAATCTCTAATCTTCATCCCGACAGCCTTTGGAGATATGACAAAAAAAGTTGAAAATTCTTACAACTGAATGAACTGGATCTTTCAAAATAAAGAGGAGATAAGACCACACTTTGGATAACATATCAGTTATGGGCTAGAAATTATTGCTGGTCGATTTAATTGGATAAACAGATCTTCTATATTAACAAAAGCATTTATACGTTTAAAATAAATGAATTAGTAGTTGCATTAACTTGGCATAGAGGGAGGTGAAGTTTGAGATTTCTGGAAGTTTGTGGCTCATCTTTTGAAATCCCAGTGATAGTCTTTCTGTGCAGTCAGCCACAACAGGGATACCATTTCTTGTTAGATCTGTATCACCAAATTACTGCTCATTGATGTTCAGTTTGGATTCCACGAGGACCTCTCAGCTCCAGACCTCATAATGAACTTAGTCCAAACATGGACAAAAGAGCTGAATTCCAGAGGTGAGCTGAGGTGAGAGTGACTGGACTCAACATCAAAGCAGCATTTGACCTGGTATTGTATCGAAAAGCCCCAGTAAAAATTGAAGTGAACAGAAATTGGAGGGAAAACTTTCCATTGGTTGGAGTCATCCTTCACACATCCTTCACACAAAGGAAAATGTCTGCAGTCGTTGGAGGCCAACCATCTCAGCTCCATTCTTGCAGGAGTTCTTCAGGGTAGTGTCCTAGGCCCAACCATCTTCAGCTGCTTCATCATTGATCTTTCCTCCCTCATAAGATCAGAAGTGGAGCTGATGAGCTTTCCGTTTCCATTCGCAACTCCTCAGATACTGAAGTAGTACATGCCCAGGTGCTGCAAGACCTGGACAACATTCAGGTTTGGGCTGATAAGTGGCAATTAACATTAATGCCATACATTGCTGGGTAATGATGATCTTCACCAAGAGAAATTCTAAATAACTCCCCTTGATATTCAATGGCATTATCATCATTGAATTCTTCACTATTAACATCCTGGGGGCTTACCATTGACCAGAAACTTAACTAGAACAGCCACATAAATACTATGGCAGCGTTACAGACTGGAGGGAGGTTAATTTAAACAGCACTGATTTCTTCTCTCACTACCCTCTGTAAACAGAAAGGTGTTTTTGATTTGTGATTTCCCCCCTTTACAAATATTGGCATGTTTTCCCCAGCCCTTCAGTTTGAAGAGATCCGATCCTCTGTTAATAACCCCACAGCGAACTTGATATATGGTAAAATAAGAAGGTTGGCTTATTTTACACACACACAAAATGCAAGAAAGAGGTTTTGCAACATCCACCCCTTTTTGCACTTATATAGTAAAAGAGGGATAAGGGAAAGAAAGAGGTAAAAGGCAAGACCATGATAAAAACGAGAGTTATGGTTTCACATAAGTCCAGAGTCCAGAATCAAAAGTCCAGTGGTATATTCCTTCAGGAGTTAACAGGCTGAAACTGTTGCAGATCTTTCCGACTTTCCAGAAGTGAGGATTTCCACGAGGGGAGGAAGCATGTAGAGATGAATTTGTCTTAAAGGCACAGATACAGAAGTTCCAATATTCCAGTAGTTCACAGTGTAGATGAAGGCCAGGCACTTCATTTGGACAGAGCTCTTTCTGCTGCTACCTGTTAGATGATAAGATGGTAGACTGCCTGTGTTCAGTTCCATGCAGCAATATTACAGGTTCTAGCAGCTTGGGGGGGTTCATGTGACATACCTCCTACTTATCCTGGAAGTTGGATAAAAGTTGTATTTTCCCAGGTCAGGAACCTTGAGGTGTTTAATAGAGGAGTCAGGGTCCCTTTTGTCCTCTGCAGGCACACTATCGCTGTTGGCTGGAGCTCTGCCTTAGAAATTTAAAAAGGGTTTTGGTGCATTTCTTTGGAATTTGATTGTCAGCTGTCACAGAGGGCATTAACACCTCTTTAAAGGTAACAAAGTCCCTGCTGGTTTCTGAAGGTCAAAATTCCTCTGGTATGAATCATGGCTAGTCAGTCAGGTCGACTTCCTGTTATTTGGCCAGGACACAACACAGGCAGGTCAGAGGCTGGGCATTCTGTGGTAAATGACTTATCATGAGTAACTCCCCTCCTGACTCCCCACAACCTTTCCATCATCCAAAAAGCAGAAGTGAAATGCATGATGGAATACCGTCCCCTTTCCTGGATGTGTGCAGCTTCAGCAACACTCAAGGAGCTCAATAACATTCAGGACAAAGCAATGCACTCACGCTGGCTGGCTGTTAATTGGCCAGCCAGTGTGAAATCAATGTCGGGCCCGACTGCAGGCGGCGGTCGGCTTCGTAACCGCTCCCAGGTCTGCCCGCCACACCCGCAAGACAAGGTAAAAAATATTGCCCCAAGAGTCGAGGTGAGAGTAACTGCCTTTGATTTCAAGGCAGCTTCTGACTGAATGTGGCATCAAGGAGCCCGAGCAAAATTTTAAGTCAATGGAAATCCAGGGGAAAGCTCTCAACTGCTTGGAGTCATACCCAACACCAAGGAAAATGGTTGTGGTTGTGGAGCCAAACATCTCAGTCCCAGGGCATAGCCACAGGAGTTCCTCAGCAAACTGTTCTTGGACCAGTCATCTTCAGCTGCTTCATCAATTACTTGCCCTTCATCATAAGGTCAGAAGTGGGGATGTTCGCTGATGATTGCACAATGTTCAGCACCATTCGCAACTCCTCAGATACTGAAGCTGTGTGTGCCCATATGCAGCAAGGCCTGAAAAATATTCAGACTTGTGCAGATAAATGGCAAGTAACATTTGCACCACACAAGTATCAGGCAATAACTATCTCCAACAAGTGAAAATCTAACCATCTTCCCTTGAAATTCAACAGCATTAACATTGCTGAATCCCCTAGCATTAAGTTACTATTGACCAGAAACTTAACTGGACCGGCTATATAAATACTGTGGCTACAAGAGCAGGTTACAGGCTGGGAATCCTGTGGCAAGAAACTCACCTCCTGACTGTCCACCATCTACAAGGCACAAGTTAGGAATGTGATGGAATATTTTTCACCTTCCTGGATTAGTGTAGCTCCAACAACACTTAAAAATCCAGGACAAAGCAGCCCACTTGATTGGCACCCCATCTGCCACTTTAAACATTCACTCCCTTCACCACTGGAGTGCAGTGGCAGCTGTGCATACCAGAGAGAAGATGCACTGCAGCAACTCATCAAGACTCCTTCAACAGCACCTTCCAAACCCGCAACCTCCACCACTTAGAAAAATGAGGGCAGCGGACACACGAGAACATGCAAGTTCCTCTCAAAGCTACACACCATCCTGACTTGGAACTATATCGCTGTTCCCTCACTGTTGCTGGGTCAAAAACCTGGAAGTCCCTTCCTACCAGTTCTATGGGTGTTCCTATACCACATGGGCTGCAGAGGTTCAAGAAGGTGGTTCACCATCACCTTCTCAAGGGCAATTAGGGATGGGCAATAAATGCTGGCCTTGTCAGTGATGCCCACATCATATGAAAGGATAAAAAAAAGGGGTTTTACAGCGAGATTAATAAAGTAAAAAGTGGAAGTTCAAATCAATTCAGTGATTCCTAATTGCTTGTCATCTATGAGGAATTCAATAATGCAGCCTGTGGAGGAATAGAGAATCACTGACAGCAACTTTTGGATTGTCATGTTTAACTGCACATGTGCTGATACTAGAAGTTGCTGTCACTTATGCTCAGGTTTGCCATCATTACGATTGCAAAATCCAAGCCAATGAGTTGAGCACATCTCTAAATATGTAGCTATATTGTATATATAAATTGAGTATTGTTAAAGAAAAGAGACATGCTGTCTAAGCTTCACATCTTACACTCATCAGGGCAGATGCAAGGACTGGAATTCTCCCATGCCCCCGCTGGTGGGATCAATGACAGGTGGGGGAGGGGCGGGGGGAAGTATCAGCGTGAGACCCAAAAATTGGTTTCATAGCAGCGTGAATAATCAGCGGGATCTTCCGTTGCTCCTCGCCATGTCAGATCGGGAATCCCACTGGAGGCTCGATCCCACTAATGGGATGCAAATGAAGGCCCGACCAGAAGACTCTCGGAAGGTGGGAGAACTCCACGCAGCAGCTTCAATGTCGCTGAGGCTTCGGATCTTCATGGACGTCGCTGAGGCTTCAGAGCTGCTTCATAACTTTATGGACTTCGCCATGGGCTGGTAAAGATGTAGCGAAAGGGGTTGGGGGGGCATTGGGGAAGAGGAATATTTAGGTGTGAGTGGGGGAGGGAGAGAGTCGGGGGGAGTAAAGATTGGGGTGGGCGAAGGTGTTGGGGGGGGTGATGATGGTGGGGGGGGTGATGATGCGGGGGGCAAAGATAAGGGGGGGCAAAGGTATCAGGGGTGAAGGTGGGAGAGTGAAGGTGTCAGGGGAGTGAAGATCGGGGGGTGAAGGTGTCAGGGGATGAAGGTGCCGGGGGGGTGGTGAAGATGGTGGTGGGGTGAAGGCGTCAGGGGGTGAAGATGGGAGGGGGGGGGGTGAAGGTGTCAGGGGATGAAGGTGCTGGGGGTGCTGAAGATGGGGGGTGCAGGTATTGGGGGGGATTATGATGGGAGGGATTTTGGAGGAGGGATGGTGTATCAGAGGAGAATGGTGCAAGTAGGGAGGTAAGTGTAAGGGGGAGGAAGGTATAAGGGAAGGAGTTCAGAAGTGGGGGAGGTGTTGGGGGGTGGTGGGAGTGGGGTGGAGGAAGAAGTAAGGGGGAGGAAGGAGTAAGCTGGGGTGGAATGTCCAGGTGAATGTGCAAAAGAGGGGTCTGTGGAGGCAATGACTGCCTTCTGGGGAGCAAACTCAGGTTGGCATGGTAGGAGTGAATGGTGAGTATGAGAGACAGCAGAGGGAGCCAGTTAGGTGGAAGGGTGAAGATGCATCTATAGTGGTAGAAGGGGCAGCAAGGGTGATTGGTGGGGACACGGAGGCAACAAAGACCCAGGGGGTGGGAAGGAGGAGGTTGGGGAGTTCTATGTGGACAGGGGTGGGGTTCTTAGGAATGTAGGGAATGTGCATGTTCACCTGGAAATCCTGGAATGAGAAGGGTTCAGGCTGGAAGGTGACAGTGAGAAGGTCGAAGGTTATGCCAGGGGGTCCACTGTCATGGAGGAAAGGGCATGGGTGACTGGGGGTGGGTGGGAGGGCAGGGGGGAAATGGTGGGAGAGCTCATCAGAAATCTGACTACTGCCAACCTTGCGATATCGAAAGTTACCAGAGCATCCTGTTGGACGGGCACAGGAACTGCCTGGGGGTGCAATCGGTGGTGGGCAGAGATGCAGGTCAGCTCAGATGGACAACTGAAAGAGAACCCCAGCAGGCTGCTTTGAAAGTGCTCAGGACATTGGGATGTAGTGTGATGGATGAAGGCTCTGTGTGCATGGGTGAGTGCTGGGAGAGTGCTTGCACGAGGTTCTGAAAGGCCCTGCCACAGACACTTCTCCCTTCAGATTCACTCATGGTTTGGCTGTGTGCAGCTGAACTGCTAGTGTTGCGAGGGATGGGGGGGTGATGTCTCACGAAGCCTATATAATAATGCTGAATAACAACAATAGACATTATTTAGTGAGAGTGAACATATTTGCATATAATACAGTAACAGTGTTTACCCGTGAAACCACTTGAGATCAAATTTTCTTGATTTTACGTTGTCTACCGCTTCTTCTAGGTGCTGCCCTGACATCTACAGCAGGGGTGGAGACAGCCTGTGGAGTTGTTTTCCCTGTTGCCTTTGATGACTTCGGCGGCCGCCCTCTGGTGACCTGAGGCCTGGAGGGCCCCAGTTTCCTTTGGCTGTGGGCCAGCTGCTTCCTCTGCGGTGACAAAGGATGAGGTTGAAGGGGTCACAGGCAAAGGGGATTTGGAGGGAATGGACAGCCTCTGAGAGTCCTGAGCATATGGCCCAGGGCTGACCAGCTGCCGCTCCTCCTCCCTTTGGATGCCCAAGGGCCTCAGACTGACTCCTCGAAGGGAAGGGGCACCTGAAGGGATGTTGAGGTTCCCCGTTCCCCTCTTGTGTGCCACTGCATGAACTCACCCCAGGCAATGGCAGTAGAGTGCAGGTCTGCGTGCATCACCGGAAGAAAGTGGGCATTCTGCTGGACGAGAGTCTCCATGGTGTCTGCCATCTTCCCCATGGAGACTTCCAGGTGCATATATGTAGGCACCACTTCATCAGAGAGCAGACGGACGGTCTCCTCTGACTTGCGTGCCACTCTGTTGAGGGTTTCCAACAGCTCTGTGTGATGTTCCCCCACCTCTTGCTGACCCTCCAGGATGAGTTGGAAGGCCGGTTCCAGAGGCTCATCAGCTGACTCAAACCTCACAGATGCCTCTTCTGCAGCAGCCCTCTGAGAGCCAGGGAGCTCAGCTGGAGCTGCCTCCTCCTGCTATGGACACGTGTCCGTGCAGTGACCACCAGATTGTGGGACCCTTCCTAAACTAGCACTAATACCCACTGAGGTGTGTGTTCCTGAGCTGGTGGAGGGTGCAAGTGACCGCTGTGCTGCCCCTACAGGTGTGGAGCTCCCCTCTTCCATTCCCTTCTGGCATATCTCTGGGCTGGGGCTGAGGCTGGGGCTGATGCCTGAGAGAGTCCTCCTCCTCCTTGGGCCTTGGTCTCTTCCTGGAGGTACTTGTAAGTGAGATAGAAGAGTGCAAGAGACGGCATCAGCTGATCAGCTGCCTCCAACATGGAGGCACATTTGACCCTCAGGTTTGCATTGAACGGATGAATCCTTACTAGGTGGACACCCAAGGCTGATCTCCCCATCTCTCTGTCCTGCTCTACTCCTGCAAGCTCAGATCCATCTCCTCGAATACTGTCAGAGGCCTAAAGAATGGTCTCCCTCTCCGTCTTCTCATGTTCTCCATCATTGTGACAGAGCGTCTCCTGCTTAAAGAAGAGAACATGTTTGAGAGGAGTTGCATGTTGCATGGATTGGAGCAGTGGAAGTTTGGTTCATTTATCATATCTCCCCTCATAAGATAGCTCACTTTTGTGGCAGGTCAACACTGGTGCTAATTGGACAGAAGGTTTGTGGACCCGCTCCCTCCAGATCGCTGAGCAATTCCACATGCAAGGGGAAGGCTCAGACAAGCATGTAATTTGCAGAGGTTGCTGGTTCCCTCTGCGTCTAAGCAAGTTCCCCCTTCCCCCACACCCATGCCCCACCCCCGTTCCATGCAGTGTTCCATGCCTGCTGAAGGGTGAGGGATGCACAGTGGGCACTCCACCACCGTGCGGATGCATGAAGTGGGACTGTGAGGCAGGACTTGCCATTGCCAGTGGGCCTTGAACCCTGACGTATTGGAGTCTTCGTGGTTTATGCGACCATCTGATGAGACTTAGCCTGGTGGAGCGAATGAGGTTGTTCAACCTCTTCTGGCCTCTTGTGTACCCCCTGAACACTGATGGCATCGGCCACCTGCACCCAGGCAGCATTGGGATCCCTGCTTGGCCTCCTCCTCCCAACAGGTGGGTACAGCACATTCCTGCGCACCTCCACATGGTCCAGTAGGATGCTCAGGGAGGCATCACTAAATTTCAGAGCTGAGCCAGCAGATGACCTTGCAGGTATCTCTCTGTTTTTGGTCTGGCACTGTTATGTCCAGGCGCCTTTTAAACCTGATATAACGGCGGGACGCGTGCCATCATACCTGCCCCACCATGGAAGATGGTGCAAAACCCCCCAGATGCATAATTAATTATGTCAGGGCCAGAAGATATGCTGTGGTTTCCTGTTGGCTTCCGCAGCAGGAGACACTCCCCGCCCCTGCCCTCGAATTTGTCCCAGGTGGGAAAATTCTGCCCAGGAATACTAAAGAACTCTTACCTACCAGACTTTACTTACTGCTGTGCATATAATGGTCAGTTATTGTGTAAGCCCAGCAAATTCTTCAAAATGACAGAAAGGCTAAAGATGAGATGGTGTCTATATGAAGAAAACACTGGAAAGGTGTAAATCAACCATTTAGTTCTGGAGATTTGCAACTCCTGATGTATTGTTTAATCCCCTGATTTTGTTAGCAGATTCTATTTCATAACTGCATGCATCATTATCGAGGAAAGCTTGATACAAGAGTTTGAACTGCAGCACATACGAACCTATGACCATATAAACTAAGAACAGAAGTAAACGTGCTCCACCATTTGATAAGATCAAGGCTGATCTGATTGTGGCCTCAACTCTCCTTTCCTGTCTACCCCCTATACCCCTCCTTTCCTTGTCAATCAAGAATATAGTCATTTGTGTTAAACTGTTTCAGGCTGCATTTCCCTGGGACACTCATAACTGGTTCTCCACTATGTCTCCACCTCACTTCAGCTGGTCGACAACGGACAACACAGGAAACCCGCGCGCCCCTTCAAAATTCAAACCTCCCCCCTGACAAGCTCATAATAAGCTATTTAAGAATTTTAATTAGCCTCAACTGAGAGGCAATTGGGATCACTGTCCCATCCTTCTACTGCCCTGGGAAGCCACAACCAAACAAAATATTTCAAAGTTTGAAATAGTCTTCCTGTAGCAGAATGTGACTTGCAAAATTGCTTTGTAAGGGAACTAGGGTGAAAACTGATGAGTGAGGCCTTTGGTTATATTATTTTGGAAGCGGCAGTTGAGCCTGAATATACCAGAAACTTAATTAGATCAGCCACGTAAATACAATGGTAACAAGTGCTGATCAGAAGCTATATATTCTGTGGTGACTCACCTCCTTACTCTATAAAGCCTGTCTACCATCTGCAAAGCACAAGTCAGGAGTGTGATGTAATCACACTGTCCAACAGTACTCAAGAAGTTCAACACCATCCAGGACAAATGTTTTTTATATTCATTGGTGTGGGTGTCATTGGCTAGGCCCACATTTATTGCCCTTATTTAGAAGGCAAGCACATTGCTGTGGGACTGGAGTCACATGTAGGCCAGACCAGATAAGGATGGCAGATTTCCTTCCTAAAAAGACATTAGTGAACCAGATGGGTTTTTATGACAATCAGTTCATCAGACTTTTAATTCCAGATTTTTATTGAATTCAAATTTCACTATCTGCTATGGTGGGATTCAAACCCTGGCCCCAGAGCATTACCCTGGTCTCTGGAATACCAGTACAGTGACAATACCACTATGCCACCACCTCCCCAGCCCACTTGATCAGCACACCATCCACCACCTTAACCATTCACTTCCTCCACCTCAAATGCAATGGGCAGAATTTTACGATGGTGGGATTTTATGGTTCCGCTGAAGCCAATGGACTTTTGAATGGCTCGCTGCATTTTACAAACCTGCCCCGCTGCGATGGGGCCATAAAATTCTGCCCAATGTTTCTGTAGTGTTTACCATCAAAAGGATGCATTATAGTAACTTGTCAAGGCTCCTTCAACAGCACCTCCAGGAGAAGACAGCTCCTGGTTCCCACACCCCTGCTTTGTTAGCTTAAACCCACCCCATTAGCACCAGCAAATTACTCCATAATGAAATTGGTCCTGACAAACGTAGCCCATACAGCCTGTACAGGTTCCACCTCCCCCAGAGCTGGTCCCAATGTTCCAGGAATGTAAAGCCCCCTCACCTGCACCATCATTCCAGCCACACATTCATCTGCTTTATCCTCCTATTTCTATACTCATTTGCACATGATCCCAGCAGGAATCCAGAAATGACTACTTTGGAGGTCCTCCTTGCTAATTTTGTACCAAGCTCCCTAAATTCTGACTGCAGGACCACATTCCTCTTTCTGCCTATGTCATTGGTACCAACGTGGACCATGACTGCTGGTTGTTCACTATCCCTGCTGAGGGTGCTCTGCAGCCCTTCAGTGGCATCCTTGATCCTGGCACCATGGAGGTAACATACCATCCTGGATTCACATGTACAGCTCCAGAAATACCTATCCATTCCACCTCAACCATTGAACCTCATATCACTATTGCTCTTCCAGTCTTCTTTATTCCCTCTGTACAACTGAGTCTGTAGTGTCATGGACTTGGCTCTGGATGCACTCTACAGAGGAACCATCACTTTCATCAGTATTCAGAACTGAATATTTTTGGAGAGTGAGATGTTTCTTTTTGACTGTCTGTTGGTCACCCATTCCCTCTCTTCCTTCATATTCTTAAGCTGCAGGGTGACTGCATCTATAAACATGCTATTCACAAAGCTCTCAACATCACGGATGTACTGCAGTGATGCCAGCTGCTGCTCAAGCTCTGAAAACTGGAGCTTGAGCTGCTGCAACTGATGACAATTCATGCACATATGGTCATCAAGGACACAGTAAGTGTCCTGGAGTTCCCACATAGCACAGCATGTGCATGCTAGACGTTGGAGCAGCCCTGCCTTTCCTCCATCTATTTAGGTTATATACTTTGCGACTACTAATAAGCCTTACTACTAACAGTAACCATATTTCATCATTACATGCCATTTTTTAATGAGAACCAGGTTAAAACTCTAGATGCTCAGAAAATGCATATGTTTAAAATGGCCCTAAAATTACCTATAATCCTGATGTATAAACAGTTGACACACTGCACTAGATGAATTAACATCCCCACTAAAACAGAGGAAAGAGGAATTTCTGACAAACATGTCAATTTCCACAGCATAATTTCAGGGTCCATGTTTATGAGATGCAAAATATTACAAGGCAAGACATAATGCAAAAGTCTAGATGGCACCATGAATTGATACAATAAAGCAAGAATGGTTTACACACATTGTCCTAAGCATTCAGTAATTGTCCGTCCCCAATTCCACCCAAACTTACCAAGACTGCAGGTGTGGTAGCATATCTAGGGAATCAAGTCTTAATGTAACTCCCAGATACACTGAGTTGAAATGGTGTCAGATACTGGAGGCCCTTTCACATTCCTTGTCTTTGCAACTGGTGGTGGGTCCAGGCTACTTAATTTGAAATCAGGCTTTAAAAAGGCTATTAATTCAGGACAGAGTCTTTGTGATATTTTGAGAAAGTGAATTCTCATTTCATTCTCCTAGAGTTTAAAAATAACTGTTAGGGAAGCAGAACTCTCATGCCAGTCAGTCTGTGGAGTTGTTCATGACAGTTGACTAATTAGTATTCAGCACTGCTTCATGTTTTTGAGCTTTGACATTATTGTGTACATGCTGTAAGCATCGTGACATCAGCGGAACCATATTATCAGCCAAGAGATTCTTTTTTTACAAAAGTTTATGAATTATTCACTCTTTTATCAACAAAACATTGGGCTATATAGACACTATAAATGATAGTCACACTAAAATTGCATTATGATTTGACCCATTTTAATATTACAATGGCTACATATTGTGCATCAACAAAGGTATTCAAATTTTCATTATCATTTGTGGCTTATTCTAGAGGAGGCATAGGTGTGCCTTACATTGTGTTTCATGCTCATTTATTTTGCAAATAATTTATAATTCATGATTATTTCAAGGTGATGAGGACACAGCCTTGGTAATGCCTCTCCATCTGCTTTGTGGCCTGACATTGGTATCTTTCCATAGAAAGGCTGTTTGAGCTTGGAAAAAAAATCTTGGTTGGCAACCTAGCTGATGTAGCCTTCTTTGTGGTTGGTGATTCTGTTTTTCAAAGTACCTTAAGAGTGAAAAGACTCTGGAAGAAAGTGGATCACTGATGGTGTTCACTCAGAGTCACAATGCAGAATTTATAAAATGCAATTAATTAGAGACCTTTGGCAGGGGTGGTGGGGATGGGGGCGGGGGTGGTGGTGTGGGGGGTGACATTAAAATAGAAATAATTAAATCACTTGTTACTGTTTCAAATTGTTCACATCAATTGTTTTATAAATTTTACGTCAGTACTAGATCTTTACTTCAATTGAGCATCATTGTGCACTTCTGTAAATGGGCCTTGATTGGAAGACCATTCTGACTGTTCAGTCTTTAGGTAAGTGATAATTTGATCCTGGTATCGTAACAATAAGACTCTTCTTTGTGCACTAGATACTGTGGTCTTGCACTTGCCACCATGTTAATAATGAAGCAGTAAACTGGTTTAGAACGATATAAACAGAATTCAGTATTTTTGTAAAATACATCAATTTCCTATTCCTACTACTTCTTGTAAAGTGTCCGACTGTACTCATTGAGGCTAATTAATTTACAAGTCAGCAATCCGTATCCTAATTGGCATCAAATGAGACTTCTCTCACTATTCTCACACTCTTCAGCTGACTTCTCCAGAGGGAGATACCAAAATAAAGGCTAACCTCTCTCTTAGCTTTGAGAATTGATTTACTGAGCTGTTATTTCTTACTTCCCAGGCCAATAACTTTGGAGCGAGTGAGATGAGACTTACCAGCTTTCAAAATGCCCCATCTGGCACTATTCTGGATGCCTAAAGGTGGGGAGATTTTATGTTATTAAAATTCATAAACAACCTCCTTGTACAGGGGGCTGAGAGATTGAGGACCAGATGTGTGGTGTTTTCAGTAGGATAGGACAGGCTTGCATCCAAGATGTACCCATCGTGGCACAGGCACCCACCAGCCCCATGCAAACTCATTGCCCTCCCACTGACCCCACAGATTCAATTACTAGGGAGCCCTGGCAGGCACAATCAACAGTGTCACTGCAGGTTCCAGGCCCACAGGCCATTAAAGCTAAATTATTTTTTAGCAATGACAGTTAATAGACTGCCAACTTGATACTTGTTATGGTAAAATATGCTGCTATTTTGTGAATAAATAGCAGATGTTTTCTGTGATATTGTTAAAACTTAAAAAACATTTTACAATCTGTTTGATGGTCAAGATACTTTTTTGGCATTCTCAAGTCAATCTGCATGTTTGTGTCTTCCTTTTATGGAAGTCTAATATCATTTTAACAATTTATCTTGTGAGTTCCCAGTGGAAGAAGTACATTTTAGATTGTGTGCCCCAAGTGAGCCTGCTTTCCAAACTTGCCAAGGAAATTGTTAATGTCTGTTAATCATTTTGTTTTTGCATTTCTTGAAGTCACTGTTCTGATTCAGTTTGGCAGTGAATTTGGCCCATGAACTTCTTTTTTGTGCACTTCTGTAGTTCGTTTCTAATTGTAATCAGCTCTTGCTGCACTTGTCAGTTTTATTTTCTTCAAGTTGCTGGCTGTAGTCTCCCTCAACTTCAGGATCATTCTCCTCGCAAACCCAATGTTTGAATCTGCAGAAATACATTTAGCTGGTTACACTTCTTCAGGGCACAATGCCCCTTAGCTTTGATTCTGAATTTTGGATGCATGCCTATTAGTGTTGCATCCAAGAGGTTATTCATTTAGCGATCAGCATTCGTTAAAAGAGTTGTTGTATCCTGCTTTGAAGCTGTGTCATGATTTATCACTTAATTGTTACAACAGGTGCAGCTTGCTAATATAAATCAGCACACAGCACTGTTGTCATCAATTTGTAGAGGCATAATTGATCTGTCTCACTGACGATTGATGTATAATGCATTACTTACTGTCATCTCTGAGATTTATTTTGCTCTGCACTGTGTTGATACCCTGGTTATAACTGAACCCCAATTCACAGACTTTGAAACCAATGTTATTTTCATTATGCTTACAGGACTTAAACAAAAGAGTAAAATGAGTAGTTACTGAAAAATTTAATCCATTGCATTGCTTATACATGCTTACTTTAAACACGTGTGGGGTATCATTTTCGTTATTCCCATTAGAGTTGCTTTTTCCTGATGTCAGATGCCCAGTTAAAATAGCATGTGCAGTAAGTGCTTCACAATCTGCACATAGATACCTGATCTTTCTCTTTTTTAATTATTCAACCTTTCATCAGTCAGAATATTTCCAAGAAACTCACCGTCCTGATCATGTGCTATTTTTTCCAAGCACGTTATTCCAGCATGGAATGAAAAGGTCACTGGCTCTTTTCCAAGTTGGAAAGAGGCCTGTTGCCTTATATGAATGCATTGAATTTTCACATAAAAGAATCAAGTTCCATTTGTATATGAGGCAACTTCAAATTATTGACCAGGTAATTGTAGTTTAATAAAGATGCCTGTTGCCAGTAATTAAACCAATGCCACTTAAGACCTGTAATGCAGTTTAGTATCACAGGTAAACAGGGAGGCATAATGACTTTAAAAAACTGTGAGGTTATAGATCATGAGGTGTATGAGATGTATAGGTATATAGTTTCAACAGCTGCTTGCAATACGTAAGCTTTTCCCAGTTTTACAGAGAATCATGCGTGATGTTTTGACCTTTTAGAGCAGCAGTATTCTGTGTTGGTTCTATTGCATGTTTACCAATCATTGTGGAAATGTTAATGTGACAGGAAACCTACTTTGGTATAATTAGCATAAACTTGTGTTTTGTTCAGTGAGCCAAGCATAAAGTGAACCAAGGTTACTATGAGGAAGTTTGAAAATGAAAAGGAGACCAATATTTCATGACACTGGGATGATGGACAAATGCTGTATTCCGCAAAGGGCTTCTTCGCACCCTAACAAACCATGACTGAGGCTATCCGATTAGCAGCAGAAAACAGGGCTGGGATTTTACAGGGCCCATGGGAGCCCCTGGGAGGCTGAGGAGTATAAAATTGAATAGTGTGGTCGGTGGGGGAGGTGCCTTGTCTATATCCTTCCCAGTGCTGCTGGTATTTTACCAGTGGCAGGGTGGGTGGCAGGCCCTGGAAGGCTGCCAGAGGAGAATGTCTGTTCTGCATTGGCAAAGTGGTGGAGTCGACTGCGTCTGGAGACGCCAGGCAGGAGGGCAGGTCGGATTGGAACACAGCTCCCCGCTTTTTGGGTGACTGTCTCGCGGTCATACTGGAGGAGGTGGCTGCCAGGGGGGACACCCTTGTGCCCAGAGATGGGAGGAGGAGGCCACCACACCTCACAAAGAGGGCATGGGAGGAGGTGGCAGTGCTGGTGAGCAGCCATGATGTGGTGTATCGCACATGGGTGCAATGCCAGAAGCAGTTCGATGACCTGCTGCACTCAGGAAGGGTGAGTACCGTGTTGGCATGGGTCAGTGTGCAGAAGTGTTAAGGTGTGGCCGCCCCCCCCGTGGACTTCAGGGGTGCTAGAGTCTGAGTGCCAATTGTCAATGACACCGGAGCTGGCCAGGGGGGTGAGCCCTGGCTGGGTTGGACTGAGTGCCTTGCGGCTCGAGGGCCAAGACTCAGATTTGCCCTGGGAGGTTTCTTAGCTGGGGTTGGCCAGGCTGCAATGACGCTGCAGGTAGAGAGTGAACTAATCAATGCTCCTCTGTCCTTTCAGGAGAAGACGAGCCATAACCAATCAGAGAGGTCACGGACAGGCGGAAGCCCACCCAACCTGCTGCTGCTGACCAGGTTCGAGCAGGAGGCCCTTGAGCTGGAGATCCGGCACGCTCCACGTGCAACCGGGCGTGGAGAGGCGGGGGTGCCAGACGAAGATAAGAGCGCAGTGGACAGAGGTGAGAGTTTCAGATTGTGCAACCATTCTAGTGTAGTCTCTTCATTGGTGGGAGCCTCAAACCTGGAGTCCCCATTGATCATTAAAAGATGATGGCACCATGATGCAGATCTCCATTGTCTCACCAGGGTGCCTGGCATGCACAGTGACAGTGTGATGACCTTAATTAATGACATGTTATTATTCTCCCTTTTAGATTCATCAGCCCGCACTCGCTCTCTAGACTCCAAAGGGCCACCCCTGAAGCTGGAGGACCACCAGGCTTCACTTGTAACCTGCGTCACACCCGCTCTCTGAACCAGGCACCAGCTCAGATACCAGCACCTCAGTGGCCATTAGATTGGCGGCCAGGATGTTGGTGCACATTAGTGAGGGCACTTCACACTCGTCTGAGGTGCAGACGGAGGCAGAGAGTGCCCAGGGTGCCAGCAGTTGGAGAACTGCTGGGGACCAGGCCGATGCTCAGTCAAAGGCAGATGATGTGCTTCTGAAGTTGTCCATTAGGCAGCAGATGCTGGATGTCCAGCGGGATGTGCAGGAGGATCTGGCGGAGATCCATGAGGGTCTGCATGCCATGGTCTCCATTGTGGAGGAGTCCATGCAGAACATGAGCACTGCACGAGACTGGCGACTCTCATGGAGATGCAGCTCCAGAGACAGAATGAGGGGCTCCTGGGGTTGCGCTCGGACCAGCAAGCCCTCACACAGGCAACGACCTCAGGTCGTCAGTGCCAGTGTGGGAGATGGATGAGGCAACCAGTATCCCAACTAAGTACCTGTCCATCAATGGCGGGCAGGGAGGTCCAGAGTGACCTCACATTGGCGCACGAGCTGCCTGTCATCTCTGCGGGCTCTTCTCAGGGCGCTCCCGACGGCAGCAGCTCCTCCGCCCCTCCGCTAGCGACTGTGGCATCAGATGAGGCTGCGACGACTGGGGAGATGCCAGCTGTGGCACTGGGCGCTCCCTCCCAGGTGGGGTTAGCACAGGCTCCACTGGCCAGAGCTGCCAAGGTCATCAAGGCCAACAGGACAGCAGAGTCAGCAGGTTGTCTCCAATGCCGGTGCCAGGGAAGGGGGCGGCAGCAAGAAGTAGCACTCGCAAACGTAACTTAAAGACACCATGAGCACAAGAGGGACAGTTCACAGGTGATTTTTCTGATGATGTTTGGTTTTTGTGTCTGCTGGTGTGGACAGCAACACCAGTAATGGTAATGTCATTATGCTTTCAATGTGACAATAACATTACATTTGCTTTTGCTCTGACGGCCTAAGTACGCTTCACCTTTTTTCTTTCTGGTGCAGGGTATGTAATGCTGGACGTGAGTGGCTGGGTATTTGATTCCACAGGCATTGAGTGGGCTTTGGGTGCAAACGAAAGAGTCGTTTCAGACATCCGGGATGGAGGTGGCAGCCCTGGTGTGAGGTGGAAGCAGGTCTTTGGTGGCCTAACTGAAGGAGTGTTGGATCAAGGTGTCCCTGTCTCCCTGGAGGTTACAGAGATCTGCCTCCATGTCCTCAGCGTTCTCCTCACCGTGCACCTCTTCTGAATCACCACTGGATTCATCCCCTTTGGCCTGTGCAGCTGTGTCAAGATCCTCTTCCTCCAGTGAGTCCCGCCTTGCCAGTGCCAGATTGTGGAGAGCGCAGCATGCAACCACTATCAGTGACACCCGCTCTGGGGGGTATTGTAGTGCATCCACTGAATGGTCCAGGCATCGGAAGCACATCTTGAGAAGACCTATGGTCCTCTCTACCACCGCCTTTGTGGTGCATGTCTCCTATTGTAACGCTTCTCTGCCTCTGTCCTTGGGAGGCGGAGAGGCGTCATGAGCCACCTCTTCAACGGACAGCCCTTGTCACCCAGCAGCCATCCATCCAGTCAGGCTGGAGCACTGAACAGCATTGGTACCTGAGAGTGTCTGACGATGTCGGCATCGTGGGAGCTGACTGTGTACCTTGCACAGACTTGCAGAATCTGCATCCTGTGGTCACACACTATCTGCACGTTCATGGAGTGGAATCCCTTCCTGTTGACAAAGGTACCCGGCTGACCCGCTGGCGCCTTGAAGGCCACATGTGTGCAGTCGATCGCACCCTGGACGGGGGAACCCAGCAATCGCTGCAAACCCTCTGGCTCGCTCAGCCTGCCTGGCCTCATCCGAGCGGTAAAGAATAAAGGTCAGTACCTGCCTGAACAGAGCTTCTATCACCAGCTTGATGCAACTGTGGACAGCTGATTGGGAGACTCCACACAGATCCCTCACTGAGCCCTGGAAAGAGCCGGAGGCATAGTAGTTGAGGGCCACTTTGACCTTCAGAGCCACTGGCATGGGGTGTCCACCCACACAGATGGAGGTGACCTCAGGCCCAACCATCTGACAAATGGAGGTGACTATCTCCCTTGAGAGGCGGAGCCTCTTTCGGCATTGAACCTCAGACATATTGAGGTAGCTGCATTGCCGCCTGTAAACTCTGGCAGCGGGATAGTGGTGTCTTCTGCAGCGCCTTCCGCCTTGGAGTACCTGCTGGCCCTGCGCCCCTTGTGCTTGCGTCTCTCCTCCCACAGGTTCCTCTCCTGGAGGCTGCATTGGGACACCTGGCCTTCTCCCCCTTCTGCCCCTCTCTTCCTCCTCAGAGAAGGTGCCACCAGCAGAGACCACAATCCCCATTATCAGGGTAACTGAAGGCTGTCTGATACCTGGAATGGTCCACACGGTCTGAATCCTCCGGGGGCCTTGGAGACACCAATATGTCCTGAAATGAAGCCTGGAAATACTAAGAATGAAGCGTAGAACTGAGATGAAGCCACCAGGTGCCAATAAGCAACCAGCAGCAAACTATCTCCAAAACTCCTCACTACTTACACTGGCAATGCCGCTGACTCTTTTTATCCCACTGGAGGAAGGGGATGTTGACGCAGCTGCATAGGCCACAGATGATACCAATAGTGAGTCAGAAGAGGAGCACAGTTAGGAGAACGCTGAGGACATGGAGGGCAGACCTCGGTGTCCTTCAGGGAGGCAGGGACACCACGGACGCCTTGATCCAACGCTCCTTCAGCTAGGCTGCCAAAGATCAGCTTCCACCTCATGCCAGGGCTGCCACCTCCAGCCTGGATGTCTGAAGGGACCTTCTCATTTAGACACTCAGTACCTGTGCAATAAAGTTCAGAGACTTACATCCAGCATTACATACTGGCGTACTCTGCACAAATCAAATAAAAAGATGGAGCATACTCAGGCCATAATGACAAAAACAAAATTTATCTCATTTTGACAATTCCAAACATCTCTGGTCTTCATTCCCAGACCAGTATAGATAAAGTAAACATAAATGAACATAAAATCGCCTGTGACTAGTCGCTCTTGTGCTCATGGTGCCTTAAACTTAAATTTGCAAGTTCTACGTCTTAGTTCTCCCCCGTCGCTGGCACCGGCATTGGAGACAGCCTTGATGACCTTGGCAGTCGTCCCCTGGCCAGTGCAGCCTGTGCTGGTCCCTCCTGGGAGGGAGCTTCCAGCGCCACTGCTGGCATCTCCCCAGTCGTCAGAGACTCATCTGATGCCACGGTCACAGGTGGAGGGACGGAGGATCTGCTGCCATCATCCGGAGCGCTCTGAAAGGAGCCCACGGAGATGACAGGCAGCTCATGCGTAAACGTGAGGTCACTCTGGACCTCCTTGCTCACCATTGATGGATGGGCACCTAGCTGGGATACTGGGTGCCTCATCCATCTCCCACACGGACACTGACCACCTGAGGTCAGTGCCTGTGTGAGGGTTTGCAGATCCGAGTACAACCCCAGGAACATCTGATTCTGTTCCTGGATCTGCCTCTCCATGAGAGTCGCCACTCTCTCGATGGAAGAGGCAGTGCACTCGGCCTTGAGGGTCAATGCAGTGCTCACGCTCTGTATGGACTCCCCCATCATGGAGGCCATGGCACGCATACCTTCATGGATCTCCAGCAGATCCTCCTGCACATCCCGCTGGACATCCAGCATCTGCCGCATAATGGACGACTCCAGAGGCTCATCATCAGCCTTCGACTGAACATTGTCCTGGCTCCCAACAGTCCTCCAACTGCCGGTGCCCTGGACACTCTCTGCCTCCATCTGTACCTCAAGCGACTGTGAAGTGCCCTCACCAATGTGTACCAAGATACTAGCCGCTGAACTAATGCCCACCGAGGTGCTGGTATCTGTGCTGGTGCCTGCTACAGAGAGCGGGTGTGATGCGGCCACAGAGACTCGGTGGTCCTCCAGCATTAGGGGTGGCCCTTCGGGGTCTGGAGAGCGCACACCTGCTGGTGAAGCTAAAAGGGAGAACAAGAACATGTCATTAGTTAAAGTCACCACACTGTCACTGTGAATGCCAGGCACCCTGGTGAAACAATGGAGATCTGCATCACAGTGCCATCGTCTTTCAATGATCAATGGAGGCTACAGGTTTGAGGCTCCCATCATTGAAGAGACCACATTAGAATCGTTGCAGAATCAGAAACTCTCACCTCTGTGCACTATGCTCTTACTTTCCTCTGGCATCCTGCTTCTCAACGCTCGGTTGCACATGGAGCGTGCTGGCTCTCCAGCTCAAGGGTGTCTTGCTCAAACCTACCGAGCATCAGGAGGTTGGGCTGCCCTCCATGTCCTCTCTGCCTGGTTATGGCTTGTCTTCTCCTGAAAGGACAGAGGAGCATTGATTAGTCCGCTCTCTATCTGCACTCTGGGCTCACCCCCTTGGTCAGCTCCGGCATCATTGACAGTTGGCACTCTGACTCTAGCACCCCTGAGGTCCACGGGGGAACAGCCACACCTTAACACCTCTGCGCACTGACCCATGCCAACACAGTACTCACCCTTCCTGAGCACAGCAGGTCATTGAAGCACTTCCGGCACTGCACCCAGGTGCACCGCACCACATCATGGCTGCTCACGTAGGCTGCCACCTGCTCCCTGCTCTCTTGGTGAGGTGCAGTGGCCTCCTCCTCTCACCTCTGGGGCAAGGATGTCCCTCCTGGCAGCCACCTCCCCCAGGAGCACGGTGAGGCACTCGTTGGAAAAGTGGGGGGGCCAAGTGCCCACCCGACCTGCCCTCCCGCCTGCCATGTCCAGCCACACTCGACTCCAATGGGAACACACATCCTAATGTGGTAGCGTTCCGGGAGCTGCCTGGGCCGTTTTTAAACTGGCTGCTGACAGGCCCCTGCCCGCACCTTCCCGGCCAGTGCAGAGCTGCGTTTCACGCTGGGTGGGCCTCAATTGTCTCACCAGTGTGAAATCGCGGTCGGGGGCCGATCGCGGGAAGTAGACCATTTCCCAGCCACTCCCAGGCCCGCTCACCACACCCACCTGACGACCTCAAAATCCTGCCCTTGGTAGCATTCTGGTGAACCTGTGCCCATCTTCCTTAAATAACGGAGCTACATTTGCAATTTTTCAATCTGACAATCCCTCAATTGGAAGACTGAGGCTCAATCATCTGCAATACCTTACCTGCTTCCTTTCAGGCGATTGGGTGGATCTTATCAGTTTTTAATGCCATTATTTTATCAAATACTGTTTCCCTGCTTACATCTAATTTAATAAGTTACTATCTTTGATTCATTTTTAATTTCTTTACAATTTCAGATATGTCATCCTTTTCCTCTACTGACAAAACTGACAGAAAACAATTATTGAAGAAGTCTGCCATTTCCTTACTTTCATTTGCGACATTATCCCTGTCTGTTTTTAAAGAGCCCATATCACATTTGGTTATAGTTTTCTCTTCTAATATATTTGTAAAATTTGTAAAATCTTTTCTTTTTCACAGGCCCCCGGTGAGTCGATCGCAATGTACACCATGAAGTTAAAGCAGCTAACAGAGCATTGTGACTGTAGGGGTGCTTTAAACAATATGCTGTGAGATTATTTGGTTTGCGCCATTCAGTGCATTTGCTTGTAGAAGTTGAGATAGACCTGAAGCGCGCCATGGACTTTACAAATGGAGCTAGCAATGGAGAGTGCTGAGAGGGACTCGCAGGCTCTGGAGAGCATGAAACATGGCGCTGTTTGGCATCTGGGGCAGGAACCTGATGCCAGGTGTGGTGCGAAAATCAGGGAGGTGACAGTGAAGCAGGACACAGTCCCTACAGCTAGAGAAACAAAAGTTAAAGTGTTACTGTTGTGGGGGAAATCATGCACCTGAAGTCTGCAGATTTAAAGAGGCAGAACGCCATTACTGCCACAAAGAAGGGCATGTTGTTAAACAGTGCAGAACTCGATCAATGCAGTCATTCAGACATCAGGTTAAGTTAAATAAAGTGCACAATATAGAAGAGCCAGAAGTTACTGAGGCTGATGTTTATTCCCTACATAATCTGAAGGTCAAGAAAACTGAACCAATCACTGTTACCCTTCAAATAAATGGAAAATTTCTGCTCTTGGAGGTTGACACAGGAGCATTGACCACAGTGGTGGGAGAACACATCTTTACATACCCCAGAGAAGGTACCCAGCCATTGAGTTTGGAGAAAATCGCTACTCAGTTAAAAACATATACAGGAGAAGCAATACAGGTAAAAAGCATCACCTCTGTACCTGTATCATACAGACAACAGACAGCCCAGCTGCCAATAATTGTTGTAACAGGAGAAGGGCCTAGCCTTCGGGGCTGTGATTAGTTGAAAGAAATCAAACTAAATTGATCCGAAATTTTTCAGGTCAGGGCAGGTGGAATTCCAGAGTCGCTGAAAAAGTGTGACAGAGTATTCCGAGATGAGTTGGGGAAAATCAAAGTTCTACAAGCTAAAATATAGGTGGACTCTGAAGCAACACCCTTGTTTTTTAAGGCAAGACCTGTGCCTTACACCGTAAAAGAAAAGGTAGATGTGGAAATAAGTCATTTGGGGAAGTTAGGAATAATCCAGCCAGTCCAATTTTCAGAATGGGCAGCCTCCATAGTCCCTGTGATAAAACCAGGCCAAACCATTTTCATCTGTGGGGATTATAAATTAATAATAAATAAGGCTGCAAAATTAGACAAATACCCAATCCCGAAGATTGAAGATCTGTATGCTAAACTCACAGGAGGAAATCCTACACTAAACTGGACATGAGTCATGCGTATCAATAGCTTGAGCTGGACAACACGTCAAGAAGTTATGTCACCATAAACATGCACAAGGGCCTGTACCAATATACACGCCTACCCTTCGGTGTGTCCTCTGCCTGTGTGATTTTCCAGAGAACCATGGAAAGTCTACTACAAGGACTCTCCCGAGTTATAGTGTACCTGGATGATGTCCTAATCACAGGATCCACAGAAGCAGAAAATGTGGCAAACCTGGAAGAGGTTCTGAAGAGATTTTTAGAAGCTAGCATTCATGGTCAGGATTTCCCAGTCGGCCAATGGGAGGCAGGGCCCGCTCAACGATACGTAAAATGATGCAGGATGATGTCGGGTGGAACTCCCAACGTCACCCAGCCTCATTTTAATTTTCTGGTCGGCGGGGGCTCAGCCGAAATAGCTGTGTGCCCGCCGACCTGTCAATGGCCTATTGAGGCCATTGACAAAGTAATTAACATAATTAATGGACCTGCCTGTCTAACCTTAAGGTTGGCGGGCAGGCCGGGAGCCCTGGCGGGCTTCAGAGAAAGCATGACATCTCATCCAGGGGAGGTTTCATGTAGGTTTTTAAAAATTTAATAAGAGTGTAACTAAAAGTGATGGACATGTCCCAACTCATGTGACACTGTCACATGAGGGGGCATGTCAGGGAAATTTTTTTTTCTGTTTTTAATATTTTTCACTTTGGAGCCGATCTCCCTGAGGCAGCACTTAGCCTCAGGGAGATGAGTGCACTGTTTTGTGCGCATGCGCGAAAGAGCGCACTCTTGGCGCAGGGAATCCCCCCCCTCACCGCCCACACAGGGAGCGCATCGCGCTTCCTTGCAGACATCACGCTGGGCGGGCCTTAACTGGCCCGCCCATGTAAAATGATGGCACGCCCCCAATTGGGGGCGCTGATCGGAGGCACGCTTCCATGCGCCCGGTCCTGAACTTCACCCCCCCTCCCCCGCGATGGGGGAAAATTCTGCCCCATTTAAAAAAGGAAAAGTGCACCTTCCAAGCGAAGCAAGTTGCATATCTGGGTCATCGAGTGGATGCCCAAGGACTGCATCCATTAGAGAAGAAAGTCAGGGCAATCATGGAAGTGCCCTCTCCTACCAACGTCACGGAGCTCAAGTCATTTTTGGGCATGGTAAATTATTACAGTGATTTTTGCCTAATCTATCTACAATATTAGCCACTTAGCATTTATTACTGAAGAAGAGCCACAGATGATCCTTAAAGGCACAGCAAGAGGAAGCCTTCACTAGAGTTAAGAAGCTTTAACACTTGTCTTGTCTGGTCGTGCACTATGATCTGTCTAAGGAATTGATACTCACTTGTGATGCATCTCCATATGGAGTGGGAGCAGTATTGTCACACAAGGTGGAGGATGGATCTGAAAGATCAATAAGATTTGTATGCAGTACCCTTTCTGCAGCTGAGAAAGGATACTCGTAAATTGAAAAAGAGGGCTTATCTGTCGTATTTGGAGTAAAGAAGTTCCATCAATATTTACATGGTCTGTCACTTTACCATAGTGTCAGATCACAAACCACTGTTAGGATTGTTTAGTGAAGATAAGTTAATGCCACCGATAGCTTCTGCTAGAATTCAAAGATGGGCTTTAATTTTGTTGGCATACGAGTACATTTTTATGCACAGTCCAGGAGTGCATATAGCAAATGCATACGCCCTCCATCATCTCCCTTTGCAAGATAGTATTACACATGTTCCTGTACCTCAAGGGGTATTACTTGCATTAAATTTCCTGGACTTCTCACCAGTCTGTGGGAGACAGATGAATTGGATGAATCAGGATCCAATTTTAGCACGAATCCACAAACAAGTACTACAAGGATGGTCAAATGCACAATTCCCTGAAGAATTAAAACCATTCTTTGTACATGGATCCGAACTGAGTTGTCAAGATGGTATCTTATTGTGGGGAGCAACAGTCGTTATCCCTGTGCAAGGAAGAGAACTATTATTGGAAGAACTTCACAGTGCGCATCCTGGTATTTTGAAAATGAAGATGCTCATGCAAAGTTGTATCTGCTGGCCAGGTATAGACAGTGATTTAGAAAAAATGGTGAAACACTGTCTCCAGCAACAGCAGGAATTGCCTATTTCAGGTCCACTACATCTGTGGGAGTGGTCTGGTCGACCCTGGGTTAGACTACATATAGACTATGTCGGTCCATTTCTAGGTAACATGTTTCTGGTGATTATCAACGCACATTCTAAATAGATGGACGTGTTTGAAGTGAGATCACCCACTTTGTGTGCAACCATTGAAAAACTGCACCAAAGTTTGTGTTCATGGTTTACCTGAAGTTATTGTGTTAGACAATGGCACGGCTTTCACAAGCACTGAATTGTAAAGACTTGTGAACCTAAATGGGATTAAACACGTCAGTACAGCACCATACCATCCATCATCTAATGGGTTAACAGAAAGAGCAGAACAAACCTTTAAAACAGGTATGAAGAAACTATCAGAGGCAACATTAGAAACACAATTTACAAGATTTTTGTTCAGCTATCGCACAACTCCTCATGCGACCACTGGTTTAACACCTTCAGAATTATCAATAAAGCACTGACTTCGTACAGGATTGAGTCAAGTACTCCCTAATTTAGAGGAGAAGGTGGAGAGAAACCAGGGGAGTCAGAAAGTGAATCACGATGTTCACAGTAAAGGTTGAGAGTTTACTGTGGGAGAGACAGCTTGTATATGAAATTTTGCAACTGGACTGAGATGGGTCTTTGGTACAATCATCTCTGAAACAGGATCTTTATCTTATCAGGTAGAAGTGGGAAACAGGATTGTTCAGAAACACGTGGATCATCTCAGAAGTCGAGAGACCCTCCGACAACCAGTTAATCTACCTGAAATTGAAGTTGAAATTTCAACACCTGGTGTCGATTGCCAGATTGACAAAGAATAGACATACCTGATGTCTCTGTAGAAGTGAATAATTATTAACTGCCAGTGTCTAGGGATGTCCCTGAAGCTGCAGTTCCTGTGCAAGTCGATCCATTGGAAGAACCTCCAGCTGTAGAGTTGCGTCGCTCTACCTGAATCCGAAAACCTCCTCAAAGACTAAATTTATAATGGTATGAGCTGTATATAATTGTATATAATATAGGTTAAGATGTTTTGTAAATAAGGGGGTAAAACTAAAGTAAAGGGGGAGGAATGTAATGATTGTAAGTTAAACTATTTCTTACTGTTATGGGGATCATGTGGCTGTACAGACCAATCAGCCCTAAGCGTGGGGAATCTTGGGGGCGGGGCTTTTTAGCATTGGTCTTGGAACAAGCATGTAGTCTCCTCTGGAATCTGTTAATAAAGGTCTCTGTTTCTTACAAAAACCCATCCTGCACTCTCCAAGTTTATTACAGAAGGAGCAAAGGTTCACAAGGTTGACTCTAGGGCTGAGAAGGTTGTCCCATAAGAAGAGATTGAGTAGAATGAGCCTGTACACTCTGGAATTTAGAAGAATCAGAGGTGATCTCATTGAAATAAGTAGGATTTTAAGAGAGCGAGACAGGGTAGACGCTGAGCATGCTATTTCTCCTGGCTGGAGAGTCCAGACTAGGGGACATAGTTTCAGGGAAAGGGCATGGCCGGAGAAGTTTCTTCACTCTGAGGATTGTGAATCTTTGGAATTCTCTACCACAGAGCTCTAGAGGCTTAATTATTATTTTCAAGACAGAGTTTGCTAGATTTTTGGACCCTAATGGAATCAAGGGATATGTGGATCAGACAAACAAGCAGAGTTGAGGTCGAGGATCAGCCATGATCTTAATAAACGGAGGGACAGGCTCAAGTGACCACATGGCCCACTCTTGCTCCTACTCTTTGTGTTCTTATGTCCTTATGTGATTTCCAAGAACCAGCTCCAGATGGTCAGCAACCCAGAAAACTTCACAGCACGGGGAAATCCATAACGAGGACTTTCAATCTGAAGACACTGCACTGGATGAATCAAAAAGAAGAATATATGGTGATAGGGGTATCTGCTATGTGGAAAACCAGTTTCATATCCTTCTAAGCAGATAGCCAGAGGACACAGATTTAAAACAATTAGCAAATAACCAAAGAGCAGATGAAAGTAAAAAATTTCCACAGCGAGTTGGAATGCACTATCTGGAAGAGTGATGGGAGCAGATTCAATATAACTTCCGGAAGGGAATTAGGTAAGTGGTTGAAAACTACACACTAGCAGAGCTATGAGGTAAGCATGGAGGAATGGGACTAATTGATAGACAGCTTTTTCAAAGAACTGCCATAGCATAATGAGCCAAATGGCCTCCCTCCTACATTGTAAAATTCTTTGGTTCCTCAACTACAGGGTGCAAGGGTTTGAAATTCAAGGGGAATGCAATTAAAGGAAGGGTGCTATCCGAATACCATGAGGAAATGTGGCAGGCGAGCTGCAAGGTAGCAATGATTTTGGGGGACTCCATTGCAGGAGTCAATGCAATTGTGCACCGGCTGTATTTTTATTTGAAGCATCTGTGAAAGTGTACCTTTGGGTTGTGAGAGCTGATTTTTGCAACGAGCATGTGTGTGGTTTTTTTTTTGTCAGTTTGTTTGTTTTTGGAGGTTTTTGTCCCAGATGTCTGGCAGCAACATTTTCAATTGCTGCAATATGAATCTGGAACTGGGAATTTACCTCCTTTTGTGTTATTTCAAGGAGGATGAAAAGGATAAAGGAAAAAATGTGAGACAAGTTTGCTTGCACCAAAAGAGAATTTCACTCACAGGGCAAAGTGCTTCCTACATCCCCTGCCCATTCAGCTTGAGGGGATATCCTTGTTACCTAGTCCTAACCTACTTACTGTCCTGTCTGTTCCAACATGCCAAACAACACTCAGACCAGATAAACAAGTCAGCACACAGGCCAATGGCATTTAATAGGATGACCTAAAAATCAACAGCGGGACACATTGCAGCTTTCAGTAATACTGAGTTCCACATTGAGGGGATATGAGAAGTCTGTGGGCGGAATTGTCCCAGATTTGCACGGAATGAGGTAGCGGGCGGGATAAAGAACATTCTACCCGCCGGCCGCAATGGCAGCTCCTCACGCCCATATTGTCCCAATGCCGCCTCATTAATCATGCATTCCCGGGAAACACGCCGTTTCGGTGGCGGGCGGGCTCTCATTTGTTTGCCACATCGTCATCTCGCCACTTCATCACACCAGGCACCATATTCAAAGTGCAGCCACACAAACACCTCTCAGTGCTTCAGGCCCAGGACTGCTGGAAAGAAGGCATGGGCCTGAATTTTACTCTTGGCGGGCAGGCGCGATCGGCGGGCCTGCAAACGGTCAAGAAACGGGCTGCCGCCTGCGATCGGTCCCCGACCGCGATTTCAGGCTGGCTGGCCAGTTAAGGCCCGGCCAGCATGAACGTGTCTTCCCAATGGCTGGGAAGGGCTGGGCGGGGGTGAGGGGGTGTCAGCCACTGGGTCCAATAGCGTCCAGGCAGGTGGTTTAAAAATGGCACAGGCACTTCCTTGAAGGTTGCCAGGGAAGAACATATTTCAGTGTTGTGAAGGCCGATGCTATGGCCTCAAGTGCGGCTGGAGACACCAGTCGGGAGCACAGGTCAGGTGGGCACTTGGCCCCTCCCCTCAGGTTTTCAGCTGAGTCTCTCACGGTCCTCCTGGAGGAGCTGGCTGCCAGGAGGCACACCCTTGTCCCCAGTGATGGAAGGGAGAGGCCACTGCATCCGACAAAAAGAGCTTGGGAGGAGGTGTCAGCAGGTCAGCAGCCACGACATTGTGCAGCGGCCATGGGTGCAGGGCTGCGAAAGGTTTAACGGCTGCTGCGCTCGGGAAGAGTGAGTACCATGTTGGCATGGATCAGTGTGTTGGAGTTCTAAAGTCTGGCTATTCCCCTGTGGAGCTCAGGGGTTTAGAGACTGAGTGCCAAATATAAATGACGCCGGGGCTGGCCAAGGGGGTGAGGCCTAGCTGCTTGGACCGAGTGCCTTGGGGCTCGAGGGCCACGACTTGGATGTGCCCTGCCAGGTGTACCTCAGGTGGGGTTGGCCAGGCTGCAATGGCGCTGCAGGTAGAGAGGGGACTAATCCATGCTCTTCTGTCCTTTCAGGAGAAGTTGAGCCATAACCACATTGAGAGGTCGCAGACAGGTGGAGGCCCCCCCAAACATCCTAATCCTAACCAGATTTGAGCAGGAAGCCGTGGAGTTGGAGAGGCACCACATACCTCAGTCAGCTGGCAGCGGAGAGGCTGGGGTGTCAGACGAAGGTCAGAGTGCAGTGCACAGAGGTGAGAGTTTCGGATGGTGCTAACATTCTTGCGTAGGCTCATTATTAATGGGAGCCTCAAAACTGGAGTCCCCATTGATCATTGAAAGACAATGGCACCATGATGCAGATCTCCATTGACTCACCGGAGTGCCTGGCATGCACAGTGACAGTCTGATGACTTAAACTAATGACATGTCGTCATTCTCCCTTATATTCTCCAGCACGCACTCAATCGTAGGACCCCAAAGAGCCACCTCTGACACCGGAGAACCACCAGGATTCACATGCACCTGTGTCACACCCGCTCACTGAACCAGGCACCAGCGCAGATACCAGCACTTTGATGGGCATTAGATCTTCAGCTAGAATGTCGGTGCACAGTGGTGAGGACACTTCACACTCGCTTGAGGTGCAGGCAGAGGCAAAGAGTGCCCAGGGAGTCAGCAGTTGGATGATTGCTGGGGACAAAGATGATGCTCAGTCGAAGGCTGATGATGAGCCTCTGTACTCATCCATTAGGTGGCAGATGCTGGATGGCCAGCAGGATGTGCGGGAGGATCGGGCAGAGATCCATGAGGGTATACATGACATGGCTCTGTTGTGGAGGAGTCCATGCGGAGCATAAGCACTGCGTTGACCCTCATGGCAGAGCAGACTGCCTCCTCCATTGGTACAGTGGCAACTCTCATGGAGAGGCAGCTCCATGGACAGAATCAGGGATTCCTGGGTTGTGCTCGGACCTGCAAGCCCTCACACAGGCACTGAGCTCAGGTGGTCAGTGCCAGTGTGGCAGATGGATGAGGCACCCAGTATCCCAGGTGCCCTCCCATCAATGGCGAGCAGGGAAGACCAGAGTGACCTCACGTTGGCGCATGAGCTACTTGCCATCTCTGCAGGTTTCTTTCAGGGCGTTCTGGATGATGGCAGCAGCTCCTCTGCCCCTCTGCCAGTGACCATGGCATCTGATGAGGCTGCGATGACTGGGGAGATGCCAGCGTGGCACTGGCCACTCCCTCCCAGTGGGGGCCAACACAGGTTCCACTGGCCAGAGGATGCCCACTAAGGTCATCAAGGCCAACAAGACAGCAGAGTCAGCAGGCTGTCTCCAATGCTGGTGCCAGCAACGGGGGAACACCAAGACATAGCACTTGCAAACGAAAGTTTAAGGCACCATGGGCATAAGTGGGACCAGTCACGGGTGATTTTCTGTTGTGCAATGTTTAATTTATGTTTACTGGTCTGGGAATGAAGACCAGAGAGGTTTATGTTAATTTGTTTGCATTGTCAAAATGACATAAATGTTGTTTTTGTCGTAATGGCCTGAGTATGCTTCAGCTTTTTTGGTTCAGGGTACTCCAGTATGAAATGCTCGATGTGAATGGCTCTAAACATTATTGCACAGGCACTGAGCGGACTTTGGGTTCAAATGAAAGGCCATTTCAGACATCCAGGATGGAGGCGGCAGCCCTGGCATGAGGTGGAAGCAGATCTTTGACAGCCTAGCTGAAGGAGCGTTGGATCAAGTCGTCCCTGGTGTCCCTGCCTCCCTGAAGGATACAGAGGTCTGCTTCCACACCCTCACTGTTCTCCTCACCGTGCTCATCTTTTGACTCACAACTGGACATATTATCTGTGGCCTATGCAGCTGCATCAAGATCCTCTTCCCCCAGTGGGTCCCCCCTTGCCAGTGCCAGATTGTGCACAGCATGCCACCACTATCAGTGACACCCTCTCTGGGGGATATTGTAGTGCTCCCCTTGAACGGTCCAGGCATCGGAAGCACATCTTCAGACCTGTGGTCCTCTCTATCACTGCCCTTGTGGAGGCATGGCTTGTATTATAAAGTTGATCTGTCCCCGTTCTTGGGTGGCGAAGATGCGTCATAAGCCACCTTTTCAATGGATAGCCCATGTCATCCAGCAGTCACCCATCCAGTCGGGCTGGAGCACTGAAGAGTATCGGCACCTGGGAGTGTCTCAAGATGTAAGCGTCATGGGAGCTGCCTGGGCGCCTTGCACAGACTTGCAGAATCAGCATCCTGTGGTCACACACTATCTGCACATTCATGGAATGGAAGACCTTCCTGTTGACGAAGGCACCGGGCTCACCCGCTGGCACCTTGATGGCCACAAGTGTGCAGTCGATTGCGCCTTGGATGCAGGGGAACCCAGCAATTGCTGCGAAGTCTCTGGCTCGCTCAGCCTGGCTGGCCTCGTCCATACAGAAATGAATAAATGTCAATACCTACCTGAACAGAGCTTCTGTCACCAGCTTGACGCAGCTGTGGATGGGAGACTCCACACAGATCCCCCACTGAGCCCCGGAAAGAGTCGGAGCTGAGGGCTGAGGGCCACTGTGACCTTCAGAGCCACTGGCATGGGGTTTCCACCCACACAATCGGAGCTGATCTCAGGGCAAATCATCTGACAAATGGAGGTCACTGTCTCCCTGGAGAGGCAGAGCCTCCGTTGGCATTGCACCTCAGACATATTGAGGTAGCTGCATTGCCGCCTGTAAACCCTGGCAGCAGGATAGTGACGTCTTCTGCAGCCCCTTCCACCTTGGACTCCCTGCGCCCCTTGTGCCTGCGCCTCTCCTCCCACAGGTTCCTCCCTTGGAAGCTGCATTGGGATACCTGGCCTCCTCTCCCTTCTGCCCTTCTCTTCCTTCTCAGAGGAGTTGCCACCAGCGGAGACCACAATCCCCATTACCAGGGTTGCCTGATACGTAGAAGGTTCCACACGGTCAAAATCTTCCAGGGCCTTGGAGACGCCAATGAGTTCTAAAATGAAGCCTGGAAATGCTAAGAATGAAGCTCAAAACAGAGATGAAGCTGTCAAGTTCAAAAAAGCAACCAGCAGAAAACTATCTCCTAAATTCTTCACTACTCACATTGGCAATGCTGCTGACCCTTTTTATCTCGCCCGTGGATGAGGTTTTGCAAAATGTGGGCTGCCTGACTACCCATTTTGCCTGTGAGATGAGCGCAAAATCACACGGGCAATATAAAATCAGGTTCAGTTGGGTCTTTAATGGCTTTAAGTGGCCTCTTAATTTATGGCGGGTGCGGCTCCAACATCTGCCCACACCCACCAACCTGAAGATTACACGTGTGCGCAATGATGTTGGGACACTCACCCGACATCTTTGCGCGCTATTTTACACCTGATCGGGTTGGGCGCGTGCTGCCCGCGAGGTAAAATTCTGCACATGGCCCGAAAGGCAAGAAGACTGCAGCCCTCCGGTTTAATGACACATCACACGAGCGTTTGGGTCACCGTGGAGGCTCACCTTGATGTCCTCTACCCCCACCCTTGAGGCTCTGGACTTGGTCATACCTCAGTTGCTGGAGCTGCAAAGGCAAACTCGGGAACATCAGGAAGGGATGTCGCTGCACTCTTCAGATTGCAAAGCACAATGGAGGAGTCCGTCTGCCTTCAGACTGAGGTGATAGTGTCAGCATGCCAAAGCACCAAGGTAAACACTGGCTAGATGGTGGCTGCCATGGAGCATGGAGACCTTGGTCCAGGACATAGGTCCTGCACTGCTGCATGGGCTCAACTCAATCGCTGACACCATAGTTGGCCTCCAGCAGAATCAACACAAGAGGGGTGCAGGGCAGTCTGATCTTACTACAGCTTCCCCTTCTCCTCAAGGAGTCAGCTAGGGGTTCTCGGGCACCCATAGGGAGAGGGGCTACCAGGTGCACATCCCGGGTCCATCCACCCAGGTGACTCCGGGATTGTCCGGCCCATCTAGATCCCCTCTTCCTGTGACCCCAGCAGCTCCAGCTCTTCAGGCTGAAGAGAGAGCCACTGCCATGCGGCAGGACCCTAAAAGCAGGCTGGGGCCCTCCAGGTCTCGGCCCTCCAGAGGACACCCATTAAGGTCATCACAGACAGGGCATTGCAGTCAGCAGGCTGCCTCCACCTCCGCTGTGGATGTCTGGGGACCACCAAGATGTAGCGTCAGGGTTAGGAAGGTTAAGAAGATGCAGTTGCACAGCCAGGGCATGGGTGTTATTCACTTGTGCATAATGTTCATTATTGTCAATAAACTCCCAAGGATGTCTCCCTGCCTGTGGCTCCTTGTTCTGATGAGCAGTGTTCATGTCACTCAGATGTGGAACCTTGGTTCCTGCACAAGATAAAGGCAGCTGTCTCGGTCCAGGGCCTCTTCCCTGTGCTTTGTGCAGCCTTCAAACTGAAGTGATGGTCCGGTCTCACACTCCCTGGACACATTACTGATGCCTGCATCTCAGCGGTGCTGGTCATTGATGCCAGGATGTAGTGGGAAGGCACCACAGAGTTCCATCATTCTCCCTGTGTGCTCTCAGCACCTTTAAGGTGGGGCTGGCCCTCATCTCATCAGCATCTCTGTCCGGTGACAGTGTGGTCCTGAAGGGGTCTGGTGCTGGAGGCTGACAAAGAATCAGGTGCGTTTAAAGTTTCATGGCTGTGTCTCCATGATATGATCCTGATCACAGAGCGAACTGCCCTCAGTCAGACAGGAGTCAGACATTCACAGAGGCAATGTGAAGATCTATGGAGTGTCTTCATTGCAACTCATTATCATCCTCCTGGAATCTAGTAACTATTAGGGCCTCCGCTGCATTTCCATGGCAAGAGCCTTATCACAGGGGGTATGTGCACTGCCCTCACTGCATTTCGTCATCATCCTCCATGAATCTAGCAGCTATGAGGACCTCCTGAGCATGCCTGTCTCATCTGGCCAGCGTGATAGCCTCATCGCCGTCATTCTCGCCTTCGAGAACCTCAACATCTTCATCCCTGTCAACATCCTCCTCATTGCAGCTCCTCCATCTCCTTCAGCCAGCTCTTCTCCCTGTTGCAGTGCAAGTTTGTAAAAGGCAAATGGAAGCCCTTGTGGTTGACATAGTTGACCCCTTGTTGCGACGGAAATCTGAGCACCACATGAGTGCAGTCGATGGCTCCTCACACCTGTGGGAAACCTGAGATCCAGGCAAATCCCAGTGTTCTTGCATCCTGGGTTTCCTAGTCCCAGGCGAAATGCACAAAGTTACGTGCCTTTGCGAAGATGGTGTCTGTGACCTCATGGATGCATTTGTGGGTGGAGGCTTGTGATTGAGCGCCATGGTCACTTTGACGGCCACTGGAATTGGATGCCCTCTATGTCCCTGTAGTGCCAAATTCTGCAGCAGGTGACAGGTGTGACCCAGTTCCCTGGACACGCGCAGTCTTTGGCGACACTGGTCCTCGGTCATCTGCAGGAATGAAAGGTGGCATCTAGAGACCTTGGGTCTAGTTGGATGCCGACCAGTGATGGCTCCACCATGAATCAGCTCACAGAAGGTGGAGGGTCTGCTCCCAACGAATGATGGGCGAGGGGGTGGAGAAGAAGACGTGTAGGGGATGGGGGAGGAGGTGTGGCTGAGGGGGGGACTGAAGGTGTTACGGGGGTGGGTGTGAGGGGGCTAACAAAGATGTCATTGGGGGTGAGGTTGGCAGGGGGGAACAAAGGTGCAGAAGGGAGATTGGGAGGGGGAGGGCCTATGGGGGCAGGAGGGAGTAATAGGGGAGAAGATGGCAACTAGGGAGGTACATATAAGAGGGTGGAAGGTGTAAAGGAATGAGATGGGAGGGGGGAAGGAGTTTGGAGAGGGGAGGGAGTCCAGTGGGAGGAAGGAATCCGGGGGTAGGAAGGAGTGCAGAGAGGGAAAGGAGTAAGGCTGGAGGAAGAAGTAAAGGTGTCTGAAGGAGTCAGGAAGAGGGAAGGACTAAGTGGAGTTGGTGGGGGTTTGGGGGGTGGGCGGGGGCGTGAGGCGGGAGTCCAGTCTTCCAGGCTGTTTGTTTCCAGTTCTTCAATAGAGGAAGGGTCCTCTAGGCTGGAAATGAGGACATGAATGGAGCTGAGGGACTGGCTGGCTGAGGGTGTCGGCTGCTTGGCAGAGCTCCCTGTGAACCAAAGTAGAGATAGTTACTGCATGGCAGCAGAGTCAAAAGTAGGAGAGAGAGCACTAACAGTTGCATTGAGAGAGGGATGATGTGGTGCAGGATCCTCACAAGAGTGTTTGCTGTTGACCTCACTGTCGCTGCAGGCAGGGTCCACATCCTCACCATTCAGCACGATGGCACTCTCCTCAAAGTGAGTGAGGGGCCTAATGTGGGCCATTCCACCCCTGGACCTCTCCCTGCTGTTGTGAGCCAGCTTCTTCTGCATGAAAACAGATGGAGAGAGTGTGAGCAGGACACATGGCACTGCGTGGAATGTTTGTGTGGTGAGCAGGGATGAGAGCTCCAGAGGATATGAGCCTGATGGAGATGTGAGGGTGTGTGTGAGAGTTAGTGGTGTTGTCCCTTGAGGCGTGAGATCCCTGTGGATGTGTGATGGGTTTGTGAGTGTGTGAGCTGAGAGTGATGACAAGAGTGAGTTACCCTGGTGGTATGGATGAGACCATTCATCCTGTAGTGGTACTGGGTGGCTGTCCTCTTTTGCAGGGCATTGGCACTGACCACCACTGCCACTAGCTGCCATGCTGGATCAGTAATGCTGCTGCCTGACCTGCAACCAGAGCAGGGGTGGAAGGCATCACAGTGGGTCCCCACTGTGGCGCTCTAGGGATGCATCATTAAACTGGGGGGGGCTGCAGTCTTTTTGCCTTTCGGGGCCATGTCTCCTTTGCAGCAATGGTGGGCTGGAAACACTGAGATGTGTATGTGCGGCTGCACTTTAATTGTGGCGCCCGGCGTGATGAGGCGGCGAGGTGATGGCGTGGCAGGCGAATGAGAGCCCGCCTGCCATGGAAACGGCGTGTTTCCCGGGAATGCATAATTGGTGCAGCAGGATTGAGACGATACAGCGTGAGCAGCCACCATCGCGGCCGGTGGGTAAAACAGTGTTCCCCGCCCGCCACTGCCCTTAGTGGAAATCTGGGACGATTTTGTCCTTTAGTGACGTTTATTGTTAAGAATGGAAATGCTGTTTACCTAAGCTGTGAGCAAGGGCAACTTATAAGCATTAATAAAAAATACTAGTTCTTCCCCCCAATTTTCAGGATTTTGCTCCAACCAATTAGGCATTTGCTGACTTTCAGCCCATACAGAGTCACACTTTATTTTAGAAAATTATCTTCAGCTTTATTTACACCTTGAATGATATACATCCAAGTATCAAAGTATCAAGAATACAATCATTTAGAATTTCCTTTTTAAACTTTACACAGTTTGATAAATGATGAATGGAGGATAAAGAGCATTTGTCCTTGATCATAGCTGGAAGAATAAATATTATTATTGTTATTATCCTTGGCTCTATCCAAACTTCCTAAAAACTAGAACCTTATTCACAAGATTGGTACTGGCATAAATACAACTAAATTTCTGCCTTTTTGCTGTTCCAGCTAATACCTAGGACTCTGACTTTAGTATTCCAATTCATGCTCAAAAACTACAAATATCATTGCATTTATTGCTGTGCTTTCTGGTGGCTTACGGAGAAGTTTATTGTTATGCTAAAGTGTTAATTGACACTGATTGAGATAGCTTCCTAATCAAAATCTTAATTGTGAAAGAGTTTGCCATGATGTCACAATTATTAGGAACTTACTATTTATATATATGTGCTGATACACCTGAAGCAAACCTTGGTTTTAATCTCAGTTTTAAGGGTTATTAGCCTGGATTCCAGAACTCCAAACATTGTCTCGGTCTGTTCCAACTAATGTTCTCAAGATCTTGAAGTCTTCCTGGATCAGATAGTCTCCTGAGGCCTTCTGAATCAGGAGGAGGAGGAAGAGGAGAACGAAGAAGTGCTGCAGTTGTCCTCAATATCTCAGAGACAAATTTCTTTCCATGAGTTCAGATTGTATGCATCATTCCTTTTGACAGGTATTCTTTAGGATATGATTATATCCTGGATCCATTGGAACTTTCTATGTCTTCTAGATTTCTAGTAATCTTTTATACAATTCATTTTTACCCTGACACAAATTTGACTTGGGAAAGCATGAATCAGTTTTCATCATGAGGCAACCACATTTTTACAGTGCCTCGTTGTCATTGAAGGATACTTATTTGTTTCCTTTACTGTAGGCTCCTCAGTAATATCCATATCTAGGTACAATATGAGAGGTGTGCCATATATGGAAAGAGCTTTGTGCACCTGATAAGAATTCAAGACGTTATTGATGTACAAGGCAGACAGGTCAACTTCCAGCAAAATTAATAGAAAAAGATGGCTCCATGTTGAGTGCAAGGGGAACTTGCAGGTGGTGATGTTCCCAGCTATCTGCTGCCCTTGTCCTCATCGATTATGGAATGACAACACAGTTGCTGTATAACACGAGATCAGATGTGGTTGTAATGGTGAGCTCATTTTGAACATTGACCTTGTACTGTATGAACAATTTCATTTGTAGACGCTCTCATGATTACGTCTTTCTAGTTCTGTAGTTCTATGGCCATCACACATAATTATAACACCTCATCTTGTTTTGTTGCTGATTTGATATCAGCTAGTTTTAGAGACTTGGCACTGCATTTAAACTTATGTGGTTAAGGTGTTGTTTGGCAAACTTTTCTTCACGACTCATAGGACTGACTGTCAGCAATGGATGGCGTGGAAGATAGTCCGCTTTGTTGAGCTTGCCTAGCTGATGCTCAACATGGAACTCGTACTCTTGTAGTTTGTATGTCCAACACTCTAATCGAGTGAGTGGTTTGCTATGTGGATTATTGAACAAGCTTACTAATGATTGGTTATTACTCCAAACTCACTTCCACACAAATAGAGATGAAAGTGTAAGATATCCCATGTGATTGAGTGCATTTCTCTCTCTGTTTGCGAGTAACGTTGCTCTGAGGATTTTAGTGATCGTCTCGCTATTGCAATAATTGATGGGTTGCCTGCCTCGTCTTTCTGTACGGGAACTGCACCTAAGCTAACTGGGCCTACGTCCACAACCAGCTGGGTGGTTCCTTCAGGGTCAAAATAGGCATTTGTGTATCTTGCTGACAACCATTGTTTGATCCGGTGGACAGCCCATTTGTGTGATGTAGTCCACTCCCATATGGTTCTCTCTTTTGTCAGTTTGCTTGGGGGAGGGGGCAGATAATGTAGTGAGGTCAGAAGTGAAGTGACAACAGTACATGATGAGTCCTAGCAGACTCCAGATGTAATGCATGTTTAAAGGATCAGCAGCATTTGCAATGGCTTCAATCTTCTATGGATCAGGTGATACTCCTTCACTGCTGAACACATGGCTGAAGAATTTGATTCTGCTTTCATTGAGGTTACATTCTCTGAGCCACTGTAGGCATGAATGTAGGTGTGTCTCTAGTTCACTTTCAGTGAGCCCATTGAAGAAAATGTCATAATTGATTTGTGTGCCTTTGAATCCTTGAAGAGCAGACTGAATCGTGCTGGAGTACCTCAGCTGCTGAGTCTTGTAGCAAAAAAGTCCAATGTGAATGGAGAATACTGTAAGACACGTTGAACTTCTGCAAGCTCAATTTGATGGTAGCTTGAATTGAGATCAAGTTTAGCAAAGTGTTTAGCACCATTCACTTTCTCTATGATATCATCAATTGTTGGTGTCTTGATAACTTATATGGGAGAGAACCAAAGGGTAGGCACAACACAACATTTTCAATGGGTCATGGTCAAGAAGGTGCTGAAGTTCCTTCTCTGTCAGTTTTTTGACAAGAAATGGAATTCGTCACCATTGATACATGACTGGGAGCAGGTTAGGGTCTACACGCAGCTTGGATGAAACATCTTTCAGTTGGCATTTATCAGTGAAGTAGTCAGCACACAATTTGAAAATGTTGTTGGCATACATAGGGATCATGTATGTGACTGCAATCATGTGCATATCTGTTGCTGTGTGGAAACTGAGAAGCATGTCACATTCTCTTGATGTGGCACAGAATACATCATTTGTTCTAGTGTCTTTGAATGAGACTGATATTTCAAAATCTCCAGAACTTTCAGTGGTTTGTCACTGTTGTAAGGCAAATTTTTCATATTCCCTGGTTTGCAGAGAACAGGACAATCCTGGAATTTGTTGAACTTTTTGTCTCCTAAGGCATTGTTTCTATGAGAGTCTCTACGTCCAAGCAGCCAGTGGTCACTGTCATACATAGCTTGTCGCTGTGTCCAAAAGAGAGTACAAAAGTACACTCAGGGTCATTCACCTCTACATTGCCTACATTTTCTTGCCTTTTAGCTGTTGTATACATATGTGGCACCCTTCTCTTGGTATTAGTCTTAGTTGATTTTTCTGATGAGTGACAAAGTGGTTGGGTTTTCCAAAGGCTTTACATGGTTTACCAGTAGCTGGACACTCTGTCAGGTGTGGGCAAGCACTGCCACAGTGGAAACATTCTTTGGACAAGTTGCAGCTCTGTTTGGGAGGCTGCCTTTGTTGCTTTGCAGGAGGTTTCCTGACACATGAGCGATGAACAGTGTTCACAGGGGTTGAACTTGGAATTTGGTAGTTACTGTTGGCAGCCTCAATTTCAGTAGCTCTAGACTCTGGAAATAACAGTGATCTTGCCTACTCCAACAGCTCTGGCAGATTTCTGTCTTTCTCAAGTGGTTTTCGGCAAAATTGACTGGAAGGACAGTTAATTGTGTTTTGATTTCCTGTTCAACATGTTCATCATCACCAAAGTCACATTTGATTGGTAGTTGCATCAATCGAGTGTAATATTGAATAATTGCCTGATTTGTTTCTTGTTTAGTATGTCAGAAGACACTTGTTTCATATATTGTATTTTTCTTGGGTGTGAAATAGGTTGTTGATGCATTTTTTGCTGAGTCACAGGCATTCGGCTCAGGTGTGTCTTTACTTCCGTATTGGAGAAGTAAGCCCTTTTTTTCATTTGTCATCTGTGATTACAAAACCTGTCATCGCGCCTTTAAAACGTAGCAGCCACTTTTGCCAATGTGGGAATACAGATGATGGCTCCGAATGGTGGGTTGAACGTAGACAACACTATATCGATCAGCAATGCAGTGTGATCAAGATCACGTTCCATTCAAAGAAAAACTCCTCTGTAATGATCTGAGATATATCTTTTTGATTAGATGGTTATTTTGGTGAAATCACTGTGTGTACGTGTGTGTGTGTGTGTGTGTACACAGCATCAGGCTGGAATGCCTCCTGTGTGTGTCTGACAGCGTCAGTGTTCCCGAAATCTCCATCTTTCTGCAGCAAGTAGACAAACACCTTCCAAAAGTTTCATACTTGAAAGCAATGTTTCCTATTTTTCACCATCCTAATGGCCATTGTAAAGTTTTTTGGGAAGAAACAGTAAGATATTCCAAAAGAAGCATTCAGATCAGAACTGCAAGTGGTATTAAAAAATGGATTCTTGACTGTTTCCATCTAATCTCCCTCTAGTGGTACATCTCTGTATGGTAGCCTTATGTGGACAAAATGTACAATGCAATTGCAATACAGTACAGGGGCTTTCCTTAATTAAACTGCATTTGCCCAAGTGACTATTAATTTTGGCCCGAATTATCATTTCTCAAAACCTTCCCAGCGCCGAAGTTAAACTTACTGGCCTGTAGTTGCTGAGCTTATCTCTACACCTTTTTTTTGAACAAGGGTGTAACACTCTGGCATCACCCTGAGCCTAAGGAAGGTGGGAAAATTATGACCAGTGCTTCTACAATTTCCATTTTAATTTCCTTTAGTGTCCTTGGATGCATCTCATCCGGCTGTGGTGCCTTGTTCACTTTAAGTACAGCCAGACTATCCAATGCCTCCTCCTTATCAATTTTAAACCCTTCAAGTCTCTGAAGTAGCTCCTCTTTTACCATGGCCTGCACTATATCTTCTTCCTTGAGAAAGACAGATGTAAAGAATTCATTTAGTATCTCTGCCATGCCTCCTGCTTCCATGCATAAAACCTTTTTTTGGTCCCTAATCGGCCCTACTCCCCCTTTTACCACCGTTTAACTATATATAGCCCTATAAAAGACTTTTGTATCCCTTTTATGTTAGCTGCCAATCTCTTTTCAAACCATGTCTTTGCTCCTGGTACTTACTTTATCAACTCTCCTCTGAGCCTTCATTTTTAGCCTGGCTCCCTGTTGTATTATCCACTTGACATCTGTCATAAACACACCTTTTTTTTCTATATCCTATATTCTATTTCTTTTATCTTCCAGGGAGCTCTGGATTTGTTTTCCCTGTCTTTCCCCTTTGTGGGAATATCACTTGTCTGTGCCCGGCCTATCTCTCCTTTAAAGGCAGCCCGTTGTTCAGTTTCAGTCTTGTCTGCCAACCTTTGATTTCAATTTATCTGGGTCAGATCCATTCTTACCCCAGCTAATCATTCTTACTTTGGATTGTTCTTTCTCCTTTTTCATTGCAAACCTAAACCTTGTGATATAATGATCCCCATTAAATGTCCACTAGATGTTTCCTCACTGACACTTGAATTATTTGGCCCACCTCATCCCCAAGAACCAGGAGCGGAATTTTACGCTGGCTAGAATTTACGCTTCCGCCGAAGTCAATGGACTATTGAACGGTTCACCGCATTTTACGGATCCGCCCCCGCCACAACGGGGCCATAAAATTTCACCCCAGGTCTAGCAATGCCTCCTTTCTCGTTAGACTGGAAACATACCGCTTTAGAAAATTCTCCTGAACACACGCTAGGAACTCTTGCCCCTAGGCCTTTGCCCTTTGTTCTACTACTATCCTAGTCTATATTTGTATAATTAAAGTCCCCCATTATAATTACTCTATAATTCTTGCACTTCTCTGTAATTTCCTTGCAACCACTTACCTGGGAGTCAGAGAGGTAGCATACCTGCAAGGAAGCGACCCAGAGTGAGGGAGTATGAAATGGGACCGAGGCTTTAGGCTTACACCACTTACCTGAGAGTCGGAGTGGCGGCAGACCTGCAAGGAAGCAACCCGGAGTGAGGGAGTACAAATCAGGACCGAGGCTCGAGGCCTACACCATTAAGAGTTGGAGAGGTGGACGGGACAAGCCAGCTGCTGGGAACTGACCTGAACTGAGTTCAAAAGGAGAGTGAGAGGAAACCAACAGTGACATTACAGGAAAACCGTAAGTTCATTGGTTGGTAAGAAACTGCTGTAAATTAGAAAAACACACCATCTTTAAAGAAGTAGCTATACTTGGATTTAAGTGAGAAACATCAGGAATAAGGCAAAGTCAGGGACAGGATAATAAAGTAACATAAATAAACCAAAATAAAATAAAACTAAGACATGGCAGGGTAGCTCGGTCGAGTGGAATGTGTGTCCTGTAATATGTGGGAATTCATGGGCGCTACCAGTGTCCTAGATGACCATATGTGCAGGCAGTGCTGCCAGCTGCAGAACATAGATCTCAGAATTTCGGAGCACGAGCAGCGGCTGGAGTCACTGTAGCACATCCATGAGGCTGAAAGCTACGTGGATAGCACTTTCAGAGAGGGGGTCACACCACAGTTTAGGAGCCTGGAGGCATGAAGGGAATGGGTGACCATCAGGCAGTCCAAGAGAATTAAGCAGGTAGTGCAGGAGTCCCGCTCACAAATTGGTTTCCATTTTGGAAGCTGGTGAGGGTACTGGTTCCTCAGGGGAGTGCAGTCAGAGCCAAGTTTGTGGCACCACGAGTGGCTCGGCTGTACAGGAGGGAAAGAAGAAGAAAGGAACAGCAATAGTGATAGGGGATCCATTGGCTAGGGGAACTGACAGGCATTTCAGCAGCCATAGATGTGACTCCAGGAAGGTACGTTGCCTCCCTAGTGCGAGAGTCAAGGATGTCACCGAGCGGCTGCAAGACATTCTTCTGGGGGAGGGTGATCAGCCAGAGTTCGTGGTCCACATTGACATCAATGACTTAGGTAGGAAGGGGGATGTGGTCCTGTGGTCAGAATTTAGGGAGCTAGGTTGAAAATTCGTGAGCAGGGCCTTAAATGCAGTAATCTCTGGATTACTCCCTGTGCCACATGCAAGTGAGTACAGAAATAGACGGATAAGGCATATGAATGCATGGCTGGAAAGATGGTGTAGGAGGGAGGGCTTTAGATTCCTAGGATACAGACTGCCTCTGGGGAAGATGGCACCTATACAAGCTGGACGGGCTGCACCCGAACAGAGTCGGGACTGAGTTCCTTGCAGGGCATTTGCTAGTGCTGTTAGGAGGGCTTTAAACTAACTCGGTAGGGGTGTGGGAACCAGGAGAGAATATTAAAGAGGAATACCCAGGTGCACAAAATACTGGAAGAGACAGATAGCACTAGTATAGACAATAGTTAGTTAATAGTTGGAGTAAGGGAGAAAATCATGAAGTCTAAATCAGGGTTACTGTGCATGCACATGAATGCATGGAGTGCAGTAAATAAGATTGGGGAGCTACAATCGCAGATTGCCATGTGGAAATATGATGTTGTGGCGATAACAGAGACCTGGCTCAAGGAAGGGCAGAACTTGGTGTTAAATATTCCCGGGTACAAGGTGTTCAGAAAAGATAGGAAATGAAGAAAAGGAGGAGGGGTGGCAGTATTGGTTAAGGAGAGCATTGCAGTGCTGGAGAAAGAGGATGTCCCAGGGACAGAGTCAATTTGGCTAGAGCTAAGGAACAAAAAGGGTGCAATTACATTGCTTGGTGTAACCTATAGACCACCAACTAGTGGGAAGGATGTAGAGGAACAAATCTGCAGGGAAATTACAGAGAGATGCAAACATTACAGAGTAGTTATAATGGGGGACTTTAATTACCCAAATGTAGGCTGGGATAATGGTAGTGTAAAGGGTGGAGAGGGGCAAGAGTTCCTAAATTGTGTTCAGGAGAATTTGCTAAAGCAATACGTGTACAGTCCAACAAGAAAGGGTGCACTGGACCTGGTTCTTGGAAATGAAGTGGGCTAAGTAGATCAAGTGTCAGTGGGGGAACATTTCGAAGACAGTGAACATTATATTGTAAGGTTTAGGATGTTAGTAGAAAAGGACAATATCCAATTCAGAGTAAGAATAATTAACTGGGGGAGAACCGACTTCAATGGGGCAAGAACGGAGCTGGGCCAGATAGACTGGAACCAAAGGTTGGTGGGAAAAACTGTAGCTGAACAATGGGCTACCTTCAAAGAATCAATGGTTCGGGCACAGTCAAGGTATATTCCCTCAAAAGGGCAGGGTAGGGCAAACAAGTCCAGAGCTCCCTGAATGAAAAAGGAGATCGAAATTAAGGTAATGAAGAAAAAGTGTGTTTCTGACAGGTGTCAGGTAGAAAATACAATTGAGAACCAAACGGAATACGGAAGGTTCAGAGGAGTGGTGAAAAAGCAAATAAGAGCAGCAAAGAGGGATTATGAGAAAAGACTGGCAGCCAATATAAAGGGGAATCCCAAGGTCTTCTATTGGCACACAAATATTAAGAGGATGGTAAAAGATGCAGTAGGGCTGATTAGGGACTAAAAAGGGGATTTACACATGGAGGTGGGGGCATAGTTGTTGTGTTAAAGGAATAGTTTGCATCTGGCTTTACCAATGAAGCAGATGCTACTGAGGTCATGGTGACTGAGGAGGAAACTCTGTCACTAGAAGGGTTCAAAATTGATAAGGAGGAAGTGTTCGATAAACTGTCGGTTCTTAAAGTTGACAAGGCACCAGAGCCAGATGTGATGCATCCAAGGATTTTGAAGGGAGTGAGAGTTGAAAATGCAGGGGCATTGGCCTTAATCTTTCAGTCTTCACTAGACTCAGGGGTGGTGCCAGAGGGCTGGAGAATTGCAAACATTATGCCCTTGTTCAAAAAAGCTGTAAAGATAAGCCCAACAATTATAGGTCAATCAGTTTAACTTCAGTGGTGGGCAAGTTCTAGAGACAATTATTCGGGATAGAATTAGTGGGAAAATGTGGGTTGATAATGAAGAGCCAGCATGGATTTCTAAAGGGGAAATCGTGTTTAACAAATTTGCTGGAGTTTTTTTGAAGAGGTAACAGAGAGAGTAGATAAGGGTAATGCTGTTGATGTGATGTATGTGGACTTTCAAAAGGCATTTGATACAGTGCCACACAACAGACTTGTGAGAAAAGTTATAGCCCATGGAATAAGAGGGACAGTAGCAACATGGATACAAATTTGGCTGACCAATAGGAAACAGAGGGTAATTGTCAATGGATATTTTTCAGGCTGGAGGAAGGTTTGTGATAGAGTTCCTCAAGGGGTGGTATTGGGACCCTTGCTTTTCCTGATATATATTAATGATCTAGATCTTTGTGTGCAGGGGATAATTTCAAAGTTTGCAGATTATACAAAATTTGAAAGCATTTTAAACTGTGAGGAGGACAGTATAGAACTTCAAAATTACATAGGCAAGTTGGTGGAGTGGGCAGATAGGTGGCAGATGAAGTTCAATGTGGAGAAGTGTGAGGTGATACATTTTGGTAGGAAGAACATGGAGAGACAATATATTAAGTAAGGGGTACAATTCTTAAGAGTGTACAAGAGCAGAGGGACCTGGGTTTTTATGTGCATAGATCATTGAAGGTGGAGAGAGCAGTTAATAAAGCGTACAGTATCCTGGGCTTTATTAATAGGGGCACAGAGTACAAGAGCAGGAGGTTATGATGAGGTTATATAAGACACTGGTTAGATCTCAACTGGAGTATTGTGTACAGTTCTGGGCACCACACTATAGGAAAGATGTGAACGCATTGGAGAGAGTGCAGAAGAAATTTACAGGAATGGTTTCAGGGATGAGAAACTTAAGTTAGGAAGATAGATTTGAGAGGCTGGGACTGTTCTCCTTGGAGAGGAGAAGGCTGAGGAGATTTGATAGAGGTGTTCAAAATCATGAGGGGGCTGGATAGAGTAGATAGGGAAAAAAGTTCCTGTTCATAAAAGGATTGAGAACGAGACGGCACAGATTTAAAGTGATTTGCAGAAGAAGCAAATGTGATGTGAGAATTTTTTTTTCACACAGTCAGTGGTTCAGGTCTGGAATGCACTACCTGGAAGTGTGGCGGAAGCAGGTTCAATCGAGGCATTCAAGGGGGAATTAGTTGATTATTTAAATAGAAACAATGTGCAGGGTTACAGGGAAAAGGCAGGAGAATGGCATTAAGTCATGATGCTTATTTGGAGAGCTGGTGCAGACAAGATGGGCTGAATGGCCTCTTTCTGCGTTGTAACAATTCTGTGATTCTGTAATTTGTTCCTTTACATCTTTCCCAGTGTTTGTTGACCTATAGACAACACCTAGTAATTTTATTGCATCGTTTTTGATTCTGAGCTCTAGCCAAATAGATTCTGCCCTTGACCCCTCTGGGACATTCTCTCTCTCCAGGACTGCAATGTTATCCTTCATCAGTGCAGCCACCTTCCTTCCTTTCCTATATTTTCTGAACACCTTGTATCCAGGAACTTTTAATATCCAATCCTGCCTTTCTTTGAACAAGGTCTCCATTATTGCCAGGACTATCTGCGCTTGCAACTCACCAATCTTATTTATCACATTCCATGCATTTACACTCATGCACAGTCACCTTAATTTAGACTTAATTACTTTTCCCTTACACTGAACCCACCTACTCTCTTACTATTTCCTACTCTGGTGCTATCTGTCTCTCCCAGTATTCCATGCACCATGGTATTCCTCTTTAGTATTACCTTCTGTTTCCCACACCCCTACCAAGTGCATTTAAGCCCTCCCCAATAGCTCTAGCCCTGCAAGTAAATTGGTCATGGCTCTGTTTAGGTGCAACTCATCTGGTCTGTACATGTCCCAGCTCCCCCATAACTACTTTTAATGCCCCAGCAATCTATAGTTCTCCCTTCTGCACCATCGTTCCAACCACGCATTCATCTGCTTTATCCTATTTCTATACTCACTTGCGTGTGGTACCGGGAGTAATCCAGCAACCTAACAAGCTCTCTTTCCTTGACGTGCTAGTTGAGAAATCCACTAATAGGCTTTACCACGTTCCTATCTTCACTGGTCAATATATGTGTTGGGATTCCTACAGCTCCATAAACTATAAGATTGAATTTATTAACAATCTTGTAAACAGGACCTGAGCCAATTGCTCACTGTGCAAGCTGAAGTAGAGCACATCAAAGCAATCCTACAGAATATTGGCAACCCCAATCAGACCGTTGCTCGCTGTGTGTTGCATATACTCACAAATGGACCTTTGGACCTGAAAAGTGCCCAGTCTACTTCAAATTATCCTGGAAGGGTAAGAAAATTTGAGCAACCGGTGAAGCTAGCCATTTTACATTGCTTCTATGCACATAGCTATCTGTGCCTCCAAATCACCAATGTTTCCCTGGTATTTTCTACTAATAGAATGCTGCTGTCAAGCCAAAAACATGTTCTGCTTATGACACAAATGAGTAATGTGGTACAGCATGCCCTTTTGGCTGTTCACAATAGGCAGAGTACTGCCTGGACTCAACCAAACCATGCTTGCAAAACTCAGACGTAATGTCTAACATTAGATGAGGTTCTGTGATTGGACAGCACTTGCTGAACAATCCCATGTGTGCTAAGAATTACACACACAACCAATTTAAGATTATCAGTCGGCTCGCTTACCCATGTTAGAAGCTACAAATATTCATACACAGCAACATGTCCACTATGGGAAAAAGGAACATATCCAGGCATTGCGCCTTTTTTGAATAAACCAGCAGTATGGGGACAATAGTTCCCTGGTGCATTCTGCATGGCAACACTTCGAGCAATCAGACTGGAGTTGCCAACCAATCAGCACCCTTTTTTCATGCAGTACAAATTGTTGCTCCCTTTGAAACTTGGCATTCTTGCATCTGTCCTGATGAACACAAGTTGAAAAGCTTCAACCGCATCTCGCTTTTTTCAGCAATTATCCAGAGATTACTACTTTTGAGGTCCTGCTCAATAATTCCCTACCTAGCTCCCTAAATTCTGGCTGCAGAACCATATCCCTCTTTCTGTCTATATCATTGGTACCAAAGTGGACTACAACCACTGGCTGTTCACCCACCACCTTCAGGGTGCTAGGGTGCTGTGCAGCCATTCAGTGGCCTCATAACATTGAAGAAGTATTTGGATGTGCACTTGCGATGCCATGGCGTACAAGGCTATGGGCCTAGTGCTGGAAAATGGGATTAGAATAGTTGGGTACTTGTTTGATCTGCGCAGACTCGATGGGCCAAAGGGCCTTTTTCTGTGCTGTAGACCTCTATGACTCTATGACATTCTTGAGCTTGACATCAAGGAGATAACATACCATCCTCAATTCATATCTATGGCCACAGAAATGCCTGCCTGTTGTGGTGATGGATTTTTTAAAAATATTTTTGGGAATATGGTGGTATTCTGTAAAGAAGGCTGTGTGTGTGTGTGTGTGTGTGTGTGTGTATGTGTGTGTGTGTGTGTGTGTGAATGTGTGTGTGTGTGTGTGTCCATGATTAGTTAAGCTGGGGGAGGTTAATAAAGAATTGTGAAGAATTTGAATTGAAGAAAGCCAGTTTCAAGCCAGAAAAGTCTCTGTTTTCAGAAAGCAGCCTGTTTCTGAACCTTTCTTTTGGATTTCCACATCTGAGTTGAAGTGTTTGAGGAGCTGTGTGGTATACCTTAATTAAAGTGGCCACAATTCTTTGCCCTGGGTAATATTATTGGAATTTTGTAGTTAAAATCAATAAGGGAGTTGTTGCCAAGAAGGTAATTTACTTGTGTGTTTTGACCAAGTGGATTTATTTGGGGGTTGTTCTGTAAGACTGTTTTAACTGTGTAACTTTAATCTTATGTGCTTAAGCTTTCTTTTTAATAAATCTTTTAATGTTTAAAAGTCCTAAAGGTGTTAATGTGGTTATCTGCTTTTGGGGTCAGTAGCTTTTCTTTCTCCATTTCAAAACACAAGAATAAAGGTTTATGATCAGTAAGACAGATTTCGCTCTGGGACCTGGGCGCTCAGCGAATAACATCTGCTGTGTTCGTGATACTGTTCCCCTAACTATCGAATCTCCTATCACTATTGCTCTTTCAGTCTTCTTCATGCCCCCTTGCATTGCTGAGCCGGACATGGTGCCATGGATTGGCTCTGGCTGCACTCCCCACATGAACCATCACTTTCATCAGTGTTCAGGACTGAATACTGTTTGAAGAGCGAAATGGAATCGGGGGGCTCCTGCCTGTTTCTTCCTAATTGCCTGGTGGTCACCGAATACCTCTCTCAGTTCACACACTTAAGCTGTGGGATGACCACATCTGTAAATGTGCTATCTGCAAAGCTCCCAGCCTCACTGATGTGCCGCATTGATGTGAGCTACTGCTCAAGCTCCAAAACCCAGAGTTTGAGCTGCTGCAGCTGACAATGCTTCCTGCAGCTAAGGTTATCGAGGACTCAGGGAATGTCCTGGAGTTTCTGACATGCCACAAAATGTGCACACATGAGGTTGGAGCTGCCCTGCCGTTCCTCTATCTACTAGAGAATAAAGGCTACTGCTTAAAAAAGAAAGACTCATCAGCTACTCACTTCCCTTCTGCTGACGTTATTTAAATATAGGGAAGTCCACTTAAATGTTTTACTTGACCCTTAAAAACCACAAAATTTTAAAATTCTTAGCTCCTTAGACTAACTTCCTAACTTTGGAGAAAAGGAAACAAAGCTACACTATCCACCACCTAATCAACTCACAGCCTTCCTGTGATGTTACAGTTTGATGTTTTTTTCAAACTTGAGTACACAACAGTCCTCTGGAGCTGCTGTCGACAATCAGGCCTGGGTCCTTATCTCTCTCACTCTCTCTCTCTTATCCTCCACTGCTGCTGCTGCTGTCTCCAATCACATCTGCATTTTCTCCTGTTCTTTCTCTCTACCCTCTACTGCTGCTGTCTCCAATCAGGTCTGTGCTCGTCTCCCATTCTTTCTCTCTCTCTTTCTCAAGTCTCTCTTTTGTCCCTCACTGCTGCTGCTACTCCAATCAGATCTGTGCTCTCCTCCCCCTTATCCTATTAAAGAATCACAGAAGGAAATGTTTACAACGAAGTATATTTTAAGAAGTGATAATTGTTTATTATCTTTTGCCTTTTCCGCAGTTTTAGCTGCGCTCCTATAGTTTTAATACACATGGATTTGTTTTAAAAAGCCTTTCACAGAATGGTTCTGGGCAATGTAGTTTTGTTAAAGAGCATAACTCTTTTGGCTTAGCATTGTTTAAAAATTCTTGACTAAATCAGTGCCTCATAAAATTTAACCAAAACATACATTTGTCTTTATTTAAAGGTGGCTTTGTCCATTGCCAGTTGTCTGACTGTTGCTGGACATATTAGGCCTAATACTACTAGATGCTTACTACAGACAGATTGTGGGAAATCCAATGAATATATGAGCTCCTTAACCAATGTAAGTTAACAAAACAGCATTGGGTTTAATTACATTGGTGAACAAATGAAACATTTGGGCTTGTTTAACTAAAAAATGCATTATTTGAGAATTCTTAATTTAAATAATATGGGGACCAAATTGTGTTAAATTATTCATTTAATGGCACTTTAGGTGTAACAAATTATACCGAGGTAACAAAAAAAGGAAAATGTATACATCAATTGGTTTATTTTTCAATAGTCATCTGTTTTCTTTTTCTACTGTATGTGTTTCTCTGTTTCCTAGATTGTAGTGGACTTGACAGCATTAGCTAGAAATAAATATGACATGTAGTAAGCAGATATGATGTGCAGTAAATAATGTTATGTTTTGCAGTAAGACAGAATGCAGTCCAGTTGGATATCTGAGACACTTAAGATTGCAAATGACACTTTCAATATGCATTCCAGTGTTCAAGATTCAAACCTTTACTGGCACAGCAATGAATTTATACAATAATGTGGACTGGTTTGAACATCACACAGTGGTATAGACACAGGCTAACCTAATATCTGTGCATTCAGTTTCAACAGAGTTAGTTTTCAGCAAGGCTGCTCCACCTCGAAATAAATGGACACAATTTACGATTGGCTTGCCTCCTATCAGGTCTCACAAAATTGAATAGGTATTGACACCAGCATTTGCGGAGGTTGTTCTACATGATGGATTACATGATAGTACAAGAAGGATTTGTGGAGATAGGCAGATGGAATGATCAAAAGAATCACTGAAAATGAACCTGGAAATATTTCTGCACAATTGCATGATGGGCAAAGTATCAGATATGGCATATAAGTAGGCCATTCAGTCCATTGGGCCTGTGTTAGCTCTTTGGTAGAGCTGTGCAATTGGTCTCTCTATCCTGCTCTTTCCCCATAGCCTAGTAATTGTGTTCCCTACAAATATTTATCCAATTCCCTTTTGAAAATTACTGTTAAATCTGCTTCCAGCATTCAGGCAGTGTGTTCCAGATAAATGCAACCCACTGCATAAAAAATGCTTCCTCGTGTCACTACTGGTTCTACTGCCAATCACTTACAATGCATTCTACTCTTTGAGACACCATGGTTGGAATTACCTACCGCTTCATTTTGGCCAGTGTGCAAATTAATTTTATGACAGAAATCTGGATTACAGGTTAAGTTGTGCTAGTTTGTTTTGTTCAGCAAGGCACGGAACCACTCCTGTGCATTCACAAAACCTGGAAATAATGTAACATTCACAATATAAGACCAAAAATTCCTGCTCGCACTATTGAGCTTACTATGTCCATATCAAATTCCTCTTCATGAAGTCAGGAACAGATTGCAAATGTATAGGTTAATACCCCTACTAAAACAGCACACAGGAATTTGACAAACTCATTAAACAAATGTAAATATCATTTCCAGGTTTTATATTTTGCTTCTTTTTCACTACAAATCAGTGATTCGTGTATATTAATGGATGCCCTAGCCTAAAGTCCGATGCCATCTCTCTGCTATTTTAGGAGGTATTGTGGTGTAGTGGTAGATAATTAGCCCAGGAATCCTTCCACTACCTTCCCACTGTTCCCCAAAGGGAAAAAAATGCACGAAGATACACTTAAAAAAAACTCACTGTTGTTGCATGGTGTTCTTGATAAGAACGTACTTGTACGATATAAATTCAGAGGAAACATCTGAGATAAGTTGTCTCCCTGAGATCACCTTCACAAATCATCCTCTTTCAAGCTTCTTTTCAAAAGAGGGAATCAGCTGAACTATTCAGCTGATTGGCAATCTTTTGTGCATTTCCTTGTTTTGTTCATTCCCATAAATGGGAACCCATTACCATTTCTGATGAAGGATCTGCATCAATTGTCCTGTATTTTTCTTTCTCTTTTGCAGACTCATAGACGTAGACCTTTACAGCACAGAAGGAGGCCATTTGGCCCATTGTGTCCGCGCTGGTGCTCAGGCTCTGATGAACCTGCTGTACATTTATCAGACCTTTCAGGTTTTTTTTTTAATTTCATTTTTCAGAACGTCCTTGTGAAAGTTTATGCTGGCACCATTATAAAGTGCTAGTGGAATGGTACAAACTACATCACATGCTGTATTAATATGCAAATAACACAGGGCCCACAGGATATAAAACAGCTGTACCTGGCAGGCCTTTCTTTCCTCAATTATTCTTTAAATTCATCCCTGCAGGCATGCTCTCTTTGAGCTGGCTGTACCTAGGAATTAAATCCGTAAAATTGGTACAAATTGAAAGGCCCATGTTTTGTTATGAGCAGCAAACTAACAATGCCAGTTGTTTAATATACTTCTACTTGCTCATAGAAATTTCTTTGGTTTTTACCTGGCAAATTCCTGTCAGCCAACAATCCAACAAGTGCCATCTACAGAGCATCTTTGATCTGTGATCAGGGCAAGGCACAGTGTGCCTCCTTAACGAATAGATTAAAGAATTGTTAATAAGTAGCACAGAGCCTGAACCAGGCAGGGTATACTAGATACATGAATTCCATATCAAAGAAAGAGAGAGGAAGAGAAGGAAAGAAAGATTGTTTTATGACAGAGAGATAACAGACACAGAAAGGAAAATCTTTAAAAAAGATGTATCTCCAGCAATAATTAAAACTTGAAGGAGTGAAACTTTGCATTCTAAAAATTAATGCTCTGTGCCAGAGAGGAGGTTGTTTGGCAGCAAATAAGACTTATAACACTGCTAAAGTGTACTCACACTGGGATGGATCAACCTTTACTATTTTGGCAGGCTTGGTCTAGATCTATGAAGTACTTATAGGAAGCCTTATGTATTTCAATGGGGAGTCAGACAACGAGATGCTGTTTTCAGGAAGGTTTTGAAGAAGCAACACATTTTGGACAGCAACTTCCCAATTTCTGCCTTTAACTGACCACATCGACTTGCCAGAAGTTGCTGTTCAAGTTGCACTGAGCAATGTTATCTGGTTGTTATTTTAACTACAAAATCTGGCCAATAGGAGGAGCATACATTGTTTCTATGCAGGAACCTAGGCAGCTGACATCTGTCCCAATTGCTTAAGTTTGCACTATAATATGAACAGAAAGCATGGCCCTGATTTTGTGGTTAGTGACTTGCTGTTTACGTCATTGACAGCTGCCTGCAAAGTCTTGACTGGCTATAGAGCACAGATTTCCTCTAATCCATCGCCCTCTACAGGGCATCCATGGTGTCTATGAGTAGGGAAAGAATCAGCAAGGCTCTTCAACCAATCTGATTGAAGAACCCTCTCTGATGAGACACAATATTAGTGTAGTAATTGTATCCTCTATTCTCCCCAGTATCCTGGTCAATATTTGTCCCTCAATCAACATCAGCAACAATTGTCTGGTCATTATCTCATTGCTGCTTGCAGCACCTTCCTGTGTATCTATTGGCTGCCACAACAGTGACTACACTTCAAAACCAGTACTTGATTAATTGCAAAGTGTTTTTGGGAGATTGTGAAGTCATGAAAGGTACTTTATAAATGCAAGTCTTTCTCTTTCCCCCTCTTTTTCTCCTTTTCTTTCTCTCTGCTAGTGATTCTACCCTCTGTCAGAAAGTACATGTGGACTTGACTGATGTGGACTGTGAACTGTGATTCTTAACGTTACAGTTTTATTGCAAAAGTACCACATTTCCCCTAGTGAACACAGGTGAAATTATTTTGTTATAAATACAATATAGTGCTGCACATGTGCATTGCTAGCCAATGGGAGTGTAAAGATGATATAATTGTGGCAGTTGCAGCTTTAGACATGTGGATAGCCCCAGCTTCAGAGGACCCCCACCCCCATCTCATCCAGTCTGCTGGCAAATGCTACAGTGCAACAAATAATGCATTATATACAAGTGGGCAAATTACCTGGGTTCAGACCTGATGATTGGCACATGCAATGGATTTGATTGGTTAGAGTTCTGGACCCTGAACTTTCTAATCCCCAGAACTGGAGTCCGTACTGTAAGGAGTTCAATGACCTAACAAGGATAGGAAAGATGCCTTGGGTAACCCTAGGTACCAGGATGTTCATCTTCCTTGAAAAGTAAAACTTTTTTTTCGTTCTTTCATGGGATGTGGCATCACTGTTAAGGCCAGCATTTGTTGCCCATTCCTAATTGCCCTTGAGAAGGTTAAGGTCAGCTGCCTTCTTGAACCATAGCAGTTCATCCAGAGTAGGTATACCCTCTGTGCTGTTAGGAAGGGAGTTCCATGATTTGACCCAGCAACAGTGAAGGAATGGTGATATAGTTCCAAGTCACAATGGTGTTGACTTTGTGGGGAATTTGCAGGTGGTGGTGTTCCCATGCACCTGCTGCCCTTGTCCTTCTAGGTGGTAGAGGTTGCGGGCACTGTTGAAGGAGGCTTGGTGAGTTGCTGCAGTGCATCTTGTAGATGGTACACGCTGCTGCCACTGTGCCTCTATGGTGGAGGGAGTGAATGTTTAAGTTTGTGGATGGGGTACTGATCAAGCAGGCTGCTTTGTCCAGGATTGTGTCGAGCTTCTTGAGTGTTGTTGGAGCTGCACTCATCTAGGCAAGTGGAGAATATTCCATCACACTCCTGACTTGTGCCTTGTAGATGGTGGAAAGACTTTGGAGAGACAGGAAGTGAGTTACTCACCTCAGAATTCCCAGTCTCTGACCTACTCTGTAGCCACAGAAGACCAGTTCAGTTTCTGGTCAATGATAACTCTCAGAATGTTGATAGTGGGGGATTCAGTGATGGTAATGCCATTGAATGTCAAGAGTAAATTGTTAGATTCTCCCTTGTTGGAGATGGTCATTGCTTGGACCTTGTTTGGTGCAAATGTTACTTGCTACTTATCAGTCCAAGCCTGATTATTGCCCATATTTTGTTGCATATGGAGACAGACTGCATGAGTATCTGCCGAGTTGTGAATGGTACTGAACATTGTGCAATCATCCACAAACATCCCCACTTTTGACCTTATGATGAAGGGAAGGTCATTGACGAAGTAGCTGAAGATGGTTGGGCCTAACGCATTGCCCTGAGGAGCTCCTGCAGTGATGCCCTAGGATTGAGATGATTGACCTCAACAACCACAGCTATCTTCCTTTGTTCTAGGCATGACTCCAATCAGTGGAGACTTTTCCCCTGATTTCCATTGATGTCAATTATGGTTGGGCTCCTTGATGTCACACTCAGTCAAATGCTGCCTTGATGTCATGGGTAGACACTCTCACCTCATCTCTTCAATTCAGCTCTTTTGTCCATGTTTTGACCAAGGTCCAAATTAGGTCAGGAGCCAGTTGCCCTGGAGAAACCCAAAGTGAGCATCAGTGAGCAGGTTATTGTTGTGTAAGTGCACTTGATAGCACTGTCAGTGACACCTTCCATTACTTTGCTGACAATTGAGAGTAGACTGATGGGTTAGTAATTGACCGAATTGGATTTTTCCTGCTTTCGTGGACAGGACATACCTGGGCAATTTTCCACATTGTCAGGTAGATATCGGCATTGTAGCTGTACTGGAACAGCTTGGCTAGGGATGCGTCTAGTTCTGGAGCACAGGTCTTCAGTATTGCAGCCAGAATGTTGTCAGGACCCATAGTCTTTGCAGTATCCAGTTTCTTCAGCTCTTTTTTTATAACGTGGAGTGAATCAAATTGGCTGAAGACCTCAGGAGGAGGCTGAGATGGATCATTCACCTGACACCTCTGGCTGATGGTTGCAAATGCTTCAGCCTTGTCTTTTGCACTGATGTGTTTAGTTCCTCACCTTTGAGCGTGGGGATATTTATGGAGCCGCCTCCTCTGGTTAGTTGTTTAATTGTCTGCCACCATTCACAACTGGATGTGGCAGGACTGCACAGCTTAGATCTGGTCCATTGGTTGTGGGATTGCTTAACTCTGTCTATCGCATGCTGCTTATGCTGGTTGGCATGCAAGCAGTCCTGTTTTGTAGCTCCACTAGGCTGACACCTCATTTTTAGGTATGCCTTGTGCGATTCCTAGCTTGGTCTCCTGCATTCCTCATTGAACCAGGGTTGATCCCTTGGCTTGATGGTCATGACAAAGTGAAGGATATGCCAGGCCATGAGGTTACAGATTGTGGTTGAATACAATTCTGTTGCTGCTGATGGCCCACAGCACCTCATGGATACCCAGTTTTGAGTTGCTAGATCTGTTCTGAATCTATCCTATTTAGCATGGTGGTAGTGACACATAACATGATGGAAGGTATCCTCAGTGTGAAAGCGGGACTTCATCTCCAGAAGGACTTTGCAGTGATGATTCTTATCATTACCGCCATGGACAGATGCATCTGCGACAGCTGGATTGGCAAATACAAGGTCTAGCAAGTTTTTTCCTCTTTTTGGTTCTCTCGCAACCTGCTGCAGAGATCTCCTTCAGGACTTGGCCAGCTTGACCAGTAGTGGTGCTACTGAGCCATTCTTGGTGATGGACATTGAAGCCCTCCACCCAGATTATATTCTGTGCCCTTGCTACCCTCAGTGCTTCTTTCAAGTGGTGTTTAACTTCGAGGAGTACTGATTTATCAGCTGAGGGATGGCGCTAGGTGAGAATCAGCAGGAGGTATCCTTGCCCATTTTTGATCTGATGGCATGAGACTTCATGGGGTTGAAAATCAATGTTGAGGACTCCTAGGGCAACTCCCTGTTGATTGTATTCCACTGTGCCACCACCTCTGGTGTCTGTCCTGCTGGCAGAACAAGACATACCCAGGGATGGTGATGGTGGTGTCTGGGACATTGTCTGTAAGGTATGATTCCGTGAGGATGACTACATCAGGCTGTTGCTTGACTCGTCTGTGAGACAGCTCTCCCAATATTGGCACAAGCCCCCAGATGTTAGTAATGAGGACTTTGCAGTGTTGACAGGGCTGGGTGTGCCATTGTTGTTTCTGGTGCTGAGGTACACAATTAACTCTTCACCTGCACTCTGTTTAAAGGGGGCACTAACTAATGATCTTATAATATGAGTAGCCATCTTGCCTAATACTACTTACCTGCCTGCAAAACCTTAAAACCAGGTAAGTGCCTGCAAACCCATGCCGTCCTGTGGCATTCCCTGTGAAGCATTTTTCCATCTCCTTAATTTCAAGCAGTTAGGTTTACTCAGTTTCAGCCATTCTATCATTTTCTGCAGATCCATCACAACAATGAAGAATAGAGTTTGAAGAAGAAGGGATACAGAGCTTCTTCCTTGTTGTCTGTGATGTTGAATGTGGGGAGATGGAGAGAGAGTTGGTCCTTTGAATAACCTCTTGTCCCATGTTCTTCTGCTGCAGTTCCCTCAATGATATTCCACATCCAATACTTTCACTCAGCTTACAGTGAGGAGGAACTAGTTATTGTTAGTGAGAAGTGGCACTGCATGATCCAAAACGTGAGAGAGCTGGAGCAATGAGGAAGGAGTAAAGAAAAGCTACTACCCAACAGAGGCCAAGGTAAAGGTTGCCTTTGTCTTTGGAAATTAGGGACACAGGATATATGGGGAAAAGTATGTGAAATGAAGGATGTTTGAAGAACAGCACGCCTTTGTACAAGATCTGAGGTCAGTCACTATGCATCCTCAGAGCCTGACCTCAGTTCCTACACATCAGCATGATGTTCTTTGAACATTCTTTATTTCATGTTATTATCCATGAATTCTGGTTGGTTGTAGCAGACAGAATAGAAATCCTGTATGTTTTCTTCCAGAAAGTGGAGTCAGTGTTGCCATTTGAGGTTTTCAGTATCTGGTATCTGCTTTTAGCACATCCCTTTAACCACTGGGGACAGAGATCTTGGCTGCATTTAAATGCGGATTGCTGAGTAGGCCTATCTGATACCGCTGACTCTCGGCTGCCTCTTGGTGTCATGTCTCTGGACTTTTTCTACAGGGAACCATGCTAGTGGTATATAGAAGGAGACAGCAGGCTGCCTGGGCACAAGCTCCAGAGATGCAGCCAGCAGTGGCTCCAGCTCAAAAACAAGCTGATATAAGAGGAGGGCTGCCTCAGTCCCATAACCCATTTATAGGACAGGAGCAGCCAATCTGCTCTTATAATACCGACCTTCTGCTGGCATCCAGAACAAACATAAGAATACAAGAAAAAAGAACATGTCTAGACACCCAGGTGACACCTGGCATAAGAATTGTTGTGTTATGGGTTCGTTTGATGTTTCAATTATGAAATTTTGAGACTTGTGTGTTCAAACATGAACCATTTATTGTTAACCTTTAACTATGTACAGATCCCATTTAATGTCATGCATGGTGCTGCTGCCATGTAAGTAGGCTGCCTCTAGACTCTTCTCTCAATCTATTACCATGTACACTATACATCATACCATAGGTGGTGCAATTCTCCAGTCCCATGTTAACCCTTGCTCTGCCAAGCACCCTTACATTACAATGACTTGCAGACACATACAACATCATACAACAACCCCTCTTCTCAAAAGGAAATTTTCCTCCCTTCCAACAGAGTATAACTAGTTGTAATGATGAAGGGTCATATGGACTCGAAACGTCAACTGTGTTCCTCTCCGCAGATGCTGTCAGACCTGCTGAGTTTTTCCAGGTATTTTTGTTTTTGTTCTAGATTTCCAGCATCCGCAGTATTTTGCTTTTATATTATTGTAATACAATCTTTACTTGCTATTCCTTCTCTCCCACCCTAAGTCTCTGACTTTTAAAATCAGACGGTCTTGTGGCCTGACAGTTCTTCCATGCCTTGATCTGTTACGTTTGGAGGAACGGCGCAGTAGTATTCTGTGATTCTGGTACTTGGTTATCTCCCTTTGATTCATCGTTTGTGCTCCCTTGAGTTACGTTTCTTTTTATTAATAATCCGTCTGCTTTTTTTGGACACTGTGGGTTTGTTCCATTCCTTCCGAAGGGAATGTGCACTCTGTTCATTTCTAGAGTGGGACTGAATTTACTTTTTCCGTGATGCCTGCCATGATCGTACTTGGCCTGGATGTTTTGCAAATGGAACCTTCATTTCCACTTCTTTCACAACCTCAGCTAAACATTTGTCTGCTGTTTTATTTTCAAATCATTTTGCAAGCTTATGAATCTTTTCACTCAGCTCAGCTTTTTCTTCTACTAGTTCGTTGCGCTTCAGTGTCAGATTTACATTTTCTGATCTTATTTCTGTATTTCCTTTCTCTGGCTGCAGTAGAACTTTATCCTTGACTTTCATTTTGGTTTCACTGTTGGCCAGGCCTGTCTCCGGTGAAGTCTTAACTTGTTTCAGTTCTGTAATTGTGTTACTCATGGCTTCATTATCCGCTTGCAACTTCAAAGTTCTATGGCTCCTCCTTTCAATGTCTCCTCATTTTCATTCAACTGCTTTTTCAGCTCTTCAGTCTGTTTCTTGTAGCTTTTGGCTTCCTCTGGAATGTGGAACATTGCTGAGACTTCTCTGCCAATTGGTTCTTCAGTTTGTTCAGGTGATGTTAAATTCATTTTACTTCTCTTTGTAATTTTCCAGAGGGATAAACTTTTACCTAAGGGATTCTTGTAGCACGTGAAGGGCTTCCAACATGTTTTCCTTTCCTTTGCAAAACTCACTTGCTTCATTTTGCGTTTTTCTGTAATTCAGTAGCGTCTCCTTGAGTTTCTTCTGCTGTTCTGCCATCCTGCTGTTTAAGACTGTCTTCATTTCTTCATGTTGCTGAATGCTCATGCATTCCTTTTGCATTTGATCTTGTAGGACAATCAGCTATTCTGTCAACTGTTTTTTTTCTTGCTAGCCTCTTGCCAACTCACTCTGGGCTTCAGTGCATTGTTTCATTGCTACTCATAGTTCCAATGCAGCTTTTTCTGAAGTAATATTCAACGTCCTCTGTAGCTCCTCATATTTTTCCATGTCTACATATACAAGGAGTTTTTCAGGATTGCAACTTTTCTGTGTGCTTTTTCTGCTTACCGTTTTGCTTGGTTGTGTATTTGGTTGAGTTTTCCCAACTCCCGCTTTGATTTGCCAACTGTGGAATTAAGGGTCATTATTTCCTCCTGATACCTTCATGCATTTGTGTTATATTCCGTTATTCATGGTGATTACCGTCATACAGGTAACTGTGGACTTTAATTATCTAATTACAGACTTGCATGATTATATATGGGCAAAAAGGTAGATTTGATGCTTTAGGATAGATATTCGATGTTCAAGTGTTTAGTGAGCTGAACTCGCAGCATTCACTGAGGAGTCTTTTGAGTGACTGATATCCTCATGCTCTTTTTTATGTAGTTATTTTTCCAAAGCATCTGGAACCATCTCCTTCAGAGTGTCCAAATCCAGGCCTTAATCATCACCTTAACACTTGGGATTATTCTTTGTTTTTCTCTCCATCTTTTCTGATACACATGTCCCTCCTGTAACTTGGGACTAGAATTATAAATAGAAGGATAATTTTAACCTAACCAGCAGAGCAGGAAAGTGATGGACTTCAATGGAAAGTAAAGCAGGATGTGAAACATGCAGCCCTCCCAATACCTTCAGGTGAATTCAGTTAAAAACGCCCCTAGGGTGGGTCTACTGCCAACCCCCTTCTTGGGTTCAATGGTGCCAGTCTTTCCCAGCAGTGGATTTTAGGCCTCTTACATGCTGGAGTAGACTCTCACTGCCCAATATCTATGCAGTAGCATAAAAGGGCATGACAACAGTGTGCCATAGTCGAGCTGAACTAGATTTGTGTGTCTTTCCCACTTGTCCTGCTGCAATCGTTTTGAAAGTAAATCAGGGAAACACTTGTCAAGATGAAGTCAGTAATGAGCTGTTAAGCTGTTTCATTCCATAAGTGCACATACAATTATGAATAAACTCATTTAGTGCAATCAATACAACTTGTCTTTATATAATAGAAGATGAACAGGTCACGCATCCTGACATCAATGTTTCATCTTCCTTGACTGAAATAGAGTAATTATTAATTATTTTGCTGCATTCTTCTGAAGCTGAAAAACCTGATATTGCAGCTTCAGACCTAACTGCTTTCCTTTGTCTTGTTGTTATTAATCATTCTGTTTAAAGCCAGAAGGAACCAGGTACTTCCCAACATAATCCATGCGAGATATTTATTAATTGCTGTGTACAGAGGTGAGGAGAATTTTTTTCTCTCAGAGTGTCGAGAGTCTTTGGAACTCCCTTCCTCAAAAAGCAGAGTCTTTAAGGCAGAGATAGGCAAGGGGGTAATAGGTTATCGGGGGTAAGTGGGAATGTGGGGCTGAGGTTACAATCAGATTAACCATGATATTATTGCATGGCAGAGCAGTCTCAAGGGGCCGAATGGCCTACTCCTGCTCCCAATTCGTATTTTTGTATGTAAGCTAACCAATTACTCTTTACACACAGTCGATGGGTAAATATCAAGGGTTTGGTTTCATTAGAAATTAGAAACTACAAATCATTTCTCTTTGGTGGGGGGTATGGGTTGGGAGGGAGGGGGTAGTGGGGAAATGGTCATAAGTCCTGAAGTGTAACAACAGGCCTTAAAGAGATTAAAGTTGAACAGAACTGAAGGGTGCTGACATCTTTGGATGTCATCTCTGGCCCTTCCACCAAGATTCAGCACCTTCAGGAGGAGAGGAGGTAATTGAGGTTGGGCGAGGAGAATGAATGTATAACTTTGGGGTAAATTTTGGTCTTCAACACTTGGGAGATAATTTAGCGATTCAGAATGACTGCATGTTTTAGAACCAGCCTATTTTTCATTCCATTGGTATTAAACAAAATAAAAATTGGATGGATTCTATAAAGGAACAAACAATCCACTTTGACAGATTACCTACCGCCCAGGTGGCAAAGGCCAAAATTTATAGCTACTGTATATTTATTTCCGTATCCTTTTTGCTAGCCTTGTTGCGCTAATTCAAATATTTGACAAAATACTGGTACAAAACCAGACAAAATATTATAGATGAGCATGAGTAGCTACTACTAAGTTTACCATGTGAAAGTGGAGATGAGGAAAATCTGCATTAACAGTTGAAAGGAGTGAAGCCAATCCAAATGCCAGTCAGATTTCGTTGAGTGTGATGACCAAATTGGTGAGCTAGAGATGAAAACATACTCATCACCACAATGCTTTGTGTGTCAAGCTGTCAAAAGTCAGACCAAACAATCTGTGGATCTCTGCAGCAGCCAAGGTTAGGAATCCGTCATATTGTTGGTTTTCAGACATGTTTCACAGCTTTGGTATGTTGGCTTTAATGCACTTTTTTCATAATGACTCACCTATGGGACTGATTTTTAAAACAAGCGAAAGAAATTCTTATCTTATATCTTAAGCATATCTTAAGAATAACAAATAGTGGGGTTTGGTTACAGTATTGATATCAAAACCATTAATTTTTCAATGAAATGGTGTAGGTACCTGAAGGTTAAATGGCTAAAAAAATGTAATGACTTTCCCAAATAACACAGTTATGTTCCAGGCTTCACTATCATTTGATAGTGTTGCCTTGAAACCATAATCTTGCCCCGATCCTAAAGCTTTTGTCCTCCAATTTCTGCAATTCCATCTTGAGACCTGACTGTGTTAAAAATCATTAATAGCTGCACTTATACAAAATATAACACTATATTTTACAACTCTTTACAGTGGATAGGCTCAACAAGCTTGTACAGGTCTTCCAGTATAGTCCAAACATTTGGTTTGGCCTTCAGTCTGGGATTCTTTTGCAGATGTGCGGGGGAAGGGATGGAAAATTACTTGGGGATTTATTCCAACAACTCACAATCTTAATGTGCACCCTTCCCTATTTCCCACAGAATAGGTATGACAAAATAAATACCCATCCATATGTGTGTGGGCATAGTTAGGAGCAGATGCAAATGAGAAAAATATGTCCTCTTGATGTAATTCTTGTTATTTTCCTCTTTACAATGCTGGATTTCAGGGGTGCTTGTTGGTCCTTGGTGTTCAGTGTCGCTATGGTGACGGAGACCAACCACAAGTTAATTATTGCTGACGGGGCCCATGTGGCTCCTCACACAGCAACAAATTAGACAGGCAGAAGAGAAAATCTATCTTTTTTTTTAAAAATGTTATTCCTTTTCTAGGCAGCACAGAAGCTGCTTTCACCACTTTCACTCCACCCCTAATCTTATGGAATTCCCCAGCAGTGGCATTCATTCCGATGACCCCTCTCCCCTACCCCAGTCTGGAAACTGGTCTAGATCAGGTCATGGCTCTTTGATTAGTTGAAGTCCCTTGAATCTCCTACATGGTTCTCTCTGTAGCCTGCTTATTCCATACCAATCTTCTCCACTCTCACCTGCCTTTTCTACCAGCTGTACATGTTTGCTCCCAACATTGACAGTCACAAGGCCCTTCTGCCCAAAGCAGTGGTCCTCAAAACAATCAAAAAAAGTGCAACCAGTTCTTCTCCTGACAAACTCCTCCGTCCCTTTAAGAATGTCAGTACTTAAGATTCTCCACTCGCTGGGTGAAGCACCAAGCTCTCTCTGCTTACTTATAAAAAAAAAGGACGTTAATGTAGTTGTGTAAATGAGTTGAGTTGACCCCTGCCCCAGACTCCAGTGGAGTTGGGCTTCCACTCAGTCAGTGTGAGTGTTTCCAGGAGCAGAGTGAGGGCCTTTTTTTTTTGGTTTTGTTACCCTGATTGGAGAATTGGACCTAAGCTCTGTTTGAAACATTGTTGAACGGTATAAAACAAATCTTTGGTCACAACATTTTTTAAAAAAGCAAATAGCACCTATTTAGCGTGTAGCTGGGTCTAAAAGTTAAAGTTCTATGAGTTTGTGAGTGGGAAGATGGGTCCTCCCTAATACTTGCCCCGATGGAGATGCTATTGCTTTTCACTATTGAAAAATATGCCGAATTGGATAGGAATTCAGTTAAAGCAGGAGAGATTTTATAAATCATTTCAAATTGGCAGAAAACATATTTTTAAACTGAAAATGCTGAATGGTTCATGGGTGAGTAGCAGTCAGCCATCATCAGCTTATCTACAACTGCATTGTGCTTAGCATATGACAGCAGATAACAGATAGTTATTTTCCCCCCTTCGAATCCACTGAAAACAAGGAAGAATGTTATTCCTTCTAACAATGCAAAGCAGTGTCCATGATAAACAGCAATAACAGTTGTCAAAACACATTGGTTATGAGTCAATATAAATTCTGTGAAATGCAGTGGGAGAAATGAACAGTTAATAATATTTCAGCAGAGGACCCAAGGGATTAAAAAAAAACAAACTACTTGCTTTCTGTAATCCTCAAAGTCACCTCACTGCTTATAACGAAGTGTAGCTCTGGTACGTGAAAACCCATGTAGGATTAGGGAGAAAAACCATTTCTGTTATAGCTGCAGATTCTCAACTCCCAAATTGCTGTTCTGGAAGCTGCTAATGTTTGAAGAACACATTCTTTCAATGCAAGGCTATACCAGAAATTATTGCTTAGCTGACAGCCAATCAGATTATAAGATTCTAAAGGACTATTTCCTAATATAGAACCGACTGTGAAATAAATGTTCACCTGGGTTGGTTTCTGCAGTTGTGTGTTCCAATTTTCCCCTATCTTTTAAGCAACTGATTTCTATATTTATCATGGGCAGTAACAGTATTGAAAGTTTTAGTTTTGTGGCAGTGAATGCACACAGGGCAGGTCTTACCCTTGGATGTGTCAACAAAGTGAGAAACTGAGAAGCCCTGGCACTTTCCCACACATAGAATAAACCTAAGGACAGGCTGCTTCTTATTCCCTCTGCCCTCTCTAACCCCATCCCCCACCGCCAAAGGTGCTCATAGCAACCAGTTGCAGAGCAGGATTAGCTGACTCCATGGAACACCTATCCCAATAGCAAGGGTTTGAGGTTGGTAGCTATTAGAACTGTACTGGAGATACGATGACAACGGCAAAATATGTTAAACTATAGATTGTGCAAATTTTACAGTTTTGTTGACCATCAAGAGTCCATTGGAGTGATTTCCCTCGATACTTTAGGTGTTAAAGAAACTCCAAGGTAGCCCAATTGGTGTTTTTAACCTGAAACACTGGTTCAGCCCACAATTCATGCAAGATGCCATCTTGGTGAAGGAGTTGAAGCATTCATTAGGAACAGGTGCCCGAAGGGTCACTAAGGATCTGACTGACAATTACGCTGCCTCTTAACCTTCATTAAGGAGGCTGCATGGTATTATGGAAGCTAGCACTTGAACTAATGCCCTCTGCTAACAGTGACCAGCTGCTTGGGAGTAAACAAGTTGTTGATTCATTAGCGATTTCGAGCACTATTTAAAGATATATTACTTTATACTGATGGAAGTTTGAAGAGGAGTTTATTCCCCCTTTAGCTGTCCCCCGTGGTTGTCAGGAGGGATTGGGGTAGGACATGCAATCAGTCAGAGCAGCACCAGTTGCTGTCGAGGCAAGGGTCATGCAGATTACTCCCCTCTCCCTTTGCCCCCTGCAGGTACATTCCACCTCCATCAGGAACTCCAGTGTCATGTCCGAGAATCTATGGGCTCCCTCCCTTGGTCCCTGAGCCATCCTGAAACGTGGTTCTATGTGTTAACCAGAGCACTCAACACCTTCAATGGAAATGGCTGCATCGAGCCTACATATAACACACCACAAAAATAGTGCCTAATCAGCACTTGAATGTTCAAACCTGCAGGTGTTTGCCTCCAAGCAAATTCAAATGATGGTAATCAGCAATTAGGAACAGGATAGCATGTTGAAACCTAACTTTCAAACAGGCATGTCACATTAGCACAGCACCACTCATCTTTTCATGAAAATAAATCCTAAAGGTCTTATAGCTTGTCTTAACTGATATGGAGAATGGTTTCAGACAATGAAGGGGAAGGGATCTGAGCAGCTTACCTCTACCTCTGCTCAACACACAATGGTTGCACGACAGAGGAGCAGTATGAAAAGGAAGAGTATAGCTTTCTAGCTGCACAAAGGTATGCACATGGGCCTAAGACAAACTGTTATGTTGTTCAGTTTCCTTTCTTTACAACATCGCATAAAATTGATCACTTTTCACCACTTTCCTGTGTTGAGCAATCTTGTTGGATTGCAACTTCCTTTCAGCTGTTAGTTGATGGTGGGAAGAAATAAATTGACAGTAAGCAATGAAGGGATGTGCACATAGCTAAGGGAAGCACTGAGGAGTACTACACATGAGGTACATAAAAATTCACAACTCACAGAGGTTAATATAGTGTAAAACTACAATAAATGTGCAGTATACATATAGTTAAATACTGAATAAAATGAATTCACTTATAGAAGTCTCTTATGATTGATCATTCATTTATTGTGAAGCCAGCCGTCTAAAATTTAAAGGCAAACAGAACAAATGAGCGAAGCTTTCCCTCTCTATCTGTATGGATGCAGGTGCACATATCTTATCTCTCTTGAGCCATTTTCATTCAAACCATTCAAATTTTGCATTCACTATCTACACCATTCTTTCCTTTACACTGAACTCAAAAACAATTTATCATGTAAAGAGGTGGACAGTAAGGAGTTGCTTCCCCATGCTATATGCAGAGACCAATGCACATAATTGTGGCATGCTTGGTAAGGCCCTGGGGAGTAGATTTGATGTAGAATGAAATTGTCTGCCCAACCATGGAAATATGTCAAATTGAGATTGAAGGGTCCTATGATCACTGTGCTTTCCATCTGAGGGCAGCTAAGGAATACGAGGGAGTCACTGTAACTGCTCATCATTGTAGTACCTCTCCCAAAATTTTCTGAATGGAATGGCCATCCTCATCTGGGATGGACTTTTCCAAGGTAAAGAAGTGAAGCATACAGATCAATATGGCCTCTCCCCTGCTCTTGGTTGGGTTGCAGATTGCTATTGATTGGCTTGAGTCCCATGTGAGTTTGTCTGTTCAGGAGGAGAGGGGTGGGCTTCTGGACAAATGTGTGCCTATCTTGTTTTGAGCTGTGGGGACATTTACATTTTTAGGCCGTTTGCTATTTGCTTGTCATCATACTGTGCCCAATACCTGGATTTATTTGTAGTCTGGCCCGATGTTGTTGACCATTTAAAACTGCAATTACCTGTTCCTTAGTACTGTGTTTGAAAGAAGCTCCTTTTTCTCCTCACCACATCTCTTTCAGATTCAAGTTTCACTCCAGCACAGTAACTCCATGGTTGAAAGCAGAATTTGCCTTTGCCTGATTCCATCTTTGTGTATAATCTTGTGCAGCTAGTTAATTACAAATGGCTTAGTTTTTCTGGCGGAATATCCTACTTTTCTAATTGGGAAATGGATTCAGTGTGGTTCTATGCCGTTTGTGGCACAATATAGGTAAATAAGTTATGAAGCTAATTGTGATGTTCAATCTAAAGGTACAAGATGATGTAACTGATATTGGAATACTGTAAGTTTATAACAAGCTATCCAACATTCTTAAACCATTCTTGGAACTGAGTTCATTTCATTTATCTGTATGCAAAGAAATGGTGTTTATTGCACCAATCCCTGAATCAAATCCCAGTTTCAAAAAATAATTCTGTTGCTTTTACAGGTCATTGCTGTCTCTGTCCTTGAACAGCATGTGCTGCAACTGAATACCGCACTCACCTCTGACCTGCTGATATTATGAGGATGCTTTCATGGAACTCCAGCTGTCGTTAAGAAATACAGATGATGTCACACTGAAAAGCAACCAGCTACAAATTTTTTTAAGCTGTCAGAACAGCTATTTATCATTTACTTAACGTACAAAAAAGAAATAGTGGCATAGGTTTTGGCTCATTTTGTCAACACACTGAGATCATATTTCAACAAGCTAAAATCTAATTTGGGTGCAGAAGTATTATTATTTTATGACATATTGAGTTGCATTACTAGGAGTTGATAGGTTTCCAGCTATTTCAAGTCATTGTGAATTTTTAGGACACCTTTTTCTGCCATACAATATGTTAATATGTTTTTCTCCACTACCAGCTGTTTCCCTGAACCACTCTCCCCTCCACCCGTCAACCATACTTCCAGCAAGTGCCAGGTGCTTGTAGATTTCTTCATCACAAAGATATAGAGCATCCATTCAGTTGCCTCTGCTGTTTTCTTCACTTTTTCCTTGCCCACTGCAACAAACTCACACCAAGAACAGCCGCCCACTCCTCCATTAACTTTGAATATGCACTTTTATCCTTTCTCTCCTATGTCCCTTCATGACCTCTTGTGCTTCCCTGACCCTAATCCTGCTAAACTGCTGACTAAACTACCCTTAATGGCTTCCATGCTAGCTGACATTGTAAGTGGTTCCCTCTCCTTAAGCGTCGTCTCACTCCTTTTCATAAGTCCATTTCATCATCATTCTCTCCTCAAAACCTTCTGTCCTTGCAGACCGTTAGACTATCTCAAACTTCCTTGTCCTCTCAATTCTCAACATCTTGTTACCTCACAAATATGTTCCCTCAATTTTCTGGTTTTTTTAATTCATTCACGGGATGTGGGCTTCGCTGGCTGGGCCAGCATTTATTACCCATCCCTAGTTGCCCTTAAGAAGGTGGTGGTGAGCTGCCTTCTTGAACCGCTGCAGTCCATGTGGTGTAGGTACACCCACAGTGCTGTTAGGAAGGGAGTTCCAGGATTTTGACCCAGTGAAAGAGAAGGAGCGGCGATATATTTCCAAGTCAGGGTGGTGAGTGACTTGGCGGGGAACTTCCAGGTAGTGGTGGTCCCACCTATCTGCTGCCCTTGTCCTTCTAGATGGTAGTGGTCGTGAGTTTGGAAGGTGCTGTCTAAGGAGCCTTGGTGAATTCTTGCAGTGCATCATGTAGATGGTACTCACTGTGGATGCTATGCGTTGGTGGTGGAGGGAGTGAATTTGTGTGGACGTGGTGCCAATCAAGTGGGCTGCTTTGTCCTGGACGGTGTCAAGCTTCTTGAGTGTTGTAGGAGCTGCACTCATCCAGGCAAATGGGGAATATTCCATCACACTCCTGACATGGCTTGTAGATGGTGGCCAGGCTTTGAGGAGTCAGGAGGTGAGTTACTCGTCACATGATTCCTAGCCGCTGATCTGTTCTTGTAGCCACAGTATTATATGGCTAGTCCAGTTAAGTTTCTGGTCAATGGTAACCCCCAGAATGTTGATAGTGGGAGATTCAGTGATGGTAATGCCATTGAGCATCAAAGGGTGATGGTTGGATTCTCTCTTGTTGGAGATGGTTGCAGCCTGACACTTGTGTGGCGCCAATGTTACTTGCCACCTGTCAGCCCAAACATGAATATTGTCCAATATCAGTGAACATCCCCACTTCTGACCTTAAGATGGAAGGAAGATCATTGATGAAGCAGCTGAAGATGGTTGGGCTGAGGGCACTACCCTGAGGATCTCCTGCAGTGATGTCCTGGAGCTGAGATGATTGACCTCCAACAATCACAACCATCTTCCTTTGTGCTAGTATGACTCCAACCAGCGGAGAGTTTTCCCTCTGATACCCATTGACTCCAATTTTGCTGGAGCTCCTTGATGCCACACTCAGTCAAATGCTGCCCTGATGTCAAGGGCAGTCACTCTCACCTCACCTCGGGAGTTCAGCTCTTTTGTCCATGTTTGAACCAAGGCTGCAATGAGGTCAGGAGCTGAGTGGCCCTGGCAGAACCCAAACTGGGCATCAGTGAGCAGGTTATTGCTAAGCAAATGCCACTTGATAGCACTGTTGATGACCCCTTCCATTACTTTACTGATGATAGAGAGCAGACTAAATGGGCGGTAATTGGCCTGGTTGGATTTGTCCTGCTTTTTGTGTACAGGACATACCTGGGCAATTTTCCACATAGCTGGGTAGATGCCAGTGTTGTAGCTGTACTGGAACAGCTTGGCCTGGGAGCAGCAAATTCTGGAGCACAAGTCTTCAGTGCTATTGCTGGAATATTGTCAGGGCCCATGGCCTTTGCTGTATCCAGTGCCTTCAGCTGTTTCTTGATATCACGTGGAGTGAATCGAATTGGCTAAAGACTGGCATCTGTGATGCTGGGGACCTCCAGAGGAAGCTGAGATGGATCATCCACTCGGCACTTCTGGCTGAAGATTGTCGCTAGTGCTTCGGCCTTATCTTTTGCACTGATGTGCTGGGCTCCTCCATCACTGAGGATGGGGATATTTGTGGAGCCTCCTCCTCCTCCAGTGAGTTGTTTAATAGTCCACCACCATTCACGACTGGATGTGACAGGACTGCAGAGCTTAGATCTGATCCATTGGTTGTTGGATCACTTAGCCCTGTCTATCACTTGCTGCGTATGCTGTTTGGCATGTAAGTAGTCCTGTGTTATAGCTTCACCAGGTTGATACCTAATTTTTATGTATGCTTGGTGCTGCTCCTGGCATGCCCTCCTGCACTCTTCATTGAACCAGGATTGATCCCCTGGTTCGATGGTAATGGTAGAATTGGGCATATGCCGGGCTATGAGGTTACAAAATGTGTACGAGTTCAATTCTGCTGCTGCTGATGGCCCACAGCACCTCATGGATGCCCAGTCTTGAGTTGCTAGATCTGTTTGAAATCTACCCCATTTAGCACGGTGGTAGTGCCACACAACACGATGGAGGGTATCCCACCCACCTCCGCCCCACTCCATCTGACCGACTGGCGGCAACTTTGCCCATTGGACTGGATGCTGTGCTCTCAGCTCAGGCACAGGCATTCTCCTAACCCACACTGCAAGGCTGCACTGTTAGCTTGGTTCAAACCTGAATGATGACATTGCAAGGGACTGTAAGCCCCTCCACCAGTGACTGCTCCTCGGCCAGCTTTCACAAGGAGATTGTACAACATGCACCGTCGCGCAACTGTTCTTGCAGTCCACTAAAATGCTCACTAGTTTGACTCTGTGCCCAAGGAGTGAAAAGCTCTGAAGCATTTGGTGGCACTTTCATGCCTCTGCGTTGCTTGAGTGGGCAAATAAGCTAGACACTCGACTCCAAGCGTGTCAACATAGCTGCATATGAATTGTCTCAGCTGTGGAGGAATAGTTACTCTATACAAGGTTTCCCTAATGCGTGGCTGCTTCCCTCCCACCTACCCCACACATGTGTGTGCACCACCATCAACCACAGTGCAGCTCTTGCGCCCCCACCTGCTAATTTGCCTTAACCACAGGGCAGCACTCGCCCCCCCCCAACACGCCTCAACCTTGAAGGCCTGGTGAGCACTGCGCAATGTTACTGTGCACTCGCCTCCGAGTTCCCCTCGAAGTGCAGCCCGCCAAGTGCACGCCTGATATGTGCTGTAGTGAAACACGTCGGCGTGCAATCACGCCAACATGCTTGGATGATCCAGCGTTGGGGGGATGATTCCAGCAGGCTGGGCTTATAATGATATGTAGATGCATTACAACGAGGTTCCTGACGTCCGATGGTGGGAAACACAGCCATTGACAGGCGGAGCGGACGATTGCAAACTGGTCTCATGACATTGTGAAACCGGTTTTTGGCCATCTCACCATATTGTCCGTTCATGCCGTCAAACACGATCAACACCAATGGGCTTGGAGATTCCGCCCCAAAGATCTCAAACCTGCCCCTGGAGAGAAACAGTTACTGATCAGAGAGTTTTACGGAGGGGCCCCCTTAACTGACATGGAGTCAGGCTCTCTGTCCAATTAAGGGTGTTGGGCAGGCTCGCAAAGCTGGAGGACCCATCAGAGGCTTTCCAGTTTGAGAGGAGCAGCAGCCTGAAAAGGATGGTAAGGAGCTCAGAGGACACTTCAACATGGAGGCACCCTCTCACCAACGTTTAAAAATCTTTACTTAAAAAACAGAGTAAGCAGCCAGGCAACCCAGACATTAATGAGTATAATTCTGGCTGCCTCGTAAGGGGCAGGTAGTCCTGCTGGCTCCAAAGCAGCCTTCGCCAAATGGGCCAGTGCTGGGAACCTGGCATGTATTTGACCTCAGTGGGGCCTGAAAATACAGTCCTACAAGACAGTACTGTTCTAGGCTTTTTAGTCAAAGTTGCACTAGCTGTCAGTAGGTGCAGGTTCTATTGAGGTCTGCCAAGGGCAATATTCCTGGGGCTTTTATTTTTTTTCTTTCATGAGATGTCACTGGCAAGGCCAGCATTTGTTGCCCATCCCCTTAAACTTAGTGGCTTCTTAGCCTATTTCAGAGGGCAGTTAAGAGTCAACCACATCGCTGGAGTCACATGTAGGATGACAGATTTCCTTCCCTAAGGGGCATTAGTGAACCAGGTGGGTTTTTAGGACAATTGACAATGGCTTCATGGCCACCATTACTGAGACTAGTTTTATAATTCCAGATTTATTAACTGAATTCAAATTCCACCAGCTGCTGTGGGATTTGAGCCCACATCCATAGAACATTAGCCCGGGTCTCTGGATTACTAGCCCAGCAACACTACCACTGCACCACTGTCTGCAGGATGTCTAGGTCATCCCACTAAATTTGAGGGGAGGGACAGAATATTCAAACTCTTTTCCCCCTTGCTGCTGGAAAATCAGTTAAATCAGGCCTGCCCAACCTTTTCAGTTGGGTGGGCCACATTTCCATTTTTTCCCTCACTTGAGGCTGATGAGAAAATTTCAGAAAGATGGGATTTGGCACAACATTAACCATGATTTTTAAAATATAGTTGAGGCATGAAGAAAAGAAACAACTTGCTGAGCAAAGATAAAGCAGTGTCAAAGCAATTAATTGATAATTAAAAAGAGTAATTAACAAAGATCACCATTAGAGTGCAAAAGGGACAGAGTCTGTTTGTCTGGCTCACTCCCAATCTCTTGATGCTCACTCACCCTTACCCATGGTGTGTGTGTGTGTGTGTATGTGTGTGAGATTGTGTGTTGCTGTGTGGGGTAAGGGTGAGTGGGAATCCTGAGACTGTGAATGAGTCAGACACATGCATTCCCACATTCACTCACTCTCTACCACACTCACTTTCTCTCCCTCTCCCTCTTTCTATTTCCCTCTGTCTCTCCCACTCTCTCTCACACTCACTCTCATTTTCTCTCTCCCAAACTCACTCACACTCACTTCTCTCCCACACTCACCCATTCCCTCACCCACACTCACTCTCTCTCCCCCCCACACTCAGCCTCTCTCTCCCACACTCAGCCTCTCTCTCTCCCCCACAGGTTCTATTTCTCTCCCAAACTCTCACTCACTCTCTCTCCCACACTCCCTCTCTCTCTCCCACACTGGCTCGCTCTCTCTCTCTCTCTCTCCCATACTCTTTCTCGCTCTCTCTCCACCCTCACTCAGTCACTCTCCCTTCCAGGCCCCCAGTCAACCAGTGTCTTCACTCTCACCATGCAGCCCCACCCTGACCCTGCCCACCCCATCACAACCAGCCTCTTCCAGCAGAGCAGCCTGTCTCCTCCCTCACCCAAGGAGAAGAGGAGAGGCCAAGAGAGGCCAGGCAAGCATGGCAATCTCCTCCCAAACCCCACAGCTTCCTCCCACACCCAGCTGCCTCCTTAATGACCTGGCATGGCACATCATAATAAAGCAGCCCTCTCCCCAATCCGGCAGGGCACAGCAGCCTCCTCCGCCCTCAGCAGCCAGCGTCTCCCTCTCCCACCCACCCCAGCAGCCAGCCTCTCTCTCTCTCCACCTGCCAATACGTCTTTATCTAGAGCACACTTGCTGCCGCCATTGTTGCTCTTCCTCCAATCACGCACTGTTTCTCACTAATGTGGGAAAAGAACAGCCTTTTTAAAAATTCATTCACGGGATGTGGGTGTCTCTGGCTGGGCCAGCATTTATTGCCCATCCCTAAATTGCCCTTGAGAAGGTGGTGGTGAGCTGCCTTCTTGGACTGCTGCAGTCCATGTTGTGTAGGTACACCCACAGTGCTGTTAAGAAGGGAGTTCCAGGATTTTGACCCAGAGACAGTGAAGGAACGGCAATATAGTTCCAAGTCAGGATGGTGAGTGACTTGGAGGGGAACTTCCAAGTGTGGTGTTCCCATCTATCTACTGCCCTTGTCCTTCTAGATGGCAGTGGTCGTGGGTTTGGAAGGTGCTGTCTAAGGAGTCTTGATGAGTTTCTGCCATGCATCTGGTAGGTGGTACACACTGGAGGGAGTGAATGTTTGCAGATGTGGTGCCAATCAAATGGGCTGCTTTGTCCTGGATGGTGTCAAGCTTCTTGAGTGTTGTTGGAGTTGCACTCATCCAGGCAAATGGGGAGAATTCCATCACACTCCTGACCTGGGCTTTGTAGATGGTGAACAGGCTTTGGGGAGTCAGGAGGTTTGCCATAGGATTCCTAACCTCTGACCTGCTCTTGTAGCCACGTTATATATATGGCCAGTCCAGTTCAGTTTCTGGTCAATGGTAAACCCCAGAATGATGATAGTGAAGGATTCAGCGATGGTAATGCCATTGAATGTTAAGGGGCGATGGTTAGATTGTCTCTTGTTGGAAATGGTCATTACCTGGCACTTGCGTGGTGTAAATGTTATTTGCCACTTGTCAGCCTAAGCCTGGTTATTGTCCAGGTCTTGCTGCATTTGGACATGGACTGCTTCATTATGTGAGGAATCGCAAATGGTGCTGAACATTGTGCAATCATCATTGAAAATCCCCACTTCTGACCTTATGATGGAAGGAAGGTCATTGATGAAGCAACCAAAGATGGTTGAGCCTTGAACTCTACCCTGAGGAACTCCTGCAGTGATGTCCTGAAACTGAGATGATTGACCTTCAACAACCTCAACTATCTTCCTTTCTTTCCGAATCTTCCACCCCACTTACCAGCATTTTGAAAACTACCTCCAGGGGCCACATTGGGGGGCCTTTGCGGGCCACATCTGACCCGCAGGCTGCCGTTGGATAAGCTTGATTTAAATAATGGGATGGAATCCTTGTAGAGCCGAATTCTGCCCTTTTACAGTTCCTTGTCAGTCAATCTGCTGCGGGGCCTACACATAATTTTAGGCCAGGGTATTTAGAGCATAGACGGCAGAGTTGCCTAAATATTTAAATTAATTGCTAAAAGAGCATGTTGGGAGGATGTTGGTTACAGAACAATGTCTCTAAAAGAAGTCTTCATAGTTTTCAGTATGTTAACAGCAATTCTTTACTAACCACTTGTAACTATATACATATATACAGTAAAGGATACAGAGAAGGAACCATCTCGATGTCTGGGTCACCACATATCTCTGCGCAACACCACAATGACATGATGTATTGGTCATGTGTCTTGTTACATCACTGTATGGTGGTACTCTACTCAGGGTGGAATTGTCCCAGATTTGCACTAAGTGTGGTAGCGGGCAGGGAAAATGATGCTTTACCCTCCAGCCGCGAGAGTGGCTGTTCACACCGCATCGTCCCAAACCCGCTGCATTAATGATGCATTCCCGGCAAACAAGCCGTTTCAATGGCGGGCGGGCTCTCACTCACCTCCCACACCATCATTTCCTGCTCCATCAAGCCTTTAAAGTCCAGCTGTGTGCATACATCTCAGTGCTTCCAGCCCATGACTGTTCCAGGGGAGATGTCCACGAAAGGCAAAAACACTGCAGCCCATGGGCTTAATGATGCGTCACTGGAATGCATTTTGGACACCATGGAGACCCACCACGGTGTCCTCTACCCCGCTCTAGCCACAGGATGGGCAGTGGCATCTCCAATCCAGCATGGCAGGCAGTGGCAGCGATGGTCAGTGCCAATGCCCTACAAACGAGGACAGCCAGCCAGTGCTGCAACAGGATGAATGGTCTCATCCGTTCCGCCAGGGTAACTCACTCTTCTCATTGCTCTCAACTCACACTCACAAAACCATTACACATCCACAGGGACCTCACACTCAATGGACAACACCACTAACTCACACACACCCTCACATCTCCATCAGGCTCATATCCTCTGGAGCTCACATCCTCATCCTGTCCATGGCTCCACCCACCACATAAACATTCCATGCAGTGCCATGTGTCCTGCTCATACTCTCCCTATCTATTTTCATGCAGGAGAAGCTGGCTCACATCAGCAGGGAGGAATCCCAGACCGGGAGTGGAGTGGCCCACATTAGGCCCCTCATTCACTTTGAGGAGTGTCCCATCGCGCTGACTGGTGAGGATATGGGCCGTGTCTGCTGTGACTGTGAGGTCGGCGTTGAACACCCACGTGAGGATCCTGCACCACATCATCCCTCTCTCAATACAACTGTGAGTGCTCTCTCTCTCCTGCTTTTGACTCTGCTGCCATGCGCTAATTATCTCTACTTTGGTTCACAGGGAGCTCCGCCAGGTGACCGACACCCTCAGCCAGCCAATCCTTCTGCTCCGTCTGGTCCAGCCAAGAGGACACCTCCTCCAGTGAGGAGGTGGACATGAGCAGCCTGGAAGACCCGTCACAGCGCTTACCCACACCCCCCACCAGCGCAGAGACGCACATCTCGGTGGGACCTAGATCTAGAACAGGGTCAGGTTCACAATCTGGTGGTCACTACCCGGACACATGTCCGCTGCAGGAGTGGGCAAGTTCGTGCGAGCTCCCCGGCTCTCAGAGGACTGCCGGGGATCAGGCAACTGTGAGGTCCGAGTCAGATGATGAGCCTGTAGATTTGGCCTTCCAACTCGTCCTGGATAATCAGCAGAAGGCGTGGGAACATCACGCAGAGCTGTTGAAAGTCCTCAACAGGGTGTCACGTGAGTCGGAGGAGTGCGTCCACCTGCTCTTTGATGAAGTGGTGTATGGAGGTCTCCATGGGGAGGCTGGCAGATCTCATGGAGACGCTGGTGCAGCAGGACACAGAGATGTGTGCAGACCTGCACTCCAACGCGGGAGCCATGGGTAAGCTCCTGCAGGGACAACGCAAGAGGGAAACGGGACACCTCAATGTCCCTCCAGGTGCTCCTTCCCCTCAAGGAGTCAGGCTGGGGCCCCTGGGCACCTGAAGGGAAGTGGAGCAGCAGCTGGACACCCCTGGGTCATCCACTGAGGAATCTCAGAGGCTGTCCTCTCCCTCCGAGTCCCCTTTGCCTGTGAGCCCCTCAACCCCGTCCTCTGTCACCACAGAGGGGACAGCCACCCCATCAGTGATTCTGGAGGGAAAAGTGTGTGTGTGTGTGGCAGGGCCTTTCAGAGCCTCGTGTAAGCACTCTCCCATGCACACGAATCCTTCATGTATCACACTCACCTCAATGTCCTGAGCATTTTGAATGCTGCCTGCTGGGGTTCACTTTCAGTTGTCCATTTGAGCTGACCTACATCTCCTCCCACCCAAAGATCACATTCCCAGGCAGCACCTGATCTCGCCCACCATGACTCTCGTTTCACTTTCGATTTGGACAGCATGGCCTGGATTCTGATTCTCGTGCGCTCCCCCGTCTTTTCCCCTCCCCCAGTCACCCATTTCCTTTCCCCCATCACAGTTGACCCCCTTCCCCCCCCACCAGCATCGCCTTCCACCTTCCCTCCATGATCTACCAGCCACAACCTTTCGGGGATGTCCAAGTGAACATGCACGTTCCCTTCCCTCCTGAAAATTCCACCCCCATCCACATGAACCCCTCCGACCTCCTCCTTCCCACCCACAGGGTCCGTGCCTGCCTCCAAGTCCCCACCAATTAACCTTGCTGTCCCTTCTACCACTACCATCGAACCCTCACCTTCCCACCCTACTGCCTCACTCTATCCTCGGTCATTCTCACCATTCCCTCATACCAGGTCCACTCCCCAGGAGGTAGAAATGGACCTATCTGACCCCTCCCTTGCACGTTCATCTGCACATCCCTCCCCCTTCTCACACCTTCCCCCCTTCACGCCCCTTGCCCCCTTCGCACCCCTTTACCCCCCTGGAATCCCTTCCCCCCAGAACCCCTTCATCCCCCAACTTAGCCCTCCCAACCCCCAGACTCCCCCCTACTTAGTCCCTTCCCCTTCCTGATTCCTTCCTCCATCCTTACTTCCTCCGCCACACTTAGTCCTTCTCCCCTCCTTACCCCTTCCTCCAGCCTTATGTCTTCCTCCAGTCTCGCTTCTTCCTCCAGCCTTACTCATTCCCCCTTCCTGACTCCTCAGACACCCTTACTTCTTCCTCCAGCTTTATTCCTTCCATTTTCCACTCTTACTTCTTCCTCCATCCTTACTCCCTCCCCTCTCTGTGCTCCTTCCTCCACCCGGACTCCCTCCCCTGTCTGCACTCCTTCCTCCCCAGAACTCTCTCCCCTCTCCACACTCCTTCCTCCCTCTGGACTCCCTGCCCTCTCAGCACTCCTTCCCCTCTCCTTACTCCTTCCATTACACCTTCCACCCACCTTACACCTACCTCCCCAGTTATTGCCTTCTCCCCCGTTACCCCCTCCACACCCCATACTCCCTCCCCCAGACACCTTCATTCCCCCCTCCCAACCTCACCCCCTGACACCTCTTCCTCTCCCAGCCAATCCTAGACCTTCCTCTCCCACCCCCTCGACCATCATCCATTGTGAACATCAATGGTGACTTTCCAAATTCCGTGAGCTGCTTCTCAGCAGAGCCGTGTCCATGAGAATCCACCCAGCATGCCATGGACATTCCTCCAGTTGGGTTGTCGGGCTCCAGCATCTTCTGCTCCTCGGATATCTGTCACATAAGCAAGGTGGTGGGTAGGTCCTGACTTCTGCATGTCACACTTGTCAAGACGTGTTCTACACAGGTGTGCTCTCCCGCCGATGAGGCGGACGATCCAGTGGGAGTGGGGGGGGTGGTGGTGAATCTGGTGAGCTGGCCTTAGAATGATATGCTGACATATTACAATGATGTTCCCGACACCTGATGGCAGGAACAGTGGCCCGCCATCGGCAGGCTTAGCAGACGATCGCAAACTGGTTTCGCGCCATCACGAAACTAATTGCGTCATATTGTCAGCTCACGCCACCAAACACGCCCAACACCGGCGGGCACAGAAAGTCCTGGCATCAGTCTCACATTAACCCTCCGTGTGCCAGTCCCTTATACCTCAGAGCATATCTAATTTTTTAACATATTGGGTATAAAGTTGAAACAAGCTGAGACTATTCTTTCCAGGCCCAGGCCTGGCCTAACTCCATGACATTGATATTTGTGCAAATTGGAATCCAGCTTTAGCATTGATGCTGATGCTGTAGTGTAAAAACACCTTTAGGTGTTAATTCTCAGATCTATATCAGGTCTTAGTTCTTAACTCACAAAAATTCAAAATGACCACTGAAACAACTAATCCGTTCCAACTAATAGACGATCCTTTTTAAAGACTGCATTCAAATGAATTGGCAAAAAAAAATTTGCACCGTGATTTCATGCCTGACTCTCAAACACCATACCTAAGCAAAAATGAATGATTTACACAATATAACCAAAGTACATTCCCTGCATTTTCTCTGACATGTGCCTGATAGCTAAGTTGAAATGATATCAAAAGGTTGTGAAAAAGTTAAGTGAATCATTCTGAATGAGAATTTAAATATTTTTCTTATTGTCCATCAAACATGTCACAAGGTAGAAAGATTTCCAAACTATGGTCAGATTTCTTTGTGTTTCACTGTAAGAATAATTTTCCAATCCCATGTGCCAGTTTAAAAATGGAGTGGGGACTTGGGATGACGTGGTCAGAAAATCCTAAAATAAGCCGGGATCTCACGGTCCAGAACATTCCTCACTTCATAATTCAGCCATGCTTGGGGGAAGTTGTGCCAGGAGAGCAACAGGTGTAGCTTTGGTGTTCACTGGTAATGCTTTTGCCTCTGAGTCAGTACATTGTGGGTTCAAGTACGGCTCCAGAGACTTGGCAGGATTTTACAGGGCCTGTAAAGTGGACCAAGGAGTGGGAGCAGGTGAAAAATCGGGAGGGAGGATAGGGAATGGCGTGCCCGCCTTCTTCCCACTGCCTTGACATTCTGCCAGCGTGGAAGAAGGTGGCTCACGGCCCTCCTGCACAGAAACCAACTGAGCCACTTAAGTCAGCCTGACATAGTCATCCTCACAGAATCATACCTTACAGATAATGTCCCAGACACCAGCATCACCATCCCTGGGTATGTCCTGCCCCACCAGCAAGACAGACCCAGCAGAGGTGGCGGCACAGTGGTATATGCTCGGGGGCGAGTTGCCCTGGGAGACCTTAACATCGATTCCGGATCCCATGAAGTCTCATGGCATCAGGTCAAAACTGGGCAAGGAGACCTCCTGCTGATTACCACGTACCGCCCTCCCTCAGCTGATAAATCAGTGCACTTCCATGTTGAACATCACTTGGAGGAAGCACTGAGGGTGGCAAGGATGCAGAATGTACTCTGGGTGGGGGACTTCAATGTCCATCACCGAGAGTGGCTCGGTAGCACCACTACTGACCGAGCTGGCCGAGTCCTAAATGACATAGCTGCTAGACTGGGTCTGCAGCAGGTGGTGAAGGAACCAACAAGAGGGAAAAGCATACTTGACCTTATCCTCACCAACCTGCCTACTGCAGATGCATCTGTCCATGACAGTATCGGTAGGAGTGACCACCACACAGTCATTGTGGAGACGAAGTCCCACCTTCACATTGAGGATACCCTCCATCGTGTTGTGTGGCACTATCACCGTGCCAAATGGGATAGATTTCGAACAGAGCTAGTAACTCAAGATTGGATATCCACGAGGCGCTGTGGCTATCAGCAGCAGCAGAATTGTACTCAAACACAATCTGTAACCTCATAGCTTGGCATATGCCCCACTCTACCATTATCATCAAGCCAGGGGATCAACCCTGCTTCAATGAAGAGTGCAGGAAGGCATGCCAGGAGCAGCACCAGGCATACCTAAAAATGAGGTATCAACCTGGTGAAGCTAAAGCACAGGACTACTTGCGTACCAAACAGCATAAACAGCAAGTGATAGACAGAGCTAAGCAATCCCACAACAAATGGATCAGATCTAAGTTCTGTAGTCCTGCCACATCCAGTCTTGAATGGTGGTGGGCAATTAAACAACTCATTGGAGGAGGGGGCTCCACAAATATCCCCATCCTCAATGATGGGGGAGCCCAGCACATCAGTGCAAAAGATAAGGCCGAAGCATTCGCAACATTGTTCAGCCAGAAGTGCCGAGTGGATGATCCATCTCGGCCTCCTCCGGAGGTCTCCAGCATCACAGATGCCAGTCTTCCGCCAATTCGATTCATTCCACGTGATATCAAGAAAGGGCTGAAGGCACTGGATACTGCAAAGGCTATGGGCCCTGACAATATTCCGGCAATAGTACTAAAGACTTGTGCTCCAGAATTTGCCACGCCCCTAGCCAAGCTGTTCCAGTACAGCTACAACACTGGCATCTACCCAGCTATGTGGAAAATTGCCCAGGTATGTCCTGTACACAAAAAGCAGGACAAATCCAACCCGGCCAATTACCGCCCCATCAGTCTACCCTTCATCATCAGATAAGTAATGGAAGGGGTCATCAACAGTGCTATCAAGTGGCACTTGCTTAGCAAAAACCTGCTCACTGATGCCCAGTTTGGGTTCCGCCAGGGCCACTCAAATCCTGACCTCATTACAGCCTTAGTTCAAACATCGACAAAAGAGCTGAACTCCCGAGGTGAGGTGAGAGTGACTGTCCTTGACATCAAGGCAGCATTTGACCGAGTGTGGCATCAAGGAGCCCTAGCAAAACTGGAGTCTATGGGAATCAGGGGGAAAACTCTCCGCTGGTTGGATTCATACCTAGCACAAAGGAAGATGGTTGTGGTTGTTGGAGGTCAGTCATCTCAGCTCCAGGACATCGCTGCAGGATGTCCTCAGGGTAGTGTCCTAGGCCCAACTATCTTCAGCTGCTTCTTCAATGACCTTCCTTCCATCAAAAGGTTAGAAGTGGGGATGTTCGCTGATGAATGCACAATGTTCAGCACCTTTTGCCACTCCTCAGATACTGAAACAGCCCATGTCCAAATGCAGCAAGACCTGGGCAATATCCAGGCTTGGGCTGACAAGTGGCAAGTATTATTCGCACCACACAAGTGTCAGGCAATGACCATCTCCAACAAGAGAGAATCCAACCATCGTCCGTTGATGCTCAATGGCATTATCATCACTGAATCCCCCACTATCAACATCCTGGAGGTTACCATTGACCAGAAACTGAACTGGACTAGCCATGTAAATACTGTGGCAACAAGAGCAGGTCAGAGGCTAGGAATCGTGCAATGAGTAACCCACCTCCTGACTCCTCAAAGCCTGTCCACCATCTATAAGGCACAAGTCAGGAATCTGATGGAATATTCCCCACTTACCTGGATGAGTGCAGCTCCCACAACACTGAAGAAGCTGGACACTGCCCAGGACAAAGCAATTCGCTTGATTGGCACCACATCCACAAACATTCACTCCCTCCACCATCAACACACAGTAACAGCAGTGTGTACCATCTACAAGATGCACTGCAAGAATTCACCAAGGCTCCTTAGACAGCACCTTCCAAACCCATGACCACTACCACCTGGAATGACAAGGGCAGCAGATAGGTGGGAACACCATCACCTGGAAGTTCCCCTCCAAGTCACTCACCATCCTGACTTGGAAATACATCGCCTTCACTGTTGCTGGGTCAAAATCCTGGAACTCCCTTCCTAACAGCACTGTGGGTGTACCTACACCACATGGACTGCTGCGGTTCAAGAAGGCAGCTCACCACCACCTCCTCAAGGGCAATTAGGGATGGGCAATAAATGCTGGCCCATTCAGTAAAGCCCACATCCCGTGAATGAATAAAGAAAAAAGTGGCCTATTAAGGGCCTCTTCCTACTGCTGCTGGCATTTTTACCTGATAAACCCTGGAGGTCTCCCTGCCTGCTCAGCAGGGGCCCTCCTAAGTAAGCACTCTGGGGTGGCAATGGCTGCCCCTGCAGCAACGCCACACCACACCCACTCCCCCACCCCCAGCCTGCCACACCAGCCATACCTTCCTCTCCAGGGCCTACTTGACAGGCCTCAGTAAACCTGACCCACTTTCCTTATTCCAAAGACAGCGTCCAAGCTATTCCAATGGGTTGGGTGCATTTGCCTTCCCAGCAGTGGCCACCACTTGCAGTAGCTCTGCTGGGATTGATGAAATGCTGGCCCTCTGATTGGCCAGCTGCTATCAGAGGAGGGACCGCCTCCCTAAAATGGATGGCAGCCCCAATAGCAGATCATCAGCTGTCTGATGGACATAGAAACCGATCAGAGATCCCTGAAACAATCGAAGCAGGGTTTCCCCTCTGGCTTTCCAGCCCATCATCGGGGCCACTGCCATCCTGACAAAATCCCAGCCTTGGGCATTAAAGTTCAGGCTGACACTTCAGAGCAGCACTGATGGAGTGCTGCACTGTCAGAGGTGTCATTCTTCAGATGGGATGCTAAACCGAAGCCTTGCCTTTTCACTCAAGTGTATCTAAAATATAATGTGGCAGAATTGTGAAAAAGAACAGAGAAGTTATCCCCATGTCCCAGCCAATAGCTACCTCTCAACATCACAAAAAAACAGATTGTTTGGTCATTATCACATTGCCATGTGCAAATTGCCTGCTGTGTTTCCTACATTGTAACAGCAACAACACTTCAAAAGGATTTTATTGGCTATAAAGCGTTTTATTGGGAATCCCAACGTCCCAAAAATGCCGTATAAATGCAGGTCTCCCTTTTTTCTTCTTTTTACAATGATGCACCAATCTAATAAAGCTACACTGCAGGGCCACCTGCATGCTAAACCCCAAACTCGGCAGGTTTTAGACAGAGCAAGTAGTCCTACGACTAAACAATTAGAGCAAAGTGGAACAGTCCTGCCATTTCAGCTCCGAACAGTTGTGAACACAATGGTAACAAGCTTGAGGTGAATGCTCCATGCATGGTGCCACGCAGCATATAACTCAGAGAGTAAAACTGAAGTGTATAGCCAACAGTTCTGTTGGCACAATCCTATTCAACCACTGCCCAAGGCCAGGTCCTCACCAGCATAAGATACCAATTTCCAGCCACTTTAGTTCAGAATATCCCATGTGACATTTGGACACAGCAAAGGCTATGGGCTCTGACAACATCCTAACTGCAGTTCTGAAGACCTTTGCACTAGAATAGGCCCTCCAACCCTCCCTGACAGACCCAAACCAAGCAACTCTAACTCCATTTCTAGTTGATTATTGGAACATTGCTTTGGTAAATCTAATCTGCAGAAAAAACAGACATGTTATATTGTTATATTATTCCAAAATGATTCAGGAACTTCATTATCATACGTATGTATACATGTATATTCAGAGTGCCATATCCCTCACTGCTGCACTACTGTCAGTGTATCAATCCAACAATCATTCTGCAGCACATGGTGAGATCTGGAAAAGATATACCTGATGTAAGCTCCAATATTTGTGTCTAAACATGTGATTAGTACAAACTTCTGGGAACCACAAGACATAACACTGTGCCAACAGGTGTTTGTGAGTATTCCACAAGCAATATAAACAAAATAAATGCTGAATTAGATAGAGAAAAATCAGCCCAAGTTAGTGCAGGGAGAGAGAAAAAGCTGAGTGAATCGTGTAAAAATGAAATCACGCAGCTCCAGCCCCTGCTGAATTGGGAGGCCAATGATGTCGTACAGGCATTTGAGAACTTTAAACAAAAATGCAGGTAATTGACATCCAGTGGTTTTCTAAAAGACACTAGTGAAGAGGAAGGAATCAGCTACATCCTCTTGTGGATAGGACAAATGGGTTTAGATCTTTTCAATAGCTGGGAAATGAGTGAGAACAATAGAAAAAATAACAGTTAATATTTTCAAGAAATTCAGCCCAAGTCTCCAACCAAAGTCAAACCATCAGATCGATCGATGTGAATTTTAGAGCCTGAGGCAAGAACCAGATGAGCCTGTTGACAATTTCTTAATGAGATTGAGAAATGTAGCCAGCAAGTATAAATTCCAAGAAAACAGATGGCAGGCTGGTAGATCAGTTCATTTGGGACTCTGCACACCGTGATGTACAAAAGATATTGATTGGAAAAGACAAGCTCACAATCTCACAGGCTGTTGGCACTACCAGAGCACAAGAAGTCACGAGCAGACAGGTAAAGCCTCTGACTACCCAAATGGCTAACCTTCAGTCAAGTCAAGGTAAAGGCAGTAGGCTTGATGCAGTGAAACAGCAACTAAAGGGTAGAGAGAAAAATGTGCAAGAGGTGTGGATGACTACATGAGTGCACAGACAGGAGGAAATATCCCGCATATGGAACAAACTGCAGAGATTGTGAACTTCCCAATAACTGGGAAAAGATGCACAGAACAAAGAAAGAAGATGGTAAAGGAGTATCAGAGGCAGATCAACAAAGGGCCCAAAGATAGTGGGAGCTGCTAACAGCCTCATGATGATGATATCATGGCTGCTTCAACAGGATTTTCTGTGCATACCAACTGCGCAATTTTGGAGTGGTAGTCCTTGCGATCGCAGTACATCTCCCTGTGTGGAGCCTGCAGAGCCACATGTGGCAGTCAAATATATCCTGTGCCATTGGGAATCCCATTACCCTGGCAAAACCAGGTGTTCTCTCTGCCTGAAGCAGAGAGTAGGGATAAATGGGTCATTTTCAGGCTGGCAAGCTGTAACTAATGGAGTGCCACAGGGATCAGTGCAGGGGCCCCACTATTTACAATCTACATCAGTGATTTGGGTGAAGGGGCCAAATGTATGGCGGCTAAATTTGCTGATGACACCACAATAGGTAGGAAAGTAAGTTGTCAAGAGAAGGAGAGAGTCTGCAAAGGGATATAGACAGGTTAAGTCAGTGGGAAAAAATTTGGCAGGTGGGGTATAATGTGGGAAAATGTGAACTTGTCCACTTTGGCAGGAAGAATAGAAAATCAGAATATTATTTAAATGCAGAGAGATTGAAGAACTCAGAGGGATCTGGGTGTCCTGGTATATGAGTCATAAAACATTTGTACAGTAAGTGATTAGGTAGGTAAATGGAACGTTGGCATTTATTGTATGGGGAATGGAATATAAAGGTAGAGAAGTTTTACTGCAGCTGTACAGGGCATTGGTGAGATGACATCTGGAGTATTGTGTACAGTTTTGGTCTCCTTATTTAAAAAAGGATATAATTGTATAAGAAGCAGTTTAGAGAAGGTTCATGCAACTCATTCCTGGGATGAATGGCTTATCCTTTGAAAAAAGGTTGAACGGGTTGTGAGTTTATTGGAGTTTAGAAGAGTGAGAGGTGATCTTATTGAAATATTTAAGTTACTGAGGGGACTTAACAGGGTAGATACCGGGAGGATGTTTCCAGTTGTGAGGGAGACTAAAACTAGGGAACACAGTTTAAGAATAAGTGGTCTCCTTTTAAAGACTGAGATGTGGATTTTTTTTCTCTCTCTAAGGGTCATTAGTATATGGAACTCTCTTCCCCAGAGAGCAGTGAAGGCTGGGTCATTGAATTTATTCAAGGCTGGGTTAGATAGATTTTAAATAGACAAGGAGTCAAGGGTTATGGCGGGACAGAGAGGAGAGTGGACTTGAGACCACAACCAGATTGGCCACGATCTTACTGAATGGCAGAGCAGGCTTGAAGGGCTGAATCGCCTACTCCTGCTCTTAAGTCCTGTAGAATGCACTCCATCACCTCTCTGATGTAATGAAGGACAGCAAACTGAGATATTGCTAATGATGCATCTGGTTGCATCCACTGGCATAGAAACTGGGGGCCATGGTGACCTTCATGACCACTGTCAGCATTGTCCTCCCCCTGCAGTGAGGCAGCAGGTCAAGTTGTAGGAGGTGGCACAGTTCAGTCACCAACTCCTTGGAGAAACGCCAGCACCTCAGAAGCAGCCACTGCTGAGCTGGTGGTAGAAGTGCCTTCTAAAGACTGTTGTTTGGTAGGGTGTGCTACTGAGAACTCTCCTGCTCCTCCCACTGTGCATAGCTTATAGCTTCCCCTCTCTATTGCCTCTGCTCCATCTCCAAGTCATGCTGCAGCTTAAGTGGTAGAGCAACCATAGCCCATGACTGAAGCAGGTTTTCTCCTGGGAGGCCATCAAACATCCTTGACCTCTTTGTCAAGATCCAACACCACTCCCTTGTAAATCCAAAATGTCTGCAAAACACCTGCAATAACATCCAGCACTGTACTTCCACTTACTCTGCCCCAGCAAAAAAAAACGCAAAAGCACCTCACCAGGTGGTTTCTTGTTTAGCCTTTCAAATAGCACGACAGAGGTTGGGGGGCTGTGGGTAGTTCCTCATGCAGCTGAACGCATGTTTAGTTGGGAGCGGTTAACAGAGGGCATTAACAGGACTTTCAGGATGCAAAGGGGCAGACCATCGGCCAAATTAGTGTTAGGGGCTATTTGACACCAAAATCCATCTAGTCGTCATTCTTCTGGCCCACACGCTAGCACATTTACAGCCAGGGCACACTGTGTTAGCCATGCAGGAAGTGGCAAGAAGCATTCTGGCTAACATCTTTTGAGATTCAGGCTGAATTCCATGGCCACTGTTCCTCGCTGAGAATTATTCTTTGAACACATTGGGTGGATATGGCGTCTTACTGAGAGCCCTTCTCCATCTTCTCATCCTCCTTCTTACAGCAGCTTACCTTTCTCTGTGTATGGGTTTCATTCATTTACTCTATCATGATGTATTCCAAGGGGAATGTGTACTAATCCAGCTATGCCTACAAACAACTGGATTGTAGAAGCCTTGAAGTCAACAAAAACTCCTTCAGCACCAGCAACACCACTCCCTGTCAACTTCTGAATCTTTGAACAATTATAGAAATCACCAAATATTTGTAGAATCAGAGTAACAAGCTAGAAGAAATCAACCAGCAGTTAATCTAGAAGTAACTTTAAATAGTGCTGTTCGGAAGTGGGGAGGGGTCCTTCCTGCCAATGGACTCATGTTCATCTGTACAAAGTTTTAAAAATGTTGTTAGCTGAAGTGTTGAGCTCCAAAATGGCAGCACTGACATCAGTTTTGCAAGCTAATTAGTGCCATGATCTGCTTGCTGAGCATACTTCCAGCAGATGTTCCCTGCTTGCATGCTAACGCCTTCATTTTTATGGAATCTAGTGTGATTCATCCCAGAAAGTGCATGTGTGCCATAGGCGCTATTTTGGAGCTCAAAGGGCACTCATAGCTGTTCTGAGATGGTCCTTCTTATCTGTGGACACTAGGCATGGTACTTAGTTACTGGACAGAGAGTAGTCATTGTCTGGTTCTTGCTTAACACTTGTTTATTAGTACTACACTTACACAGGTTACAGAGTAGATTTGTTGCTCCTGGGTATGGTGTTCCAACCTCTCTCTCTTTATAGTCTAACACATGACAGACTGACATCAGTGCTACATCATCATCTACATCGTACATTAGCATATCCCATCTGTTAACCCTTTATACTACACCACTCCCATGTATACTATCCAATTTTCAGCAACAATATGAAACCATGGTCAGGATTTTCCGGCCCTGCCACGACGGGACCCGCCATGTAGAATGAGGTGGGCCAGCCAATAGACTATTGACTTTTGGTGGGGCTGGACGATCCCGGCAGCAGGCAGGGCCAGAAAATCCCACCTATATCATTAACTATTTACATTGCATTTCCATAACTCCCTTTTTACAACTACAGATTCTACCCAACTCCAATTCCTACTCTTCCCCCTCCCCAAGTCACAGCCCTGGGGGACTCAATCTCCCATTGTATTCCCAGCCCTTAGAGAAGACATCTTGGAGACATGAGGGTTTTTTCCTGCATCTGGTAGGATTTTATCATCTGCAGAATAGGACAGCACTTTAGCAGCGTTGCTGGGAAGCAGAGTGAAAGTTACAGGATGACTGAACTGCAAGGACAATGAGGATTTTTCAATGAAAGACTGATCCGAGAGAGAAGACTGAAAAGCAACCACCTTTGGACCCTCTGGGACTAGAATAGAAGAACTCAGGGCTCTCTGAGGAACTTGTTGCTCCCTTGAAACAGACAGGGACAGACCTTCAGAAGAAGAATGATCTTAACTCCAGCTGTATCATTCACTGCTGCATCGGAGACTATAAAGGAATAGAAAATCTGAGATTTCAATTAATATAAATCACGGAGGGAAAAAAACAACAAAATTCCTATAAGTCTTTCAGAAAAAGATGAAGAAATGATTTCCCAATGATATTTCAGATAACTGTCTACGTTCTGGTAAGAAAGTGGTAAGAACGCCACACTTTTGTCAGCGTGACGCTACTCCATTCTGGGCAATGGGAAGAATTGCTGAAGATATGGAGACCAGACAGCCTCATCTTCTTAATGAGATGAATTTCCTGTAGACGATTAACTTGGGGACAAGATTGCTGTACAGGATTCCGCAACTTCAAAAGTGCTAAAGATTCTGCAGCAGCTTCTGTGCTGAAATCCAGCTCTAGAGAAAAGAAGACTTTCAGCTGGGACTGAAGCACTAGTGTGACTTGACTTTTAAGCCTGGAAGCTACCTGTTCCTTGGCAGCATGATCCTCTGTGGACTCCAGTATAGACCCAGACAAGGTGTTCTCTCTGGAAGACTCTTCATGGACAATGAATGATAGATTAGGTATTATATTGATAGGTTCAGTGGGACAAAGATTTGAATGCTACTCAGCTGCTAGAAACACAACTGACTCTTCAAAAAAGGCATCTGATGTGCCAATCAATTGGAAAGACAGTCCAATCTCCAGGACCTGAGCCTCCAACTGATCACGCAGTGCTGCAATGACTTCTTCTTCATCACTTTCTTCTGGAATGAGCTAATTCAGGTCCAGCTGGTGAAAAAAAGGAACTTACCGCTGATTGAATAAGCTTCCTCAGCTGCTGTAGGTTGAAGTTCCACTGGTTCTAAATAAAAGGTTGAAGATTGGTCCATGAACGAGATTGAGTTGTTCAAATGCTGGGCATCATCTGTTTTTTTTAGGATTCCTAGAAGTATGCCAACATCATTGCTCGGTAAGGATGTGCATTGATTGTGTACAACAGAGAGAGAATCAATGATCTTTCACCCCTTGTAACAAAAAGGAGCAATAACCCTGCCTTTAATTGGAATGTCTGTGCTGCCTGGACTTTGTAGTCTGATGTCTGATGGATGAAGGGGTATTGGCTGAAGCCAGTCGAGACCACCTGCTAGTATGTTAACAGCATCTCCAATATCAATTTTAATGGTGGTATCAAAGCCTTTAACTTGCACTGTAACTGACCAATAGTCTGGACCAAAACTATTACATTCTCCCAGGAATTCTGCAGTTTTATCCTTATCTTGATTTCCAATTTCTTGAATGGAATGTATTTCATAAATATCTTGGCTTCTACCTCAATTAAGGCTGTTGGATTTGCAGAACAGCTTGAAATGTCCAGTTTTACTGCACTGGAAGTATTCCGTGCCCCCTGCTGTGCAGTCCTGGAGTCTTTATTGGTTTTTCGTGCCAAAACATAAGCTTCTCAAAATGGCTGCCAATGTAGAGTTTCGTGCTCTTTAGTGCGGTTCTACGGGGTGAATCTGCTGCCCATGGGGCTATCCAGTCAACAGAGCAATGTGAATCCTCGGAGCCATGCCGAATTATAGCCCAGTTTCTTTCTCTGAGTTCAGCCTGCATCACATACTGGGGCACTCGATCATAAGTAAGTTCATCTTTAGTCTGCAGAAAGTCAAAGTTTTTTGTCCCGGATACCCTCAACTATGTGCTTACAGATTAGTTCATCCTTCAGTGCCCTGTATCCACAAGAACTAGCTAGGCGATATAGGTCAGTTAGAAATCATGCTCATTCTATAAGTAAGATCTGCTTCGGGTTAAATAAGTTTCAAAGGCTTTGAGAATGAGCTCAAAGTCGGAGGAGGACTCCTCCATTCCCTGCCTCAGGGGAATGCCGTCTGCTACTGGAGCTACAGCATAAAGAAAGAAACTGACTTGATGCTTCTGCTCTTTAGCATGAAGAACCAATGCTGCTCGATATTGGAGGTAATGGCGTTTCCATAATCCCCACTTCTGGCCTCTCTCTGGAGTCTTAAGACAGTCAAATGGAGTAGGAGCAGGGACAACTCACCAGGTACAGTCACTGTTACCTTACTCCAGTGTGCCTCATTCTTCCGTTGATTTATAGTACGAGCTACTATTGAATTTTCTTTCACTCTGTGATTCCTTCAATAACACTGATGTATTTTTTACATCGGCATCTTCACTGCTGCCACCATGTGCTGAGATGATCCTTTTTGGCTGTGGACTCTATGCTTGGTACTTAGTTACTGGACAGACTTTAGTCATACTCTGGTACTTGCTTAACACTTGTTTATTAGAGCTACGTTTACACAGGTTACAGAGTAGGCATGTTGTTCCTGGACATGGTGTTCCAACCTCTCTCTCTCTTTCTCTCGAGTCTAACACATGACAGACTGATGTCAGTGCTACACCATTGCCTATGTCATATATTAGCATATCCCATCTGTTAACTACAGTAGTGCCCAAAAATGGGCACAAATTATCCCAATTTCTCACCTGTTGAATTTAGTGTGACCAATTAAGGCCTGATCATCCTCTTCCCAATCATTGGTAAAGAAGTGGAAAGAGTCAGGAACGTTAGCCACCAAGAGGCACACGAGCCAATCTGTTCAGTCTCTGTCAGAACCAATCTGCTCCAAATCTGGTAACAGCCTTAATTCAGACACTGTGCAGGAGCTGAATGCCAGAGAGATGAGAGTAGCTGACCTAAAACATTAAGGCAGCATTTAACTGAGGATGACACCAAGGTCAATGGGAGTCAAAGATAAATTCCTCCAGTGACTGTGCACATACCTCACACAAAGGAAGGTAGTCATGGATACTGGAGGCCAGTCTCCACAGCCCCAAGACAGTGCTGAAACTCTACTATCTTCAACTTCCTCATCAAAAGGAAAGAAAGAACTTGCATTTATGACCTTTCATAACCACATGATATCCCAAAGTGCTTTTACAGCCTGTGAAGTACTTTTGAAATGCAGCCACTGCTATGATGTAAGAAATTTGGCAGCCTATTTATGCTGGCCTGGACTATGTGCTCAAATCTCTAGAGTGGGGTTTGAATGCATGTGTTTTTGGTTCAGTGATGAGTGTTCATTATCGATCTAAGGCTGATATTTATCATTGACAATCATAAGGTCAGGAGCAGAGCTGCCACTGATGATTTAACAGTGTTCAGCTCCATTCACAGCTCTTCCAATTATGATGCAAGCCATGCCAGCCTACAGCAGTGTTTGGACAATATCTAGGCTGTGGGTAACAACTGACAGGTAACATTTGGAAAACAGAAATGCCAGTGAATGACTATTTCCAACAAGAAAATCCCAACCTCTTCCCTGTGATCTGCAACAACACCACCAGACTGGGATTATTGCTGGCCAGCAATTTAACATGACCAGCCATATGAATTCGATGGCTACAGACGCTGACAGAGGCCATGTACTCTGTGACAAATGATTCATCTCCTGACCCCACAGCTTCTTCACCATCTACAAGGCAAAGTCAGGAATGCTCATCACTTGTTTGAATGGATGCAACTGAAACAACATTCAAGAAATTCAAACCCATACAATGGACTCCACCACCACCCTCCCGGAGGCAACACCCTATACACTTCTGGTATACAGGGAGTTTTTCATTAAAATTGTAGCAATTTCCAACAATGTAGAACACTGATGTACTACAGTGTAGGTCACAGAATATTACAAATGATTGTGGATGTGTTTTACTGAATTATTAATCATCCAGGAGAATTAAACCATCTTTGTATAATTTGAAAAACACAAACCAGTTGCATAGAGGATCTTGTCCTGGAGGAGAATTCCCCTAACTATTTTCCTTAATTTGGTATCAACTGTAGCTGAATTATTACAATGCCAGAAATAATTTGCTCATGTTTGAAAAACAGAATGAAAAGAATAAAGGGCCAATTTTCCCCCTGCATCTGCAAACTGCAAGTTGGGTTGAGTGAACCTCAATTGTGCTAGATACCGGAACCCATCTGTATTGATGGCTTCAGCTTGTTACCAAAACTCCCTCCTTGCAGGCAAGTCTCTTGGATCACTGCTGTGGGTCTGCTTTAGTTTTCACATGTACACTGACAACACCCAGCTCTACTTCATCACCACCTCTCTCGACTCCTCCATGGTTGCTAAATCCGACATCCAGTACTTGATGAGAAGAAACTTCCTCCAATTAAACACTGGGGAGACTGAAGCCATTTTCTCAGTCCCTGCCCCAAACTCCAATCCTTAACGACCAATCTCATCCCTCTCTCTGGCAACAATCAGAGATTAAGTCAGTCTGTTTGCAACCTTGGTATCACATTTGATCCTGAGATGAACTTCCAACCTCATATTCATGCCACCTCTAAGATGGCCCTTTTCCACCTCTGTAATATTGCTTAAATTCGACACTGTCTCAGCTTATCTGCTGCCGAAGCCTTCATCTATGCCCTCATCACCTCTGTTCTTGGCTATTCCAATTCACTCCTGGCTGATTCTACTCTCCATAAACTTAAGGTCATCCAAAAGTCTACTGCTTGTGTCATAACTCGCAGCAAGTCCCGTTCCCCATCACCCCGGTGTTCGCTGAGCTACATTGGCTCCTGGTCAAGCAGCATCTTGATTTCAAAATTCTCATCCTTGTTTTCAAATCCCTTCATGCCCTTGCCCCTCCCTATCTCTCCAGCCCCACAACCCTCCGAGTTATCTGCACTCCTCTAATTCTGGCCTCTTGTGCATTCCCAATTATCATTGCCCCACCATTGTTGGCCAAGTTTTCAGTTGCCTAGGGCTCAAGTTCTGGAATTCCTTCGCTGCACCTCTCTGCCTCTCTACTCACTTTCCTCCTTTCAGACAATTCTTAAAATCTCCCCCTTTGACCAAGCATTTGGTCATCTGACCTAATATCTCCTTATGTGGCTCAATGTCATACTTAGTTCTATAATGCCCCTGTGAAGACGCCAAGGGATATTTTATGATGTTAATAGCGCTTCATAAATATAAGTTGCTGTGGTTGTTGCAAGGGAGTAATGGCTGTTAGTTGACCTTCTGGTTGCAAGGATATATGATACGATCTTGAACCATGATGACACTTCTTGTACTCTCTCGCAGGTATAAAAGGTTATCTCTTTTGAAGTGTGGGCAGATATCTGTAAGCCCTTTCTCAGACCCTGCAATCTGAGGGTCTAGAATGACATTAAGAGCCCAACTGCAATAGGCAAGCTGACTTTGCTGCACTTGCCAACCAGAAACCCAGGAAAGTGAAGCAGGGAAGATGTTAATATCAGTCCTGCCATTTGAATGCTTCACCATTGTTGCAAGCTGGAACCATTCCAATAATCCTTAGGAAGGCTCCTAGAAGCATACTTGAAGCATAAATGGGTCAGAGACATGGGGGGAGTTTTTATTTGCAAGAGTGAGTGGGTTTGAGAGCGGATGGGTAGTTAAGAACCGTGAAATTGACAGTGTGTTGGGAAGCCAGCTCCAACCCACTGACTCCAGCAGGAGCATCATGAAGCCCTCTTCTCAAAGATCTGTCGTCCACAGAATGAACAGAGAGATGTAGCTCATAGGAGGTGATACCTGGAACACACATGTACAGGCAGAGGATCGGATTCTTGGACACATCGGAACACCAGTGTTTCAGGAGACTCTGGGTCTTGTGTTAGATAGGAGCAGATACTTGCAGCCTGCTGGAAGAAGACCTGGTGCCAAGAGAACCTGGTGGCCATGATTTACCAGTGACTGTCAAAGTTGCCTCTCGCTCCTTCAAGTGATCCGCCAGAGACATTTGCAGGATCTCACAGTCAGCTACCCATGAAGGCATGACACAGGTGACTAATGCCAAGTTTGCAAGGATAGACAATTATATGCACTTTGCCACCATCCATGCCAGTGAGAATGAGTGGGCACTCAGGTTTGAGGTTCTGGTTGGCTTCCCACAGGTGTAAGGCATCATTGGCTGCACAAGTGGCAATTAAGAGATCCCAGATCACCCAAGATTGTTCATCAACTGCAAGGGTTTCCACTCCATCAGTGTCCAACTGGAGGCAACACCATAAAGAGATGTTCATGCAGCTGTGCTCAAGGTTCCCAGGAAGCTGCTTTGATGCTTTCATCCTTCACCAGTCCACCCTCCCTGATCATTTCAGACTTTGAAGCACTGGCTGTCTGATCGGAGACAAGGGATACCTACTTGAAATGTGGTTGCAGACATTCATGAGGAACTCAATCAATGAGGCTCAGGAACACTCCAATGAAAGCCATATGAAACCCAGGTGTGCCTTTGAGCACACAATCAGCATGTTGAAGATGCACTTCAGGTGCCTGGACAGATTAGCCAATGCCCTTCAATGCACACCAGCCAGAGTGTCTAGAATGGTTGTGGTCAATCTGCACATAATATTGCATAGCAGTGTGACTTGGCCATTCAAGAGAAGCAAGACACCAAACACAAAGTCTGTCCTCCTCAGGAGGAGGAAGAAAATGGTATAGCTAATGAGTCAGAAACAGTGCACATTTCTGCCCAGGATGCCTGGAGTGCCCTCCTAATGGCAAGATTCAGTTAGGTTCTACCAACAAACCCACCTGACAACCAGATGCTAAACCCTCTTCCCCCCTTCCCCATCACAAAGCAGTCCTGAAATTAACTAAACATTCCTTTCATGGCCGCCCATTGCTTGGCGTTAAGTCTGGTCTTCCCATTCATCACAAGTGAAAAGGCTCTTTGCTAGGCAGCAATGGAAAATGGGCAAGATGGGAAAGTGGTGGAAACAAATAAGATTGCTTTGGCTTAAAAATTAAACAGAAACATAACAGTAACATTGTATAACACACCTATGTGCATACCATTGTGCAAATCTTTACTGATCCTCTTCCTAGCATTTCTATGTGGTCCAACCCATGTGGCTTCAGCAGATGTAACAACACGCTGATCAGATCCCTGCTCTGACTACTGAGATTCTCTTGGCTGACATCCTCTGGGTTCCAGAGCCTGTGAGGGCCCTGCCAAAAATGACTTCGCCTGTACCAGTGCAGAGGCAGACTCAGCCATTGGGACACAATACACTTGTTTGATTGCTGCTTTTTATGCTCCATGTTGGTGACCACTCTTTCCATGGATAAAGGCAACATGCTTCCTACATTACATCACTGATGCTTGAGACAAACTCCTCCATTCTCTCTGCAAGCATGCGCAGTGCAAATAAAAAGCCTACCACTACATTGCACATTCTTTACAGCTGCTCCAGAAGTATCCTCTTCATTGATGTTTCATCCTCAAGTTGCAGTATCTCCATCTAGCAGAGCTTAGAATATCCTGTATCCTGCAATGCGGACTCTTGACTGCTGTCCCTGTCTCCATCATCTGTTCTTGCTCACTTGTAATGTGTGAATCACGAGGTGAAAACCCAACTATCTTCCTTACCAATCCTACCATGGTGTGAGTATCTGAGCTCGTGCATGAGTCCTGTGACAGTGCACCCCTAGAGTGTGTGACTTCCTCTGAGGAGTTCTGTCTGACTAACTTGATTGAATTTTTTGAGAAGGTAATAAGGAGAGTTGATGAGCATGGAACACTTAATGCAGTCTGCATGGATTTTAGCAAGGTTTTTGACAAGGTCCCAAATAGCAGACTGGTCAGAAACTTAAAAGCACGTGGGATCCAATGGAAAGTGACAAATTGGATTGACAATTGGCTCAGTGATAGGAAGCAAAAGGTATTGGCTGACGGGTGTTTTTGTGACTGGAAGGCGGTTTCTAGTGGTGTTTGGCAGGTTCAGTACTTTTCATGGCACAAATTAATAATTTAGAATTAAAAGTAGAAGGCATGATTAAAAAGTTTGCAACTGGTACTCTTTAGTGGGCAAGAAAGTTATTTCTGCAGGGAGATATCAATATACTGAGCAGAAAAGTGGCAAATGGAATTCAGTCCAGAGAGGTGTGAAGTAATGCATTTGGGGAAGGCAAGCAAGACAAGAAAATACAAAATAATTGGGAGGATATTGAGAAGTGTAGAGAAACAGAGGGACTTTGAAGTGCATGTCATAGACCCCTGAGAGTAGTGAGACAGAAAGATAAAGGTGGTCAAGGAGGATGGTTTTCATTATCAGCCAAGGCATAGAATTTAAACAGGGAGACAATGCCAGAACTGTAGCCCACAGCTAAAGTACTGCCTATAGTTTTGATCACACTAGAGTGGGTACAGAGCAGATTTACCAGGATGTTGCCAGGGGTTTATTTATTCTTTCATAGGATGTGGGCATCGCTGTCAAGGTCAGCATTGTTGCCCATCCCTAATTGCCTTTGAACTGAGTGGCTTGCTAGGCCATTTTAGAGGCAGCTAAGAATCAGCCACATTGCTGTGGATCTGGCGTCACATCTAGGCCAGACTAAATGGCAGATTTCCTTCCCAAAAGGACATTAGTGAACTAAGTGGGTTTTTGCGACAATTGACAATAGCTTCATGGTCACCATTCCTGAGAGTGGCTTTCAATTCCAGATTTCTATGAATTGAATTTAAATTTCACCAGCTGCCGTGGTGGGATTTGAATCCATGTCCCCAGAGCATTAGCCTGGGCCTCGGGTTTACTAATCCAGCAACATTAACTCTATGCCATTAACTCTGAGCTGAAACATTTTAGCTATGCGGAATCATCAGTTGGGGTTGTTTTCTTTGGAACAGAAAAAAGTTGAGCAGAGATGCAACTGAGATGAATAAAACTAAGTGTGGCCTAGATATAGTGGATAGGAAGGACCTATTTCTCTTAGCAGAAGTCAATAACCAGGGACCACAGATTTAAAGTAATTGGTAGAAGGATGAGAGGGAGGTTGAGGAGAAATGTTTTCGCCCAAAGGATGGGGGAGGTATGGAGCTTACTGACTGAAAGGGTGGCGGAGGCAGAAACTCACATTGGATTTTAAAAATATTTGGGTATGTGCTTGACGTGCTGTACAAGAACAAGAAATAGGAGCAGGAGTAGACCACATGGCCCATCAAGCCTGCTCCACTATTCATTATGATCATGGGTTATTGTGTGCTTCAGCTCCATTTTCCCACCCATTCCCCTATCCCTTAATTCCCTGAGAGATCAAAAATCTGTCTATCCCAGTCTTAAATGTATTCAACAATGGAGCACGTACAACCCTCTTGGGTACAACCTATAAGGCTGCAGATCAAGATCTGGAAAGTGCGATTAGGCTGGAAGGCTGGGGAGCATTTTATTTTGGCTGGCACTGACACGTTTGACCAAATGGCCTCCCTCTGTGTCACGAATTTTGATGATTCTATTATTCTGTGAGTATTTGTTGTTCTTGTGGACCACCTCCTGCAGGACATTTGAAGACTCTATGGGAGATTAAAGGCATGATTTAGAACTGCTAAGGTTACGTACAGACAATTTTAATTTATGAGTTTGTGCATGATCATTTTTCACTGGCTGCTGACATCAAGTCTGCATGAGCAAGTGTTATATGTCATGTGGCTGTGTGATATTCAAATCTGTCACTAGGTAGCTGGGAGGTCCCGATCATCCTACCTCTGATGGCCAAGCATATCAAGACTCTGCTTATATCCAATGCCTCCTCCTCTCCCGAAGTTAATTGCGAGATTGATGGAGGACCGCCTGCAGCTCTCCGCCTCTCCCTGGCGCTCTACATAAAAACTTGGGCCGGAATTTTTAAAGGAGATGGTGGCCCCACTCAATGGCTGAAAATTTGGGAATGATCCCACCTCCATCGGCCTCAGGTCACAGATTCTGCCTCCATGTGGGAAGATGTCCTGACTCCAAGAGCTGCTAGCCAATCAGATGGCTAGCAGCGCCCCAATCCCAGCAGCACCATCAGACATGGTGGCCACTGCTGGGACTGCAGTCAGTCCCCAACGAGGGGCTATTGAGGAGGCTGGATAACAAGGTAAGACTTCACCAGGGCCAGTCAGGCAGGTGCTGGGAGGAGGTGGGGAGGGCCATGATCGGGAGGCCAAGAGGCAGACAAGCAGAGGTGGCCCTTTCCGTCCTTGAGGTGATCCCATTGGGCATAGTAAGATACCAGCAGTGGAAGGAGGCCCTTGAGTGGACATTAATTGGCAATGAGCACAGCGACTGCCGCCTCCCCCTTCCCAACACACCCGCCAGCCCACTTGATTTTTTGGATCCGCCTACCAGCCCAGTCCCAGGGAGAGTGTAAAATTCTGGCCATAGAGTGTCTGTGCTGTCTTCTCCTGGAAGGCAGAAAAGAAGAGACCTATGAGAGAGAATAACAGAATGTGTTGAACAGATGCTTGAACATTTATTGAGTGTGACTACGCAGAGCGGAATGGCATTGCACAAAGATGAGATCGAGTGTGCTGGATGCACAGAGGGGGATGTGGGGAAGAGCATTGACAGAGACGGATGGGTGCACCTATAAGGTAAGGTGATGTAAGGAGTGATGTGTTGGAGGAAGCTTGAGAAAGCAGAGTGAGGGCATTTCAGCATTGAACCCATGAGCATGGCATCACAATCCTGCTGCTCACCTCCTGAGTACTCCTCCTGTCATTAAGAATACTTTTTCCCTGTGGCTCTTACAGCCCCAGCTTCACATCCAGGAATGGTATCATCAAAACTAGGCACAGTCCAGGAATAAAAACAGGAAATGCTGGAAAAACTCTGCAGGTCTGGCATCATCTGTGGAGAGAGAAACAGAGTTAACATTTCGCGCCTGTATGACTCTTCATCACAGTCCAGGAATGTTGGGACTCCATTCTGACAGCTCCTTTTTTTATTTTCCCACCTTCAGAATCCATCAACTGTTATCTTTGCAGTTGTTCTTTAAATATTAGAGTTGAAATTGACTCACTCAGGTAGTCATTGCGCCTGCTCAACCTAATCGATGGGGAAACCCGGAAGTCAGATGTAAATGGAATGGCTGGATTAAAGATACACTGCATTTACTTTCAGGTTTCCAGCAGTCCACCAGGCACACCCCTGCCCAACTTGCAGAGTGTCTTCATGAAAAATTCCCACACCCCCATGCAAAAGAAAGGAAAATCACCACCAATAAATCCAAATGATTACTTCCTCACTAATAACAGTATTATCCATGTGGGTACCATAACGAAAGTTTCTCAAGCAGAATGTAATACAGTGACCACAACAGCAAACTCACTTTAAATGAAACAAGTTAGTTTCATCCGCCATTTCCGCCAACTCCAGCATGATGCCACCACCAAACACGTCTTTCCCTCACCTCCCCTGTCAGCATTCCTCTATGACTCCCTGGTCCATGTCTCTATCATCCCCAGCACTTCATCTCCTTCCCACAGCACCTTCCCATGCAATCGCAGGAGCTGTAACATCTGCCCCTTTACCTCCTCCCTCCTCACCATCCAAGGCCCTAAACTTTTCATCCAGACAAAGCAGCAATTCACTTCTACTTCTTTCAATTTAGCCTACAGCATTCACTGCTCACAATGTGGTCTCCTCTACATTGGGGAGACTAAACGCAGACTGGGTGGCTGCTTTGTGGAACACTTCTGCTCAGTCTGCAAGCATGACCCTGATCTTCCTGTCACTTGCCATTTCAATTCACCATCTTGCTCATATGCTCACATTTCTGTCCTCAGCCTGCTGCATTGTTCCAGTGAAGCCCAACGCAAGTTGGAGGAACAGCACCTCATCTTTCAATTAGGTTTACTGCCTTCTGGACTTAACATTGAGTTCAACAACTTCAAGCCATGAACTCTGTCCTCCATTTTGATTTTTTCCACCCTCCTTCCCCCCACCCACATGAAGTGCAGTCTGTATCTTGTTCTCATGTATTGCTTTCAGAAAGTGCTGACCCTTATTCTGCTATTAATGCATACCACTATCTTGATTTAAGACAAGGCTGACCTTTAAGCCACTATTAACATCTGCTTTAGTCTTTAATACTATCATTATGACTCCCTTGATCTGTGTCCATGATATCTTTGTCATTTAATCTCTCCTGACCTCCAGCCTATTCCTGATCTTTTATTTTGCTCCACCTGCTCCACCCCTCTTTTGAACAGGACAAAACCCATCACATTTCTACCTCTCTTCAGCTCTGAAGAAGAGTCATACATGCTCGAAACATTAACTCCGTTTTTCTCTCCACAGATGCTGCCAGGACCACTAAGATATTCCAGCATCTTCTGCTTTTATTTCAGATTTCCAGCATCCACAGTATTTTGCTTTAAAGTTAGTTTGAGGTTGAAATGGTTGGATTTGAGTATTGATTTCCTAATTGTAAAATATAAAATATAGGTAACCACAAGAGGAATGCAGGTAAATAGAAACTGCATTTTAAACACTTTCTCAATTCGTACAGAGTTCAGATTTACTAGTGGGCCAACAGGGAGGCAGTGCTGCAATGAATTTTGGTCATTATTGATATCAGACTAAATTCCAGGTTTTTGGCTACTTGGGCAGGTTACTTGGAAAGGATTGGGATGGGAATAAACATGTTTGTTGACATTTCAAAGCAATACTTCATTATGGCTCAAAACTGTGTAAGATGTGGTTATCTATTTTGTTACTGGAGGTGAAGCATTGAAGCATTTCTTGCATGTACTGGTCGGGTTAAGATATTGGGAGACTGCAGGTTGCTTATTCCCTAACAGCACTGAATCACTATTGATATTATCAAGATTCCTATGACCTGAACCATGAGTAATATCAGTAGTTTGGTATAATTGTCTGTCAATTTTCAAGATAATTCTGAGATTATTCTTTCTAGCTCATATGTTGTTATGCCATAATACGAGAAAAAGATTTTGAATTCAGAGTTAAGATTATCTACAAGATTGGGTAAGGAGTGAGCATTTCTCATGAAGTGTTTCTAATGTACATCTTGCGACCTTGAATTGGGCCAAATCTGGGTCGAAAGTGTTGACATAAATTTTAGGCCTTAATCTGTTTACAGAGCAGGGATTCTCTCCAATCCCAGAATTCTCATATGAGGTACAGGTTGTTGCCGTGGAGATACAAGATTAGGATTTAAAATGTAACTACAAAACAAGGCTTAAAAGAAAGTGCATGCATTCAGGACTTTCCAAATTCCAAATTATAGCAAATTCAGTAATTTTGAAGTGTGGTCACTCTTGCAATCTAGGTAACACAGCGGCTAATTTGGTTTTAGCAAAGCCCCAAAGCCAGAAATATGATACGTTATCTGTTTTACTGATGTTGGTTCAGGGATAAATGTTGGCCAGCACACCAGGAGATCAAGGAAATTTCATAAGAAAAACCTGGAACTCAAAAAATCTCAGTCTGTCACCATTTATTCTGGTTTCTTCTTTCCATATGCAGCATTCTTTAAAATAGTGTCATGGGATCCCTTGTATCCACCTGAGAGGGCCCAGGGGGTCTCATCTGAAAGATGGGATGTCTGAGAGTGCAACACTTCCTCAGTACCCCACTGGAGGGAGGGTCAGCCTTGATGTTTGGGCTCGAGTCTCCAGAGTGGGACTTCATTGGGTTCAAGTCCCACCCCAGAGTCCTAGACACAAAACCCATGCTGAATCAGAGTGGGAGTACAAAAGTAAGAATGCTGCATATGGAAAGAAGAAACCAGAATAAATGGTGACAGGCTGAGATTTTTTGAGTTCCAGGTTTTTCTTATGAAATTTCCTTGATCTCCTGCTCAGCTTCAGGAATAAACTGGCCAGGCTGAGCGACCCTTTTGTAAGCCATCCCTGCAGCAAGGACATTTGAAGAGGTAAAGCGAGCTGCCCCCTCAGATTCCCCAGGCACAATGTGGACTAATTCAAGAAAATGTCAAACTATGGAGATTGGAACACCAAAAATGGTTATCGGTGAAGGACCCTGGATCTGATACGCGCCTTTAATTTGTCCCTGACCAATGACCACTCCGCCCGCCCTCACTTCATAACATATATCACAAGATGCTTTCTGCCGTGTTTCACTGAATGGCAGTTCAGGGTGAGCTGACTGCACAGGTGAAGATGGGCTCAGCAACCAAGGATAATTGGTGCGTGACATAGCCGGTGCCAGAGAGAAGAGTCTGGCGTCGGGGGTGCAGAATTACTGAAAATAATCTGCACATTCTGATGTATGAACGCCTAGATCACAAGCAAATTATTTTCAGAAATGACCAGGGGATAACGTAACTCGGATACATTGCGACACATTAATCTCGCACCACTGGAATTAGATGCAAATTCATTTTATTTTAAAAAATGGTGCAATAGGTCTCGGAGGATTACAGCATGATTCATACAATGTGATATCTTATATAAGCAGTCAGAGTGACTCTGCGGTCTAGGTTCCGATATGGTTTGAGTGAACATTTTTGCCATTCTCATATTGCCCGCAAGAGATGCTTCAGCAAGTGACTGCAAGTGACGGTCCTGATAAGGTAAATACTCAGGCAGTAATTTGCCAGGTTGGATCTGACAGTAATAAATCTGCTGTCAACAACCACAGTGTGACATCATATACAAATATAATGTTATGATTCATATTTTTACTGTCTGTACCATTTGCACAGCTGATCGATGGATAAATTCAGTACATTCTTGCACGGTCTCGCTTCTGTATCCATCTAAAGTGTCCAAATCAACTGCAGCAGCTTTGCTCCCTCTGTTGGATGAGCGTATTAATGTACGCGTCAAAATCCCAGGAATTTCCTTGGGATTTCTTCTATTCCGCTGCCATAACTTCGGCAAATACGCCTTTTTTTTTAACTTCCGCGAAAGAGTTTCCAGCTCCGCCAAATCTCTGGGGCAATTACATACCATGGGTACTACAGGGGTGTGGAGCCTGAGGTTTCTCAGCTATTTGAATATTGGAAGGTGATCTGTCTCCGCAGCGGCCCCAGAGTAAAATCCACTGCAATCTTGGTGGATGGTTGATCCTTGCGTCACTCTTTGGCAAGGGAAATGTTGTCCTTGGGTCAGAATCGCTGTATTACATGAAAAGAATAGAATTGGTATGTGTGCTTCAATCCAGATGACTAAACTCAGAAATGTGTTTATGCTTCACTGGACAGAAATAATAAAAATAATGAGGGTCAGATTCAGTGTTACAGTGTGTTTATTCTGGAGTCATTACAGCCTACACAGTTATAAAAGAGACCAACATTATCTTGGGACATCTTCTTACGTTAAAAGACATGTGTGTGGGAACTGCCTCATGCAACACTTAGTTGGCGAAAGGGTCGAGAACCGAAGGACACCGATTTAAGGTGAGTGGCAAAAAGCGACATGAGGGAAAACGTTTTTTATGTGGCCAGTGCTTGGAATCTGGAATGCACGGCCAGAGAGTGAGGCGGAGGCAAGTTCAATGGTGGCTTTCAAAAGAGCATTAATTATCTGAACGGAGAACAATTCAGGGCCATGGGGAAAAGGAGGGCGAGTGGGACTAAATGAGATGCTCTTCAAGCTAGCTGGGGTGTACTCAATGGGCCAAATGACCTCCTGTGTTGTAACCATTCTAAGATTCTATGATCTTCCAAAGTTTCCTCTAGTGCCTTTAGTTAACTTCTGCAATGATAAAGATCTCAGCCTTATCTTCCCTTGATCTTTTTACTCTAATGCAGTTAAATGTTGACTGACCATTCCATTTCAAGCAGACTCATTGGGGTTAAGAACTTTTTACGTCTGTGAAATTATTGCAGCAATTAATTGCCTTTTAATGCCTCCTTGAAAATAAAGAGAAGTATTGGCCTTGTAAATGCAATATCCCCCTTTTCTGATTACAACTTTAGCATTTTTGATTTCTCTCAGGACCACCACTCATTTTTAAGTATTTTGCATATTTTCATGTTTTTCCTTCACTTCTATATGCTATGGGAATGGTGGCTAGGGAAAGATGGTGTGGGGAAAAATGGTTACCTGCTACCCATGTCTAACTTGAACCGTCCTGTTAACCCATCACCCCTGTGCTCACTGACCTACTTTGGCTCCCCGTATACCAACACTTCGATTTTAAAATTCTCATCCTCATGTTCAATTCCCTCCAGCCCTTCCAATTCTCACCTCCTGTGCATTCCCCACTCCTTTCACACCACCATTGTTGGCTGTGCCTTCAGCTCTGGAATTCTCTCCTCAAACCTATTCACTCATCTCTCTCTCTTCCCTCTTTAAGGCTGCTTAAAACCTACCTCTTTGACCAAGCATTTGGTCACCTTTCCCCTTCTTTGGTTCAGTGTCAGTTTCCCTCTGATTATGCTGCTGTGAAGAGCATTACAAAGTATGACACTGAGCCTTGTTAGGAGATATAAGGTCAGATGACCAAAAGCTTGGTCAAAGAGGAAAGTTTAAGGGAGTAAAAACAAAACTAATCCGAGGAAGACTGATATTGGACTCAAAACATTAACTGTGTTTCTCTCTCCATAGACCTGCTGAGTTTTTCTAGCACTTATTGTATTTATTTCAGATCTCCAGCATCTGCAGTATTTTGCTTTTATTTAAGTTCACAGGAGTGCCTTAAAAGAGGAAAGCAAGGTAAAGAGACAAAGAGACGTAGGGAGGGTCTTCCAGAACTTTGGGCAATTGAAGGCATGGCTACCAATGGTGGAGTAATTATAATTGGAGATGCACAAGAGGCAGAATTGGAGGAATGCAGATATCTTGGAGAGTTGTAGGGCTGGAGGACATCACAGAGATAGGGAGGGGCATGCCAACACTATGATTATGACCTACCTTACTCTCCACTACAACTGTCATCAATGTTGTTTTCAGCTAAATAACTGACCACAAAGCTGAGAACCATTGGTACACTGAATTATACCACCATCTACTTTTGTGTGTGTATAGAGGTGAGTGATTGTTCAATGTGTAATGTGCATTCTAACATCTTGCACTGTATCCCTGAAAACTTATGATCCTCTTTATCTCCTAGCATTGCCACCTCATTGGCTCATTGCTGTGTGCCTCACCATCCTCCTCAAACTCTCCATGGGCAGAATTTTTCGCTCGGCATGCAGCCATGCGCTTGACCCACTCGAGTGTGAAATAATGCATGATGACATAGGGTGAGTGTCCCGACGTCATCACGCACTCACGCGATATTTTGGTCAATGGGTATGCGCGAGAATCGGCAACTCACCCGCCGACAAATAAGAGGCCAATTAGGGCTAATAACATTGTAATTAATGGAGATTTTTCATTGTCTGTCCAACGTTACAGTTGGCGGGCGGGTGAATCGGCCAGGTGGCCTTTGACTTTTTGAGGAAACCTCATCCAAGGGCGGGATGAGGTTTCTGATATTAATTTTTTCAAAAAATGTATGGACAAAATTTTCATCATCCATATGTTCAGGTGACTGATTCTGATGCGTGGACATTCTTTTCTGCATTTGAAAATCTTTATTTATTGCTTTTGAATTCTTCAGCTCCCTGAGGCAGCTCTCTGCCTTTAGGGAGCTTTCATTCCGCGCTTCCCCCTGCCTGCGCTGACTTTCGCGCTTGCCCTCCTCCCGCCCCCACCCAGGCAGCGCTGAACATTTCAGCGTACCTTTCACACTGGCTGGCCATTAATTGACCAGCCAGCAGGAAATCGCTATCAGGGGCTAATCGTGGTCGGCGATCCGTTCCCCGGGCGCTCCCGGAACCGCCAACCGTGGGCGCCCGCCGAATTAAAATTCCTGCCCTATGAATCTCTATTGTCTGATAGCATATATTGCAATAACATACTTAGATATCCATATCATGTGCATTACCTGTATAGTACTCCTGCCACTATAAAGCAGCATATCTTCTGATTCACTTTGAACGACACCGTGGGAGATTCTGAAGAAGAGTCATAAGGACTCGAAACGTTAACTCTGTTTTTTTTCTCTCCACTGATGATGTTAAACCTGCTGAATTTTTCCAACATTTTCTGTTTTTGTTTCAGATTTCCAGTATCCGCAGTATTTTGCTTTTATCATGGGAGATTTACTAGTTATTAATTGCTCTAGTTGCACCTTTAAATTTCTGCTTACTGTACTGTCCTAGTAATTATTGGGACATTCAGGCCTGGTGGAGATTAGAAAGAAGCTTATATCAAATGTTTCTGTTATGTTTAGGGAGAAGAATCCCAGAAATATTACTATTAAACAATAATATTGTAATTATCACGACTTTTTGAAGCTATATTCCTATCTCTCCAGCACTTATTCCATTGAGCATCAGGGTATTGAAAACCCAAAACAAACATAAATTTGTAAATCAGATTTTTGCCAATGGAGAAATTTATAATGATATATCATATTGTACATCTTTAACATCTGCCAAAATTAATCTTGTGTCTGGCTGGAGAGTATTTTGAATCTATCACAATATTAATAGTAATATAAGCTTAAAGGATTATATTAAAATTGTTCCTCTATAGCAAAAATTGTTTTACCACTTACATTACTAGTTTAAAGTAACATTAAGCGTAGCCATTAAACCTTTGGATTACGTTTAGGTAGCACATTCCTCTTCAGACTCTTTAAGAGCTTGCCCTCCTTTCTGGACATCACTGAGCTACTGCTAACTCAGACCAGACAGTGCACAGTCCACTGATCCTCTCAAGATAATCTATTCAGTTTTTTTTCTCAAAAGTGTTTAGATTCCTTTCTAAATAAATAAGTCAGACAATTCACAGTGGCATATTCCTATGAAATGCTTTGGCTAGAAATATTAAATGATTAAGTGGCCAGTGAGCTGTCTTGGCCTGTATATGGCAGCAGTGTTTGACTGGGCGACAGAAGGGGGGAATCATGACCATAGGTGAAATACTCTTGCTCCATAGGAAGGTTTTTAAAAAAACATCATTTGAAAAAATGGAGCTTTCATTGACAGTGGAGTGAGGAAGGCCCAACACCTGTTGCACTCATTGGAAACAGGGTGTTCCTTCAACGCGCATTTACCCCGTAATTAACACAGGCAATGGGCCTAATGCCTGTTTTAAGCCATCACCTACGACACTGAATTTATTGGTGGCCCAAATGCATGATCTTTTTGGGTTTGGGCTGTCTCACTGCTAAACTTGCCAGCATTGCATTTTTCTGTTTGTTACATGGGAGAAACGCATATCAAGGTCACTGCTAAAATAGAGGACAAATTATTTTCACATAAATACAGTGTTAAGCCTTGTTACTTTACACAGCATTACTTAGGAGCTAAGTGGCCAAGCTGATGTGGAGACACCTGTGGATTTGTACATTTGTTAGACATCCTAGAGATTTGTATGTTGGATATGTTGGACGGTTAAGGGTTAATAATCAAAGTTCCTTGTATCTTGGAACAACACTTCCCAAATAAGTACAGGATGGCTTTGAAGTGGCAAGAGAAGAAAGCATGGCTTATTTTCTTTTATATGTCTAAGTGTTATATATGCAAGGAAATAAGTAACTAGGAAGATATGGAGCATGAGTTGTTAAAGTACAAATTTAGTGGCTAGTACAATAAGCATTGGCAGAGGGATTAATTAACTATAGTATAGAAAGATGACAAGTTAATGAAACTACTCCTCAGATGATTCAAGAACAATGAGGTCAGGAATTCTTATTTGAGAGAAATATCTCTAAACTACAACTGTTTATGTAAATATGCTGATTCCTAGGGATTCAGGAACAAATTCATGTGAGACATGTACATTTGTGTGTGACATCTGTGACATGTACATTTAGTGCAGGCAAAATAGGATGTATAAAGGACCATGGTTTTCAACAGTTCTTTGGGTAGCTTGAAAGGTAGAGCCAGCAACCGAAAAGATCCTGGATATCAATAACGTCTGTATCATGTACTCCATTATCAAGCGTATCATGTTTACTTGAAGTGTGTTATTGTAAACCATGAAGGGAAGGAGTTTGGCTAACTGTTGAGAATATTGTTTAGATTAGGAAAAGTTGGGTGTTACTGTCAGGAATACCATTCATTTAATGGCTATTGTGTACAACTGATATACCTTCAAGCAGCATCACAGAATATTATTGTTTATATGACAATTGTGGAACCCAGGACAAACATTAAGATATTTTGGAAGGAATGGTAAATGAGGAATGTTCAAGTGAAATGAGGAAGAAGCATAACATATAACAGCTTATGTTTGCTGTTGCATTCTATTGTAAGATACATGATTCACCAGTGTTTGGAAACACATCTTCCCTACATCATGCCATATCCTCCAGCTGCTGTCTCTTCATTATCCTTATTGTCTTCCTTAGCACCTTTCTGTTTAAGCCATAGTGTCCCACCAAAGCATTTCATCTATCCTTCCCGGTGCTCTGTAGCTCCAATTGGCTACTACAGTGAAGTCGTGAAGTCCCGCTATTCGCTGGGGTTACGTTCTTGGAAAACCCTGCAAATGGCGAATTCGCAAACAGCGAACTTATTTTATAATGGGAGTCAATTAGATAGGTTCCAACCAACCAAACATTTGCAATGAACAGAGAATCAAAGACAATATAAACAATGTTTTTAATAGATGTAAAGATGTCCTGCTATTTAACAAAATAAATATATATTAATCACATTTATCCTTATAAGGCTCTCCAGGAGAATGTGATGGGCTTGGAGGTGAAGTTAATGGAGGCTTACTTGAAGGTGGAAGCGGAGGGAGTGGGTGAGGTGGCTGATGTAGATGTGGCAGTAGATAAAAGAGACAATGTTATTTTTGGCTGTTCGCCTTTTCCTTTTCAATCTTGTAAAGTTCTCAGTAGGGAGCAATAGCAGTGTCAATCACTACAAAAGACAATACTTCTTTCAATGTTTGTGTCATAGCCTGTTGCCTGTTTTTTCAATTCTTCAACTGATCTTATGAGGTCTGCCATCATCTTAGTGTAAATTCTGCTTAGGTTCTTTTTCCTCTTCCTCTTTACATCCATCAGGTTGACCAATTCTTCTGGAGAGAGTTCTGTTTGTTGAAGCTTTGCAGCTTTAAAACCAGATGCTGTCCTTTATTTTTTGAATATGTAAGTCCTATTTGGCATTTTCTTCCCGAACAGGTCAGTTTTGTCTGCATTGAAGACCTGGGGCAGAATCGCACTAAGTGTGGTAGCGGGCGAGTTAAGCGATGTTTTGCCTGCCGGCTGCGATGGTGGGTTTTCACATCTTATTATCCCAAACCCACCACATTATTTATGCATTCCCAAGAAACAGGCCGTTTCCATGGCAAGCGGGATCTCATTCGCCCGCCCACCTTCACCTCCCTGCTTAATCGTGTTGGGCGCCATATTTAAAGTCCAGCCGCGTGCACACATCTCAGTGCTTTCAGCCCACGACTGCTGCAGGGAAGAAGTCCATGAAAGGCAAAATGACTGCAGCCCCCAGGTTCAGCAACTGGTCACTTGAACACCTTTTGGATGCTGGGATGTCCTCTACCCCGCTCTAGCTGCAGGATGGGCAGCTTCGGAGGTGGTGGCAGCTCTGGTCAGTGCCAATGCCATTCAAAATAGGACAGCCACCCAGTGCCGCAAGAGGGTGAATGATGATCTTGGTTCTGTCAGGGTAAGTCACTCTTCTCATCACTCTCAGCTCACTCACTCACAACCGCATCACACATCCACAGGGCCCTCACTCACTGCCGGTTCAAGAAATATCACCATTCACACTCTCACACTCATCTTCATTGCCCTCATCCCATCCATGGGACCACTCACCACCCACACATGCCAGGCATACTTATCATCTGGCCCAGCAGGCGTACCGTTTACACTCTCCCCATCTGCATTCATGCAGGAGAAGCTGGCTCACAACAACAAGAGGAGGCCGCAGACCTGTGGAGGAATGCCTGAAATCAAGGTCCTCATGGACTTTGAAAACAGAGCCATCCAGCTGGCCGGTGATGATCTGGACCGGTCCTGTGCTGACATTTAGGTCGGTGGTGCTCTACCAAGTGAGGGTCCAGTAGTGCATCATCCATCAGACAACCATGCCGTGAGTGATGTGTCCTCTTTCACAGGCCACTGCCATGCACTAATTATCTCCCCTTGCTTTCGCAGGAACATCTGCCAAACAGCCGACAGAATCCATGACCCAGGGCCTCCAATCAAGCCCCAAAGAAACCTCTGAAGAGGAATCTGGAGGCACCCTCATTGAAGTCCTGTCACAGCGCTCACCCACACCCTCCACAAGCACAGAGACACACACTCGGTGGGACCTAGCTTTACAGTAGCCCCAGGATCACAATCTGGTGAGCACATTGCACTGTCTGATCCACAGCAGGCAGAGGCAGGGACTTCCCAGGTCCCCGGCACTCGGAGGGCTGCTGGAGGGCAGAAATTTGCTGAATACGAGTCAGATGATGAGCCTCCGGACTTGGTCATGTAACAGTTGCTGGAGCTGCAAAGGCAAGCTCGGGAACAACAGGAAGGGATTTCTGCTGCACTCCTCAGATTGCAAGGCACGATGGAGGAGTCCGTCTGCCTTCACTCTGAGGTGATAGCGCCAGCATGCCAATGCACTGAGGTCAACACTGGTAGGAGACCACGGCCGCCATGGAGACCTTGGTGCAGGACATTGGTCTTGCACTGCTGCACGGGCTCAACTCCATCGCTGATGCCAGAATTGGCCTCCAACAGTGTGTACACAAGAGGGGTGCCAGGCAGCTTGACCTCACTCCAGCTACCCCTGCTCCTCAAGGAATCAGCATGGGGCCCTCGGACACCCATAGGGAGGATCAGCAGTTGCACACGCTGGGGCCATCCATCCAGGTGACTCCAAGAGTGTCCGGTCCATCCGAACCCCCTCTTCCTGTGACCTCAGCAGCTCCAACTCTACAGGACGAGAAGGGTGCCACTGGCACACAGCAGGACCCTGAAAGCAGGCCGGGGCCCTCCAAGTCTCGGCCCTCCAGAGAATGCCCGCTAACGTCATCACAGGCTTAACAGTGCAGTCAGCAGGTTGCCTCCACCTCCGCTGTGGATGTCCAGGGAGTAACAAGGTGTAGTGGCAGGGTTAGTACATACTGTTCACTATTGTCAATAAACTCCCAAGCATGCCTCCCTGTTTATAGCTTCTTGTTCTGATGAGCAGTGTTCTTGTCACTCAGATGTGAAACCTTTCTGCACAAGATAAAGGCACGTGTCTCAGTCCATGGCCTCTTCCCTGTGCTCTGTGCAGCCTTCAGGCCAAAGTGATAGTCCGGCCTCAGACTACCTGGACACGTTACTGATGCCTGTACCTCGGCAGTGCTGGTCATTGCTGCCAGAATGTAGTGGACAGGCGCCACAGAGTTCTCTCATTCTCTGTGTGCTCTCAGCACCTTTAAGGTGGGGCTGGCCCCCATCTCTTTAGCATCTGTGTCCGGTGATGCTGTGCACCTGAAGGGTTCAGGTGCTGGAGGCGGACAAAGCATCGGATGCCTCTAAAGTTTCATGGCTACATCTCTATGATATAACGCTGATCACAGAGCACAAGTGAGCTGCCCTCGGCCAGACAGGAGTCAGACATTCTCAGAGGCTATATGAAGATTTATGGAGCATCCTCACTGCATGTCGTCATCAACCTCCTGCATTCGAGCGACTATTTGGGCCTCCACTGTGTCTCCATGACAGGAGCATTCACACAGAGGGTAATCTGGCCTTAGGCCAGACTGGAGTCAAACATTCACAGATGCAATGTGAGGATCTATGGGGACACTTCACTGCATGTGGTCATCATCCTCCACAAATCTAGCAGCTATGAGGGCCTCCCAAGCGCACCTGCCTGGTCTAGCCAGTGCAAGGGCCTCATCCCTGTCATTATTGCCTTCAAGGACCTCCTCACCCTCATCCCTGTTGGCGTCCTCTTTATTGGAAGAGACCTCCAGCTATTCCATCTCCTCCTCAGCCAGCTCCTCTCCCTGTTGCAGGGCCAGGTTGTAAAGGGCACAGGAGGCGATGATGATGCGTGACACCCTCTGTGGACTATATTGCAGGACTTCACCAGACCAGTCCAGGCACCGGAACCTCATCTTCAGCATCCTAATGGTCTGCTCCACCAAGTTGCGAGTTGCAGCACGAGCCTCATTATACTGTCGCTCTGCTGCAGTCTGAGGCTGCCTCTGCGGGTAGCCCTTGTCCCCGAGGAGCCATTCCTGCAGCTTCTGTGGAACCTGGAAGACTTCAGGGATCTGTGACCGACTGAGGATGTAGGAATCGTGCAAAACCCCTGGAAACAGTGCACACACCTGCAGGATGCGTTTCTGGTGGTCGCACACCAGCGGCACATTCAGTGAGTGGAAGCCCTTGTGGTTGATCACCACGTATTTTGATGGAGATCTGAGCACCACATGAGTGCAGTATGCACCCTACACCTGTGGGAAACCCAAGATTTGGGGAAATCCAATCTCTCTTGTGTCCTGTCTGTCCTGGTCCCTGGCGAAATGCACAAAGTTGTGTGCCCTTGCAAAGATAGCAGCCATGACCTCATGGATGCATTTATGGGTGGAGGCTTGTGAGATCCCACAGAGGTGATCTGTGGAGCCCTGAAAGGAGCCACTGGCGTAGAAATTGAGCACCGCAGTTACTTTCACGGCCACCGGCAGTGGATGCCCTCCATGTCCATGTGGCGCCAAATCCTGCAGTAGCTAGCAGATGTGACGGACCAGTTCCCTAAACATGCGCAGTCTTCAGCGACACTGGTTCTTTGTCATCTGCAGGAATGAAAGGTGGCGTCTGTGGACCCTGGGTGTCGCTAGGTGCCAATCAGTGATGGCTCGCTGTGGCTCTTGGGCAGCATGTGTGGGAGCCCCAGCTGCTCCTTCTTCCAGAGGTTGCTGCTCCTACCTCTGCGCAGCCAGGAGCCTCAGTCGCGCTCTCCTCCATCGCCTTCGCTTTCTGTAGGCCATCAGGTATACATCTAGTTCACCAGGCTCCATGGTCCTGTTGTACTCCTGCAGGATGAAAGAGAGAGACACGTGGTTAGCATGTGTGTACTAAGACCCTGTCCTGGTTAAGTGTGAAAGCATTTTAACACATCCTGGAGAGCACTGGCCACCATTTGGATGGCCAGAGATTAGTGCGCTGCATGGCTACCTGAAGCCCCACCCAACTCCACCGCTCAGGCACAGACATTCTCCTAACCCACACTGCAAGGCTGCACTGTTAGCTTGAGCCATGGGGGAAACTGGTCCAAACCGGGATGCTGACATTGCAAGGGTCTGTGAGCGCCTCCAGCTGTGACTGCTCTATGGCCAGCTTTAGCGAGGAGATTGTACAACGTGTACAGTCATCCAACTGTCCTACTGTCCTGCAGTCTACTAAAATGCTCATGACTTTGCAGCCTGTGCCGGAGGTTGTGGGGGGGTTGGGGGAGGGGGGGGGGGGTTGTGGGGGGTGGTGAAAAGCTTTGGAGCACTTGGTGGCACTTTGATGCCTCTGCATTGCTTGAATGGACAGATAAGCCAGAAGCCCAACTCTGATCATATCAATGTGGCTGCGCCTGAACCATCTCAGCTGCAGAGGAACGGTCACTTTATACAGGTTTCCCTATTGTGTGACTGCTTCCCTTGCCCACCCTATCCCCCAACCCGAATGCTTGTGCACCATATTCAACCGTAGGACTGCCCTTGTCACCCCCTCCACCGCAAGTCACCTCAACAGCAGGGCTGCCCTTGATCCCCCCCACAACATTCCTCAAGCTTGAAGTACAACAGGAGACCCTGGTGAGCGCTGCACATCGTTGCTGTGTACTCACCTCCGAGTTCCCCCTCAAGGTGCAGCCTGCTAAGTGCACACATTTTATATGCTGCTGTGAAAAATGTCGGTGTGCTTTCCCGCTGGTGTGGACGGGAAGGAGGGTGAAGCGATTCCAGCAGGCTGGCCTGATAATGATATGCCAACGTATGACAGTGAGGTTCCTGACGTCCAATGGCGGGAAACATGGCCCGCCATTGGTGGGCTGAGCGGACAATCGGAAACTGGTTTCATGCCGTCATGAAACCGATTGCGCCATATTGTCCGCTCATGCCGCTGAGCATGCTCAACACTGGCAGGCATGGGAAATCCCGGCCCTTGTCTGGCTGGTACTTTCTCTCATCAATGCATTTCTGTAGTGCCTTGGGAAACTCTCCTGGAACTGCATGGTCAGCTCCAGCCTCCCCCACCAACTTCACATTATGAAGACCAATATGCTTTTTAAAGTGATCAAACCAACCTGCGCTCAGAAACTCTGGAAGGTGAAGGAGAGGACCTTTCTTCATTGATACTAGTCGAACCAGCACTACCCACTTTACTACCTTATATGTGCTGGTACAACGAAGCACCTTATTTCTAATAATTAACTGGGATCTTTTATTGATGCTGGTGTTCTACCCACACATCAACTAACTTCTCCATTTCTTCCAAGTGTGTATCTCTCCCACTTACAAAGTTAACCTGGCAGTATGACCACCAGAAACACTAACACTGGCGCTTATTTTATCTTCAGTGTGCCTCATGTACCTAACTGTAGATTCATTGACACTGTATTCCCAGGCCAACATGGTAGCACTAGCATCGTTTTTCAACCTACTGAATGTTGTCACTTTTTCAGCAAGTGTTATCAATTTCCTAGGACGTTTACTGATTGGTTCAGATTCACTCATTTTTCAATAATGGATATTTAAAGATTTCCCAGATACTGTACTGAACTGTAGACACAAATGAAATCTTAACAACTATGAACACCCATGTGCAAACACTCCAGTAAGCAACATGACAGATGACGCATACAAGGCGCGCACTTTCTAGTCTAGGAAATATGTCATGGACATCAGCTGTATCATTTTTAAAAATATTCATTTAGGTGCTTTTTCTATTTTATGAAATTTTCTCCAAATTTTCCTCTAGTTATTTCCTCTGAAAACTGCAGATAAGTGAACATTGGACCCGCAATCGTTGAAATGGTGCTCATAATGTTCTGTGCGGATAAGCTAATTCGCAAACATTGAAGACACACAATTTACTGTACAATTTTTCCAACATCTTCATGGATGTATTGTAAAGCACCCCTTTAGTACAAGAGTTCTCTAGTTCGCAAATAAACCCAAAGTACGACAAATATCCCCAGGAGCCACCCTGTCATTTCCACTGAAAAGAAGAGGCTCACAGAGCTATCACAAAATGAAGGTGAACTTCTAGGGGACTAAGCATTGGTGTCTGTTCCTGATGCTGGTGGTCATAAACCGTTAGTTTGTTAAGGAGAGGAAATCTCTTGCATTTGACAAAAACATCCCTGATTACTGCTGGTGGCGACATGGGTGAAATCAGTCACTCCCTGGGCCTTTGGGAAACCCAGACATTTGGTTAAAATGGTTATTTTCTGAATGAATGCAAAGAAGTATCAGACAATTCTCCGACAAGTTGACTTATTCCAGATATCACTGAGGGAATCAGAAGATGCCAGAAGCAAAAAAACCTAAGGATAGTGTTGAGGATAACTAGTACTGGAAGTGCCATGAAGATGGTGGATTATGGCTACAAGCAAGCCTGCATAGGATAATTGTGGATCAGCACAGCCTTTTCTCGAGCACTGTTCCCACCACATATCAAGGTAGTTCTGATGTTGATGATACGCTCGCTGGTGGTTTAATGTTAAATGCAGAATGTTTACATCTTCCCAAGGAGCCCAATTTCCTCTGCTGCCTTCTTTCAGCTACATATTCCACCTGGATTGGTGGCCTTTGTACACTCAAACAGTAAAACAAGTGGAGGAGGTAGAAGAGATATTTAAATCTCTGGAGAATGTCAACAAAAATACATCAAAGAAAAAAAAATAAGGTGCAGGTAACAGCAAAAGGCGATGCCTGCCAAATGAAGAAAACAAATAATCCATCAGGAATAAGCAAAAACCAATATGCCTCATAAAATCACTCAGCCAGCTGAATACTACTGTACTGCCAACATTGTAGTGTGAAAGATTTTTGCACAGGTCTTGTGATTCATAAAGCAGCGGGAGATCTCATAAAGTTTCTGCAATGGCTATTAACGAGCAATTAACAACCTCAATTAGTTTCACACAAATAACTTTTATTACTACTGGGCTCGGTAATTCTCTTTAAAGTGTTATTTTCTCCAATTAACAGGCAAATTGGATGCAATCAGTATAAGCTTGGACACACAAATTCCTACCATACGACTATGACTTGTTATACATTTGTCTAGCTTACGAACACAGGATTATACTGGCTTTCAAAATTTCTCTCTATTTCTGAAATGCCAATTCTTATTGCCAGGCTTGAAGGGCTGAATGGCCTACTTCTGCTCCTAATTCCTATATTCCTGTTTCCTAAAAGAACCACGATATCTGTTCTCCATTGCATGAAATGAGATTCAATCCTGGCTGACTTCCGTAGGTGACATCTCAGCTGTCCCATAATTTGTGTTTCTTGGAGTATTGAACATTCGTGTCCTTTCTTGCCCTTTAACCTTTACGATTTTCTGTGAGAGGCATAATTCTCCCACTCTTGCATGAGGTTTGTAATTTTAGATTGTGATCACAAGTGATACTAAATAATTTGTTTAGGTCTATATTATCTTGGGCATTTTAAAGACTTGGGTCACAGCATGCTTTAATCTTTATCGCTTCTCAGAATCCTGATGGTGTATGGTGCCCATTGCTCAGGCAAATATCAAGACAAACTGTTACAGTATATAGAGAAATACTTATGGAAATTATGCGCTATCACTTTCATATCCCAAGTGTTACTTCTGTTGAGAATGTCAGGGTAGAATACCCAATTCTTCGGTTTGGGCTGCAAATTGTCTGCTTATGCAAACCAGGAAATAGATAATGTCCACCTGAGAGCGCAGGTGGAGTCTTGGGCCTGAATTTTTGCACAGATAGAGAGGCTCTCTGTCTGCACGAAAATGCTGACGGAGGCCCAAATCCAGAAGTCCAGCCCCTGAACCCGATCTCCTTTTTTGCAAGGTGGGGATGAGAGTGAGTTATAAATCACACATCTGTGGTTCACTGAGGCAGCTTCCCATATAAATTAGCAGCTGCCTCCATGTGTGATTCTGGTGAGGTAGGTGTCTAAAACCTGAAGTGTGCAGATTAGACCTGGGAAGAGCAGGTCTGAACCTCATGGATTTGTTTGGATAGCTAGGGTACCCTTTTGGACAGGTAAGGTACTCCTTTGGATAGGGTCACCTTTGGAAGAGGTAAGGCACTTTTTGGGATAGGTTACCTGCTCTTAGGGATTGTTAAATAAAACACACATGATTGTGTGTAAGAAGTGCATAAACCCATGGAACTGTCAAGATGTCAAAGAACTGTCAAAGTTGTCAAAGAACTATTAAGCTTTCAAAACTCATTGGAACTGTCAAAACTCATTGGAACTGTCAAAAGTTGTCAAGGGATTTAACTTAGCTGGGCTTTAAATTTAAAAAAAATTGAAATGTGTGGAGTTTAAAAAAAACAGCGCCTGTTATTTCACTCTTCTGTTGCCTTAAGTCTGAGGGCTGTCTTTAAATGATTTGTACTGCATGACTGATTTTACAACCCAACATTATCACAGTGGGGTGCCTGTTAAGTGAATGGTTTGATTGACAGTTCCAAGTGGTTATAGAATAGAAATGCTTGTTATCTTAAGAGATTATGTACTTAAGTGAAATATTTGTTTTCATCAGAGATTAGTTGAAGGAATTTCAATGTATTGATTTTTTATCAAGTAGAGTTTTTTTTCACATAGTGAGGTCATCAGTAGAACACATAGGTTTATTTTATGTCAGCATGGTTCCTATGGTTTGCCCATGGCAGATATTAGTTGAGTTGGCATGCAAGGCATAAGGGAAAAGAGTGGGTGGAGAGCATGGGTTAGCATAAGTTGGCATAGGGGTTATAAAGGGCCCTGGTGATGAGTGAGGGGCATAGGTTTGCATAAGGTGGTATGAGGGACCATGGGGATTGGTAGAGGGGCATAGGATGGCATGGAGAGTTTGAGGGGCCATGGGGGTTGATGGGGCATGAGGTGATACAGGTTGCCATGGATAAGGCATGTGGAGATTGTAGAGGGGTCAAGAGTGTGAGGGGTGAGGGCTGAAGGCCTGTTTTTGTTTTAATCATTTTTTAATAACTTCAAACTTCTGCCCAGCCTACCTCCGCACCCGACAGCCTCCACAGTCATTCCGGAGGCGGTGAGCCCGACTTCTAATTCAGCCTGCCTCTACCCCCGTAGAAAGAAATTCCAACCTTTTGGGCCTTTTTTTCCCGGGTCAGGTTGGCGGGCCTGGGAAATGTCCAGGCCTCGTTTTAACATCCGAAAAACAGCAACTCTGACAGTGTAGCACTCCTTCGGTGTTTCTCTGAAGTTTCAGCTTAGGTTATGTGCAGAAGTCTTTAGAGTGGGGCTTGACTCCATGACCATCTGACTCTGATGTGAGTGTGCTACCTCTGAGGAAATGCTTAGACATGGAGGCTTTCCTGTGTTCTGAGGAAAGGCTAACACTTTATCTTAACTTTGTCCAGGACATTTTCTTTGTATGGTCAAAATAAGATACTAATACATCATTGGACAGATCAGGCCTTCTTTATGAGAGCCTGGCATGTGACTCTTTCTGGTTGCATAGATGTTTCAGCAGAGGTATCTCTTTGGGTGAGTCTACTCTGTCCTTAGTTATAGATGAGCCTCCACTGCCACATCCACCTACTCCATGGTTTGGTCTCTGGATGATGTGCAGCATGGAACAGACAATGATCATGGAGATGAAGTTTGGCTTCAGGATAACTATGGAGTGTTGAATAGTGTCTGTGGTGATTTTACTAGCCTCATATATCATCACTTAGCTGTTTTTCAAGGCTAAAGCGGGTAGTCTTAGTTTCCTTGAAGCCCACCTTCCAGCCTTTCTTCTTTAAATAGCCCAAAATCAGAGGACTAATCAGAAATGAAGATGTCATCAGAAACAGACTTTCACTTGCACAATCTTTGGTTGCCATTGACTGATCAGTGATGGAGTAGAGCACCTTCTAGTTCCTGAAGACGATGGTACCATACCTAGACTAATACCAGGAATGGACGGGTTGTGTTATGAGGAAAGGTTAGACAGGCTAGGCTTGTATCCATTGGCATTTAGCAGAATAAGAAGCAATTTGATTGAAATCTTTACGATCTTGAGGGGTCTTGACAGAGCGGATGTGGAGAGGATGTTTACTCTTGTAGGAGAATCTAGAATTAGGGGTCACTGTTTAAAAATAAGGGGTCACTCATTTAAGATAGACATGAGGAGAATTTTTTTCTCTGAGAGAGTTGTGAGCCTTTGGAACTCTCTTCCTCAAAAGACAGTGGAAACAGGGTCTTTGAATATTTTTAAGACAGAGCTAGATGGATTCTGGGTAAACAAGGGGTGAAAGGTTATCGAGGGTAGACGGGAGCCATGATCGTATTGAATTGCAGAGCAGGCTCAAGGGGCCGAATGGCCTAATCCTGCTCCCAATTCATATGTTCGTATCATCTACTGGGGCTACTTTAGTCACATGGATGGCATTAATAACACCTTACTTTAGAGAACCTTGCAATTTGAAAATATGTTGGTAGCCTTTCATTCTGCCACTGGATTTTGTGGGGAAATTGAAAAAGGTTGTCCTGGGAACAATACATCAGTGAACTGATTAATGCATCAGTGAAATCTTGATTGACTGATGTTGCTGATTTCCCCTGAGGTAGTTGTACAGGAGTTGCAGCCACGAATGTTCATAGCTCTGGGGATTTCCACTGCTTTGGAAATTATCTGCAGGATAGATTCCAGCAGATGGCACAACTCCACTTCTACCTCCCTGGTGAAGTGGTCCTTCAAAGGCAGTTAGCCATGGACATTCCCAGATAGTTGCACTCTTGTCTGTTCACAAAGCAGCCTGGGTAAAGGTAGTCTGTCTCTGTTGAAGCAAACTTGGTTTTCATCTTTTCTTTGACCCACTTTTACTTTCAAACAAATTGTAAGACAAACATCCACAGGCAGTTTTATGACTTAATTGTTGACTATAACAGTGAAGAGTCTGCAAAAAAAAACCCAGCTAAAAATCCACTTGTGAAGAATCAAGCAGTTTTCAAGCTTTAATCTCAAACTTCATTCAACCCTGGCATATGCCTGGTATTCATTGCTTTATATGGATGAGCTGAGCACAAAATATGTGAGAAAAGCAGGGAATTGCACAATAACTTGTCTTAAATATAATTTCCAAGGGACTTGCAGAAAATAAAGCTCCTACACAGAAGGTTGGCTGGAAAATTAAGCTTTGCGCAACTGAGAGAAAGATCACAGATAGGGATCTCTGCCAGGTTTCCCAGCCTTGACTTGCTCATTCCCTGCCAGTGATAACAATCTCTCCGGCTGGAAAATGCACCCTACAGTTAACATTTACTGAGAAGAACATCAAAGTGTGTAATAAGTCATAATAGTTTGTACTATATTGGATTAACTCAAGAGCATGTGGTAATATGTTAACTTTTATTTTAACAAAAGTCCCTGGTCATATATATACTGGAAACTATGATGCACATGTTCTATGATTATTTGGCAGTAATGTTTGGTATGTCTGTTTGCTTCTAAAAGCATTGCGAAATATTATAAGCAGTGCAATGTGTTAATTCATTCTGAAGCCAGATGGTCAAGTGGGAAACCAGATGCCAATCTTTCACTTAATACTTACAGAATGCAACATTACGTATGTCCTCAGGGAATTTAATCAATTAATGCCCTTCACCTGCGTATCCTTAATCTTAATAATACAATTAACATGCCATTAACAGGTCCCCAATTTTCTTTAAATCAAAACTTTATAACAAACAAACAATATTTCAAAACAAGAGAGAATATAAAGATTTTCCATATTCTGAACAGATCATAATATAAGGCCCCTCTTCTAAGAGCTCCAATAGTCTCTTTGTGCAAGCATTCCTTTTTGTAAAGCAATCCAACAATTGATGACTTGTGTCAACCCATTTGATCTTGGAGATTACTTTCTCTCTAACATCTGTTTTATACTAGCAAGGTCAATCCTTAACCTTTTTTCAGTCACACTTTTTGTCAAATGTACATTATCCCATGGGGAATGATTACCTATAAAGCATTCAATGGTTAAACTATTCTCAGAATGCCCCTTATGTAGAATTTCCCCTAAAATATTTGATAAGTAGAACCCCATATCTATCGCGTTACGAAAGCCAGTATTTCCGCAGCTAAAATAATTTTAACCACTCTTTTTATTTTCTCAGATTCCCAAGCCAAGAGCCAACATTTTCTATTTTCATCCACTAAAAAATTATAAAACCAGCTGTACTCAAATACACCAAGATGAGAAGCATCACTAAAAAGGTCTAATTTAATGCCCTTTGGGTCCCCCAAGGCTGGAAACTTGAGTATGCATTTCTTCATATTTAATTTTTTAAATATTTTGTTTGCTCTTAAAATATCCTCAATTGTTATGCGTTTCTTCATAATACTTAGTTCTAATACATTAAGACTGGTGTCTGATCTTGCCTGGGTCCATAACCAATTCAACTGCCCAATCAAGCTTCTTAACTGATCGGTTTCTTTAGAGGCAATATCATCTTTTTGTGACTAGCTAGCATGACCCCACCGCACTGCGCCACCTTTCCACCAAGTCTGACTTCTATCCTTAACTTCCCCTTTAATCTTATTTATAACAAACTCCACACAACCTCTCCATAGAAAATCATCAACAAACATTATAAAGATACCTGAGAAGTTTCCTTTGTGGTACCAGTAGAATATTGCTGGATCTGCTTTCAGTTGAGTGTAGCCTATTTTCAGCAAGACAGACCTAACTGTGAAACACCATACCCTCCATGCACCATTCAATCCATAAAAGCATTTGTTTAATTTACACAGCTTCCTTTCTACATCATTCGCTTCTTTGGATGGTTTCAAAGCCACTTCTCTCTGAAAATTCTCTCCCTGCAAAAATGCGACCTACATTTCCACAAATATGTGGCCAACAGAACTAAGAAAATGTTCAGGATCACTTCTCCCCCCCAAGCGGTTCCCGCTCTAACATCTTGATCTCCAAGTCTCTCTTTGAAATCCCAAGGCACTAATCTTGCTTTAGCCTTAAGTCCCACCTGGGAGGATTTTCATCTGTGTGATAAGGCTGGCTGTCCCCTATCTGGCAGTTCAGAGTAGACACCAAATTCATCCCAATTATCCAACACTTTTTATTTTGCCTCTCTTATTAAATTATCTTCTAATTTGTTGGAAGCTCTCCCTCCCATAGTCAGAGGTCCCAACATCATTACATGATCATTTCCTAGTGCAAGAGTCATTCCCAGATCCCCTATGAGAATTTGCACTGTGTTTTATTGCTTTCCAATGTTTCATCCCATTTTGCCAGTGCATAGATCTTACCTTGTCCATCATCTTGGATATTCAGCCAATACCAGCTGGTAGCTTTCCCTGCTCTCGATACACTAGTCAAGTCCTTCCATTCATTGAACCCTTCTGGCATGTATGTCACCCAAGAACCCACTCCAGGCAGTTGTCCTTTGGATACGATAGTCCTGTTTCGTACATTAGTATCATTCTGTCTATTGCCATCCAGCACTTTATCTGCAGTACTCTGTTCCTCATTACTGTCAAATATGAGTATGTGAGGTATAAGGTGCCTCATTACCTTCTACTATTTACTCAGATTCTGAAAGTTTGTAATCAATCCCAATTAACTAATATGAATGGACCTTAATAGTATGACTACCATGCTGGAGAACCATTGTATTACCATCAACCCCTAACACCATCCCAAACCTTTCCATTCTTCATGACCCTCTCTTTTATAGTATACTAAATCCCCAGGACTAAAGTTCATCTCAGGCAATGTAAAATGGATTGAAAAGTTTGAAATGATGGTGTAACTGATCAATTTTCAGCTGCATATTATGACTACAGATATGCCTGTTATGCCATAAGAATGTACATATGACACAATTGATTAAGTCAGATTGGCCTCTATTGAATTTGATAGCCTAATCTTTGTGGGTTAAGGGAATGAAAAAATAGTAAAGGCCCATTCACCTGTGAAGCAAGAACTTAACAGAAAATCAGTGTGTAGTGTTTTGTGTTGCATTTCTACAGGCAGGATATAGGCAATAAAATGACTAAGAACCTATAAGTATAAGGGGTCAGGAAACATTCCAATGGTACCAATGCTTATGAATAACAAAGCACTAACAGGATGGACCTCATTAAGGCAATCTTGAAACTTCTGATTTCATGGGGTTATCATTGTATTCAGGGAAGTGAGAAGCCTTGAAACAGTGTGACGGTGCACCTGTATGATGCTTATCAACCTGGTGGAACGTTTAGAGGTCTTGTAACAGTCAGAAAGAGTCCATAGGGACTCTGTCCATGGGGAGTGATATTCGCTTTGACCACTCACAGAGTGACCAATTAGAGAGTAACTAGTCCCTGATCACTATAGGCTTTGAACACACGTACAGAGGGGTAGAAGCAATGCATACCTCTCCTTTGTCTTTCACTGCACAGTCGGATGTAGGCCAACGCGTCAGAATGTACATATTTTCCTCTGGCCATCTGATCAGCACTCCAGGTGTGAACAGGGACTGAGGGAATTATGAGTATCGTTCAGGGACCCTGTAACCTTTTTAGTTTCCTGGTTGAGCTAAAGCAGAGAGCTGGAGGGGAATGCCAGTTGTTTCTGTGGCTTAATGTAAAGAGATTGAAGCTAAGGCTGGGGTCTGTGTGGAAGATTCAGCTTTGTGGATATCATCCAGAAAACTGGATGTGTAAATCTTTGATCTCATAGTTTAAAATAATTCAGGGAGCTGGATGAAAGAGGCCAGATGTCCTATAGTTTAAAAGGTAAAACACAAACTGGATTGGGCAAATTCAGTTTCTGTAGGGTATTAATATAATGAAGACGCAAATGAATTGAAAGAAATGGGTTTGTAAGTTTTGTTTTTCATTAATAGGTCCTGCATGATGCTATTTGCCTATTCATCAGCTATCAGCGTGCTTTCCATATCCTTGGGATTTTGAAACATAGTTTGAGAATTTTATAGTTCTATACTTTTGCCAGCATCATGATTTATTCTATTCAAGTCTGAACCCTTGTAATAGTTCAAGTGTTACAACGGTCTTATAACTCTTAGAACTCTTTAAATTTTCTCCAACATTTCTGCCTTGATGAATGCCCTTCTTCCTGCATATAAAGCATTCAAGTGTGCAAAAAAAAGTTGAACGAATTGTAGTCCCTTCTAGGGATGGGGTCCTATCATACAGCTCATAAGGTATTTCCAAATTTCTCCCATAGAGCAATTGATAAGAACTCTAGCCCCCAGCCATTTGAAGTGACTTCTTTGCATGGACTGCCCATCCCAAGGCAGTTGTTAACTTGCAGTTTAGTTGATCAGCTAAAATCCTTATGCAGCACCTCATCAATCACCATGTGATCCCTTTCACAGAGTCCATTGCTGAAAGGATTTTCAGCTGCTGTATTCATGACCACAATGTTCATATTTTCACATGTCTCTAAACTCATCATTAGCAAATTCCACCCATCGTCTGTCAGAAATTTAGCCAATGCTCCCAGACTAGTCCCTGTCCATTTTCCCATGACTATATTCAAATCACCCTTTCTTCCTTACCTTGTCTTACCAGTTGCCATGCCCATAAAATGTTTAAGACCCTCTACCTATAATAAAGGTACTTGCCATTGCTCTTGGTAGCAAGGGCACATAACAACTTGGATATTGTTCCACTAAATGTGGTATGCCTTTATTAAGCCACTAAGCAATAGTATATGCTCACAATAATACTGTTTGTTTAGTTTCTCTGTGAGCCAGAGTCCATCTCAGTGGTCAATACACCGATGAGCCCTCCAAATGCAACTTCCGAGTGACTGACCAGGTCACCCTAATTACTGCAGCAACAATGTCTTTGTGTGCTCTTTCTTTATACTGTTTTTGACTCTGGCCTTGTGCCACATAAAATGTTTTTAATGCATTCAATTGGTCTGTAATGACTTCACTATCCTTCCCCATACAAGTCAGTGGATTTAAAGTTTCTTCTCCAGATATCTCTTACAGGAATTTCAAGGCCAGACTTGAAGTAATAAAGCCAGCTTGACTCCACTTTGTTATCCCTAACACTTATCAATCGCCAAACTGAGAGGAAACTTGTTTATTCGCCTTAACGAGGTACATTCTGCATCATTTTTGGTGCAAACACTTCTGCAGTTTAATTCATTTTGCAGAACTTGCTAATTCTAGCAAGGCTTTGTCTTGGCTAAATTAACCATCATACTTTTCTCTATGCCCATACTGCACAGTTCTTTCAACGTCTTCGGTCTTGGGTTCTTCTTTCACCTCGATGTTTCATTTTCCACTACCTGAAACTCCCTACACAGGGCCACACTACAATCGATCTACATATATGAATATAAAAATAATTACATAGTTTAAAAATAGAAGTGTTAATAGTGTGTTCTGGTATAATGGCCCACAAATGTAAAATGAAAATGTTTCCATCTTTGTCCCACACCTTTAATTAAGTAGTAACTATGGATTTAAAGTCTCATGTCAATGGAAGACTTAATGGGGTGTGGCAACATCCTCTGATGTTTTTAACATGTCATATTCTCCACTAATCTCTTCAAGCCTTGTATACTCATTATCAAACATACCTGCATCCTTTAGTAGGATTTTTAATTTGTGACAAGAAGGGTGAGCAAATTTTCTGTGTAACTTTAAGACAATTTGCTTTTTTTGTTCTCAAATTCTTTTCACCTGATGTCATTTCACTGCTTTAACATTGATTAGAAATGTCAGGTTCTGTTCAGAGGGTGCAATAATCCAAAAACAATTGCTTTATCTTGTTCCATGTCCAGTTACATTTGTGTCTTTTCCAGGCAATGTTTGCTCAGCAGCAAGGGTATCTCACTAGAGACTAAATTTGTATTAGTAAAGTGGGTTACTCAGCCAATTTGCATGGAATTGTCAGTCTTCTTCAGAGATCTCAATGTGATGTCATCCCTGAACCTGAAACAAGTAGAACTTTCATATTCCCTGAGGACTGCTGAGTGAATCTAAGTAACATTTTAACCAAGTTGTTACCCACACTGTCAAGGTACAACTATTATCTAACACAGCACAATTAAATGAATCCATGAGTAACACAGATATCACTGGACTAAAGCTTGTGACTAGTAAATTCCCTCAAACCGATCATTATTACCATCTTCAACTTCCGAATTCTGTATCAAACATTGCTTCAAAAGCTGTTGTTTTGCTTTTTTCTTATCCATTTACAGGATATGGGCATCACTGGCTAGCCCAGCATTTGTTGTCCATCCCTAATTGCCCTTAAGAAGGTGCTGGTGAGTTGCTTTTTTGAACCACTGCAGTCCCTGTGGTGGAGGTACACTTACAGTGCTGTTAGAGAGGGAGTTCCAGGATTTTGACCCTTTGAACAGTTAATCACATAATAATATTTTACATCACATCTGAAACACCTGTTCTCCAGGCATTCCTGCTACTGCAGTCTAGTCATCTGCCAGCTTTGCTAAAAATGCCTTCATCCACATTTTTGTCTGTAACTCTTCTGTTGACACCTGTACCCTGTATCCAAATGATCTTGAAATGCTATAATCATCGAGTCCTCCATCCTTTGAGACACCACGCCAAAGGCTGGTGGAATTCACTGCTTTCCAGGATTGTTTTTAAAGCAGCAGACATTTGATCCAAATGGCTGTCTTTTTCTGAGAACCAAATACCAGTTAAGGTCAGGAGTCTCCATATGCAAACTGCTAGCGCAACCCAGCAATTTAAATGCAACCATTGAATAAGGAATCTCCAAATTGAATTTCTGCAATCTTTTATCCAGTCTGTTAAGGTCCCTGATATATTCCTCTATGGAATGACCATCCGTCTTTCAAAATCTATCAAAGTCTAACCGTGCTTCATAGGCACCTAATAAATCATCTTTCTTGAAAATTTCATCCATGAAGCTTAATAGAAGATTTAACCCTTCATCGGTATCCAACTGACAGGCACCAGACTCGCAAAATAATTTGCTCCTGATTTTACTCTTGCTAGGAAGCTACAAAGCCAAGACCATACCTTGTTTTGCCTTTGATAAGGACGTAACCCATGCCCAATATCCACTTAACTTTTCCACGGGTCTTAGGTTCAGACTCCGAGAACATCGGTGGGTGATCATACCCTGAACCTACGCCTGCTTTCAGCTGTTTATCACAAAAGTAACTCAGATTACAATTTCCTGTATGAAAAAAAATCTTAGTTTCCTTCACCCCTGCCACCATGTTAATTCATTCCGAAGCCAGATGGTGAAGTAGGAAACCAGATGCCAATCTTTACTTGATACTAGATTTATTTACAGAATACAACTACTGCCTCCTCCCCAGCCAACACTGTGTCCCAGATGTCTTCCTTTATACTCTTTTGAAAATGTCACATGTGCTCTGCCTGAAGGCTCATGGTCTGCTGGTGCTTTATCCTGAGCTGCTTTCTTGGAGGTTTTGTGTCAGTGCTGGCTTGCCATTGCCTTCCACTCTCAGGAGCAGGGCAAGGAGGCAGGCTCAAGTCTACATTAGCTGGAATGTGAAATGAACCCACACTGTTTATATTATTCTGAATCACACACTAGCCATCTGAACTAGCCAGCACCCCATAATATTCCTGGGGCTGATGATGCACCCCAGTCCCCGTGTCATCCACCTGTCACAGAAGGCTTAAACTAATTACATTTAAATTCCACCAGCTGCTGTTTTGGAATTTGAACCCAAATTGTATCTCCCAGAGCATTAGCCGGAGCCTTTGGCTTACTAGTCCAGTGACTTTACCAGTACACCACTGCCTCCAATACATTCACTAGTGTTCACTAACACTGGACACCTTGATTGTGTCTGGACAATTGCCCCAAGCCAAAAGAGAATTGGAGGGTGTGGGTGTTGATCCCACTATCTCTCACATGCACAGCAAGCATTCTACAATTTCAGCTAGCTTTCCAGGCAAGTCTTTCTTTATATTTGCCCAGCGTACCTAATCAATCAATGCCTTTCACCTGTGTACCCTTAGCCTTAATAATACAGTAATACACCATTAATACAACGTAGTGAGAATAGAGGAACTGCTTAGCCCAAACACCTATTTGATCAACTCGCATTAGATTTGCAAATTATATCTGATTGATTTCTATGGAGCTAAAGCTCCATTAAGAGCAAACTGTTTCATTATCAGCTGTTGTGCATCTTAGTGATGTTGCCTTAGTCATCTTTTACTCTGCACTGTTATTATCAATTAATAGCTCACTGTGACATCACAAAAGACTTAAACAGCTTATTTTAGTTGCATTTTAGAATTGATGGTTATGGATTCTCTAGTGTAATTTCCTAAATAACAAGATTCTAATTTCTGTAGGCCTGTGCAAGGTAGGTACTGATAGTGCAAAGCGAGAAATCAGAGAGTGGGTTAACCTACCACAAACCTTAAAGCTTTTTTATGACTGTTTGGAGTTATACTGACAGAAACATGACTCTAGGATATGTTACTCATTCTCTCTGCTGGGGAATTCATGTGTTCTATGGAAATGTTGTGTCAGAAGTGGCAGAAAAGTAACCTGCAAATTAGGAGGAGGAAGATTCATTTAAAATACAAATGGAAGTAAGAATCTGGTATGTCATCTTATTCTAACCATGATGGTGGCTTAGTAGTATTGTCACTGGACTAGTAATCTAGAGACCCAGGGTAATGCTGACAGGACTGGGGTTTGAATCCTGCCACACCGATGGTGGAATTTGAATTCAACATAAATCTGGAATTAAGAGTCTAATGCTGACCATGAAACCATTGTTAATTGTTGTAAAAAGCCATCAGGTTCACTAATGTCCTTTAGGGAAGGAAATCTGCTGTCCTTACCTGGTATGGCCTACATATGACTTCAGAGCAACAGCAATATGGTTGACTCTCTTAAATGCCCTCTGAAATCACCTTCTCAAGAGCAAATAGGGATGGGCAATAAATGCTGGCCTAGCTAGCAATGCCCACATCCCATGAATAAATAAAAAAAGGTTTGCCTATTTGGTTCAAAAGTGTGTACGTGTAAAGATGAAGCACAATTAAAAGTGCAGCAATGTTTCTGTTTCACTTTTAGGGGAAGATTTGGAGAATTAGGTTTTAAAGAAATTGGGAGTTCCTTGGAAGGACATCTATTAAGTATATGGATTGAGTCAGCTGGGGCTTTTCTCTTTGGAGAAGAGGAGAATTGATAGAGTTGTTCAAAATCATGAGCGATCCAAACAGAGTAGACAGGTAGAAACTGTTCTCATTGGTGGAAGGATTGAGAACCAAGGACACCAATTTTAAAGTGGTTGGCAAAAAAAAACAGCAGAGGCACAAGGATTAACTTTTTTACACAGCAAGTTGTTATGGTCTGGAATGTGTTGCCTGAAAATATTTTGGAGGCAGATTCAATTGTGGCTTCCAAAAGGGAATTTGATGAACCCTGAAAGGAAAATAATTAGAGGACTATGGCAAAAAGGCAGGGTGTGGCACTGGCTAAGTTGGTCTTGCAGAGAGCTGGCATGCACACAATGGGGTGAATTATCTATGCTGTAACTATTCTATAGTTCTATGATTTAGCACATATTGGCTTTGGTTATTAACGATCATAGTGTTTTACACTTTCCTCAACTTCAAATATTTGTGATCATGCGGATGATTTGAAATGAAGACTGATTAGTTGGAATAGCTAGTAATACCCATGGTGTTGTTATGACAAAGGTGAGGTTAGATGCAACCACTGTAAATGTTTAATTTTTTCTTATTGCTATTTCAGTACTCGGCTATTATTAAGTCCATCTCTCCATCACTTTCAGCATTTGACTCTGTGCTTTTCAAAAAAAAACACGTCAGTTCGTTCTCTGCTTTACTTAGGAAATTAAAAGCAGAACACATTCCTTTAGAAACCATTCCTCCCAAGTATAGATTTGTCTTCCCATCTACTTGGTTAGTGGACATAAAATATTCCATTGTACTATTCAAGGAAGAGCTTGGAAATTCTTCCAGTGTCTTGACCAACATATTAGCCCTCAACCAACACTATCAGTACTGTATAGATTATCGGTTCATCTATTTTATTGCTTGTGGAGTCTCTGTGCACCAATTGGCTGCCATATTTGTCTACATAACAATAGTGATTACGCATCAAAAATACTTCATTCCTGTGAGGTGCTTTGGGTCAATCTGAACTTAAGTTCTATATAAATGCTTGCTCGCTCTTTATCTTTGTGATTTGGCAAATTAATACAGAAATGTATCTATTATAATTTAGAAGAGTTGAGCTGCTCACAGTGGAATAAATAACCTGATTTGCCTTAAATTTGTCCAATCGTTAAACTTGATAGGAAAGGGCTGATGCTACATGAAGGCTTATGGAAAATAAACACGCCTTACTAGAACTAGAAATACCAACTATCAAAGCCACAGGCCTGCATTTTAACCCGATAACGGCATAAACAGAAGGATATAACAATGTCCTGCCTTAATTGTGTCTATTTATGACCCCTAGTTAGGAAAGACCTAAGAAGTTCAGGGGCAGAATTTTATGGGGAGAATGAGCTGTGGGGGTTGGGCGGGAGCGGGCGCACGCGGGTACTCAGCCGATCACCGCCCGCCATCGTCTGCACACTGTCATTTTACATGGGCGGGCGAGGGGAGGAAGCTGAGTCGGGGCCTGCGCTCTTTTGCGCATGCGTGTGAAAGAACACAGAAATCTCCCTGAGGCACGGAGCTGCCTCAGGGAGATTAGGGTGACGTTTTTCAAATTTTAATAAAGATGCGCTTCTGATGCCTGGACCATTCAAGGGGTGCACTACAATACCCCCCAGAGCGGGTGTCACTGATAGTGGTTGCGTGCTGCTCTCTCCACAATCTGGCACTGGCAAGGGGGAGACCCACTGGAGGAAGAGGATCTTGAGGCAACTACACAGGCCACAGATGATGAGTCCAGTATTGAGTCAGAAGAGGAGCACGGTGAGGAGAAAGCTGAGGGCATGGAGGCAGACCTTGGTAACCTCCAGGAAGGCAGGGACACCAGGGACACCTTGATCCAACGCTTCCTCAGCTGGTCTACCAAAGATCAGCTTCAACCTCACGCCAAGGATGCCACCTCCATCTCGGATGTCTGAAATGACCTTTTCATTTGCACCCAAAGTCCGCTCAATGTCTATGCAATAAATTATCCAGCCACTCACGCCCCGCATTACATACTGGTGTACCCTGCACCAGAAACAATAAAATGTGAAGCATACTCTGGCCATCAGAACCAAAGCAAATTTAATCATATCGTCACATTGAAATCATTATGACATTACAATTACTGATGTTGATGTCCACTCTAATGGACATATAATCCAAGCATAAATGAACAGAAATTCACACATGAACTGTCCCTCTCACCCCTCTTAAACTTATGTTTGCCAGTGCCACATCATGGTGCCCCTCTGCCCCCTCCCCATCGCTGGCACCGGCATTGGTGGCAGCTTGCTGACTCTGGTGTCTTATTGGCCTAATGACCTTGGCAGTTGCTCTCTGGCCAGTGGAGCCTGTGCTGCCCTCACTTGAGAGGGAGAAGCCAGTGCCACAGATGGCATCTCCCCAGTCATCGCAGCCTCATCAGATGCAACAGTCACTGGCAGAAGGGCAGAGGAGCTGCTGCCGTCACACAGAGGGCCCCGAGAGGAACCCACAGAGGTGACAAGCAGCCCATGCGCCAACGTGAGGTCGCTTGGACCTCCCTGCTCACCACTGATGGACAGGCACCTAGCTGGGACATTGGGTGCCTCATCCATCTCCCACATTGACACTGAACATCTGAACTCAGTGCCTGTGTGAGGGCTTGCAGGTCTGTGTGCAACCCCAGGAACTTCTCATTCTCTCTCTGGAGCTGCTTCACCATGAGAGTCACCACGCTCTCAATAGTGGAGGCAGTGCGCTCGACCACGAGTGTCAATGCAGTGCTCATGCTCCGGATGGACTCCTCCACAATGGAGACCATGGATCTCCGCCAGATCCTCCTACACATCCAGTTGGAAATCCAGCATCTTCCGCCTAATGGATGACTCCAGAGGCTCATCGACAGCCTTCAACTGAGCAAGGTCCTGGTCCCCAGCAGTCCTCCGACTGCTGGTGCCCTGGGCACTCTCTCCCTCCATCTGCACCTCAAGCGAGTGTGAAGTGCACTCACCAATGTGCACTGATAGACTAGATGGTGATGTTATGCCCACTGAGGTGCTGGTATCTGTGCTGGTGCCTACCTCAGAGCGTATGTGACGCAGGTGCAAATGAAGCCCTGTGGTCCTCCGGTGTCAGGGGTTGCCCTTTGTGGTCCAGAGAGCTAGTGCGGGCTGGTGAATCTAAAAGGGAGAGCAAGGACATGTCATTAGTCAAAGTCACCACACTGTCATTGTGCATGCCAGGCACCCTGGTGAGGCAATGAAAATCTGCATCCTGGTGCCTTCATCTTTCAATGATCAATGGGGACTCCAGGTTCGAGACTGCCACCAATGAAGAGACTACACTAGAATGGTTGCATAATCCGAAACTCTCACCTCTGTGCAATGCGCTTTTACCTTCGTCTGGCACCCCCACCTCTCCACGTCCAGTTGTACAGGGAGCATGCTGGTTCTCAAGCTCTAGGGCGTCCTGCTCGAATCTGGTGAGCTGCAGCAGGGGTTGGGCGGACCTCCGCCTTAATGTAACCTCTCTGATTGGTTATGGCTCGTCTTCTCCTGAAAGGACAGAGGAGCATTGATTAGTCCACTCCCTACCTGCAGCGTCATTGCAGCCTGTCCAACCCCAGCTGAGGAACACCTTGCAGGGCATATCCATGTCGTGACACTCGAACCACAAGGCACTCTGACCAAGCAGCCAGGGCTCATCCTCCTGGCCAACTCTAGTGTCATTGACAATTGGCACTCATATTCTAACATCCCTGAGGTCCAAGGGGGGACGGCCACACCTTCACACTTCTGCACACTGACCCATGCGAACACAGTACTCACTCTTCCTGTGCACAGCAGGTCATTGAACTGCTTCCAGCACTGCACCCACTTGTGCCGCACCACGTCATGGCTGCTCACCAGCGCTGCCACCTCCTCTGATGCCCTCTTTGTGAGGTGCGGTGGCCTCCTCCTTTCATCCCTGGGGCAAGGGTGTCCCTCCTGGCAGCCACCTCCTCCAGCAGGACTGCGAGGCACTCATCCAAAAAGCAGGGGCCTGAGTGCCCTCATGACCTGCCTTCCCTCCTGGCGTCTCCAACCGCACTTGACTCCATCAGAACAGCGCAGAACAGTCGTCATTCCGTGGCAGCCTTTGTGGGGCAGCCTGGGCCGTTTTTAAACCGGCTGCCGGGCCTTAATTGGCCTGCCAGCGTAAAATCATGGTCGGGGGCCGATCGTGGGTGGTGGGCCATTTCCTGGCTGCTCCTGGTCCCACTGACCACGCCCGGCCGCCAACCTGAAAATTCTGCCCAGGAGTAAATAAATAACCTGGCATGTCTAGGTGCTGGTACTACTTTGATTTGAAGGTCATCAAGGGTCTCAACAGGGCTGTAGAAGTGATTGACACGTGAAAGACCTGAAACTCTTTTTTAATACACACATCACTTAGATTGGTCAATGGAATTGAGGAGGTTTCTTCAGACCTTAAGGGTATATAAAAGCCTTTTTGAGAATAAAGCTCAGTATTCATTCTTCAGGTATCAGTCTTTAGTCCTTAATTTAGTATTACCATAAGTTCTTTATTTAGTCTGTGTCTATTGTGGGTAAAAGCTTTCTCTGTAAAATTGGAAACTGCATCTCTGACAAAGAGATGAAAGGTTACAGGATTTAAAATTGTATGGTTATACTACCCATAAACAAGCAGTTATAAGTGTCACTTATATGATACAGCTACCAGCATGGAAGGTGAATTTAGCAATAGGCGGAGGGGAATCAAGGAATAACTGATACCAGCTACAAAATTTGGATGCGTAATGCCCATTTTTTGCAAAGTGATGAGAGCCATTTTGCTTCAAAATGGCATCCATGTCATACAAGAATACTTCTTTGCTCCTTTCAACCTGGAGCAGGGGAGATCTCTAACATCTCTCAGTTTGCTGGCCACTGTGAAATAATGGAGATGACTCGCATACTTCATGCAAACAGAGGAAAATGCATTGCCTTTTCTCTTTCCAGAGAGAAGCATGTGGCTTTAGGATAACTAGCTTCTCCATGGTACAGAGTGCCATTGACTGCACTCATACTATATCTAAATTTAGAGATGTATTGCAGCCACAAAGTGTTACACACCCTCAATGGGCACCTGGTGTGTGACCACCCTCAGCAATCATGTAGGTCAATTCACTGGACCCTAGCAGCAGTCAAGATGTCTTTATACTCCTGCACTATCACCATTTGAGCCACCACGAGAGATCAGAAGGTGGTTGCTGGGCAACGGAGGACATCCACTAACCACCTGGCTCCTGATTCCAGTGCGAAATCCACGAACAGGTCATCAGCATGTGTATAATGTGAACGGTGCTTACCACATGGACTACCAGCAAGAACACCTCTAGTGCCTGTGCTGGTCTGGAAGATCAGAGTGCGTGTCTCAATTTGTTATGGTTTGCTGCATCCTTCACAACCTCCTCATCTTGAAGGCACAACCCTTGTCACCAGATTTACAGTGAGCAGCTAAGGAAGGAGGAGGTAGAAAAGCAGGAAGGAGGAGGATTTCCTTTCTGGCTGGGCTGCTGTAATTGGCTCATCCAACTGTAGTAACAGTGAACGCAACCCCAATTTCCCATTCAGCAACAGTCCCACACCTTACCAACCTTCCAGCCATAGAAGGTGCAGTTTTGAACTGCACCACCTTGGCATAAGAAGCAGCAGTCTGGGCTGACTGACTGACAGGCAACAGCAAGGACACTGGCAGAGTAGCTGTGGTGGGAGGACAAAGGCTGTCAACTTGAGACAGGACAGCAGATGTGTGCTTCATGAGCCACTGCAACTCCCGAGGCAGCATCTCAGCAATCCTAGTAATATTTTGGAGGATGGTCTGCTTGCCAGTTGGGGTTGGTCCATTTGAACACTGGTATCCACAGTCATGATGCCAGCAGCCTGAACTTGCCTGGCAGCAAGCCGTGTTTACATACTTCAGTCTTAGTTTCCACTGCAGCACTGTTCGGTGGCTTCTGCTTACGCTGCAATGGAAACTGAGGTACCAGACATCAGATGCGGCATCATGGTTGGATCCACAAATGTGCTAATGGAGTTGGCCATGACTTCAGTTCTGGAGAGGATGGGCTCCAAGCTCTGCATAAAGCCCTGAACAGGCTGATGCCAGACTTCACCAATACTTACTGACAGTGATCACAGGCTTTCTGGCAGGCGCACTAATGCTAGTGCACCACGCATTTCTAAGTACATGCTCATCAGCCTTTTCCTACATGCTGTCCCATTGAAGTCCTCATTGTGTGTTACCTTGTCCTTCAGTGAGCTGGCCCCTGAACTACTCTTTCCCACAGTCCTGGCTGCAGACTATTCATGCCCAGTGACTTACCGAGGGAACATCTTGCCTCTCTGTTACCCTCTAAGGTATGGACACTACCAGTGTCTGAGCTGGAGTCTGTGAGTGCGAGGTTAGAGTGACAGTGTTTAGGCATGAGGACATACAACTATTCCTGTCTCCGCTGGTTAGCTGCTGTGGCCTGTGGTTATGCAACAGCTTCTCTGGCAAGAGAGAGGGAAATGTGTCAGTGAATGTGGCGCAATGTGTTTTAGTGATGTCTGTCATGGTTAAAATAGCTGACAGTCTGTGAAAGCTGTGAGGTGGATGTGAGACTTGCAACAGTGCTAAGTGTGTGAGGGTGATGTGAAACTATGACTATGAGCTATGAATCCCAATTGGTAGTGGTTGTTGATAAGTAAGAAACGAACATGTGGTGCACTTGAGAATTGAGTTAGGTTAGTGGTGCAGTTTGTGGGTTGTGGCATTGAAGATGCATTCACTATCTGGACCATTTGTGTGAGATCATTGAACTTCTTTCAATACTGCATTCAGGTCCTCAGACCTAACTTCTGACATTCACCTGCCTCGCTATCTGTTCCCATTGCCTTCTCAGAGTCGTCTGAAGGAATCCCTTGGTACCCTGCGGGAAAAATCACCTCTCTCCTGTCCACTTCCTGCACCAAGGCATACAGTGCTGCTTTGGAGAACCCTGGGGAACCTCTCTACCATGTTGTACCAGCTCTGTGTCGTTTCCAGATCCAAGTCACTTGTGCAATGAATTCCATCACTGCAGCCAAATGCAGCTCCCCTTTTGGAGATACAAGCTGGTTTTAAGTAATATAGGCTAGTTTGAACTCATGCTAGCTGCTGGTGATTTTTCAGCTCTTGCTCAGGCATACTGCCATTCAGCAACATGCTTATCCCTGGCTGCAGGAAGCACAAAGTCTGTGTGCTGCCAGCATCAGAAGCAACAGGGATGGATTAATCTTGCATCATAATTCCCTCACCTGTTTTCAGGTGCTACTGAATTTTGGTCTGCATTACATCTATAGATGGAGGTTCATCACTTGATATCTCAGAAGGCTAACACCGTCCTCCCAGAATTATTTGGCGAATGCAAATCTCCAGGGCCAAGCGATCGCCTCCTCATTAGCTGAATTTAAGGCGATTAGTCTGCCACTTAGTCTGTAGAGGGGACACTCCTCGGTAATGTGCAGCATTGTTTGTGTCTCTCCACAAATGCGCAAGGGGTTTGTACTGAGGCCCCAGCGGTGGAGGTTGGCTGGTCAGGGACCCTGACTTGTCCTGACCCTGTTAACAAGGACCACTCCTGCTGTAGTAGATCAAAGCCTGCTGTTCAACAGGTGGGGTTTGTCACCAGCAGCTCATTAGTGACTTCCCGTGTTTCCCATTCCTTGGATCAAAGAATGCCTGCTGGTAGACTTGCTCAGGGAGATTACTCCATATAGCTCGCCGAGATGGAAGGCAGGCAGTAGGTGGATTGAGTACATCATTGTGGAATGGTAAGTGAGGTGCATCACTGATGTTTTCAATCAGCTTGTGGGTTTTCGTCAATTGGCAGATGTGGCAGGGATGATGTTTGGGAGGACAGGAGTCCAGGGAAGGGATGTTGAGTGGAGAGTTCCAGTTATATTGCATTCAATTGAGTGTCAACAAGATGTGTGTGTGTGTGTGTGTGTGTGTGTGTGTGTGATGACCTGTACCAGACAGGTGCACAGTACTCTGCTGCGGAGTATGATGGGGCAAGTGCTGAGGTCTGGAGTGTTGTGGCAGCTGCGCCCCAAGTTCAGGTAATAAGTCGTTCCTGGTTTTGACCTTTGCTGCTATTTTCTTCAGATGTTCCTGAAAGGACAGAGTCCATTTCTTGAGTGACTCCCAAGTGTGTTGGGTTGGGGTCATGCTTTAGTCTCTGACCATCCATGTAAATATGCAATTCTTTTTGGCACTGGCATTATGGAGGTGGGATATATTGGATATAGTTTTAGAGGAATTCAGTGTCATTCACCGTGTACTGCAGTAGTCCGTCAACTTTGTAACATCTTCGTTAAGGATCTAGTCCAGGGTGTAGATGGATGGGGCTTGGGTGGCACAACAGATGTTGTCAGCATAGATGACCTTGCATCCTCCCAGAAGAAAGTGAGATAATCATTTTATCTGTTCATAAAAATGAAGGTGTATTAATTCTAGAAACATTGCTAATTGCAAGCATATAAAATTTTACTTATTTAACATACCTGGTATTAATGCTGTTAACTTGTTAGGTATCTTAAGGAGTTTAATCCTAAATTAATCTCAATTTAGATACATTTCAAAAACACTGATCTCAACTGTGAATTTATAATTGGCTAACAGTTATTTCTGAATTACTGTAACATAACTGACAATTACACTTCAAGAAGAGGAAATAGTCTTTCCCTTGTTACCACATCAGCATTTTAAGAACCTCTATTAAATATCTTCTTAGCCTTTTCGATTCTAATGGAACACCCTATATAGCTTGTATGTCCTTTCTATAATGGGTTGCCAAAAAAATTTAATAATTTCCCTGTGCCCATTTACCTATTTTGCAACTTCTGTTATTTATTTCATCCATTAATTATCTGCTAATTATTTGCATATTCAATGTTTAAGATTAAATGCTGCTAATTAGAATCCCAAATTACTGAACAAATGATAGTTTCTGACTCTAATGTCTGACTTATCTGCTAAATGACAGTGGCATGTGTGTAGATCCTTGTAGGAGTTTGGTAAACGTTAATATAACCCAAATTGATTGATGTAACACAGCCTTGTGAGCCATATTGAGGTGCCATTACTCCCTAGGCATAGACTGGGTGGCAACAAACTGTTGTTTAATGAGGAGTTATTGTGAAGAGTTAAGAGTTTGTCTAGTGCCCTTGATAAGTATTCTCATCAAAATAGTAATCCCAGTGTTCCTATTAAACTTAACAAGTTCAGCATTGCTTGAGAATAGTAGAAGTTTACTGCATGGAAAGAAACACAGGCCATCATATCCATGCCAGTTTTTTGGGAGAGAAACTTAAAACTAAACCTACCATCCTGTTCTGCCTTGTATTTTCATCTGTTTAAAATATTACTTTACTTTTTCCCTAATGTTCAAAGGTTTCAACCATTCTTGCAAAGCATTCCATGTTCCATGTTCTGATAACTCGATGTAATTTTTTTTCTAGTTTCTCTCCTCATCTCTTGCTGACAGTTTGGTGTCATGCTCCAAAAAAAAGAAAATATTCATTCCCTTGCAACTACTTCAGCATTTTAAAAACCTTTATTATCTCTTACCTTTTGCAATTCTAATGGAACATTCCCAATAGCTTTAATGCGCTGCCAAAAAACTTTAATAATTTCCTTGTACCCGTTTTCCTTCTTCTTTCATGGGATGTGGGTGTCGCTGGCAAGGCCAGTATTTGTTGCCCATCCCTAATTGCCCTTGAACTGAGTGGTTTGCTAGGCCATTTCAGAGGGCAGTTCAGAATCAAACACTTTTCTATGGGCTGGAGTCACACATGGGCCAGAGAATGCCTGCAGATGGGTTTTTACAGCAACCAATGATAGTTGTCATGGTCATCATTACTGAGACCAGCCTCATATTCCAGATTTATTAATTGATTTCAAATTCCACCAGCTGCCACGGTGGGATTCGAACCTGTGTCCCCATGGCATTAGCCTGGGCTTCTGAGCCAGTGACATTACCACAATGGCACCATTTCCCCCCTTCAGCCATACCCCTTTGCTATTGAACTCTGTCCAACTGATAAAACCCAAAGGGCCGTAACTTCCTACTACCGTCGGAAAGAGATGGCCCACCACAAATACAATTAAAAAAAACGTACTTACCTGCCATGCAAATTTACACCCACCATTCTGATCCTGGGAGGTGCTTGGGGCCTGCATCGAAGGGCTCCTCACAGGCCCCAGCGAAGTGCAACTCCAGCAAAGCCACGCCCCCCCAATGATGCAACCAGACCAGGGAACGCTCTGTGAGGGCAACTTTTGACAGAAGTGTTTTAAAGAGACAAGGTGAAGACCCAAGGACTCTCCATAATTTTAAAGATATTTTCCACCTTTTTTTTGGTTATTTCTTTTAAACATTTAATGCTGTTGTTATTGACTTATTTTAAATGTAATTTTTTTTTAATGATTGTATATAACTTTTAGTCAAGATTTATAAGTGAATTTAGTTTTCCTTATTTATTTTAAATCTGTAATGTTATTAGATGACTAAGTGTAGCGTGCTTAAAATTATTCATATCTTTGCATTCAGAAGATGGCAACTCATGATAATCTGGTGAAGAAGAGGAGTCAAAACTTCACAGATGAAGAATGGAATATTCTGTTAAATGAGGTGGAAGAAAGGTGCGTGTACATCCCAGGGCGTGGAAAATCTAAACCTCCAAGGAAACAACAAAGCATACCTTGGAAACAGGTTGCAGCAGTTCTTAATGCCAACAGCATTCTGCCGAGGACGGTGGATTAGTGCTGCAAGAAACTGAATGATTTAATGCATTCAGCCAGGATATATATAAATCTGAATATATAAAGTATTTTTTGAAACTTAAAAGCCTAGTTTGTGACTTTAAAAATTAAGAAAGGTCAGAAATGTTTGTTCTGTCTACTGAGCTTGAGGTATGAAAAATGCAGTTGCCGTGGAGATACGTTGAACTAGTTATATCCAATCTTGATAAGGCAATACAGTTTCTTTTATAACTTTAAGAGGTGTAAAATGCAGTTACCTTGGAGATGGCTCTGACTTTGTCATGAGTTTTATCATGGAACAAAAAGACCCCCAGGGTACAAGCTTTCATCTGCCTCCAGAAGATGTAAAATGTGTCACAGGACTGGACAGTCAGATTTTTTAATAAAAAATTCTTTAGACAAAGCTGGCTCATAATGCCCGGGAGCGCTCACTGACTGGAGGGGGGCTGCCATTTATTAAGGACCTAGTCGAACAGGAGGAGCAAGTATGGAGGCTGATGGGTCTCTCCAACCCCATGATAAACAGCGGTGTACCAGATGTGGGGATAAGCGGAGGTAAAAAAAAGTTGAGTGATGACACCATCAAGATGACAGTTGATTTGTTACAAAAAACAATTATGCTTTTTTTGCTCTCACAGATGCCAGTCCAGGTGAGTTTGGTGCAGTAGCAGAGATACCTGAAAGGGGTCAGGATGTAATGGAAGCAAGTACATTGCAACATTGTAGCTGCAGCGGAGGAGGGAGAGGCCTTGCAGGACGGTGAGATTTCAGACTTTGAAGGTGATGCTGAGGAAAGTCCTGTGGTAACCCTAAATTTAATGGTGATTGGGGAGGGAGAGGCCTGTGATGATATGGCTGCTGTGTCGGAGAGAGGACATTCAGAACCTTTAGAAGGCGAGGAGCCTGTGGCACTGGCAGCAGAAGCTCCCCCACCTCCACAGCCACACAGGCAACTTGTGGCCCATGCAGGTGATGATGAAGATGCTGAGTTCTTCCTTGACCGCCTGTATCAGGATCTGGCACAGAGAGAGGGGGGAAAGCTGTGAGACCAATTCACGGCTGCAATACCAGGGCCTTAGCAGATGTTTGCCAGCACCTGCAAAGATTAACTGAGGTCAATGCTCAGCGCATGCAGGCTTCTCAGGAGCAGAATACGCTTATGAGACAGCACAATGAGTCCCCTTGACAGATTCTTACAAAAATGGTAACACCTGCAGCTGCACTTTCTGTCCAGCAGCCACCCAGTTTAGAGAAACCTGCTGCTGGGCATGTATGTGGAACACAGGAGGTTACATCACGTGGATGGGGAAGGGGCCAGGGGTGATGCGGAAGGAATTAAGGTCCCTCCCCTCTCCCTCCAACACTGCCTCCTCTGCCTCATCCACTCCCATTTCTTCATTATGGATATTTTCTTTGTTTTTTCATTGCTTTGTGTTCCTTATTTATTGCACTTCTGCCTACTGACTTGACTCTAAACTGTATTTTGTTACATTTGACTTATTTTTGGTTTGTGTTGTTTATTAGTATATTTATGCCTTCATTTAAAAATGTTCCAGTTCATATTTGTTGTTTATTTGAGTTATGTTATTCAGTTATAGTTACCTTCTATTTAAGCATTCAGTGTTTTTGATGTCGTAATAACACATTTGTAGCAGTCTGTAAAGTTTTATGAAAAACATTTATTCACAAAATAAGAGACATAAAGTCTTAAATTTTTGACAACATGGTAACCTTTAACTTAAGCAGTTGCTCTATGGCATTTTGAATAAACGTTTTCACGTTTTTTGAAATAAAATTAAACTTCTTTAAAAACTTTATCACAACAGTTCTCGTCCTATTTTGGAAGGGCGGGAGGGAGGAGGGGAGGAGGGGAGGGACACATTGTGAATTTTCAGAGCTCAATGTTCAAAAGCAGAAGTGACCAAGTGATCTGGAGCTGCCCTAGTGGCAGCTGGAGCCTGGGCCTCCTCACATGCTCCAGGAGGCATGTCTGCATCAGGCTCCGCATTGCCCTCCTCCAGCTCCTCCTTTTCTTGTGCCAAGTCATCTTCAGGGTGAAGGTTCAGTCCTTGCTGGAGGGCAAAGTTATGCAATGCACAATCTACTACAACAATCTTTGAGACTATCACAGGTGCATAGTGCCCCCTGACCTGTCCAGGCATCGAAAACGTGACTTTAGAAGTCCAATTGTCCTCTCCACCACCTGACATGTTGCTACATGTGCACGGGTGTATCGGTCCTGTGCTTCATTGGTGGTCCTCTGAAATGGTGTCATAAGTCATGTTCTCAGTGGGTATCCCTTATCACCCAGTAACCCCCAACCTGTAATTGCTGGTGATGTTGTTAATGGTCCGGTGCAACATTGAGTTCACTGGGACGAATAAGTCATAGGCACTTCCCCAGTTGTTTGCATTCACATTGAGGATCATCTTTTTGGCATCACACACAATCATCATATTCAACAAATGGAACTCCTTCCTGTTGAGGAAGGAAACAGCCTCATCTATTGGCACCTTCAATGGAATAAGTGTTCCATTGGCAGCCCCACTAATTTAGGAAAACTAAAAATCTTGTGGAGTGGGAGGGACCCTCTCCTTCACCCTCATGGGGGATATGTCAAAAATAATAAACTCTGAAGCCCTATGAAAATTTGCCTCAGTTAGCTGGTGAATGCAGGTCCTGGCAGCATTCTGCACATATGTCACTAATTCCATGTTGAAAATACCCAGACACAAAGAAATTCAGAGCTGTCGTGAGTTTCATCTCCACTGTTAAGGCAGTGCGGCATTTCGATTTGCGCTTCAGGGATTCCTTCAACATTTCACAGAGGCATCTAATCACTTCCTTGCTGAAGCATAGTCTCCTGACACACAGCTCCTCTGACATAATTTCATATGACGCCCTTTGCCTGTACTGTCTCTGGGGTGGATAATTGATCCACTTGCTCAGATAGCGGGCATGTTGCCCGACTCTCCTTTCAATGTCTCTGCACCTACGTCGATCCTTCAGCATAAGTAGAGTGGTTCTAATAAGCAGAGCAGCAATTCTGATGTGTCAGATATTGAACCTGAATCCAGATCAAGTTTGCAATCTGCACTGAATACTTGTCGGAGGGATAGTTCACATCAGCTTACAGAAGACTTGCACATGTCCTTTTAAGCATTTCACTTTTCTAAAGCATTTGAAATAGCCAAATTGCATACTTGTAACAGTAAATGCATAACTCCCTTTCACATTTTTTAAATTTACTATTTAAGAGGCTTCAAAGGATCAACATTTCATTAAGGGACTCTTAAAATTGGAATATACCACACTGCATTATGTTATGATCCCCAGCTGAGGTTACCACTGGACAAGCCTAATCCCAGAGTGGACTCAGCTTGACAGATTCTGTTTGTTTGTTTAGATATGTGTAGAGGGGCTACTGAACAGAGTCACCAGAGTCAGCTGATGAACTTTTAATAAAAGCATAAAACATTTATTAAACAAGAAAAGATGAACTATATTACAATACTCCTTCACCACAACTATACCTTTACAGATATATGCAGATTTGTAAGGATAACACAAGTTACAAAAGCAATCTTATACTCTAATGTTCACTGTAAGTACAGCCCATGTAAACCAATTGGCAACCTGTGGTCAGACACACCACACTCTAAAACCAAGTGACAGATGCTACCCTAGACAGATGCTATGGATATCAAGATGAAAAGTCAAGCCTGAGGATACACGACTTCCAAACTTTCCAGTTTGAGAAACACACCTTTCCCAAAATCCTTGCTTCCTGCCTATCAGCAAACATTTTTTCATGAGGCTGCATTTCTCTTTGGCCATAGGCCTGAATCATTAATTTTTAAAAGAGAACACAAATAAACACAGAAATTTTCTTAAGTAAGATAATAAGGATTTTAATAATTAGTCATCAATGTAAGAAAATAGACAAAGTGCAGCCTTTAAGTTGTTTAAAAGAAAGTAAGAGAAAGTGTGGCATCAGGGAGCCCTAGCAAAACTGGAGTCAACTGGAATCAGGGGGGAAACTCTCCGCTGGTTGGAATCATACCCAGCACAAAGGAAGATGGTTATGGTTGTTGAAGGTCAATCATCTCTCTTCCAGGACATCACTGCCTCAGGTTAGTTCCTAGGCCCAACCATCTTCAGCTGCTTCATCGCTGAAGGCCAGAAGTGGGGATGTTCGTTGATGATGCACAATATTCAGCACTATTCGTAACTCCTCAGATACTGAAGCCAAATGCAGTAAGACCTGGGCAATATCCAGGCTTAGGCTGACAAGGGGTAAGTAACATTCGTGCCACACAAGTGCCAGGCAATGACCATCTCCAACAAGAGAGAATCTAACCATCACCCTTTGAGAGTTAACGGCATTACCATCACTGAATCCCCCATTATCAACCTCCTGGGAGTTACCATTGACCAGAAACTGAACAGGACTAGCCATATGTATACTGTGGCTACAAGAGCAAGTCAGAGGTTAGGAATCCTGTGCCAAATAACTCACCACCTGACTCCTCAAAACCTGTCCACTACCTACAAGGCACAAGTCAGGAGTGTGATGGAATACTCTCCACTTGCCTGGGAAGGTGCAGAAAATTTGGATTTATTTTAAAGTGCCAGCCAGGACCAGCAGCTAGGGTGCCAAAGCATACACAGACAATCACAGTCTTACATGAAAGCTAAAAACCTGTACAAAGGGCTGAGCTGTAAATTTGCAATTAGGAAATGGGAGACACACACGGGTGGGGACACAGGATAACTCAATCAAGAAATGGGGAAGGCCATTTAACACTGTCTGATAGCCTCGAAGCACATCTAGTCAGCCCCCGTAAACTGTTTGTATAGAACAAACATACATTCTTTGCTATCTTCAAAAGGACAATGCCCAGTCTCTGCACTGCAATTACTGTACAAGAACACAATTATCAGCTCACTGGGTGGTCATTGTGCTGTGGCGTTTCTCTAACTAATACCATTAAGTTGTAACTGGTAGTAAAAAATATATAAACTGTGCTCATTTGAACCTCGGTGGAGAAGCGCCTGGATTGCCCAGCGTTTGCTCCCCGCATGCGTAATAAAGGAACCAGTTGAATATTGCATCTGGACTCCGAGTGTTGAAATTTTGTAACAGAGTATTCCTTGGACCTTTCACCTGGATGAGTGAGCCTCCAACAACACTGAAGAAACTTAATACCATCCAGGACAAAGCAGCCAACTTGACAGGCACCCCATCCTCAAACATTCACTCCCTCCACCACTGATGCACAATGGCAGCAGCGTGTACCATCTACAAGATGCACTGCAGGAATTCACCAAGTCTCCTTAGACAGCACCTTCCAACCTACGACAACTACCACCTAGAAAGACAAGGGTAGCAGATACATGGGAACACCACCAACTGGAATCTCCCCTCCAAGCCACTCACCATCCTGACTTGGAAATATATCGCTATTCCTTCACAGTCACTGGGCCAAAATCCTGGAACTCCCTCCCTAACAGCACTGTGGGTGTACCTACACCACATGGGCTGCAGCGGTTCAAGAAGGCAGCTCACCACCACCTTCTCAAGAGCAACAAGGGATGGGCAATAAATTCTGGCCTAGCCAGGGATGCCCACATCCCATGAATGAATAAAAAAAATAAAAACAGAGAATGCTAGAGATACTCAACAAGTCAGGCAGCATCTGTGAAGAGAGAAACATAATTAACATTTCAGGATAATGACCTTTCTTCAGACCAATTTCATTGACCTGAAACATTAACTCTGATTCTCTCTCCATAAGTGCTGCTAGACCTGCTGAGTATTTCCAGAATTTTCTGTTTTTATTTCTAATTTCCGGCATCTGCAACGTTTTGCTTTTGTTGAAGGCAGGGACTTCAAAAAGTAGAACTCTCACCTCAGGGTCCTTCATTGCAACCTAACTTCTGGGCAACAACATAAGCAGTGGTTGTGAGGCCCATTTAATGTCGAGGCAGGGAGCAAAGCCTCAAATTATTTTAGTCCAAAGTCCAAATTATTTTAGTATAGTTATTTATCAGTAAAGCTCCCTTACTAATGTACAACATCATGGGCTGGATGCCATAGCACCAGGTCTCGGCCCCTCTGGCTAAAAAGTCAGAAGTGGAGCCCAACCAACAGAAGAATAGCCACCTCGCAGCATGTAACAGTCAATTGGTTATTGATAGATTAGAGGCGGTATTTCCACCCTCCCACCCCGGGACAGGAAGTCCTGCCTCGTAGAGCTATGGATCAATCAGATGCTGGCAGCTCTCCAGTACTGGCAGCACCACTGGGAACGGCGGCCATTGCCAGTACTGAACTCGGGGCTTCAGGAATTGTTCAGCACTGGATCAGGACTTGGGAAGTGTTTGAGAGTCTTGCAGGGGCCATGCTAGCTGGCCCAGGTGAGGGGGGGGAGAGGGGAAGGGCACCAGAGTTTGAGAGGCCATGGGGGGAGGGGGAACCTTGAGGGAGTAACAGTTTAGGAGGGGCACTTGAGTAGTCCAAGGTGTCCAGTTCAGAAGGGACCCCCCACCACAACCCCGCCTGCCACCAACCCACGCAGGAAAAGCCTCATGCCTCCCAGGTCACCAGTCAAATCCCAGCAGCAACATCTAGAGACTCTTAAGTGGGCATTAATTGCCTAATTGCCTCAATTGGTCCACTGGTGGGCAGGCTAACCAATTGGTCCTGAAAATTCACAGACTCATCTTCCTGGCTGTTAGATCATAATCATGCTTGCTGAGGAATTTTGTTACTGAATTCAGTAGATTTTCCAAAGTTGGAGAAGGTTTTATAATTAGACTACATTTGGTCAGTGCCCATGTCTAGGGGAGGGGGAGAGGGCCATTCCTGCCATTGGTAAAATTGTGGTGTACGCAGGGGTGGGTGAGTAGGTGGCAGTCAGGCTATCTGCTGGTTTTTATATCCTCCCTCCCCACCCCCCAACCCGCCAGCAGGGGAGTGTAAAAATCCAGCCCCAAATGTGTGGAAAGGGGTAATCCGGCAACCCCCACACTCCCCCTCCCCTAGACATGGGCACTGACCAAATGTAGTCTAATTATAAAACCTTCTCCAACTTTGGAAAATCTACTGAATTCAGTAACAAAATTCCTCAGCATGATTATGATCTAACAGCCAGGAAGACCAGTCTGTGAATTTTCAGGGCCAATTGGTTAGAAGTCTGACACAAGAGGGTTAAATTTGTTCCCAGCTTCAATCATCCATTAAACCACCTTAGAGCCAACTGGATTAAATTTATTTTCTCCCGTGTTGTCACTACATGGTCATTAGGAAACTGGGAAGTGCAGGTTTGGACCTTCACTAGCTGGGCAGGAAATGCAAAGAAATCCTCATAAGTGGCATGTTGAATAGTGCAGTTCAACATAAAATGTCACCATCCTCCTAGCCACGATATGGGCCATATCTTAGCCCGCTCAATCGCAGTTTCACCAATGGAGATACGGTGGTTTAACAGCAACTGCTTAAAGGACATGGGCCAGGATTTTACAGCCCTCCCACCCAGCGGGATATTATGGTCCCGCCGAACTGAATGGAGATTCAAATGACTCACTGCATCTGCCGGGCAGGGGGGGGAGAGACACACCGCAGCGGGGCCGTAAAATCCTGGCCATGGAGTCTTCAAGGAATGTTACAAGTTTCAGCATGTTGGAAGTTAACAGAGTGTAGAAAATGTGAACAAGGTGAGTGCACAGGGTTAAATAGGGATGCATTGTAAAACATCAATAATTGTGAACTTTGGCTTTTAGTTCCCATGCTTACTAAGTTAAATTATACTAGAGTCCATGCAGCAGCAGAAGTGATTTAATAATTGGGGGAAAGGTCCGTAAACTAAACTAGAATTCTCTACTTATGTGAAGTGATTTATAATGCATCCAGCTCTGACCAGGAAATTTCATCCATAATTATATTACTTATTGTTTTAATCACATTAAGAAAGCCATATCCAAGATGACCAACTGTCCCATATTTTAAGAGTTGTCCCTTATTTTGACTGCTTGCCCCATGTCCTTTAGGACAGCCTGTGGGAGGCTGAGCCTGGGAGTCTCAGCTGAATGGTCTGAGCAGGACTGCTAGTCTGAATCGGCCAGTGGAGAGATGAAAATGTTGTGACTCCACAAGGTAAATTTTGGTTGTGTTATGAAAACTGGACTTGCCTTGGTATTGAGAGCGGAGGTCAGGAACTTCAACTCCTGGTGGACCTTGGAGCTTTTGTGCATGCGCAGACCAGGAAAGAGCTGCACACCACCAGTCGGCATTTTTATGTTCTTTGGTCCTAGCGGGTTTATGCCAGCAGAAAAGAATGGTGCAAAAACCCAAGTCAGGTGACCAGGAGCAGAGCACCATTAAGAAGAAGAGTACCAGGCAGGGGACAGGGACAGAGGGCAGGGAGAGGTTCCCAAAGGGAGAGGAGACATGGAGAGTCCTAAAAGAAGAGTCCCATAGAGGGGACAGGGACAGAAAGAGGTCCCAGTTCAGTTAAAAAGAGAGGAGCAGAGAAACAAGGTTCCAAATAGGAAAGGGTTGCAGGTAGCAGACTTTTAATGAAGAGGGCTCAAGGGAAGCCCTGGCATTCAAAGAGGGCTCAGAAGAAGCCCTGAAGATCCAAGAAGGCAGTCGAAGTTTCGTGACTCAGTGCTGTGGGCCTCTAGGGCAAAGGTACCCCTTTGGAGCAGTAATGTTCTGCTCGGCACGGGCGAAGATCTGAAATCCTGCTTGTGAGTTGGTGCCCGAGTATATACTCAGGAATCCAGGGGAACGGAATCTTGAGAGACGTAATTGAAACCCTATGAGATGGGCCATTGTTGATGTTTTCCGAGTTGGAGTGAATTTTGGAGAGAATTCCAAGGTTAGATCTTCGACGATGAAGATTGGAATCTGTCATGAGAGAGGCAGAGTTTCAGTGAGATTGGTTGACTCAGTGCTTACTGACATCTGGGTGGGTTGTTGAAAAGTCCATGGACTGTCTTGGTCGCATCTGCCATTCATTGTGTGGTGTGTTTTACCACTGTTGGCTTGTTAATTCACATGTATCCCAAGCTTACCCTGAATGTTAGAGTATAAAATAGATATTATAAATTGTGTTATCTTTCTGGCTTTATGCAGTAAAATTTATTTTTGCTTGTTCAAAATCCTTGAATCCACGTGGCTTTATTAACTGAGCAAGTGTCTTGAATCTCAAACTTTGTCTATTTTGTCTATTTTAAACAATACATTATCGGCCCCTAACTGGACCTTACCAACAACTTGGGGGCCTGGCCAAGGATCATGACAGTTGCTTTAAACCACTACCCCTCCCCTCCCCCACTCCTATGGTCACCAGAACCACTGGGCCCCACCATTTCCCCCACCCCACCCCACTCTCCAGTTCACAATCAACCGCAACCACCGACCCCCCCACTCAATTGGTCATCAGCAACCACCCCCCCTCCCTGGTCCCACAGTCAAAGTCTCCCTTATTTTATTTCATAAGAATTGGTCACCCTGGCCATACATCACATTAGTAATTGTTTCCCAGAGCCATCAAGGGCAGAGAAATACTACGAATGATGATCATGATCTGCTCATCTTCTGCCCTATTTTATTTCTCTCTGTTGCTAAAATCTTATCAGTTCAAGGCTGCTTTTCTCCAATTTTCACCTCCCAGCCTCTCCACTTTCACCTTCCATTAATGATAAATTATCTAGGATGCTATGGTCTGCATTCTCACCCACAGAGGATCATGTTCCCAGTCCTCAGCAAACCCTATTGAATCCTAAGATTCTCATCCTCAGCTTCAAATCCATCCACAACTTTGCTGTTACCTCCTTTAGGTATAGATCACTGTGTGCATCCTCTGACAATGACCTATGTCTCATTCCTCCTTCCCTCAACTCTACCACTGGCATTTAGTTAGTTAATTATTATTACCCTGTTCTCTGGAATTCTATCCTTCAGAATTCTTGTCACCTCCCTACTTGCCTTCAGAAGTCTGCTTGCATTGTCCACGCTTGAGGAAAGAATGCTCAAAATTCGATCTCCTTACCATAAGATCTCACACACCCTTAGTCCAGTAGCTAAAACAGTAGACAGGTCTTGCTCTATTGCCTTGTACATTTTCAGTATTAATAACCCATACTATATTCTCTGCATACTAAGGAAAATAACTCTTGTAGGAACACGAGTTACTATATCCAGAATAGATAGATGGAAATCTATATTAGTCCAAGTCAGCAAAGTGAAGGAATGTGTCTTCCCAATGCTTTAGTCATTGAACTCAGGTAAGAACACAGTAGAGACTTGAACTGCATCCCTTGCCCTGCAGAGCTAAACATTGATGCTGCAATATGAACTTCCAACACACTACTAACCATATATAAAAACATTGTCTTCATTACAATCTCTATGTGGGGGAACAAGAAATTAAATTACTTCATTGAGTTTCATAGAGGTGGGTCCTGTCCAATGTATTGGCCACTGGACTCAGTTAGGATCAGGCAGAAGTAGTGAATAGATATCCAAGGGAGGAGAGGACAAGATATTATGTATGGCAAGGGGAGAGAACAACGTGCATCAGAAAGGGAGAGAAGGGGGTAGAAAACACACCAAGGAGAGGAGATAAAATGCCATGTCGAAAATATTCACAAGGACAGCATCATTCAGAAAATCAGTGTTTTGAAACATACTGTAATGCTTTGGGATTGAAGTGGCTAACAAAGGTGTGAATGGATGTGTAAGCCTGTATTTTATCTGTGCTTTTGTGTAATTATGTGTGCATGATACACAGCTAAATGACAGAGAGGAGGCAGGCATAGCTGTACTAAGAACAAATGTCTCACACATTGACCCTGGTAGCTTCAGCAAAACAAGATTTGGAACTCCATCAAAGTTCTGTTGAAGGGTCATGAGGACTCAAAACGTCAACTCTTTTCTTCTCCACCGATGCTGCCAGACCTGCTGAGTTTTTCCAGGTAATTCTGTTTTTGTGATGACACTCTATACTTGAGCTTTTGTATCCAAGGGATAAAATTACAGCCAACAACACAGTCTGGGAGAGAGTTTCAAAAGCAGTAAATGTGATTTGTGAACTACTGGGATTCTATGCTGACTTCTTGGACTTGTGCAAAATATTGAGATGCAGCTGCAATGGTTCTTCTGTTGTAAACATTCAGTTGGTGTAGTGCCAGTCACTGCCATCATGCTGCTCTTGACTGGGAAACTGGAACACATCTCTATGATATAGGAAACTGACTCAAATATCATTAAATCTATTGGCATACACTTTTTTGGACTGCACTTCATTCAGGAACAAGAGATGTTTTATTTCTCCGTAGCTTGCCAAGCAGTGGAGTTTGGCTTTTTAGAAAATGTGGAATTGTTGATTGTGAAAATCTGCATTAGTTTTACTCTTCTATTCGCTGCTCTGGCCATCTTTATAATTGTTTACATTAGCATAGCTCAATTCTGCTTCCCATTCTAATGAGATGAATATTCCCAACTAAAGAGAGATTCACGCTTTTGCAGAGCAAAAGAGAATAAAAAAGGAAAACTTGCACTTTTCACAATATCCCAAAGCATTTTACTACCAATGAAGTACTTTTGAAGTGTAGTCACATTTGTAATGTAGGAAACATGACTGCCAATTTACTTACAGTAAATCTGAGAAACAGTAATGTGATGCTGACCAAATAATCTCTTTTGTGATGTTGATTAAAGGATAAATATTGGCTAGGTGGCAGCCTTCTGTGGTGTTCAACTGGTTTAAATATCTCATAGTTTGGCTCAGGAACCCACTTTAGCATAGCAGTCTCTGCTGCATTTGCTGCAAGGATAGCGGGCTGAGAAGATGTATGATTCGACGGCCTATGTTTTCTCTGGGCCCTCTTCTCAACCAGCTCAGCTTTTCACTTCTGCTTGCCTCTTGACACTGTCCAGGACAAAGCAGTCTGCTTGATTGGCACCACATCCACAAACCTTCACTCCCTTCACCACTGAGGCACAGTAGCAGCAGTGTGTGCTATCTACAAGATGCACTGCAGGAATTCACCAAGGCTCCTTCGACAGCACTTTCCAAACCCACTACCATCTAGAAGGACGAGGGCAGCAGATAGTTGGGAACACTACCACCTGCAAGTTCCTCTCCAGACTACTCGCCGTCCTGACTTGGAGGTGTGTCGCTGTTCCTTCACTGCTGCAGGGTCAAGATCCTGGAATCCCATTCCTAACAGCACTGTGGATATACCTACACCACATGGGCTGCAGTGGTTCAAGAAGGCAGCTCACCACCACCTTCTCAAGGGCAACTAGTGATGGGCAATAAATGCTGGCCCAGCCAGTGAAGCCCACATTCCATGAATGGATTTTAAAAAATGCCCTCCCAAACAGTCAACCTCCAGAGTTCTTCACTCTCAGTGTTTGTCTCCTAGTTGTCTGTGTCAATGTTCATCATCATGATGCAAAGATTATGATATTGGCCAGGACACCAGGGCTAATTCCCCTCCTCCTCTTTGAAATAGTGCCACAGGACCTGATCTTTGAAGAAGTAACATGTGCTGTGGATAAAGGGGAACCAGTGGAGATACTGTACTTAGATTCCCAGAAGGCATTTGATAAGGTGCCACATCAAAGTTGTTGCAAAAAAAAAGCTCATGGTGTAGGGAGTAACATATCAGCATGGAAAGTAGGTTGGTTAGCTAACAGGAAACACCGTAGGCATAAGTGGGTCATTTTCTGGTTGGCAAGATGTAACTGGTGGCTTGCCACAGGGATCAGTGCTGGGGCCTCAACTTTTTACAATTTATATAGATGACTTGGATGAAATGACTGAAGGTATGCTTGCTAAATTTGCTGATGATATAAAGATAAGTAGGAAAGTAAGTTGTGAAGAGGACATAAGGGGGTTTCAAAGGGATATAGATAGGTTAAGTGATTGGGTAAAAATCTGGCAAATGAAGTATGTGGAAAATGTGTAATTTTCCATTTTGGTAGGAAGAATAAAAAAGAAGCATATTATCTAAATTGTGAATGATTGCAGAACTCTGAGCTGCAGAGGGATCTGGGTGTCTGAGTGCATGAATCATAAAAGGTTAGTATGCAGGTACAGCAAGTAATTAGGAAAGCTAATAGAATGTTATTGTTTATTGCGAGGGGAATTGAATACAAAAGTAGGGAGGTTATGCTTCAGTTTGCAGGACATTGGTGAGACCATATCTGGAGTACTGTGTATAGTATTAGTCTCCTTATTTAAGGAAGGACGTAAATATGTTGGAAGCAGTTCAGAGAAGGTTTACTAGGCTAACATCGGGAATGGGAGGGTTGTTTTATAAGGAAAGATTGGACAGACTAGGCTTGTATCTGCTGGAATTTAGAAGACTAAGAGGCAACTTGATTGAAACATATAAGATCCTGACGAGTCTTGCCAGGGTGGATGGGGAAAGGATGTTTCCTCTTGTGGGAGAATCTAGAACTAGGGGTCACTGTTTAAAAATAAGAGGTTGCCCATTTAAGGTGGAGATGATGGGCTGCATCTTCCGGTCGGCGAGCGGGGTGGTGGGGGGGGCGGGGAGCGATGCCCAATCGCCGATGCGTGAAATGACACGAGGTGAGGTCGGGCGTGTGTCCCGATGTCACCCGTGTCATTTAGATTTTCAGTTCAGCGGGCGTCTGCCGAGCTGTCAGTGGCCACTTAAGGCCTTTAAAAAAAGCAATTAAGCTAATTAAAGGACCTGCCCGACCAACCTTAAGGCTGGCGGGCAGGCAAGGAGGCCAGGCGGCCTTCAGAAAAAACATGAAACCTCATCCACGGGCAGGATGAGGTTTCATGAGGGCTTTAAAATGTTTATGAAATGTTGAAATAAAAGAAATTGACATGTCCCAGCCCATGTGACAGTGTCACATGAGGGGACATGTCAGGAAATTTTTTTCCACACTTCCACAAATTTTTAAAACTTCCAGCAATCTCCCTGAGGCGGCACTTTGCCTCAGGGAGATCTGTGCACTGTTTCACGCGCATGTGCGCAAAAGCGCACTCCCGGCTCAGGGCGTCCCCTGATTCCGCACAGGGAGCGGCATAGCACTTCCAAGCGGACTCACGCTGGGTGGGCCTTAATTGACCCGCCCACGTAAAAACTCTCTTTTCAGAATATTATTTATTTATTATTTTATTCAGATGCTGTACTTCCTCCTCCCAAAATTCCTTGCACATTTCTTGTTTCCAAGGGGCTTTTTGTTTTGCTGATAAGGCTAAAATTTTCTGATCAGTGTTTGCTTTATTTTTAACTCACAAAAAACATTTTTTTTTTAAAATCAGCATTGATAAACAAAAACCCTAGCAACAGAAAAGCCTAGTAATAATATATTGGTGTTAACCCTAAACTAAATGCAACTTGTTCAGAGTCATTATTGATCATCTCCAATGTGAATAATTACATTTACATACTACTGACCCAAAGTAGCAGTGTTCAGGTTGAAATGGAAGTAACTTTCCTTAAGACAATAATATTCTTGAGTCCATTGTTCAAAAATTATTTGAAATTGTGCAAAATCCAACCTTAGCTAAAATGTTATTTATAATGCTGTAGGCAAAGCATTATTTCTCTTTTTGCATCTGCTTTTAATAAGTATAAAGCACAATTGCCAAAGCTATAAAACTAAAAGCCAAACATTTTATTATTTGGGAATCACTTCAAAGCATTTAGGATAGCTTTCGTCCTCCACTTGAATGAAACGTTTCTCTTGAATACTCATCAATTTTGATTTGCGATTCATCTCAACCATTTCCTTTTCTTGGCGCATAATGTGGAAAAATATGTAATTGTCCATTTTGGCAGGAAGAATAAAAAAGAAGCATATTATCTAAATGGTGAGTGGCGTTACTAAGTCTTTGCTTTTTTTACACTTTGTAAGAAAGTTCAGTATTGCCCATTGGTGGATCAAGTTGATGGCTGCAGCTGGCAATATAAGGTTACTGCTCACAGATTACTGACTGCATAATATCAGTGAAAATGTCTTTTATTTTAAATAATCATAATCAGTTCTATAAAATATTGCCTAGGTTTTCTAAACCATTAGTTACTGTTAAAACCTTGTAAATATTTATAATATTTATAAAGCTTTAGGTACAAGTTGGGTGGTAAGCTGCCTTCAAGAAGGCAGCTCACCATCACCTTCTCAAGGGCAATTAGGGATGAAACTAATTAATTTCAGACTTTTTGTACACAAAATCAACTAAATTCAATCTTCATTGGCACATATGGTAATCTGTTGATGACTAAAGCTATTTTTTTAATTGATTATCACAATTGGTTAAAAAGGAACCCCTAAAGTTTACATGTATTCTGTTGCTGCACATATGAAATTATGCTAAATTAGCTTTAAGTGTGTCCCATACTGACGTTCACTTGCAGCAGTTTGTAGATTGGTTCTCCTGGACCCACAAAGAATTTGGACTGACAATCAGCATCAGGAAGGCCAGAGTCATGGGCCAGGACGTAGAGACTCCACCTTCCATCAGTACTGACAACCTCACTCTGGAGGTCATTGGCAGCTTCACATACCTTGGATCACCAATTTCCAGCAACCTATCCCTTGATGCCAAAATCAGTACCAGGATTACCAAGGCCACATCTGTCATGTCAAAGTTGAGAAGGCGAGAGTGGACCAACAGCAAACTAATCGAAAATACAAAGCTCCATGTGTACCAGGCTTGTGTTCTCAGCACCCTCCTTTACAGTAACGAGGCATGGATAACTTATGCAAGGCAAGAAAAGTGCCTGAACAGCTTCCACCTCCACTGCCCCAGATGAATATTGGGCATTTCCTGCAGGACAGAATGCCGAATATGGAAGTACACTAGCATACAGGGATCCCCAGCACGTTTGCCCTTTTGAGTCAGCGGCAATTTCATTGGCTGGATCATGTGAGCTGAATGGGCTTATCCTCAAAGACATGCTCTATGGCAAGTTTGCTATCAGCACGAGACTAACAGGTCATCCATGTCAGCGATACAAGGATGTCTGCAAGTGAGACTTGCTGATGGGATCTGAGTCGATGCATGGGAAGCCCTTGCTGCTGACCAGATTGCCTGGAGATCAGCAGTCAGGAAGGGCACGGAAAACACAGAGGACAAAAGAAATGACCTGATATTGTAAAAGAACCTGTTGACCTCGGGCCAATGCTATTCATCTGTGCCAGCTGCAGAAGGGGCTGCTGGCTCTCACGAATAGGCCTCTACAACCACAACAGACAATGTTCTATACAGAAGTGGCATACACCCTGGGCGCAGTCCATCATCTCCTGAGATGGACGTATGCCATCAACAAGTGTACAAACTAAAATTTGCATGAACCCTTTACTTTCTTCGATGTATTTTATGTGATGATGTGCACACAATGAGTTTGGCAGGTTGGGCAAAATTAGTCTCCACAACAGGTGAATTTGGGCAGCAGTCAGTTCTGTTCAGGATTAGACAAGACAAATTGCATCCATTGGGAATGCCATCCTTTCATTTCCTTTGATTTGTAACAATCCAAACTGAAATAATGGAGTTGCACTTCAGATAAATTTGCCAATTGTGTGAATTCATTTCTCCTTTAACACTGTTTCTGTGACTGTCATTTTGCCTGCCCTCCCTATTTTAAAGCAATAAATTAAAAAATCCCTATTTTGTCTAAACGCAGCTGCTACCTCGTCTTCGTGACGGAAGCTGGGCGCGGCGCGGAAGGAGGAGGGATGCATGCCAAGGTGTGAAGCCTGTGCTGGAGTGGCTGGGGAGTGCGATCCTCCTGCAGACTGAACACACACAGCTTGTGCACAACTTTAAAAAAAGACAATTAATGTGCATCCCTGCGCTGCAAGGAACTTGTAGCCGGCAACTTGCGAATTCTCCAGTGTTTTGCGGCTTGTTTCTGACAGATTGCAGCCACTCACCTGGAGCTGAGAGGGTCATTCCCTCCCGGGGGTGGGGGGAGAGAGAGGCTGTGGAGTTTTTTTTTAAGAAAAGCGCTGGCTGGTCTTCTGAAACTCACATGCTCGATCGCGTCGCCCGTGGGGACAGCCACAGCCGCGGGCGGCTGGGACTCCGCAAACATGAATGGAGAGCGTTCGAGTTCCTCGGGCTGTGCCGCGGGTAGAGGGCGAGAGAAGGAGAAACTCCCACCCATAGTGACAGCCTCAGCAAGCTCACTGCCGGCCGCCACATCATTTGCGGTATGTTTCTGAAAAACCCGGAATGGTTCGGTAATGATATTAAATTGGCTCACTCCGTAGTTTTGGGCAGGAAGAAATCAGTACTGTAGCTGTCACAAGACTAAAGAGTATCCTCCAGAGAAGCTGGAAAAAATGGCTGCTTGGAAACTCATAGCACCAATCCCAATTGGCAATGTTTTGCTTGTTTCAAAAACTGGAGCTTACATTTATTTATTTTAAATTACCCTGAATACGCCTGCTTTAAGACCAGAAAGAGCAATGCGATTGGTACCTAACCTGTCCCCGAAGTGCCACTGGCTCCTTCAATAAATACCTTGTGACTGACGCCTCAATAGTTTTGCACTTAACTTCCAAACTCTTAACAGGCAAAATAATTCACCGCAAAAGTCGACTTAGAAATTGCTGCGTGTAAAATTATAAGCGATTTCTTGTCAGTTTTGATTTTAATCTTTCCCTAGAAGATGGTGTCATCGAAAAGTAGTCCATTTGATTTTAATTCAGCTTCCAATTATCTGGCTTTTTGGATTGGCTGCAAATAAGGCTGAGCAATTAATTTGCAACCTGTTAGCCAGTCTTTGAATTAACTTTAAAATCTACAATTTTGTAACTGTTAACTGGTGATTGATGCTGTAAGATCTCAGCAGGATTTGTATTCATGTGATGATGCCACATGTCCCATGGATTTTTTTCCAATACGAAATTGAATTTTAAAAATGGATTATTTGATCTACAAACAATAGCTTGGGTAGTGTTTTACTGAAAATATTTGGTGAATTTATCGATTGTGATCATGTTTGAAACAGACAAGTAAAATGCTGCATTGCAATAATATAACTTCAGCTGAAGTTTATAGGGCTGTCACTTAACACTTTTTGGTGATTAACTTTTGAAATGCATACTAATCACAAGTTACACAGGTTCCCTTTCGAGCTACAATTTAATAGAACAACTTGCACTCATGTATTGCCTACAACACAGTAAAACATTCCAAGGTGTTTCACAGGAGCTTAATCGGGCAAAACTTGACACTAAATTAAAGAAAGCATTAGAATAGTTGATGAATAGCTTGGTCAAAGAGCTAGGTTATAAGGATTGCCTTAAAGGAGGACTGAGGGGTGGAGAGGGACATAAGTTTAACAAGGGAATTTCACAGCTTGGGGCCTTGATAGTTAGTTGATGGCACAGATGCTGATGTTGAGCAAAGGAAGTGGGTAATTAATGCTCAAGAGACCAGAAGTTGAGGAACACAACATTCTTGGAGTAATGGAGCTGTGTAAGTTGCAGACGTTGGCAGAAGTGAGGCCGTGGAGGGATTTGAAGAAAAAGATTGGAATTTTAAAATCTGCCCGTTGTTTGTGGACTGCGAGCCAGTAAAGGCTGGCAAGTACAGGGATGATGGGTGAACAGAACTTGGTGCAAATTAGGAAACAGATCAAAGATTTAGATTCCAACTTGGACTCAGTGACTGGAACAAGTCAGTGATGTACACCACTGCACATAAATATCCTTCTGGTGCCCAGCTTCATGGCCTCTTCGGATCAGATTATAGCAAATTGGAGAAAAGTTGTGTGTGCTTTAGATCTTTGATTCAGTTTCCATAAATTCTGCTCATAGAAGAATGCTCAAAACCTCTCCTTAAACAAAGATATTCACTCAGGGCCCACCCAGAAGGAATATTCGGATGTTGCACTAAATATTTAAGTCACACATTTAAAAAGACACATAGAATCACAATTAACAGTTCCATTTTTTTTGTAGAGCAATTTAATGATTTTTAAATATCTTTTCTGTAATTCTTCTCTCCCACAAACAGCAGCTCATGAGATTCAGTATCTACAGTACAAATGACTTTTAGAAAATACAGCCAGTAAATAATGAACATGTCATTAAACAAACATTCGTATGGTAGAATTATTTTAAATTGTAGGGAAGTAAAACCACTTCTCTCTAGATCTTGATTGATCATTTGGGGCGAAACTTGGGGGCATGGAAATTAAATCCCAGAAGTGGGACTATGGAAAATTGGTGGTGAAGCCTTATTGTAATGTGACAGATTTGTGGCATCCACTATTTGTTATGTTATGTGTGTTTCTCTTGGAGGCTGGGAAATTGGTCATCTCTGACACCACTAAAGGCAGTCAACACCTTTTCTAAGGGGACTGTGACTGCAGACAGCAGGACATTTGTAAAATGGCTGCAAGAAGTCCAAAGAGGCTACTGTGGTTCTTCAATGCAGCAATACAGGTCATGGTTTTGCGTGCTAACAGGAAGAGGAGATGGGGCAGATAGTCCTCAAGGCAACAACTCACAAGACAGTGGGAAAAGATCTTAGGACATGGTTACAACACCATATAAAGTTCAGTAATCTCACCAGAGTTGTCAAGGTCCTTCCTGTCACCTCATATACTGTCTCTTCACACCTGCAACTTTTGTAGACCCAATAAACACAACACTCCCCTCACCTTCCTTTCACTCTCCTACAATCATTGAACTATAATCTACTTATTTCTCCTCCTCCTCTCACTCTGCACCTCCAATTTCAGCATCACCTCAAATTCTGCACACAACAGCTACAATATTCAACCTTAATGGGCACCTTCTCAAAATGGCAATGCAACACTGCCACTAACACAGTCCCTTATTTCTTGAAGGTAAACACCATGCATGATGTAACATGATACAATAGATATACTATTAGGGTGTCCTGGACTGTAAAGGTCAATATGGGACGAGGGAAGCAGTACCTCCCACATTATGATGTAGGGAGAGTCACATGGAAGTATAGAGTGTAGTCGTGAGCCTGGTAGAAGTCAGCATGAAGATAGCACCTTGTCTGGTCTATATTCTGTATATATTTATATAGTTGTGTTATTAATAAACAGTTATTATTCAACCATACAAGCCTCTAGACCTCTTCATGAGACAACATACAACCTTACAACAATAACCAGCAACAAACCAAAGGCCACCTGCACATGTACCACACTCCTTCAGCTGATGAATCCGTATTGCCCCATGTTTAACATCACTTGGAGGAAGCACGGAGGGTGGCAAGGGTGCAGAATGTACTCTGGGTGAGGTCTCCAATGTCCAGCACCAAGATTGGCTTGGTAGCACCACCACAGACTGAGCTGGCCAAGTCCTAAAAGACCTAGCTGCTAAACTGGGCCTGTAGCAGGTGGTGAGGGAACCAACAAGAGGGAAAATCATACTCGACCTTATCGTCACCAACCTGCCTGCCACAGATGCATTTGTCCATTACAGTATCACTAGAAGTGACCACCGCACAGTCCTTGTCTAGACGAAGACCCATCTTCACATTGGGGATACCCTCCATCATGTTATTTGGCACTACCACTGTGCTAAATGGAATAGATTTCAAAGAGATCCAGTAACTCGACTGAGTAACCATGAAGCACAACCACAACCTGTAACCTCAAGGCCTGGCATATCCCTCACTCTACCTTTACCACCAAGCCAGGGGATCAACCCTGGTTCAATGAAGAGTGTAGGAGGGCATGTCAGGAGCAGCACTAGGCATACCTAAAAATGAGGTGTCAGCCTGGTGAAGCTATTATACAGGACTACGTATGTGTGAGATAGCATAAGCAGCAAGTGACAGACAGAGCTAAGTGATTCCAGTCCTGCCAGTCGTGAATGGTGGTGGACAATCAAACAACTCATTGGAGGAGGAGGCGCAGCACATATTGAAAAAGATAATGCTGAAGCATTTGCAACAAACTTAAACCAGAAGTGCCGAGTCGATGATCGATCTCTGCCTCCAGAGATCCCCAGCATCACAGATGCCAGTCTTCAGCCAATTTGATTCACTCCACTTGATATCAAGGAATGGCTGAAGGCACTGGATACTGCAAAGACTAGGAGCCCTGACAACATCCCGCAATAGTACTGAAGACTTGTGCTCCAGAACTTGCTGCACCCCTAGCCAAGCTGTTTCAGCACAGCCGCAACATGGGAATCTTCCCAGCAATGTGGAAAGTTGCCCAGTTATGTCCTGTACACATACAACAGGACAAATCCAACCCAGTTGATTATCACCCCATCAGCCTACTCTTGATCATCAGTAAAGTAATGGAAAGGATCGTCAACAGTGCTATCGAGAGGCACTTGTTTAGCAATAACCTGCTCAGTGGAGCCAGGGCCACTCAGCTCCTGACCTCATTACAGCCTTGGTTCAAACATGGAGAAAAAGAGCTGAACTCCCGAGGTGAGGTGAGAGTGACTGCCCTTGACATCAAGTCAGCATTTGAACGAGTGTGGAATCAAGGAACCAGCACAAAATTGGAGTCAATGGGGAATCGGGGGGGAAAACTCTCTGCTGGTTGGAGTCATACCTAGCACAAAGGAAGATGGTTGTGGTTGTTGGGGATCAATCATTTCAGTTCCAGGACCACTGCAGGATTCCTCTGGGTAGTGTCTGAGGTCCAAATATCTTCAGCTACTTCATCAGTGACCTTCCTTCCATCATAAAGTCAGAAGTGGGGATGTTCACTGCACAATGTTCCTCACCGTTTACAACTCCTCAGATACTTAAACAGTCCATGTCCAAAAGCAGCAAGACCTGGACAATACCCAGGCTTGGGCTGACAAGTGGCAAGTAACATTCATGCCACAGAAGTGGCAAGCAATAACCATCCCCAACAAAAGAGAGTCTAACCGTCGCCCTTTGAGATTTAATGGCATTACTATTGCTGAATCCCCCACAATCAACATCCTGGGGTTTACCATTGACCAGAAACTGAACTGGACTAGCCATATAAATATTGTGGCTACAAGAGCAGGTCAGAGGCTGGGAATCCTATGGCAAGTAACTCACCTCCTGTCCCAAAGTCTGTCCACCATCTAAAAGGCACAAGTCAGGAGTGTGATAGAATACTCTCCAGTTGCCTGGATGAGTGCAGTTCCAACAACACTCCAGAAGCTTGACTCCATCATCCATGATAAGCAACCTGCTTGATTGGCACCCCATCCACAAACATTCACTCACTCCACCAATGACACACAGTGGCAGCGGTGTGTACCATAAGATGCACTGCAGGAACTCACCGAGGCACCTTCCAAACCCCCGACTGCTACAATGTAGAAGGACAAGGGCAGCAAACACATTGGAACACCACCACCTGGAAGTTCCCTCCAAGCCACACTCCATCCTGACTTGGAAATATATCACCGTTCCTTCACAGCCGCTGGGTCAAAATTCTGGAAGACCCTCCCTAACAGTACTGTGGGTGTACCTACACCACGGGGACTGCAACTGTTCAAGAAAGCTCACCACCACCTTCTCAAGGGCAATTAGATATGGGCAATAAATGTTGGCCTAGCCAGTAATGCCCGCATTCCCTGAATGATTGGAAAAAGCACCCTCTCGCCACTCGAGGAAGCTTTGGACATCATGGGCAGCAAGTATTTCATGGCTGTGATGAATAATGATGCTGGAGGAGACATCACAGAGTTGGCACATCCCTTTTCCCCTTTTCACTTCTACCTCTCCTTTCCTTACATAGACTGCAACTGTTATGTAGACTACATAACAGTTGCAGTGCTTTCAATAGCATCTCACCTCCCTGCTTACACATCACATCAAAAGATAACCCATGTGGTTCTGTTACATTTCAGGTGCAAAATATCAAGGTTCCTGTACCAGTTCAGGAGATAGAGACCAGTCGTCTAAAAGATACCGTATTGCTCAATCTGACCACAGCAAGCAGCAGTTCAGAGACTGGTATCATGTACATTAGAAAGTAGGTTAGATGGATCCATGAGGTGAATCACCAAGCACAAGAGTACAAGAATTATGGCAGGAAACAGGGCGCAGAGGTGCTAGTTTCCAGAGGGTGAGAGCTCTGAAGGGCTTAGACTACTGATGAAGGCTGCTAGGAAATATTGTGTTCTGAGCAGCCCACCCACAAGTTGAGAACACAGGAGTCTGATTCTTGCAGAACGTTTTTTTCAGAGACTCTTGCAGAACATGGAGACCATTCTTGTCAACCATGGACTGAGTGGTCGTTTCCATGACAATGGTAATGGAGATCGAGCCTCAGGTGACAGCTCTGAAAGCATCCATGGCAGCTCATGCTGCTTCCAACTTATGTCTAGGATCTAATGTGGATTGGGACTTAGTGTCTTTGCATCACTTCTTCACTCTGTTCTAATGCAGAATCATAGGAATGTTGTAACCCAACCCAAGAGTGTGGCAATAGTTTCATGGGAGCGAGATCTAATGTCCTCATTCAGAATGACTGCGTGCCTATGCTCTTGTTAATGTCACACAACTAGTTGGGCCCTCGGGTTTCCCATTAAAACCACCTGAAGTGGCCTCGATGGATAAGCAGCCTTCCACCTCCCAAATTGTAACTCCTATTTGTAGGAGTGCTGGGATAGTTAAATTAATACAGATGACAAGTACTGAGGGATTGCAGAGGATGATGCTTAATTCTACAAGTTAGCTGTTATGCATATATGAATTGAGTTGTTGGATTGAAGTTTTCTTTATTCTGGATTTCTGATGTTGATAATATTTATAGTGAAATGAAGGGAAGGCCTATGAAGCTAAACATTAGTAAGTCAGTTGGATGGTGGTTAAGTGGACAGTAGTTTTAAGGATAGGGGACTGTTTGTGTATTGGCAAGGCGGGGGTGGGGGAGCGGTTATATTCTTAGATTAGTTCTCTAAGGTGGTCGATGCTGCTCCTGCTCTTTCATTCTTTTCACTGCTGTTCCTCCCACTACTTCTTCACTACAGTGTCCTTATTGAAACACAGCTACCTCACACATTATTCCAGGTTCAGGTATTAAAAGTGTTCCCTGAAGGTCGACTGTAAGTAGGGCCTCCTGTATAGTGCCCTCCACCACACTCCTCCCAGCTGCTTCTGCTTGCTGCTGTCTAGTGCGCCCCTTCTTCCTCTAGTCCTAAAGACAGACAAGATGTCCGAAACTAGCACAAAGTTATTCTAGTGTTCGCAAAGTTAATAGTGGAATGGATAAAATAACCTAGAGGCAGATTAGCAATCCAACAGAGCAAACCAGTAACTAACTTGTATAGAAGTATAACTTGTATCTTTAAATAGTATTCCTGCTCAGATGTTGGGGTAGACAAATTTCATTTAAGGGATCCTACAACCAGCTAGGACCCTTATTTAATTGCCATAATATGCTTGTATGTATAGTTCTGCTGAACACCTATGGAGGAGCCTGAACCAATATGGTGGTGGCACACTTCTGGTACTGCCCCACCCATCCCCTTATAATGGATCCTTAGTTGCTTATTGCGTGCTGTTTCAAATCCATGCTTTATATTAAAAAAAAGACTGTGTATTCACTGGCTGAAAATCACTGACTCAGTTTTTAAGGGGCTAAAATGAGAAGCTGTTAAGATGGCTGCTGAGTCAGCTCACTTCTGTCATCTGTGGGGAGCAAAAGGAATGTAGTGTTAGTAGGGGACAATATAGTAAGGGGGGTTGACAATGTTCTCTGTAGCAAAAGGCAAGAGTCCAGACGACTTTGTTGCCTGCTCGGTGCCGGGGTTCAGGACATCTGCTCATGGCTGAAGAGGAACTTGCAGTGGGAGGGGGAGGATCCAGTGATCTTGGTCCGTGTAGGTATCAATAACATAGACAGGATAAGGAAGGAGTCTATGCATAGTCAGTATGCGGACCTAAGCACCAAATTAAGAATCAGAGCCTCAAAGGTAATCATTTCTGGATTACTACCTTAGCCATGAGCAAATTGGCATAGGATAAATAAGATTAGAGAAATGAATGCATGGCTCAAAGGGTGGTGTGGGAGAAGTGAGTTCTGGTTTGTGAGGCACTGGCACCAGAATTGGGGAACGTGGGATCTATACTGTTAGGACTGTGCTGGGGCTGGTGTCCTCACAAACTGGCTAACTAGGGAAGTAGAGAGAGTTTTAAACTGAATAGTGGGGGCAAGGGACCAAATTTGGGAAAATAAACAGACTGTGATAGGAAGGGACAGAGAGTACAAATCTAAGAATAAATCAACAGATAATGCTAGATGCTACAAAAATAATAAAAGGACAAAACTAAAGGCTCTGTATCTAAACATATGTAGCATTCAGAACAAAACAAATGAACTGATAGCGCAAACAGAAACAAATAAGTACGATCTGATATCTATCACAGAGACATGGCTACAGGATGACATAGGTTGGGACCTGAATATTGAAGGGTATGTGACATTTAGGAAGGACTGGAAGTTAGGAAAAGATGGAGGGGTGGATCTATTAATTAATTATGATATTAGCACATTAGAGATTGATGACCTAAATTCAGGAAAACAGGATGTAGAAGTGGTTTGGATTGAGATGAGGAATGATAAAGGCAAGAAGTCATTTGTGTACAGGCCCCCTAATTGTAACTGCACAGTAGGACAGGGTATAAAAGAAGAGATAATGGGAGCTTGCCAGAAAGATACAGCAATAATCGTGGGGGATTTTAATCTACATATAGACTGGAAAAATCAGGTGGGCAAAGTTAGCATAGATGAGGAGTTAATAGAATGTTTTTGGGATAGTTTCTGGAGCCAACCAGAGAGCAGGCGATACCGGACCTGGTATTGTGCAATGAAATAGGATTAATTGATGACCTCCTTGTCAAGGCACCTCTTGGTAGCAGCGATCATAATATGATTGAATTTTACATTCATTTTGAGGGAGAAATGAATACTTCCAAGACTAGTATTTTAAACTTAAATGAGGCATAAAAGTGAACTGCCAAAGAGGTTAAGGGATGTGTCAATAGAAGCTCAGTGGCAGATATTTAAAGAGATATTTCAGAATACACAGAATATATATATTCCAATGAGAAAGAAAAATTCAATGGAGAGGGCCCACTATCTGTGGTTAACTAAAAAAGTTAAAAACCGTATCAAACTTAAAGAAAAAGCATATAATTACGCAAAGATGATGGCAGGTCAGAAGATTGGAAACAATATAAAGAACAGCAAAGAATGACAAAAAAATTAATGAGGGGAAAAATTAGAGTATGAGAGAAAGCTAGCTAGTGATATAAAGGCGGGTAGTAAGAGTTTCTATAGATATTTAAATAAGAAAAGAGCTAACAAAGTGAGCATTGGTCCTGTAGAGAGTGCATCGGGGGAGTTGATAATGGAAAATAGGGAGATGGCAGATGAATTAAACAGGTATTTTTGCTTCGGTCTTCATTATAGAGAACACCAGTAACATCCTGGAAATAGCTTTAAATCAGGAAATAGTAGGGAGGGAGGAACTTACAATCACCAGGGAAGTGGTATTGAGCAAATTGTTGGGGCTGCAGGCTGACAAATCCCTAGGTCTGGATAGACTTCATCCTAAGGTCTTGAAAGAAGTGGCTGGTGAGATAGTTGATGCACTGGTTTTAATTTTCCAAAATTCCCTAGATTCGGGAAGGTTCCATTGGACTGGAAAATAGCAAATATAACTCCTTTTATTCAAAAAGGGAGGGAGACAGAAAGCAGGAAACTATAGGTCAGTTAGCTTAACATCTGTCATAGGGAAAATGTTAGAATCTATTATTAAAGATGCTATAGCAGGGCACTTTGCCCAATTGCCTTGAATTTTTCTGAGTTAACATGGTTTTGTAAAAGGGAAATCAGGTTTAACCAATTTATTGGAGTTCTTTGAAGGAGTCACATGTGCTGTGGATAAAGGGGATGTACTGTACTTAATTTCCAGAAGGCATTTGATAAGTGCTACATCAAATGTTATTGCAGAAAATAAAAACTCATAGTGTAGGGGGTAACACATAAGCATGGATAGAACATTGGCTAGCTAATAGGAAGCAGAGAGTCGACATAAATGGCTCATTTTCTGCTTGGCAGGATGTGATGAGTGGTGTGCCACAGGGATCAGTGCTGGGACCTCAACTTTTTACAACCTTAAATTACTTGAATAAAGGAACCGAAGAAATGGTTGCTAAATTTGCTGACAACACAAAGATAGGAAAGTAAATTGTGAAGAGGACGTAAGGAGGCTGCAAAGTGACATAGATAAGTTGTGATTGGGCAAAAATCTGGCAAATGGAGTATAATGTGGAAAAATGTGAAATTGCCAATTTTGGCAGGAAGAATAAAAAAGAGGCATATTATCTAAATGGTGAGTGATTGCAGAGCTCTGAGATTCAGAGGGATCTGGGTGCCCTAGTGCATGAATCACAAAAGGTTAGTGTGCAGGTACAGCAGCTAATTAAGAAAGCTGATAGAATGTTATTTATTGAGGGGAATTGATTACAAAAGTGGGGAGGTTATGCTTCAGTTGAATTGGTGAGACCACACCTGGAGTATTGTGTACAGTACTCGTCTTTTTATTTAAAGAAAGATGTAAATATGTTAGAAGCGGTTCAGAGGAGGTTTACCTAGGACAACCTGCCCATTTGTGGTATTAGTCTATGAGGAAAGGCTGGACAGATTAGGCTTGTATCCACTGGAATTTAGGAGAGTAAAAGGTGACTTAATTGAAACCATTAAGATCCTGAGGGGTCTTGACAGGGTGGATGTGGAGAGGATGTTTCCTCTTATGGGAGAATCTAGAACTAGGGGTCACTGTTTAAAAAGACAGATGAGGAGAATTTTTCTGAGGGTTGTGAGTCTTTGGAACTCCCTTCCTCAAAATGGGGTGGAAGCAGAGCCTTTGAATATTTTTAAGGCAGAGCCAGATAGATTCTTGATTAATAAGTGGGTGAAAGGTTATTGGGGGTAGGTGGGAATGTGGGGTTGAGCTTACATACGGATCAGCCATGATCTTATTGAATGGCAGAGCAGGCCCAAGCGGCCAAGTGGCTTACACCTACTCCTAATTTGTATGTTCTGCACTCAGAATTACCTCAAGTCTCTGGAAAGCTTTTAATTAAATGACCATGGGTGGGGTGTCCTCCCTTGAATGGACATGCTGATACAAAACCTTTTATGGAATTCACACCACCTATTGTTTGTACATTTGCCAAAACTCAAAAGTCCAGACCACATGTCTCTGGACTGAACACTTAACAAAGAGAGCTATGGGGAAATCAGTTCATAAGTAGGTATGAATAGTCACCATGAATTCCCCATTGTGTAGCAATGGTTTCTAACCTGGAATCATCAATTTAAGTATTGATCATGTGATCACACGATCAAAATTGACTTCAGATAACAAGTCTTATTTACTCCACAAATCAGGGAGAAACAAGCCAGTCTGGAAACTAACAGAACAGCAGACTCCTGTGTGGGCTTCTCTCTCCACGCATCTAGCAAGCTTAAACTCTGTCCACCGTTTGACTATCCAGGCCGAAATTTTTAGAAAATAAATCAACCTAATAGCTGCTGTCTCCAGAAGACAAGACACATCGACCACCAACTTCTTTTCGGCTGCCTTGATGCCAAATCCTGAGGAACCACCAAGCCAGCCTACAAGACACACAGGACCATAAGACGTAGGAGCATAAGTAGGCCATTCGGCCCATCAAGTCTGCTCCGCCATGCAATGAGATCATGGCTGATCTGATAATCCTCAACTCCATTTTCCTGCCTTTTCCCCATAACCCTGATTCCCTTACTGATTAAAAACCTGTCTATCTCAGCCTTGAATATACTTAACAACCCAGCCTCTACAGCCCTCTGCAGTAAAGAATTCCACAGATTCACTACCCTCAGAGGAGAATTTCCTCCTCATCCCTGTCTTAAATGGGTGACCCCTTACTCTGAGTCTGGTCCTAGACTCTCCCACAAGGGGAAACAACCTCTAAGCAACCTCTAACCTGTCAAGCCCCCTAAGAATCTTGTATGTTTCAATAAGGTCGCTTCTCATTCTTCTAAACTCCAATGAGTACAGGCCCAACCTACTCAACCTCTCTACATAAGAAAATCCCTCCATACCCGGAATCTCGGCAGCCTCCAATGCCAGTATATCTTTTCTTGGATAAGGGGAGCAAAGCTGTTCACAGTATTCTAGGTGTGGTCTAACTAGTGCCTTGTATAGTTTTAGCAAGACTTCCCTACTTTTATACTCCATTCTCTTTGAAATAAAGGCCAACATTCCATTTGCCTTCCCTATTACCTGCTGAGTTTGTATGTTAGCTTTTTGGGATTCATGCACGAGGCCCTGGAACTTTAACTTTTATCAGGCTGTAAAAGCCTGCTCAATCTATATGTGTGTGTGTGTATGTGTGTTAGATACAATAAATTCTATTCTCGTTTTTCAAAAACTCAAAAAAAAACCTGTCTGTGTGTGTCTTTTATAGTTACAGCACTAAAATGGTTAAATGCTCACCAAATTGGCAAGCATCCTTGTATATGAAAAAAATAAGGAGTGGGAAAAGAGGGGAGCCCATCCTACCTCTCCTCTCCTCAAGCTTAAATCAGGACCTGGGCAATTCAATTCCCAGGCCATCCTGTTTTGTGTTCTTTCAGATTTGAAAAATAAATACCAATGTGTCAAAACCTGCTGAATAAAAGGTAAGTACCCTGTAAACATCCTACCTCACAGCAAGCACTGACACATGGAACGCATATATTTTTGTTAGACTGTCTGGAAGTGAGGTATGGCTTTGTTAATAAGGTACTTCATCTACTGCTGTCTTAGGGATATGAAAAGCTGGCAACATGAAGCACTTCAACTTGCGTCATTGCTGCTGTCTCTTTTGTGAACTGTTTGATAAGTATCCTTTGTAGCTGTAACACAATATGTTGATTTAGCTTTCCAGAATCTGATTTAAAACAGGCTTTCTTGCAATTTTTCCCTCACCTATTTCACTTCTACAATTTGAGGAATATTCAAGTGTGGACAAACCACTTTTACCATCATGTGAAAATGATTATGCTCTTAATGTTACCTATATTTGTTGGAATAAAGTTTTTCAGTAATAGCATTGTCAGAGAAACAAACAATATCTCTTCAATTCACCTTTGTTGTAGAACATTGAAGATGATAATGGCCTTGGGATTCCCGGGACAGTTGTGCCATCAACATCGCAGAACCTGATTGAAAGTGCAAAAATCACAGGAAATTTTGGCGTACATCACTTTTCACCACTACTTATGGTACTATTATTTTTATTTTATTTTTTTATTATTTCCTGGGATTTTTGTGCCACTTTTTAAATAGTTGATTATCATAGCCCCATTAAAATCAAGGCCAGGATAGAGTTTATGTATTAAAGTGACTAGGATCGCCACAGTCCCTTGGAGATTGTTGTAGAATGGCGCTGGTATTAACAGGAATCAAAGCAGGATCGCGTTTAAGAGGCAGCATCACTCCTAGTACAGTACCTATTTCAGTTCTGAATGTTCTTGATCAGAGTGATTAGAGCCCTCATTTTTGAAGGTTTAATTTAATGCACACCTTTATAGATACTTCTCTGCATCACAGTATTGAGCAAAAATAGTTTAACTCTTGAACAATATGAAATTGTTGATTGAGATGATAAGGGAAACTACTTTCTAATGTCAGCCACAGATGATGTATAGCACTCTTTAAAATCTACAGCTCCCAGCCATAGCCAGTGCAAAGTTCCAGGATAGCTTTTTTGTTCTTGTGGCAATATTTTTACAATAACCTTGTTATCTTTTTACGCACTAACTTAATGTTATATAACTAGGGTTGCCAACACTGATTGGACCCTAGAAATTGACATATATACTGCAGTCTTCAAATGTGATTTTGTTTACTTAATGGCTTGACATCTGCTGACTTGCAAGGAGGCTAGGTAACAAATGGTGTTTTGAGGTTGCGAGTGCTCAGGTTGGCCTTGACAAACTGGTCACGCCCAAGCACAATATAATTGTGACACGATGTCAGTTCAGTAAGCCACAGTATGTTCATGATAAAGGCAGATATCTGCTAATGTTTTTGAAATTCAGTTGTAGGGTGGTGGTGTGTTTTAAATGTACATAGATCACGCTGTTGCCGGTGCAGGGCTTTTGCTGGTCACGATTAAATAGTGACAGACACGAAGATCAAGGTGGAAAAAAGTGTGTCTTCCTGGCTACTGGTCTAAATAAAATCTGCCAGTTTTATAAACTATCAAACTACAGGAAGCTAGGGGTAAGGCTGTACAAAGCAGTGGTCAAGGAGCAATATTAAAAGCTGTTTTTCTTCATGTATAAGACCAGTTGGATTTTAAAATATGTGAAATTACAGAAGGTAAGTGAAACTCAACAAACTTAATAAAGAAGTATCTCATATTAGCAGCACTGAGTTTGTATCACTGCATCCAAATAAAGTTGGAGCACTTGCTGCACCTTGCCTATGGAAAGTGCAGTCACATGACCATTCAATAGCTTTTGCATATTGCTCAAGTTACACACGGGTCATGGGGCTACTTTACTCCCAGGTCACCAGCAGTTGTGCCCAGGAGGTCAATCCCCAATTCCGATTCCCAGTGAAACCTAGAGGTTTGGCAACCATAATACAACATGTACTAATTTTGTTTTATATGTTAAGCAAGCTCCCATCTATAATTGCATTGCTTATTTTCTTTTCAAAATTAGTCCAGCTATAGTTCAAAAATCTTATTGCTTTGCTCATGTTTTTTACTAAAAAGGAGTCAGTTACCTTCCAAATATTCATAACCATTTATCCTGGGTACTATCCTAGTTCTACCTTGTACTTTTTCCATCGATACACAGAGGGAAGTTGGAACAAGGCTTAAGAAGGATAAGTCCAATAGAGAGCTCAGAATGGTAACTGAGAGTCATCAGGAACATGGAATATAGAATTATGGAATGGTAACAGCACAGAAGGAGACCATTCGCTCTGTTATTTCCTTACGGCTCTCTGCAAAAGCAACTCAACTAGTCTCACTCCCTTTACTTTTTCCCCATAGCCCCACATCTGTTTTTTCCTCAGGTGGTTATCCAATTCCCTTTTGAAACCCTTGATTGAATCTGTCTCCATCACATTCCAAGCACTGCATTCCAGATCCTAACCACTTGCTGCCTAAAAACAGATTTTCCTCCTGTCGCTGTTGGTTCTTTTTGCCAATCATCTTATATCAGTGTCCTCTGGTTCTCAATCCCTCCACCTATGGAAACAGTTTCTCTCCATCTACTCCGTCTAGACTCCTCATTATTTTGAACACCTCTATTAAATCGACTTTGAAACTTCTCTAAGGAAAACAGCCCCAGCTTCCATCAATATAACTGAAGTCCCTCATCTCCGGAACCATTCTCGTAAATCTTATCTGCACCCTCCCTGAAGCCTTCATATCTTTGCTAAAGTGCAGTGTCTAGAATTGGACACAATACTCGAGTTGAAGCCAAAGCAGTATTTTTTAAAGTTCATCATAACTTCTTTACTTTTGTACTCTCTGCCTCTATTTATGAAGCCCATGATCCTGTATGCCTTTTTAACCACTTTTTCAGCCTGCCCCGTCATCTTTAATGATATGTGCGTATACCACAGGTATCTTTGCTCTACCCCATTTAGAATTGTACCCTTTGTATTGCCCCTCCACTTTCTTCCTCCCAAAATGTGTCACTTCAAACTTCTTGATATTATTTTGATAAATATAAATTTCATCTGCCACATGTCTGCCTATTCCACCAGCATGTCTATATCCTCTTGAAGTCTAGCGCTATCCTCCTCACGGTTCACTATCCTTAGAGTCATAGTTATACAGCACAGAAACAGGCTCTTTGGCTCATCACATCTGTGTCAGCCATCAAGCACCTATCAATTAAAATCCCATTTTTCAGCACTTGGCCTGTAGCCCTGTATGCTGTGGCATTTTGAGTGCTCATCTAAATACGTCTCAAATGTTGTGAAGGTTCCTGCTTCTACCATCCCCTCAGGCAGTGTGTTCCAGATTCCAACCACCTTCTGGGTGAAAATATTTTCCTCAAATCCCCTTTAAACCTCCTGCCCCTTGCCTTAAATCTATGCCCCCTGGTTATTGACATCTCCACTAAGGGAAAAAGTTTCTTCCTATCTATGCCCCTCATAATTTAGTATACCTCTTATCAAGTCCGTCCCCCCCCCCCCCCCCCCTCCCCCCCCACCTCCTCAGCATTCTCTGCTCTCAAGAAAACAACCTTAGCCTATCCAGTCTCACTTCATAGCTGAAATGCTCCAGCCCAGGCAACATCCTGGTAAATCTCCTCTGCACCCTCTCCAGTGCAATCACATCCTTCCTATAGTGTGGCAACCAGAATTGCATGCAGTACTCTAGCTGTGGCCTAAATAGCGTTTTATACAGCTCCAACATAACCTCTCTGCTCTTTTATATTCTATGTCTCAGCTAATAAAGGCAAGTATCCCATTATGTCTTAACCACCTTATCTACCTGTGCTGCTGCCTTCAGGGATCTATGGACATGTACGCCAATGTCCCTCTGATCCTCTGTACGTCCTACCATTCATTGTATATTCCCTTGCTATGTTAGTCCTCCCAAAATGCAACATCTCACACTTCTCAGGATTAAATTCCATTTGCCACTGCTCTGCCCATCTTACCAGCCCATCTATATTGCGTGTTATCTAAAAATTTCCTCCTCACTATTTACGACACCACCAATTTTCATGTCATCTGCGAACTTACTGATCACACCTCCCATATTCATGTCTAAATCATTAATGTATACTACAAACGGTAAAGGTCCCAGCACCTATCCCTGTAGTACACCATTCATCACAGGCTTCCAATCACAAAAACAACCTTCAACCATCACCCTCTCCCTCCTGCCACTAAGCCAATTTTGGACCCAAATTGCCCTGGATCCCATTGGCTCTTACATTCTGGACCATTCTCCCATGTGGGACCTTGTCAAAAGCTTTACTGAAGTCCATGTAGACTACATCAACTGCACTACCCTCATCCACACAACTAGTCACCTCGTCGAAAAATTCAATCAAATTTGTTAGACATGATCTTGCCCCTGACAAAGCCACACTGACTATCCCTGATTTAATCCCTGTCTCTCCAAGTGGAGATTAATCTTGTCCCTCATAATTTTTTTCAATAGTTTCCCTACCACTGATGTTAGACTCACTGACCTTTAATTACTTGGTTTATCTTTCCTACCCTTCTTGAATAATGGCACCACGTTCGCTGTCCTCCAGTCCTCTGGCACCTCTCCTGTGGCCAGAGAGGATTTGAAAATTAGTGTCAGAGCCCCTGCAATCTCCCCCACCTCGCCTCACATAGTAGGCTGGGATGTATCTCATCTGGGCCTGAGGATTTATCCACTTTTAAGCCTGCTAAAACCGTTAATACCTCCTCCCTTTCAATGCTAATTTGTTCAAGTATATCACAGTGCCTCTCCCTGATTTCTACAGCTACATCGTCCTTCTCCATAGTGAACACAGATGAAAAGTAATCATTTAAAACCTCAGTTGTAGCAAGACTTCCTTTCTTTTATATTCCACCCCCGCCCTTGCAATAAAGGCCAACATTCCATTTGCTTTCCTAATTGCTTGCTGTAACTGCAAATCACCTTCCAGTCCAAAAACAACTGTTCACCACTACTCTATTTCCTGTCACTCATGCTTGCAACTACGCTGCCACTGTCCCTTATATTCCATTGGTTTCAACTTTGCTGGCAAGAGTATTGTGTGGCACTTTATGAAACCCTTTTTTAGAAGCCCACATACACCATAGTAACTGTGTTATCCTCATCAAAAAAGCTTAGTCATTAGTTAATCATAATTTGCCTTTTAACAAATATGTGTCGGCTTTCCTTAAATAATCTATACGTGCCCAAGTGACTTAATTTTTATTGTATTTATAGTATTGTATTTGTAGATCATTGTATTTTAAAGTTTTCCTGCTGCTGGATTTAAACTGGTTGGGTTTATCTTTACACCCTTTTTTTGAATAAGAGTGTAATACTTATTATTTTCCTGCCCTCTGGGATCACTCCTACATCTAAGGAGGATTGGAAGATTATGATCATTGTTTCTGCAATATTCATCCTTCCTTCCCTCAGCATCTGTAGTTGCATCCCAAAAGTTCTGGTGACTTAGCAGTTTTATGCAAGCTGGGCTTTCTAATTCTTCCTGTTTACCAATTTTTAGCCCATTCAGTGTCTCAGCTACCTCCTCTTCCACTATGACTTTGGCAGGATCTTCTACCTTGATAAAGAGAGATACCAAGTACTCATTTAGTACCTCAAGCATGCCCTATGCCTCCACACATGGATCCCTAATTGACCCCATCATTTATTTTTATGATTTGACTATTTATGTGCTTATAAAAGACTTCTGGGTTTCCTTTTATGTTAGCTGCCAATCTCTTCTCATGCTCTCTCTTTGTGCCTCTCATTTCCTTTTTCACTTATGTTCAGCCTGATTTTCTCTTGTAATATCGACCTGACATATGTCATATGCACCATCATTTTTCTACTTCATCTTACTTTCTATCCCTTTTGTCATCCATGAAGTTTAGCTTTGTTTGCCCTACCTTTCCCTGCTCGTGGGAATGTACCTCAAATATCATGTTTAGCTAACTTGCTGGAATTTTTTGAGGAGGTAACAGAAGATTAATAAAGGAAACGCTGTTCATGTGGTGCGTATGGACTTTCAAAAGGCATTTGATATATGTTACACAACAGACTTGTGAGCAAAATTCTAGGTCATGGAATAAAAGGGAAAGTAGGCACTTGGTTAAGAAACTGGTTGAGTGACAGGAAACAGTAGTGATAAATAATTTTTTTCAGATTGGAGGAAGGTTTGTAGTGCAGTTCTTCAGGGGTCAGTGTTGGGACCTTTGCTCTTCCTGATATATATTAATGACCTAGATTGTGGTGTGAAAGGCATGATTTCAAAACTTGCAGATGATACGAAGATTGGAAGTGTTACCCACTGTGATGGGGATAGCCTTGAACTTCAAAAGGACATATACATGTTGGTGGATTGGGCAGACAAGTAGCAGATGAAGTTCAATGTGGAGGAGTGTGAGGTGATTCGTTTTGGCAGGAGAGATATGGTGAGACAGTATAAAATAAAGGGGGAGCCTCTAAAGGAGATGCAGGAACAGAGGGACCTTGGTGTAAATGTACATAAGTCATTGAAGATGGCAGGACATGTTGAGAGAGCAGTTAAAGCATATAGTAATTTAGGCTTTATTAATAGGGGCATTGAGAGTAAGGAGGTCATGTTGAACTTGTATAATACAGTAGTTAGGCCTCATCTGGAATACTGCATCCAGTTCTGGGTGCCACACTCGAGGAAGGATGTGAAGGCATTGTAGAGAGTACAGAGGGGATTCACAGGAATGATTCCAGGGATGAAGAACTGTAGCAATGAGGATAGATTAGAGAGGTTGGGATGGTTTCCATTGGAGAAAAGAAGGCTGAAAGGATACCTGATAGAGGTATTCAAGATCTGAGGGATATGTACAAGGTAAATAGTGAGAATCTGTTCCCACTCAAGAGAACATCAAGAATTAAAGGGCACAGAATCACAGTGCAGAAGAGGCCCGACACGTGAGAAACACCTGACCTACCTACCTAATCCTATTTACCAGCACTTGGCCCATAGCCTTGAATGCTATGACGTGCCAAGAGCTCATCCAGCTACTTTTTTTAAAGGATGTGAGGCAACCCGCCTCCACCACCCTCCCAGGCAGTGCATTCCAGACCGTCACCACCCTCTGGGTAAAAAGGTTTTTCCTCACATCCCCTCGAAACCTCCTGCCCCTCACCTTGAACTTATGCCCCCTTGTGACTGACCCTTCAACTAAGGGGAACAGCTGCTCCCTACCCACCCTGTCCATGCCCCTCATAATCTTGTACACCTCGATCAGGTCGCCCCTCTGTCTTGTCTGCTCCAACGAAAACAACCCAAGTCTATCCAACCTCTCTTCATAACTTAAATGTTTCATCCCAGGCAACATCCTGGTGAATCTCCTCTGCACCCCCTCCAGTGGAATCACATCCTTCCTGTAATGTGGTGACCAAACCTGCACACGGTACTCCAGCTGTGGCCTCACCAAGGTTCTATACAACTCCAACATGATCTCCCTACTTTTGTAATCTATGCCTCGATTGGTAAAGGCAAGTGTCCTATATGCCTTTTTCACCACCCCACTAACATGCCCCTCCACCTTCAGAGATCTATGGACACACACGCCAAGGTCCCTTTGTTCCTCAGAACTTCCTAGTGTCATGCCGTTCATTGAATACTTTCTTGTCAAATTACTCCTTCCAAAGTGTATCACCTCACACTTTTCAGGGTTAAATTCCATCTGCCACTTATCTGCCCATTTGACCATCCCGTCTATATCTTCCTGTAGCCCAAGACACTCAACCTCACTGTTAACCACCCGGCCAATCCTTGTGTCATCCGCAAACTTACTAATCCTACCCCCCACGTAGTATCTATGTCATTTATATAAATGACAAATAATAGGGGACCGAGCACAGATCCCTGTGGTACGCCACTGGACACTGGCTTCCAGTCACTAAAGCATCCTTCTGTCATCACTCTCTGCCTCCAACAACTAAGCCAATTTTGAATCCACCTTATCAAGTTACCTGTATCCCATGTGCCTTTGCCTTCTTTATAAGTCTCCTATGTGGGACCTTGTCAAAGGCTTTGCTGAAATCCATATAAACTACATCAACTACACTACAAATTCATTCAAATTTGTTAGGCATGACCTCCCTCTGACAAAACCATGCTAACTATCCCTGATCAAACCTTGCCTCTCCAAGTGGAGATAGATACTCTCCTTCAGAAATTTCTCCAATAGTTTCCTTACCACTGACGTGAAACTCACTGGCCTGTAGTTCCCTGGCTTATCTCTACAACCCTTCTTAAATAGTGGAACCACATTAGCTGTTCTCCATTCCTCTGACACCTCCCCGTGGCCATAAAGGAATTAAAAATTTGGGTCAGTGACAAGGTATTGGAGGTGTTAAAAGTGGACAAATCTCCAGGTCTGCGATCTCCTCCCTTGCCTCCCTCAGCAGTCTGGGACACAAATCATCCAGTCCTGGAGATTTGTCCACTTTTAAGCCTGCCAACACCTCCAATACCTTGTCACTCCCTATATCAATTTGCTTAAGAACCTCGCAGTCTCTCTCCCCAAGTTCGATACCTTCATCCTCACTCTCTTGAGTGAAGACGGACGTGAAATATTCATTCAACACTCTGGCAATGTCCTCTGGCTCCACCCATAGATTGCCCCCTTGGTCCCTTATGGGCCCTACTCTTTCCCTGGTTATCCTCTTCCCATTGATATACTTATAGAATATCTTGGGATTTTCCCTACTTTTACCAGCCAGAGCTTTCTCATATCCCCTCTTTGCTCTCCTAATTGCTTTCTTAAGCTCCACCCTGCACTGTCTGTACTTCATTAATGCCTCTGCTGATTTGCTTCCCTTATACCTGCTAAAAGCCTCTCTTTTCCTTCTCATCGTAACCTGAATATGTCTGATCATCCCTGGTTCTCTGGGCTTGTTACTCCTTCCTATCACCCTAGAGGGAACATGTTGAGCCTGTACCCTCCCCATTTCCTTTTTGAACACCCCCCCACTGCTCTTGTGTAGATTTCCCCACAAGTAACTGTTCCCAGTCTACCTTGGCCAGATCCCCCCAATCCAAAACATTTTTTTTGCAACTTGTCGATTTCTTTGTCCATAATAAGCTTAAATTGTACCATGTTGTGGTCGCTATCGCTAAAATGCTCGCCCACTACCACCTCAGCCACCTGTCTGGCTTCATTCCCCAGAATTAAGCCCAGCAATGCACTGTCCCTTGTTGGACCCTCTACATATTGACCTAAAAAGTTCTCCTGTACACATTTCAAGAAATCCACTCCATCCAAGCCCTTAACACTATGTCTATCCCAATTAATGTTGGGAAAGTTGAAACCACCTAATATATTTTTGCCCTATTGTTATTGTTTTTACATATCTCTACAAATTGTGCACATATTTGCTCCTCAATTTCCCACTGACTATCTGGGGGTCTATAATAAACACCTAATAATGTGGTTGCCCTTTTTTTATTCCTAAACTCTACCCACAAAGCTTCATTCGATGCCCCCTCCAAGATATCATTTCTCCTTACTGCAGTAACTGACTCCTTAACTAATAATGCAATGCCTCCTCCTCTTTTACCCCCTCCCCTGTCTCACCTGAAGATTCTATATCCCAGAATGTTGAGCTGCCAATCCTGCCCTTCCCTCAACCACGTCTCAGTGATGGCTACTATATCACAATTCCACATGTCAATCCTCACCCTTAACTCATCCGTTTTACCTGTAATACTCCTGGCATTAAAGTAGAGGCCGTCCAGCCTTGCCTTACTCCCTCGAAGCTTATTGCAGCTGTACTCCCTCTGACTTCATTGTTTTACTGTATTATGATGTGTCCCTATTCTGCTAACATTCTGTGTCCCCTCCCCCTGCCAAATTAGTTTAAACTCCTCCCAACGGCACTAGCAAACCTGCCCGCAAGGATGTTAGTCCCTCTTTGGTTCAGATGTAGATCGTCCCGCTTGTACAGGTCCCACCTTCCCTGGAAACGGTCCCACTGATCCAGGAATCTAAAACCCTCCCTCCTGCACCAACTCTTAAGCCACGTATTCATCTGTGCTATTCTCCTATTTCTGAGCTCGCTAGCACGTGGCACTGGGAGTAATCCAGAGATTAAAACCTACGAGGTCTTGCTTTTTAGTCTATTGCCTAACTCCCTGAATTCTTGATGCGAGACCTCATCCCTCTTTCTACCTATGTCATTGGTACCAACATGTACCATGACCTCTGCCTTATCACCCTCCCCCTTCAGGATGCCCTGCAGCTGTTCAGTGACATCCTGGACCCTGGCACCAGGGAGGCAACATCCCATCGTGGAGTCACGTTGACGGCCACAGTAGCGCCTATCTGCTCCCCTGACTATCGAATCCCCTATTACTATTGCTGTTCCTCCCTTCCTCCCCTCCTGTACAGACAGGCTGCTTGTGGTGCCAGAAGCTTGGCTCTTTCCACACTCCCTGGAGGAACCAGTGCCCTCATCAGCCTCCAAAATGGAATACCGATTTGCGAGCGGGACCCCAGGGGACTCCTGAACTACCTGCCTGTTTCTCTTGGACTGCCTGGTGGTCACCCATTCCCTTCCTTCCTCATCTGCGGTGTGACCACCTTCTAAACGTGCTATCCACGATGCTCTCAGACTCGCAGATGCTCCACAGTGTCTCCAGCCGCCGTTCCAGCTCTGAAGCACAAGCTTCCAGGAGCTGCAGCTGGACACACTTCCTGCACACATGCTGATCCCGGGCACTGGAAGTGTCCCCAGCTTCCCACATGGAGCACGAGGAGCACACCATGGCTTTGAGCGCTCCTGCCATGACTTATCCCTTTAGATTAAACCTTTTAAGTCAATTACTCTAGGGCCCTTCTTTCCTGATCCTCATTACTGTGGAGTATACAAACTGTAAACCACAAAAAGACCTTAAACTATAAGCGAATAAAGTAGTAAATACCTTCCCCACTACTTACCAGTGATTCCTTTTCCTTGTAGCCACTACTGCTGCAGCACACTCTGTAGATTTAAGAAGTTGGATAGCAAGGAAAAAATGCAAACAGCACCTCGTCCCCATACATTGAATTCCCAATTTGCACCAAATTCCGAATACCCACTCTGGCTGTGCCCCACTCAGGATGTGCTCACTCTCCTGTTCCTGTGCAAGCACACAGTAGCCTGCACAGATTCAAAATAATTGGCAAAAGGAGTAAATGTGATGTGAGGAAAATCTTTTTCACCCAGAGGGTGGTTGAAGTCTGGAACAAACTTCCTGAAAGGGTGGTGGAGGCAGGTTCGATTTGAGGTATTCAAAAGGGAATTGGTTTGCTACCTGAAGAGAGAGAATGTGCATGGTTATGGGGATAAGGCAGAGGAGTGGGACTAGGAATGCTCTTTCAGAGAGCCAGTGCAGATTTAATCGGCCCTTTGGCCTCCTGCACTGTAAAGATACTGTGAACTGTACCTAATCCATTTCTTTTTCAAAGGCAGCCCATTGTTTTGTTACATTTTACCTGAAAATCTTTGATTCCAATTTACCTGGGACAGATCCATTCTTCGTCTACTGAAATTGGCCCTCCTCTAATTAAATATTTTTATGCTCGATTGCTTCTTGTCCTTTTCCATAGCTATACCATATGATATAATGATCACTGTTCTCTTACTGACTCTTGATCCACCTGACCCACTTCATTCCCTAAAACCAGATCCAGCAATGCCTCCTTCCTCTTTGGGCGAGAAACATCATGCTCAAGAAAATTTTCCTGAATGCACTTCAGAAATTCTTCATCCTCTTGGCCCTGTAACACTATTTCTATCCCAGTCTATAGCTTCTGCTTAGAGTTTTCATACCCAATGATAAGTGTGATAGAGGTGACCTAGATGGGGGACATGCAGTTAAATAGGTACCTTGCATTGAATGATAGGACATTTTCCTTTCTTGTTCTTACAAACATTTGAGTACACCATGCTACATGCTCTTGTCTCAACTTTGCGTCCTGATTATGTTGAAATCAAGACTCATTGTACAGTCACATATTCTGACTCCTCCCAAAGTCTACAAGTTCAAAACCATAGTAGGTGTAAACAAACCACAACTACCGTTTAATTATCTAGTGTACTTTCCCACTGTTTTCAACTTTGGCTTTGCTTTTAGGCATTGCCTTTCTTGTTGGTTTCTCAAATTAAAAATGTAACAAAACTGGAACTTCCTTACAGAATGTTCCTGGGACTATATTAGAGTTTACCATGATGAGGGGAAAAAATGCCCTTGAAGTTTCTCTGAACCCTTTAGTTTGGATTTTAGTTGTAATCTCACTTTCTGGCATCCATTAATTGAAGTAACAGCCACTTAGAGAAGTGCTGAAAGACATGCAGACAGCATAAAAGGTGTGATAATATGGTTGTGATTAATTGAACAGTGTAATTATATTGTATTTTGCACCAGATTTATTTCCATTTCATTTTGCATTGCAACATTTTTTAATTGTTTATGTCCTTGGATGATGCATAATGAAAGGCTGTAAAATGTGGGGATTAGCTCTGTAACTTGAAATAGTTACCTAGCCATAAATGTTATCAATTATTACTGTAATAATTGTTATAGACTAACTTCTTAAAAAAGTTTTGATCAGGCTACTTCTGCTTGTCTTGTTGCAGGGAGGTGAAAGAGGCCCCAAAATCCAATTTCCAACTTTTAGCAGCTTTATCTCCACCATCAACCAGAAGCAGGAAGCCATTGGTGGCGTCAGTTCTCTCACAAAAGCTGTCTTACCTAATGCCAAACATGGTAATCGAATGTCTACTCTAGGCTAATGTTGATTACTGCTTGTTGTGAGGTTGTGTTCAAATGTGCTTTTGTCTGTTTGGCAGCATTTTGTAAATAATTCGAACTCCGTTTTGAAATGTGATTCTTATTTCATTTTTCAAATGATTTTTTTTCTTTTGGGACCTCCACACTGTACCCCCAAAGGTCAAACTGATGACATGTTCTCTGAACTCTGCTGATGGCACTTTTGAACTTGCTCCCAGAATTTGTGTCACCCTTTCAGAAGCCTTAAAATTAGAGCTAGGCTGTTCAGGAGTGATCACAGAATTGTTACAGCACAGAAGGAAGGACATTTGGTTCACATTAAATGTGATGGAAATCTAGAAGTCTCTTCTCCCAAAATGATATTGAGGCTAGGTCAATTTGAAAATTTCAAAACTGAAATTGCTAGAATTTTTTTTAGCTCAAGGTATTAGGGCTATGGAACCAAGGTGGGTGGATGGAGTTAAGATACAGATGAGCCATGATCCAAGTGAATAGAACAGGCTTACTGGGTTGAATGGCCTCCTCGTGTTCCTCTGTTCCTAATTTTGAGAAGTCATGAGGAATTGTAACAAATAAAACTCACCTTACTGTAGTGCAGTGCATTAGTATTCCAGCCCCTCTCAACTGCACTTATTTAACTCACTTTACTTATAAAGTAAAATTCTAACAGTTGCTTCAAGAAGGGAAAGGAAGTTGGAGGAGGCATTGGCAGTGTGCTAAGTACACGTAAGCAGTTTCCATTCTAAATATGGATTGGGAATTTATAATTTGGAAAAATATTAACGGGAAGTGTGTGCAAATCTAAGACGTTTAATATTGCTATTAAATTTCCAGTGGCATTATGCATACTGAGTCAGGACCAAGTGTAATCTTTGTGCAACAACAGGCTGAAGGACGAATGATAATTGGATCGGGGACTGTGGATGTAATTTGTTCCCAATTTTAAAGTCATATATTGTGTCCTTATTTTTCTACTTTAGATTTTGCCATTAAATTATAATATTACTGTAATTTGTCTACTAGAGAAATAAATGCTTTAGGAACACAGGGATTTCTCTGCAATATAGGCTAAGAAGCTGAGAGATTCATTCAAAAATGAGACACCACAGCATCACTCTGAGTGTATTTGCAGTGCAACAAGTTCAGATAAATAAGTGGATGTAAGAATCTAAAATAACACCACAATGAAAACAATGTGCAGTAGGCATAGAGAGTGTGTGAGAGGCATAGAGAGTGTGTGAGAGGCATAGAGAGTGTGAGAGAGGCATAGAGAGTGTATGAGAGGCACAGGAAGGACTAATGGAGGAAAATCAGAAAATTACAGGAAATATAACACTAAACAATATTTGACTTATTTAGTGAACCCATTATTTCAATTTTGTTTTAAACCTGGAAGACATTGCGTTTTTAGTATCGCTGCATTTGGTTAATTTTTTTTGATATGCAGAAAATGTAAAAAAAATCTTGGAATATTAGCATAAAAGCATTCCAGCTTCAGACTTCCAGAACTCCATAATTTCCTTGCTGATTATGATGGTCTTAGAGTCAGGATTTGGGTGCAGCAAAAAATAAAAAGTTATATAAAAGAAAGTTTAAAAAAGACAGCAAGATATGCTGTGTGAAATGAACAAAAGCTTGATTAATAAGATGGGTTTTGAGATGGCGTTGAAAGGTGGATAAAGAAGTGGAGTGGGGAGAAGGATTTCCATGGAGTAAGATCAAGGAGATTAACCGGAAGGGTGGTGGGTGGAGGGCAGAAAATGCCTAAAAGGTCGAAATCTGAGGAACAATAGGTGCAGGATGGGATGTCAGGCTGAGTACTGGGAGTCAATGTCGGTCAACAAGGATGGGAACGAATGAAAAGGTAGCTGAACTTTGAATAAATTGCAGTTTACTGAGGATGGGAGACCAGGAGAGGGGTCAGTGAAGAAATTGAAAGGACTTTAACCCACAAGGATGGATGGTCTGGGGGAGGGTGGGCAGCTATAAGGGAAGCAAATTTTAGATTGTGACTGCAATTCAGTTACTACGTGTCCACTTCTGATTTTAACAGAGGCGTATTTGAGTGCTTGAGTAATCTGCTCCCAAAAGCTGGGGTTTAATTAGAGCAGGGGGTGGGCAATTATTGCTGTTGTTAATGCCCTTAGGAGATATTAATGAGCTCCCTTTCAATGAACTTTTACTTAGCTTTAAATTTAACCTGCCCAGCTCAGGTTTTGCATGGCTCAGGAACTGGCCAGTGAAACAGAGGCAGGTTTCAGCTGCAATTGGGTAGGTGGGTATTCAAATCCGTAATTGGCCAACCTGAATAAAAGCTCATTTATTACAGCTGATGTCTCAGCTTCCTCTGGCAAACGCTGGCAGAGAGCTCTTGTGCTGATACAGCTCTTTCTAAACTTTGGAGACTTTCAAACTGATAAGACCAGGACAGGAGGTATGTTGGATGTATCGACAGCACATCAGAAGTGGAAAACCATTCCCATCCACAACAGCAATGATGGCTGTAGTGAGATTAGGACATGCACAGGAGGGAGCCACATAAGCTCTACAGATGTCACAGAATCTACAGTTTACAGAGGTTCAGTTTCCCTGACTTCTTAGAAGAGCAATGCTTCCACAGGCTGAAGTTGCCATGTTGGGTGGTGGTATTCATCTGCAGGTTCCTGGAAGCCCTGCTGCATGATGGATCTGATAGCAAGCATTAACTGCCTTCAATCATTTTGCCTTTGGTTCCATCCAGTGTGCTACTGGAGACATCTTCAGGATCTCTCATTCAGATACATATAAATGCATAAAATAGGTGATGGATGGACTGTTTGCCAGTTCTGGGAGTTATGTAAACTTTGTGTGCTGGCAGTAACCAGAATGAGCAGGTACACTGATTTCCCCAGGTACAGTGTGCAATCTATTGTACACGCATGGCAATTAGTAACACCAACACAGGAACCAGGAGTTTTTATAAACTGCAAGGAATATTTGTCCATCAGAGTGCAGCTGGTGTGGAACCACGAGAAGAGATTCATGCAGATGTGCGTCCAATTCCTTGGGAGCTTCAACGATGCATTCATACTGCAGCACTCCAACATTCCAGACCTTACTTGTTCCAGGAATCAGACTTGAGAGCTGGCTCTTGGGGCATCAGGAATACTCCTTCACACTTGGCTCATGCAGCCTGTGAGGTACCCAATGAATGAGGTGTAGGAGTGCTACAAAAGGAGCCAGACAACCACCAGATGTAAGACCATAAGATGTAGGAGAAGAAGTAGGCCATTCGGCCCATTGAGTTTGCTCTGCTATTCAATGATATATTGGCTCACCTGATAATCCTCAACTCCATTTTCTTGCCTATTCCCCATAACCTTTGATTTCCTTACTGATTAAAAACCTGTCTGTCTCAGCCTCAAATATACTTAACGACCCAGCCTCTACAGCCATCTGTGGTAAAGAATTCCACAGATTCACTACCCTCTGGGAGAAGAAGTTCTGCCTCATCTCTGTCTTAAATGGGTGACCCCTTACTCTGAGATTGTGCCCTCTGGTCCTAGACTCTCCCACAAGGGGAAACAACCTCTCAGCATCTACCCTGTCAAGCCCCCGAAGAATCTTACATGTTTCGTTAAGGTCATCTCTCATTCTTCTAAACTCCAGTGAGTACAGGCCCAACCTACTTGACCTCTCCTCATAAGAAAATCCCTCCATACCCAGGATCAACCTAGTGAACTTTCTCTGAACTGCCTCCAATGCCATTATATCTTTCCTCAGATAAGGGGACCAAAACTATTCATAGTATTCTAGGTGTGGTCTAACTAGTAACTTGTATAGTTTTAGCAAGACTTCCCTATTTTTATACTCCATTTCCTTTGAAATAAAGGCCAATATTCCATTTGCTTTCCCTATTACCTGCTGAATTTGTATGCTAGCTTTTTGTGATTCATGCACGAGGACCCCCAAATCCCTCTGTGCTGCAGCTTTCTGCAGTCTTTCTCCATCTAAAATAATATTCATCTCCTATATTCTTCCTGCCAAAGTGCATAACCTCACATTTTCCCACATTACATTCCATCTGCCAAGTTTTTGCCCACTCACTTTTAACCTGTCTGTATCCCTCTGTAGACTCTTTGTGCTATCCTCACTGCTTGCCTTTCCACCTATTTTTGTCAACCGCAAACTTGATGATAGTATATTCGCTTCTCTCATCCAAGTCATTAATATATATCCCAATCCATTGGGATGTTGAAGAAGGTCTTCAGGTACCTAGATAGAACTGGAAGGCTTCCTTCTGTACTCAAAGGTGTCCAGAATGATGGTGTGCATTATCCTACACAATGTTGAACAGCAGAGAGGATTACAGATGGTGGAGGATGAACCTCCTCCTCATTAGAAGAGGAGGACATAGCGAAGGAGGGATGAAGGTTGAGCACCCACTGCCAGACCAACTGCTTGCATTACTGCTTGAGATGCAAAGGATGCACTTAAGATATAAATGCTCAGCTGGTGTTTACTCAAATGGGGAAACATTAAAAAATGGAATTCTCTGGCCCACTCCCACCACCAACATCACCCATCCTTACACCCTTCATCCCGTTACAGTAAACAGTCCTTCACCCATATTCTGCCCAGTGGACCTATCATTTTTCAATATTGTGAAACAAATGTAAGGGCAAGTTGGCACTTTGAATGCAATAATGGGCAAGATGTGGAAGTGGTGCTAATCAATAAATTTTATGTTACATTATGCAAAAAGGAAGCTTAAGGCCATAACATTTTGCCAAACACCCATGTGCATACCCTCTGTGAATTACAATTTCAGTACCAGTGTGATGCCAGGTATGTAGGATATTTGTCCCAATGATTGGCTGATTGAATCAAACAACATGTTCCTCCAGCTGTTCAGAATAGGCAGAGTATAGACCATACTCAATTAGCCTGTGCTTGCAGAACCCCAAACAAAACGCCTACTGTTAAATTCCATGATTGGGCAGCACTTGCTGAAAATTCCTAAGTGCACCAATAGCTACGCTAACAACCAGTTTAAGATAATCAGTCGCGTTCACAATGTGGTTCATTTATGTTTGCTGGAAGCGACATACATTCATCTGCTGGGGCTCATTCTCTGCAATAAAAGGAATATATTGAAACTTCGTGTTTTTTAATCACCCAGAGCATGGAGAGCCTATGGCTCCCCAATCCTTTCTCCATGGCAATGCCTCAGCCAATCTGAGTTGAACTTGCCAAAAAAATCGGAACTCTTTCCTCCTTTGGTATAAGTTGCTGTGATTATTTGAAATTTGACATTCCTGCATTTATCCTGATGAGTGCAAGACAAAAAGCTTTGGCAACGTGCCTCTCTTCAGCAATATTCAAGTTCTGTACTATCAAATGACCAGTTTGAATTACAATTTAATGTTTTGCTTACTATTGCTTCCGCATGGTGTTACCTCTGTGGCTTCAGAAGACGTCGCAACAGGTTGCTCAGATCCCTACTCAGACTGCTGGTATTCTTTTGGCCAATGCCCTTTTTGCTTTAGAGCCACTGAGGACCCACCAAATACTTACCAGCGCAGGGCAGACTTGGTCATCGGGAGACGAGGCAGCATGCCTGCTACCTACTGAGGGAGTGTTTTGTGTGGAGTTCCTGACTTCATTTTCCCTTTCACCATCAGCCCTCTCCTGGGCCAGCACCACATCACTCCTACCAGCCTGATACAAACAAAATTAGTGACGACCAGTAATGCATTATAAAGCTATAAATAAGGTATCCTATTTAAGGCAGCAAACAAGTTGACATCTAAATTCTGCTCAGCCATGATCATAGCCTGTTTGAACTTATTTGAGAGCTCTGCAGCTCTCATTCTCCTTCTCCACAGTAGCCCCAGTCTTGGAGAGGATTGCACCTCCTGACAGATTATCCTAGCTGTCCCTGCCTGTAGTGACTACCAATATTCATTTGTGGGTTGCAAATCATCAGGTGAAAACCCAACTTAGTCCCTGACTGGACTCACTGAAGTGCAAATATTTGTGCTGGTACACATATGTACACCATGTGACAGTACACTCCCAGAAGGAATGAGGTCATCTGAGGAATCCTTGTCATGAATATTCTGCAACTCATACTGTATATTTAAAGTACATGGAAGATAAAGGAAAGATATAATTTAGTCATTAAGCTTAAATCTTGGCAATGACCATACTCTCTTTCTTTAGATATAGTTCAATCATTGATGAAATAAAATCAGGTGAATCAATGTCGGAGATATGTAAATCTGCTATCTGCACGTTCCCTGTCTTTCCATCTCCGACATCTCTCTCTGTGCCACCTATATCCAGGAACTCTTCTCATAAGTGAGCTGTGGCACCCGCCTCCGGTCCTCTCCCTTGTATTTCATCTGCCCTTTTCCTACAAAGGAAGAAACAGACTTGAAGGTGGGATATTCACCTAATGATGGTGCAGTGTATTCAGGAAGGATGACTATGGGACACATGCATCACCTTGCATAAGGTTTGGATGATTGGGGTGAGTGGTAGTGGTGAATGAGAAGTGCATAAAATGTTGAGTGGGTTTGAGGAGCCATGTGATGCATTACACTTGGTTAGACTGAATAAGGGAGGTGTGGCTTAAGCCATAGGATGTAGATGATTCAGCAAATGTACTCTCTTTTCCTAACCTGGTTATATCATTAAACCGTTTATTGCACTGCATTGAAGACCTGGGCATAATGCTGCTGCTGCTCACCTCGACCAAGCCTCCTCTGTCGGAGCAGCAGGTATCTTCCTCCCATTAATGAGGAAAAGTATAAGCCTCCTACTCCTGACTGAGACTCATCAGTAATTTCAGTGATGCTTCATTGAATCTGGGTGCTGCCCTTGCTTTATGTGCAACATCCATCATGAACATCCCCTGACTTCTCCAATTTCCATTGTGGACTGTCCCTTTAAATAAAACTGGGAATGTGTCATGTAAGTACCCGTGTTGTGCAGCTAGGAATAGCAAAACCTGATATTCAAACTGTATTGTTTCAATTCAGCTGCGATGGTGGATTCTGACCCATTTACTGGGCTTCAAAGTTTAACCTGCAAAATTCCAAGCCCTCTGCTCAGAAGCTGCCTTCAGTTTAACATTTAGCGACATGGAATCGAGGTTGCCGAAGATGGATCGGGTTATTACTAGATGATGACTTAGTGACAGAAACATTTTCGTTTTGCCATAAGTCAATGTTAATCTTCAATTTTCTTTGCTCGTAAAGCTGAAGTAGCCTTTGATTTATGCTGTTCAAACTGTTCTGCAGCACCTCTGCTTGAGAAATGCAGTTAAATTTCACTGTACCAAAGCTAGCTAGTTTTCTTCTGCTTAGCACTCAAATTCAAAGTATTTTTGTGACATTGTCAGGCAAACTTATTGGGATGTTGGGGAAGATATTTTATTCAGCTGTCACAACTAAACATATTGTGTTGTAGTTGATGTATTAATATGGGGAGCTAAAGTTTGTTCATAGCATACATGCAAGTGTGTACATGCTATTGGCTAAGTTATTGGGGATCTAATGTTCTATGATGATTCAACATTATCTAAAGTGAAGACCATTGCCCTGGAATATTCCCTCTGCTCTTAGCATGCTGAGGTGTTTATAGAGTAAAGTGTTAACACCAGAAGCACATGATGCTGATTTAATGATGATGCAACACCACATGATTGAGTAACAGATCTGGAGTGAGCAAAAGTTTTGACCTCATGCAGAGATCCCAATATGTATGTGGTAGCTGTAAATAAAGAGTAATGGTTTTAAGAAACTATAGCCTCAAGCAGCTTACTTTGGGAGAACAGGCAAGCCCCAAAGAGCCCTGTCAAACTCTGAACGCACAATGAAACACGGTTGCAGCGGTGGTGGCAACAAGCAGTGAGTAAAAGACCTGGAAAAATCTCCACAGAAGCAGCTGCAGACCTGGCAAATCAAGAGATCTTAAAAGGAGGATGAAAGGAATGGATTCAAAACTCACCAAAAAGTCAGCCTCGCAGGTGCCGCAGATACAAGCCGAGACACAGACCCAGAGTCTGACCAGAATCAACAAGCAACACCAGTGAAGCAGCAACAGTTCCAGGATTTAGTACAAGCATGGAATCCACACTCCATTCTGGAGCGCTGAAGGCCCACAACAGGCTCAACACTGGGACAATTGGAGAAAGACGTTTTCCATATATAGAACCACTTCTGGCTTGCACAAAAAAAGAACTAAAGGTCAGTATGTTATTCCATGCAGTTTTAGCTATTGCCAACAAAGTAATAGCGAGATAGTGAATCGATGAGACTTCAACTTCTTATAAAGAAGTCCTGCAGGCATTTAATTCATATTTATGTTCGCAAAAATTTAATTATAGAAAGGGCAAAATTTAACAAGCAGAAAAAAATAGGCAAGAGCATGGATTCATTCAATAATGATCTGTATGGGTTAGCTGAAAATTGCAACTATGGAATATTGAGGGAAGAATTGATTCCTTACTGCATAGCAGTTGGGATCTTAGAGAAGCTCTACCAGGTCTCTCGCAAATGAGAGAAATTTTAACTCTAATCAAGGCAGTACAAATTGAGAGACAAATTGAGCTCAGAAAGCAAAATATAGTGTTTGTTAGCAGGGGAGGTGAGGTCCCATAGAAATAAATGAGTGAGGCCATCCAGTATGCAGGTCAAAAGAGGGAAAGCACGCCAAAGCAGAAGCCCGCAAAAATGGGGAAAAGTGTGCCAGCCATCATGAAATGTTCCCGCTGTAGTGGGAAAAACCTGCACAAGTGGGAAGAATGCCTAGCAGAGGGAGCAGAGTGCCACAACTGTGGAAAAATAGGACATTTTAAAATTGTCTGCCAATCTAAAACAAAGGCTGCAAAAAGAAGGAAAAAGTATTAAAGCCAACCACATACAAGAAGTGGAAGAACCACAGAAAAAGGAAAGAACTTTCCTAGGGGAAGTAAATGAAACTGAAAATAAATATTGGAGCATTCAACTTGAAGTGGATGGACACCTCAGGGTTTAAATTAGCCATGGGGAGGAGTTTGCCTTATCAAACAAAGTGGCTTAAGCACATTACGCTACAGCCTTCATCTTATCAAGTTACAGGGTCCTGGTGGGACTACACTGAAAGTAATAGGTCAACACTTGACAAAATTGAAGTACAAAGATAACAAAATCATTGAACATCTATGTCATCTAGAATCAAGAATATTTACTGAGCAGAAAGGCGTGCTTAAAATTGAAGCTAATCTATAAAGCAGAAGTTGCTGATGAGCATTACTCTCGGAGAGATCAGAACAAGATCAGGGAGATTGGTCGAGGCAACTCGAGACTAACCTTGAGATGTTTGGGACTTGGGGATGTATATAAGTGGAATGAAGACTTGGGGGAGATTTAGAGTAAAGGGTTAACATCAGAAGCAGATGATACTGATATAATGATGATATAATACCACATGATTGGGGAGCAGAAGTTCTGACCTCATGCAGAGCTCCCAATATGTATAGAGTAGCTATAAAACTACAGTCTCAACAGAGATAAAAACAAAAAACTACTGCGGATGCTGTAAATCCAAAACAAAAACAGAATTACCTGGAAAAACTCAGCAGGTCTGGCAGCATCGGTGGAGAAGAAAAGAGTTGACTGAGTAATTACTCAGTTCCGTTGAAGGGTCATGAGGACTCGAAACGTCAACTCTTTTCTTCTCCGCCGATGCTGCCAGACCTGCTGAGTTTTTCCAGGTAATTCTGTTTTTGTTTTACAGTCTCAACAGCTTACTTTGGGAGAACAGACAAACCCCAAAGAACCCCGTCTAGACCCCAAACACATGCTAAACAGTGCTGACCTTCCTGTCTTCTCTATTCAACCCTTATCGATCATTTTTGGGCTAGCTGGTGGAGAAATATGGTAAAGAAAGCCATAACAATTGCTGAGTATAGAACCACTTCTGGCTTGCACAAAAAAAGAACTAAAGGTCAGTATATATATATATATATATATATATATATATGTGTATAAAAAAAAATTCTGTCTAAGAATGTAATATAAAGTACCTCCAACATTGGTCTATGCTAACTGTGATCCCATAGTCACCATTCCAACCTCATTCTAACAACCAATTCCACAAGCAAAAACTTTTTGAAAAACGTTTTACTGTCTACCTATAATTATCACCTTAAACCTAATCTTCTCTGATTTAAACTCCTTTTTATTTTCAGTTTTCCTTTAAATGATTATTAGTACTCTTCACTCTGTTTTTGCTGACCTACTCAGCCACTCTCTGAATAGAATGTTCCCATTTCTGAAAATACGGTGACATGTCAAGCCCCCAACCTCAGCCTCTCTACTTTGCAAGAATTAAATCTTTGCTTTCCTCTGAATGTGATCATGTGCAAAATCTTAACATTCTTTCTCTGCGCACCATAAATTTTCCTCCTTAAACCTAGTTTGAGTTTCACTTTGTAGGTCTGAGGTTAACCTCTGGTTCACTTTTTAGCAGAGGCACAACCTTTGCTCCGTTCACCAATTCTGCATTTTAAATACAGAAATTATTAAATGATTTTGTAACATTTTAAAATTTTGCAATTCCATTTATTCTGCCTTTAGGAAAAAAATAAAGATTTTTATCCATATAGATCTCCCATGTTCCACAGATGTGATTGGCTCATGTTAATTATATGACACAGTATTATCATTCATGTGGTCACCAGGAATCAATCTCTGCTTTCCTGACCAGATGACCTGACCTTGCAGCCAAACCACTTATCCTTCTGTTCTCGGCAAGTTCCAGCTCCAATCCCTGTTCCCTAGCAATTTGACTCCCCATGTATATATAGGCAGCCAAATGATACAATCTTTTCTCAACAAGAAGGTTTCTGGGTCTTCAGAGATTGGAAGCCCCAAGCCTCACTCCAGCTCTTTGTTTAAAGTGAGAGGAGCAAGTGAGAGCAAAGCTGTACAGAAAAATAAGTGCTAGACATAAGGGGAAAAAGTGGAAGAAACCATGTGAGAGTATGCAACATACATAAGTAGAAAGAAAAACATTAGAAAAGAGTGTGAGTGGTGTGCAGAGAATGTGAGATATTGAGAAGAGAAAGGAAAAGCTTGGACGAGGGAAGGATTAAGATGGGGAGTCACGGACAAAGATGAAGAGATCTCAATAAGAGAAGGTGAGAGAGAGTGAAAGACAGGAAGAGCAAGACAGAAAGCATTAGTGGACAAGCAGAGCGACAGTGATCGGAAGAGAGAGGGAATTTAATTTGTACTTGAGCAACGTTTAAAACTTTTATTTACATCCACATATTTTGTTTACATACTGGGATTAAATTAAACGGTTCCTATCCCAACTACTTTGGGGGGAAAAAATGCCATGAATTTGATTGGTTTTAAATTATTTGTAGCGCCTTCAGTTACCATTTCAAAGATGAATATAGAATAAATGCAGATTACTTGTTTTCAACTGTCAACTGGGCTTTTAATAATTCTTCAGATCTTCTGTATCCTGTCACATCATGTACTTTGAACTTCCTGATGCACCTTCACTTTTTTTCTGACTGTAACTGTTTGAAGCTCAGGTTGTTTAATATGCTATAGGACTCCATTGTTTTTCTGGGCAATATTTGTGTCACGTAAAGCTGTGTGCACACGACACTATATGCATTGTACAAACATTCCACATGAGCAGGATCCTTTGTCAACTAATTTCAGCATTGGTGCAAGTTCAAAAGCATGATTATGCAGGAAGTGCTTGGTTCACTCTAATCTACTATTTTATTAGCTCCTGTGGAAATGTGGATGTTAAAATAATATTCACATTAAGACTGCTTTCAGTATTTACAGATAATAAATTTTAGTAGGCCTTAAAGTCTCTAATTGAATTATGCTTAAATTCACAAAATGTGCAGTGCTACTTAGAAATGGCAGTGTAAGAGATTAAATTAATGCCTATTTTCGTCATTCGCAAGCTGAACTTTTGGACACATTTTATTTCAAACAGATATATTTTGAATACATGTGTATTAGTTGCCAAGTAACAGGGTTTTTTTCCTAGAGGTGAATGCCATTTTTGATTTCATACCACATTCTCTTTCCATGGCCCCTGTGTGACACATTATAAATACATTTAGAAAGGATTTCAGGTTCCAAACCTGGCCTTAGCAACTGAACTGCAGTGAGTCCATGACTCCGTTACCACAGCAACAAGAATCTCAGAACATGTTAAAGCCAGCTCCAGTGAAGGAACATATTTATCCTTATTGTAATTAGATTTGCCAAGCAACGTCTGATAATGTGACATTGTAATATCTCAAGGCAGTGCTACAAAATTGAGTTGACTGAGTTTAATATTATGCAAATCTAAATTGTATTTTTTAAATAATAGTCAGCTTGGTCCATATGTTTTTGTTTGTGCTTGAATTGAGAACAAACTATTTTGCCTTGGAAATGAAGTGATGAGAAATATTTAAACTGTTCCAAATTTATTCGAACCTATGATGCACGGTGTATTTGAGGAATGGTTTTGTATTATCATGTTCTCGTAGGATATTTCTACTTTGAACTTTGGTTACACTTTTTTGTCTGATAAATGCCTAAGTTTTATTTAATATCAGTGCAAAATAAATACTTGTAGTTACCAAAATATTTTGGGCGGAATCGTCCCAGATTTGCACGAAGTGCGGTAGCGGGCGGGTGAAGGCATGTAATATCTAAGCAGCTGTAAGCCTACAACTGTCTGCAAAGGAACCAAATTGAAAGGAACCTCATTTTGAATTCATAAGGTGAAAATGCTTTGCCTGGTGTCTGTTTAATTCTATTGGTAATTTTTGCCTTAGTGGAGATTAACTTGGGAATTTGTTAAAAGTTATGATAATTTGTAGCGGTGTGTATCTGTCTAATTTGTTGTAAATTAATAAATGTTTCATTTAGTTTGATATAAAAAAAACTCTCGAGGACTGGTGGTCTTATTCCTGAATTTAGAGCTGCAACCCAAAACATACCAATTGAAAATATAGGTTACGACAGTTGTTTAAAGTTTCCCTCTGGGATTGTAAATAACTCAGCCTTTACCAAACTGCTGTGTCATAACAATTGGTTACCAATTTTCAATTAACTGTCTCAAAATAGTTTTATATGTAATGATGTATTGAGTACCAAAGATTTCCAACTATTAGCAGCGTGTGCCATATCGTCTGATGCACATCTTCCATTGTTACCAAGAATTAAGGCATCATGATACAACAAAGTAAGTGCATTTATCAATAGGGAAAAGGCCAGAAGGGGTGGGTGGGATGCAGGTGAAGGGGGGCGGGCATGGTGGGAACCATTATAAACACACATTGAGTACTGCCAAAGTAGTTTAATTTCCTGCGGCTCTTAAATGGACTCGCTGCTACTCAATTTAAGATCATCTTGGTGGTGATCGAGTTCAGATTCTTTGCTACCATTTCTTAACTTTTTTAATGAATGCTTCACTACACAAGGGAGCAGTAGTCCCAGCAATTTGTACCAGCTAAAATGTTTACTATATCATCTAAAGAAATAGAGGTTTGTGGAAGGTGGTGAAATGGTCCTCCATCTGCTTGTGTGTGCAAGCGTGGTATTTTTTTCCCAGTGCACCAGTAGCCTAATAGTAACGAAACGCAGGGCTAGATTTTTGCTCTGGAGTTGGGAGTACAGAGTCGGAGTCAAGAAATTTCCTGACTTGGGAGAAACTTACTCAAAATTTCAGATTTTCATTCTGGGGTGGGTAGCTAACTGGTGCTGGGCCTGCTGACCCGAGAAACAAATGCTACTACAGAAGCTACCAAATGCTGAGGTGGACTGCTTAAAAGGGCTGCTTCAGTGTTCTGGGACTTTGTCCCAGTTACAATAAAAGCAGTAAAACAAAAACAGCCCTCTAGCCCTCACACCCCCTCACCACCCACATGCCAACCCTTGTCACCTCATGTGCCCACGCACCCCCATGGTCCCTATACACTCCATGCCAACCTATACCCCACTACTCACCCCAGCTCCTATACCAACTTAGTGCAACTCAAGGCAGCCCATGACACTCTCACTCATCCCATGGCCCTTTATAGCCCCTATGCCTACTTAGTAGCAACTCATGCTGACCCATAAACCCCCACCCACCACCCTTTGCCCTTATACCCTCCATGGCAACTCACCCAGTATCCACAATGGGCAGACCTCAGGGGATATGGTGAGATGAAATAAAATAAAGTTCTAAGGATCTATTACTGATTTCACTATGTTAAAAAACACTCTTATTGATTTAAAGCCCATTCAATACATTTAAATTCTTTCAAGTACTTATTTATATGCATAGGCTCACGTCAAAGATGGGTAATCTATGACCACTTGGAGCTATCAGTCAAATTGTGAACTTAGAAAACACCACCCTACCACCCAACCCGTGCCCCCCTCCCACCCCCCACCCATACTGTGATAATAGATTGTAGAAGTGGTCAAGTGGCATGAATTATATAATTATAATATTCAGGCTTTTGTCAACAGCCATCTACTGAAAGTGTAACCATGATTTTGTTTTTCAACTTTTTTTTCAAAATTTAAAGAACAGGAGATTTTAAATGACTTGACAGTTCCATTAACCTTATCCACTTTTCACACACATTCATGTCTACTCTTACCAATCCCAAAGGGCACCTGGATTTCTCCAAATAAACTCTAGTAGGTTTAGACCTTTTTTCAGATGTCTAAGCCCATGGGCCATGTTTTGGAATTCCCTGTAACAAAGGCAGCTGCACTTTTAAATGTGCTGCTGCCTCCGTGAACTGCCGATGTGTGAAATATGGTCTGCCCCTGTTTCTCCTATTTCCCACCCCCCACCACCCCAATGTGGGCGAGAGTGCTGTTCAGGGGCGGGATTTCTGGAATTGGGGCTCTGGGGCCATTTTGGCTAAGGCACAGAGCCCTTCCAACTCTGCAAATATTTAGGCCACAGAAGCAGTTTGTAAGGATATGTAAATTTCATTATTTGTTCATCCTCCATCTTTTGAGTAGGATATCCTGCCAAAACGTAAGATAAAATCTCTTAGTGATGATGTCTACTGAAAAATTCCGTCAGAATATCTCCTGCAATATCAGCTGATTTGATGTAAACCTGAGTTTCAAGTCCGATTTATACTTGTCCTTCAAACAATTAGTGTCATTTTTTTACTCCATTTACTGCTTTAACTCTATTTAATAAGTTTTACATGTAGTGGATATCAATTTTTGTATTGGATTTAAGTACTATATATTAAATCTTTAATGCCTTTGTATTTTGGGTATAAAGGGCATTTTAAGTGGTTTCAAAACACAGGTTTTATGCATGCCTACTGCACTTTGCGTGGACATTAAAGGTTTCTGACCCAGTTCTTGCAAATCAACATTTTCCAGCAAAATTGAGCATGTGCTTGAACTTTTGCCCTACTAAAGGTTGCTCCACCAGTTATAGTTGGGACAAAAGAAAACTCTGGAGAACGCTCAGCAAGTCAGACAGCAACTGTGGAGCGAGAAACAGGGTTAACCTTTCAGGTCAATGACCTGTCATCAGAACAAATTTAGGGTTCATCAGTACATTTTCATATCTGTTACTGCACCACGTTCTCCACGTGTATGTTTTGTTCTACATATTAATCTGGCAGTATATAATACTTTGTTGAATTGCCAATTACATTACAATGGGGCAATGGTTCACCAAACTGAGACCATGTGTTGAAGTTAACATCAATAATGATCTCAGAATTACAACTGCCAGAATGGTTTTGAAAATTTTACAAATGTAGAACACTGCTAATTGTGATCAGCCACTAAAAGCTCCAACATATTACGACATGCAGTGATGGGATGTAGATGTAGGCTAGTGATTCCCTCATCACAATCATGCCATCATGAAAAGACATTTAACTGAGGCTGGGTATTTCTCATGAAGGAAGAAAGGATAAACTTCAAGTTGTTTTTGTGAAACTTCAATGTAACTGATAATCGTATTGGCCAATGATTGAAACAAGATTGCCTGTCAGCCCTTTAAGCTGGTATGGTATGTGACTTGAGAGAAATAGTAGAAATAGGAAGACAACAAAGGAAGATGTGGTAATCTGATGTGTAATATACCTTTAAGAAGAATGTTATAATAGAAGATCACATGATCTTATTATCCAATGTCAGAGTAGAGCAGGCTTCCTTAGTAGTCTGTAGTCAGTTGTCAGTAGTGCATAGTCTAGAATAAGGGTCTGTCATGTAGAGACAGGGTTATAGTTGTAAGTTCACAAGTGTAGCTGCTGAGTTCCTTTTGAATATAATGTGTTCTACATAAGAACTGTCTACTTATCTGCTATGTCTATGGTACCAACTCGGTCATCCCTAAACAAGCGTGCAACCCAGATCCATTAGTCCAACTAGATACGTTAGTCCAAGCAAGGATCCAGCAGAAGAGAGAAAAGTTAAGGGTGGCTCATTGCGGATTTGAAAGGGCATAGTAAATTGTTTAAAAAAAAGTGTTCAGTATATCTCTATGTTGAATTATGAGACAAAGTTATTTATGCCCAGATTACATTGTTTTCTTATTGTAGTTTAAACAAAAAATTGGGCACATTATAAAATATTATTAAAGACAAATTATTAGCCTGTAAGCTAGTTGTGACATGATATTTCTTTCCTCTCCTCTCCTCACAGTGCGAGAGCTTCCACCTATTAACCTAGATGTACGTCAAAAACAACGCATCTCGATAGAGATTTTGCCTCCTGAAATGAAAGCCCCATTCCCTCCTGAACCTATACTTCCCATTCGTACCAAAACACTGAGGGAATTTCAGTAAGTATTTAGAACTGACTGAATTTAGAAGTAAGTATTTAAATCAGTTTTCCTATTTTCACTTTCTGTATTGTGTTCTTTGCTGTTTAAAATGCACTATTAACTTAACTTTTTTTTATTATGAGTTCACAGTAACATCAAAAACATGAGCTGAAGCAAAAAAACATTAATATGCAATTGGGCTTGCAATCTTAGATAAAACTTTTGTTCCAGGAAATTTACTGGAGTCGTGGGACAATTTCACAAGAACTGAGGGAACATGTTTCGAATGCTTTTGAAACATACTGCCAGAACCTGTGTGGCAAATCTAATGGCATTTTCTTTGCTGCTATCAAACATGAATTGCCTTTTCAAATAATCGGAAATTTAAAATGGAATTACTAGTGATAGCTATTGCTCACCAGTGCTGGAGACAATAGGGGTGGGGGGTGGGTGGGGCAGGAAAATAGGATAGGGCCACATTAGGATGGCTGACCGACATGTTCCCACCACCAGGGAGCTTTCCATTGTCAGGCTGGTAACAGGATCGACTGCCCATTCCATGGAGCTTGGCAGCCAGTTAGGGCAGTCAAGGCCCCAAATAGGGGTGATTTTTGCAGCTTCACCATAACTCCATTGGCGGAGTACCCCACTGCTACATGTGGAGACTGCCAGCTCATTGGAGGTGGCCTAGCTGCGCAGGCTGGGGTGGGGGAGAGGGATGCAATCAGAACTGAGGCTCTATGGTCCAATGACAGGATCATGTCCGATCCTGCAAAGGGTTTTCCTTTCCACCCCAATGTTCCTACAGGCTTCATGAGTCTACAGTGAGCCCTTCTGTGTTGGCCAGCAAGCACACCTCCATGTTGAAGCATCCTTGCTCATTGACCTACCTCCACAGTGCCCACCTCTTCCTGTGGGCTTGCCAAGGCTCCAGAGCTCCCAGCCCTCAAATTAGGCCTCCAACCTTGGGTTCATGCCTGCTGTCTTTAATAAAATGATGAGCGCAGAGGCAGCCAAATGGGATGCTGCCTCCCAGAAGATTGTTCCACTGGTCCTGCTCTCACAAGTGAGGGCTGGGGACCTCTACTTAGTCAGGATCTCCCACACGAAAATCCAGCCCATTGCTTTAGCTCTAGTTGTAGTCCGCTGGTGTTACTGCCATTACTGCAGCTCTAGCTATAGCCCACTGTTATTTAACTAATCCCAGCCTAACCAAAGGACAAATTTGTTGATAGTAGCATGATTTTCAAGAAAAACGCTGAAAGTCAAAAGTTGAAATGCAGTCACTTGGGGCAAAATAGTGCTCACCATGGCACACTACAAGTCGTGGTATGTCACGCATCACTAGTCTTAATCATGAACATCAGTGTGTTAAGATATTGAAACAATATTATCATTTGCCCTGTGAAAAGGTGAGATTGCTAGTTCAAATCTCTATGGATGGAAAGAGAGGCTGGCTCTCATATGTATTATCTGAAAAGCTTGGTCTATGAAGCACAACTTCTGAAAGTCAAGGTTTAGCAAACATACCTGCGATAACAGTAGACTTTTTCCACAAATGTCATCGGAGTCATCAGAGTAGAATCTTCCCAGCATGTGGAGGGGTTTGTGCGGGGGAGCAGAATTGAGCCTGCAGATGTTACAGGATGTTACAGAGGTGGAAATGGGCAATGAGTTCAGGTATGTGATGGGAAGCTCATCTCGATTTCATGTAACACCTAGTTTGTGAAAAGTGTGGTTCAGCTCAGGCAGTTGCCAGGGAGAGGGATGGAGTTGGTGGTTAGGAAAGAGAGTTTGTAATGGGAAGTTATCTTTGTTCACCAATAACAGGACAGCAAGTTCAGGCAGCTATCTAGTTTTGAAAGGAGATCTTAGTTGGTTCTATGATAATACAACACGTAGTGGAAAAGTAAGTGGAGTATTTTCTCCATGGCACCGTTTAGCAAGGAAGCATCCCTGAGTTCTGGTTGAAGACCATTCTAGTTGTTCCGTAGGGATGTATTTTCACACCCAGAAAGCTGAAGCTGATCCCAAACTACCTCCAACCCATCCATTCTCATGTTTAACGGAGGCAGGACAAGGGATAGGCAACCAACGTGTTTCCAGGAGGTGGGTTGGCAGTTTAATTATTTTAATGAGGCCAATAGCCCCTGATTTCCTTTGCAGGTTTTGCAGTGGCCGCCCTAGTTTCTCAAGCCTTAAGTAAACGTGACATCGGTAGGGAGGCGAGGACAGCATTAGGAGAAGATAAATGTCTTTACAGCATTGCTTATGGGCCGGGAAGAACAGGAGCACTTCCCCAGCCCCCAAGCTCCCTTTCATTCCATACAACGACTCAGGGTCGGGGATCAAAGCCCACCGCAGGTTTGGGGATCAGTCCGACACCACCGCCCATGTCACCCCCAGGGGAATGTGGATCAAAGATACTTGCTCCTGCTCTGGAGTTCTCCCCACCCAACCGGAGGTCAAGTTTATCAGTCAGGCAGACTTCTGGGCATGAAGCCTGCCCAAGACAAAAAAAAATGATCTTCAGAGTTTCCCATGCAAAACTCTGTCCCCACATGTGTAACCTGCCCCTATTAGCCAGGCCATGGTCTCCATTTGCTCCTTGCATTGACACTCTCTCAAGGCAGCCACCTTGAAGACACCTCTTGGTTTGAATTGAGCCAAATTTCACCTCATTTTCATTTTTGAATAATATCATTCCTCTCACATCATCGTTTCCTACTGATCATCACAATAAGCCCTTTTGCAGTCATTATGATTTTATGTATAAGAAGCTTTGAAGCAAGCCGTTTTTGTAAATCTGTAGGTCAAAAATCAACTGAACTATAGTATGGGCCCTGAGCTTTTTTATATGGTGGGATCTGAGATTCACAGCGTTATTAGTGAAATGGTCTCTATAGCATCAAGGCAAGAAAAAAAAAAGTAAAATTCCAGAACTATCCAAGTCCCAGCAGAATGTGAGGATTGCTATCATTCGAAGAGCTCGAAAGACCCTACAAGGTAGGTAATTTTACAATTCAGAAGTCATGAACTAATAGCATTATATGTTGCTTGTATTTAGTCTATTTGTATGTAACATGATTCATCTGCTCTTGGAAGTCAAGATAGACCTGTTTTATAGGATATTATTGTGAACCAAAGCGGATCATAATTAAGAACATAATTAACCATTCATCATTCAATAATGCAGATGTTTAATTGAGCTAAACCTTATTAGTTTGATAAACAAATTGTAAATTTTTTTTTGATTACAGAGAAGATGTAGAAAAGGCCAAGATTTCAGGAGACTGGAAAATTTTACGTGATTTTTATTCAACAACATTTGATTCTTTCCTGGAAATTAATGCAGCTTTCAAGGTAAACAGGCCACAGACACTGATTCGTTTTGCTCCAGTAATAATTCCAGGCTAGGTGTTACACTCATTGATTCGAAATGCACAGAATGGATAATCTGGCTTTTAAGATTATTTTAAAGTTTTTGTTTGGTTTCTGTTTATAATGAAGCACATTTCAAAATATCGCCAATGTTTTGTTCCCATAAAATGCAGTGATCCAATGGAGATGTAAATCACAATAAACTGCTTCTTAAAATAATTATTTATTTGTTTTCTATTGGTGTTTAATTATGACTCAATTTCCTGGTATAACTTGGATCCAATTGCTGCCTGTAGAACAGAAAAACATTACTGTCCTTTTACAATCTGTTTCTAAATGTAACCTGATTTGTTCATGGTTTCCAATGGGACCATTTTTTAAACTAACATTTTAAATAGCATTAAACTTGAATTTGCTGAATATGTGAAAATCCAGCTAAACAGAGTAGGTAAACTTTTCTTTAACAGACATAAGGTGAAGAATGTGTAAAATAATCCATTGAGTCATGAAATGTGCATAATATTTTGCCAGCAAAAAAAAATACTTAAAGTAGTAAACTAAAGCAACAAAGTAAGTAGGAAAAACCTAAATATGTGCATTTATAGACAGGAAGTGGAGTTAGCCATGATATTGTTCATTCTAGTCAACCAGCATTTATTAGGGCATATAAATAATGGAATATTTTCTTTAGGTTCAGATATTCTTGAACATTTGTGAAGCTTACACATTAGGATTGAGAAATGAGCTGGTTTCCAGTGGTTTCTGTTAACGTTTTCTTTGGCTGCCCACAAGTCTACCTTTTATTTTCTGCTGGAAGATTTAAAAAGAAGTTATAATGGCCTGATTTAGTGAAAGTGGGATGTAGCTAAGCTAAACTGAAGGAGTTACTGATTTAGCATGGCAGATATGTTAACACAGGATGTGTAGTAAAATAAATCCCAGCAGAAACATTGGTTAAATTATTAAAATATTTCATACTAATAAACTGAGCTGAAACTCTGACCCCCAGTTCATCAGGTCACTTTGAGATTTTCTCAGTGGGACAATGGTATTGAAATGGGGACGATACTCAGTGTAGAATAGAGACCAGAGTGTGCTGAGTAGCATGAGCGCAGGGACCAGAGTGCACCAGGTTAGCTGTTTTCAGTCCAGGCAGAAGCTGGGCTACTATAGTTGACCTTAGATTCAAAAAAGGCAAAATTTGTTAAGGTTATTACTCTTGATTGTTCTCCGGTGACTGCTGCTGGTATGTGTGCTTAGATTCATAGACAAATATATGCACCACAAACACATAATCATACAGGGAAATAATGGAAAAATAAGATAAAAGCTAACAGAAAAAATTAGTTATATGAAGAAATGAGGATGTGAGGAGTAGAGTTGCAGGAAGAGAGGGGCCATTTTGCTATTAAAATAAAATGGGAGATCACCTGTATTACATAAAACTTATAATCATATGTAAGCCGTGCATTAGGGCCTCAACATTGATGTAGGGGATGAAAAACCAATGCAGCACGGAGCACTGAATGGTATTTCCCAACAAACAAACAAAGCTCCAGCATTTACGTCACTGAATCTGGGCACATCTCTCAAAAAGTATTTTCCAAATCCTTTTGGTGTCCTTGTTGTTTTCTCAGTTTACCCTGATTAGTAAGATTTATAACATCGTAAACACCATAACAATTCTACAATACTAGAAGGAAACTTAAATGGCAAACCACCTTCACCTGGTCATCTGCTCACTAGCAGCACACATCAGTAACTGGAAATGTGTTATTAACGTCTTGAGCAGGGTGCTGCACATATACCTCTTAAATCCTACACTCTAATCCCTCCTTACTTGCTGCCTTCACCTGCATGTTAGCTCAAAATGACAAATCACCAAGGAAGGCCATTCACAATTGATTATGCCCACTACAGCTTCCTCCAGACATTTAGGGCAGCCTCTGTTAAGAAGACAGTGTACAGCATCAGTCTCTCAGCCCTGAAATTGCATTGACATTGTACCTTGCCACTTGCATAGCAGATGCAACTCCCCTTGACTACTCGTGCCATGAACCCACATCTTACATCAGGCAACGGCAGCAGGAGATGCAATGACCTCGATGGACACGTTTTCAAAGGTCAGAACATGGTGAGCTGCAAGTAATGGCTTACATGAGTGGCCAGGCAGCACACTCTCAACTGATGGCTAGTGCTTACTCAAGCACGTGGGATTATTGAGCAATCACGGTGAGGGGCTTGGTAGGGGGGTCACATACCAGGGCCTTAAATGCCCGTGGACATCGAAGCAGTTAGCAGCAAGATGGAATCCAGGAGGCTTCCAAACACAAAAATGAACAGATATCTACAACTGTCCAAAGTACACCCATGCCACCACCTGTGTGCCTTCAATACTTACTAATTACTACCTCTAAGTCTAGGTGCAGCCCTGACATCCATAGCTGAGGTGGAGGCAGCCTGCTGATTGCTATACCCTGTTGACTGTGAGGACTTTGGCAGGCGTCCTCTGATGGCCCAAGGAGCCCGGTCTTCTGCTCAGGCAGAGGTCTCCTCCTTGCCCTGACCTCTGGACAAGATGGTATCACTGGTAGAGGGGGGCGTGAAGAGGCAGGGGCACCCTTGGAGTATCCTGGGAAGAAGGGCTGGTGCTGCTGCTCCCTGTGGGTGCCTGTGGCACCTCCCTGACTCCTTGAGGAGAAGGGGCAACTGGAGCGAGGTCGAGGTGCCCCAGCCCCCCTCTCCTAGCCACAACTGCACTGCACCAAAGCCTAGAGTAATGGAGTGCCGGTCCGAATGCATATCTGGCAGCCCCTGTGCATTCTGCTGGATGGATCTCCAAGGCGGATGCCACCTTTTCCACGGAGGTAGCCAAATACCTGCATATCAGAACCATGACAGCTGATCCAGCCTGCAGACGGCCTCTGGCAACTCTGCGTGATGCTCCCTGCCTGTCTCTGCACCTCCAACAGGTCTCTTAGGGCTGATCCCAGAGGCTTGTCTTCTGCATGGGGCTCAACAAGGGCCTGGTCTTCAGCAGTCCTTTGAGTGTCAGCTACCTCGGCTATCACTGCCTACACCATCTCTAGACCTGTGTAGGTGATGCGCTCACCAGATTGTGAGCCTGAGTCAAATCTAGAACTTGGATACACCGAGGTGAGTATATCTGCACTGGTAGAGAGTGCAGGTGAACCTGGTGATGGTGCATCCACTGGGGATTGTGAGGCATTCTCCTCGGAGGTGAGTTTGGGGCTCGGGTTGTAACGTGTCTGAGTAGCAGCCCTCCCGCGTTTCTTGCTGGTACCTAGAATAGAGAAAAGAAAGATTTAGTGATTGACAAAGCAGGCTCATAGGTTAAAGACATCTCACATTCACTGGGTGCAGCTGACAACTGCAGACTGGATGAATCACTTGATTCCTGGGAGAGTCCCAACTCGCCTTCAGCACAGGCCTGGTCTTGCTTTTCTCTGGCTAGTTCGGTGGCCTAATCCTCGTAAGCAGTGAGGACTCTGATTTCGGCTATTCCCCATCCAGTCTTGGCCCACTCCCATTTGTTGTGGGCGTTTGTCTCCTGCAGAAAAACAGAAGGATTGATTATGATTCCAGTGGTTGCATGAGCAGTTCAGTAGTATGCATGCCCATGGCAGCTGCTAAGCCCTGCCCAATAAGTGATTAAGAAGTCCAAAACTGATATGAAATTGAGAGCATAAAGTGGCTGGCACACATTCAGTGCTGTTGTTGGGGCTCCCTGTCAATAGCTCAGCTGGTAGAGCGGAGGACTGTAGATGACTATTAAACTGACATCCTTAAGCTGCTAGTTCAATGCTGTTGTTTCATCTGCTGACTGTGTGTGTCAACCCTGTGCACTTGAATGCTTAGACCTCTTGATGCCCCTACAAGAGTGTCAGTTTGCAGTGAATAAACGGTGAACTTACCCTGGAGAAGTGCAGCAAATCATTCATCCCCTTCCTACACTGCTGGCCGGCTCTCTTTTGGGCCCCATGGGTACTAAACACCCCGGCAACCTCCTTCCAGGCCGTCGTAGTCAGGCAGGAGAGCCTCCTGCTGCCATTCTGGGGAAACAGCACTTCTCACCTTTCCTGTACAGCCTGGTGGAGAATCTCCAGGAAGGCATTGCTGCAGGGCTGCAGGTTGCTGTCTGCTCTTGGATATTTTACTTGATGCACAATCCGGAACTCCTGGCCTTCAGTGAGTGAACGGCTGTCCAGGTGCCCTTTAAACATGACGCCCGGACCTTCAATCCCATGAGGTAATGGCCCACTCCCACCACGAGAGAGCCAGCCTCTGCCCTTGCCTCCAACCCCTGCCCCCACTCATGTGTCAAGCGTTCCAGTGGTGATCCTCTGGCTGGGCCTTGGAGCACTACCAGCAGCAACCACTGCTTGCTGTGGCAGTGCCAGCAGTGGAAGGCTGCCGGGCTTTGATTGGTTGGTGGGGAGGGGGGCAGGATTTCCAACCAGTGGGGCTGGGGTGGGGGTGACCCATTATGGGAGCTAAATCCCAGCAATGGGCTTTTACTTTCCTGACTTGTCTGCCATATATGACCTTGCCAAAAGCCCTTTTAAAAATCGATGTAGACTACATCAGATGCACTACCCTCGTTGACCCTCATTGTTAAATCCGCAAAAAATTCAATACAGTTAGTAAGACAAGACCTTCCCATATCAAACCCTTGCTGACTGCCCTTGATTACTCAGATGCCTTTTCTAAAATCATTTTTCCGTCCTTCAGAATTTTTTACAATAATTTGTGTATCGCCCAGCTTAGAACGAATGGCATCTAATTACACAGCCTATATCTGCTTCCCTTTTTTGAACAACAGTACAAGGTTAGCAGTCCTGCAGTCAGATAGGATTGGGAAATGATGGTCAGAGCTTCTGCAACTTCTTTTTTCCCCCTTGCCTCACATAGTAGCCTGGGGTACATTTGGGTCAGGTGATTTTTCCATTCTAATATTAATATTTCCTCTTTCACTATGTTTATCCCATCACATATTTGATAATTCTCCTCCTTAACTACAATGTCTGCATTGTTCCCCTCTTTTTCTGAAGACAGACACAGTATTCATTAAAACCATATCCACACCCTCTGCCTCCACATGCAATTTACCTTCTTGATTTTTAATAGGCCCTACTGTTTCCTCAATTATCCTCCTTATTCTTTGTGTATTTATAAAAAATATTTGGTTTTCCTTCATTTTACTTGCCAAAATTTTTCCATGCCCTCTCCTTGCCTTCCTGATCTTTTTAATTTCTTTCTGCATTTGGTACACCCCTCTTGGCTTTCTGCCTTGTTGAGCTCTTGTTATCTGACATAAGCTCTTTTTTTTTTGGCCTCATCCTACCTTGACATCCAGGGGTCTAGATTTGGGAATCCCTTCCTTAAACCTTTGCGGCAACATATTTATTTTGAGTGCTCACTATCTCCTCCTTGAATACCTCCCATTACTGGACTTCATTTCGCTGCTTCTAATAAGAATCAAATATATAACTTATTTAACTACTATTTACGTATTTGATCATTACTTTTACAATGTACATATTTGCCTACACCCAGAAACTTTTCTCCTCTTCAAACATTAAGTTGCTACTCAAACCTCCAAACTCCAGCCATATAGGCATGTGAACATACGGCACTCTAAATCCATTAATATGGCCTTAAAGTAGAATTCCTCCAAGTATTGAAGCAAAATGTGACCTTCTTACTAGCTGTTAGCATGGGGTGGGAATGCTAACACTAATGAAATGCAACTTTTCTTTGTTATTGCCACTAAGCTCCAAATGCACTGTTTCCCCTGATGTCCAGTGTGTTGAATGATTACTTTAACTTATTCTTTTCCTAGGGCATGAAAACTTTGAATTTTCTTATTTGCAGTACTTCCTATTATCAAGATTTAACACCTCATATCTGACACCATTTAATAACTACTTCTGAATTACTTCATCCATCTTTTTCTTTTCAACCCAAGGGGCTATATTTTCAGCTCCCATTGGGGCCAGGATCAGAGGTTGGCAGGAGCTAGGAATAGCCTTGCTGACCTGCGTACCCATTCCTCGGCTCCATCCTGCTTCCTGGCTGTAAAACTAATTTTTTGGTGAAGATTGAAAAAAAAAGTTGGAGAGAGAGGGCCTTCATCTTGAAGCACCCTCTCTCTTACTTATCTTCCAATACAGCCTACTGCTCCTCCCAAGTTGGAGGGCTTTGAGAGCTTCCTGACATCCTTATTTGGATGGCGAACCTGTCTCCATGCCAATTTGGGGGCACCGCCCGTGAAAATCAGAATGAATGACTGTTTGTTTACCCCAGGGGGTAGGTTTGGGACTCTGGAACAACCCCGACCTCTGTTTCCTAGCCCCGGAGGAAAAATATAGCCCAAGTAGCCTTTCAACTTGGTTTTTCAATAAGGGGGTATAATAGTTCTGGTTTTCATAAAATATATTTGGAGGCGACTCCAGACAAAAATTGTACATGTGAAAAAGAAACAGATTTATGGCAAGTCCTTTGAAAATGACACTACTGCAAGTGTGGCCGCTATAAAAACAGGCGACAAGATGGTGTTTACACATGTTTTGATGCTGTTTGCTTCTACATTAAGACAACAGTTAATTGCAGCGAGAAAGTGGCGCGAGTGCTGCATCTTCTAAATTTTTGAAACTCACTTTGAGAGTTTATTTGGTTTGGATTTGTGATGTTTATAATAGTAAATGGCTCCTTTTTAATGACTTTTGAACTTTGCCATGTAAAGCAGATTAACATTAATGGAAGTGTAGAACTTGTTTTTACTGCATTAATACTTTCTTTATTTTTGTCTAAACTATTCGTTATATTTTATTCCATCTTCATAGCGGGATGCCAGTGCACCTTTTGACACAATAGATGATCCAGGCATTAATGTTAAATTTACAAACAGTGTCTATGACACCTTGCTGGACACAGTGAGTATATTTTTATCACCTTTGCCAAATATAAAAAATTGAAAGCTTCAGTTCATTTGAGTACCCTCCAGGGAAAGCCAATTGCGAAACTTTTAGAGGATGCCCCTTTATAAACTACAGTAACAGCATTGTAATACTGCAGCAATCAATTTGAGTCTGGTACATGCTTAAAATGATGAGCTATGCTGCTGACTCACCTCACCACCTAGCCAAAATGATAGTTGTGCTATGTATATGTGCTTGCTGTGATGCAAATCTATAAAAGTAAATTGTAAGTTTGAATCAATTCTTATTTATTTGCAATATTGCATAATAACTTACAGCAAATATTAGTTATGAAACATTTCAAATATGTTTCTGTCCTCTTGCACACCCTGAAATGATTGCAAATGGACTTCACTTCAAGGATGCAGTTAGTTAATATAATGCGCCTACTTCAGCAGAATAATAATGTGGATATATAATTGTGCTGCTCTCCTGATGAAACAGCTTTTCCTCAAGTATACCGTACATGACACCATGGGAGATCTGGTAGTACTTCATAAAATTTGAGCACTACATTCCTTTGCTAAACATTTAGTATTTGTTTACAGTGAATACTGACACATTGTGGGGTATTAATTAACAAAATACAGAGAGAATAATGTGTTGCTCTTAATTAAAAGCAAGTGTTTTATATATATATATATATATTCAATCAGTTGCTAATGCTATTTTCAGCCCCAGGACATCCAGAAAAGTGTATTAAAAGGGATTATTAACAGCCTGCTGAGGGAATGGAAAGGGTAAGTCTCAGATGTATTTTTCTAAATAAAGTCAGTAATTGTTTTGATGTTCAATCTATAGATTTTGTAGTAATCTGGAAAGTGTTTATAACAGACACGCATGGATGGTAGATTTTATTCTGAATTGTTATGTATAGGGAAAAGCAAGATTATAATTGAACTTGGTCCAAGTGATCTGATGACAACATGCAAGGGCAGGAAAAATTCCATTTTACAAATGTTCCTCTATGTTCCCACTGTTTTCAGTGGGAGAAGAGAATACCACGTTGGCAATTACCAAAGAGTAGGAGTTTCCAGCCAAAAGAATAAGAAAAGGCAAATCCCTAAATACCCATGAAGGATATTTATGTTCAATACTAACATTTATTAAAATGCTTTGTGAACATAATATCAAGCAATGCTGCGGTTTTTGGACATAATGCAGCAGTATAATAATTAGCAAAATTATGGGCTACAAAATTCCTGGGTCTGGGAGGGTGGCACTTGGGGCAGAACTTGATAACATGGGGCCTCTGCCCAATCTTACCTGTAGTGAGAAATGTTGGCAGGCACTCTTGCTCCCATCTATCCTGATGTCTGAAAGAGACAGGGTTAGCACGGTGATATCTCTAGTCTGAAATCCCACCTATTACTCTTGAATGCTGATCATGGGTGGATATGGGAACTAATGATGATTTCTTTATGGCAGTTGATAACATGGCTATCAATTGCATTTATATAAGTGGTTCCTTGAAATTAATAGTATTTTTGGACAGAGAAAACAATAATTTTCTATCGATTGTTGTCAATTGTAATGTCTCTTCTAGTAAGTGTGTACTGGTTAATTAACCTGGTTAATTAATCTACAGTGGATTATAATTGCCATGGAGATCATTAACACTTGTGCAGATGGCAAAGTACATTTACATCACCATCATAAAAGGAAGGTACCGTTTTCTCTGTAACTAGAAGCACAGCATGCAAAACATTTTGAAATTATTGGCAACAGTATGAGTTTTGACTTGTTTTATTTCCCACTATTTTATTAAATTCTGACCAGGTTTTCTTATGCCTCATCCATTTACTCTTTTTCTTTCTCAATCACCCCTCACCCTTTCTCATTCCCCTCTCATCAAAAAAGAAAGCCTGTATAGTGCTTTCCACAGCCACTGGACGTATCAAAGCGCTTTATGGTCAACAAAGTACTTTTTGAAGTGTAGACACTGTTGTCATGTAGGAAATGCAGCAGCAAATTTATGCATAGCAAACTGTTTTCAGTCAGGCATGATCATTTACAAAAGACAGTGCTTCAATTTTCGTGGCCTGATAGTAAGTTTTTGATTTCTGGAGATTGTTACATGGGCCAATAATGCACCAAAACCGAAGAATATGATTAATTTGTGAAGAAGTTTGAGGAGACATGCTTTATAGGCTAGCCGGTGCATCTCATGGTAGTTAAGGTGCTAAAGGGGAGGCAAGCAAATTTTGGCATCAGTGGTCATTCCCCAAGGCATGTTGAAGTGTAGAAGAGGTCACAAACTGCAGAACATGAACTTCCACAGATGAATGGATACCTTGAAAGACTACAAAGATTTAGCTTTATGTGGTCTTTTGGCTCACTTAGCCCTTGCTTTGCAACTGCCCATGCTTAGAAGAAGTTGCACTGTAATAATTTCAGTCATATGATCAGGATCAATAACATTCCACCCAGTAACCAACGCTCAGCAGTGCCAAAGTATCAGACCATTCCATGAGTACTTCTCCAAACCTCCAAGAATGACTTTCTATTGCATCTTAGAAATTTGGTCTCGTCTCAATAAATTATGTCCTCCACCACAGCACCGAATTATAACTCCCCTATAACTCAAGGCATAGCAAAAAATTGAACACCATTTAAAAAATATCTACAAGTCCTGTATTTCTGCTCACTGATATTTTCTCTGTAACTAGAAGCACAGCATGCAAAACATTTTGAAATTATTGGCAACAGTATGAGTTTTGACTTATTTTATTTCCCACTATTTTATTAAATTCTGACCAGGTTTTCTTATGCCTCATCCATTTACTCTTTTTCTTTCTCAATCACCCCTCACCCTTTCTCATTCCCCTCTCATCAAAAAAGAAAGCCTGTATAGTGCTTTCCACAGCCACTGGACGTATCAAAGCGCTTTATGGTCAACAAAGTACTTTTTGAAGTGTAGACACTGTTGTCATGTAGGAAACGCAGCAGCAAATTTATGCATAGCAAACTCTGACAAGCAGCAGTGTTATCACTGATAACATTAACATTGATTACCAGATAATGGCCCCTAACCTCTCAGCTCTGGGATCTTGTAACTGGGGAGGGTACCTCGGTGATGTGCTGGGGACACGCCCACCCTCGCCTCAATAGTCTCCACATAAGGATTGCATGGCAATCGCCCGGGAAGTTCAAAGTTCTGCTGGGCAATTGCCCTGCACTGGGAACCATCCGAAAGTACGAGATAAATCGCAAATTTCCGATGGTTCTGACTGTCTCGCAATAATAGCTACCCAGTAAAAGTTAGAATTAAAACCACTTCCAGCTTCTGGGTAATTGTAGTAATGACCACCCCCCACTCCCTCCACTAACCCCCCCCACAGGACACCCACACTCACTCCCTGCCACCCCCTCCCCCCACCCACCCATGGGACACCCCTGCTTGCCCCCCCCACCCACGGTACTCCCCCAAATACACCCACCAACTATGCTCCCCACCCCCGCCCCCCAACCACTTGAATCCTCCACTGATTATCTTACATGCCCCCATTGACTGACCGACCCCTCCTCCCCATTGACCACCTGACCCCTCGATGTTGACCATGATACTGTAGATAACCCCACTGCATTTTATCAAAATCTTTAAATCCACCTGAGCAGACAGATAGGAAGATGGCACCTCCAACAGTGCAGTGCTCCATCAGTGTTGCTTTGGAGCGTTGATTTTTGTGAAGAACACTGCGTAGGCTGCATAGCTGGTGGTCACAGCATGGGCTGCTCCAGAAAATGGGATAAGTCACTAGAAGCGGTGCTGCGCAATCAAATTTCTTCCCCGTGGTTTCTTTATCATTACCATGGGAAGGTAGCAGATCAGGAATTTATGCCTATGCCCATGCCCATGCCAGCTGGAATCCTGCTCCTCGTATGCTTTGCAGCCAGTTTAAAAGTTCAGCAGGGGAAATTTTGGACAGGGTCTGAACATGGGCATAGGGATTGTGATATGCGATTAACCTACGCCTGTTTGTTGTGGATCACGCACCACACAACTTCATGTTGCCTGCTAATTTAAATGATAGTGTGCAGCCCCCTGCTGAGCGTGCTGCTTGAGTGGCTGCATGTCTCAGCAGTGAGCCTAAGTGCATGTGAGGCAAGCAGCACTTAAAATCTAGCCTGCGCTATTTAAGCCAGTCGGTACCTCTTAAGACGGGAATGCATTCTGGCTACAGCAGGTACTGGCAGCAGTTGGGGAAGATTGAGCGGGGAGAGGAGTGAATATGGTGCAACAGGGCAGAGAGTGGGCTCCAAGGATCCCAGATGCAGCACTGGAGGCCTTGGTGCAGGAGATGGATAGGAGAGAGGAGCTAGGAGGACCCCAAGACGGGCATTAAGAAGACAGTAAAAATAGATAGCCATCACTTTCAATGTTAGCAGTGTAGTTCCAAAAACCTGGATGCAGTTTGAAGAAGTTTGAAGAAGTTTGATGACTCATAAGAGTGGTCATGGTCCGTGAATGCATCATTACATTTCATATCCTTGCAAATCAACCACTGCCCCCTCACACTGCTCCATTCACCACCCCTCACTTCACTCAACTACCAACTCTATCAGGCATAGCTCATACTGAGCATTCATTACTTCACATCACTCTCACACACTTAGCACTGCTGCAAGCCTCACAGCCACATCTCACAGCTTACATACACTATCAGCTATTCAAATATGACTAGCACACTAAAAAACATTCTGCACCACGGTCACTGACCTAATTCTCTCTCTGTCACTCAGGACAAGGTGGTCCATAACCAGAGGCAGCCACGTCTAATCAGGTGGGGACAAGTGTGGCTGCATGTCCTTACATCGATGGAGAAGACCTTGATGACCATCATTGGAGTGGCCACGACTGAGACCATGGCCAGTGGTGGGGCTGAAACCGCAGAAAATGATTATAAGTTTTGACCTAATCAACCACATTTTGTACTCCTCCCCACCAATATCAGTGTTCAAAGAGGGTTTCGGGATCTTGCAGCAGTCCAGGATTGCTAAGGTACCACTCCCAGAAAGTGGCAGTGGCTCTAGGGAGCACAAACCCACAGTCCCCTCTGATGACAGCATTCATGCTCTCATGACTGTTACTTTCAGTGTTGCTGTTGCCTGCCAGCCAGCCAGCCCAGTATGCTGCTATCCATGCAGGAATGGTGCAGTCCAAAGCCAGGCCTCCTTGGCCCAGAGCTGCTCTGCAGTCTCCCCAGTGAAACTCAGCAACGTGCTGCCAGCCATTCAGTAACCAATGGGATAGCACTGCATAGGGGCACTAGGGCAGAAAAAGGCACGTGGAAGACAGGCGTTAAGGGAATGCACAAGGATGATCAATTAGCTTTTGTATTGAATATTGCATGGCTCGCTTGATAAGGTTGTTTTGTAGCAGCTTTTATTTCAGCATTGTGGAAAAGAGGACAGAGGGAGGGTAAGATGTGTGACTTGTGGAGTGGGGATTTGTGGCTGTGTTCAGTGGAATCATAGTTAAATAAGGTGATCAGGGACAGCCCAGTACGAAAGGAGGTATGCTGATTACCTCCTCCTCTTTCTGCTCCTCAGCTGCTTATTATATCTATGGTGGCAAGGCCTGTGCCCTCATGATGGGGCGGGGTGGGGGGGGCGGTGGGGGGGGGGTTGGTGTACCATACAGCAGACCATGATGAATCACTCTGATGAGTATTGCACAGCTTACCCAGAGTGATCCAGGCAGCGGAAACATTTCTTGAAAGCTCCAATGGTCTGAGCTATGATGATTTGTGTGGCGGTATGGTTGTTATTAAATGCATGCTGGTCACATGAGGTTGGGTTGCACATCAGAGTCATGAGTCAGGTGTTAAGTGGGTAGCCCTTGCTGCCCAGCAGCCACTCTCTGGTTTGACGTGATGGCTCAAATACTGAGGAAACAGTGGACATGTGCACAATGAAGGTATCATGATTGCTGTGAGAATAACGGGTATTCACCAGCATGATGTGCTGGGCATAGTTGTACAACAGTTGTATATTCAGGGAGTGGAATCCTTTTTGGATGTGGTGCATCTCGGCATACAGATGCAGCAGCTGCAAACCCAAGGGTCTGCAGTTAATGACACTCCGCACCAAAAGGAAGCCAGCTATCCTCACAAAGCTGTATCCACATTCCGCTGCTTCTCTCCCAGAAGGAAAAAAACAGTCCGGACCAGGACTCCTATTTCCCAGTCTTTACTGGTGTTCCATTTTAAAGTGTACAAGACCAGTTCAGACCAGTATTCTTATTTTCCAGTTTTTACTGTTTTTTCCTTCTGGGCTTTCATCAGAGAGAGCTTGATTTACTCCCCTCTCCTGGCATAAAGAGCATCATTCATCTCATTGATGCAATATCATACCACAGCATGGGAAATGTTACAGTTGTCGCCTGCTCCAACCTACAAGGATTTCAGTGTGAAGAAGTTCACAGCCAATAGCAGTGCTGTACGTGATTTACACTGAGGCTGCAGGTCTGCCTGCAAGAGGTGGCAAATTTCCATGAGCATCTCCTTCTTATAGCTGAGACGATGTACACACTGTTCCTGGCTTAGGTTGAATAAAGAGAAATGCTTCCATAGGATTCTAGTTGGATGTGGCATCCAGCTAAGAACTCTTCTCCCCCTCTTCCTCCTCCCTCTACCAGCAGCTTATCAGCCTCTGTGCTGCCTGTGCTCAGTCTCTGTGTCTCTGTGGCTACAAGAGCAGGTCAGAGGCTAGGAATCGTGCGATGAGTAACTCCCCTCCTGACTCCCCAAAGTCTGTCCACCATCTACAAGGCACAAATCAGGAGTGTGATGGGAATACTCCCCACTTGCCTGGATGAGTGCAGCTCCCACAACACTCAAGAAGCTTGACACCATCCAGGGCAAAGCAGCCCACTTGATTGGCACCACATCCTCAAACATTCATTCCCTCCACCACCGAAGCACAGTGGTAGCAGTGTGTGCCATCTACAAGATGCACTGCAGGAATTCATCAAGCCTCCTTAGACAGCACCTTCCAAACCCACGACCACTACCGTTTAGAAGGACAAGGGCAGCAGATACATGGGAACACCACCACCTAGAAGTTTCCCTCCAAGTCTCTCACCATCCTGACTTGGAAATATATCACCGTTCCTTCCTTCACTGCCACTGGGTCAAAATCCTGGAACTCCCTAACAGCACTGTGGGTGTACCTACACCATGTGGACTGCAGCAGTTCAAGAAGGCAGCTCACCACCACCACCTCGAGGGATGGGCAATAAATCTGGCCCAGCTAGCGATGCCCACATCCTGTGAACAAATAAAAAAACTTCTACAAACTCAGATGGAGCCAGTAGAATTTAATCAGCAACTAACCTGAGATAGGTTTAAATAGCGGTGATGGGGGGATGGGCTTGACCTTCCTGCTCCTGAATACATGTCCAGTAGTACTTGCTTAAAAGAGGGTATTAGCTGGAGTGATGAGGTCAAAACTGGCAGTACTGCTGTCAGCCTAATGTTGCACGCTGAATGACATTGAAATCTGTCCATACTTCCGGCACATTCGCCTGTGTTACTGACTTAGCCAAAATAGTGTCCATGGGTCATGCCTACACTATGCAGCATGAAGGCCCTTTAGGAATGAAAACAACATACATAGCACCAAAACTACAGGTGTTGCAGAGCCAAATTTTGCAGTCATTGTGTACTTGAGGCCCACAAATGCATGGGCAAAGAGCTGCATATACAAGATGCCAATTGGTCACCACTACTTGGAAGGACTGCACATGGAAAGAAAAATATCAGCAGAGCTGGTTTTGAGACAGCCTCATTAAAGCAACTTTGAGCAGTGAGTTCTCAAACATCAAACCGCTATCTAATCACAAAGTCCTGTTCCCAGACCTACAGTTGAAGGAATTGTGAGATTCACTCAGTGGAACTCCTCACCCTAATAAGGGACGAAACATAGACAGTTGGCAGCTGTTTAAAATGACACTTACTGGGTGGAATTTAGTTAGTGATAAATCTTGAAGATTAACTGAGTGGGATTTACAGACTGCCCAGTGTAGTGCAGTTACATTTACAGAACACATTCCATAGACTCTGCTCAGCAGCAGGACTCCTTTCTGTGTTTGTCACACATAATTTTATACTGTCTGAAAGTTGTACTTTTTGTGTTAAACTGTATCTTAAAGTGCACCCAAGAGTTTATGGTAGAGACGTTGTCTTAGAGATTTTTTTCCTTAAAAATGTGCTTAACGCATCTGATGATTTCTTGTCAGTTGGTATCTTCTGCCAATAAACATTACCAGGCTAAAAGGGAGAATGATGGTATGAAAGGTAACTTTCAGGGAGTTTTACCAACTACATCTACAAAAAAACAGTATTGTCTCTGGAAGTTGTGTGCATGTTTATTGGCAGGGATCCTGGCAGCCCCAGACTGCCTTAAAGTGCTGCTGCCAAAATCCAAGCTGCCACTAGCACTGTCAGAGAGACAGAATCTGTTGGTGGGGGAGAGAGGCTTTGTCTGCCTGCATTGTATCTTTGGCACTGATATTGTTTAAAAACTGCTAATTGATATTATTCCCATAACCAATATTAACTTCAGTAAACAAAGTACAATTCATGTCATTATGGTGTAATTAACTGAATAATGTGAAATATTTCTCCCTGTACTGTATCAGGACCTAATGGTTTTCCCTTTTATGTGCAACAAGAACTTCATTTTGTACAAAATTTATTCAATAGCACCAGAACAGATAAGAACAGTTTTAAAGTCACATTTCATGACTTTGCATCTGACCACCATACCTCCACCATTGTTCAGGAGGGTATATACATGGCTACACATATCTCTGGCTCACCTTTGCTCACAGCCAATTGAACCCTTGGCAACTGGGTTATAAATGATAGTTCAGTGTTCACAATGGGCCGAATCTTCCAAGGAGTGGCAATCACTGTTGGATTGCAATTCCACTCCTATTTACCAACCTTGCAGAAGAGGTCCACTTTTCTTGGCCCAGACTTCCAAACTGGGCTTACTGAAAAACGTGGAGCGTACCTGCTCCTGGAGTCCTCCCTCGGAATGTAGTAGCATCAGGGGAAGCCAAGCCAATGCCCCCTTTTACAGCACTAGCTGCCATATTCTAGTAAGTTCAAATGCCACTTTTGACAAGCAACAGAAAGAAGGTATGTGTGTAAGGTAAGGGGGTCGGGTGGCAGGCAAATGGGTGACAGAATAGGGTGGGTTGGGGAATTAGGGGGGAGGTAGTTGGGGTAGAGGGGCTAGTGGAGGGGTAGTTGGGTGGCAGCTAGTCAGGCGGGGGGTTATTTGGGGACTCGAGAGGGTAGTCGGGGAGTGGGGTGGTTTAGTCAGGTGACTGGGGGTTGGGGGGCTGGTGGGCATTAGATAAGGGGTGGTTGGAGGTGTGGAGAGCATAGTTAGGGTTTAGGGTAGTTCGATCTGGGGGTCAGGGAGGTGGTTGGGTGTAGTCGTATGGTTACCTATGAGCTTGAACCGGTTTTAATCCTTCTAACTCTTCCTGGGTAACTGTTCCGTGAAGTGAGTCAGAACAATCTGAAGTTTCTGACTTTAAATCAGCGTTTCAGATGTTTCCAGGCACAGGGTAATTGTCCAATAGAAGTTGAAATTTCCCAGGCAGTTCCCGTGTAGTCACTGTGTGGGTATTTTTGAGGGGTCCCCAGTGCATCTTCCAAGGTACGACCATCCAGAGACCAGAAGATCTGGACCATCATTGTTGGGGGGGCACTGCTGCCTCCAGAAGAATTGCTCATTTCTCTTTAGAAAATGAACCCAGGATTTTCTAATCTATGTTGAGTTAACTGGTCTCAGCTGGAGTGGCAGTGGGACTGTTCTAGTAGCTTCAGAGTTTTTTTAGTATAGGGAGGTGAAGATCAGCGAGGGCTCTTTGACTTTGTCTGCACAGGAGCGCTGCTTTGGGCTGCAGTTGAGTGCTTAATTTGGAGTTTGGTAACTGAGGGAATTTAAGGGTTAATTTCTATCCAAAGTCTAGTCTGTCTTTAATTTAGTAATTAACTAAAAGTTGCTGTTTGGTTTGGAAGGTGGTGAGTGTTAGGCCAGCTTGAAAACAGGGTTTATACAGGCTCTGCTTTCAGCTACAACTAGTTAATTAGATAACCGGCTTAAACAGGTTTTCAGAGGCTAGGTTCAGAGAGTATAAAAACAGGCCGTCTTACAGTGCTGACTTTGGCTGCACTGGAGTGCTGCTTTGGGCTGCAGTAGAGTGCTTAAGTTGGAGTTTGGTGACTGAGAGAGTTCAGTGAGGAGGGAACAAGGTGATCCTTTGAGTACTGTGAGTATGGTTGGGTAAGTATTTACTATTTTTATCGCTTATAGTTTTTAAGGTATTATTTTGTGGTTCATCGTTTGTAAGGGCTATATTCTGTAACAATGAGGAGTAGGGAAGAAGGGTCCTAGAGTAATTGATATTATTTGATAAGTTTCTTCCAAAAGGTTTAATTTAATTTAAAGGGGTAAGTCATGGCAGGAGAGCTCAAAGCCGTGGTGTGCTCCTCCTGCTCTATGTGGGAAGCTGGGAATATTTCCAGTGCCTGGGGCCAGCATGTGTGCGAGAAGTGTCTCCGGCTGCAGCTCCCGGAAGCCCGGATTTTGGAGCTGGAACAGCAGATGGGGACACTGTGGAGCATCGGCGAGGCGGAGAGTATCATGGATAGCACATATAGAGAGGTGGTCACACCACAGGCTAAAAGAGTCCACAGGCAGGAAGGGAATGGGTGACCCCCAGGCAGAGAAAGAGGACTAGGCAGAAAGTGCAGTAATCTCCTGTGGCTATTCCCTTGCAAAACAGACATACCACTTTGGATACTGTTGGGCGGAATGGCCTTTCAGTAGAAAGCAGCAACAGCCAAATTTGTTGCACCACGGTTGGCTCTGCTGCACAAGGGGGGAGTAAAAAGTGTGGGAATGCAATAGTTATAGGGGATTTAATTTTAAGGGGAATAGATGCAAAAGAGACTCCAGGATGGTATGTTGCTTCCCTAGTGCTAGGGTCAAGGATGTCTCAGATCGGCTACAGGACATTCTGAAGGGGAACGGTGAACAGCCAGTGGTCGTGGTACACATTGGTACAAACGACATAGGTAAAAAAAGGAATGAGGTCCTAAAAGCAGAACATAGGAAGTTAGGAAGTAAGTTGAAAAGAAGGACCTCAAAGGTAGTGATCTCAGGATTACTACCAGTGCCACGTGCTGGTCAGAGTAGAAATAGCAGGATATATTGGATGAATACATGGCTGAAGAGATGGTGTGAGGGGGAGGGTTTCAGATTCCTGGGATATTGGGACCGGTTCTGGGGGAGGTGGGATCAGTACAAACTGGACAGCTTACACCTGGGCAGGACCGGGACTGATGTCCTAGGGGGAATACTTGCTAGAGTGGTTGGGGAGGGTTTAAACTAAAATGGCAGAGGGATGGGAACCTATGCAAGCGTCAGAGGAGGGGGAATCAAGGACAAGAACGAAAGACAGAAAGGGGAATAAGAAGTGATAGGCAGAGAAGTCAAGGGCTAGAATCAAACAGGACCTCAGTGAAAAATAGTGGAAATGGGACAAGTAATGTTAAAAAGACAAGCCTTAAGGCTTTGTGCCTTAACACGAGGAGCATTCGCAATAAAGTGGATGAATTAAACGTGCAAATAGGTGTAAACAAGTAGGATATAGTTGGAATTATGGAGACATGGCTGCAGAGTGACCAGGGATGGGAACTGAACATCCAGGGGTATTCAGTATTTAGGAAGGACAGACAAAAAGGAAAAGGCAGTGGAGTTGCATTGCTGATTAAAGAGGAAATTAACGCAATAGCGAGGAAAGGTATTAGCTCCGACGATGTGGAATCTGTATGGGTAGAGCTGAGAAACACTAAGGGGCAAAAAACATTAGTGGGGGTTATATAAACACCCTCAAACTGTAGTGGTGATATTGGGAATGGTATTAAACAGGAAATTAGAGACACATGCAATAAAGAAACATCTGTAATTATGGGTGACTTTAATCTGCATATTGATTGAGCATATCAAATTAGTAACAATACCATAGAGGAGGAACTCATGGAGTGTATACGGGATGGTTTTCTGGACCAATACATTGAGGAACCAACTAGCGAACAGGCCATCCTGGACGGGTATTGTTCAACGAGAAAGGAATAATTGTCAATCTAATTGTGCAAGGCACCTTGGGGATGAGTGACCGTAATATGATAGAATTCTTCATCAAGATGGAGAGTGATGTAGTTGATTCTGAGACTGGGGTCCTGAATCTTAATAAAGGAAACTACAATGGTATGAGGCGCGAGTTGGCTGTGATGGATTGGGAAACATTACTTAAAGGGGTGACGGTGGATAGGCAATGGCAAACATTCAAAGAGCACATGGGTGAACTGCAACAATTGTTTATTCTGTCTGGCGCAAAAGTAAAACAGGAAAGGTGGCCAAACCATGGCTTACAAGGGAAATTAGAGATAGTATTACATCCAAGGAAGAGGCATACAAATTGGCCAGAAAAAACAACAGACCTGAGGATTGGGAGCAGTTTAGAATTCAGCAAAGGAGGACCAAGGGATTGATTAAGAAGTGGAAAATAGAGTACGAGAGCAAGCTTGTGGAGAACATAAAAAACTGACTGTAAAAGTTTCTATAGGTAGATGAAGAGAAAAAGATTGGTGAAGCCAAATGTAGGTCCCTTATAGACAGAAACAGGGGAATTTATAATGGGGAACAAAGAAATGGCTGACCAACTAAATACATACTTTGGTTCTGCCTTCACAAAGGACGACACAAATAACATACCAGAAATGTTGGGGAACACAGGGTTTAGTGAGAGGGAGGAGCTGAAAGAAATCAGCAATAGTAGGGAAATGTTGTCGGGGAAATTGATGGGATTGAAGTCCGATAAATCCCCAGGGCCTGATAATCTACATCCCAGAGTACTTAAAGAAGTGGTCCGAGAAATAATGGATGCATTGGTGGTCATCTTCTGAGATTCTATAGACTCTGGAACAGTTCCTGCAGATTGGAGGGTAGCTAATGTAACCCCACTATTTAAAAAGGGAGGTAGAAAGAAAACAGGGAATTATAGACCAGTCAGCCTGACACTGGTAGTGGGGAAATTTTTAGTCCATTATAAAAGATTTAATAGCTGAGCACTTGGAAAACAGTGGCAGAATCGGACAGAGTCAGCATGGATTTACGAAAGGGAAATCATGCTTGACAAATCTACTGGAATTTTTTGAGGATGTAACTAGTAGAGTAGATGAGGGGGAGCCAGTGGATGTGGTTTATTTGGACTTTCAGAAGGCTTTTGACAAAGTCCCACATAAGAGATTAGCGTGTAAAATTAAATCGCATGGGATTGGGGGTTGTGTATTGAGATGGACAGAAAACTGGTTGGCAGACAGGAAACAAAGAGTAGGAAAAAACAGGTCTTTTTCCAAATGGCAGGCAGTGACTAGTGGGGTACCATGGGGATCGGTGCCGGGACCCAGCTTTTCACAATATATATTAATGATTTAGATGAGGGAATTAAATGTAATACCTCCAGATTTGCAGATGACACAAAGCTGGGTGGGAGGGTGAGCTGTGAGGAGGATGCAGAGATGCTTCAGTGTGATTTGGACAAGCTGAGTGAGTGGGCAAATGCATGGCAGATGCAGTATAATGTGGATAAATATGAGATTATCCACTTTGGTAGCAAGATCAGGAAGGTAGATTTTTATCTGAATGGCTATAAATTGAGAGAGGGGAATTTGCAACGAGATCAGGGTGTTCTTGTACACCAGTTGCTGAAGGTAAGCATGCAGGTGCAGGCGGTAAAGAAGGCAGATGGTATGTTGGCTTTCATAGCCAGAGGATTTGAGTACAGGAACATGGATGTCTTGCTGTAATTATACAGGGCTTTGGTGAGACCACACCTGGAATATTGTGTGCAGTTTTGGTCTTCTCATCTGAGGAAGGATGTTCTTGCTATAGAGGGAGTGTAGCGAAGGTTTACCAGACTGATTCCTGGGATGGCGGGACTGACATATGTGGAGAGATTGAGTCGGTTAGGATTATATTACTGGAGTTCAGAAATGTGAGGGGGGATCTCATAGAAACCTTTAAAATTCTAACAGGTCTAGACAGGGTAGATACAGGATGGATGTTCCCGATGGTGGGAGAGTCCAGAATCAGGGGTCACAGTCTGAGGATATGGGTGAGACCATTTAGGACTGAGATGAGGAGAAATTTCTTCACCCAGAGAGTGGTGAGCCTGTGGAATTCACTACCACAGAAAATAGTTGAGACTAAAACATTGTATGTTTTCAAGAAGGAGTTAGATATAGCTTTTGGGACAAAAGAGATCAAAGGATATGGGGAGAAAGCGGGAGCAGGCTATTGAGCTGGATGATCAGCCATGATGATGAATGGCAGAGCAGGCTCGAAGGGCCAAATGGCCTATTCCTGCTATTTTCTATGTTTCTATGTTTCTTGCTTCCATTTACTATCCACTAATACCTGCTGAAAAGTGTGCGTGCATGTGTACGTATGTTTGTGTATGAGGACTGGATTGGTTATTATTCCCCAATGACTGAACAGCCTACATATTATCTAGCCTCTTCCACGAAGAAGGGCTGGTGTATCAAAACATGAAAAATGCTGCGGAACTGTACCCCAGCAAAAATCAGTGCTTTTAAGAGAGAGAGGAAAGAAAAAATACGGTTTGCTTCTAAGGAATAATATTGTTTTTATTCGTAACTTATTCTCCAGTTATATTATGCTGATGTGGTTATTGGTGAAGCATGTCATTTCAAATTCGTATAGAGACTTTACGCTCCCCAATTCTCCTTTATGCTGATTCATGTTGAATTTCTGTTGTCTTTCCAGGCCACGGACAAAAGATGACCTTCGAGCTTATTTTTTACTTGTGCAGGTATGAATCAGTTTTCTGTGGTAACAGATTATTCTTTGAAAAGACATCACTAATATCAGATGCCTGGGGCATAATTCACAATTAATACAATAACCACTCAGACTCCTCTAGAATATTCCTCCTGTAGCTATTGTGTTGGATCCAGTGTCCTTAGTTTGCTGGGGCTAAAGGATCCGGGTTGCACACTTTGCTTGCAACCGCCACGGTTTTGAGATCGAGAACATCAGGAGGTCGTTGTTAGAATAGACAGATGCTGTTTATTACAATCTAACTCTACAACTATACTTATGTGTTCACAACATAAAAACTCTGTCTTCACTCCTCAGTGACTAACCCAAGACTCCCTCACATAGAGGTAGCCCGCGCTACTCTGCTATTGGACAATAAAATCATGTGACCTTATTACAATACTTATCTTAAAGGTGTACTACATCTCGGGTTATTACATCCCTTCCCCTTTACTAAAAATACATTTTACAATTTTTCAATATATCAAGCTATTTACACAGTTCAATTATTTACAAAGTCAGTTTTTCTGGGGGCTTCCTTAAGCATGTAGAACATCTCAACTCTAGAGCTTCTGAAATTTGCTTTGGAGTCTCTCTTACTGAAGTCATATGAATTTCAGGTTCTACAACAGGTACCTGTAAATTTATTTCTTCGACTCTTTCAGGTACAGTTGGCCCTTCAAATACATTTGTACTTGGTTGTGTTCTTACACAGGAAATGTTGATTCAGTCTCGAGCACTGGTGGAATCACTTCTGGATATTTGGCTTCTCCACTTTGTATGTGATCCACATGTTGTCTTATTATACGATCCTCAACTTTCACATGGTAGGAAAGAGGTCCGTTACAGCACTTATTTCACCGAATAACCATGCTGGCCCTTCTCTCAAATGTTTTACAAGTACCTTCTTTCCTACATGAAATGTTCCATCCCGACTGTGACAAACATGTCCCATTTTCTGATTTTTCCTGCTGCCTTTCTACCCCTCCCCCACCCCCCACCCCCCGCCAAGTTTGGCATAATTAGGCTCAGACTCAAATGGAGATGGTGTTTCATCAGGTGTGACACCTGTTGTTGAATGAGGGGTGGTTCGAAAGTGGAATAGAATTCGTGCTAATTTAATTGCTATTGAATCTCCAAACAATTTCCTTATACCAGACTTAAATGTCTGAACTGCTCTCTCAGCAAGTCCATTTGAAGAAGGATGGTATGGAGATGTTTTCACATGAGCAATACCATTGAGGCTTGTAAATCTGTTAAATTCAGCACTTGTGACTACTGTTCCATTATCTGATACTAGCACTTCAGGTAATCCATTTATAGCGAAGCTTTGTCGTAGCTTCTATTGTCGCTGAAGATGTGGGTGATCTTACTTTGTATATGTCCATCTATTTTGAGTGCACATTTATTATAAGGAGAAACATTGTTCCCATAAAAGATTCCACATAATTGATGTGTACACATTCCCATGGTCTTTTTGGCCTTTCCCAGGTATGAAATGGGGCTGTTGTAGGTAATTTTTGTACTTGATGAAAGTGCATACAACTTTTTACTAGGTTTTCTATCTCTCCATCCACTTCCGGCCACCAAATGCAGCTACGTGCTGTTGCCTTTGTCTTAGAAATTCTAGGATGTGAACTATGAAGCTCCAGATAACAGTGGTTTTTGTCATTTTTGGAGGAACAATTAGACGAGCTGCCCACAATAAAATACCTTCCTGGCTGTTATCTTGTATTTTCCTCTGGAAATACAGTTTCATTTCACCAGATTCTTGTGTTTTTGACCAACCAGAAAGAACTTGATTTCTCATTTTGGATAAGACTGGGTCTCGGTTCGTCCAACCTTTAATTTGTCTGGCGCATATCGGCGATGAGTCCAGGAAGTTTAATAACAAGATATATTCCTGAGGAATTGGAACATCTTCATTATTTACCAGCAAGGGTAAATGACTGAGTGCATCTGCATTTGCAATTTGACTTCCTGGGTCAATGAATAAAAGTATACTCATACGCTGCCAAGATCAATGCCCATCTTTGTACTCTTGCCGAAGCTATATAGAGTATAGCCTTGTCTTCACCAAATAGTCTTGATAATGGCTTGTGGTCCATTATGATAGTAAAGTGACGACCTTGCACATATTGATGAAACTTTTTAACACTGAAAATGATCGCCAGGCCTTCTTTTTCAATTTGAGAGTACTTTTTCTCAAAGTGTATTAAGTGTCCTCGACAAATAACCTATAGGTCATTCTGATCCATCACGCAATCGCTGAGAAAGCACCGCTCCTACTCCATAAGCTAATGCATCACACGTTAATATCAACTCTTTTTGGATCAAAATGTATTAGAAGTGTAGTTGACTGTAACAACTTCTTAACTTTTGTGAAAGCTGCTGCTTGTGGTGTTTCCCATGACCATCTCTGATTTTTCTTAAGCAAACGATATAATGGTGCAAGTTCTGTCAGTAGATTAGGCAAGAAGCATCCATAGTAGTTAATCACCCCCAAAAAATGATTTTAATTCAGATGTATTCTGGGGCTTCTTTAATTGCTTTCGCTTATTCTTCAATTGGATGTAGGCCTTGTGAATTGACCTTGTGACCTACATAAGTTACCTCTTTTGCCTGGAATATGCACTTTTCATTTCTCAATTTCATTCCAGCCTGTGAAAAACATTTCAGAACTTCCTCCAGGTTCATCAAATGTTCTTTTTCTGTGAGACCAGTCACAAGAACATCGTCAAGATAAACTACAACATGAGGCAAAAACAAAAATATCTGGAAAAACTCAGCAGGTCTGGCAGCATCTGCGGAGAGGAACACAGTTAACATTTCAAGTCCGAATGACCCTTCAACAGAACTAAGTAAAAATAGAAGAGAGGTGAAATATAAGCTGGTTTAAGGGGGGTGGGACAAGTAGAGCTGGATAGAGGGCCAGTGATAGGTGGAGATAACCAAAAGATGTCACAGACAAAAGGGCAAAGAGGTGTTGAAGGTGGTGATATTATCTAAGGAATGTGCTAATTAAGGGGAGAAAGCAGGACAAGCAAGGTACAGATAGCCCTAGTGGGGGTGGGGTGGGGTGAAGGAATCAAAAAAGGCTAAAAGGTAGAGATAAATCAATGGATGGAAATACATTTAAAAATAATGGAAATAGGTGGGAAAAGAAAAATCTATATAAATTATTGGGAAAAAAAGGGGGGGATCGGAAAGGGGGTGGGGATGGAGGAGACAGTTCATGATCTAAAATTGTTGAACTCAATATTCAGACTGGAAGGCTGTAAAGTGCCTAGTCGGAAGATGAGGTGCTTGTTCCACCAGTTTGCGTTGAGCTTCACTGGAACAATGCAGCAAGCCAAGGACGGACATGTGGGCATGAGAGCAGGGTGGAGTGTTGAAATGGCAAGCGACAGGGAAGTCTGGGTAATGCTTGCGAACAAACCGAAGGTGTTCCGCAAAGCGGTCACCCAGTCTGCATTTGGTCTCTCCAATGTAGAGGAAACCGCATTGGGAGCAACGAATGCAGTAGACTAAATTGACGGAAGTGCAAGTGAAATGCTGCTTCACTTGAAAGGAGTGTTTGGGCCCTTGGACGGTGAGGAGAGGGGAAGTAAAGGGGCAGGTGTTGCACCTTCTGCGGTTGCATGGGAAGGTGCCGTGGGAGGGGGTTGAGGTGTAGGGGGTGATGGAGGAGTGGACCAGGGTGTCCCAGAGAGAACGATCCCTGCGGAATGCTGCCGGAGGGGTGAATGGAAGATGTGTTTGGTGGTGGCATCATGCTGAAGTTGGCGGAAATGGCGGAGGATGATCCTTTGAATGCGGAGGCTGGTGGGGTGATAAGTGAGGACAAGGGGGACCCTATCATGTTTCTGGGAGGGAGAGGAAGGTGTGAGGGCGGATGCGCGGGAGATGGGCCGGACATGGTTGAGGGCCCTGTCAACCGCTGTGGGTGGAAAACCTTGGTTAAGGAAGAAGGAAGACATGTCAGAGGAACTGTTTTTGAAAGTGACATCATCAGAACAGATGCGACGGAGGTGAAGGAACTGAGAGAATGGGATGGAGTCCTTACAGGAAGCGGGGTGTGAGGAGCTGTAGTCGAGGTAGCTGTGGGAGTCGGTAGGCTTGTAATGGATATTGGTGGACAGTCTACCACCAGAAATTGAGACAGAGAGGTCAAGGAACGGAAGGGAAGTGTCAGAGATGGACCATGTGAAAATGATGGAGGGGTGGAAATTGGAAGCAAAATAAATAAATTTTCCCAGGTCCAGACGAGAGCATGAAGCAGCACCGAAGTAATTATCGATGTACCGGAGAAAGAGTTGTGGGAGGGGGCCAGAGTAGGACTGGAACAAGGAATGTCCACATACCCCATAAAGAGACAGGCATAGCTGGGGCCCATGCGGGTACCCATAGCCACACCTTTTATTTGGAGGAAGTGAGAGGAGTTTAAGGAGAAATTGTTCAGTGTGAGAACAAGTTCAGCCAGACGGAGGAGAGTAGTGGTGGATGGGGATTGTCCGGGCCTCTGTTCGAGGAAGAAGTGGAGAGCCATCAGACCATCCCGGTGGGGGATGGAGGTGTAGAGGGATTGGACGTCCATGGTGAAGAGGAGGCGATTGGGGCTAGGGAACTGGAAATTGTTGATATGATGTAAGGTGTCAGAGGAATCATGGATGTAGGTGGGAAGTGACTGGACAAGGGGAGAGAGAATGGATCAAGATAGCAAGAAATGAGTTCCGTGGGGCAGGAACAAGCTGACACGATCGGTCTGCCTGGACAGTCCTGTTTGTGGATTTTGGGTAGGAGGTAAAAGCGGGCCGTCTGAGGTTGGGACACTATCAGGTTGGAAGCTGTGGAAGGAAGATCTCCAGAGGAGATGAGGTCAGTAACAGTCCTGGAAACAATGGCTTGATGTTCAGTGGTGGGGTCATAGTCCAGGGGGAGGTAGGAAGAAGTGTCTGCGAGTTGACGCTCAGCCTCTGTGAGGTAGAGGTCAGTGCGCCAGACAACAACAGCACCACCCTTGTCAGCAGGTTTGATTATGCCCTTATGTCTTTATAGTGACGAACTTTCGGGATGCCTACTCCAATTCCAATTGCTGGTAGGCATGACTCAAATCTAACTTCATGTAAGCCTTTTCATCTGCCGATTTAACGTATAATCTTCAATTTTAGGTATGGGGTGTCTATCCAATTTTGTAAACTGTTAATTTATAGTCCCCGCATATTCTAATGCTTTGGTCAGGTTTGAGAACCGGTACAATTGGAGCTGCCCACTCTGAAAATTGGACTGGTTGTATCACTCCTAGATTTTATGTTTAGTTCTGCTTCTACCTTATCCCTCATTACATAAGGTACTGGTCTTGCCTTCATGAATCTTGGTGTTGCCTTGGGATCTACGTGAATTTTTGCCTGCAGACCTTCAATTTTTACAAGTTCTTCCTTGAAAACTGAGGCATATTTCTGTAATAACTGTGAAAGTCCATTAGTTCTTAGTTTGAAGATTTTATTTCATTTCAATTTAATTTCTTTCGACCAGTTTCGTCCGAGGAGACTAGGTCCCTCGCCTGCTACTACCATCAAGGGTCATGTCTCTGTTTGACCTTTGTAGCTTACTGAGACTTTACATAAGCCCTTGACTTCTGGGCTTTCTCCTGTATAAGTCTTTAATTTTTCAACAGTTTCTTCCAAATTCAACTTACGTTCTGATTCAAGCATCGAAAAGTGTGCGCTCCGGTCACCGTAGTAGCTGCCCTAGTATCCACCTCAAATCTGACAGGTTTCTCATTCAATCTCATGGTTACATAGTCTCCTTTCTTCCTACATTTAAATTGTATAGTAAATAGATATCAGCATCTATTACTTCAGGCTTTTCAATGATGTTTATCTCATTGGGTTTTTGCCTTTGTCTGACAGCCTGCCTGATTCTATCTTTACAATTTCTCATGAGATGTCCTAATTGATGGTAGAAGAAACATTCAATCTTTTTAAATTGTGTTTCATTATGGGGCTGTCTACTTCCATCTCTGTTAGTATGATGCCAAACTTTTGTTGCTGAGATCTTTTTAATTGGTCCGCTAGTGGTGGATGCTTATCGCTTCGGAACAAAGCTCTGCACTTGCGTGCTCTTTTTGGTTGAAGCCCCCGTCCAACATGAAGGACGGCACCATTTTGCGCTCCTTGAATGGCTTCTGAGTCTCGCACTGCACCTTCCATTGCAAGAGCGATTTCCAATGCCCTTCGGAAAATCGAGATTTTTTTCTGTCAACAATCTCCTGGACAAACGTGGATCACGTTTTTGTTTATACCGCACACCAATCCATCTCTAAGCATATTGATTGAAGTCCCGAACTCACAGTGTTCAGCTGATTGCTTCAGACTCGATACATGAGAAGCAACTGACTCTCGAGTTGAATTTAAATCTTTGTATGGTCACTGATGGTTTGGGCTGATAATGATTTCTTACGAGGTTCACTAAATCATCAAAACTTTTGGAGTCTGTGGCACTGGGCACCAACAGATTTTGAATTAATCCATATGTCTCACTCCCACACTTGAACAGAAGGATCATGCGCCTCCTCTTCTCCCTCGATATGTCATTCGCCTGGAAGAAGAATGCAAGGCATTCAACATAGTGAGACCACTTGTCCAAGGTTGGATCGAATGGCTCTACTCTTCCAAATTGTGGCATCTCTGAGGGAATTAATTCGATGCTCAGAAGGAAATTTTCTTTAACTTGCAACTATTGTGCAAGGTACAGCCAGATTTTGGTTCTTCTGGTTTCCTTTGTTTTTCATTCTCACTTGTTGCCTTGTTTCTTCTGTGATTTTTCATGCTTTTTCTCTCGTCACCAGGTTGTTGGATCCAGTGCCCTTGGTTTGCTGGGGCTAAAGGATCTTGATTGCACACTTTGATCGGGGTGACCGCGTCGGTATAGGGACAGAGAACAGCAGGAGATCATTGTTAGAACACATGCTGTTTATTTACAGTCTAACTCTACAATGATACTTATGTGTTCACAACAAAAAAACTCTCTTTTCACTCAGTGACTAACTCAAGACTGTCTCCCATAGAAGTCGCCTGCGCTACTCTGCTATTGGACAATAAGATCATGTGACCTTACATTACCATATTTGTCTTAAAGGTGTATTACGCCTCAAGTTACTACATATTGTTAAACATGTTACCTTTAAAAGGCTCGTGTTGCATTTAAATGTCACCATAGGTCAGTTGGGGCAAATGACCTGAATCTGTGCTGAAGCTTCACATGATATATTTATCACACAATGTGGTTCCATATTCAGCATACTGAAACTGTTAAATATGATCATTGTCATTTGTTTGGGTCTTGGCTTTCTAATCAGATAATCAATGCTATGTATTAATTTTTCTTTCCTGTAGAATCCTCAGTTTACAAGCACATCGACATATGTCATCTATGCCCATTTGTTACGGCAGACTGCCACTTTGTCTGAAACGGATCATCACTTTCTGGTCCACTGGTTTAAGAAGTAATGTATTTTCTTCCTTTAGTGGGCCTAAAATATTTCGAGTCAGGTCTAGTTTATAATTAGCCCTGTTAAAAATAGTTCAAATGGTAAACGTTAGCTAGGGGGTTAACTATGCGCTGTAGAGAGTAATTCTGATTTGTTCTGAAATCTCAGTAAGTCTCATCAATGTTAAACAATGTTTAACAGGAGATTCGCATCTATAAATACCTTTCTTGGCTCCAATTCATTCAACATTGCGTGGGTATTGCCCAGTGAACTGGAATAAAACTTAGCTTCATGAGAAAAGATTGCCAAATTGGTGTTGATGGATTCCTCTCTGATGCAAAAGCCTGCTACCAGCAACCAACCTCAGGACAAATCCACTGGTGGGGACTCTTGAAGTGCTGAGATTTATTTGAAAATTTATTGGATTGCTGAAGTAATTTTACCGACATGAATAGTTGATAAAGTAATTTGTGAACAGTTTTACGGCTAACACATTTCCCTTCCCTCTGTTACCTTCCATTTCTCCAATCCTGGGGGGTAATTTTAACTTCAATGGATATCAAATCAGGAGAAATATGAAATGGGCTGCTGATTCATTTTTCACCCATTTCTTCACACAAAGTCAGAATTACCCTCCCTGTTGTCCATAAATCATTAATATAGCAGGAAGAATGCTGATTCCCTTCCTCCCAATGAGATATGTAGCTGATAATGGTGTAATTAACTGTAAACCCTAATATACAACTCAGTTGAGACTATAGTTTGCAATTTTGCTCTAGCTTTGTTATTTTCCTTTACCCACTAACTGTTGGCTATGATTACTGTGATGTTGCTGCATTCACAGATGACCAGAAGTGCTGTTTTGACAAGATCCACAAGAAAATGAGATTCTTCTCCTGTAGAGAGAATATTCTAATATTGTGAAGTGCTTGGACTAATATTTGGGTTGAAAGCTGAGCAGCCAGCACCGGGACAGGAGTTTATAACTATGATTAACTTGGTGCTGAACTACTAGATTAGAAATTATTTTGTGAATGATATGCTATAGCTGTGTTCATCTAAACTAATAAACTCTCACCACAGAAGTTTTATTTTTCCTGAAAATTTCTAATTAAAGATGTGATCAGTACAGTCATGAGAAATGATCTTGGTCCAGAGGGTCAAGATGCAGAATCAGTTTGGGCGGAGATAAGGAATAGCAAAGGGAAACAGTAGTCACTGGTGAACATAGTTTATAGGCCTCCCCTAATAGCATGTTATAGTGTAGTACAGAGTATAAATCAAGAAATAATGGGGGCTTATAAAAGAAATACTGCAATAATCATGGGAGATTTTAATCTTCATATAGATTGGACAAATCAAATTAGCAAAGACTGGAGGATGAGTTCATAGAGTGTATTTGGGAAAGTTTCTTAGAACAATATGTTCTGGAATCAACCAGGGAACAGGCCATTTTAGACATGGTAATGTGAAAGGATAAGATACGATTAATTGATGACCTCGTAGTAAAGCATCCTCTTGGGAAGAGGGATCATACATGACAGAATTTTAAATTCAGTTTGAGGGTGAGAAATGTAGGTCAGAAACTAATTACGAGGGTATGAAGACAGAGTTGGCTAAGTGGAATGGGAAAATAGGTTAAAAGGTAAGATGGTAGAGAAGCAGTGGAAGAGATTTAAGGAGATATTTCATAACTTAAAAATATTGAGAAAGAAAGACTCTGAGAAGGATGCACCATCTGTTGCGAACTAAGGAAATTAAGGGCAGTATCAAATTGAAAGAAAAGATGTACAATGCTGCAAAGATTCCTGGTAGGCCAAGAGATTGAGGAAAAAAATAGAGCTGACTTAAACGTGATAAAGAGGGAGAAATTGGAATATGAGAGAAAACCAGTAAGAAATATAAAAACAGACAGGAAAAGCTTATACAAGAAAAGAGTAGCTAAAGTGAGGGTTGCTCTTTAAGAGGATGAGACTAGGAAATTAATAATGGGAAACAAGGAAATGGCAAAAACTTTGAACAAGTATTTTTTTTTTAAACTGTCTTCACGTAGAAGACTCAAAGAGCATCCCATCCAATTAGTGAAAAAGCAGGGCAAAAGGCAGGGAGAAACTTAAAGCAATCATTATCACCAGAGGAAAAGTACTAGGAAAGCTATTGAGACTGAAGGCTGACAAGTCCCCTGCACCTGATGACCTGCATCCTAGGGCCTTAAAAGAAGTGGCTGAGATACAGGATGCATTGTAATTGTCCAAAATTCCATAGATTCCAGAAAAATCCCAGCAGATTGGAAAACCACATATATAATACCTCTATTCAAGAAAGAAGAGAGACTGAAAACAAGAAATTATAGGCCAGTTAGCCTAACTGGCCTGTCAGCATTTTCCCCAATCTGTCATTGGGAAAATGCTAGAATCCATTATGAAGGAGGTAGTAGCAAAATATTTAGAAAATCATAGTACAATCAGGCAGAGTCAGCATGGTTTTGTGAAAGGGAAATAGTGTTTGAGAAATTTATTAAGAGTTCTTTGAGGATGTAACAAGCTAGGTGGATAAAGGGGACTAGTAGTTATAGTGTATTTGGATTTCCAAAGGACATTCGATAAGGTGTTATATAAAAAGGTTACTACACAAGATATAAGAGTTTGTGGTGTTGGGGGTGAGGTATAGGCATGGATAGAGGATTGGCTAATTCACATGAAACAGAGCCAGGATAAATGGATCATTTTCAGGTTGGCAAACTGTAACTGGTGGAGAGCCACAGGAATCAGTGCTGGGGCTTCAACTATTTACGATCTATGTAAATGACTTGGATGAAGGGACCAACTGTATTGTAGCAAATTTTCTGATCATAAAGAGATAGGTATGAAAGAAAGCTGTGAGTAGGGTACATAGTGGGATAGATAGGTTAAGTGAGTGGGCGAAAATTTGGCAGATGGAGTAAAATGTTAGAAAATGTAAACTTGTACACTGACAAGAAGAATAGAAAAGCAGCATATTAAATGGAGAGAGAACGCAGAATGCTTCAAGAGGGATCTGGAAGTCCTTGTACATGAATCACAAAAAGTTAGCTTGTAGGTACAGCAAATAATTAGGGAGATGGAATGTGGCATTTATTGCAAGGGAGATGGAAAATAGGGATCTCTTGCTACAACTGCACAGGACATTGGTGAGACAACATGTATATACAGTTTTGGTTTCCTTAAAGAGGGATAGACATGCATTGGAAGCAGTTCAGAGAAGATTGACCAGGCTGATTCCTGGGATGAAGGAGTTATTATTAGGAAAGGTTGAACAGTTTGGGCCTATACTCATTGTAGTTTAGAATAATGAGAAGTAACATTATTGAAACATAAGATTTACAATGGCACTTGACAGGGTAGATGTTGAGAGGACGTTTCCTCTTGTGGGGGAATCTAGAATTAGGGGACACAGTTTAAAAATAAGACTGAGATGAGGAAGAGTTTCTTCTCTGAGGGTCATTAATCTTTGGAATTCTCTACCCCAGACAACTGTGGAGGCTAGGTCATAGAATATATTCAAGACTCAGTTAGACAGGTTTTTGATCTATAAGGGAGTCGAGGGTTATGGAGGCAGCTAGGAAAGTGGTGTTAAAGGTAATCAGATCAGCCATGATCTTATTGAATGGCGGCTCACTGGGTTGAATGGACTACTCCTATTTCTTATGATATATAATTTTCTCCTGCCCCCTCCTATCCTGAAAAACTATTTTCTATGGTATAGTGGGTCAGGCCACATTAATTTATTACACCCTATAGCTAATATTTATGTGTGGTCCATTACAGTGCTTATGTGTCCAGTCATATATTCGCTGATGTCCAGAGGGACAAACTTCCAATGGAACTTGCTATTTAGTGAGCAGAAGAAAGAAACCTAGCTAAATTTTCCCACCCTAACCCAAGCGTGTAAAGAAAGTTTTCGCACCTGATTCTGCTTCTCTGGCTGAAATGAGCACAATGAGCACAGAAATCAAACCTGGGATATGTGTGGCACGATTATTCACTCGATAACCTCCCCAGAGCAATTTCTGACATTTCATTAAATCATCTCAACATCATAACCTCCCCAGGATATTGACTAACTGCAAGGTTGACTTGTGTTTTCATCAGATTGCCCCTAAGAAGATTTAAGCAGTTGGTAGAGAGGTTGCTGCAGTTCGTATCTTTACGTTTGTTTCCAGCAAAGCCAGATGACCTACCACCCATGGCAAAGTGTACATGGTGGATTCCTTCAGCAACAAGAGTTTTGGCTTTGCTTAGTGAGTATCTGTTGGTGACTTGTGACATGGTATATCTCAAATGTAGATAATGACATGAATCTAAAATATGATTTGTTTGATATAACATAAGAAATTTGAACCAGATTATTTCGGCACCTGTATTTAAAGCATACCTGGAGCAAAATTGGTCTCTAGCGCCCATTCTCCAGGAAATGTGATGAACATCATATTTGTAAAGTGGTTTCATTGTCTCACTACGTGCAGATCATACCTCTGTCCTCTAAATCATGCGCAGGATCTGGGCTGGTGGATACGACTGAAATCAAGTGGCTGTGTCTCTTCATCTTCACTTTTTTCTTGCTCTTCCTCCACTGCCTGGGCAGGTTCCAGTTTTCAGGCATCTTGAAATGAAAAAGGGAGGAGTGTTGGTTTGTGGTGAGGGGGGAGGAAGAAAGTAAGAAGTGCAAACTTGCAGCGTCAACATCTTGTAGGACAGAACAGATTGAGAGATGAGGGGAGAGCGGGACGTGGAGGAGGATTAGGTATCTGGATGTCCAGTGACCACAGTCTCAGCAATGGCCCTTCCCACAATGGCCAACACAGTCTCCTCCATGGGGGTGAAAACATGTAGTCAAACCTCCCCTCCGCCTCCACTAAATCAATCCCACTCCAGTTTCAATAAGTGTCTCTTTATATGTGCTTAAGTGAATTTATCAACCTCAATTTATGCTCACCACCTGCTTACAATTGTACACAATTAATGTACAACCAAGATGAGGCTTAAAAGACGTTTTTCAACTTTTAAATACTTTTGCTGGTAAATGTTAATAAGTTATTTCCACTAGTTAGGTAATCAGTGTGGAGGGGTCACCAATTTTAAAATGTCACATGAGTGAGGAAAAATTTCAGCAAGTTGTTGGAGAATTGCATGTGTTGCCACAAGGAGTGGTTGAAGCACAGACCACTTTAACTTTTGAAAATTGGATAAATATTTGAAGCAGAGGAAGAAACAACGAGGCAGTGGGATAAGTTTTGGATTGCCCTAGCAAAACGCCCGCTACAGGCACAATGGGCTAAATGGCACCCCAGAAGGAAAAAACATTTCAGACCAGTACCCTTACTTCCCAGTTTTTAGCAGTGTTTCATTTTAAGGTATACAAGACCAGTTCGGACCAGTATTCTTATTTCCCAGCTTTTACTATTTTCTTTCCTTCTGGGCACCTTTTCTGTGTATTGAGTTTGCTGCATATTCAATATTTTTTGTAGTCGATTTAATTGATTATATTTTATTTGTTAGATTTGAATATTTTAATGGTTGCCATTGCTACAATATTGGATTTTACTGGTGTTTTAATAGTTACTGCTGCAGATGTTAGGTTTCTGTGGTGTTTTAATAATTACTGTTGCTATAGATGCAGCTAACAGTCTGGCGAATCCTCCAATTATTCCTTTCATGGATTTCTACAACTCTACCTTGGACCATATTGACCTCATGGAGGAATATCACATCTGGCAGTGTTATGGAAATTCTCACAGGTGAGAAAGCAGGAAGGCTATGCATTGTTTAAATGAGAAGAAAGTGGATTTTGGTCAAAATATTTTATTTTTTAAAACTAGACTGGTCTACTTATGTCAAAATTTTCTGTGTTTTGTATCAGTGATCCTCAAACCAGTTTCACTGATGTAGACAGTGATATTTTCCAGAACAGTGGTTCTTGGTTATCTTTATGGTTTCCTATGTTTAGCTGATTTGTGCTTTATGTATTCTAAAATAAAATAAAAAGGCATGCTAAGAAAAGCATACATTTTGAAACATGCACAAGGTTAAATCTCTATAATGGGTGATTCTGGGGTAGGAATGATGTACAGCAAAATATTCACCTGGAGAACTGCATTCCACCATTCTCAGGTACAAGTCTAGTTAATTATGTAGGCTAATCTTGAAGTCTGTACATACGGAGATGGGATTAAGAGCATGTTTGAAACTATTTATGGAGAAGCACTGCAGTCTATCATGGAGCATGTGCCAAATCAAGGGATTTTTAAAAATTCATTCACGTGATGTGGGTGCCACTGGCTAGGCCAGCATTTATTGCCCATGCCTAATTGCCTATATTCACTGCAGCCTGCAATGGTAAAGCCCTAGCCCTACACAGAATATATCTTATGAATGCCTAGACTGCTGCTTTAGGTGTCTTGGGTTTATATCTACAACGTGCTGATGGATCAAGTTGAGAGGCAGTGCTTTATTAATCGCAATGCTAACGGAAGGTGGATATAATGGACTGGATACTGGATAGCTGACTTATGCAGAAGGTGTAAGGGCAGCGCAGGAGAGAAAGAGGTGGAGATCCATGGCAATCAACCTTCTGGGAAACAGATGACATGAACGAATCAACCGATGTCTATTCTTCCCAGATCATTGGACATACTGAGTAATGGCCAGTGGCTGCATAGTTATGGCTAGCCATCTCTCAAGGTCATAACACACCCAGTCATCCAGCTCCTCCCACAGTAGATGTGCCAAAAAGTGACAGTAAGCCATTTGCAGTGATAGATTTGGCAGGGGCAGTTGAGGGGTGATCCAAGGACCTAGAGGGAGTCCAGGGCTCCTTAAATCACAGGCACTGAGATCTAACAGCCAATCATCTCACTTACTGTTCAAACTGGGGTGTTGTTTAATGTTTTGATCCTAGCTGGATGGCCAAAGATGTTTTCCCTGACCTATTCACACAAATCTATTCATGAGTTTGTAACAGTTTTCATAAGTCACCTTGACAGTTTTCTGGAAGACAGCTTAATGTTACATCTAAATTTTTAAGAACCTCCATATTATCCAACCTAATTATTGGAGGGTCAACTTTGGAATTTTTGACTTTGGATTCATCCTCGAATTCCTTTTTATTTCATTCCCTACTTCGTTTACTACTGTAAATACACTCCTGTCCTGACTATCTTCCCTGTCATAACATTGCTTTAACATAATGACATGACATACACTCTGATTTTTCCTCCTGCCTGGAGTACTCACTATGTGATTGAGTTTCTTTTTGATTTGATAAGGTCCAGTGAACCTTGCTTTTAACTGTTCACCAGAGATGGATATTAATTCTAATGCCTTATCTCCAGCGACAAAATTTTGAACTTTGGCCTTTTTAGCTGCTCTAATTTTCATTGCTGGTTGAGTGATTTTCAAATGCTCTTTGACCAATTCACATGCTTTGGTTAATCTCTCACTAAAATTTGACATAGTGTAAATTTCGGACAATTCCATCCTCTAAGTGCAGTAGTGTGCAAGCAAAATGCCGTATCGTCCCGAGCCCGCCTCATTATATATTCACTCCCGCGAAACTCGCCGTTTCCATAGTGGACTCTTTTGCCCTCCCGCCATCAACCTGCTGTTGCTTCATGCCGGCTTCTGTCAAAGAACAAAGAAAAGTACAGCACAGGAACAGGCCCTTCGGTCCTCCAAGCCTGCGCTGATCATATTGCCCGTCAACTAAAACATTTTGCACTTCCGGGGTCTGTATCCCTCTATTCCCATCCTATTCATGTATTTGTCAAGCTGCCTCTTAAACACCACTTTGACTCTTCCACCCTGGGAAAAAGCTTCTGACTATCTACTCTGTCCATGCCACTCATAATTTTGTAAACTTTAAAAGGCAGCTGCCAACACAGCGCTCATCACTACCAGCTCACCACCGCTGCCTGGGAGACATCGCCAGCAAAAGAAAAAAGACTGCAGCCCCTCGCTTCAATGACAGGTCCCGCGAGCGTCTGCTGGACGTCGCGGAGGCCGCTCGGATGTCCTGTACCCCTGACCTGGCCGCAGGATGGGCAGCAATGTCACCAACCCAGCTTGAGAGATGGTGGCAGCAGTGGTCAGTGCAAACACTCTTCAGAAGAGGATAATCACCCAGTTCCGCAAGAGGATGAAGGATGATCTCCGTTCCACCAGGGTAAGTCACTCTTTTCATTATTCTCAACTCTCATACTCGCAACCCCGGCACACATCACAGGGCCCTCACTCACTGCCAGTTCAAGTGACATCAACATTCACTCTCTCACATACCTGCGTTGTCCTCAACCCGTCTATGGCACCACTCACCACCTGCACAGGCCAGGCACATGTATCATCTGGCCTGCCAGGCATCCTGATACACTCTCCCCATCTCCATCCATGCAGGACAAACTGGCTTAGAACAGGAGGGAAAGGTCACAGCCCGGTGGAGGAATGCCGTATTTCAAGATCGTTACAGAATTTGAGAACAGAGCTTCCAGCTGGCCGGCGATGATCGGGACCGGTCCTGTGCTGATGGTGAGGTCGGCGCTGTTCTACCAAGTGAGGGTCCAGCAGTGCAACATCCATCAGACAATCATGCTGTGAGTAATGTGTTCCATGCCACAGGCCACTGCCATGCACTAATTATCTCCCCTTGCTTCCGCAGGCACATCATTCCAAGAGTCGATGGAGCCCATGACCCAAGCCAGTTCGGAAAGGACATCCGAAAGGGAACCTGAATGCACCCCCTACAAGTTCCGTCACAGCGTTCGCCCACACCCTCCACCAGTGCAGAGACACATGCCTCAGTGACCTTGGGACCTAGCTCTAGAATAGGCACGGGATCACATAATGGTGAGCACAGTGTATAGCCTGATCCACAGCAGGTGGCAGCAGGGACTTCCCAGTTTCCCGGCATTCGGAGAGCTGCTGGAGGCCCTGTACCTGTTGAGTCGGAGTCAGATGTTGAGGCTGTGGACTCGGGCATGTTGCAGTTGCAAAGGCAAGCTCGGGAACATCAGGAAGGGATGTCTGTTGTATTCCTCAGATTGCAGGGCACGATGGAGGAGTCTGGCCGCCTTTAGGCTGAGGTGACAGCGCCAGGATGTCAATACACCGAGGTCAACACTGGCAGGATGGTGGGCGCCATGGAGGCCTTGGTCCAGAACATCGCTCCTGCATTGCTGCGCAGGCTTAACTCCGTCGCTGATGCCATAATTGGCCTCCAGAGTGTATGCGAGAGGGGTGCTGGGCAGCTCAATCTCACTCAAGCTACCACTTCTCCCCATGGAGTCAGCCAGGGGCCCTCTGGCCCCCATAGGGAGGAGGCTCAGCATGTGCACACTCCAGGGTCATCCACACAAGTGAATCCGGGAGTGTCCAGTCCATCCGAATCCTCTCTTCCTGCGATCTCCGCAGCTCCAGCTCCACAGGCTGAGGAGGGTGCCACTGCCACACAGCAGGACCCCAAAAGCAGGCCGGGGCCCTCCAAGTCTTGGCCCTCCAGAGGATACCCACCAAAGTCATCACAGACAGGGCATCACAGTCAGCAGGCTGCCTCCACCTACGCTGTGGATGTCCGGAGTGTACCAAGGCAGGGTTAGGGCAGTTAAGGAAATGTAGTTGCAGAGCCTGGGCACAGGTGTTGGTCACTTGCACATACTGTTTACTATTGCCAATAAACTCCTAAGAATGTCTCCCTGACTATGGCTTCTTGTTCTGATGAGCAGCGTTCTTGTCACTCAGATGTGAAATCTTTCTGCATGAGATAAAAGGCAGGTGTCTCAGTCCAGGGCCTCTTCCCTATGTTCCCTGCAACCTTAAGACCACAATGATGGTCCGGCCTTGCACTCCCTGGAAACATTACTGATGCCTACACCTCGGTGGTGCTGGTCATGGCTGCCAGAATGTAGTGGGCAGACGCCACAGCGTTCTCTCATTCTCTCTGTGTGCTCTCAGGATATTTAAGGTAGGACTGGCCCCCATCACACCAGCATCTGCAACCAGTGATGCTGTGCACCAGCTCCTGAAGGGCTCAAGTGGTGAAGGTGGACAAAGCGTCGGATGCATCTAATGTTTCATGGCTACATCTGAGTTGGCCCTGATCATGGAGCGCAAGCGAGCTGACCTCGGCCAGACAGACATTCACAGAGGCTATGTGAAGATCTATGAAATGTCTTCACTGCATGTTGTCATCATCCTCCTGTGATCGAGTGACTATTAGGACCTCCACTGCATCTCCATGACAGGAGTATTCTCACAGAGGGTATTGGCGCTGAGATAAGCCAGACTGGATTCAAACGTTCACAACTGCGATGTGACGATCTATGGGGTCACCTCACTGCATGTCGTCATCATCTTCCACAAATCTGGCAGCTATGAGGGCCTCCCAAACGTGCCTGCCTTGTTTAGCCAGTGCGAGAGCCTCATCGCCCATTGTCTCACCACTGAGGACCTCCTCGCCCTCATCCCTGCTGCCGTCCTCCTCATCCGACGAGACCTCCATCTTCTCCTAAGCCAGCTCATCTCCCCGTTGGAGCGCCAGTTTGTAAAGGGCGCAGCAGGCAATGATGATGTGTGACACCCTCTGCGGACTGTATTGCAGGGCTCCACCAGACCGGTCCAGGCACCTGAACCTCATTTTCAGCATCCCGATGGTCTGCTCCACCAAGTTGCGAGTTGCAGCATGAGCCTCATTATAGCGTCGCTCTGCTGCAGTCTGAGGCCGCCGCACGGGTGTCATCAGCCACGGCCGCTGTGGGTAGCCCTTGTCCCCAAGGAGCCAACCCTGCAGCCTCGGACCCTGGAAGATTGCAGAGTTGTGCAAGTGACTGAGGAAGTAGGCATCGTGCACACTCTCTGGAAACCATGCACACACCTGCAGGATGTGTTTCTGCAAACCAGCTGCATGAGTGGAAGCCCTAGCGGTTGATGTAGTCCACCGTGTGTAGCGATGGAGACCTGAGCGCCACATGATTGGAGTCGATCACACTCGAGATCTGGGCGAATCCAATGGTCCCTGCATCCTGGCTGTCTCGGTCCCAGACGAAATGCACATAGCTGTATACGCTCAACCCCGAGTACAGTCACCTCCGGGGCCAGGCAGGAGCTGCCCTCAGACACCCCCCCCCCCCCCCCCCGCCCGTCCACCCCCCTCTCTGAGGCAGGGCGGCACTTCACCCAGGCCTCCCCCGACACCTCTGAAGCCTGCAAAGCAACAGGCGACACTGGCAAGCTGTGGAAAACAATGCTGTTCACACGCCTCTGTTCCCCCAGAGTGAAGGCCGCCAAGTGCACGTCACCTGCGTGCTGTTGTGAAACCTGTCGACATGCTTTCCCACCGACATGGACAGATGATCCAGCGGGGGTCCAAGGGTCTGGCAGGATGGCCTTTTAATGAGATGCTGATGTATTACAATGAGCTCCCCGCTGACCGTTGGCAGAAAATGTGGCCCGCCATCGGCAGGCTGATTGGAAGATCGCGACATGCCTTCCTGCCATCATGAACCAGATCGCATCATATTGTCCGCGCCCGCCACCTATCAGGCCCGCTGCCAACGGGCACGGAAAATTCCACCCATAGGTTAAAAATATAGTTTCTGAGCTTTGGTTCATAAATTTTTTTATTAATTTAAGAGGTCCCCTCATCTCACGCCCATCATTCAGTTCAAAAGGACTGAATCATGTTGATTCATTAGGGGTATTTCTGACAGCAAACAGTAAAAATGGAATTCCTTTATCCTAATCATTAGGATAGGCTTTAATCATGGTCTTTAAAGCTTGATGCCATCTTTCTAATGCCCCTTGTGACTGCAAACGATAAGCTGAAGACTTGAATTGTTTTATTCCCAAACTATTCATTTCTTTGAACAACCGTGACATAAAGTTTGAGCCTTGATTTGGTTGTATTTCCTTAGGTAATCCATATTTTGTACAAAAAAATTGAACTAACTTTTCCACAGTCACTTTAGCCGCAGTTTTCCCAAAGGCACCACCTCAGGAAATTGTGTCAAAATGTTCATGGTTGTTAAAAGATATTGGTTTCCACTTCAGGTTTTTGGTATGGGTCCTGCACAGTCTATCAAGACCCTGCTAAACAGTTCAGTATCGGAATTAAAGGTGCAGGTTTACTGCCTGATTGGGGTTTTCCCATTACCTGACATTTATGACATGTTTGGCAGAATTTAACCACACCTTTATGCAGTCTTGGACAATAAAAGTGTTTCAAAAACAGAAAATGCTGGAAAAAAACTCAGCAGGTCCAACAGCATCTGTGGAGAGAGAAAAAAAACAAAGTTAACGTTTCAAGTCTGTATGACCCTTCTTCAGCTCTGAAAAAGGGTCGTACAGACTCGAAATGTTCACTTTGTTTTTTTTCTCTCTCCTGTCCGACCTGCTGAGTTTTTCCAGCATTTTCTGTTGTTGTTTCAGATTTCCAGCACCACAGTATTTTGCTTTTTATCTTAATAAAAGTGTTTCATTATTTTAGCCTGCGTTTTCCTAATCCCTAAGTGACCTGTCATTGGAATTTCCTGAGCCACTCGTAAAATTTCATTACAATACTCAGAAGGAACTGCCACCTGATGAGCTACTGCCCATTCCCTATCGGCTGGTATTTGAGGTGGTCTCCATTTCCTCATTAGCACTTGGTCTTTTAAATAATAACACTTAAGTATTGGTTCTGATTCAGTCTCTGAGTGGACTGTTTAATGCCGCTCTCTCAACTCAGAATCAGCCTGTTATATTTCTACTAAAGAAGATGGGCTAAACATGTCAGCCTCATTTTCTTTACTTTTTTGCTCAGGTTTTCAAAATTAGCATCAGATAACTGAAATTCTACTTCCATCTCCCCTTTTCATAGATTATCCCTCTCCCTGTCTAATTTTATGGGCCTGAGATGTAATCAGTACACAGTCAGGAAATAATCCTGGATGTTCCTCCTTTGGCATCTGAGTTTTTTTCACTTTCACTGGTTGTTCGAACACCTTTGGTGAAACTAATATCTTTGAGCTAGCCAGGTCATTCGCCAAGATAAAATCAGTTCCAGCTATAGGCATTTTATGTACTACTACAACTGTAACACCTCCACTTACTAAATCACTCATTAGTCCAACTCCATATAATGGAACTGGTTTATCAATCCATGGACACCTCCAATTAATATTTTTTCCTTCATTAACCCCTCTGGAAGACACATTGTATCATTATCCAGCATCAGTGACTGATTTGCTCCAATGTCTCTCAATATCTTTATTAGTTTATCCTTTTTAAAAAAATCATTCATGGGATGTGGGCTTCGCTGGCTGGGCCAGCATTTATTGCCCATTCCTAGTTGCCCTTGAGGAGGTGGTGGTGAGCTTGAGTGACTTGGAGGGGAAGTTGGAGGGTTCCCATCTATCTGCTGCCCTTGTCCTTCTAGGTGGTAGTGGTCGTGGGTTTGAAAGATGCTGTCTAAGGAGCCTTGGTGAATTCCTGCAGTGCATCTTGTAGATGGTACACACTGCTGCTACTGTGCATTGGTGTTGGAGGGAGTGAATGTTTGTGGATGTGGTGCCAACCAAGTGGGTTGCTTTGTCCTGGACGGTGTCGAGCTTCTTCAGTGTTGTGGGAGCTGCACTCATCCAAGCAAGTGGGGAGTATTCCATCACACTCCTGACTTGTGCCTTGTAGATGGTGGACAGACTTTGTAGGGTCAGGAGGCGAGTTACTCGTTGCAGGATTCCTAGCCCCTGACCTGCCCTTGTAGCCACAGTATTTATATGGCTAGCCCAGTTCAGCTTCTGGGCAATGGTGACCCCCAGGATATTGATTGTGGGGGATTCAGTGATGGTAATGTCATTGATTTGAAGAATAAGGGAATACCTCTTCTTTAAAACAAAATATTTAAATGTTTCTGTAATTAGTTTTTTCTAAGTTTACTTGACTAGTCTGAGGAATTATTCCTAGCTCTTTTGTACGTTCTCAGCCTTTACACCTGCACTATGGTTACTGTTTTGTCACTTGTCTCGTTCCCTAAGTTAGTTTTTCCTAAAGATTCTTTAAGCACCCCCACTATTGCAATCAGTCTCCCAATTAATTTCCAGCAATTAGCTTTCGTAGGTACAGTTTTATTGCAATGGAAGCATCCTGTTTTCTTTGCATACTTTTAGCTTCTAGCCTATCTCTTTATTATTTTGGCGTCCTTCTAACTGTTCCCTAGAACTAGCACCTTTCCCATCACCTGGTTTTCTATTCTTCCAGTTTCCCTGTTGATTCCGATATGCTCATTTCCCCACATGTAAGTGTCTGTGTGAATATCATAGGTATCAGGCAAAACTGCTGCTTCTTGGATCTTTGATACTTGACGCTCATCTAAGTAAATCCTGATGGTTACTGGAATGCTATTTTGGAATTCTTCCATAATCATAATTTCCCTCACATTTCAAAATTTTTCTCTGACTATAATGAGCGAAACTATTGATCCTGCAGCATTTCTTTTTCCCTGACAAATTCTACAAATGTTTCATTCAGTTTTTCCTTTAAAGTCCAAAACTTCAACTGATATACTTCAGGGACAAACTCGTAAGCATTGTGTATCGCCCTTTTAACTTCTTCATAGTCTGCAGATTGCTCTTCTGACAGACTATTGTACACATTCATAGCTGTACCTGTCAGGACACTTTGTAACATTAAGGTCCAAGCATCTGTTGGCCACTCCATCCTCTGTAAATTTAGGCGAAGACTCTTCATTATATCAAAACTTGTTTCCTCATACTACTAGCCTCTCTTTTGCCTTGTACCCTAAGTTTTTCTCCAGCCAGTTCATGCTGCCTGAGTTATTTCTCTCTTTGAAACACACTAATTCTTTCCTTATCTCTTTCCTGCTTTGCTAACTTTTCCCTCTAGAGGTAAAGTTTAAGCTTCTTCATTTCCATTGCTTTCAATTTTTCTTTTTCCCTTTTCCTATTTTTCCAATTTGAGCTTTTTCTTTTCCATTTCCTTTTCCAGTTTGAGCTTTTTCATCTTTTTCTATCTCGAGCGGCTTCATTTGCAATTGGCTTCTTGCTAACTCTAACTATGAGACACCCATTTCTCCTTTTAATTCTAAATGCTGGTAATTACTTGAATCATATTATCCTTACGAAATCATGCTTTTATTTATACATGCAATTGCCCTACTAACTATTTTGATGTAGCCTTGGTCAAGGATTTCAGATAATCTACTGATACATCTTCCGCTCTTGAGAAAAGTCTGAGCAACAGTCAAAGCCATTTGTGAGTTCCAACCAGTGTAATACACTTCATAGCAAACCCTGTTCTTATGCCCAGTACCTCCACAGACTTGTTTCTTTAAGGAGTCACAGACCCCATTTAAATCGAAGGATTTTTGATCCCACAAAAGCCCCCACTTTGTTATGATCCCAGCTGATGTTAATACTGAACAATTCAGAGCCCAAAGTGAAACCTGACTTGATAGATCCTAATTTTTTTTTTAGGAACTGTGGAGGAAAGTTACTGAACACATTCACAGGAGTCTGCTGATGACCTTTTAACCTTTTAACACACAATTCATTTTTCTTGTTTAATAAATATTTCAGTCTATGTTACATCAGATAAAAAGATTGGAAGAATCTCGATACAATTACAAGAAGATTACTCAATTTCCCAATATTCCTTTACCCAGCAATATTTTTATAGACACATAAACCAGTGAAGAGTTACCATGAACCTGACGCAAAGGCTCCTTGCATGGGACTGACACACATGCAAACAATTCTCTTCCATTGGATTCTTGAGCATTCATGTGATGCTTCCTGCACAACTCATATCTCTCCCCAAGACACACACAACTGCACTTCAAACTCACCATTGCTTCAACTGCACAGCAAATATGAGTTCTCTAAACTCAGTCTCCCAGTAGCCTTGTTGTATTTCATATCCCAGGGAGCTGAAAATCCCTGTCTTCACTTTCTGACACACAGTGAACTCTTCCCCGCTTTTGTGTCTCTCTTACCACCGTTGGTAGGCAACAGCCCGGTTTTTTCTACTTGTTTTTTTTTTTGCAAAATCATTAAACCACCACACAAAATATAAATTCAGTTTAAAAATTATACATTGTTCATCACATTAAAAGTCACAAGTTAAAATTATAAAGGTCGCCAGTGACCTCTGCCTGTTAGAGAAAAAGAACTGAGGCCCACAGAAATGACCTACACCTAACACTAAGTAGGTAAATCAATTGATGGCATTTAATTTGACCTTTTTACATGATGTTGCTGATGGTGGAGATGAACACAAATTGTAGTCAAGGTGATGCAGAGGACAATAATAGGGAATGGGGTAGAGTTTCTGTTTTGGGTACAATCGGCCATCTGGGCACAAATTGTGCCAGTTTTCAGAATAATTTTTCTTTCTCCTGAGTTTCAACTCAACAGAATATTGCTGAGTGCAAGATCTGCCATGAACCAACATAATCAAACAGGGCATTGGTGAGACCATATCTCAAATACTCTGCGCAGTTTTGGTCTCCTTATTTAAGCTTGTAAGTGTGTTGGAGGGGGTTCAGAGGAGGTTTACTAGATTGATACCTGGAATGAATGGGTTGTTTTATGAGGAAAAGTTGGACAGACTGGAGTTTAGAAGAGTGAGGGGGTGATTTGATTGAAGTATACAAGATCCTGAACGGCCTTGACAAGGTGGACGTTGAAAGGATGTTTCCTGTTGTGGGTGAGTCCAGAATTAGGGGGCACTGTTTTAAAATTAGGGATCGTTCTTTTAGGACAGAGATGAAGAGAATTTTTTTCTGAGAGTTGTGTGACTTTGGAATTCCCTGCCTCAGAAGGTGGTGGAAGCAGGGTCATTGAATATTTTTAAGGCAAAGGTAGATAGATTCTTGTTAGGCAAGGGAATCCAAAGGTTATCGGGGGTAGATGGGAATGTGGGACTCAAAACGCAAACAGATCGGCCGTGACATTATTGATTGGCGGAGAAGGGGCGAATGGCCTACTTCTGTTCCTATTTCTTATGTTCTTATTTTAGGACATAAAACCAAAGTGCTCGAAAAACTGAGCGGGTCTGGCAGCATCTGTAGAGAGAAGAACAGAGTTAACGTTTCGAGTCCAATACAACTCTTCTTCGAAAGCTCCAGTTCTGAAGAGTCATGTTGGACTCAAAATGTTAACTCTGCTGCTCTCTCCACAGAAGTTGCCAGACCTGCTGAATATTTCCAGAACTTAATGTTTTTATTTCATATCTTTGCAGTATTTTGCTTTTATTTTATAATTTAGCTGAAAATGTTTATCACAAAAAATAAGTATTTTGAATCTCAGTATAAATCCATCATCTTTAAGTAACCTGATTTTTAAATCAGTGAAATGTACTTTTAAAATATTAGCTGAACTATATGTTAATTATATTGGAGTACATTGTTCAGTTTCTTAGTATTTTTTAAAAAAATTACATTCAAAAGCTTTTAAATCATCTGTTTAGTGTCTTTGCACTAAAATTAACCAACTGAATTTTTAGAGCTTCTACGAGCACAATTAGCAGAAATGCCCAGTGGTGATTAATTCATCCTGGGGGCATGACTGGCTTTTAGCACAATGTTTTTTAAACAAGTGCAAACAAGCGCAGAAACTGCAGTTGTGCAGAACATAACTTACACACACAATTTCACAAGATTTTGCATTGGTTACACCAATTTCAGGCAAATAGCATTGAAAAATGCAGTGCAATCTGTAAGCAGTTCCTGTGCCCCTCCAACAAGGATACTTGGACTTTAGGATTTTATCGAGAACAAAATTGCACAGACACAGGGTTCGGCTCAACTACAAACTTGCTGTTTATTAGAAATAAACGTCCTAACGTCCTAATACAAAACTCTAAACTGGTTTAAATGACACAACACCTTGATTGGTTCGTCCGATTTAAATCCCTCCATGGTTCAACCTCGGCTCCCAACCAAAACACGCAAAGTCACCACGACTTATTTGGAAAAACCACAGGCAAAATCCCACATTTCTGCCCCAACTGTAATTAGTTCAGACCCAAACTCCCTGGATTTGGTCGTTACTCTTAGGTTACTCTAACCTCTCAACCCCAGTACCCCTCAGATTTGGCTGATAACTTGCAATCCTCCACACGGTCGGTCCTTCTGGTGAGAACTGTGGGTCAACGAGCCAGGTTGACCCTTCCTGACCCACCCCCTCCTTGACTGCAGTGCCAAACCCTTCACTTGTCCTTTTTATGATGATCCTTATTGAGATATCATGAACACATTACCTGAGCCATCCTGCTGGATGGTTAGTGCTTAGCCCCATCTTTGATCCTTCAAGTCTGTTCCAGACAGACCTACTCGGTGCTGATGTTGTTTCCACAAATGAAAACGATGACTCCCACCAAGGTGAGGTAGCCCTGGCTGCAAAGCTGATCTTTTATATGAACGGTTTCTCTCTTTCCATGATAGGAGTGAATGGATGTTGTCTGAAGCCATTTGGTTGTGACAATGGCCTCATTCATTTCTTAATTATATTACATGATGGTGGTTATCCTGTGTTCACTGCTGTGATGTCTAAAATTCCAATATTTCCAATATTTTAATAGTATCAGTTCTGTTGTGATGTTGGAATGTCTGAGATTAACCCCTGCCCCACAATGTAGCTCTGCCTTGGTGTGTTTTGTTTTGAGGCTGGGCTTTCATTCACAGTACGTATGTCTATGGGGGTTTGGGGTTCTTCCATCAGATTTTATACAGTCCAGTTGCAGGGGATTCCGATCCCACGATCCAAAGGGAAACTCTCCTGCAGTATGTGTGTTTTGGGTTACCCGATCGAGTACAACATATGAATAAAAGAATAGGTTAATGGAACAGCTCATGCGCACATCTGAATATCTCCTGTACAAGTGCCTGGTCCGATTGTCTTTTGCCTGGACAGGCATATCAGCAAAATAGGATCTTGGAGATCCTGCCTCAAAATGTACTGTTAGAAGCCCTTGACCTGCCAAGACAAATGAAATGCTGGCTCAAGACACCAATGTTATTCTTATTAAGAATCCTTGTAGATGTCTTTGTTTTGTCCGTGGCTGGTCGATTAGTATCATTAGCTGTAGTCTTGGTTTCCAAAGAGCCATCCTTTAAGGCCGCTTTCAATCTCAAATACAAATGAAAACATCTTGCATACCTAACTTGATGTCCTTGTTGTTCATCCTTTGATATCAAAGAGGACAGCCAGAATACATCTCATTTTTTTAAGTGAATTCTTTGATGACTGATGAGACTAATTTTTGCTTGGAATGTGAATCTGCAGATTGAACAGTGGGGCTGCATCTTTCCTGTGGGCTTCGGAACCCTGTCATGGTCAGAAGCCCACACTTCTGGGGAACAGTCACTCGGATGTGATTTCCCCTGAATTGGTCAGTTAATGATCAGAGAGTGGCTCGGCAATGGGCTCTTGAAGTTAGAGGACCAATAAGACACCCTCCAGCATTAAAGAAGTAGCAGGTTTCCCTAACAGGTAAGAGAGAGGGCGGCCCAAGATGGAGGCACCCCACTCTTCAACATTTTTAGCTTCCATTTAAAACCAAGCAGGTAGGGCGAAATTCTGAGCCTGCCTCGGGTGCTGAGTCCCTGTTCTGCTGATGGGATGCCACCCCTAGTCAACTACATTGTTCTGGGGACTGAAGACTGATTGTAGAATTGCAGTCAGCCTCCGACAATTAGCTTGAATAGGACTTCAATAAGGTCAATTGGCACCCGTTGCTTGCCAGTGAGTAGTCCTGTTGTCCCCCATACCCTCCAGCAATCCTGCTTCTGGGCCTGGCAGCAGGATGGAACCAGCACACTGCCTGGTGTGGAACTTACACGCCTGCCCATCTCTGTGCCCGCCCCCATTGGGCCAAAAATTCAGCCCTTGATCCAGATACATCAGGTTGCAATCTTGATTTTTTTTTTTGCATATCAGCGAGACTTCCTCAGTTGATGTTTACACATTCAGCATCAGCAACACAATGGGTATCATAGTAGAAGATGCTTTCATTGATGATCGTGCTTATCTTGAGCAAGACTAGCTTTAAAACAGTCTTTATTTCCCTTTCGCTGTCTGAGTTGGCTTCCCAGTTGTCAATTCGCCATAAGGGGATTTGTTTATCAGACATTCAAACTGCATGACCTGACTATTGTAGTCATACCTTCATCATCTAAGCCTCTGCTTGGCATGTCAACTTTAAGAACTTGAGTCAGGGAACTTGTCTTGCCATCTTGTTATTTCTGGCAGCCTAGGTAAAGGTTACTCAGTTTCTAAACAATGGCATTTCACGATCATAAAGGGGACTTTGGAACAGAAGCCCAGTTTACTTTGAACTTGGTCTCCAGCGCCTAGATAGCCTTCACTGTTTTTGAACACAAAAGATGCCTACTGAATTTGCTACTATGCGCTTATGCATTAAGGCCAGGTGTTCCTAAATATTTACAGATGATAGATCTGCTAAACTACCCATAACTAGTTTGCGTGTAAAGTGGGACAACTTGTAGCCTTCGATCAACAACTATTTTCATCTTTAGTCCTTAAATGGTAGCACATAAATAATAATTCCATTTGTATCACTGTTTCCCCTCATTCTAAGCTTCTTTGAGAGCCTATACTTGGGATCAATTTGTCATCTCCTGTGTTTCACCTTGGCTAAAATACTACAACAACAACTTATTTTATTACTTTAAAGGCATTATAAATATCCCAGACTGCTTCACAGAAGTGCTATAAAGCAAAATTAGACAATGAACCATGTTGAGCTATTAGGGTAGATGGCCAAAGGCTTGGTCAAAAAGGCAGGTTTTAAGGAGTGACTTGAAGGACAAAAGAGAGATAGAGAGGCAGAAATGTTTAGAGAAAGAATTCCAGAGCTAGGGCCTAGACAGCTGAGGGCACAGCCACCAGTGATGAAGCAATTAAAATTGGGAGTGTTCAAGAGACCAGACTTAGAGGAGCACAGAATATCTTGGAGGGTTATGGGGTTGGAGCATGTTAACAGAATAGAGAGGAGTAAGGCCAAAAAAGGATTTGAAAACCAGGATAAGCGTTTTAAAATGGAGGTATTGTCTGGCTGGGAGCCAATGTAGGTCAGCAAGCACAGGAGATAGGCAGATGAACGTGATTTGATGCGATGAACAGATGAGCTGAGGCAAGGCCAGAGTCGGGTGATGTTACAGGGCTTGACAAGGTAGATGCAGGAAGGAAGATTCCCCTGGCTGGGGGGAGGAGGGGTCTAGAATCAGGGGACACAGTCTCAGAATAAGAGGTAGGCCTTTTAGGACTGAGATGAGGAGGAATTTCCTCATTCGGAGGGTGGAGAATCTTGAAATTCTCTACCCCAGAGGGATGAGGAAGCTCAGATTTCTAGGTACAAAGATATCAAAGGATATGGGGATCACAGAGGAAACTGAAGATGAGATAGAAGATCAGCCATGATCCAGCTGAATGGAGGAGTAGGCTCGAGGGTCAAATGGCCTACTCCTGCTCCTATTTCCTGTGTTCCTATGAACCTAGAAATAGACAGCCTTGGTGATGTCATGAATATGCGGTCAAAGCTCATCTCAAGGTCAAATATTACACCAAGGTTGCATAAAGCACTGAGAAGTTATAATTTTGAAAGCCTGTGAATAAAATATCATTTAGTGTATTTATAGCTGGCATTTTACGATCACCATATTTTGCATTCGCTTGAAATTGTGACTGTTGGGAAGTGAAATTGCTCTTCATTCCCCATTTTTTGCTGCGTTTCATCCAGAATTGAAGACCAAATGTTTATTTAATTGTTTTTCAAATACGGCACAAGAGTGCCCCCTTGAGCACATTGGATACATTGCAAGGCATTTTTGCAGCACTTTATTTAGGGACATTTTTGTCATCAGATTTTCACATGTAATAAACCAACTAAAATCTTTAAGCACAGATGGGTTATGGTCAGCCTCACCATCGCATTGCACCACCTGAAGTATACAATTATTAGCACTTGTGATATCTGTATTTAAACAAAATTTTTTTATGGTTTACAAATGGGGAGGTTTTAGGTTGTACTAATGCTTCATTGTGATATAACTGTTGGAATCTTAAGATTTAATGAAGCAAACATATATTTCTATTCAGAATAAATGTGCCTAATTGTTTGGCTAGATGATTTACTGATATTGAATATGTACACAATATAACTGTATGAAAGCCTTGCATTTTATTTGCATCTGCTTCCAACACATTGCAGCAGTCTGTGCTGAGTACATAACCCAAGTAATTCTTCACCCCTGGTCCTTTCATTACCTGTGACCATAACTGGTAATCACAAAGAGCTAAACTTTTCAACAACTGATAAGAAAATTATGGGTGAAGAAAGCTTCAGATGGGAATGATTCAGCTGAACTGGAGAGTGAGGTGTGATGCTAAGTGATTGAGAGAACTGATTCTAACGGCTGTGAAAATCTCTGACCCTCCCACCCACTTCTTCTCAGTGTACCACTGCACCTACCTAATCAGCCCGAGTGGGTTGCTGCTTACCCACCTATCTGTCCTGCCTGCCCCTTGGCCCAGCTTCCTTTGGCCTGAGTACTTGCAGGCCACCTGTGTCTCCATCCAGTATAAATATATCCTGGTTCATCAATCAGGAGTGTCTGTGGCTTGTCCCAACAGCCATTTCACCCACTTGTTTGGCTCTCAGTCCACCTAATGTGACCATCTCTGTTGAGTGCATCCTGACCTAGATAGTTACTAATATATCTGTATATGGCCATGTCAAAAAGCTATGGCTCATTTGGTAGCACTCTCGCCCCTGAGTCAAAAGGTTGTGGATTCAAGTCACACGACAGGCTACAAGAAGACCAAGGCTGGGAACTAAATATTCAGGAGTATGTGACTTTTCGAAAGGTCAGGCAGGAAGGAAAGGATGGTGGGGTAGCTTTGTAAGTACGAGATGCAATAAGTATGATAGCAAGTTTGATCTTGGATCGGAAGATGTAGAATCCATATGGGTGCAGGAAAGAAGACACTGGTGGGAGTAGTCTATAGGCCCCCTAACAGTAGCTATACCGTAGGACAGAGAATAAATCAGGAGATAATGAGGGCATGTAACAAAGGCAGTACATTAATCATGGGTGACTTCAATCATCTTGTAAATTGGGAAAATCAAATTGGCAGAAGCAGCCACGAGCAAGAATTCCTAGAGTGCATTCGGGACAGTTTTCTAGAACAATATGTTGTGGATCCAACCAGGGATCAGGCCATTTTGGATCTGGTAATGTGTAATGAGGCAGGTTTAATAAATGATCTCAGTAAAAGATGCCCTAGGAAACAGTGACCATAACATGATAGAATTTAGTATTTAGTTTGAGAGTGAGATACTTGGGTTGGAAACAACTGCACTAAACTTAAATAAGGGTAATTATGAAGGAATCAGGGTAGAGTTGGCTGGAGTGGACTGGAAAAGGAGTTTAGCAGAAAAGACGGTTGGTGAACAATGGCAGACGTCTAAGCAAATAGTTCATGACTCTCAACATAGATATATCCCAGTGAGGAAGAAGAATTCTAGGAAGGGGATAAACCAACCATGGTTAACCGAGGAAGTTAAGGATAGTACAAATTGAAAGAAAAAACATACAATGTGGCAAAGACTAGTGGTAAGCCAGAGGATTGGGAAAGTTTTAAAAACCAACAAAAGATGACCAGAAAAATAGAGAGGGAGAAAATAAACTTTGAGGGTAAACTAGCAAGTAATATAAAAATGAACAGTAAGAGCTTTTTTAAATATATAAAAAGGAAGAGAGGGAGCAAAGTGAACATAGGCCCTTTAGAGAACAAGGCTGGGAAAATAATAGTGGGGAACCAGGAAATGACAGAGAAGTTGAATAAATACTTTTCATCAGTCTTCACGAGGGTAAACACTAAAAGCATTCCAAAAATACTAAATAATCAAGGGCCGAAAGGGTGTGGGGGGGTGGGGGGGGGGGGGTGTTGGGGGGGGAATATATAGAATAACTATCACTAGAGGAAAAGTACTAGGGCAACTAATGGGGCTAAAGGCTGTTAAGTTGGGTTGCATCCTAGGAGATTAAAGGAAATAGCTGCAGAGATGATGGATGCACTGGTAGTAATCTTCCAAGAACCCTTAGATTCTGGAAGAGTCCCAGAGGATTGGAAAACTGCCAATGTAACACCCTTATTCAAAAAGGGAGAGAGAAAAAAAAAGGTAACTATAGGCCAGTTAGCTTAACATCTGTCATTGGGAAAATGTTAGCGTCTATTATCAAGGATGCAATAGCAGAGCATTTATACATATATACATAATACAATCAAGCATGGATTTATGAAGGGGAACTCATGCCTGACAAATTTATTAGAATTCTTTGAGGAGGTAACAAGCAGGATAAAGAGGAACCAGTAGATGTAATATATTTGGATTTCCAAAAGTCGTTTGATAAGGTACCACACATAAGGCTACTTAATAAGATAAAAGCCCATGGTGTTGGGGGTAGTATATTAGCATGGACAGAAGATTGGCTAACTAATGGAAGACAGAGAATTGGGATAGGGGGGCATTTTCAGGATTTCACCCTGTAACTAGTGGAGTGTCTCAGGGATCAGTGCTGGAGCCACAATTATTTATAGATGGCTTGGATGAGGGAAGTGAATGTACTATCACCAAGTTTGTGAATTACACAGAAATAGCTGGGCATTCAAGTGGTGAGGATGACACAGAGTCTACAGAGGGATATAGACAGGTTAAGTGAGTGGGCAAAAACTTGGCAGCTGGAATATAATGTGGGAAAATGTGAGGTTATGCACTTTGGCAGGAAGAATAGAGGAGCTGAATATTATTTAGATGGAGAAAGACTGCAGAAAGCTGCAGCACAGAGGGATTTGGGGGTCTTCATGCATGAATCACAAAAAGCTGGCATACAGGTTCAACAGGTAATAGGGAAGGCAAATGGAATGTTGGCCTTTATTTCAAAGGGAATGGAGTGTAAAAATAAAGTCTTGCTAAAACTATACAAGGCACTAGTTCGACCACACCTAGGATACTGTGATAAGACCTTAGATAGGTCCCCCTTATCTAAGGAAAGATATACTGGCATTGGAGGCAGTCCAGAGAAGGTTCACTAGGTTGATCCTGGGGATGGAGGGATTTTCTTACGAGGAGGGGTTAAGTCGGTTGGGCCTTAAGTTTGGAGTTTAGAAGAATTAGAGGCAACCTTATTGAAACATATAAGATTCTTAAGAGGCTTGGCAGGGTTAATGCTGAGAGGTTGTTTGCCCTTGTGGGAGAGTCTAGGACCACATGGCATAATGTCAAGAGTGGGGTTGCCCATTTAAGATGGAGATGAGGAGGAATTTCTTTTCTCTGAGGGTGTGAATCTATGGAATTCTTTACCGCAGAGGGCTATAGAGGCTGGGTCGTTAAATATGTTCAAGGCTGAGAAGTACAGATTTTTAATCAGTAAGGGAATCAAGGGTTATGGGGAAAAGGCAGGAAAGTGGAGTTGAGCATTATCAGAACAGCCATGATCTCACTGAATGGCGGAACAGACTCAATAGGCCGAATTGTCCACTGCTACTCCTATGTCTTCTGATCTTATAGAGACTTGAGCAGGAATGTCTCAGCTGACACCCCAGTGCAGTGTTGAGGGTGTGCTGCACTGTTGGAGGTACTGTCTTTTAGCGGAGACATTAAACCGAGGCCCTCCCTTATCCCTCTGCTGGGTGTTCAAGATCCCATCACATTATTATTAAGAAGAGCAGGGGAATTGTTCTGGGTGTCCTGACCAATATTTATCCCTCAATCAACATCACAAAAACAGATCATATAAGCACTATCAAACTGCTGATGGTGGGAGCTTACTATGAAATTGGCTGCTGCATTTTTTACAACAGTAACTACACTTCAAAAGTACTTCATTGGCTGTAAAATGGATCTTTCATTTCACTGATGGCAGAATCATCTGGTCCCATTGGTGGTGAGCGTCATGGCAGGCGTGAGTGGACAATAAGGTCAAAAGGCCAAAAATCGGTTTAACGTCATCATGAAACCAGTTTGTGGTTGTCCGCTCCACCCGTCAATGGCGGGCCTTGTTTCCTATTGCCACACATCGGGAACTGAATTTCAATACTTCAGCATCTCATTATAAGCCCTGCGCGCTGGAATCATCCTCCTGCGCTGGATCATTCGGGCTCTTCACGACTGTACGTAAACGACATGCACCTGGCGAGCTGCACTTCGCTTGGGACTTCGAGGTTTGTTTGCCTACTTTACTTCGGTCAGCACTCGTGGTTGCTAGCAGCAGGCTATGCAGGCAGCACCACATCACTTTTAGGGGGGCTTATGGGCAGGTCTGTACCTATCACACCAGCCGTAAGGCAGGGATGGCTTTTCAACGGCTGTGTGGCTGGGGCTTGCTTGGGGGATGGGGGAAGTGGCCTCAGGCAAGGAAAGAGGCTGCAGGGCAAGGGCTGTACTGTGGAAGGAGGGTATCCCAGGGTGTGTGTGAGGACAGATGTTGATCTGTGCAAGTGGCCTCAAGATGGTGAGGGCTGAGGAGGCAGTCTCCAGAGGAGATGAGGCCAGATAGAGATGTGAGGGTGTGTGAGAATGGGTGGTGATGTCCCTTGAGCTGGCAGTGAGTGAGATGCCAGTGAATGTGTGATGGGTTTGAGTGTGTGAGTTTAGAGTGATGAGATGGCTGCCATACCCTGGCAGCACGGATGAGATCATTCATCCTCTTTCTGCATTGGATGGCCAACCTCTGCTGTGCATTGGCTCAGGCCACCACTGCCAAAGCCTCCCAAGTCAGAGTGGTGAGATTGCTGGATCTCCAATGGCCAGGGCGGGGGTGGAGGACATCATGGAGGGGAGGCTCCAAAAGGCATTTCAGTGACAGGTCACTGAACTCATCTTGGCTTTCACTGGACCAGTCCTGTGAACCAGCATTGCGAACTGTGTGCGCGGCTGCAGTTTAGATATGGCACCCGGAGCGAGGAAACAGCGAGGTAACGGTGTGGCGAGCAATCCCAGGGCCACCCTCCAGTGAAAAGGTGTGTTTCCTGTGGCTGCATAATTAATGAGGTGGGAAGGGGACGATATGGTGTGAAAACCTGCCATTGCAGCCAGCAGGTAAAACATCATTTTTCACGTCCGCCACCGCACTTAGTGCAAATGTGGGATGATTCTGCCCTGAGTGTTCTCTGGCTTGCCTTTGTACTCACCTGCATGTTAAATTACTTCACAACTAGACATGTATTGCCCTGTGGCATAAAACTTTTAGCTGCCTTTGAAAAGTCTGACATAATTACAAGTCCTGCATCTAGTATGTTTTACATAGGCTGCAACAACATTGTGCTACTAATTCAGATGCCAATATACTTTGAGGACTTTTTTTTTATTGAATTATAGGTTTTCCTTCTGCCAGTTTCCTTTCATTCTTTCCTTAGCAGCAAAGAAAGTTATTATCCAGAGGGATTCTGAACAGCAGATGATCACAGTAGCTCGGGTAAGTGAACATTAGGTGACTTTTATGGAAATGAACTTCAGTGAATGTTTGATATTAGACCATCTATATGGGTAGGACAAAGTTTTGTTTTTAGCAATGCATTATTATCCCTTGCATTTCTTTTCCATCTATTCTCTTAGCAAGACATATTTTGATATTCCAGGACTCCCAAGTTACAAGCTAATGTTCAAATTCCAGTCTCAGCTGCTGTTTGAACTTGGCACCCTTACCGGGTAAGTTTTTAGTCAGTCCCTGGACAGACTCGCTAGGTGGAGAATTCCATGTTATTTTTACAGCTCTTGTACAATGAGTCTGGGATTAAGCATCCTCAACCCACTTTTCCAGTGGACATGAGTACCAGGTGTAACAGTGTTATGAAACAGATACTAATGTTCACTCTCAATAGACAACAATTGGTAAAAAAAAACAACCATGTGTGATCCTGGAAGTTTTAAGCAATCTTAAAAAAACATCCGTATGTTATTGGAGTGCTTGAGGCTATTACTAAATGGAAAATATTCTATTTCCTAGCACTGCTTTTCCACCTTATATAAAAAAGAGAAAAATCTTAAGTTATGTCCTATTGTGTTTATTGCGCTGTCAGATGTTTTAAACTCCTCAGAACTCGACACTCAGGATTCCTGTCTCTCTTTTTCCATACAGCAAAGCTTGGTTGATAAAGTGTCTCGTAGACAAAAGCCAGACATGAACATGCTTTTTCTCAACATTAAAGTGAGACGATTGCATTTGGTTAACGACTCACTGGATGAGGTAATGTGGATCCTTTAATTTTAAAAACAGATTCATCATCATTATTTAAATAACTGAATCATTTTCTCTTTGTTAGGACTGTAATAAACAATTATGAACAGTTAAATATTGCCATTCAGTATATTTTTTGTGAAAGTGTCTTCTAAACTATCATTTATATGAAGTGTTACCCATGGTGAATTACTCTTCATAGCAGCACCAGCTGTTCTATCTGTAAATGCAGCAGCGTTTATGTGCTAGCAACCTCCCACAAACAATGATGAGACGAATAGCTGATTTATTTGTTATTATGCCAGTATATGTTGAGGGAGGAATATTGGTCAGAAACCCAGGAGAATTCAGTGCCCTCCTTTAATTAGGGCCCATGGACCTTCCTTGCCCATCAGGGCCACGAGAACAGTCCCCTTAGTTTAATCGTTAAGATGGTACCTCCAATAACCAGCAAATGTCAGTCTATATCTGACAATGAAGAGAAATATTTTGGTGGGCCAAATCAATTATAATACATTTCAAAAGTAGTCATACATAATTATAGTTAGATATTAAACTTGCTTATGACAAAGGAAGTTTTAGACACTAGGGACTATACAGCTTATTACATGTTTAAACAGTACATAATTTATTATTCATCTAGGTGCTTGGTTTAGAATGTGGATTATTCACTGGATCCATCTTCTGATGCTGTAAAATTTAATTTTGTTGAACATGGATGTGTTAGTCTGAAATGATTTTAAGAGACCTGCTAGTGGGATGTGGTTTCACTTCATGTACAGTCCGAATGTGCTGTTAATTAATCAGAGCTGCTTATTTGGACCAAAGGTTTTTCACCATTTAGCTCTGACTTTGAGTTTATTTCTCTCAGTACCTTCTCAAATCAAGGCAGAATTATCTTGGGGTTGGAATATTGGGAGCCACATTATTGTATCTTGTTATCCTCAATGAAGAAATGCTATTGACCTATGTTAGTCTTTTGCCTTTTGGACATTCCCTGCATGATGACAAATTAAATGGAAAATACTTTATTGGAAAAAATAAAATAAAACAAGTTGGTCATCTGGTAAAATATCATTCTTTTGGCCTGGTTTCCGCATTCAGTCATTAAAATTCTGCTGCCTGTGCCTTAACTCACAGCAAGCTCCGTTCCCCATTTTCTCGCTGACCTGCATTGGCTCCCGGTCAAGCAACATCTTGATTTTAAAATTCTCACTAGCGTTTTCAAATCTGTTCATGGCCACCTCCTCCCTGTCTCTGTAATCTCCTCCAGCCCTGCAACCCTCCAAGGTATCTCCGCTCCTCATATTCTGCTCTTTTATGCATCCCCAATTTTAATTGCTCCATTGCTCCACCATTGGTGGCTGTGCCTTCAATTGCCTAGACCCCAAGCTCTGGAATTCCCACCCAACACTTCTCCACCTCCCTACCTCGCTTTTCTCCTTTAAGGCACTTCTTTAAACCTATCTCTTTGACCAATCTTTTGGTCATCTGATCGAATATCTCCTTACAAGCTCGGTGTCATACTTTGTTTTATACTGCTCCTGTGAAGCGCCTTGGGACATTTCATTATGTTAAAGGTGCCATATAAATATACGTTGTTTTTGTATAAGTAGGAGGATTTTCTTTTCAGAAGTCTGGAAATATTCCTTTAGTGATCATTTATGATTTCTTTGATGCAGATTCTGCAAACTATTCATATTTCCTGTGGGAGGTAACCAAAGGTAGACCTTCAAAAAAAGTTATTCCACAGTATGTTTTCCATCCACTGATGATATGCCCATAATCACAGCATAAGAACCATTACATACTGTACAGTACCCTTAAATTCTTGTTCATATTATTTTTGAAACTTATTGTTTCATTGTGTGGTTGGTGTTTAGACGGGATTCTTTTTTAGGCTTGTCTGTTCTCCTAAAGTAAGCTGCTTCGGACTGAAGCTTGTTAAAACCATTACTCTTTATTCACAGTTACTGTGTACGTATTGGGGCCTCTGCACGAGGTTGGAACTTCTCCTCCCTCCAGGTCTGTTACTCAATCATGTGGTGTTACATCATTATTACATCAGCATCATGTGCTTCTGATGTTGACCTTTTATTCTACATCTACCCCAAGTCTTTATCCCTATCATATTTACATCCTCTTACGTGCCCTTCCAAAGTCTCAGAATTCACAGGGTTAGTCTCTGAGGTGCCTTGACCAATCACCCTGATTTTGTTCTGATCTCTTTCTGAGGTTGAGGATATTCTGTACTCTCCCTTCAGTCGGTGTTGGTGTCCTCCTCCTGGGTGGCTGTAGAGCTTTGTGTTGCTGCTGCTTCTTTCTCTTCAGGATCTGAGTAATAAGCCCAAGTTTCTATTGGCTTTCTTTACAAGAATATTAAGGTGTTGCAGTTTCTCCTTCTGGTACCCTGGCCTGCCTCAATCCTGTACGATCTTGGTTGTGGAGTTCTTTCAATGATTGTAACTTCTGTCTGTTGCTCTCATACCCATATTGTCTCCCCGAGCTTCAGCACTGGTAACTCATGTGCTCTGTGCCTGTGGTTAAAGTTACGAGCCTGTTTGTTTCTTTGTTCTTCCTCTCACTGTTTCACCCTCTCGTGGTCATTCATGGTGATATTTGGTTTAAGTTTCTGTGTCAGAGATGAAAGTTATGTTCTCAGTATCCTTCCCATCAATAACCCTGATGGTGAGAAATTATTCTGTAATGGTGAGGATCGATAACTCAAGAGCAAGGTTAAGTTCTTCATTCTTCAGCAAATCTTTGGTTCGTACACCTCTCTTAGCTTCTCATTTGCTAGAGGATAGTGTGGTGAATCTGTATTCCTTTGCAAAATGTTGGAATAACTCATTAGCAAATTGCGGCCCATTGTCTGACACTACAATGTCCAGAATGCCATGTGTTGCATAAATTCTTTTCAGTGATTGAATGACTGTGCAGCATCACAGCAGAAACAATCTGCTGATTTGGTTACCACAATTTGGTTACTAAGAAAAGACCATGGAGTTTTCTGCTTTGAAAGGCAACTGACTGACTCTGGAAACAGCATTAAAAAAGTAGATCTGGAAGACTATCTGAAACAACTCACGACAAAAGGACAAGGAGATAAAGGTTCAAACAAGTCAAAGGGAAATTTAGGATTGTCATCTAAAAGACTTTCGCAGGAGAGTGACAAATACATGGAATGAATTCAGGACTACGGCAGTAGAGGCAAAAATACTGGAATCATTTAGGAAACGGTGAATGCTGTGATTGGAGGGGGGGTATCTGTGGGATTTTTCTAGATAAATAAGCTAAAATGAATTGCATAAACTGCTATTACTGTTTCTATTTTTTGATCTTACAGCATGTCACCATTCCATGGCAAACATCTATTGCATCAATTATTAGAGTCAATTTGACCAAAGACTCAATGCAATTTTTAGACAATATTTGTACAATAAATGTATGGTGTAAGGTATTTTTCAATAGGGTTTAATATCTTCTGTTACAAAAAAAATCTTATTATAAATCTGCAATGCATTTCTAAGGCTATATATGAGAATACTGTGACACTTAGCACAATCCTAGATAAATAATGTACATTTTTATATCATCTTTCTGCAAGCACTATGTTACTATATACTAATTGATCTCCTGTGGCATTGCACATGAGTCAAGCTCAAGTTTAGTTGTAAAATGAAGCTGCATTGGTTTTGTGTGGTTGGGGTGGTGGTGGTTGGAAAACGACACAAGTGATTGTGGGAGAGAGCTTTTGCAAACCCCAGTGCGAATGCAGCCTGTGGCAATTGTTGGTTATTTTCCTGCCATACTAACCACACCGTTAAGGAATGAAGGGAAGGTCTAAGGACTGACGATAAGTATATGTACGACTGAATGGAGTTATGTGCAACTGGTGAATAGCTTGGCCTGTCGGAAATGCCACTCTAGCTGTGGGCTTGTTTACCAACAAAATATTTTAACAGCTGCAAACAGCAAACTTCGGTACGATTTAATATAAAAATTTACAGCACGAGACTTATTCATTGTTCTATCAAGGTTATGTTTTCTATTTCACTTTCTATTTGTTAATTTAATGTGTCATTCACTTTTAATGTTCTGTATCTCATCCTCTGGGCACCTTTTTATATATTATAGTTAACCAGGAAAAAGGCAGATTTAAAAAAGAAGTTGAAAGTCACATTTGTTGGGGAAGCTGGATTAGATATGGGTGGCCTCACAAAAGAGTGGTTTCTTCTGCTCATTCGACAGATCTTCCAACCTGATTATGGTAAGATTTAAAAATAATCAAATTGTTAAATCAGTTTTCTGAAAGAATTGCTGTTTGGGAGCAAGTGAATCTGTGGAATAGATGAAGTAATTTGATCTTCCGATTTTCTTTCCCACATGGTCTCAAGTAAAGGTAACACTCTGTTATCCCAGATTTAAGTTTGTTGCCCTTCATATCCTGCTGGACCACTATTTGAAGGAGCTGCTCCTGGTTCCCCTTCAATCCCAAATTTGTGAACTTTGGCCACCTGGGGTAATGGTTGGGGTTGTGGGTGGGTGCAGGCAAGTTGAAGGATGTGCTCATGGATTTGCTCCTGGGCTTGGTCAAGTGTAGCCATTTGCAGGTCCAGGTTGGATGCAGCCAGGGTGGGCGGTTGCTTTGTCTGCCTCCCTATCCTCCATGGTCTTGTCCATGCCCAGGTTGTCTTGGAGAAGCCCACAGACACAATTGAGACCTTTTGTGACTGGAGGGCACTGCAGATACTGGAGTCCATAGTGGACATTGGTAATATTAATTAACTTTACAAGTTTATTCTTTATAAGTTGCGTCCTTCTACAAAAGGAGCAGTGCTGTTTTAACGTAGTGGTCAAGAAATTTACTGAGTTATTTAGAAAAGGTAACAGTTGTGTAAAGCTTCCTTTTGATATGTGTCAAGCTGCCCAAGCTGACACTGTCTGTGAATTCAGCATTATTGCAGCAGGTGGCAGCCTATTCCACATACCAGTAAGTGGGCTGATAAGCTAAATGACATATTGTCAGATAAATTTTAGAAGTAACTTCTCTTCCTTAGTTTTGAAGAAACAATTTATTGGGAAATTTCTCATGTTGATAAATCAAATGAGAAGATTGAAAAGTTATAGCTTTGTAGTATATTGGTGGATTTTGACGAAGGAGGTGGGAAGCTTGAGTTGAAAAGTCCCTGAGGAACTTACAAATTTGTCTATTCCATGCAAGAGTATCCAAATAAACTGATCAAGAAAGAGACAGGGTTGGGAGTTGCTGTTGTGGTGGAGGTAATGAGTCTATTGGAGGTAGCAAGTAATGTGAGTTGTAGGAAAAACAAATGGCACTTTATATTCTATTGCTATAAAAATTTAGTACAAAACAAAGAGTACTGTGCTCAGGACGAGAGAAGGCACTGAAATGTCTACGTTATTTGGAACATTGCACTCAGTTTTGGCTCCCATGTGTGGTGAACTGTGAAGCTGTGAAGAGGAGGGTGACCTGGATGAAAGCAAATAATAGTAATGAGCACATGCTCCAAGAATTGAAGCAATTTACTTTGGAGAAATTCAGGATTATGGGGCATATGGTTCAACTTTTTAAAATGCTGAAGAAACTGGATACAGTCCAGTTAGATAGGTTAATAGAAATGGATATGGATAGTAGGATTAGCAATAATGCTTATGGAACCTGCAGACAAAATTTAGGTTAGATGCCTGTTAGTGTTTCTTTTCACAGTCCTCTAGAAGAAAAGCACTATGGTGCACAATGTGAGCATTGGGCTGCTATAATATTTTAACATATGAAGTTGACAATTTTTTGAGAATATTGCTAAACAGGTAAATTGTTAATTAATCAAAATTGTAATGAGCCATGGAAAATGACATTTTTCTCTCTCAATTGCCTTGATTGGAGAGGAATTTCCAAAATATTTCCTGAATTGAGTTTTTTTTGACTTTTTTTGCCTCTCTTGAGGCAGCATTGCTAGGGCTGGGTCATTGCAAGGTTGCATCATCGACTGATGATACTGCCTTGGTGTATCTTATACCGATTTGTTAATCAATTGGTGTTTTTTCATTTTTTAAATGATGAGACTGGGTTTGTAGAATTAACAACTGGAATATAAAAAGGGATTGGTGGGAGTGTGGCAATCTTTGAAACCATCATACAGTGTAAAAGAATGATAAAACGACCAGAAGATCGTGGGTGTATAGCCAAAGGATAGAACATAAGCTCCTGACTTAGTAATAAGCACTAATTCATCTCAACCTAGAGTACTCCTGCAATTTTGGTCACCTGTATCAGACTGAATTTGGAAAGGAAATAGGAGAAAGGTACAAGTCACATGCTGGAAATAAGGTAATCAGCTACTAGCAGAGGCTAAATAAGTTGGGAATGTTTTCTTGGGAGATAAGTCACAATGGAGAACTTAACAGGAAGTTAATAAACTGATCCTAATAAATTATTTCACTTCACAAAACTCAAAAGATGAAACGTGAAGCTACTTATTTACTTCACACAATGGATGGTGAATGAAGAAACTACCTGATGAAATGGAGATCATAAGACCATAAGACATAGGAGCAGAAATTAGGCCATTCGGCCCATCGAGTCTGCTCCGCCATTCAATCATGGCTGATGAGTTTCTCAACCCCATTCTCCCGCCTTCTCCCCGTAACCTTTGAGCCCCTTACCAATCAAGAACCTATCTATCTCGGTCTTAAATACACTCAATGACCTGGCCTCCACAGCCTTCTGTGGCAATGAATTCCATAGATTCACCAGTCTCTGGCTAAACAAGTTTCTCCTCATCTCTGTTCTAAAAGGTCTTCCCTTTACTCTGAGGCTGTGCCCTCGGGTCCTAGTCTCTCCTAATAATGGAAACATCTTCCCCACGTCCACTCTATCCAGGCCTTTCAGTATTCTGTAAGTTTCAATCTGATCCCCCCTCATCCTTCTAAACTCCATCGAATATAGATCCAGAGTCCTCAAATGTTCCTCATATGTTAAGCCTTTCATTCCTGGGATCGTTCTCGTGAACCTCCTCTGGACGCTCTCCAGGGCCAGCATATTCTTCCTGAGATACGAGGCCCAAAATTGCTCACAATATTCTAAATGTGGTCTGACCAGAGCCTTATAAAGCCTCAGCAGCACATCCCTGCTTCTAGTCTTCTCGAAATAAATGCCAACATTGCATTTGCCTCCCTAACTACCGACTCAACCTACAAGTTAACCTTAAGAGAATCCTGACTAAGACTCCAGGAAACATGTAGGGTTGACAAACTCAAGAACAAACTGAATAGATCTTTTGGCTAAAAATATGATTGAGAACTGTAACAGGTACTTTTTGAACTTCGGGAGCCTCCAGATGGAAACCAATGGTTCTTTCCAGTCCACTACATTTCACTTTTCCAATGACATCACTGCAGGAGTTCCTCAGGGTTCTGTCCTCAGCCCAACCATCTTTAGCTGCTTCATCAATGACCTTCCTTCCATCATAAGGTCAGAAGTGGGAATGTTTGCTGATGGTTACACAATGTTCAGCACCATTTGCTACTCCTCAGACTCTGAAGCAGTCTGTGTCCATATGCAGCAAGACCTGGACACATTCAGGATTGGGTTGATAAGTGGCAAGTGCCAGGCAATGACCATTTCCAACAGCAGCTTGAAACCAAAAATGTGTTGGCGACCAGCACAAAGGCCAGTATGCCAAATTATGTGCCCACCCGCCCAATCTGATTGGCTGGCAGCTCCTCCCCAGTGAAGGGCGGAAGTTCCACTTGGCTCTTGTTCAGCCTGCAAGCAGCACATTATGGCTGTGGGGCAGGCCTGGCATGTAGCAGGTCGGCTCCACACCACCTTTGCTTCGGTGGGGTGGGTGGGAGAGGAGGTGGTGGTGGGGACAGCCGTCTGACCCCCCTCACCACTCCCCCCACCCCCCCCAACAATAATATTCAACCATTTAAGAGGCCTCTTAGCATTATCCTGTGTATGGTCTGTGGTCCTAAGGTGGCTTTTTCACTCATTCATGTGTAATGCAACCATTGTTGGTGCATATGCTTTTTAAAAAGTGTCACAAATTTCAGTTCACTTTGTTTAACAGGAATGTTTGCATTTCAATGGGATTCACGGTTTTATTGGTTCAGCAGCTTTAAATGTGAAAGCTACTCTGAATTTCGATTAGTTGGAGCTGTATCCTTTGCAATTTTACGCCAATGCACTATGCAATCAGTAACAAGTGCTACAAGGGAAGTATATTGAATAGGGCAATTCAAAATCAAACCGTCATTTTGTGCAGTCTTTCGGGATAAGAAAAGAGAGAAATCTCTTACGAGCATTAGTTACAAGCACAAATGAAATATGTTAAATAGTTTAAATCCATTCCCCAGGCCACAGCACAAAGCTACCTAATACTTAACAGAAAGTGGTACACACACATTTGCCAAAATTGCCTCTGAGAATTGACAAAGAGTAGAGTGATAAAACATCCTGTTATGTCAGAATTGTGTATTTATAAACCTCTGAGGGCCAGGAACTGACTTTAAGCTTTGCTCTTACTGAATATAGTTACTGGCTACTTGCCCTATTATTCTTCTAAAATTCCTTTCACCACTATCAAGGTCATTTACATGTTCTGTAATAGAATCCTCTTCTTAAATATCCACATTCTAAACCCTGAAATCAGATTCAAAAACACATAGGGACTTGAGTCGCAGTTAGTTTTTTAAAAAGTCATCACTCACCAAATCCATATTGTGTGAACATTTGTGAATACAGTGAACATTGAGGTCACATGGGGTCCTGCATTGCATCAACTGTGACAATTTTAAAGTAAAATGCGATTCTTTATGTAAATTATGAACTGCCCTGGGTTTTTAATCCTCTAAATTGAGGCAGTTTGCTGGAGTTGGAGCTGAATTTATTTTATATTTGCTTGTGCTTGACAGTTCCGAACAATCACTTGCTAAATATTCTTCTTTTGGAGGAGCAGTTTTTCTTCTGGATTTAAAAAAAATCTATCTCTGCAGATTGTGGGAAACTATATTCACGTGATTTATAGCTCAATGTTCTGAAACATAACAGCATGTGAACAGACATAAGCTGTTATTCATGTGCAAATTAGCCAGCAACTTGTCTCCAGGAAGTGATATCCCATGAATTGTGAATCTCCAGAAGTTGTTGGTTATCATTCTGTCCTTCGTTTCACAAAAACAACGTCTCATCCTTAACTTCTCTGTGATATTCCATGAAGTTTCTGCATATGTGTAGTAATTGCTCATCAAGTTTACTGCAAAGTTAAGTCTAAAAATTAATAGTGTAAGTACCCTTTTAACAATGTGATCATTGTTAAACTAGCGATCAATCTCTCTTGTCCAGAAAGTGAGCAATTAAAGGAGTCTCATTCCTTCAGGTAGTTAATTGTTGAAATTTTTAATTGAAAATGTTCAAAATTTGTTTCTTTCTTTTCCTTTTTGTCTCTTTTTCTCTCTCTCGCTCTCTTAATTCAATGTTTATTTCCTCTTTTTCCTTTCTGCACTTGATTTGACTTTGAATTCACCTACTCCAATCACTCTCTTTCTGGACTCACTACTCCAATCACCCTCTTTCTGGACTCACTTATCACCCCAGCAGCCTCCGCATTCAAAGGATCATCCTCCGCCATTTCTGCCAACTCCAGCATGATGCCACCACCAAACACATCTTCCCTTCACCCCCCCCATGTCGGCATTCCATAGGGACCGTTCCCTCCGGGACACCATGGTCCACTCCTCCATTCCCCCCCCGCTACACCTCAACCCCCTCCCACGACACCTTCCCATGCAACCGCAGAAGGTGCAACACCTGCCCCTTCACTTCCCCCCTCCTCACCATCCAAGGGCCCAAACACTCCTTTCAAGTGAAGCAGCATTTCACTTGCACTGCCCTCAATTTAGTCTACTGCATTCGCTGCTCCCAATGTGGTCTCCTCTACATTGGAGAGACCAAACGCAGACTGGGTGACCGCTTTGCGGAACACCTTCAGTTTGTCCGCAAACATGACTCAGACCTCCCTGTTGCTTGCCATTTCAACACACCACCCTGCTCTTATGCCCACATGTCCATCCTTGGCCTGCTGCAATGTTCCAGTGAAGCTCAACGCAAACTGGAGGAACAGCACCTCATCTTCTGATTAGGCACTTTACAGCCTTCCGTACTTAACATTGAGTTCAACAACTTCAGATCATGAACCCTCTCCTACATCCCCAACCCCTTTTCAATCCCCGTTTTTTCCAATAATTTATATATATTTTAAATATTTTTCTTTTCCTGCCTATTTCTATTATTATTTTTAAATTTATTTCCATCCATTGTTTTACCTCCACCTTTTAGCCTATTTCGATCCCTTCCCCCTACCCCACCCCCACTAGGGCCATCTGTCACTTGCTCGTCCTGCTAGAAAGCCTTAGAAAGGTAGAAACCCTTAATGTCACCATTAGCACGTTCTTTAGCTAATATCACTACTGTCAACACCCTTTGTCTTTTGTCTATGACATCTTTGGCAATCTCTTCTTTACTTCTGCCTATCACTGGCCCTCTATCCAGATCTACCTACCTGTACCACCCCCCTCAAACAGCGCTTATTTCACCTCATTTCTATTTTTCTTTAGTTCTGATGCAGAGTCATACGGACTCGAAACGTTAACTCTGCCTTCCTCTCCACAGATGCTGTCAGACCTGCTGAATTTTTCCAGCTACTTCTATTTTTGTTTCAGATTTCCAGCATTTTGCTTTCATCCTCTTTCTGGATTTCTTTGTTTACTTTTCAATCCATTCACCTCATTGTTTAAGGAGATATACTGTTTGACCCATTATTCACCAAGGTCCCAGAGGCTGTTAAGTCCTCATTGCACTTTTATCAGTTTACACTTCCAGTAACTTTTGTGGGCAAGAAACTTTTGAGCTGAAGGGTGCAGGCACAAGTCTGTCTAACAAGGTGTGCCATGAGATGCCCTGTTCCGGCAAGTTCTGAACTAATAACAAAAGTTCCTATTTGTAGTATCACAAGGTGAGTTGCCGTATTTAAGTTCTAGGCCAGGATTTTCCATGCCCACTGGCGTCGGGTGTTTTTGGTGGCGTGAGCGGACAATGTGGCACGATCGGTTTCACGATGGTGTGAAACCAGTTTGCCATCGTCTGCTTAGCCCGCCAGTGGCGCGCCACGTTTCCCGTCATCGGACATCAGGAAGCTCATTGTAATACATCAGCATATCATTATAAGGCCAGCCCACTGAACTCATCCCCCACCCCCCAGCTGGATCGTCCACCCATGCCGGAGGGAAAACACGCCAACGTGTTTCACAGCAACACATAAGCAACATGCACGTGACAAGGGAAGAGGCTGCAGGACGAGAGCTGTACTGGGGAAAGGGAGTATCCCAGGGCGTGGGGGGTCATATGTTGATCTGTGCAAATATCCTCAAAATGGTGATGGCTGGGGCGATGAGGCCCAGATGGACATGTGAGGGTGTGTGTGAGAGTGAGTGGTGATGTCCCTTGAGCTGACAGTAAGTGAGATGCCAGTGAATGTGTGATGGGTTTAAGTGTGAGAGTTTAGAGTGATGAGATGGTTGCCTTACCCCAGCTGCACGGATGAAATCGTTCATCCTCTATCTGCAGTGGACAGCCAACTCTTCTGTGCAACATTAGCACTGACCACTGCTGCCATTGCCTACCAAGCCGGAGTGGTAATGTAGCTGCCCCTCTTACGGCCAGAGAGGGGGTGGAGGACATCACAGCAGGCTTCCACGACATCCAAAAGGTGCTTGAGGGCTGCAGCCTTCTTGCCTTTTGGGGCCATGTCTTCCTTGCTGCAGTCCTGGGCTGGAAGCACTGAACGTGGCTGTACTTTAAATGTGGTGCCTAGCATGATGAAGTGGCGAGGTGATAGTGTGATGGATGAATGAGAGCCCACCTGCCATTGAATCAGCGTGTTTCCCGGGAATGTATAAGTAATGCGGCGGGTTTGATACTAACCTGCCATCACAGCCTACGGGTAAAATGTTATTTTACCTGCCCGCTACCGCACTTAGTACAAATGTGGGATGATTCTACCCCTGGTTTTTCAATGTAATGGCCTGGAATTAATTGGCAAAATAATGGTGAGTTAAATGTACGCATTGTTATTAATCTGTATATTTTTTTTAAAATGGCAAATTGTGTGGAGACAGAGACATGCCGCGAGTTACGTATCACTAAAAATTACCAGGCAATTTGCACTGCTTCATCATTAGCTGCGTAAAAATGGAAGTTTGTCTCCTACCTCCGTTTGCGCTGCTATAACTAATAAAACTCACCTCAGACAGTTAGGACTAGTGATTAACAGCAACCTTTCAACGCCGAGGTTTATGCTCCTACAATGCCACTCGACCACAGAGGCCAAAAAAGGGAACAGCTGAAATTGCAGAGCCTTGCTCTTCTAGGTAGTAACCTATACCGAGGGAATTTTAAATTTTGATTTCCTTTTCGGAGGAAACTTATTTTGTTTTTTTTTGGTGGCACTGACTTGCTTGTTGTGCTTTTACCTTAACATTTCTGTTGTGTAGCTGATGGGTCTGGCTGTGTATAATAGTATCACCCTGGATGTTCGGTTTCCACCCTGCTGCTACAAGAAGCTGCTGAGTCCTCCTGTTGTTCCATGTGATCAGAATGCTACTGTTGGAGTAGCACCACTTACACTCGATGACCTCCGCCACCTTATGCCAGTAGGTATCTTTATAGGATCTACAGTTCAAGATCTTTTATTGGACCAAAGATTTCAAAGATTATTTCCATTGCTCACTTACACTTGTACAATCCTATTTTTATGTAAAAGATCTCACAGCTTATACTGAACCTGTTTACTTAACTCTATCACTTGGTACAATGAGCTGCTTGGAATCAGGAGAGACCTCTGAAAATATATGGAGGTTATTTTGCTCAGGTAAAAAGGGGCATTATCCCATAACGGTCAGTGTGAAAGTCATGTAGGTTGGAATAATGAAGGCAGCAGTTGTTAACGACATTTACACAAATGGAAGGATATGTGATTTTTGCTGTTACAGGTAAGAGATTCAATAAATTCTGCTGGTCAGCATCTTGGAGTAGAATTTGAAAGATAACTTTGGATAACTTCTTTGCACCATTCTCTGCTGTTACCAGCATGAAGACACAGATTAAATAATATATTGCAGAATTCCTAAAAGCATTCCTTTTTGCAGAAAAACCTTTTGTAACCTAGACATTTTGTTTAAAACAGCAACAGCCACATATTCTGGATGCTACAAACTATACCTAACATATCTACTTAGCTATTTATGCTTACAACAGTAAACCAGGACCAAGCTTTGAACCAATTCATCATTTTACCTTCGCCCTAACTTTTTAAAAAATATTTTCACATTGCCCCCACTCCAACATCCGTCCCTTCCCTCCTCTCCTTTTCTGAAGTTGTTGACTCCTTTCCTTATGTATTATGTTTCAGAGGCTAGCACCTACCAACACTTTCCCAAATAGCCATACTTCCATGTATGAGCATAGACAGCGAGTGTTGGCCAGCTATTCACAGCTGTGTGCCTGTCCTCACCTAGTGTTCACTGGATCACTGCATATCAACCAGTCATGAGAATGCAGGCTGATTTTCCCCACCCCCCCACCACCCTTCCATTGACATGATGCCTCAACTCAAAATGACCTAAACACAAAGTGGAATCGAGCCAAGAATTCCTCTGATCTGTTCTTTTTCCAATGCAGATTTCTATCACTGTATCAAAGTATTGATGTTAAAACAGAACAGCTTAAATGAAGTTTCAGCTGCAAAGTAGGTAGAAATTTGATGGGTGCATTCAGTACAAAAACAAGCTATTGTACTCAAGTGGCTGTAGGAATGAAGCATTAAGTGTACAGTAAAAGAAGTTTCATGTTCAACTGCCAGTTAAAACTGATGTTTGAATTCATACAGCGAATGAGGTTAGCTTGTTCACTGTTAGAAGGTGGGAAGTGCCCACCTGGGAAAGAGCCCAGAAAGTCAATCTTTTCTCCCTGAAAAGTAGCCCTCCTATTGCAGATTAGGAAACTGCTCCATAGCTGTCCTAAATTAAGCCATTGTACTCCTGGCTAAAGGACAATCTGACATAAAGTTATACTTGAATTGTAGACAATATGTAGAGTGAGCTTTGTGAAAGAAATTATTAACATTTAAACATGTCATTTGAAGGACTTGGCTCATGGACTTACAGCACTTATAAATTATGAAGGCAATATTGAGGAAGACTTTTGTTCCACATTTCAAGTAAGTTGCTAATTTTAATTTGATTTCAAACACCCTTTTTTATTATTGAGAATAACCAATTGTTGAAATCCTGATGATGAATAAAAATAATGTTGTACAGCATTAGAATCACCAGAGGTTTTTTGTTAACCAGCCTAATGTTGTTCCCAGCCTGTGCCAATAAATTTCTTATTAATTATGGCCAAAATATTAGCCTGCCTGACTTGAACGAGCGTAAAATGACGCGCGATGACACCGGGCAAGCATCCCGACATCATCGCGCACCTGCACAATATTTCAGTCGGTGGGCATGTGTGGGAGTTGGCAGTGTGCCTGCTGACAGTTAAAAGGCCTATTAAGGCCATTAAAGTTATAATTGAAAGAAACTTTTCGTTGTCCATCCAACCCTACGGTTGGCGGGCAGGTGAAAAGGCCAAGTGGCCTTTGGATTTTTTTAGGAAACCTCATCCACGGGCGGGATGAAGTTTCCAACAGCTATTAAAAATTAAATAAAAATGTAAACATTTCATTAATAACATGTCCCTGCTCATGTGACTAGAGTCACATGAGGGGACATGTTTTTTAACATCTTAAAATTCTTTATTTTTAGTTGTTAAAATCTTCATCCCCCTGAGGCACCTCTATGCCTCAGCGAACTTTTCCTGCGCGCATTGGCGCACATGCGCGGAAGTTCGTCCTCCCCCAACCCCTTCTAACAAAGACGGTGAATACAGAACCTCTACTCGCTTTAAAAAGGGAAGTGGATAAATATTTATGAAAAATTTAAAGGGACATTGTAAAAGGGCGGGGCAGCTTCCATAGGCACACAGCTCCCTCCGCCCCCACAACACCTGCCCGCCATGCTCTAAAACTCTCATGAGAGATATGGAGTGGGATTTCTCCAGCCCCGCCCACCTCCGGGATCATCCATTCCTACCGAAAGTCAATGCACTTTTGGTTGGGCCGCCGCATCCCCCCGCGGTGGGTCCCATCGCGGCAGGGCTGGAAAATCCTGGCCATAAAGTTAAGCACAAGGTCATGATACTACAGTTAGTTTTAAAAATAGTTTTGTTATCCTGCTGGAACAATCTAATCCTAAAATAATGCAGCATTCTGCAATGAGGATTGTTCTGCCACAGGAAAATGTGGGCCAGGATTTTATGGCCCCTTCCGCCAGACGGGTTTTACAGTCCCGCCGAACTGAATGGCGATTTAAATGGCTCACTGTGTCCGCCGGAGAGAGACATGCCTCGGTGGGGCCGTAAAATCCTGGCCGTGATATTTTCCATAACAAGTATAGACACATATGCCTTGAAATTCTGGCATTTCATGTGCTTGCATCAAATTTCTTTGCTATCGTAACAAAGGCACTGCAACATTAAAAAAACAATTAATTACCTACTTCATTAAAACAAATAATTCCATTTGAACATGTTCAGTGAGCGTGTCGCTTTTCAATCCTGTTCTCTAATAGAAACTGATCATCTGTTCACACTTTTATCCATTCACGGTTTTTATCCTATATTTATTTCAGGTATTTCAGGAAGAATTTGGAACTATTAAATCCTACAACCTCAAGCCAGGTGGCGACAAAATCGCTGTAACCAATCAGAACAGACAAGGCAAGCAAGTGACACTTCTCGTTCAACAGTCACACCTTACATTGCTAGTTTACACAAAGGCAAACTGAATAGCTTAAAGCATTGGCAAACATTTACAAAGTTTTACTCAAAAAGTATTTTAGAAGTGTTTCTCTATGATTAATTTTGCTTTCTGCAATCATTTTGGAACATCACTTGTCACAATAGCCTGAGATCCATTGCTTTCATTATGAAAATTCTGTTGCCAATGGTGTTCAATGAAGCAGATAGCATGATTTTATCATTGAATTTGGCTGTGCAGTTAAATTGCACATTGATTTATTTTTAAAAAGGTTACAAGTTTATTGACCTAACAATGTGAGATAAAATAGCAAAGCTTTTGAATATGTTGTATCATTAGAAAAATTTAACCAGATGCGGGTTAGTTACAAGCTAAGGGAGGAATAAACTATGCTTTTTGAAAAATGAATATTTTTATTATTCCAGAGTATGTACAGCTCTATATAGATTTCCTTCTCAACAAGTCCATCTACAAGCAGTTTGCAGCATTCTATCATGGGTTTCACAGTGTATGTGCCTCCAATGCTTTAATGGTAAGTATTTTCCAAATAGCCAATTGTTAAAGGTACAAAGCTTTTTACTACTTGGCCTTTAATTTGATTGACTCAGTTCTTGTAAGCTGTATGGTCTCAAGTGGAAGATAATATTAATTGTGATGCATCTTAACACATTTCCTGTATGAAGGATAATATTTCTGTTAAAGCATAAAATGTTTCTTGTTTCTGACTTGGATCTCATTATTTGATATCATCTCTGGGTAAATATTCATTATTACATGGAAATTTGAGTATAGAACACATTTAACATTTGATCACAAAATGGACTGATTTAATTTTCTGTGAATGTTAGTTTTGCAGTTAATTTTAAATTTCAACATAATTATATTCTTTTAAAGGCGTATTTATGTGTACTTAAATGCTTCAGGGAGTTCTAATAATGCATCACTACATATACAATTGCACATGATAAGCCTTCTTCAAAACCATTAAAATAGAAATTGTAAGTCATGAATTGGGAACTATAACTTTTCTTTTGGAAAGGCCACATTTGTTTTCTTTCTCACGTCTCTGCTGATTTTAAAAACAGAAAGTCTGCATCCCTTGTTACTTTCTTCCCATAGACTAAAGTAGCAGCTAAGGCTGTTGTTAGTCCAGAGAAGAGGGAGCTTTATTCTGAAGCTAGCAGTGTTGAATGCTGATGACACACAGCAAAAATTGGAAAATAACCTTTTTCCCTACTGCAGAAAACTTTCACCATGATAGTCACAGAAAGACCCCAAGTATTACTAAGTTGTATTTTGAAATACAAAACATTAAAATGGTTATTGCTGAAATACTTAAGAAACCCTGTAACTTAGTTACAACCTGAACTGGTATCGCACCTTTCCAATAACAAACAACCACATGGCACTCTCCGGGGAGCACTGGTGACCCAAACAGAGGAGGAAACTAGGAGAGATTCCAAAAGTACAGTCAAAGTTGTAGGAGGCCTTTGACGATCAGAAGCAAAGGGGAAAGGTGGAGCTGTTTGTCTGGTAGCATCAGGCTTGTGGGGATAATGAACAATAGAGAAGGTGTGCATTCCCATTGACACGGTCTGCGCAGAAACCGGCATAAATGCATTAAGTGCAAGGAAATTTCATGCTGTTGCATTTCATTATACTTATGCTGCATATTTCAATACCCAAATACTATATAGTTACATTTTCTGATTCAATTTTGTAATTAAACTAGGATAGAAAGTGATTATTAACCTCGCAAGGTGACTCTCTGCTTCACAGAAACATCCCAGTAGTCATTAAATTGTATTAAGTATTGCACAGCTTCTGGGCAGTGATGAAGAATAATTATACCCTTTTGAGGCTGTCTGCTGCGTGTGGTTATATCTGTCCTGATACCCCTGCTGCTTAAGTTGGCAAAATTGAGTCATCTGACTTTGATCCCCTGGAGTTAAAAATACCCACTTTCACCTTGCTAAATTAATCTGTGTCCTCTATAGTTCTTCTAACCTTCATAGCTCTCTAAGGGGAAATGTAAAATATATTTTAATATTATTTTGCTAAAGTCCATTATACTCCTCCCAGTTCAAGCAACTTCACTAAAGCTCCATTATAAACCATCTACTCCCTGTTTAGTGTAAGAATTTTACTTGAACTTTGCACAAGAGCAGAATACACCCCTGGCATTTCAACTTTCTGTTGTGCAAAATGATGCCTATGAGCTGGTGAAATTTGATAGGCAACTCCCATGTTTACCGTTAATCGAGCCTTGACACCTCCATTTCTACTAATTAAACCAATGCCAATTCATTTGTTATGCTGAATAATCTTAAAGAATGTGTCAGTTAGCCTAATCTTATAATTGATCATCCCAGTTATATAACTCGAATCGTATTTCTTCCACTTTGGCTGCCTCCTCACTACTAACCTCTACTTGCCATTGAATCATGTTCTTACAAAATATGATTTGCAGCTATATATTCTGTAAATTAGTCTGATCTTGTTTTTAATTTTTATCAGCAACTCACAGACTTGTGAACACCACCTAGAAAGCAACAGCGGCATGGGAGCACCACCAGCTCCAAGTTTCCCTCCAAATTGCAACATCCTGAGTTGGGCAAAAACCACTGTTCATTCGCTGTTGCTGCGTCCCTACTTGATAGCGTTGTGGGAGTACCTTGACACAGATAGAGGATCAAGAAGGTGGCCCACTACCATCTCATGCACATCTAGGGATTGACATGAAGTGCCTGTCTTGCAAGTGATCCCGACATCACAGAATCACATAATGGTTACACCACAGAAGGAGGCTACTCGGCCCATAGTGTCTGCACTGGCTCTCCAAATAAGCAATTCACCTGGTGCCATTCCCTGCCTTCTCCCTGTAACCCTGCACATTCTTCCTTTTCAGATAATTGTCTAATTTCCTTTCGAATGCCTCAATTGAACTTGCCTCCACCACACACTCAGGCAGTGCAATCCAGGCCTTAACTGCTCGCTGCGTGACAAGGTTAATCCTTGTGTTACCTTTACTTCTGCCAATTCCATTAAATATTTTCCCTCTTGTTCTTGATATTTTCACAAACATACATATGTGCGAACTTATGAATTAGAAGCAGGAGTAGGCCACTCGGCCCTTGGAGTCTGCTTCGCCATTCAATAAGATCATAGCTGACCTGATTGTAATCTGAACTCCATGTTCCCACCTACCCACAATAACTTTTCACCCCCTTGCTGATCAAGAATCTATCTACTTCTGCCTTAAAAATATTCAAAGACTCTGCTCCACTGCCTTTTGAGGAAGAGAGTTCCAAAGACACTCAACCCTGTGAGAGAAAAAAAATTCTCAGCTCTGTCTTAAATGGGCGACCCCTTATTTTCAAAGTGACACCCGGTTCTAGATTCTCCCACAAGAAGAAACATCCTCTCAATACCCACCTCATCAAGCCGCCTCAAGAGCCTATATGTTTCAATCAAGTCGCTTCTTATTCTTCTAAACTCCAGCAGATATGAGCCTAGCCTGCCCAACCTTTCCTCATGAGACAACCTGCCCAATCCAGGTATTAGTCTAGTAAATCTTCTCTGAACTGCTTCCAATGCATTTACATCCTTCCTTAAATAAGGAGACCAATGCTGTACACAGTACTCCAGATGTGATCTTATCAATGCCCTGTATAATGGAAGCATAACCTCCCTTCTTTTGTATTCAGTTCCCCTCACAACAAACAATAACATTCTATTAGCTTTCCTAATTACTTGCTGTATCTGGATAACCTTTTACGATTCATGCACTAGGACACTAGATCCCTCTGCATCTCAGAGCTCTGCAATCTTTCACAATTTAGATAATATGCTTTTTAAAATATTTTTGCTAAAATGGACAATTTCACATTTTCCTACATCATACTCCATTTGATAGGTCTTTGCCCACTCACTTAACCTATCTATATCATTTTCTAGCCTCCTCATTTCCTCTTCACAGTTTACTTTCCTAAATCATTTATATAAATTGTAAAAAGTTGAGGCCCCAGCACTGATCCCTGTGACACACCACTCATTATATCTTTCCAACCAGAAAATAACCCATTTATGCCTACTGTGTTTCATGTTAGCTAGCCAAACTTCTATCCATGCCAAAATGTTACCCCCCACAATGAGCTTTTATTTTTCACAATAACCTTTGATGTGGCACCTTAACAAATGCCTTCTGGAAATCTAAATACAGTACATCCGCCTTTAGTCCCCTCATCCAAATCATTTATATAAATCCACAGCACATGTTCTTTCTTCAAAGAACCCCAATAAATTGGTTAAACATGATTTCCCTTTCACAAAACCATGTTGACTCTGCCTGATTGCCTTGAATTTATCAAAGTGCTCTGCCATAATGTCTTTAATAATAGCTTCTAACATTTTCCCTATAACAGCTATTAAGCTAACTGGCCTGTAGTTTCCTGTTTCTGTCTCCCTCCCTTTTTGAATATAGGAGTTACATTCGATATTTTCCAATCTAATGGAATCTTTCCCAAATCTAGGGAATTTTGGAAAATCAAAACCAATGCTTCACCTATCTCACTAGCCACTTCTTTTAAAACCCTAGGATGAAGTCCATCAGACAAGGGACTTGTCAGCCCACAGTTCCAACAATTTGTTCAGTACCACTTCCCTGGTGATTGTGATTTTCTTGAGTTCTTCCCTTCCATTTCCTGATTTACGGCTGGGATGTTACTTGTATCCTCTATAGTGAAGACTGATGCAGAATACCTGTTCAATTCACTTGCTATCTCCTTATTTTCCATTATTAATCCTCAGGCTCACTTTCTATAGAACCAATGCTCACTTTATTAACTTTATCTTTTTAAAATTTTTTATAGAATCTCTTACTATCTAGCCAGCTTTCTCTCATACTCTAATTTTTCCTTCCTTGCCAATCTTTTTGTCATTCTTTGCTGTTGTTTTGATATTCTGTCCAATCTTCTGACCTGCCATCCATCTTTGCGCAATTATAGGCTTTTTCTTTAAGTTTGGTCTTAACTTTTTTAGTTAACCACAGATGGTGGATCCTCCCCTTTTGATTTTTTTCTCTTTCTTGTTGGAATATATCTATTCCGTGTATTCCGAAATGTTCCCTTAATGTCTGATGCTGCATTGTTATTGACCTATCCCGTAACCTAATTTGCTAGTTCATTTTAGCTAGTTATGCTTTCATGCCCACATAATTGCTCTTATTTAAGTTAAAAATACTAGACTTAGATCCATTCTTCTCTCCCTCACACTGAATGTCATTTTCAATCATATTATGATTGCTGCTATCTAGCGGTGCCTTCAGTATGAAGTCATTAATTAATCCTAACTCGTTGCACAATACCAGATCCAATATAGCCTGCTCTCTGGTTTACTCCAGAACATTCTGTTCTAAGAAACTATCCTGAAAACATTCTATGAATTCCTCATCTAGGCTACCTTTGCCCAACTGATTTTTCCAGTCTATACATGGATTAAAATCCTGTATGGTTATTGCAGTACCTTTCTGACAAGGTCCCATTATTTCTTCTATGATTCCCCGTCCTCCCGTATGGTTACTGTTTTGGGGCCTGTACACAGCTCCCACAAGTGACTTCTTGCCTTTATCATTTATCATCCCTAACCAAACCGCTTCCATGTCCTGGTTTCCTGAACTTGGGTCATCCCTCTCTATTGTGCTAATACCATCATTAACAGAGCTACTCCTCCGCTTTTTCCTAGCTTCCTGTCCTTCCTAAATGACATGTACCCTTCAATATTCAGGTCCCAATCTATGTCCTCCTGCTACACCTCTGTAATGTCTATCAGCTCATAGTGTAAATAGAAATAAATAACGATCAGTTAATTTGTTTTGTTTTGAATGCTATATGCATTCAGATACAGAGCCTTTAGTTTTGCCCTTTTATTATTTTTGTAACCCCTAGCCTTATCTTTTGATTTGCTCTCTGTACTCTCTGCCCCTTCCTTTCACGGTCTATTTATCATTTCCCACATTAATACCTTTCTCTCTTGCCTGTCTCTACTCTGATTTACCACATCTTCCCAAGTTTGATCCCTTGCCCCCACCTATTTAGCTTAAAACCTTCTCTACCTCCCCAGTTATGTGGCTCACTCAAACACTGGTCCCAGCATGGTTCGGGTGTAGACTGTTCCAATGGTACAGCCCCTACTTTCCCCAGTACTGATGTCAGTGCCCCATGAACCAGAACCCACTTCTCCCACACCAGTCTTTGAGCCACGCATTCGTCTCTAATTTTATGTGCCCTATGCCAACTTTCATGTGGCTCAGGTAATAATCCAGAGATTTATTACCTTTGAAGGTTTTGCTTTTTAATTTGGTGCCTTGCTCCTCATAGTGCCTATGCAGACCCTCTTTCCTTGATCTACCTATGTCAAGTTGACAAGTTGGTGGAGTGGGCAGATAGGTGGCAGATGAAGTTCAATGTGGAGAAGTGTGAGGTGATGCATTTTGGTAGGAAGAACATGGACAGACAATATAAAAAAAGGGGTGAAATTTTGAAGGGGGTGCAGGAGCAGAAAGACTTGGGTGTATATGTGCATAGATCATTGAAGATGGCTGGACAGGTGGAGAGAGCTGTTAATAAAGCATATGGTATCCTTGGCTTTATTAATAGGGACATAGAGTATAGGAGCAGGGAAGTTGTGCTGAATTTATACAAGACACTCGTTAGACCTCAGCTGGAATATTGTGTATAGTTCTGGGCACCATATTATAGGAAGGATGTGAACACATTGAAGAGAGTGCAGAGAGGCTTACAAGAATGGTTCCAGGGATGAGAAACTTCAGTTATGAGGATAGATTGGAGAGGTTGGGACTGTTCTCCTTGGAGAGAAGAAGGCTAAGAGGAGATTTAATAGAGATGTTCAAAATCATGATGGGGCTGGACAGAGTAGATAGGGAGAAGCTGTTCCCACTCGTAAAAAGATCAAGAATGAGAGGGCACAGATTTAAAGTGATTTGCAAAAGAAGCAAGTGTGATGTGAGAAAAAACTTTTTCACACAACGAGTGGTTTGGGTCTGGAATGCATTGCCTGGAGGCAGGTTCATTCGAGGCATCCAAGAGGACATTGTTTCTATTCAAATAATCATCTAATGTGCAAGGGTACGGGGAAAAGGCAGGGCAATGGCTCTAGGTCATAATGCTCATTTGGAGAGCCAATGCAGACATGATGGGCCGAATGGCCCCCTGTGCTGTTAAGATTCTGTGATTCATTGGTACCTACAGGGACCACAATGACTGGATCCTCCCCCCCACTGCAAGTTCCTCTACAGCCCTGAGCAGATGTCCCGAACCCTGGCACCGGGCAGGCAGCACTGCTATCTGGACTATCACTCTTTGCTACAGAGAATAATGTCAATCCCCCTTGCTTACCACAACATTCCATTTTGTTCCCCCCACTTGAATGGCTTCCTGTACCATGGTATCATGGTCAGCTAGCTTATCCACCCTTCAGCTCCTCTCATCCAAACAAGCTGAGAGAACCTCAAATCTATTGGAGAGTGGCAAAGAGCAATAGTTCAGACAGCTGTGTTGCCTGCCCAGCAAATGCTGAGGCTCCTGCACTTCCCTCTGGGTCCCCTCACTCACAGTCACACCTCCTTGTCCCTGACCACTGACCAAATCAAAATACCCTATCCTAAGGGGCGTGACTGCATCCTGATACAAATCATCCAGATAACATTCCCCTTCCCTGATGTGTCACAATGTCTGCAGCTCAGCCTCCAGCTCGATGAATCTGAGCTAAAGCTCTTTTCTTCTTCCTGAAGAAGTGTTTGCCCTGGATCATACTGGCATGCAGGAGCTCCCACATGCTGCAGCCATGACACACCACCTGTTCTGCCGTTCCTTAATATAATTAAGTAATTAATTAAAACACATTATGCAATTTATTTATTTTTCTTTAATATATTTTATTAACCTCACCACCAGTTCCTATATTATTTTAAGTCTTAAGAAACCTTAACTACTTACCAGATAGTCACCAAACAGCTAGTTCTTTCCCTGCAGTAGAGTAAGAAATTCCTACAGGGTGAAAAAGTTTGAAAAGGCAAAAGGAAGGGACATCTTCTTCCACTCCTCACTTAACTACCCCACTCACCAAATTCCCAGCTATACATTCAGTTCCAAGCTGCACTCATTTGCACAAGTGGGAACAATTTCTCCCTACCTACTCTGCTCAAACTCCTCATAATTTTGATTACCTCTATCAAAACTCCTCTCACCTTTTCTTCAAGGAAAAGAGTCCCAACTTCTCCAGTCTATCCTCATAACTGAATTTCCTCATCCCTGAAACCATTCTTGTGAATCTTCTCTCCACTGAGTTCACATCTTTCCTAAAGTGCAGCACCCAGACTGGACGCAATACTTCAGCTGAAGCTGAAACAGTGTCTTATACAAGTTCAACATAATCTCTTGCTCTTGTACTCTTTGCTCCTCTTAATAAAGCCTTGGATATTGTATGCTTTATTAACTGCTCTTTCAATCTATCCTGCCGCCACCACCAATGACATATGCACATATACACCAAGATCCCTCTGCTCCTGAACCCCTTTTAGAGTTGTATCCTTTATTTTATATTGTATCTCAGTGTCCTTTCTATCAAAATGAATCCCTTCACAATTCTTGCATTGAACTTCATCTGCCAGTTGTCTGCCCATTCCACCAAATTGGCTACGTGCTTTTGAAATTCTACACTATCTTCTTCTCAGTTCACAATACTTTCAAGTTTAATTTCATATCCGCAAAATTTGAAATTGTGTCCTTTACACCAAGGTCTGGTTTACTAATATATATCAGGAATAGCAAGGGTCACAACACTGACCCCTGGACAATTCAACTACAAACCTTCCTCCAGCCTGAAAAACATCCATTAACCACTACTTTGTTTCCTGTCACTCAGTCAGATTCATATCCATGTTGCTACAGTCCCTTTTATTCCATGAGCTATAACTCTGCTCACAAGTCTGTTGTGTGGCACTGTATCAAATGCCTTTTGGAAATGACTTAAGTGAGGGGAGCAAAGACACGGTCGCTAACTTGGCAGATGATAGGTAGGAAAGTATGCTGTGAAGAGGACATGAGGTTGCAAATGGATATAGATAGGGTGTGAGTGGGCAAAAATCTGGCAAATGGAGTTTAATGTGGGAAAATGTGAAGTTGTCCACTTTGGCAGGAAGTGGAGAATGGCTGCATAATTCTAAGTTGCAGAGGGATCTAGGTGTTCTAGTACATGAGTCACAAAAAGTTAATATGCAGGTACATCAAGTAATTAAGAAGGCTGGTGGAATGCTTTCCTTTATTATGAGAGGGATTGAACATAAAAGTAAGGACGCTATGCATCAGTTTTACAGGGCGTTGGTGACACCTCACCTCGAATACTGTGTGCAGTTTTGGTCTCCTTATTTAAGGAAGGATGTAAATGCATCGCAGGCAGTTCAGAGGAGGTTTACTAGATTGATACGAGGAATGAGTGGGTTGTCTTATGAGGAAAGGTTGGACAGACTGGACTTGTTTCCCACTGGAGTTTAGAAGAGTGAGGGGTGATTTGATTGAAGTATACAAGATCCTGATGGGCCTTGATAAGGTGGATGTTGAAAGGATGTTTCCTCTTGTGGATGAGGCTAGAACTACGGGGGCACTGTTTTAAAATTCGGGGTCGCCCTTTTAGGACCATAAGACCATAAGACATAGGAGCAGAAATTAGGCCATTCGGGCCATTGAGTTTGCACCGCCATTCAATCATGGCTGATAAGTTTCTCAACCCCATTCTCCCGCCTTCTCCCCGTAACCTTTGATCCCCTTACCAATCAAGAGCCTATCTATCTCGGTCTTAAATACACTCAATGACCTGGCCTCCACAGCCTTCTGTGGCAATGAATTCCATAGATTCACCACTCTCTGGCTAAAGTAGTTTCTCCTCATCTCTGTTTTAAAAGGTCTTGCCTTTATACTGAGGCTGTGCCCTCGGGTCCTAGTCTCTCCTAATAATGGAAACATCTTCCCCATGTCCACTCTATCCAGGCCTTTCAGTATTCTGTAAGTTTCAATCAGATCCCCCCTCATCCTTCTAAACTCCATTGAGTATAGACCCAGAGTCCTCAAACGTTCCTCATATGTTAAGCCTTTCATTCCTGGGATCATTCTCGTGAACCTCCTTTGGACCCTCTCCAGGGCCAGCACATCCTTCCTGAGCTACGGGGCCCAAAATTGCTCACAATATTCTAAATGTGGTCTGACCATAGCCTTATAAAGCCTCAGCAGCACATCCCTGCTTTTATATTCTAGTCCTCTCAAAATAAATGCCAACATTGCATTTGCCTTCCTAACTACCGACTCAACCTGCAAGTTAACCCTAAGAGAATCCTGGACTAGGAGTCCCAAGTCCCTTTGCACTCCAGATTTCTCAATTCTCTCCCCATTTAGAAAATAGTCTATGCCTCTATTCTTCCTACCAAAGGGCATGACCTCACACTTCCCCACGTTGTATTCCATCTGCCACTTCTTTGCCCATTCTCCTAACCTGTCCAAATCCTTCTGCAGCCTTGCCGCCTCCTCAATACTACCTGTCCCTCCACCTATCTTTGTATCATCTGCAAACTTAGCCAGGATGCCCTCAGTTCCTTCATTTAGACCATTAATGTATAAAGTGAAAAGTTGTGGTCCCAGCACTGACTGCGGAACTCCACTAGTCACCGGCCGCCATCCTGAGAAGGATCCCCTTATCTCCACTCTCTGCCTCCTGCCAGACAGCCAATCTTCTATCCATGCCTCTAACACCATGAGCTCTTATCTTACTGAGCAGCCTCCTGTGCGGCACTTTGTCAAAGACTTTCTGGAAGTCCAAGTAGATAACATCCATTGGCTCCCCTTTGTCTAACCTACGCGTTACCTCCTCAAAGAACTCTAACAGATTTGTCAGGCTTGACCTACCCTTTATGAAACCATGCTGACTTTGCCCGATTTTACCATGCACTTCCAAGTATTCTGAAATCTCATCCTTAATAATGGATTCTAAAATCTTACCAACGACCGAGTTCAGGCTAAATGGCCTGTAATTTCCCGTCTTTTGCCTCACTCCCTTCTTAAGCAGGGGGGTTACATTAGCGATTTTCCAGTCCTCTGGGACCCTCCCTGACTCGAGTGATTCCTGAAAGATCACCACTAACGCCTCCACTATCTCTTCAGCTATCTCCTTCAGAACTCTGGGGTGTGATCCATCTGGTCCAGGTGATTTATCCACCTTCAGACCTTTCAGTTTTCCTAGCACCTTCTCCTTGGTAATGGCCACCATACTCACCTCTGCCCCCCGATTCTCTTGAACTTTGGGGATGTCACTCGTGTCTTCCACTGTGAAGACTGGCGCAAAGTACCTATTCAGTTCCTCTGCCATTTCTTTGTTCCCCACTACTACTTCTCCAGCATCATTTTCCAGCGGCCCAATGTCCACTTTTACCTCACTCTTACCCTTTATATATCTAAAAAAACTCTTGCAATCATCTTTTATATTACTGGCTAGTTTACCCTCATATTTAATCTTCTCCCTCCTTATTTCTTTTTTAGTTGTCCTCTGTTGGTCTTTGTAGGCTTCCCAATCCCTTGGTTTCCCACTGCTCTTCACCACATTGTATGCCTTCTCTTTAGCTTTTATGCTGTCCCTGACTTCCCTTGTCAGCCATGGTTGCCTCGTCCTCCCTTTAGTATGCTTCTTCTTCCTAGGGATGAATTTTTGCTGTGTCTCCCAAATTACTCCCAGAAACTCCTGCCATTGCTGTTCCACTGTCTTTCCTGCTAGGCTCATCTCCCAGTCAATTCTGGCCAGCTCCTCCCTTGTGCCTCTGTAGTTGCCTTTATTCAACTGTAGTACCGTTACATCTGATTCCAGCTTTTTCCTCTCAAATTGCAGGGTAAATTCTATCATAATATGGTCACTTCCTCCTAAGGGTTCCTTCACCTTAAGCTCCCTTATCAAATCTGCCTCATTACTAAATCTAGAATTGCCTGTTCCCCAGTGGGCTCCACCACAAGCTGCTCCAAAAAGCCATCTTGTAGATATTCCACAAATTCCTTTTCTTGGGATCCACTACCAACCTGATTTTCCCAGTCTACCTGCATATTGAAATCCCCCATAATCACTGTAACTTTGCCTTTTTTACACACCTTTTCTATCTCCTGGTGTATCTTGTGCCCCACATCCTGACCACTGTTCGGAGGCCTGTACATAACTCCCATAATGGGTTTTTAAACTTTGCGGTTCCTCAACTCTACCCACACAGATTCTACATCATCTGACCCTACATCATTTCTTGCTATCGATTTAATTTCATTTCTTACTAACAAAGCAACCCCAGCCCTCTGCCAACCTGCCTATCTTTTCGATAGGATGTATATCCTTGGATATTTAGCTCCCAGTCCTGATCCCCTTGCAGCCATGTCTCCATGATGCCCCCCATCGTACCTGCCAATTTCAATCTGCGCCACAAGCTCATTTACCTTATTTCATATACTGCGTGCATTCAGATACAACACCTTCAGTCCTGTATTTCCCATCCCCTTTCTCATTGTCGTCCCTTTATCTGATGTGCTTGAAGTTAGATTCCTAGCCCTTTCCAAACACTCTGTCCTATTTTGTGTTCTGGAGACTTTAATAGCCTCTCCGGGGCTCTCCTTTCTTTTCAGTTTTTTCATAATTTTCAGGACAGAGATGAGCAGAAATTTTTTCGGAGGGTTGTGCTACTTTGGAACTCTCTGCCTCAGAAGGTGGTGGAGGCGGGCTCATTGAATATTTTTAAGGCAGAGGTAGATAGATTCTTGTTAGACAAAGGAATCAAAGGTTTTCCAGGGTAGAGGAGAATGTGGAAATCGAAACACAAGAAAATCAGCCATGATCTTATTGAATGCCAGAGCAGGCTCGAGGGGCCGAATAGTCTTCTCCAGTTCCTATTTCTTATGTTCTTATGGAAATCCATGTATACCACATCAACACTGCCCTCATCAACCCTCATTGTTGCTGCATCCAAAAACTCAAACAAGTTAGTTGAACTCTATTTCCCATAACAATCCATGCTGGCTTTCCTTAATTAACCTGTATTTGTCCATGTGACTATTAATTTTGTCCAGAATTGTTGTTTCTGAAAGGTTCCCCACTACTGAAGTTAAAATGGCTAGTGGGTTTCTCTTTACACCTTTTTTTCTAACAAGGGTGTAACATCTGTAATTCTCCAGTCCTCTGGCAATACCCCTGAGTAGAAGGAAAACTGGAAGATTATGTAATTGAATTAACTGCTGCTGTTCCAGCTGGCATTGAATATTTCACTAGTTCTGTTCAGTCAGATCAAGCACTACATTTTAATTAAATTCTTTTGTTATCTCTTGTAATAAATCTGCCTAACATGTTGGGTCAGCTGAAAGCATCCTTGCCAACTTTAATACTGCTCATACTTATGTACGTTCACAATTAGAGCTGTTAAATGTGCTTTAATTTAAAAGGTACACTCATTATTACATCCCTGCCCCTCAGTAGCCATCCCTTTTGGTTCCATGCTAAAGATGTATTTCTTGACCTCTGCGATGCCTCCTGCTTCCATCCATTCTTGTGTTGGTGGTTCAGTTTGCTCTACCCCAAAGAGCCAAGTGGTGAAGGTTAACATAATGGAGCCTAATCTTTGCACACTTTTTGGATGCATTATAAACACTAACCCAACAGTCACAATTTCAGTCTGCTCCTATATAGGAGCACAAGTGAATCCCCAATTGATACACCACACCTGAATACAATTAAACACGCAATGAATATAAAATTAACATAGTTGCTAGCTCTTTTTAAAAAATGATTTATTGGATAACTTTTCTCCCCAACTATAAAATTAATCTTTGTAAAAAACATCTCAGTTTTGCTCAATTTGACCATTATGACTGACATCAAACTTTATCTCTGTGATATCCTGCTGTCCGGGTTCCAATAAAATCTCTAATGATGATATTTCTCCCATTATCCTCAATGTGTGCCCTAAATGTACTGTTACCCTATGGCATTTTTTAAAGTCTTTCTTAACTAGTTTCTACCCCTAGAAAGGTGAACTGTCTTGCTGCAAATTGCTGCCCATTGCATTTATATTAGCATACCCTAACATTACAGAAGCTAGTATCAGCTCTCAAATTTTTCATCATGAAAGTTATAGGCTGGAATGCACTACATGGGGAAGGTGAGTCACCCAATCCTGACCTTCATCCATGCACTTCCCTGCATTTTAAGCAGCTATAGATGGTTAGGTCAAAGACACTGCACTGAGAAACTGTTACAGCAATGACTATGATCACTGAATTCCAACAACTACTGGAGGGCTTTCCAAACTGCCTACTTATTGGGTTAGGGTATCTTGATGCTGTGAATAGTCAAATGTTGTCTTTTTGTAAAGGGAAGTTACACTGACCTTTTCTCTGGCATTCAGCTCTTGTATTCATTCCTGGATTGAGACTGTGATGAGGTCTGAAACCAAGGCCAGAATCTTCAGATTGGCGTGCAGGGCCGAGCCCTGCTCGCCGACGTGTAAAATGATGTGCGATGATGTCGGGCGTGCGTCCCGACATCACCGCGTGTCATTCCGATTTTCAGTTCGGCAGGTTCGCACCGGAGTCAGCTGTGTGCCCGCCGAACTGTCAAATGCCTATTAAATCCAATTAAAAACTAATTAAAACAATCAAAGGAGCTGCCAGTCCAACCTTAAGGTTGGTGTGCAGGCAAAGAACTCAGGCATTTATCATAAAACTTCATCCACGGGTGGGAAGAGGTTTCATGAGGATTTATAAATCCAATAAATTTTTAAATTAAAATTCATTGGCATGTCCCAGCTCATGTGACACTGTCGCATGAGGGGACATGTCTGAAAATTTTTTTTTCTTCATTTAAATGTTGAGAAATGAAATTAAACTCCCTGAGGCAGCTCCGTGTCTTGGAGATTTCTGCACTCTTTCGCGCACATGCACGAAAGACCGCAGGTCCAGACTTGGCCTATTACCCCCACCCACACAGGGAGCGCTCAGCGCTTCCGGGTGTGTGTCACGCTGAGCAGGCCTTAATTGGCCCGCCCACATAAAATGGCAGCGGCAGCCGATTGCGGGCGGTGATCGGCTGCACACGCGCCCGCTCCTGCTCAGCACCCCCCCCCCACCGACGGGGAGAAAATTCTCCCTCATGTGTTTCCAGTGAAATGAGAATTGAGTTTTGGTAAACAGCTTATTGGTTAATAGGTGTCACTAATGGCACGTTGATGATTCCTTCCATCTCTTCGCTATTGTTTGGGAGGAGGCTGAAAGAAATTTGCCAATTTAGATTCATTCTGCTTTTTGTGAATACAACATTATCTCCACAATTTTCATACTAATAGACAGATGCCAATGTTACAGCTACACTAGAATAATTTAGCTAAGGGTGGATGACTAGTTTGATGTTCAGGGCTTCAGCACTATAGCTGGGTTTTTGTCAGGGTGCATAGCCTTCTCCATGCCCAGTTCACTCAACTGTTCCTGAATGTCATGGTGTAAATCGAATTGGCTGCTGATTGACATTGGTGATGGAGGGGAGTGCAAGTGAAGGCTTGGCAGGATTGTCCACTTGGCACTTTTGGTTGAAGATCCAAGTAAGTGCTTATCACTTGCACTCGCATGCTGGGCCAATGGTTAAGGATGGGAATAGTCATCCAAGTCCCCTCCTCCCATTAATTCCTTGATTGCTTACTGTCATTTTTGACCTACTTGTGATAGGGTTGCTGAGATGAGCTCTGATTCATTTTTTGTGGGACTGCTTAGCCCTATGTCTATCACCTGCTAATTCTGGTGTTTGGCATGCAGATAGCCCTGTTGGAATGGGTTGATGCCCTTATTCTGAGCTGTCTGCTGCTGCCCCTGGCACACCTTCACAAGCACTATACAGTGGTCCCTCCTACAAATGAATTTAGCAACAAAACTATGCGATAGTTAGGCCCCTGAGGATAAGATCAGGTGACTTACTTTCTCATGCTGGTTGGCTTACCACTTAACACAGGCCTTATTTTCACTTGGCAAAAAGCAGTCAGTGATAGTTTTAGTAGTCCAATTGTGGCAATGAACACTGAAGATTCAAGATTCCATTCTTTGCACTTGTTTCCCTCAGTGCTTCCTCCATAAGATATTCAATGTAAGAGGACTGTCATTGGACATCTGCAGTAGGGATAGTAAGTAGCAAACACTAGAAGGTGTCCTTGGACTTGTTTGACCTGAAACCATAAGACTTTATAGGTGTTGATGTTGAGGACTCTCAGGGACTGCTTCCATCCCACACCCACATCTGGTGGGTCAACGACACCTTAGTGTTTTCTCAGTAAACAAGCAAGATCACGTATAAATGGCAGTGTCCATTAACTTACTTTGTATTCTAAAATCGGTGCAGATCAAAACGCAATGACAATTCTGGCTTAACAGTTTATCAACCTATTCAATGTTACAAGATGTTAAATTAACTTTACATTTGTTTTTAAATGTAGGGCATTTTAAGTGGCCCAATAAGCAAAGTTCACAAACGTCATCTGTCCCCTACATGATAATATGAAAATCACAGTACTCTGCAATGGTTGCATGACAGATCTTCTCCCAGTCAAAGCAATTGTCAACAGGGGCATGTCATTCTACCAACACTATTTTCAATGTTCCTTGCAGCAACACTGCAACTTACTACTGACAGGTTCCCCCAGGTCTGGTAATAACTTATAAATTGATGGTAAGCTCTTCAACCTCAACCAGCTGAAGGCCAAAACCAAGACAACAGCCACACCTGTAATAAACTACAGTATGCTGATGATGCATAAATTAAGGCTCACTCTAAAGAAGAACTGCTGTACAATGGATTGTTGATGTATTCACTGAACCCTGCGAGAGCATGGGACTTGCCCTGAAAGGCTGAAGTCCTCTACAAACCCTCATCAAATATATCAAAACCAATGCCTTCAATTGAGATTTGTGGTGGAGTGTTGGAAAATGTCCCTCATTTCCCAAAGAATGCCAAAAAGCTGACATTGATGAAGAGGTGCAACACGAAATCCAATGTGCTAACTCAGCCTATAGTAAATTACATACTCAAGTTTTCGAGAATCATAATACCAGACCCAACATTAAACTCAATCTATTGGGCAGGAGCTCTCCCCATGTTTCTCTACGGTGTTGAAGTTTGGACAATTTATAGTTGCCATATCAAGGCCCTAGAACAACATATCAAACCTGTCTTAGAAGGATCTTGCAAGTCAAATGAGAGGACAAAAGAACAAATATCAATGTCCTCCAAGATGCAGTCATGTCGAGTATAGAGACCATGATAATCTCACATCAGCTGAGATGGAAGGGATGTCAGAATTCTCGACTCAAGATTGCACAAACACATGTTCTACTCAGCTATGCCAGGGAACCCATTCACATGGTGGCGGAAGGAGACATTTTAAAGACAATCTGAAAGCCTCCATGAAGATCTGCTCTGCCATGAACACGTGGGCAGCAGATGTCTAACTGCAACCAAAATGATGACCCTTCATCAAAATGGTGTCAAGACCTTCCAATCAACAAGAGCAACCACTGAGACAGAACAGCAATAGAGACAGAAGGACAGGGCAGCTGCTTGAGCCAACAATCTACCACCACCTCTGCCGGCTGACAATTGATCTCACTATGGAAAAGCCTGGAAGGATTAGATAGGGCTTATAAGCTATCTGTAAGCCTACAGCCAACACTGACATCTCACTTAAACCCAGCAATCCGCAAGGAAAAATCATCGTCGACACACAGAATTGCAATGATGATGAATTTTATACCATCCACAGAATTGTGTAATAGTGTTTACCCATAGCTCCTTACTTGTCATGTTCTTGCCTTTGGCCAAGCCACAATGAGTGGAGGCAAAGCCAAGGAGAGCTATGGAGTGGCTGGCAAATAAAGTCCCTTGTGCATCTCCAAATGGATAATTGTAGCAGCATTAGCGTCTCAGAAGAGAAGTCTTATCCATTCTTTTGTCCAGGAAATGGTGCTTGATGCCTGGAGAATAGTCATTAGTAATTTTATTGGCTATTCATTTTCCAAAATAAGTATTCTTTACGGTATAAACCACATGTACTTTCCACACATTTTGTTTGTTTAATATGGTAATGTAATATCAGATATTGTTCATGTTAGATGGTCAGATCAAGTAGACTTATTAATTTATTTATCCAGCAAAGACCTCCTTTTGCAGCTGTAGGGGAGCAGAGTGTAAATCTTACACTTCAACATTTCAAAGTATAATATTGATTTTTTTTTTTTGACAGTGATGTAAGAGCAAAATTTAATTTGGTTTCCAAATGTGCAAAACAAATGAAAATAAAAGACTGGTTCTTCCACAGCTGCTTCTCCCAGAAGAAGTGGAAATTCTTGTGTGTGGGAACCCCGAGTTGGATATTTATGCACTGCAGAAGATTACACAGTACGAGGGTTACTCTAAGATAAACCCCACGATACGGTAAGCAATCCAATCCTTCTCTTCGCAATTACGTAAACCCCGTAGATCTGGGTTTGGTTTTCAGAAAGTTAGAATAAAGTTGCTCAGGTGTACTGCTGGTGCACCTTTTAACTTTCATAGTGAAGGTACAAGGTACATGTTGAAATACTACCCTGGACTATATAAGATTCACACGCCATTCAGGACATCTATTTCCAGAGGTGTCAATTGTGGCTCAGTGATAACATTCTTGCCTCTGTGTCAGGTGATTGTGGGTCCAAGTCCCACTCCAAAGGCTGGAGAGCAAATTCCAGGCTGGCACTGCTGAGGGGAGTTGGAGGTCTTTTCTTTCAGATATGTTAAACTGGGAGGCTTGTTTCATCCTCTCAGGTAGAAGTAAAAGATCCTATATCACAATTTTAAAGAAGAGCGGAGAATGCTCCCTGGTGTCTTGGCCACTATTTATCCCTAGCAAACATCACCCACACAGGTTATCTAGTCATTATCTCATTACTGTTGGTGGAACCTTGCCAGTTGCAAAATTTCCTACATTACAACAGTAACCATATTTGAAAGTACTTGGCTGTAAAGTGTTGTGGGACATTGAGGCCATGAAGTTGCTGTACAAATGCTAGTGCCTCTCTCTAACCTAGCTTGTTCTTACATCTTAGACTTTCATCTCCCTTCCCTAACTGTTCTTAGGCTGGTTCTGGTGAACTTTTATAAAATGCTGGCCCGGCCTCAACCGAAGTATTGTGTCTAATTCTGAGCATCACACTTTAGGAAGGATGTGAAGACATTGGGGAGAGTGCAGAAAAGATTCACAAAATGCTCTGGGGATGATGGACATCAGTTACAAGGATAGATTGGCGAAGCTGGGGCTGGTTTCTTTGGAGAAGAGAGAGTTGAGAGCAAGTTTGATAGAGGTGTTCAAAATCATGAGAGTTCTGGACAGATTAGACAGGGATAAACTGTTCCCATTGGTGGAAAGGTCAAGAACTAGAGGACACCAAATTAAGGTGATTGGCAAAAGAACCAGGGGTGACATGAACAAACACCTTTTTATGCAGTGAGTGGTTAAGATCTGAAATGCACTGCCTGAAAGTGTGGTGGAGGCAGATTCAAGTGGCTTTCAAAAGGAAATGAATAATTATTTGGGAAAAAAAAGTCATTGCAGGGCTACAGGGAAAGGCAGGAGAGTAGGACTAGCTCTTGCAGAGAGCTGGCATGGACCCAATGGGCCAAATGGCCTCATTTGCTGTAAATCGTTCTCTGATTCTGATTCCTAACTTTAGTCCTGCGCCTTACTTATTAAACTGAGAGCAGTGCTTATCCGTGATATTTAGCTTAATAAATTTATAGGTTAGTTTCCCTTCTCTAAGGAAGGATATAAACACAACCAGCACCTTTCTGAAATTAATGTTATCTGGATTATTGTTTGTGTTAGTACAGTGTGGATTTATTTTCAAAAGCCTTGCTGTAATCAGTGGGAATGTGCAATGTGCGTACAACTTTATTATAGAGTTTGAGTATTTGCTTTATTTTCTGCAGTTCAGAGGAGTTTAAACCACATTGTTGAGGATTTACTGACTGGTTTTAATTGTTTAGCGGAGCCATCAAATTATTGGTTGTGCTTGGGCTAATTTATAGCTAAAAATGTTATAGCAAGGGTAATCAGACACAACAGGGAGGGGGAAGTCCAGTGAGATAAAGACTGGCTCTGTGCCACAATGAGCAGCAACTTATATTTTCACAGTACATTTAATGTAGAAACCATCCCAAAGTGCTTTACATGGGGAAAATGGATGCTGAACAGCACTGGAGAAATGACTGCATCAAATAGAAGGAAGGATTTTTAAGATGAAGAGGCAGAAGGCATGGAAAGTAGGTTCTAGCTGTGACTAGTGGGGTACCACAAGGATCAGTACTTGGGCCCCAGCTGTTCACATTATACACCATTGATTTGGATGTGTGGACCAAATGTAATATTTCCAAGTTTGTGGATCATACTAAGCTAGGTGGAGATGTATATTACAGAGAAGGTAACCAACTAAATTTGAACCTTCCAGGACTGCATTTGCCTGATTCCAGTCTTATCTTTCCAATCGGTCAGAGAATCTCCTGTGATGGCTTTTCTTCCCTCTCTTGCTTCCGCACACATTATTGCCTTTGGAGTCCCCTGACGATCAACTGGGGCCATCTCTGCTTTCTCATCTACATGCCATGTCTAAGCAATATCATCCAAAACACATCATGTTCCACATGTAATTTATTCTTTCATGGGATGTGCGTGTTGCTGGCAAGGCCAGCATTTGTTGCCTATCCCTAATTGCCCTTGAACTGAGCAGCTTCCTAGGCTACTACAGACGGCAGTTAAGAGTCAACCACATAGCTGTGGGTCTGAAATCACATATATACCAGACCAGGTAAGGATGGAAGACTTTCTTCCCTCAAGGGCATTTATGAACCAAATGGGATTTTACAAAAATCAATGATAGTTTCTACTTTCATGATTACTATTACTGAGACTAGCTTTCAATTCCAAATTTTATGAATTGAATTTTTAAATTCCACCAGCAGCCATAGTGGGATTTGAACCTATGTCTCCAGAACATTAACCTGGGCCTGGGCATTTGGATTACTAGTACAATGACATTACCACTATGCCACCATCCTTTTAAATGTTTCCACAGTTGCAAGAGTAAGTTGGCTGACTATCAAGTTTCATAGAAGTCATGAGATGCCTTGCAAGGACTCCTGCCACGACCAGTGCCTAGTGGCTGTCTGCTTATTTTTTTATTCATTCATGGAATGTGGGCATCGTTGGCTCAGCCAGTATCCATTACCCATCGCCAGTTGCCCTTGAGAAGATAGTGGTGAGCTGCTTTCTTGAATTGCTGCAGTCCGTGTGGTGTAGGTACACCCACAGTGTTGTTAGGGAGGGAGTTCCAGGATTTTGTCCCAGTGCCAATGAAGGAACGGTGATATATTTCCAAGTCAGGATGGTGAGTGGGGGGGATCTTCCAAGCGGTGGTGTTCCCATGTATCTGCCGTTGTCCTTCTAGATGGTAATGGTCATGGGTTTGGAAGGTGCCATCTAAGAAGGCTTGGTGAGTTCCTGCAGTGCATCTTGTAGATGGTACACACTGCTGCCACTGTGCGTCAGTGGTGGAGGGAGTGAATGTCTGTGGATGTGGTGCCAATCAAGAAGGCTGCTTTGTCCTGGATAGTGTCAAGCTTGAGTGTTGTTGGAGCTGCACTCAACCAGGCAAGTGGGGAGTATTCCATCACACTCCTGACTTGTGCCTTGTAAATGCTGGACAGGGTTTGAGGAGTCAGGAGGTGAGTTACTCACTGCAGGATTCCTAGCCTCTGACCTGCTCTTGTAGCCACTGTATTTATATGGCTAATCCAATTCAGTTTCTGGTCAATAGTAACCCCAGGATGTTGATGGTGGGGAATTCAGCGATGGTGATACCATTGAATGTCAAGGGGTGATGGTTACTTGCCACTTGTCAGCCCAAGCCTGGATATTGTCCAGGTCTCGCTGCATTTGGACGTGGACTGCTTCAGTATTTCAGGAGTCGTGAATTGTGCTGAACATTGTGCAATCACCAGCGAACATTCCCACACCTGATCTTATGATGGAAGGAAGATCATTGATGAAACAGCTGAAGATGGTTGGGCCTAGGACACTACCCTGAGGAACTCCTGCAGTGATGTCCTGGAACTGAGACAATTCACCTCCCAACAACCACAACCATCTACCATAGTATTAGATATGACTCCAGGCAGTGGAGAGTTTTCCCCTTGATTCCCATTGACTCTAATTTCGCTAGGGCGCCTTGGTGGCACACTTGGTCAAATGCTGCCTTGATGCCGAGGGCTGTCACTCCTCACCTCTGGTGTTCAGCTCCGTTGTCCATGTTTGAACCAAGGCTGTAATGAGGTCAGGAGCTGAATGGCTTCTGCTCAGTTTCTGCACGTTTTCTTCTGCCATTTGAAGGGCAAAGCTCGCCAAATCAGTTTTGGCATTGCCCTGAGTGGTGGCAGCTTCATCCATGCCTATTCCAGCCATGCCCTTGCTGCTGGCTCTCCCTCAGTATGTCCACTAATCATTTTTGGACAGCTATGAAGGAAGTAAATGGCTGTGAAATGGCTCTGTTCATCCAAACCCCAAACATGAAGAGGCTGAACATAAAAGTTTCCAGTACTTTGGGTCCTCAAGGCCTTCATATTAATCATGTAATCATTTACAAGAGGCTACTGAGCGAAGTATCTCTGTCACATACATCCAAAGCAGAGTTCTTGAATTTCTGATGAGGAATCTTTGCAATTGCAACAAAAGTGTCGGAATTATAGCTTAGCAAACATTTGTTTATACAGCCCTGGAGTATGCAAGTTATGTGTGGAATTCTTATATGGCAAGAGATTGTAAATGAGATTGAAGTGTCCCAAAGACGTGCTGATCGATTCTGCACAAATCGGTATGGGAAACGTAGTGCTGTCACATCCTTAATCAAAGATTTGGAATGGGAATCATTACAGCAAAGGAGGGAGAAAAATATACTGACCATGTTTTATAAAATATGGAACGGACTGGTGGGAATTGACAGAAACAAGTTCCTAGTGCCCTCTAGCAATGACAAAACATGAGGTAGCCATCCGCATTAACTACAAAGACCATTTGTTTGCGGACAGTGTATCAACAATCTTTCTTCCTGTGGACGTTCCCACAATGGAAGAAGCTGACAAAGGAAATAGTCACAGCCATAAATCTTCACGACCCATCTTTAGATCATTTCCATTTCTAAGTTTTTCATGATCTGATGTGGTAGACATGATAATGTCTGGTTCAGCTGGCGCTAACCACATAAATATTGGTGGAATATGGAGGTTAGTCTCTGATGCTGACACAACCAAAGCAGAAAAAGCAGAAAGATACTCCACAGCAGAAGTCCCTGTAAATGCCTGCAACTTCTCTGTGAATTACAGATCCAAAAGGCCATTATGCAGGAATGTGTAAATGTGGGCAGTGGACTCCTCCAGCACTGGTTATAACTTGCAGAATTCGTACAGACACAAATGGCTGGAGATAACATTTGTGCTCAGATGCTAACCTTTTATATTGGAATCTTGCTCTGCACCCTACTGGCATCAGGTTGGCCCTGGCTTCATATTCAGTCTGCACTTATGCAATAACTGCAGTGTCAAAGCAAAACCATTTCACACTGAATCTACAATTGTAATGTGAATTCATCTTTACCCTAATAGGTTATTTTAATTCTTTCATGGGGTGCAAGTGTTGCTGGCAAGGCCAACATTTGATGCCCATCTCTAATTTCCCTTGAAGATGGTGGTGAGCTCCCTTTTTGAAACATTGCAGTCCAACTGGTGCAGGTAAACCCATAGTACAGTTAGGAAGGGAGTTCCATGATTTTGATCCAGCAACAGTGAATGAACAGCAATGAATTTCCAAGTCAGGATGCTGTGTGGCTTGGAGGGGAACTTGTAGGTGGTGGTGTTCCCATGCATCTGTTGTGCTTATCCTGCCAGTGGTAGAGGCTGTGGGTTTAGAAGGTTTTAATCGAAGGAGGCTTAACAAATTGCTGTGGTGCATCTTGTAGATGGTGCATACTGCTACCACTGTGCATTGGTGGTGGAGGGAATGAATGCTTAAGGTGGTGGATGGGGTGCCAATCAAGCAGGCTGCTTTGTCTTGGGTGGTGTCAAGCTGCTTGTGTCGTTGGAGTCGCACTCATCTAGGCAAGTGGAGAGTATTCCATCACACTCCTGACTTGAATGAATGAATGGAATGAAGGTATAGTCCCTACATAAACTGTATTGTGATTTTTGCTGTTTCCATCTTTTTGTGGTAGGTACTTCTGGGATGTAGTTTTGGGATTCAGTCTTGAGCTCCAGAAACGACTTCTACATTTTACTACAGGAAGCGATAGAGTTCCAGTTGGTGGACTTGCTGATCTTAGTTTTAAAATTACGAAGATTGATGTGCCCACGGATTGGTAAGATGTCTTCATTATTGCAATTTCTATTTGTTGCATTCTTTCCAACATTTAGTATATCAAAGGACACAATTGCTTAGGACGCACAGTTCCAAGTAGATTAAAAGGAATGTGGAACCAAATGTTGAGATGCAGCTTCCCTCAATTAGTCCACTAAAAGATGACATTATAAAAGCTGATCTTTGATTGTAACCTCAGGCAATGACTAATCAGTATAATGCAGGAAACAGGCAACATAATAAATGCAGTGTGGCATATACACAAAGATTCCCCTTTTGTTTTCCAGCTGGAATGGATAATGTCTAAAGTTCTCCGAAATGAGCCAGCTTAAATGATGAATGGAATCAGATTGGTCAAATGCAGTTGAACAAAATACAGCAGTTCTTTCTGATCTTTGCAAAAATATCTTTTAAAGTAGTCACTTATGTTACAATTATAATAGAAATCCTGTCTTCTTACAAAACACTAAAATTCTGGAGGTTCTGTTGAATAAAATTTTTTAAAAGCACAATGCCTTTAACATTGCACTGGGATTCAGCCTACTTCAACCCTCACTCTTGACTTCCGATGTCATCTGAGCTTGTTGATCAAATTAAAACGTTGTACCTCACTCCTATGTAGCCATTGCTCTATGATTCTCTTTTACTTTTAAGCCAAAAGTAGCTGTTTTCCATATTGATATGTTAAGACGATAGGGAGAGTTTCCCAGGCCAGTGGAGGCAGTTTCAGAGAAGGTGAGGGGGTCTGGGAAAATTAGACAAAATGCTATTGGATAAGCATGCTGGCATGTTCTTGTTTCCTTCCTCTCTTCCCAGAGGCAGTTTATGTGTGCTGCTGGCAACCTAATTGAGCTTTTAATGATTCAGTTACCAACCATATTAGCATCGCACAGGAACCCCGCAATGTCTGCATTCACAGGAGGTGAGTGCACAGTGGGAGGTCGGTGTCATATATCATACTGATATAATACCTTGGACTTATAAACTGTACAAGACACAAGACACTAATTGCTCATAAGGGATTGAGTAAACATACCATTGGTTCATTTATTGAGACTAAGCACATGAGAACAGTTTTACATAGATATAAAGTTTGAAAACACATCAGAGCTGTGTGTATGCTAAGCAAAAGTGAAACTATGACTGGATCACATGACATTTCCCTTCTGCTGATGTCATCCCTTAAAGACATATTACATTATTCCCCATTTTTTTATATACTTCTCCCCCTTCCAAGGAAGTAGAACTATTTACAATACATGTTCATGTTTAGTTACCCTTATGTAAGTGCATAGAACTGATGAATCTATGAGTCTGTAAAGCGTAGAGGTATTCTGCTGCTATACCCAGATCTTGTAATGGTAACCTTGTCTGGGGGTTTCTTTAATTGCTCACAGTGATCTGTGGGATTGGTATTCTTGGATGTTGTTCCTGATTGCATTTTGGATCTTGTCCTAGATGCAATAGGACTGTACAGTGATCAAGGAGTTGGATTGGATCTGATTTGTCCTCAGTTATGCCTCTCCATTGCACCTTTTGTGTGTAAAGACTTCATAGGACCTTGGTTCTGAACAAATCCTTGCTACATCGGCTGGTTGCCACGTACCTTCTGTGGGATCCTGGATGTGAACTTGTTGTCCCAACTGTAAACTTGGCAATTCTGTATCCGCATTTTTATTGTACAAGTTGATTGTCTTCTCTTGTAGTTTTAAAAGTTGCTGTCTAGTTTCTGAGAGAATAGAATGATAAATTGGTACACACTGGTCTGCCAAACCTGAGTTCTGCCGGTGATGGAATAGTTGCACCTAAAGGTGTTGCTCTTAGGTATGACATTACAATGTGTAAATCTTGGTCTGTCTACATTTCAGAATTAGGGATTCACAGTATGAATCATTCATTTGGCTAGGCCTTTAGATCTAGGGTAATGAGGAGAAGAAGTAGTATGATCAATAGTCCACTTCTCGCATATATCCTGAAATGGCTTACCAATAAATTGCATGGCGTTATCCATAATGATCTTGCTAGGTGCGCCTATTGAAAATAGGACTTAAGCATGCACGACAGTTGCACTTGACATATTGCGCAATCGTCAAATAATGGGATACTTAGTAAAGTAGTCAGTGATGACAATGAAGTCAGTTCCATGGATATGAAAAGAGGTCTGATATGATTTTGGACCAAGGATGGGTAGGAACTTCATTTGGAATCAGTGGTGCTTTGTGCTGGCTTGGCATATGCTCTTGACATGCCTTGTACTTCTTGATGATGACTTCAATGTCATTATTCATACCCAGCCAATTGACGTCTTTCCCATGAGTCTTCTTGCCCAATCGATACCCATGTGTGAGCGATGAAGTTGTCTGAAGAATATCAGGTCTCAAAGATTCCGGTATGATGACCTGACTGCCTTTAAAAATGACTCTCCCCGGGATATGCCTAACTCATTCTGATAAGGCCACAATGGTCTCGCGTGTTCGTGGACATGCTGAACTGAATTAGGCCATCCTTTGATGATGCTTTTCCATAGTTGTAGAATCTTTCATCATTTCTTCATGTAGCTGCTGGCATTTGCAGTGTGCAAAATGTACCAGATCAATTTGGAGAACATCTTCAAGTTCAATGTCAATGAAGTCAGCTTCTAGATCTGAGGATATATCTTATGTTTTCGCTGGATGAGGCAATCTGCTAAGTGTATCCGATGTGACCATCAAGTTACCTGGCTTGTATCTAATCTCTGTCATGACCTTGAATCTTTATCAAGAGGCATTGCAAGCTTGGTGGTGCACTGGTCAATGCATTCGCCAAATCATCTCCAGTGGATTTCAAAGCTAATCATTCCCATTTGGTCGTACAGACAGAGATTTTGAAGCAAATGCAATCGGTTTGCCTTTTTGTAGTATGCATGCACCCAGAACTTTCTCTGAGGCATCTATCTTGTCTCCCTAGGATTATTAAATTGCAATGTCGATGCTTCTGATAATGACTGTTTCAGAGCTTCGAGGAGGTATTGGTGGTCTTTGTGCCATGGGAAAGGCACATCCTTTCTCAACAATTCCCTTAGTGATTAAATTTTCGAGCAAAATTGGGAATGTATGGAGACGAGAAATAAAAGAGACCTAGACATCTTCGAAGATCGCCCTTATCTTGAGGAGTTGGCATGGCTTTAATATCCTCTACTTTACTTGGATTTTGACATATGCCAGTACTGGAGTAAATAGAGCTGAAGAAATTGATCTGCACGTTGATGTCACATTTCAAATTGTTGAACACCAATCCTTCATTATGTGCCACTTGCATCAATGAATGCAGATTGTGGTCCTGTTCTTCCCACAATAGCTATATCATCAGTGATACAGATGCATTCTAGCACAGTGCACATAGTGAGTCCATGTCAGCTTGAAAGAGATCCTGGCTAACAGCCTGAAAGGACATCATCGAAAATAGTATGGTCCGAATGGGGTACAAAATGTAGTAAGCTCTTAGGGCTTCTTCACAAAATGTACTGACCAGTAACCATGCTTGGTATCAAGCTTCGAGAAGAATTTTTCGCCTGAAAATCTCAGATTTAACCCTTCAATGTGGGTATTTTGTAAGGACAACGTTTCAAAGCTGCATTTAAACATTGTGGATTAAGGCATACTCTCAATAATCCGTCCTTCTTTGACACGATTGAGCTGCACAAATCTGTGTGCTCTTGTACTCTTCTAATGACTTTGTCTTTCTCCATTTTGTCTCGTTCAACTTTCAGTTAGCCTTGTATGTGGGCGCTGCACTTGTGTGGTGGATCAATTGACGGATTTGCATGCTCCTGAAAACGTAATGTTACAGCTCCTTTGGAACTGCCAATATTGTCAAAGCATTCTGGATATTTTGATGTTATATCATGAACTTAGGAACATAGGACGTAGGAGCAAGAGTAGGCCATTCAGCCCATTGAGCCTGCTTTGTCATTCAATACGATCATGTCTGATCATCCACTTCAATGCCTTTTTCCCACATTACCAATGACATAAAGGGGTTTGGGGATATTTAGAAATCTGTCAATCTCTGCTTTAAACATACTCAATGACTGAGCTTCCACAGCCCTCTGGGGTAGAGAATTTCAAAGTTTCACAACCCTCTGAATAAAAAAAAAATTTCCTCAACCCAGTCCTAAGTGGCTTCCTTATTTTGAAATTGTGTTCCCTGGTTCTAGACTGTACAACCACGGGAAACATCCTACCTGCATCTACCCTGTCTATCCCTTCAAGCGTTTTGTAGGTTTCAATGAGATCACCCCCCATTCTTCGAAACTCTAGAGAATACAGGCCCAGTTTCCCTCAGTCTCCCTTCATAAGACAATCACGCCATCCAGGAATAAGTCTGGTGAACCTTCGTTGCACTCCCTCTATGGCAATAATATCCTTCATCCTACATGCCGGTAGACCTGTGATTGTTGTGTCTTTAATTCCCATGACGTAGAACATCCGTGGTACCCAGGAGGATTTATTGTATTTGCACACCAGGACTATGGATCCTGCACATGAAATTAGAGAACCATTTTACTCCAAAAGTTTCACAGTAGTAGGTTTCTCCATGGCCTTCCGCGATCGTGGATACACGTCTTTTAGAATTTGCAGAGGTAGTATGTTGACAATTGCCCCATGCCAACCTTGGCCAATAACGAATAGATACCGAACTTCTTTGGACAGATAGTTTGAATCTTGGCAAACACTTGCAGTTTACACTTAGGTTTTCCACGAGATTGACAGTGCTCTTTGTCTCGTTGTGTACATCAGCGTCATTTTCTGATTTTTCTATCACCCCGTGTATGTTTCTGACTGGATACCAGATGGTCATTCTTATTGCTTGAAAGGTACCTGTTGTGTACGGTCCGTTTGGATCAATGCATGGCTCTTTGTAATTGCATCAGCCTTTGCCCTAGTGCACTGCACTGCCAATGGCCCTTTCTACTACATGCCTTGCAGAATTGATGAAAAGCTGGGCATTTCCTTGGTGCATGCAAGAAGATCACACCTTCCACATGTCTTGCTAGGTTTGGGTTATCTAGTTAGTGTCAACAATTGAGGTTCTACTGTAAGCTTGGTCAACGTGAAAGGATAGCTTCATAATTACATCCATCCTTGAGTTGCTTTTTAATGCTATATGTTTTGGGATGGTCTAGCAGATCTTTCTGGAATGCTTCCATGGGAGTGGATGCAATCACCAACTCAGCAATTCTGTCTGCTACCTCTGCATTGGAAAAATGATAGTATGTACAATTTTCTCTGTAAGTGCTGACGAAGTGGTCTATAGATTCTGTACGCTGTTGTTGAAACGACACGAACTCCAGTCGATGAATGCAGAAGTTTAACCTGATTCTGAACCGATCTTCCAATGTGGTCCATATATTTTGGGGATCTTTTAGCTCTTCTTCTGTTAGTCCTGACATGTTCAGCCTTCATTCCCAATTGCTAGGCAAATTTTTATGGCTGGCTTGTCTGGCTGAGACACACCTGAATCAAGAAACCACAGCTTTTTATGCTGGTTAAACATTTTGAATTTGGATAATAAGTCAGCTGCATCCCATTCAAACCGGGGAATTTTGTGGACAGTCTAACAATATCCTTTTGACCGTCCTCCTTCTGTAGTACCTGGGATGAGTGTTGCTGTGGCTGCTTTCCCACGCTTTTCCAAAGCTCCACCCACAAAGACGGGCTTGTGGTGGGAATGCACCATGGAGCAATAATGTCTTTGCTTTTTAACCTGTTTATTGTTCAGCAACTCCCGAAGCCGCCCATTATATTCGCAACCTTCTTTGGCCCAATTTTTATGACGGTTTTTTTGTTTGACTCTCCCATGCTCACTATCAATCCCCATACCCTGGGGATTGCCTTTCCCAACTGAGCTGGTCCTCTCAATGCACTGTCCAACTCATGGAACTGACAGGCTATGTGCTGCAATCCCACCACGAGAGATCCAATTACTTACAAGCTCTTTATTTGAGCACTAAATCTGCGCTGTGTCTCCAAAGCTTCTCTTTGCAGTCTCGATGCTGCATTTTCAACACTCTCCGATGCTGCAACTTTGTTGTGGTCTGTTCAAAATGTCTAGAGTCCGTCTTATGCCATGTAGCAAGATCTAAGGCTGTTCACCATGTCATACCTGTACTAAATCTTACTGCCACCTGTCTCACCACTGCTGATTACCATGTTGTTTTATTATAATAATATAATACCTTGGGCTTATTTACTGTAAAAGACACAAGGCACCAACCACTCATAAGGGGTTGCGTAAATACGTCTGTTCATTTATTAATACTAGGCACACGAGAACAGTTATACATAGGTATAAAGTTGCAGGCTTCAGCGCTGTGTGTTCTCTGCTCAATGCAAAAGTGAAACTAAGACTAAATCATGTGACACATTTACCTTCTACTGATATGCTGATATCTCTTAAAGACACATTACAACAGTTGGAATGTTCTGAAAGGGGCAAGCAATCTGAACTTTGAATGAGGAAGATGGCAAGCCTGTGTTCATCTGCAGGCAGAGGCTTGCCATGGCACACGAGAAGCTCCTAGAGACTTCTGTCACACACATTGCTGGAGGTGAAGAAATGGCTGCTGGTACCTTCAGCCTTATCTCACTCTCATTGCGCTTCACCTTCTTTTGTGCCATTCACTTCAGCAGCACTCTCAGTGTAGCCACTGTGAAGGTTGGTGGTCACCCTTACATTAGCACGCATTGGTTCACCCTCCCACCACCCCAACCCACCACCTGTTCCCTAATTGGACATCAATCGCGGAGGCAGGTTCCCAATTGGATGCCTTCCAGAAGGTTGAACCAGAGGATGTGCCACTCTCAGCTCCTAGTTATAGACCCAGAAACAAAGCTTTTTAAAAACTAAGGTGGGAAAATTCATCCCCATATTTCCAGCTTCTGAATCATTGTTTGTTTTTCTATCCAGTGTATACAGAGTTGTGGCTTCTATGTAGGCAGGGAGAAAATCAGAAAAAATTGTAACTTTTTTTTGAAATACTACTAGTCCTAATTTTAAACGACAAGTTGATACTAGTTTTAGTAATTTGGCACAATTCTTGGTAATTATATCTTGCAACTGCATATTTAAGGTTGCATTTACCCTGCAGCTAATGGTCTGATGTTGGTAGCCATAGTTGGTTTGTAGCCAGGGAGAACCCTGTTCACATTACTTGGCTACCTAGCTAGAAATTAGGCACAGACACAGAGCTGGATATGCCCACAGACGGAGCTGTCTCCCAAACAACAGAAATTAAATGGGGTGGGAAGAATACATGTTTTCTAAACATTTAAATCGCTGTGCACTTTCCAAATTAGGTTTGACACTGCTGCACTAGACTTATGTAATGTCAAAGTGAAGTATTATGGAACTACCTCCATACTTTATTTTTAGCAGTTAGCAAGTGTACAAGTTTTAAAAAATATCCGATGCTTATAGGTTAATCTGCTCCCTTTCATTTCAGTGGTGTGTGCCAGTGGCAAAACACTTGCTTTAGCTTTTTATTGCAATTGACTGCTATTAAGAGGACACTAACTCTGGATTTATACTACCAGTTTAAGGTTGCTACAAACCTGAAATGACATTGTTTTAATGCTAAATTGCAGTGTAAATACCCCATAAGAAAGAGTATTAGATGTCAATCAAATGACCAATCTACTTAGGAACATGTCTTGTTTTGTATCTTCTTTTATAAACCATGCTAAGTACAGAATAGAATCTTAAGTAGGAAGTGAAAGGAAAGGATCCTTTTTAAACAGTATGTGAACAAGCCTTTCTAAAGTTCATCTTTCTGGGCCCACAGGTTACCAGTCGCCCACACCTGTTTCAATCAACTCTGCCTGCCTCCATACAAGAATAAGAAAGAACTCGAACAGAAGCTAACAATTGCTATTTCAAATGCAGAGGGTTTTGGTCTGGAATAATAAGGAAACCACTTCACCACAACACCAACTTGTGTTTATATAGAGCTTTTAATGTAGAATAATAACCCAAGATTGGTGCAATATATTTGCTGGAAATGGTATTTCACTTAATGTGCCTGTATTTCAGGGTAAGTTCTGTTTCATTTAGTTCAGCTTTTCCATACAAACCTAACTTTATAGTGAGTTCTGGAAAACCAAAAAGAAAGCAGATTTTTAAATACTGTGGGACACTGATGTTTGTGATGTAATTGCTGCTACACTTGTAAAATTAGATTAATATTCACTAGAAATTAAGTCATAGGGCCTGATTTTAACTATGTAAATGATTAGAATGAGTTAAAATTTCACCTTATGTCTTACCGCTCCAGATTTGTACCAAACCATGTCTTTGAGTTGTAAGGTTATTTTTTGAGAGTACCCTGAATAGGGATTATATTGATCCATCGGCAATGGCAGCTAAACCAATAGATTAGTAAATTATTGGATAATAGACCTGAACTAGCTACGGAATCAATATTTTATTGAGATTTCTAGCTTTTAAAATGTAAAATGTAGAACCATAGCAATGAAATGATGCAAATGAGTTTGAATCCAGGGACTGAATTTTCCCAACCCTGTACAGACAGGTTTGGAAGTGGGGGTTAGGGGGAAGCAGCAGGAAACCCCATCAAGACTGAAGCTGCTGCCCTCCGGGTGACTTGTCCAAAGGGGGGGTTGCCATGGGAATTGGCAGCCTGCTCAATGGAGATGGGCAGGCAATGAAGCCATTTTAAGAACCTAATTAAGGGTCATTTTGTACCAGCGCTGCAACTTTGCCAGTATCGCATGGGCTGGCCATTGTATCGTGAGCTTGGCAATGTTGCAGAGGTGGCCTCTCGCTGGGAAATCATGGTGGCTGAAATAATTGGCAGCATCAGAGCCACGATGTTCGCATGAGCCCAAAAGCGGCCACAGGTACTCTCCTGCACGAGTTACCCCTCCTCACTGAGGCCCCTCACAGTACAGCATTTGGTCATCTTGCTCATCACTGAACAGCTGCCCCCTAGGTCTCCCTCGCCTTCAGCAGCACTCAACTCTCAGGGTGGGGTTGCCATCTAGGCATAGTTGTGGACCATCCTATTGAGCCTCCCACTTTCCTGATCTTCCAATCATCTTTAATTGGATGGTAAGTATGGAGATGGTCTATTAGGAGGCTAACTCATGTAAAGTTACTCCAGTGAATGTATCGAGGCCATGCACAGACTTGGGACCCACATATGGTCCCGGTCCCCGAGGGAAAATTCAGCCCCTGGAGTCTGAAACAAAATTTTATAGTACGTTAATAAATCATTGAACTTCATTACTTTCTTCATAAGCCTATGGATTGATAGTTAATACCAGTGAAAATAATAATTATTTTTCACCCATGTCAAAAAATAAATACCGGTGTGCAGTGCTCCAATGCTGCCTTGAGAAATTTGCCAAAAACTCGAAGACTCAAATTGCATCATTAAGTTGGTAACTTTGTCAGGATTTTGTGATTGGAATATTCCCTCCCAACAAATAGGGGCATCTAAAAGCTCCAGCCTTCCTTTCAACTTGCAAGGCTAAGAAATAAAAGTATACACAACAAGCTTGGGGTGCAAACCCTCTGCTGGCCTGCTAATGCTCTGTTGCACACATACAATCTCTCCATGACAACCTATTGAATATGACCCCTCCCACTCACAATACAAAGTGAAATGTACACAGGCAACATTCATCCTGCAAATTCTCAGCAGCAGATTCAAAGCTGCAGTCCACAGTAAGACTAATGACTAGTAGAAAAGCAAACAACAAGCCAAACCAGCAGCAGCACGTCTTTATTCATCTTCTCTAAGGGAGTGATGAATGTTACGTGACCATACCTGTGTCATGCACCCACTTCCCCTTCTCCATTCTCGGAACAGCTTGAGACGCAAGTAAAACTAATGAGGCTGGCCTCAACAGGAACCATTCCCATAAAGCAAGCTTTCAGGGTGATAATTGAAGTAGGAAATACTCAGCAGATTAGGCAGCACTTCTGGAGAGAGAAAGAGTGCATGTATTTTGCTGAGATCATCAGGACCCTGTTGTCGGGCTCAATCGGGTTGGGAACCTGGAAGTGGCTGTAGCTCGTGATCTTACCAAAAGCAGCAAGTCAAGAAGCCATGTCCAGGACTCCCTTTCAATTAAAGATGGGGGGCAGACCAAGGAACCTTGCGGCCCAAATAGGAAGGCCTGCAGCGATGTCTGGCCAGAGGTGAGTGATGCCAGTGTAGGTAGGAGAATGCAAGGATACCTCAGAGTTATAAAAGTACAACAAATAAGTGGCTTGGCAACTGTGGCGGTAATGTGGAGGAGTAATGTAAAGGAGCCCTCTCTGGTCCATCTGCTTTCAGAAGGATTCCATCAGCATCACAAAGTGGGGAATTAATTGAGCTAAATCAGCTACCTGCTGCTGGGCAGATAGCCGGTGCCAGTCAGACCCCAGCTCCTGCAAGATCGCTTGGAGGCTGGATCACATAAGGGAGCTGCCCTGACACAGATTCTCTAATTTTCCTCCTGGTAACACACCCAAACCCATCTCCATGATACCAGGAAATTATAGCCCAATGTTTCAGGTCAATATTCAAGGAGGGAATTACAAATCTTTTGATGGAATAGACTTGAACACTGACAGTAAAGACATTCTTCCTAATAATCTTTCGATTATTATCTGCTCACACCACACCCTCAATGTGTCTCTTCCCCCCCCGCCCCCCACCCACCTTAAACCAATTTATATTTCTCCCTTGTTGAAACTATGCTGCAGTTCTGCCGAAGGGCCATGGAGGCTCGAAACGTTGACTGATTTCTTCTCCGCCGATGCTGCCAGACTTGCTGAGTTTTTCCAGGTAATTCTGTTTTTGTTTTGTTTTGGATTTCCAGCATCCGCAGTAGCTTTTAGCTTTTTGTTTTTATTTCTTCCTAATAGTTGTTTTGTGACTCAGTAATGTGGTGCTGTAATTTTTACCTGATAGTAATCTATTGTACTTTATAATAACTTTTAAATTCAGCCTTTGAATGAATAGAATATTGTTGAGCTGATGGCATATCATCAATGTCTTATTCGTGTGAAAGAACAGTGGTAACACACCATTGGTGCAGCATTCTGTGCACATCTAGATTTGTGGCTGCTGAATTATATTGCCAGATTTAATAAGATAGTAATGAGACAATGTTGATTGATTTCTCACTGCTACAATTTAGTATAATGTTGGGCAACACAGTGATGAGGCAGATAATTCAGCTTTTTGTTCTATCTAAACAGTATTTGAAAAGGTCAAAACTGAGATTGCTAGATTTGTTAGAAGAGAGTATTAAGGATCACAGGCCCAAGGTGGGTAGATGGAGTTGAGATACAAATCAACCATAGTCTAATTAAATGGCGGAGCAGGCTCAAGGGGTTGAATAGACTGCTCGAGTTCCTACGTTATTTGTAGTGTTGAGATATTGAGAAGAATGCAAAGAGGAGATTTAACAGAGATGTTCAAAATCATGAGGGGGCTGGACAGAGTAGATAGGGAGAAGCTGTTCCAGCTCGTAAAAGGATCAAGAACGAGAGGGGCAGAGATTTAAAGTGATTTGCAAAAGAAGCAAATGTGACGTGAGAAAAAACTTTTTCGCATGAGTGGTCCAGGTCTGGAATGCACTGCCTGGAAATGTGGCGGAGGCAGGTTCAATTGAGGCACTAGGTGATTATTGAATAGAAATAATGTGCTGGGGTACAGGGAAAAGGCAGGGCGGTGGCACCAGGTCATAATGCTCATTTGGAGAGCCAGTGCAGAAACAATGGGCCGAATGGCCTCCTTCTATGCCATTAAGATTCTGTGACATCAACTCCTCCTGAAAGAGATGTTTTTGTAAGAATGGGGCAGCTAACAATTGCCAATGATTTATTTTTGGTGTGGAGCAGCACTGTAGAGTACAGAGCAAAAATTTAGTGATTTATTTTCACAGTATTATTTTCGCTGCATAAAAGTTTTAGAACTGAAAAATTTTATAAAATTTTGTAACGGAAGATTTATATCAAGAATCTTATGAAATTTTTGGTTTTAACAAAACACTTGTTAACTTTGTCTCAAAATTCTTTGCTGACCAACTTACTATGAAAATTGACGTATCTGAAAATTTGTGTACTACCTGTGCTGCTGAAGGTGTTATTATTTCATTTCATATCATATTATATGTGATATATAGAAAATGCACTCAATGTAAGATGAAAAGTATACTTTAAGTAAATAGAATAATATATACGTGTTGCACTCATATATTGCTGCTTCATGGTTCGTAAATATGTAAGTTTTTTGTTTCATATAAGTTTTAATAAAAGGAACCCACTCAGCCCATTGTGTTTTATGCCATTACCAGCTCTGCACTTTAATCCTATTTTCCTGCTCTTTCCCTGTATCTATTATTTCTTTTTCTTCTTGTCCCTTAAACGTGATTGCCCAACTTCAATGACCATTTAGATAATGCATTCCATATTCTAACAACTCTACAATGGAAAAAGAAATGTGCTAACCTCTTCCTTCTATGTTTTTAGTGCTAATCCTGATTTATGTCTCCTTATTCGCCAACCCATGAGCCTGTTTCTTCACTGGCTATGTTCTCAAACACTTTCAAAATTTTGAACACTTTTATAGGATCCCTCTTTCCTTAATCTTCAGTACTCCTGTGATGTTGCGCTAGTTTTTCAAATACCTCATCATAGCTATATCTGTACATCCCTGATATTATCTTAGTGAATATATGTTGCCCCATTCTCCATGGTTCTAATAGCATTTAAATGTCATATGACCAAAACTGTACATGATACCCCAACTATAATCTAACCAGTACCTTTGTATTCAGTACCTCCAGATATGACGTCTGAGTGGAGATATGTAGAGCCGTGACAAACGTTGGCACTTGGGGGAATTGATCGAGAGTAAAGGCATAATGATCAATTAATACAAGACAATAGTTAAAGTACTTGTGCAGTTTTGGATGCCTCACTATAGAACATTCGTTAACACCATAATCTCCTAACTTCACCAGGGATGAAGAGCTGTAGTTATGGGAAGAGATTTAAATTAGTGGGACTATTTCCACTGAAGCGGAGAAAACTAATAGAGGACAGTTCTCAGAATTTGTATTGGGATGTTTTTGCTTTATGTGATACCTGTGAAGTATCTTAGGTTCACAAAAGCTGCTATGAATGGATGTTTGGTTTTTTAATTTGTTTTTTTTATGCTTTTTCACAAACACATTTACTGAAGACCGTAAGACTTCAAACTTTCAAAGCACTGCTGATTCTTCTTTATACACCCAGATATCAGTTGATGTTGGTTGTAATCAGTATTGCTTTAATGACAAGAGGTTTTCTTAAATGGAAAAAATGTCCAAATGCACCAAGCTTTATATCGGGAATTCACTATTACCACTATTTTACATCTGTTTTCACCCATATTCCCAGTATACATTTGATGTGGGCTAACAGGAACAGGAATTGAGAGAATTACGCCTGCAATATAACAGTAAGGAAGGCCAGTTTATCTTCACTGATGCTTGCCCATTGACCAGTTTGTTTAAGAGAGTGTACATTAACCATTTCACTGAAGGAATTACAGCAGCCATAAAAAGATGGATTTTTCCATCCTTTTTATTCTAATACACATTTGGAAATTGTGACCCAATCTGGCAAAGACCAATTATGTCAAATCAAAGTAATACAGGCCACGCATATCTCATGCTGCACACCGTGTTGTTGAGAAGGATCTTTCTGTAGTATTTAAATCTGGCAAAATTCTCTTAGTCTGGTTTTCATAGCATCTTCTTTCTGTCTGCTTTTAAGTAACTTTAACACTTGGTTACTAGTAGGAAATCTGTTCATTGGGAAATAGCAACAATTGAATATTGTGCTGTGTGTAAAAATAAAATTATTGTTTATAACAGGATTTTGTGGTGTGCTATTTTATTTATTGCTATAGACTTTGTGAATAGAAATCAGTTATTATTTCTATACTTGAATGCTAATTTTGTAATGTATTTTAATAAATCTGTTTAGAAAATGTCTTTGCTGCATGAGGTTATCTACATTAAGTTATAATCACTTATATCTTTTAAAAAGTTATTAAAAATCCTCACTTAGTACCAGTTGAGCTAGTTTTTAATGTGACACTGACTGACCACAGCACAACCACAAGGGGGTGAATTTCCCAAGGCCACTGGAGGTGGATTTGGAAGCAGGAGTGTTCGGAAAATGGGGAAAAGAGACATTGGGCTGGTATCCTGCCATCTTTCTGCCTGTCTCTGGATTTCCTGGGAAGGGTGCCAGTGAGGTCAGGGACATCCCTAGTTGAAACACGCAGCCAATTAGGAAGCCAATGAAGAGCCATTTTACAGGTGCAGTGGCTCTTTTCCAATGGCGCATCTGCCTCACACTGTGTCGGAAACACGGGTAAGGTAAAGGTGTGTGTGTAGCGGGCACTCATTGAGGGCTCAACCTGCTATCAATGCAGAATTGTAATGGGAAACCAACATTCAATGTGCCAACAATATTGTAAGGTAATCACTGACGGGAACAACTCCTTGAAGCAAGTGCTCTGGGTAGTTTGCAGCAAGAGGAAGTTGGTGTCATTCCATTGAGGCCAGCTGGAGAGGTAAATGGCTGTACTGACCTTTTAAGACTGTGTCATTACATGGGGTCATGGGTTCCGTGCACTCTGGGGCTGGCATGCTCTGAGAAGAGCAGCCCTCAGAGCTGCTGCATGACCTCAAGTGACACGTCTGTAAATCATGCTCGTCCCCTTCTGGCATCCATCCTCCTTCTGCTTCAGCAAATTTGCTGTCCACAATGCACAGTTCTGAATCTATACATGCTGCTGGTGTCCCTTTAAATAGCCATTGTACAAGCTGCCAATGTCCCTTTAAATTGTCATTCCTCGTTTGGGCTCTGACTGCTCTTCTCACCCGCTGCACCTAATTGGATGCCAATCCTGGATGCGCCCACTTAATTGGCTGGGCTCCGCAAAATTCAGCAGGATGGCCCGCTTCTAGCAGAGTCAGGTTGCCAACCCAGATATAGTCCCAACGCTTTGTTAGAAATGAAGTTGGTAAGATTCTGCCAATTTGATGATAGAGATATCATGTCAATACAAAGTTAAAGTAATTGCTGTTACTGTTAAATGAAAACAAATTCTGATGGTATATAAACCAAACTTTACTAGCAACATTTGATGTTAGAACCCACACTAGACTTATTGGTTAGCTAATAGTCTATTTGTCCAATCCATCACTCTATGTTAAATAATGCAAGATCATATTTTACTGGATCAAAATTGGTAAACCCAGATGTTCCATTTAATATACTAAGGGTTCTTTATTTGACTTTTGATCAGTTAAGCTATCCAGCCACTGCTGCTAGAAGGCTCCGAAGACTGCCCATTTTACCAACTTAAAGCTGTACCGGGAACGGAAGTTTGTAAAGCTTCCGCAATATGTGAGAAAAAGATAAATATAGATGAACAGACAGAGGTAGAGATAGAGATTTTTGATGATAGACATAGCAAGGTATTGACTAATAAATAGCTATAGCGTTACAAAGATGTATAAATTGATGAATGGCTTTGTGTGCCCTCTGTTCATTCTCCTTATTCTGTTTTCCAAGGAAATGTCTACTACAGTATCCACATTTGGGAGCAACAGGTTGGTGCAGAAACCTTGAAGTCAATAAAAACTCCTTCATCAACTGTCACACCACTCCCTGTAAACTTTTGCCATTTGAAACAACTATAGAGAGTGCCAAAGACTTGCAAAATCATTAGCAACAGCCAGAAGAAATCAGATAATTCCCTTTTCAGGTAGCATCCTCCATTACCCAAGGGTCATCGAACCACCGTTTATGCCATGATTTTACCAAGGGGCAGGGCAAGGAGGCAGGCCCCAAGTCGACCTCAGCCAGAATGGGGATCGAACCCTGCGCTGTTGGCGTTTATTCTGAACCACATGATAGCCATCGGCCAACTGAGTTAACCGCACCCCACTGCCCCCACCAAACTGGTGACTAACCTGTAAGTAATTGATTATCCCTTTGATTTTCCTTATTCATTCATGGGCTGTGGGCATCGCTGGCTGAGCCATCATTTATTGCCCATCCCTAATTACCCTTGAGAAGGTGGTGGTGAGCTGCCGCCTTGAACTGCTACAGTCCATGTGTAGATACACCCACAGTGCTGTTAGGGACAGAGTTTCAGGATTTTGACCCAGCAACAGTGAAAGGACTGTGATATATTTCCAAGTCAGGATGGTGTGTGGCTTGGAATGGAACTTGTAGGTAGCGGTGTTCTCATGCATCTGCTACCCTTGTCCTTCTAAATGGTAGTGGTCGTGGGTTTGGAAGGTGCTGTCTAAGGAGGGTTGTTGAGCTCCTGCAGTGCATCTTGTAGATGGTACACACTGTTGCCAATGTGTGTCAGTGGTGGAGGGAGTGAATGTTTGTGGATGTGGTGCCAATCAAGCGGGCTGCTTTGTCCTGGATGGTGTCGAGCTTCTTGAGTGTTGTGGGAGCTGCACTCATCTAGACAAGTAGATGAGTGCAACTCCAACAACACTCAAGAAGCTTTGATGAACATATGTTCCCATGTGTGAGATGTTGGTTGGAGCATTGAGCTCCAAGATGATGTTGACTCATCATTGCACATTGATCAATGTGATTGTCCTGATCTGCATACCTCCAGCAGCCATTTGCGCTAATGCCTGCGCTAAGATGGCGTCCAGCGCAATTCACCAGACAAGTATATGTCTCCTGCCAACTTTTGGCTGCAATTTATTTGGCCCAGATTCATTCATGCCCCATTGAAGTTGGCTTTCCCCCAGTTAATTATTCTTACTCTGGATTGTTCTTTGTCCTTTCCCATAGCCAATTGAAACCTTATGATATAATGGTCACTGTCGCCTAAATGTTATCCTACTGATATTTGATCTACTTGGCCAACCTCATTCACAAGCACCAGCTCTAGCAATGTTTCCTTCCTCGTTGACTGGAAACATACTGCTGTAGAAATTTTCCTGAACACACCCTAGGAACTCTTTCCCCTCTTTGCCTCTTAACTACTACTTTCCTAGTCTGTATTAAGATAATTAAAGCCCCCCAATATAACTACTCTATAATTCTTGCATTCCTCATTTCCTTGCAAATTTGTTCTTCTACATCCTTCCTACTAGTTAGTAGCCTATAGATGACATCAAGCATCGAAATTGTACCTTTTTTGTTACTTTGTTCCAGCCAAATAAATTCTGTCCTTGGCTCCTCTGGGACATACTCTCACCAGCACTGCAATGGGAAGCATCCTGGAGTTCCCACATAGCACAGGATGTGCATTCTAGGGGGGTCAGAGCAGCCCTGCCACCATTGAGATAATAATCATTGCTACTGCTAATAAACTTTACTGCTGCTAATTGACCACTTATTACAATTGTAGTTTAATTTAAATTCTTAATTTATCAGCTCCAAATTTGAAAGCAAAACAGTTTTACAGAGAAAAGTACTCACCAACTGATTGCTTACCCAATTAAACATGACACCACACTTGGCTTTTCTTTGGAGCCCTATAACTGGTCTCACAGTGCCTCTCTCTTTCCCTGTCTTTCTCACTCCGCTCCTTGTATCCCTGCTGTGCTCTCACCTTTCCTGCTTGTCTCGCAGTATCTCTCTTTATGCTCCTTTTGTCCCCATTGTGCTCTCGCCTCTTCTGCTGATCTTGCAGTCTCTATCTCTCTCTCTTCCTCCGCCGCTCCTTTCGTCACTGCTGTGCTTTCACATCTCCTGCTGGTCTTGCAGTGACTCTCGCTCTCTCCCCCATTCCTTTTATCTTGCTGTGTTCTCACCTCTCCCACTGGTCTTGTAGTAACTCTCTTGCACTCTCCACTGCTCTTTTCATCCCATCTGTGCTATCGCCTCTCCTGCTGGTCTTGCAGTTCTTATTGAAGCTTTAACTGATATCTTCACACAAGGAATTTTATGTTAATGTTTTGGATGCAATGCAAAGTGAATGTTAGGTTACAAAGCAGTAGCAAATAAATGTGAAAAAAACCTGAATATCCTGCTTGGACATGTTGTATTTTCCAACTGTACAATAAAATAAATTTGGTTTTCATGAAGTGCAGACTAGACCGGAGAAGATTTGCTTGAAATATTACCAGTCAAAATCAGTATAATTCTACAGTGTAATTTTCTAATATGCAAAACATGGTCTGTACCATCATTCTGAATTGTTGTGTAGTGAGCCATGATTGCTTTTGTCATTTTGCTAATGTTTCATTTGGAAAATGCCAATAAGTGTGAAATGAACATTCAAGTTCTAGCCCAGATTTATGCTGAGTCAGGCCGACTGGAGAAGTCTTTAAAAATGGCTGGCAAGACTTGGTTCCAGGATTCCCACCCCCAATTATGGATATAGGACCAACCTATTCAACCTGTCCTCATAAGATAACCCCTTCATACAAGGAAGCAGCCAAATGAACCTTCTCTGAACTGTGTCTATTGAAATTTTACCCTTTCTGTGTGCAGTACTCCAGGTGTGGTTTCACTAAGGCCATGTACGGCTGTAGTAAAACTTCCCTGATTTTATATTCCATTACCGTTGTATTATGAATGCTTGGCTTAGTTTCAAAAACTCCATAACCATTTATCTCAGCAGGGGTCTGTGTTCACATTTTAATTCTCAAGAAATTATTAAAGAATTATCTGGCCTTGATGTAGTTAGTGAAATAGATGTTTCTCTTTTTACAACAGATTAACCACTTGATGGGAGTAAAACATTTTGAATGACTTTTATAAATGAGAGGTTTTAATATGAAGTGTATCTGAGTGACAGCTCTTTTAGTTTGTTAGGAGTTTAATAATTTTTCATTTTCATTTCAAATTCAGGTCTCCTGTGATCTGCCCTTGGTAGATACTGGGTGAGTGGTTATGAGGATACATGGAAAGGCATGAAGGGGGTATAGAGGACATGGTGGGTATGAAGGGGCATGGAGTATTAAGGGGGCATGGGAGTGTTTGGGGAGTGAGGGGGTGAGATGTGGGGGTGCTGGGCGAGTGAAGAGTAAGGGGTGAGAGTTTGTGGGTCATCGTCAAAACTGAGATGAAATCCCAGTGAGCAGAGGTGGCCATTCGAGTCTGCTGACCGTGCCATCCACCTGTGTCCGCCACCACCTCGGGCCTGCCTCCAGAGGCAACGGTCCGAACTCCATCCCACCCCCACCTCCCAGGATTGAAAATATGGCAGGCGGGAGCCTTTTTAAGGAAGACAGATCTGCTGGGTGGGAACGTTTCCTAACTCAACAATCCCACCTCCTCCACAAAAATCCAGCCCTCTGTTATTAGAAGTTGACATGAGAAATCCTAGACATCACGCATGTTAAATCGGAAATGTTAAAAACTGATCGATTATGTTCATCCTTCCTTGCCTAACCTGAAATTATAAAAATGTGAAACTGCAAAACTCATTTATGCATTTTGAACTTTTGCTACATTTAGGGTATAGAGGTAATCTCGTTATTTCCCAACTGGATATGTGGTACTATGAGGTAGAGCTGGTATTAAATTGATAATGCTTAAATTTGCTGCTGCCTTTTGAAAAATATTTTCAATAAGTGACTATCTCGTTAACGTTGATGTAACAAAATATGCTTAGAAATAGCATTCAACTGTAATCCAAATAATATTTTTAAAGTACAACTTGATGACTAAGTCACTTAAATGCAGTGAAGATGGTAGCAGTTGCAGCAATGCAGGTTTACAGGGTTGACACAGGATTGTGTGGTTATGCTGTAGCTCCACTCTCAGACTTATATCAGGCCCAGTCAGGCTGCAGTTGTGCAGAAAGTTAACTTCACAAGTTTTCACGAAATGTTCAGAGAATAATTTGTGCCAGTCTTTGGAGGAGATTGCTTTCATCTGTTTTAATAAATGGTCTATAGACCAGATGGGATGGATTGTGTGTGATATATAGGAGTGAGCCAAATTAACCAAATGGCCTTTTTTGTTTTGAGCCCATCCTTTCCATCAGCCTCCATCATCACACCAGTAAAACTGACCATGATGCTGCAACTGCTGACTAATGTCTCAACTTCTATTCCAACACAAGCATCATGTTGTTTTTTATCTCTGAGTGCTGCAGTAGAAGCTCAGACTGGCATCATGTTATCTCATTTCCCTGCCATGCAAGCTCAGGCTGCTGCCACATGGCTCTCACAACTATTGTTCAAAGGGGCTTGCAGGCCATTACAGGATTTCAGCAATCTGTCCCCCAGCAAAGTACTAGGAATGTAAAGGCACTCCTCTCCCCAGATAGTAGCAGTGGCTGCATGAAGTAGGAACTTGCCGTCATCTCTTAGATGACTGCATTCCTGCTCCCATCGCTGCTATTCCACTAGTGCCCTTGCTGTTGTCTGTCAGCCACACTTCTGCAGCCCAGTGCAGACTGCAGCCAGACCTCCTAGGCCTCGAGCTGTTCAAGATTGTTCTCTGAGGTCACCTGTGGTCTCTTCCACTAAAAGTCGTCAGCCTTCCACCAGCCATACTGCAGCCAGTGAGGAAGCATTTTATAGGAGCATTAGGACAGGCAATGGCGCACAAAGGTAGCAATAAGGGAATGCACTATTTTATTTTTGTGTGCACTGTGGCATGATTTAATTTATTGTATTGGAATGTGTATCTGTATTGACTTTTATTTTTGCGATGTGATGATCGGTGACAGAGAACTATTGTAGGGTGTTGGTTACACTTTGTTAGGTTTGAAAAAGTTTTACAGTCATAATTAGGTTAACTAAGTCTTTATTGACTCTGAGCTATTTAAAAATATACAGTAAAGAGTACAAGCTAAAAGCTGTCTCCATGCTTGCTGGTACACATGGCTCTGTCCAATGCTCCAATGACTCTGGGTGCATTATGCTCTTTCACATCACTATGTGGGTAGTACTGTACTCAGTTCCACATTAACCCTATATTTGCCAGACCCTTATACTGCACCGCCTACCAAGTCTTTATCCAAAGCATTTTAAGTGATTATAGTTCACCTTATGCCTTACATTGTCATTACTACAATACCACTATTTTACCTCCCCCCTTTAAGTCCTTGAATTCAAAGGTTCGGGCAGTCTGGAGACCTCATAAACCTTCCAAATTGAGTTTGCACTACTGTCAGAGGAGTGGTAGGCTCTGTTGCTGCTGGTTCTTCCTTTTTGTTTGGAGGTTGTTCTGGCATCTGTGTATGTTTTCATCCTTTTCTTCCATTCTTTCGTGTTGAACCTCACTTAGTGGCTTGCGCTGCTTGGTGGTTTCTACCCTAACTTGTTTCTTGCAGGGTGGACAAACATTGTGCTCATCTCCTTGTCATTTCTTTTGCTTCTTCCATTGTCCTGTGGGCCGTGCGATGCCCTCTTTGGTGGAGGATGAGCATTCCTGTGACTAGAATGAGGTTTGGTGGTACGCTCACCTCTGCATTTTGCTATGGGCTGCTACCAGGCTTTTTCTCAGTCTTCCATCATTTTAGTTTTTCTCTGCATTTTCTGCAAGGTTTTGGGATTTTTCACAAGCTGCCATCATGTTGCAGGATGTTGGGTTCAGTAGGCCTGAAGAAGCCTTCATAGTCATACGTTGATTAGCTGTAAATCTTTATTGACTTTTAAAGATATTTACAAATGTACAATAAAGCAGGCGTGTCCAACGCATGTGGCCTGCGAAGCCCCACAGTATGCCCCCCAAGATAATTTTCAAGATGTCGGTAAGTGCAGCGGAATATTCTAAAAGAACTGCTTCTCCAATCACAGGGCATTCCTCTCCACGTTTAATGCTGTTAGGCTCACTCAGCAACAAATATGGGAGAGGATCAGCCTGTGATTGAAGGAGCAGCACCACTGGCGGCAATAAGTGGGATCCTAGAGGAGGACTATTGGGGAGGGGGAGTACCGGTTTTTGGGGGGTGGGGGGGGGGCCACAAAGAGAGCCTGCCATCCTGTGCCATTCCAGGTGAGGGAGAGACTCGCTGCCGGGCCATAAGAGGCTGAGCGCGAGAGCGGGGAGGGGGGGGGGGGGGCGGGGGGCGGCGGGAGTGCGCGAGAGCGGCCGGGGGGGGGGGGGGAGCGCGGGGCGGGAGCGCGGCGGGGGGGCGGGAGCGCGGCGGGGGGGGCGGGAGCGCGGCGGGGGGGGCGGGAGCGCGCGAGAGCAGCGGGGGGGGAGTGCGCGAGAGCGGCGGGGGGGCGGGAGCGCGCGAGAGCGGCGGGGGGGGCGGGAGCGCGCGAGAGTGGCGGGCGGCGGGAGCGCGCGGGAGCGGGAGCACAAGCGGCGGTCTCAGGATTCCCACTCACCCTCACCCCCACACAATCACACACACTCAGGTGGTGAGTGAGTGAGCTTCAAGAGATTGGGAGTGAGTCAGACAAACACTCTGTCCCTGTCACACTCTAATGGTGATCTTTATTAATTACCTGTTTTTAATTATCAGTTAATTGCTTTGACCTTGCTCTATTTTTTCTCAGCAAGTTGTTTCTTTTCTTTGTTCCTCAACTTCATTTTGAACTTCATGTTTGATTTGTGCCAAATTTTACATTTCTGAAATTTGCTCACCAACCCCTTGAATGAGAAGAAAATGGAAACGTTATCCTCCAAGTGAAAATGTTGGACAAACCTGCAGGAAAGGGTACAAGCTAGGAGCTGTCTCCATGCTTGCTGGTATACACAGCTCTGTTCAACACTAGACTGACTCTGGGTGCAGGTCATGTGCTCTCTTAAGTCACTGTGTAGGTGGTACCATACACAGTCCCACATTAACCCTATATATGCCAGATCCTTATGCTACAAGAATGTAAGGAGCGTGGGACAGTTGGTGAATGGGGAAGTGGCATTGTAGCCACTGTTTTCATTTATTAATTATTTGTCACCCACAGCCCAGGCAGAAAGATACTGTCTAGGATGTAGCCTTCCCTCCCTTTAGGGATAGGTCAATAAAGGTTCAGTGACAGATATTTAAGGGGATATTTCAGAATAGATATGTTCCAACAAGAAATAGAAATTGCAAGAAGAGGATCCAACATCCGTGGGTAACTAAAAAAGTTAAAGATAGCATTAATCATAAAGAAAAAGCCTATAATTGTGCAAAAATTAGTGGCAGGTCAGAAGATAGGACATAATATTGAAAAAAAGCAAAGAATCACTAAAAGATTGATGAGGAGGGAAAAGTCAGAGTACACGAGAAAGCTAGCTAGAAGTATAAAAACAGTAAGTGTTTCTATTGATCTTTAAAAAAGAAAATTAACAAAGTGAGCATTGGTCCTATAGAAAGTGAGCCTGGGGAATTAATAATGGAAAATAAGAAGATGGCAGATGAATTGAACAGGTATTTTTCATCGGTCTTCACTATAGAGGATACAAGTAACATCCCAGGAATAGCTGTAAATCAGGAAATGGAAGGGAGGGAGGAACTCAAAATCACTAAGGAAGTGGTACTGAGCAAATTGTTGGACCTGCGGGCTGACAAATTCCCAGGTCCTCATGGACTTTGTCCTAGGGAGTTAAGAGAAGTGGCTAGTGAGATAGCTGATGCATTGGTTTTAATTTTCCAAAATTCCTGAGATTCAGGGAATGTTTCATTAGATTGGAAAATAAGGAAGGTAACTTTTTTATTTAAAAAGTGAGGGAGACTGGAAACTACAGGCCAGTTAGCTTAACATCTGTCATAGGGAAAATGTTAAAAGCTATTATTGTCTAGCAAGGCACTTGGAAAAATTCAAGATAATCAAGCGGAGTAAACATGGTTTTGTGAAAAGGAAATCACATTTAACCAATTTATTAGAGTTCCTTGAAGAAGTAACGTGCTGTGGATAAAGGGGAACCAATGGATGTACTGTACTTAGATGTCCAGAGGGCATTTGACAAGGTGCCACTTAAAAGGTTATTGTGGAAAATATAGCTCATGGTGTAGGCATAACATATTGGCATGGATAAAAGATTGGCTAGCTAACAGGAAACAGAGAGTAGGTAAAAATGGGTCATTTTTCTGGTTGCCAAGATGTAATGAGTAATGCGCACAGTGAACAGTGCTGGAGCCTCAATTTTTTACAATTTCTATCAATGATTTGGATGAAGACACCGAAGGTATGGTTGCTAAATTTGCTGATGCCACAAAGATAGATAGGAAAGTGAGTGAGTGAAGAGGAAATAAGGAGGCTACGAAGGGACATAGATAGGTTAAGTGAGTGGGTAAAGATCTGACAAATGGACTATAATGTGGGAAAATGTGAAGTTGTCCATTTTGGCAGGAAGAATAAAAAAGCATATTAGAAATGGTGAGAGATTGCAGAGCTCTGAGATGCAGAGGGATTTGGGTGTTCTAGCGCATGAATTGCAAATGATTAGTAAGCAGGTACAGCAAGTAATTAGGAAAGCTAATAGAATGTGATCATTTATTGTGAAGGGAATCAAATACAGAAGTAAGGATGTTATGTTTCAGTTATACAGGGCATTGGGGAAACCACATCTAGAAGACTGTGCACAGCATTGGTCTCCTTATTTAAGGAAGGATGTAAATGCATGGGAAGCAGTTCAGAGAAGATTTACTAGACTAATGTCAGGAATGGGTGGGATGTCTTATGAGGAAAAGTTAGACAGACGAGGCTTGTATCCGCTGGAGTTTAGAAGAGTAAGAGGTTACTTGGTTGAAACATACATGATCCCGCGGGGTCTTGACAGGGTGGATGTAGAAAGGATGTTTCCCCTGGTGGGAGAATCTAGAACTGGGGTCACTGTTTAAAATAAAGGTCCATTTAAGACAGAGGTTAGGAGAATTTTTTTTTCTCTGAGGGTCCTGAGCCTTTGGAACTCTCTTCCTCAAAATGCAGTGGAAGCAGAGTCTTTTAATATTTTTAAGGCAGAGATAGATAGTTTCTTGATAAGCAAGGGGTGAAAGCTTATTGGGGATGTTGTGGAGAAATTGAAACAACTCGAAGACTCGGGTACGGTTTTTGATCATTTAGTCAAAGAGCCTACCTTAGTCAATCCAGTCTCTGTCAGTACTCTTCCCCCTGAGTTGTTACATTATCCTTTATACATTTAGTCTCTGTCCTTTCGCGACTGAAGATGTGTTCTTGCTCACGTAGACTCACAATCTATTCCAATAGGTGCTAAGCACTTTAGACCAACTGCTTCGTTTTGCTGTGTATCTTGGCATTCCAGTGACTAACACTTCGTTATCTGCAATTGCTGTCACGATAAGTGCTAAGTGTTGTAGACTCCCTGTCTAATCATACTTAGCATTCTAATGACTGGCATCTATCTACCTGTAATCACTGGGTTCACACCTGCTATGGGCTAGTCTGGGCTAGTTTTTGCTGTGTCCATTGTTTAGGCTAACAAGGCCAGCAGCCTTCGTTTACAGGCTCCTTCCTAATACTTTTTCATGGCTAAAACTACTACTGCTGTCATGCTGCACTACTAAACACATAGGTTACCTTTGCTAATAGATGAAAAACATTTTGTACACTCGAACAGGTGTAGCTGGGAATGTGGATTTGAGGCTACAATCAGATCAGCCATGATCTTATTGAATGGCAGAGCAGGCTCGAGGGGCCAAGTTGGCTATTCCTGCTCCTAATTTGTATGTTAGCATGTTCCTCTTGTTCCTCCTCCTTGTACTCCCAGCTCCTCAGCTTCTTGTCTAATAGCTGGCGGCAAGGGCTGAACTCTCATGAAGGCAAGGTTATGTTGTTTCAAGGCTCCAATGGTCTGTTCGATCATATTTCTTACGGCACCATGTTTCTCATTGTATTCCTGCCATGCTCGTGTGCATGGGTTACTAGCTGGAGTCATGAGCTACGGCACCAATGGATAACCCTGCTCAGCATGTTCCTGGTGGACTTTAGATGCACATGGGCTAACCCCTCTACAAATATGGCACCTGGTGCACAGCCTGTCAGAAGTGTGCATGCGGGCTACGGATGTCATTTTAGACCCTTAGGGCTTCATAGATCCCAATAAAACAGCTGTCACTGATCCCCTCTAGATTTTTAAGTTGTCACCCTGGCATAGAGTTAGGATTGTGCATCAACCCCTAGTGCCCTTGAGCTAAGTGCACTTCAGGTGATGAGTAAAATGTTCTGCATTGAAATACTTAAGATATCTTTTGCAACTAACAACTTTTTCAACATTGTGTTTTGTAACAGATTAAAATCAAAATACAGTGTATCCCTGACTCGTGATTGTAATTAACATTGACAATTTAAAAGCTACTTTGAAATTAGGTTTTTCTGTGTAGTTGCTCTTCCGAATTCAAAGTCACTTAATATGGAATATCTGTTCATTCAATTTCTTTATCAAACACAAAGCACTTCTGCTATTTTATAAATTTCTTAATTTGAACTATAAAATTTTCTAGCAAAAAAATAACTGAACATATAGGAGTATTACGAGTAGTATGCTTTACAGTCATTGAACATTATGTAGTTTTATTTATGTAGGTCCCTGAGAACTATCACTAAAATAAAAATCAACTGTCTGACATATTAAAACAATGCACAGTATTTTGGAAACAAAACCAATATGACCTTGGAGAGTTAGGTTCATCCAACTAATTACGTTGCTTATTGAGTGATGGGATATGGACCATTTAGTGTTGACTAGTTCCATATGTACATCATCGGTGGCCAATGTTATTATAATTGGCAAAGTACATAAATGTCACAGGCTTTTATTAGCTACCCCAATTTTTTACGTCAACTAGTTTTCAATCATAATATTATCAATGATCAAAAGCACCACAGCAAACTATCAATTAGCTCTGAAACATATTCAAACCAACACCTGTCTTTTTGCATTAGCTACACAATAATTCAACAATCAATAATTGCCATTCAAATCTCATGCTCAAAGGTCACATGAGGAAGTTAAATGGAAACTTAGATAAGGATCAGTATTCTCCATTCATTAGACAAATACGTAGGAAAATAATTAATCTACATAAATTACGTTTATAATTAAAACGTGTAATGGTGTTCAGTAAAATATTTACTTTTCATTTTGTTAAAATTTTAATTTCAGTTGTTTTGCCAAAGTAGCTTATTTAGACTTGAAAGGTCACAAGATACAAGAATTAGGTGCATGAGTAGGCCATTTGGCCCCTCAAGCCTGCTCTGCCATTCGATAAGATCATGACTGATCTGTTTGTGGCCTCAAGTCCACTTTCCAGCCTGCCCCCCCTAATCCTTGGCTCCCTTGTCGATTAAAAATCTATCTAACTCAGCCTTGAATGACCCCGGCCTTCACTGACTGCTCTCTAGGGAAGAGAATTCCACAGGCTAGCAACACTCGAAAGATAAAAATTCTCCTCATCTCCACTTTAAGTGGGAGACTCCTAATTTTTAAACTGTGCTCCCTAGATTCCTCCACAAATGGAAACATCCTCAGTATCCACCCTGGCAAGTCCTTGTAGGGTCTTCTATGTTTCAATAACATCATCGCTCATTCTTCTAAATTCCATTGGGTATAGGCCCAGCCTGCTCAAATTTTCCTAATAAGATAACCCCTTCATCCCAGGAATCAGTTGAGTGAACCTTCTCTGAACTTCTAATACAATTAGATCCTTTCTTAAGCAAGGAGACCAAAACTCTACACAGTATTCTAGATGCAGTCTCTGTACAGGCCCTGTACAGCTGTAGCAACATTTTCCTACTTTTATTCTCAATTTCCCTTCTAATGAATGCCAATATTCTATTTGCCTTCCTAATTACTTGCTGTATCTGCGTACTAACTTTTTGTGATTCATGTACCAGGACACCCAGATCCCACTGTACCATAGAGTTGTTCAGTCTCTCTCCATCCAAATAACATAAGGTTTTTCTGTTCTTCCTGCCAAAGTGCTTGTTTTCCCACTATGCTCTAACTGCCAAATTTTGCCCACTTGCTTAACCTATCTAAATCCCTTTGTAGACTCTTTATGTTCTCTTGACAACTTGCTTTCCTACCTATCTTTGTGTCATCAGCAAATTTAGCAACCAAACATTTGGTCCCTTGGTCCAAGTCATTGATATAAATTATATATAGTTGAGACCCCAGCACTGATCCTTGTGGCACTCCACTAGTAATAACTTTTCAAACCAAATGTTATCCATTTATCCCTAATATCTGTTTCCTGTTAGCTAACTGATCCTCTTTCCAAACTAGAACTTTAGCCCCACCCCTCTCACTACAACATGAGCTCTTATTTTTTTGTGGTCTAGGTCATTAAGCTCTCCATTGCATCGATCATATCGTATCCTGACATGCATTCTTATTCTCTAGATTTCAGAGTTGAGAAGTAAACTGCAGAATGCCAACAAAATTATTCAAGTAATCTCTGTCCGTAGGTCTTTCATGGACCAAAAGAAAATGGCATAACTGACTCAGATATCACCATGAATCCCCTGTTAAGTTTCCTACATATCATGGGATCATAGGGTGATACAGCAGAGAAAGTGGCCATTTGGTCTCTCCTTAATATGTGACCTCAAAAAAGAAATATTTTAATTTCAGCAGGAATGGAAATAACATCACTGCAATATTATTGAGCAAACACAGCTGCTGTGAAGCAGATGTAACCAGACAATGGCAAAGCATAACCTGACTGCTCTCTAAATAGGGAGATACAGACAGCCATCTTAGTTCCTCAAAGACAGGGCAGAATGTATTTTGACTTTTAACACATTTATATGTCTGTATACAAATATAGACGGCAGCCATCACATACCTGATGTCGTACTTGAAGGTGGAAAGAAAGAAGGAAAGGTAATCATTTTATTTCTAAGCTGGAAATTTGTAACTAAATTCTTATTGTTGAATTAACAAAACTTCACTCACTCAGCCAGTTTCTTAGGAAAAAGTAATAACTAACCTGATTATGACCAACAATTCCATCTAAGTTCCTTCATAAAGATAGCCTTCCGTAATATGTGATACAAACATGAATTAATTTCATTTCTGCAGTCACGGAAATATCACCATGACCATATTGAGCCAACACAGCTGTTAAATTTAGACTTATCAAATATTTAGACCAGAACCTCCTTCAAAGTATTATCTGAATCATAGCCTTACAACGTCAGTCGGCAGTAGCTAAGTAGACATTTGTACGCCTGGAAGCTATCTCGGGGTGAGAGGGTAGCAAAGATTTACGCAATGGAACAAGGAGGACAGATGCTGTGATTATCAGCAAGTGACGGAGCTCTGAGTGGCAGAGCAGCCAAAAGGAATGATAAAGAGGCCTGAATTTTACGGTGCCTGTTTGGGCCCCTGACATTCGGTCACCTTAAATAGAGTGTGATGATGTCAAGTGGGGTTCCTGACCTCCCCATGCCGCAGCGTGATATTATGCAGGGCGGACGTTCACGAATATCGGCAGCCCGCCCCACATCAACTCAAAGGGCAAAGCACTGCAATTTTGAGAGGCCCATGCATTTTTACTGTTGGTGCATGGAAAGAACGGGCAAGTGGGGATTGCACGTTTTACACTTTCCACACCCAGGGTAGGATATAGGCTCAGGAGGAATGGAGGAGTAAGGAGGTAGGAGTGCACACATCATTTGAAAGTCTGGGCAGGCCTGTTTCTTCAATGAACCAATCCTATTCGTTTCATAGGAGGCTTAAACCCTTATACAGGCTTTCACAGACTGGTTACATCATCATAAAGGTGGAACCTCTGCAAAGCAGAAGGTGAAAAATGGGGGTTGTCATTTCAAATGGAGGCACTTCCTCAGATGAGGAAGAGAGGGCAAGAAGGGAGAGGAGGCCAGCCGGCCACAGACATCACCATTGAATCTGCCTGCAAGAGCAAGCAGCACAACCTGAAGGGGTTAAAGGTCAGCAAGGCTTGCAAGGGAGAAGGGGCAGGAGGAGGTGCTAATACCCTGTTGGAAGAGTCTACATGCTTAGGTCCAGCTATCTTGACATGATAAGAGGCAGTGCAGAAGAAGGAGCTGCCTCTCAAGGGAGACAGTAACCTCAATCTGTGAGATGATCGGGCCTGAGATTGCATCCAACTTTGTAGGTGGGCACCCAATATCAGTGACACTGAAAGTGACTGTTGTCCTCAATTTCTATGCCGCAGGGCTTCCACTCAGGGCTCTGTCCCTTTTGGATTATCACAGCATCTGCCCTCCCTGCTTCCAGGGTCCTGTTGGTGATCTGTGCGGAGTGTCACAATCCGCAGCACACAGCTGTATAAAGCTTGTGACGGACGCTTCTTCAGAAGGGTCAACACCTTCATACATTTCAAAACAGATGAGAATAGCCAGGCAGAATGTGCAAAAGGATTTGCAGCTATTGCAGCTTCCCAAAGATTCAGGGAGCTATTGATTGCACCCGTGCGCCAAGGTACCTGCTGGAGAGACGGGGACCTTTGTGAATTGTAAGGGTTTCCATTCACTCATGTCCAGCTAGTGTGCGATCACCAGCAGCAGATCCTCCTGATTTGTGCAAGTTATCCTGGGAGTTGCCATGATTCATATATATTCTCCATCATTCCCAAATTCCAAGGCTTTTCATCCCCACTGCATGCTTGGATGGCTGGCTGGTGGGGTATAAAGGATCTCCCTGAAAAGCTATCTGATGACATCAATCAAACATTCATAATGCCCACAGAGGAGAGATCCAACAGAAGTCATGCCTCCACGCGGGTCATAATTCTGAAGGCGATAGGCCTCCTGAAAATGAGGTTCTGTTGCCTGGACCAGTCTGGAGGATCTCTTCAATAGACGCTGTCAATGTGCATGTCACTCGTTGTGGTTGTGTGTTGTTCCCTGCACAACCTGGCTCTCTCACAGGGAGATCAGATGGGAGGGTGAAGAGTGTGATGTGTTTCCACAATCTGTTGAGGAAGATTCCAGCACAGACTGTGAGGAAGAACCTGCTCAGCCAGGGTCATGATGATGACCCAGCAGTGAGGCAGCTTTTGGGAGCCAGGGACACTTTGATTCAAAGGAGCTTCCAGTGGGCCTCCAAAGTCAACACTCCAAATTATTGGAAAGATGCAGTTACGTTACTGCTCGGAGCTCATGAAGCTCTCCTGACAGCCTTTTTCTCTTGAGCCTCCTTCTAAAATAAACTATCATGTCCAATAGCTTTTAACTTTGAATTGAAGGCCTCCTACCTTGCTGGCACAGAAAGCACAAGGACATGTGATATACATTTTAAACAGTGATGTATGACAGCAAAATAAAACATGAGACAAACAATAATGATAAAGATCTCACCCATGATAGCCCTTGTGTGTTTATAGTGATTTCATGAACCGCTTAGAAGTGCCATGTCTTGGTTCTCCCCCAACACCAGCAGCTGCATCGGAGGCAGGCTGCTGACTCTATGTCCCTTTGGCCTGCATGACTTTGGCGGCCGTCCTCTGGTCACCAGTGCCAGTGAGGGCCCTGATTGGGTGGGAGAGTCCTCCACGATGCCTGGACACCCCTCAGTCATCCTGGTTTCCTCAGACACAATGAGCACTGGCAGAGGGGCGGAGGAGCTGCTGCCTCAACAGGAGCACCCTGAGAGGAGCCCCCAGATACCTGGAGCTGGAGGTGAACCGCCAACACGAGGTTTGCTTGTACCTCCCTGCTCACTTTGGATGGAAGAGCAGCTAGCAGAGTCACTAGATGTCTCATCCATCTATCACACTGGCAATACCCTGTTGAGGTCAATGCCAATGTGTGGGCTCACAGTCTGAATGCAACCCCAGAAACCCTTGATTGAGCTCCTGGAACTGATGCTCCATGAGAGTTGACAATCTCTCTATGGAGGATGCTGTGCATTCGGAGCCAACAGTCAATGCAGTGCTCACGCTCCACATGTACTCCTTCATTGTACAAACCATGGCACACAAGCCCTCAGAAATCTTTACCAGATCTCCACATACATCCCACTGGGCATCCAGTATCTGCTGCCTAATGGACAGCTCCAGGGGCTCATCATCTGCCTGGGGCTCATCTCATTCTGGTCTCCAACACTCCTCTGTTTCCAACAGATCCTCAAGCGAATGTGTTGTGCCAGCCCCAGTGCTCAAACTCACCAAAGTGTCTGTATCTGAGGTAATGCAGAGCAAGAATGTGATGCTCATGCATCTGATGGTTCCTGCTCCTCCGACGTTAATGGAGGGCCTTCCAGATCATCAGCTGGTCTTGAAGTTGATCCCTCCGATGGAGGAAAAACAAGTGTAAGCATCCATGAGCATTTAAGATTTAGAGTAGGTTTAGAATAGGTGCAACTGTCAAAGGCCTGTTATGGCCATTAATAAACCAATTAAACTAATTGACAGGGCTGCCTGCCAGGCTTAAGGTTGTCGGGCAGGCGAAGAACCCAAGCAGCCTTCGCGTTTTTTCATCAAACCTCATCCATGGGTGGGATGAGGTTTCATGAAGGTTTTATTAAGTCAATTTAAAAAATTTTGACAATTCATAAGCATGTCCCAGCTCATGTGACATTGTCACTTGAGGGGACATGTCTGAATGATTTTTATCTTTCCTTTTTTCAACCTTGAAAACTGCTCTTTCGCGTGCATGCAGACACCTTCAGTCGTCTCCCTTTCCCCAACAGTATTACATACGTTCCAGTACCTCAAGAGGTAGTACTTGCATTGAATTTCCTGGATTCCTCACCAGTCTGCAAGAGATAGATAAAGAATTGAACAAATCGGGATCCAATTTTAGCAAATGTCCTTGAACAAGTATTACGAGGATGGTCAAATGCACAAGTTCCTGAAGATTTAAAACCATTCTTTTTACGTAAATCTGAACTGAGTTGTCAAGATGGGATCTTCTTATGGGGAGCAAGAGCCGTTATCCCTGTGCAGGGAAGAGAACCATTATTGGAAGGACTTCAGTGCACATCCTGGTATTTTGAAAATGAAGATGCTCGCACAAAGTTATACCTGGTGGCCAGGTATAGACAGTGAGATAGAAAAAATGGTGAAACACTGTCTCCAGCAACAGCAGGGGAAGAATCTTCTGCCTGTCAGGCGGGGCCAGTCGGGAGCAGGCGTGGGGCGGGAGCAGAGCTGATTGGCTGGGTGCCGTCATTTTATGCAACGCATGCACGCGAAAGAGCAGTTTTCAAGGTTGAAAAAAGGAAAGATAAAAATCATTCAGACATGTCCCGTCAAGTGACAATGTCACATGAGCTGGGACATGCTTATGAATTGTCAAAATTTTTTAAATTGACTTAATAAAACCTTCATGAAACCTCATCCCACCCATGGATGAGGTTTGATGAAAAAACGCGAAGGCCGCTTGGGTTCTTCGCCTGCCCGACAACCTTAAGCCTGGACGGGCAGCCCTGTCAATTAGTTTAATTGGTTTATTAATGGCCATAACAGGCCTTTGACAGTTTGGCGGGTGCGCAGCCGCCTCCAGCGCGCCTGCCAAGTGGAAGATCGGAATGACGCACGGTGACGTTGGGACGCACGCCCAACGTCACCGCGTGTCATTTTACGCATCGGCATGCGGAGCCCACCCCCGCACGCTGAAGAGAAAATTCTGCCCCAGAAGTTGCCCATTTCAGCTCCACTGCATCTGTGGGAGTGGCCTGGTCGACCCTGGGTTAGACTATATATGGACCATGTAGGCCCATTTCTAGGTACCATGTTTCTGGTGATTATCGACGCACATTCTAAATGGATGGACGTGTTTGAAGTGAGATCACCCACTTTGTCTGCAACCATTGAAAAACTGCGCTAGAGTTTGTGTTCATGGTTTACCTGAAGTTATTGTGTTAGACAATGGCACGGCTTTCACAAGCACTGAATTCCAAAGATTTGTGAACCTAAATGGGATTAAACACATCAGAACAGCACCGTACCGTCCATCGTCTAATGGGTTAACAGAAAGAGCAGAACAAACCTTTAAAACAGATATGAAAAAACTATCAGAGGGAACATTAGAAACACAAATTTCAAGATTCTTGTTCAGCTATCGCGCAATTCCTCATGCGACCACTGGTTTAACACCTTCAGAATTGTTAATGAAGCGTCGACTTCATACAAGATTGAGTCTAGTATTCCCTAATTTAGAGGGGAAGGTGGAGAGAAACCAGGGGAGTCAGAAAGTGAATCACGATGTTCACAGTAAAGGTCGAGAGTTTACTGTGGGAGAGACAGCTTTTATATGAAATTTTATATGAAATCTGAGATGGGTCCTTGGTACAAACGTCTCTGAAGCAAGATCTTTGTTTATCAGGTAGAAGTGGAAAACAGGATTGTTCAGAAACATGTGGACCATCTCAGAAGTCGAGAAACCCTCCAACAACCAGTTAATTCACCTGAAATTGAAGTCGAAATTTCAACACCTGGTGTTGATTGCCAGATTATTATAGACATACCTGATGTCTCTGTTGAAGTGGATAATTCTGAACTGCCATTGCCTAGGGATGTCCCTGAAGCACCAGTTCCTGCGCAAGTCGATCCAATGGAAGGACCTCCAGTTGTAGAGTTGCGTTGCTCTACCTGAATCCGAAAACCTCCTCAGACTAAATTCATAATGTCATGAACTATATATAATTATATATATGGGTTAAGATGTTTTGTAAATAAGAGGGTAAAACTAAAGTAAAGGGGGAGGAATGTACTGATTGTAAGTTAAACCATTTCTTACTGTTATGGGGATCATGTGACTGTACAGACCAATCAGCCCTAACCGTGGGGAATCTTGGGGGTGGAGCATTTTAGCCTTGGTCTTGGAACAAGCATGTAGTCTCCTCTGGAGTCTGTTAATAAAGTTCTCTGTTTCTTACAATAAACCTGTGCTGCACTCTCCAAGTTTATTACAACTAACCAAAGGTTTCCTAATGCAAGGACATAAAGGATAAGTGGATGTTGCCTGGCAGTCTTTCACCTGTTCCCCTTCATTTCTGAGACTCTACCCCAATCTAATCTATTCACTCTTACCCTCTTCCGAATCCCTAGCTTCTCTGTGACTGGATCTTGCTCTAAGCTTGCACCCGAGGTGCAAAATGCCACCCTCTATCGGAGTCAGGACTGCCAAGTTTGGCACCCTCCCAACAATATGGCTTCGCTCTTGGGCATTGTGCTTTTCCTCCTGTGAGGACAAAAGAGAATTCATGAGGCCGTCCTCGATATGCTAAAAGAGTACATCCTCCTCCCCAGGGTCACTGGTTTAAATGTCCAACACGTTGCAGGACTGACCCCTCCCAGACATGCCTGCCATCACGTCTGGTCCCAGGCAGCCTTCTAGGGTACAAGAATATGTGCCAACTTGTGCTGCCACCTTGGTCCAACGCTTCTTGGCCAGATGAGGAGGTCTCCTTTTGCTGTCACATAGCAGCAGTATCTCCTGGTGATCACTCACTGCCTGGACGAGTGCCCCCACAAGCAGTCATCAGAGAAGCGAGGGGCTGCTTGGCTCCGGACATTTCCAAGCCTTCTTCCATTGCTTGCAGCTCTAGATGACATTGCCCTCTACCTTGGCCACGCTCTTCCTGCCTTTCAATCTTGAAGGTCATATTTAAATTCCAAGGTCTGCAACACTCTCTCCCAGAATTTCACAGCACGAACTTCACTTCTTTCTTGTGCTTTTAAACCGAGCACAGGGCCAGCAGCCTCGGCAACACAGCTGACAGAGGTGGTCAATGGTGACACTCCAAGGGGAGGGCATTCTGAAAACCGCTGGACCGCTGGGATTACTGTTTCGATGTAACTGGTGGGCTCACCAAGCAGTGGGATGGGGGGCACGGTTTTGAAGTTCCTAAACTTTCTGTGCCTTGGTAAAGTGGCCAGTCAACGGGCTGATTAATTGGCCATCAACTTTTGCCGGCAGATGGCTGAACTGCTACCGTTCCTGCCTTTGGTAATATCCCCTGGCAGTGGGAGCATGTCAGATTTTCTAACACCCCTCCTGCACCCCAGCCCATCTTGAAATGGAAAATTCCAGCCATTTAACCCAGTTTCTCACTTTGCCGATGCTGTCAGATCTGCTGAGTATTTCCCGTTTTTATTGCAAGTAAAGCTTGTTCAACTGTGGAGTGACAATGTACCTTCAACTCTGCAAGAGCACAGCCAACACAAATTTTCTGTTTTATTCCAGTGACATTGATCTTTTAGGGTAATCATTCTTTATTAAAGGTCAAATGAGCAACTGTGTTAAATCTTACATGGTTTTGTACGATGATTAGACCCTTATTAACAAGATATATTTCCATTTAGTATTTACCATGAACTGCAAAGTTAATTAGATGACATAAACTAGTTTAAGCTCAGGTCACAGAGGTAACTAGACAAACTTCTACCCCATGACACCATGACTTCCTCAGCTAGTTAATTTTAATTCTCAATTATGTCAATCCACCTAAAAAGGCTCACTGGGTGGAATTATTTGTCTCACATCTAAATACTGTAAAACCTTAACTTCAGTTTGACTTTTTTCTGCAAAGTAACTAGATCTAGTCAAACATATGTTAGACTATATAGTCAGTTTAATGACCTGCAGGCTAAAAAATGCTGCAATTAACTGCAGACTGAAATCACTATGGGCCAAACTTGGCCAATAAACAATGAAGTCATTATTCTCAAAGCCTTGTAGAGTCATGACTTGTTGGCTCCTTCAGTAGAAATTACACTATTCGTATAGGAACAGAGGAATATACAGGCCTAGAAGAGAGGCAGCCAATTGAACTGGTCCATGTTCCACATATCTGTGAATCTATCCATATCTGATATATCTCTGTATCTATCTCACTATCATTTCACAAACTTTGAAGTCTGTTACTTCAGTGGCATATTTGTGGTTTGGCAGGACTACATGTGACTTAAGAGTCTAAATGGCAATAAACTAGCAGATTAAGTTGAGTATTTTATTTTAAAATCCGCCATGCAAAATCACCGTTTAGAAGCTCAAAGTAGTTTTGTTCAACTACATTGGTGAAAGGTTGCTATGTTACTAACCAAATAAGGAGAATAAATCAGCTTTGAAATTCAGCCACAAACAATAGGCATTTTATTGATTGGTTGCAGCATTACTTTGAGATTTTTTTACTTTTGCTTAGTCCAGTCTGCAGCATGTAATCTGGATAAAAGGTGAGACTGGCAAAGATAAATACAAAATAATTTGCAGCATGCAAACATCATTTTCATTTTTATTTAATATATTTGGATTGTTTTAAATTTGTAGTATTGTAAATCGGGTCAGTTCTAATAAGAATTACTTATTCTAGGGAGCTAACACTACAACCAATGTGGAACGTTGAAAAAAGGGACAGAAGGTAAATATCAGGTTCCAGCCAAAAGTCAAATGGAAGATTATGGAGTTAGATTTCTGGTGCCTCTAACTGTTCTGGAGTTGTTTCCCTTCAAATCAAGTCATGCTTTTTCACTTTTACCTAACCTATTGGGTTGAATTTTCCAATGGGCATCAGAACACTGATGTCAGGATCATATGAGAGTCCCAAACCCAGATGGGGTTCCAAGTCCCTCCCATCTTTATGTTAGCAGCTCCCTGGAGCCCTGCCCAATTAGGAATGGCAGGTGGGCTCTGCAGGCACGAGGGCGAATAGGAGCACTCAAGGCCAGCCGGGCGAGGTGGGCGCTGCCGATGCAGGTGGGTGACCATGATGGCACTTCAAGATGGAGGCACATTTTGAAGACTTCCTAAATTGTTAAAAGTAAGTGTGGCCACTGTGCCAGGCCCTCATTATGAAGGGTGACACCCTCCACGCAATGGCCTGTGGCCATGCCTACCGCCAGTTGATCCCCACAGCTCCAGGAGGAGGGGAGATTTAAAGAAGGCGCTGATGCCCCCCAGCCCCCCCCCAACCCCCTTCACCCTCTTCCAACCCTATCTCCACAGGGCCAAGAAAATTACAGCCAATGTTTTGTTCCAAACCTGACACAGAATGGTAATTCAGTCATGCATTAATTATATCTGATTTGATTTTATAAGAAAACCTACAGACCATGTGGCCTTATTCACATCTTTATCTTGTTCACCTATGTTACCTGCACACATGGGTCATTCCAGATTTTTTTTGCTTCAAACACAGTACACTTCATAATGCTGAAAAATGCATCAGAAGAGTATCAAAAATAAACATTGTTGTGAGATATTACCCCAGTCTCCCCTAGGAAATAAATGTTGTGCAAATATTTCTAAATTTGCTCTACTAAAACAGCTAATGGAATATTAGATGCTGCTAAAGTTAGAACAATTCATGGCCCACACTATTCCCATCGTAACTACTTCTTGTGAGGTTATTGAGTTTCAGTTTTCACCAGAAACCAACTGAATTGTGGATTATGATCTGAAAACCCTAATAAAAATTTTGTAATAAGGAGTTATTTAACTTAGTCACTTTGAAACAACCTTGCTTTGATTCAGATCTGTCCTATAGTTGCATGTTGCTCTTAAGTCTACAGCTTTTTGGGGGGATGTTTCAGCTTTTCAGAGCTTTGTAGGCTGGCGTTAAATTATTCATCCTTACTTTAAAATGATAGGAGTGTAGCCTCATAACAAGCTCTTAGGGAGGTTGTTTGGACAGCATAAATCCTAGCTTCAGGCACAGTCATACAATTCCCTTGCTGAGCATACTGCTTGAGCCTGAAATATCACACGGTTTACAGATTCATTAATCATCAGTTCTTGAGTGTACTTCAATTAGTAAACAGTCACAGGTTAGATCTAATTGAATTTGATATAGCTCCTTTCGAGTCAAACATCTGATGTAAATTCCAGTTGATGATAATAGTGGAGAGTAAACTAAATGTTGCTTGTCTTCATGTACCCACAAATCATTTGTTGTGCCTGCAATCAACAATGAGCATTGAAAAAAGCCAAAATAAACTGAGCACATTTCTCCATTATGTTTGGCGCTGTGCAAAACTTTGCCCGAACTTTGTGCATAGTTGTCTAATATTTAAAACAAACATTCTGCCCAGCTCCACAAATCAGTATTTCAAGAGGGCCAGTGACCTGAGACAGACTTGCTAATCTTATTTGGTTTCACTGACTCATGCAACTGGAAACTGATCTTCCATAGCTCAAACTGAAATGCTCACGTCCACCGGGCTTGCAGCTGGCATGATTACCAGGTTCTAAGAAAAAAAGCTGTAGGCAATGGTGGAAATGCAAGCTCACAGTTCGGTATCCTGGCAATCGAGTTAGGAGCTCAATGTGGATAAGGCTGTTTTTCTTTTTTCTTGCAGAGCTAAATTTTAAGCTACTTATTAAATTATATAACACTATAATAATATTTAACACCATAAATTTAATTTGTTTTCAGGGAGGTTAAGTACTGGTTTGCTGGGTTATTTCTGTTAAATTCAGCAAGCCAAAATACTATCACTTACTATTGGAGGAGAAGAAATAAAACATGTTTTCTAAGAGATAATCCCCAAATATAATTAAGTCAAGTGAAATGAGAAAAAATAGAATTGCACCAAAATTTTGCCTTTCATATCCTTGGGCTATCAGAAGATATTTCTCAACGGTTTAAGTACTTTCACTGTGTAATCATCATTGTCTTTGTGGGCAAACATGGTAGCTATTTTTCACATAGAAAGATCCCACAGACACCTGTGGCGGTTAATCTGTTTCTTGTTGTGATAGTTGAGAGATGAATGTTGGCCAAGGCTCCTGAAGAACGTCCTGCCCTTCAAAAAAAAAGTTCCAAGGGATATTTTATGTTCTAAATCAGTATATTTTTGGATTAAATTATTTTTAACATGTATATGTAGAGCATATAATGCTACAATACATACAGAAGATAATGGATAGCAAACTGACTATATACATAACCATCATTTCCGGAGTCAGTACAAAATGGTGTGAAAAGAATGAGCTTGGAGATTCTTTGTTTCCACTTTGTTTGTGGACTCAATTGTTTCCTTTGCTTTTTCTAGAAATTTGCCTCTTTACTGAATATTCAATATTGGGAAATGAGAATGTAATTCAAGGTAAGACATCTTCTATCTCCTCCCTAATGGATGTTTACGGAGCAGCATATTAACATGGGTGCAGGTTGTTTACCTTACCAAGTATAAAAAGGGTCATTGTACAGAAAGGACCAAAGGAGCAGAACTTTCCTTTTATAATAAAAGAATTTCAGAGCCTTTAAGCAGCACATCTTGACAAATGTTGTTAACCATTTGGCAGACAACATATAGGCACTTATAACATGGTAGCAAAATCTTTCAGACAGCCACGTAATGGTATAGAATCTGTCTTGAATGATTTTGATTTTCCACATGTTCACCAATGCAGACATCACTCTACTAACAGCCAAACATGTAAGCATAATTATTGGGTGGAATTTTCCCAGAATTGCTCTAAGTGCGGTAGTGGGCGGGTAAAATGGAGTCCTACCCACCGACGAAAATGGCTGGTTTTCACGCCGTATTTTCCCAAACCCGCCTCATTATTAATGCATTCCCAGGAAACACACCATTTCCATGGCGGGTGGCTCTCATTCGCCCGTTTGCCATCACCCCGCTGTTGCAGCACCACAGCTGCCATCTTTAAAAGGCAGCTGCCAGCAAAGCGTTCATCACCACCAGCTCACCACCGCTGTCCAGGAGACATGGCCAGCAAAGGCAAAAAGACTGTAGCCCCCCGCTTCAACGACAGGTCCCTTGAGCGACTGCTGGATGCTGTGGAGGACTGACAGGATTTGCTGTACCCCCACTCTGGCTGCAGGATGAGTAGCAATGTCACCAACCCGGCTTGGGAGGAGGTGGCAGTGGTGGTCAGTGCGAACGCCCTGCAGAGGAAGACAGCCACCCAGTGTCACAAAAGGATGAATGATCTCCTCCGTTCCGCCAGGGTAAGTCACTCTTTTCAACATTCCCAACTCTCACAGTCACAAACCCATCACACACCCACAGGGCCCTCACTCACTGCCAGTGCAAGGGATATTACCATTCACTCTTTCACACTCACCGTCATTGTCCTCATCCCATCCATGGGACCACTCACCATCCACACAGGCCAGGCATACTTAACATCTGGCCCGGCAGGCATCCTGATACACTCTCCCCATCTCTATCCATGCAGGACAAACTGGCTCACAACAGGAGAGAAAGGTCGCAGGCGGGTGGAGGGAGGTTGGAAATCAAAGTTCTGACAGAATTTGAAAACAGAGCCATCTAGCTGGCCAGCGATGACCGGGACCGGTCCTGTGCTGATGATGAGGTCGGCGCTGCTCTACCAAGTGAGGATCCAGCAGTGCAACATCCATCAGACAGCCATGCTGTGAGTGATGTGTCCTCTTTCATAGGCCACTGTCATGCACGAATTATCTCCTCTTGCTTTCGCAGGCACATCTGACAAACAGCCAACAGATTCCATGACCCAGGGCCTCCAAACAAGCTCCGAAGAAACCTCTGAATAGGAATCTGAAGGCACACTCCCTGAAGTCCAGTCACAGCGCTCACCCACCAGCACAGAGACACACAACTCGGTGGGACCTAGCTTTAGAGTAGCCTCGGGATCACAATCTGGTGAGCACATCGTACTTTTATATCCACAGCAGGCAGAGGCAGGGACTTCAGTGTGTACGCGAGAGGGGTGCTGGGCAGCCCAATCTCACTCCAGCTACCCCTTCCGCTCACAGAGTCAGCCAGGGGCCCTTAGGGAGGAGGAGGATCAGCAGGCGCACACTCTGAGGCCATCCACCCAGGTGACTCTGGGAGTGACCGGCCCATCCGAATCCTATCTTACTGTGACCTCCACAGATCCAGCTTCACAGGCCGAGGAGGCTGCTACTGCCACACAGCAGGACCCTGAAAGCAGGCCAGGGCCCTCCAAGTCTCAGCCCTCCAGAGGATACCCGCCAAAGTCATCACAGACAGGGCGTCACAGTCAGCAGGCTGCCTCCACCTCTGCTGTCGATGTCCAAGGAGCATCAAGATTAGGAAAGTTAGGTAAAAGTAGTTGCACAGCCTGGCCACGGGTGCTGATCACTTATACATACTGTTCACTATTGTCAATAAACTCGTAATGATGTCTCCCTGCCTGTGGCTCCTTGTTCTGATGAGCAGTGTTCTTGTCACTCAGATGTGAAATATCTCTGCAGAGGAGGATGATGACACCATGCAGTGAGAAAATGACTGGTGGTGCTGGTCATTGCTGCCAGAATGTAGTGAGCAAGCGCCACAGAGTTCTCTCATACTCTCTGTGTGCTCTTAGCACCTTTAAGGTGGGGCTGGCCCTCATCACACCAGCATCTACAACCAATGATGCTGTGCAGCAGCTCCTGAAGGGTGGATGTGCTGAAGGCAGACACAGCATCTGATGTGTCTAAAGTTTCATGGCTGTGTCTCTATGATATGACCCTGATCACAGAGCGCAAGCGAGCTGCCCTCGGCCAGACAGGAGTCAGATATTCTCAGAGTCGATGTGAAGATCCTCACTGCATGTTGTCATCATCCTCCCGCAATTGAGCTGCTATTAGGGCCTCCACTGCATGTCCATGAAGGAGCATTCTCACAGAGGGTACTGACACTGCAATAAGCCATACTGGAGTCAAACGTTCACAACTGCGATGTGAGGATCTATGGGGATGCCTCACTGCATATCGTCATCATCCTCCACAAATCTTGCAGCTATGAGGGCCTCCCGAGTGCACCTGCCTCAACTAGCCAGTGCGAGAGCCTCATCCCCATTGTCGTCACGACCAAGGACCCCCTCACCCTCATCCCCGTTGGCGGCCTCCTCATCAGAGGAGATGTGCAGCTTCTCCATCTCCTCCTCAGCCAGCTCCTCACCGTGTTGCAGCGCCAGGTTATAAGGGGCGCAGCAGACGACGACGATGCATGACACTCTCTGCAGACTGTATTGCTGGGCTCCACCAGACTGGTCCAGGCACTGGAACCCCATCTTCAGCATCCGGATGGTCTGCTCCACCAAGTTGCGAGCTGCTGCATGAGCCTCATTATAACATTGCTCTGCTGCAACCTGAGGCCGCCGCACGGGTGTCATCAGCCACGGCCTCTGCGGGGAGCCCTTGTTCCCAAGCAGCCAACCCTGCAGCCTCTGTGGAGCCTGGGAGGCTGCAGGGATCTGCGAACGACTGAGGATGTAAGCGTTGTGCACACTCCCTGGAAACCGTGCACACACCTGCAGGATGCATTTCTGGTGGTTGCATACCAGCTGCACGTTCAGTGAGTAGAAGCCCTTGCAGTTGATGAAATCCACTGAGTGTAGCAGTGGAGACCTGAGCGCCACACAAGTGTAGTCAATCACACCCAGCACCTGTGGGAATCCCGAGATCAGGGCGATTCCAATGGCTCTTGCGTCCTGGCTGTCCCGATCCTGGGTGAAATGCACAAAGCTGTGTGCCATGGAGAAGATGGCATCTGTGATCTCATGGATGCATTTGTGGGTGGCGGATTGTGAAATCCCACAGAGGTCACCTGTGGAGCCCTGAAAGGAGCCACTGGCATAGAAATTGAGCGCCACAGTCACTTTCACAGCCACTGGCAGTGGATCCCCTCCATTGGCACCAGTAAGGGTCAGATGTGAGCCACCAGGTCCCTAGACATGCGCAGTTGTCAGCAACACTGGTTCTCATTCATCTGTAGGAATGACAGGCGGTGTCTATAGACCCTGTGTGTCGCTAGGCGCCGACCAGTCACAGCTCGCTATCGCTCCTGGGCAGCAGGTGCGGGAGCCCCTGCTGCCCCTTCTTCATGAGGCTGCTGCCCTTGCCTTTGTGCAGCCAGGAGCCTCAGTCGCTCTCTCCTCCGTCTTCTATAGTCTCTGTCGGCCATCAGGCATACAGCTAGGTCACCAGGATCCATGATCCTGACATGGTCCTCCTGCAGCATGAAAGAGAGAGAGGGGGAGACGTGGTTATCATGGCTGTACTTAGCATCTTTCCTGGCCCTGTGTGACGGCCCCTTAATACTTCCTGGAGAGTGCTGGTCACCTCTCGGATGGCCAGAGATGAGTGCGCAGCATGGCTGCCCTGTCAGCCTGCGACATGGGGGACACTGGTCCAAACACGGATGCTGAGATTGCAAGGGGCTGTGAGCACCTCCAGCAGTGACTGCTACATGGCCAGCATTGGCGAGGCGATTGTACAACGTGTGCAGTCTAACTGCTCCGCGGTCCAATAAAGTGTTGGCGGACTTGAAGTCTGTGCCAGGAGGGGTGGTGTGGAGGGAGGGGGGTGTGGTTGAGGGGGGCGGTGGGTAGGACATGGAGCGTTTGGTGGCTCTTTGGTGCCTCCGCGTTGCTTGCATGGGCAAGCAAGCTAGGAGCCTGACCCCAATTATATCATTGTGTCTGCGCCTGACCTGTCTCAGTTGCGGAGACATGGTCAGTTTATACAGGTGTCCCTAATCTCCCCCATTCAATTGCCTGTCTGTGGAATGCAGCACCAGGGCAGCACTTAATCCCCAGCGCCCCCCCGCACCCCCCCCCCCCCCCCCCCCACCCCGGGGGGTCGCATCCAGGGCCAGGCATAGGTTCACCCAGCACCCCGAGACCTGTAAACAACAGGCGATCTGTGGTGAACGCTGCTGCTCACTCACCTCAGTTCCCCCAAAGTGAAGGCCACCAAGTGCACGTCGCCTGTGTGTGGTTGTGAAACACATCAGCATGCTTTGCTGCTGACGTGGATGGATGATACGGTGAGGTTTCAAGAGCCTGGCTGGATGGCCTTTTAATTATTTCCTATGTATTACAATTAGCTCCCCGCCGACTGATGGTGGGAAAAGCAGCTCACCATCGGCGGGCTGAGCGGGCGATCGTAACCTGCCTTCACACCATCGTGAAGCAGGTCGCACCTTATTTTCCGTGCACGCCACCAATCACACCCACCACCAGCGAGCTTGGAAAATTCCGCCCATTAGCTCATTGTTGAAAAGATCAGTTCAGTGACAATTTCAGTTGATGTTGCTTTATATCTGATTTCAAATGCTTTGGGCAGAATTTTCCAGATATGGATCATTTTCGGCCAACAGGACCATTTTTTGGGCTCTAACCTTGTTCGCAGCAACAGTGCAGCCAATTAAGAAACTGACACTAGGATCATTTAGGGATGGCAGGCAGCCTGAGGCAGCAGGAGGTCAATTCAATCCACCCCATTGCAAGGGTGGTTGGCAGCCTTCTTTGTGTCTGCAGTGAGAGTGTCACTAAGGGAAATGGAGCAGGAGTCAGAGGGATGCAATGAAAGCATAATCAGTCTGATAGGATTGGCTGCCACTGCATAAACTCCAACACCACCAGAGACATCAGACTCCAGGAGCTCTTTGCACCAGTGGAAGACATCCTTTTGGAAGCCTTGTCCTTTTTTGCATTTACAGGTTATAAAGCCTTGATCTTTCATGCCACTCTGACCACCTGCAAAAACAGCTGCTGCTTCTGAGTTACCAAGGTGCTAACACAGCAAGGGGCCCATGTGCCACTGGGAAAATTGCAATGATGGTAGAAGCTTACAGGTAATTGCCTAATTACCCATCACAATTGGCTTCCCACCACTGCAGGGTGGGTTACTATTATGGGACTCAGCTTGGCAAAGCATTCTGAGGTGGGAACATGTTGGCAAACCAGCAGTGCTACAGTGTAATTGGTAACTATGAAGCATGTTATGATGCGGCAGATGATATGTGCCAGGTGGACCAAATCCATGAAAGAAACTTCATTGCACTATCATAACGGTTTTGTAATTTGTATTTATTTTGAGACGCGTGCTCTGAATTCAGGAGTAATAAGTCCACCAAGACTTTTAGAGATTTTTAAAAGGCTAAGTTAAAGTATTTATTAACCAAAGAAAAGATTTCACACATGCGTAGGACTACAAAGTACTGCTATAGCAACCCCTAAAATTCCTAATTAACCTAACTCCCGGTTATACCCCCTTTAAGGCAACAGTCCTAAAATAGATTTTAGGTTTTAAACAGATCCAGCAAATTAACACAATACCCTGGACAATGGAATCCAAATGATGTTTCTCCAACTTCAGTTTAGCTAAAGAGCAGGCTTATGCACAAATACTAGAGGCTTCATTAAGGCTATTTCACATACTTCTGTTAGATCTCGCAATGCCTTCTCCTGACACATAGCCTCATTCTCCATTATATATGTTTCTCTCTTCTTAATATGTAAATTCTATTGTTTCATAAGTCTTTGAAACTGTATCTCCCTCATAGTATAAAATCTTTCATGTTGTCACTATATATTATCAGTAACCCTTGGGAAAAGTAAACACATTCCTTCACCTTGCTTATCTGGCTATTTGTAAACAGACTGAGATCCCTTTGAAATCCCTTAATTTAAAAATGCAAATTCTGTTCACACCTTACATGCTAAGCCAGCATCTATGTTTACGTATTAGCATGTCAAGCACCTAGCTTCTTTTGATGAGTTAAATCTTGTAATCTACTTAACTCCAAATATAATTAAATCACACAGAGGCAGATCTAACTATACTTACCCCCATAAACATATTTTACAATAACCCAGAAAAATATTATGAAAATTATTATGCTTTCATGACAAACACTTCGGGATTATATGGGTTGAGCTTGCTTATCAACATTGAAACCTGCAGTCATGTTCCAGTATATCATGAACTTTCAGATAATATTTTAAAATTTTGAACAGAAACAGACTGTTCAAAATGGCCACTGCCAATCATGTGACCCTAGGCAGTATCAGCTCCAGACAGTCCTGACATTCTTTGGATTTGCTACAGGTCACTTGGGTGAGTCAGCCATGTTTGTTTCCTGCTTTTAGAACAGCAAGAATCAGCTCTGCAGAGGCAGAGACACCATCAGGAAGCCATTGGACCATCTGCAGTCAATTAAACAGCCAAGGCAACAAACCGCTATACCTTGAAAGTGAAGGAAGGGCTTTCCTCAACCTTTTCCAACTTCAAGTTCACCTGACAACCGACCTCCTAGAAATTGAACAGCAAGGCACCTCACAGCTTACTGAGAAACCTCTGCTTTCAAGACTTTCACTTCAACTAAAAGCATCAATTCATCTAAGATTCTCCAGGCCTACCGCTAAAGATGGACTGAGGCAATTATACTTTCTAATCATATTGTTTTTTTCTTCATCTGTATTTAATCTTTGTGTGAGTGACAGTGTGTGTGTGAGGTGAATGAGTAAGACATCATGTTTTTCTAAGCCTCCAGGATAAGTGAGGGATAATAAATAATCTTCTTTATTTTAAAACTTGCGGCTGGGATTATTTAAATTGGGACAAGCTCTCTGATGTTAAGAAAATACACACACCTCACATACAAAACACATTGATCATGGACAGTCAGAAAACACATAAATTCTGTCCGTGGCATCTAAATTAACAACAATCTGGCGCTTTGCAAAGTAAAATGCTTCCTGATTTGGTGGGGGTGGTGGGTGGGTAACGTGTCCTGGTAATAGGTGCAGAGAGATAACAAAGAAGACTCTATCACAATGGTGAACCAGAAAGGTGGGGTGGGGGTGGTGGATGTGAGGAAGAAGATAGACCAGAGCTGAAAGAAAATCAGGTTCAAGCTGGAACATAGGGTTGGAAGAGATTGCAGGGTTGGGTGCGGTAAGGACATGGAGTTATTTTAAAACAGGAAAACATATCTAAAGTCAGCTTGTTGAAGGATTTGAAGTAAGTCAACACCAGCCAGAAAAGAACTGATAACTGAATGGGACTTATTGTTGGATAGAATGTGGGTACTATAGAAACATAGAATGTTACAGCACAGAAGCAAGCTATTCGGCCCATTGAATCTCTGCCAGTGTTTATCTCCTTACAAGCCATCTAGTTTGAATCTCTTTCTTTTATTACCTTCTGTACCTTCCAGGATCCCATAAGCAATGACGGAACCTAGTGAACATGTATTAAAAATGCTACCAATGAATTAAATATAGCTCGCAAGGGATTAATTTCAGAGAACGCAGAGCTCAGATGTAGGAGAATGGAAAAGAGAAGTCTAAACAGGTGGCTTATAACAAAGCAAGTTGATTTGAGAATTTCACTAATCATAGATATCCTAACTACAATGTCTTGAGGAATTTGAAATCAAGGAGAACAGCTGCCAGAGGAGTCTGGTCAGATTCCAAGGGCCAGATTTTCAAGTCAAAGGCTAGAATGGGTGTTGGGCGGGGGGGGGGTAGGGTGAAGGGGTGAGGGAAGTGAATGGGTGAGATGTTGAGGGTGAGGAGAGTGAGGGGAGTTAGGATGTGGGTGAGGGCATGGAGGAGGTTGCGGGTGAAGGGAATGAGGATGTGGGGGAGTGATGCTTAAAGTCTGTGTTGAATCAGTTTTGTGTAGTAGGCCCATACCTACTGGGAACTGAGCTGAGTGCATCTAAACTCATTTCACATTGGATCCTTGCAGCAGAGATATAAATTTTCATCCAATGTTGCTGGGTTGACGTTGAATGCAAGTCTCAAACATGAAAGGACAATGAAGTATCTCGCTGCTTTAAACTTATATATTACCACCACTGTCATCTGATGCTAGGACACATGCTGCACTGCTACTCACAGGGTTCCTCGTGGCAAAAGTAAACACAGAGTTTAAAATAAAGGTTCCAAATGACGGAACTATCACAGGCTGTTCATGTGAGGAAAGAGTAATATAAATAAGTTCTGCATAATATCAAAAAGGAAACGCCTCAATGCCTGGTATAGCAAACAAGTGTGTGTTTTCCTATCTCTTCAATAATAAAACAAGTTGCTAAAAACTGTCAAAAAACTTATGGGATCCTATGTTTTGTAACTAAAAGTATAAAGTGCAGAAGCAAAGAGGGGACAGGAAAGCCACTGGTTAGAATGCAATGAAGTAATTGTTTCCACATTAGGACACCTTACCCTAGAAAATATGTCAAGGTCAGGAGTGCCAAAGACACTCACAAAGATGAAACCAGTAATGAGAGGCTTCAGTTAGAAGAGATGACATAAACTAGGACCCTTTTCAGTCAGAAAAAGGAGGTTAAGGGTTGACATAATAGGAGTATTCAAAATTATTGGTTCCAGGAGGTGGGGGCACTGCAAAAAATTATTTGTACTGGTTGAGGTGATTGATGAGGGTAATGCTGTTCATGTGGTGTACATGGACTTCCAAAAGGCATTTGAAAAATGCTGTACAACAGACTTGTGACCAAAGTTAGAGCTCATGGAATAAAAAGCACAGTTACAACACAGATACAAAATTGGCTGAGTAAACGGTTATTTATCGGACTGGCTGAAGGTTTATAGTGGAGTTCCCTTGGCATTAGGATCCCTTCTCTTCCTGATCTATATCAATGACCCAGACTTTGGTATATGGGACACAATTTCAAAATTTGCAGATGACGTGAAACTTGGAAGTATTGTGAATTGTGAGGAGGGTAGTGTTAAACTTCAAAAGTATATAGACAGGTTGACGTAATGGGCAGACAATGCAACTGAAATTTAATGCACAGAAGTATGAGGTGATTCATTTTTATAGAATGACTGTGGAGAGACAATGCAGAATAAAGCGTGCAACTCTAAATGGGGTGCAGGACCGGAGCTAGGGACCTGGGGAGAAATGTGCACAAATCATTGAAGGTAGCAGGACAGGTTGAGAGAGCTGTTAACAAACCATATCCTGGGATCCTGGACTTTATAAATAGGGGCATAGAGTACAAAAGCAAGGGAGTTAGTTAAACCTGTATGAAACGCTTAGTCAGCCTGAACTGGAATACTGCATCCAGTTCTGGGCACCAACTTTAGGGAAGAAATGAAGGCATTAGAGAGGATGCAGAAAAGATTCACGAGAATGGTTCCAGGGATGAGGAACTTCAGTTATGTAGATAGATTGGAGAAGCTGGGACTGTTGTCCTTGGAGAAGAAAAGGCTGAGAGATTTGATGGAGGTATTCAAAATAATGAGGGGCCTGGACAGAGCAGATAGAGAGAAGCTGTTCCTACTGGTGGAAGAATTGAGAAGATTCAAGGCACAGATTTAAGATAAGTGGCAAAAGAAGCAATAGCGACATGAGAAAAATCCTTTTTACGCAGCAAGAGGTTAGGTACTGGAATGCACTGCCTGAGAGTGTAGCGGAGATACAATCAGTCATGGCATTCAAAAGGGAAATGGAAAAGGGAAAAGAAAAGAAAAAAATTGTAGGGCTATGGGGAAAAGGAGAGAAGTGACAATAAGCGAATTGCTGTTGCAGACAATAAGCGAATTGCTGTTGCAGACAGCCAGCACAGACACAGGCTGAATGGCCCCCTTCTGTGCTATAACCATTCCGTGATGAAGCAATAACTGGAAGTCATAAAGTTAAAATTATCATCAAAAGCACAAAAGGAGAGGTTGCAATATTTATTTTTATTATGCAGAGAACGAAGAATTTGTCCATAATAACTTTTATTAAGTCGGTGGAGAAGTGTTTGAAAAGGAAAACTTTGAAAGTTGTATTGGAAGAGGGCAAGAAATGTAACTGAGTGAATCACTCTTTCAGCAAAGCCAACACTAAAGCGTTGAGCCAAATGGCTTGTTCTGTGCCATAAAATTCTGTGATTCTATGGCCCTGGCCCTTTCACAGTGGAGTGCTTAATTCTGCTGTGTCACTAGTGTGTGATGTAATTTGAATTTGTGTTTAAGTTCTAAAGTCTATTAGTGTCTTGAATGGTACTTGAATGTTATCTAGTGACAATGCAAACATAATAGTGCCTTGTTCCACTTGCTGAAATCCAGGCATCCAGTTGGAAGATATATAGCCAGTCTTTCAGAATTACCCCACAAATACAGCATTGCTCCAACTTTCTTCAATGTTACTTGTTTATTTAATTTTTATATCCTGAAGTTTTATATCCTGATTTTTTATTGCAGGAACTTCAAACCTTGTTATACACACACACCAGCACCTAAAGCACACACACAACGTTAATTTACTGCTAGCATGAAAGTTTACAGCACCCCTTTTCTTTATGAAAATTCAGGCAGGTTAAAAAAGCAAAAATATCTGCTAGTGAACCAGACGTAATGCCCATTGGCAGTAACAGAAGTAAAATTGTTTATGAAAGCCTTTACATTTCATGGCACACAAGCTTTGTGTTTCAGTTGAAGGATTCCTTTAAATGAAGGAGGTAATTATTTGGTCTTAAAACAAATTTCTTGCAACAAATGACCTTCAAAATGCCTAGGTAACATTCACCAAGAAAAAAGTACAAAATCGGAATAGGGATGACAGAGAAGCTGAGCTTCATAGTTCCCAAAAAGACAGTGGTGAGTGTGGACAGTGTGCAAAACATTGGTGGAGCTGCATCACTAAAGACAAATACTGCAGCTTCGGAACTGAGTGCATACCTGGGAGTTTGGTGAGTGGAGGAGCTAGGGGAAGGAGATAAAAGGACCAAAATAAAAATTCTATACCTGAATGCACGTAGCATTCGAAACAGAACAGATGAACTGAGAGTGCAAATAGAAATAAATAAGTACAATCTGATAGCCATTACAGAGACATGGCTGCAGGATGACATAGATTAGGACAAGAATATTGAAGTGTACGTGGCATTTAGGAGGACAGGAAGCTAAGGAAAGATGAAGGGGTGGATTTGTTAAATAATGATGGTATTAGTACATTAGAGAGATAAGTTCAGGAAGCCAGGATGTGGAAACGGTTTGGGTAAAGATGAGAAATGATAAGGGCAAGAAGTATTTGTGGGAGTGGTGTACAGGCCACCTAACTGTAACCACGTGGTAGGACAGGGTATAAAGGAAGAAATAATGGGACGTTGTCAGAAAGGTATGGCGATAATCATGGAGAATTTTAACCTGCCTATAGACTGGGAAAACCAGATGGGCAAAGGTAGCCTAGATAAGGAATCATAGAATGGTTTTGGGATAGTTTCTTCAAACAGCACATTCTGGCACCAACCAGAGAGCAGGCTATACTAGACCTGATATTGTGCAACGAGATAGGGTTGGTTAATGACCTTATAGTGATGCGCCCCTAGGTAGCAGCAATCATAATATGATTGAATTTTATTTTCAGTTTGAGGGAGAGAAGAGTGGGTCCAAGACTAGTATTTTAAACTTAAATAAGGGCAATTATGAGGGCATGAAAGCATAGCTAGCTAATTAGGGTAAGGGAAAGGTCAATAAAAATACAGTGGCAAACATTTAAGGGGATATTTGAAAATCCACAGAATAGATACATTCCAACAAGAAAGAAAAGTTCCATGGGGAGGACCCACCATCTTTGGTTAAGTAAAAAAATGAAAGATGGCATCAAACTTAAAAAAAAGCATATAATTGTGTAAAGGTGGGTGGCAGGTTAGAAGATTGGACAGAACGTAAAAAACAACAAAGAATGTCCAAAAGATTGATAAGGAAAGAGAAATTAGAGAATGAGAGAAAGCTAGCTAGAAATGTAAAGACAGATAGTAAGAGTTTTAAAAAGAAAAGAGTTAAAATGAGCGTTGGTCCTATAGAAAGTGAACCTGGGGAATTAGTAATGGAAAATAAGGAGATGGCAGATTAATTGAACCAATATTTTGCACTGGCCTTCACTGTAGAGGATACAAGTAACATCCCAAAAATAGCTGTGAATCAGGAAATGAAGGGGAGGGAGGAACTCAGGGAAAATTATAATCACCAGGGAAGTGGTACTGAGCGTATTGTTGGAGCTGCGGGCTGACAAGTCCCCGGGTCCTGATGCACTTCATCCTAGGGTCTTAAAAGAAGTGGCTAGTGAGATAATTGATGCGTTGATTTTAATTTTCCAAAGTTCTCTAGATTTGGGGAAGGTTCCATTATATTGGAAAATAGCAAATGTAACTCCCTCGTTCAAAAAGGGAGGGAGACAGAAAGCAGAAACTACAGGCCAGTCAGCTTAATATCTGTCACAGGGAAAATGTTAAAGGCTATTATTAAAGATGCTATAGCACAGCACTTGGAAAAATTCAGGGTAATCTGGCAGATTAACATAGTTTTGTGAAAGGGAAATTTGAAGAAGTAACATATGCTGTGGATAAAGGGGAACCAGCGGATGTACTGTATTTAGATTTCCAGAAGACATTTGATAAGGTGCCAAATCAAAGGTTACTGAGAAAAATAAAAGCTCATGGAGAAAAATTTTCCCCCTGTTGGGGGGGTAAGTGCGGGAGCGGGCGCGCCTCTGATCAGTGCCCCCGATCGGGGGTGCACCGCCATTTTACGTGGGTGGGCCAATTAAGGCCCGCTCAGTGTGATGTTTGCCAGGAAGCGCTATGCACTCCCTGTGTGGGCAGGGGGGGATTCCCTCAGCCAGGAGAGCGCTCTTTATAAGTGCTGCCTCAGGCAGATCACTCCAATTTAAAACATTTATTAAAAATGTTTTAAAATTTTCCCTGCCATGTCCCCTCATGTGACACTGTCACATGAGTTGGGGACATGTCCAAAACTTTTATTAAAACATTTGATAAAAATTTAAATACTCTCATGAAACCTCATCCTGCCCGTGGATGAGTTTTCATGCTTTTTCTGAAGCCTGCCAGGGCTCCTGGCCTGCCTGCCCCTGCTCGCCGACCGGAAGATCCTGCCCATGGTCCTTTCTGACATTAAAGGGGACATGGCTAGAAAATTGGCTGACTAACAGGAAACAGAGAGTAGGCATAAATGGGTCACTTTCAGGTTGGCAAGATGTAATGAGGGCTGTGCCACAGGGATCAGTGCTGGGGCCTCAACTTTTTACAATTTATGTAAATGATTCAGTTGAAGGGGCCAAAGCTTTGTTTGCTTTGTTTGCTAAATTTGCTGATGACACAAAGGTAGGTGGACAGTAAGATGTGAAGAGGCCACAAGGAGGCTGCAAAAGGATGTAGATATAGTGAATGGGCAAAGACCTGGCAAATGGAGTATAATGTGGGAAAGTGTGAAATTGTCCATTTTGGTAGGAAGAATAAAAAAGAAGCATATTATCTAAATGGTGAAAGATTGCAGAGCTCTTAGGTGGAGAGGGATCTAGGGGTCCTAGTGCATGAATTGCAAAAGGCTCTTACGCAGATAGAGCAAGTAAATAGGAAAGCTAATAGAATGTTATCTTTTATTTCAATGTAAAAATTGGAAGGGTATGCTTCAATTATATAGGGCATTGGTGAGACCACATCTGGAGTACTGTGTACAGTATTGGTCTCCTTATATAAGAAAGGATGTAAATGCATTGGAAGCAGTTCTAAGAAGGTTTACTAAATTAATACCTGGAGTGGGTGAGTTGTCTAATGAGGGAAGGTTGGACAAGCTAAGCTTGTATCCACTGGAGTTTAGAAGAGTAAGAGGTAACTTGATTGAAACACATAAGATCCTGAGGGGTCTTGACAGGGTCAATGTGGAGAGGATGTTTCCTCTTGTGGGAGAATCTAGTACTAGGGGCCACTGTTTAAAAATAAAGGGTGCTCATTTAAAATAGAGATGAAGAATTTTTTTCTTTCAGAGGGTTTTGAGTCTTTGGAACTCTTCCTCAAAAGGCAGTGGATGCAGAATCTTTGAATATTTTTAGACAGAGGCAGCTAGATTCTTGATAAGCAAGGGGGTGAAAGGTTATCGGTGGTAGGCAGGAATGTGGAGTTGAGGTTACAATCAGATCAATCATGATCTTATTAAATGGCAGAGCAGGCTCGAAGGGCCTGCTCCTAATTCGTATGTTCGTGTGTACTTTCCTGGTCAGGCAGCATTAGTGGAGAATGAAACAAAGTTAAGGTTGATGACCTTTCATCAGAACTAGAAAATGTTAGCGATGTATCAGAACAAGTATAGAGGCAGCAAGAGGAGGAAAAAGCAATGTGGAAGGTCTGTGATGGATTGTGAGATTAAACGATGAAAGGGATGTTGGTGCAAGGCAAGAGGGGATGATAATGGAACAAGTAAAGAAATAAAAGATGGATCTGGATGAGATTTAAGTGGGAATCGCAGAACCATCACCAAAAGCTGCTGTCCAAAAAAATGGGAGCAGTGGTTATGATCTGAGACTTTTGCTCTCAATGTTGAGTCCATAAAGCTGCAAAGTGCATAATTGAATGATGGGTTGCTGATCCTCAAGCTTACGCTGAGCTCCAATAGAACAATGTACAAAGGTGAGGACAGAGTCAAGAGCAGGAATGGGCAGAGAATGAAAATGACAGATGACCATAAGCTTGGGATCATGCTTGCGGACTGAACAGAGGTGTTCTGCAAAGCAAACACCCAATCTACGTTTGATCTTCTCAATGTTTAGCATACTGCTTCATGAGCGCTGGAGTTATAAACCTGTTCTTTCTGAATAGTTTTATAATTTAGGTAAATCCTGCTGCTGAGAGAAAACATTCCATTTTTGTTAACTCAATAAATTGCCCATCTCATGTCCAGTGACAGCTGTTTCTACTGGCAACTGGCAGTGCAGAGACAATCTAATGTTGCACCATTTTTCTTACCGTGCTGCCTCTGGAGGTAGCGAGATCAGCTGATGGGGAGAGTGATATAATTTAAATGTAATATAAGGAGAATCCAGTGCTGTGGTATAACATGATGAATTTTTGCATGTTCCTGTCCGGACAGCATTTGGATCAGTAAAAAGGATACTTTTCCAGCATAAAAATCACAATATAGGGAATCCTCCCATTCCCTGAATGAACAATAATCCACAAAATTAAGTTGTTGCTTTGTAGCACTGCATTAACCATTAAAACTAAAGTAAAAATGATAGATTGGCTTCCAAGAAAAAAATAAAGGTTCTTACGTACATGTGTGGCAAGCTGACAGATTCATGAGTTTCATTTCGTATGATTTTAGACAAATTAACTGTGTTTTTAAAAACTGACTTCAACTAAAGGGATTTCCAAGGAAAGTTTATTTTATCTGCAGCATGTGAATTGGCATCTAGGACAGAGATCCATTCACCTTTAAAGGGCAATTGGTATTTTATTGGCCTGAATTTTGCCTTTGGCGGGCGTGCGTGATCAGCAGGCCCGGGAGAAGTCGGGAAATGGGGCCCCAACCGCGATCGGCCCCCGACTGTGATTTCACACTGGCTGGCGTGAGACGCGCGCTGAAAAACTCAGTGCTGCCGGGGTGGGAGTGGGAGGAGGGTGGGTCTTGATGTTTCAGCGGGTGCGGGTGAATGCTGAGAGAAAGCTCCCTGCCCCAGGGAGCTGCAGGCCTGATAATGCTAAAGTAAACGTTTATAAAGCTGCAAAAAACGTCCATGCATCATATCAATCACCTGAAAATATAGCTGATCAAAATGCTGTCCACAGAGATTTTTTTTTATATTTCAAAACGGAAATTTCATCCCACCCTTGGATGAGGTTTGATGAAAAATGCAAAGGCCGCTTGGCTGATTCGCCCATCCGCCAACCGTAAGGTTGGACGGGCAACAAAAAATCGAAGACAGTTGTGATGTTAGTGGGCTTAATTGCCCTCTTAATTGTCGGCGGGCGCACTTCTAACTTCTGCGCGCGCCCGCCGAGCGAAATATCATGCGAGTGCGCGATGACATCGGGACACTCACCCGATGTCTTCTCGCACAATTTTTTGAGTAGGTCGACCAATAAAATTCAGCCCATAGGTTTATTTTAGCACATGCCAATCAGACCAAAACGATTTCAATTTCTGCGATAAGTGGAAAATTTAGATGGCCTGGAGTTTATAGTTACAGATCCTCTACTTAAGCGTCAGGTGGGGTTAATCCTTTAATTGCCAAACCACTGAGAGAAAATTGTTTCATTGTCAACTGACCTGCTTTAATATCAAAGAAAATCCAGACACATCAGGCCAGGTATTCTTCAGGGAGACAGGAAGCGCACCCCATCTCCGTCTTGGAGCACCCTGCCTGCTGACCCTACTTTCATGTTGGGGAGGTGGGCATGGGCTGGCGTTGAGCCTGCCATGTCCGGAAGCAGGCCCAAGACGACAACAGTGCTGCAGGCTCACTACCTGTGCCCTTATTCCGCACCGGCAAAAATTGCTGGGAGTGGAAATGGGGTCGGGAATCCTGGAATTGGCTCCTGTCCTTCATTTTTGTAGTCCGCCTCCTTTCTGACATGAAAGAGGGCATGAAAATCCATTCCAGCATTGAGAAGTAGCCGCATTGTCCCAGTTCTTTGCTCTTCCCTGCCTCAACAACCCGAGAATGCTAACAAGGTTCCATTTGAGGTCACTACTCACAGAATATCCATCACAAACTCAAGACACAAATATTGAAAAAGAACTACAAGGGTTTTAGACTCTCTTTTGTCATTTGAAACAGTTTAAATAATGTGAGAGTCTGGTATGATTCTTTTACCATGTTGCTGTTAATTTCTGTTTCAGTGTTAGTTTTAGAGTGAATGCACTGGACTGATGATGTGGTATTTACCACTTCTCCTGGGGCACAGGAGCATTCTGCATGATCCAAACTGCTGTGTATTATGATTCATGGCGCAATGGCATGCCATCCCAATATGCAGAACAGAACATAATTGTGTTCATTGGAGACTGCCTTTTTTGGCTGTGAATACAAGTTAAAAAGTTGGAGAAAGCCCAGCGTGTAAAAGCTCCAAAACTAGTGTTAAACTTGCAACAAAAGTGCTGTTTACAGCAGGGGTGTGAGTTGTTGAGAGTTGCTGGTGAAATATCAAACTTAATACTACCACTGAGCGGAAAGAAGAAAATGTTCCTTTTTCTCAGTATTTTCCTCCATTTTGACAAGCAGCAACATTCAAATGGAATAAAATGTACAAACTTAATCAAATTGAAAATGGCTGGCTCCCAGATATGAACAAATCAACCATGCAGATGATTTGGTGCAGCTCCTGAAGCCAAGGTGTGGCAAAATTAGTCAATAGGTGCAGCCTAGCAGAACAATACCAGGTAACAAGTGAAATTAATGTTCGAGACACTTTAACGCTGGTTTATCACTGCTAGATAATTTTTTGCTTCATCTATTTAAGGTTATATTTACTGTGAAATCTTCATTGTATTTCGAGCCCTTGGATTGAAATTTGTAGTACAAAATTCCGCTGATCAAGATTTATTTTCACAAGATTTCACAAAATGAAAATTCGAATCTCTGAATGTTAGATTAGTAGCTGTGATTTTCCTGCCACTTACTCATGCAAGAACACAAGATCAAGGCACTATAGGTTGGTAATGTTATATTGACCCCAGTGCAGTCTCCCATAAATGTTGTCAGTCCAACTTCTGATCAAATAGCATCCATAAGGCTCTGCTGTACAAAACTCTTGCTTCAGGCTTCCTTTAATTAATCACCAGTCCAGAAACACATATACTGCTTTCATTCCCAACATTTTTCCCTCAAGAAGGCCTATAATTTGATCATATCCATATGTGTGAGCATAATCTCCACTTCATCTTTATTACTTTATTGCAACTATGTTTGCATAGATAATGTAAAGATTCAGATTAAAAACATCTAAAAGAAATGCATTGACTTTATTTCATAATATTTCCCCATTCACCACTGTGTTTTATACAAGCAGTTTACATTATGTACAAGCGCATTGTCAATTTTAAACAAAACTTAATGGGAGCCCCATCCGTTGACTCTATTGAACATACAAACATATGAATTAAGAACAGGAATATAGGCCACTCGGCACCACAAGCCTGTTCCACCATTCAATAGGATCATGGCTGATCAGATTGTAACCTCATCTCCACATTCCCACCTATCCCCAATAACCTTTCACCCCCTTGCTTATCAAGAATCTATCTAGCTCTGCCTTAAAATATGCAAGACTCTGTCTCTGCCGCCTTTTAAGGAAGAGAGTTCCAAAGGCTCATGACCCCCCTGAGAGAAATAAATTCTCCTCATCTCTGAATTAAGTGGATGACCCCTTCATTTTAAATAGTGACCCCTAGTTCTAGATTCTCCCACAGAAGGAACAAACTAATAAAAATGTTACTTTTTAAATCTGTGAACTCAAAGCAGTGTGATGAAACACTTTCAGAGCCTGAAGTATTCTATTATGAAGTGAAGGCATGATTGTCTGGCAATGTGATCTATGTTGATAACTTAAATGCCATTGCACTGTCATTTCACCATGTTGAAATGTCTGTAACGTTCATTGATTGTATTGAAGCACCTCATGATCTATGTGGAAAACTTGAATATGATTGCACTTTGTGTGATGGACATTTTGAAATGTTTTGTAATGTTCTTTCAGATATTTTATGAATAAAGTATATTTTTCCAAAAAAATAAAAATCTGATCCTCCATAAACTAAGTTCTGATTTTCAGTCTTTTCCTCACAGGGAGATCAGGCATTATCCCATTTGGGAGACGGAGGAGGAAAGTGGAAAGAGAACCACACCAGGCTTCTTTCACAGCTTGTAGCAGCTGACTTCATTGGCACAGTATTACAAGGAAAGCACTGACTTGAAGACTTAGAGCAGCACAAACACCCCCTCAAGTGTGGGATAAGCATTCCATTATAGAAAGACACAGCCGTACAAAGAGGCAGATGCTCTGAATTAAAGGCACAGAACAAGGAGAAAGCATTTCTTGACTGAAGGTTAATCTGATGAGAAAAATATTCCTAGGTGAAAAATCATTGCTGAAGAGAAAGCAATGAAAAACAACTTTTAAAAAGTTTGCTACAAGCTCAAATGGGGTAGAATGTTGCCATTATTATTTAAGGATCGCAGGAGTAATTTAGTAGAACAATTTCCTTCCTCCCCTGAACTAGGAGTTTAAAGTTCTGATTTTAACTCAGGACGGAATTCGAGAGATGTGGGGGAAAAGGGGGGTGGGCAGCCAAACATCTGATTTCCACCTCTCCCCCAACCCATTATACTGAAGTAGCAAGATACCTCCTGGGCTATATTAGCTTGTCCCAACACTGCCTCCCACCCAAAGCTGATCACATCATCACCGGCAGGTGGGAAACACAATTTACGGCACAAAGAATTCAGGGCCTGGAAATGATCCCCAGGGAAGTAATTATGGAACAGGGGGTTGTTTGAGATTGTGGGCCAGAAATCCAAGGTATACTTGTGTGGTCAGGAGGAGCACTCCTGCTACTGTTGGCCCACAGGGACCCTATGGTTGGAACTCCTGTAGTCAGGGTGTTGGCGTAGCCAGATTTAGGATGTAGATTTGAGACTTTGCTGGTCTTAGTCAGGCCCATGGTTAAAATGGTGTGAATGTTTCAATGACATCATAGGGCTGTGACTTTTAAATTTAAATAAAGCCCATGTTTATTACAGGGGTGGATGGTCTTTCTGAGACCAATTCAATTTGGTTTAGGTGTGGAAATGCATTGGGAAGTTGGCACAAACCTCTTCCCCACCCCATCCCCCCTTGCTGTAAAACCCCTGCCCAGGCCTTTTCTGTTAGCCATGTTGGGGGGTAGTTAAGGTATCCCATAAATAGCTATAGTCACAAAAGGATATTGTACATCAACTGTGGAAAGACAGGTTTCAGAGTCCAAAGTCACTTTCATGTATTAAGTAGCAGTTCACTCAAGCCTGAAATTGCCATCCTCTGATAAAATGGATACAAAATGCTTTTGAGAAAAGCAAGAATTCTCCCCATCCAGGTTTACATCCACAGTCCAGATGGATGATCCACCTTATGAAGATATTCACCACCATGTTCAATATGGCTCATTAATTCACCCAGAAGACACATCCTGGTGGTTGGAAAGAGCCATTCCTTCAGACCAAAAATGGCCAAGGAAGATTTCTGATCACTACTTATCAGCATGCCCTTCAGGGCAATTAGAGATGGCCAATTCAGCCCACATCCTGTAAATGAGTAAAAAAATATTGTAATGCAGTATTTCTGCTTGTTGAACACAACCTGGTAAGCACAGGTAAAGCACTCTGTGTGTGAACTTTCAATGTCCATCACAAAGAGTGGTTCAGTATCACCACTACTAATCAAGCTGTCTGAGTCCTAACACATACAGATACCACAATAAATGACCCTTGAGTTTAGCCTCAACACCGCACCAGCAAAGACATATCTATCTATGATAGCATTGTTAGGTGGGACCAATGCATTGTCCTTGTAAAGACCAAGATTCATTTCATACTAAAGGCACTTTCTATGTTGTAATTTTGCATGACTGCTGTGCTAAATAGAACAGAGTAAGATGTTCATGAGGCATTGTGGACCATCATCAACAGCAGAATTGTATACACCATGACATGTAACCAAATAGCCCAGTGCATTCCTCGTTCCTCCATCCCCATCAATCCAAGAGACCAACCTTGGTTTAATATGTATGTGTAGAAGGGCATGGCAAGAGCAGCAGTGTGTGGGAGGGCTTCCCACATGCATGTGGTGAGTAGCTGTTACAACTTATTAAGAGCCTATTGATGACAATTAGAGGAGGCTGGCTGGGATTTTCCAGTTGGTCTCAAGATTCCTGCAGATGGAACGTTCAGTTTGGATGTCTGACCGGCCGGGGAGGAACAACGCTATGGGTGGACCTGTAGGTGGACCCCGTCCCCCCCACCAATCCCTACCGCCTCCCCAAACCCCACTGTGGTGGCCCGGCTGCAAGATTCATTATTTAAATTTAAGATTTTTTTAAAATTGGAGAGAGGGTACCTCCATTTTGAAGCACCCTCTCCTTTACTTACCCTCTATTGCAGCCTGCTGCACCTTTCAAGCTGGATGGCCATTCATTGGCTCCCAGCTTCAAGAACCCACCCACCATCTTAAATTGAATGACAAGCCCATCTCTAAGCCAATTAATGAGGTGCCCCTGTGAAAATCGCAATGTGTGACTGTTTCTCCCCCCACAGGTTCAGAACCTGGAAACAGTCCTGACCTCTGTTTCCTGTCCCCTGATAGAAAATTTGTGCCCAATGTTTCAGTTTGATAACCTTCTGATTATGCATCTGTTTTAGTTACATTGTTGAGAGATAAATGCTGACCAGGAGATTAGAACAACTCATCTTCAAATACCACATGTAGTGTAAATGGGGCCTCAGTTTAACATCTCATCCAAAAGGCAGCACCTCTGACAGTGGAGCGCTCCCTCATTACTTGAGCGTTACCCTGGATTATGAGGGCCTCTCTGGAGTGAAGTTTGAATCGATAGCTTTTTGACACAGAGGCAGGAGTGCCACCATTAAACCAGACCATCCCCATTTGGCCTTCAACAGCTTTATTATTGCTAAGACCCCCACCATCAGCATCTTGAGGTTACCTTACATCAGAAACTGAAACAACAGCAATACAGCTAGGAAGGCTGGTCAGAGGTTGGGTGCTTTGTGACAAGTGGCTCACATTCTAACCCTTCAAACTCTCATTACTATTAGCAAAGTTCAACCTGTAATATATGGAAGTGATTACTACCAGATATCAAACTAATCCCCAGAAAGAAAACCTCACAGGCCACATCAACCCTATAAAAATATTAATGAGGATCTATAGACATGATAATTTGTCCAGATAGCTGTGCCTGGACTGTGAGGTACTCTCAATGCTTACAGCCCTTATCTGAAGTAACCACAGAGGATCGGTATAATGTGTTGTCATTGGAGCTTCCAAAAAATGTTTTAAGTGGGAACATGCTAACTTCTGGGGTAAATTCTCCAGTCTGCTGTCACATTGAGATCTGCTTTGCACTGGCAGCTGGGCCTTACAAAATGCATCCTTATATGTTTTATTAAATTCTATCCTTGGTTGCCTCTTGTTTCTCACCTGCCCGTCAGCAACACCATCCCAAACTAGCATTAGTTTTCATATTTTCATTCGCAGCATCCAGCTCCACTTCACCAGCACCTCTAGTGAATCCTCCACTGTTGTTAAGTTATCAGATCGCTTAGCCGACATCCAGTATTGGATGAGCAGGAATTTTGCTCAATCAAATATTGGGAAGGCTAAAGCCATTCTGTTCCCCACTCCAAATTCTGTTCCCTAGCTACCAACTTCATCCCTCTCTCTGGCAATATTGATGCCATATTCAACCTTGAGGTGAGCTTCTTAACCATATACTCATGCCATCACTAAGATTGCCTAGTCCATCTCCATAACACCACCTCACTTCGCCCCTTTCTCAGCTCATCTGCTTCTGAAACCCTCATTTGAGCATTTTTACCTCCAGACTTGACTATTGCACTGCATTGCTGGCTGGCCTCCCACATTCTATCTTCTGTAAACTTGAGGCCATCCAAAACTCTGTCATCTGTGTCTTAATCAAGTCAAGTTCACCTATCACCCTGCTCCCTGACTGACGGACTCTCAGTTGAGAAATGTCTTGATTTTAAAAAATCTCATCTTTGTTTTCAAATTCCTCCATGGCTCACCCCTCCCTATCTGTTCTCCATTCCCATAAATTCTGGAATCGCCTCCCTACACTTTTCACCCTGTCTACCTCACTTTCCTCCATTAAGACAATCCTTAAAACTTACCAAAGCTTTTGGTCATCTGAACTAATATCTCCTTATGCGCCATATTTTGTTTTAAAACACTCCTATGAGGAACTTTGGCTGTTTAATTATATTAAGGGTGTTAATTAAGTGGAAGTTGTTGGTGTAAATTGCATGGATTCATTTGCTGCCTGTTTCTACTCAGAAGCCAGTGTATGCAAAAATGACTGCTACACTTCACCGTTAATAAAATTATTCAAACAGGTATACTGCATTTTTAAAGTTCTATTGTATAAAGTGAGTTTTAGCAACCAATTTGCAGGATTCATCTTTGGGTCTGAGAGTTCATTCTAGAAGAGCTAGTTTTGCACAGTCAGCACCGAGTGGTAATATATTACCGTTTTAGCAATGAGGTGGATCATGTTATGTCAGGACAACTTGAATTATTGACATAACTTCTGTCTGTCACATGTTGTTTGGGTGTTGCAGGGTGTAAGATGATGCTGTTAAAGATTATATCTTTACTACAGCTGTGATTATTTACAGATCTAAATCCAATACCTCATTACAAAATCTACTTCCAATTCCTAAATGTTTGACTGGGATATGTCTCTGCTCATGAGACAAAAAGCTGCCTCAGGGTTGGCTTTTTTAATGATTCGCCCCTGAAAGATGGTCACACTGGCAGGACTACATTAACCAGTATTACCCATCCTTAGATGCTGCACCCACTTATAATGCATGCCACCTGAGAGTACCTTTCGTCAGGCGTATTCCTCTCCCCCATTAAGGCAGGCTCTCCAACATAGAAAAGAATCCTACCAGGAGAAAGCAGAAGTTAGTATAACTAAGCTGGCCCCTTAACTGCAATTTAGTTGGGCTGGCACAAGGACAACCATGTCAAGTTTCTGCTGGCTTTACTAAGTGGAAAACCCTGTCTAACTGGTCTTTTTGAGATTACAGCAAATTGCAGCTCCCTTGCCTGTTGCAGGGAGTATTTCTTCCTTGTTGCATTATTTTTCCAAGATAAGTATCAGTCTTGGTTCAGAGTCTTTTCAATTATTATTTAGCTGTTCTACCCACTAGTGAAGCACTGGGAGACCTAATACTTGAAAGGGAAAACCGAATCAAAGAGATCATTGATGAGAGAGATTTTCCTTCACCCCACTCCCCACCTTTACATTTATATAATCCGAGCTGTTTACAACACAGCAAAGTTAGCACCATAAACTCAGTGCCTTAATGCAAGACTTTTGAAATATTATTCCACCAAAGAGGAGGAGAGAAGTGCAGGACAAGGATCTATCAATGTGAGTATGAAAAATATCCCTTTCAAGGTAATAAATCCTGCAGCTCAGAGTTGATGGGCTGGAAGCTAAAGTGATCTTCTTTTCTCTATTTGTTATACTACAGATATTATGGGGAAACAGATTAAGTTACACCCCTTAAAATAGGTTTTGAGTAATATTAAAGCAGATGAAGGTGAAACCATGCCTAGACAATATGTGAGGATTACTTAGCATGATGCTTAACAGATTTTCTGCCAGTTTCAAATGCAAGCTCATGAGGTGGCTGCTACTTTAGCAGGGTGACCTTGAAACTTTACCAGGTACTAACAGAGAACTGTACAGTGCACTGTCCAATTGATATTTGAGCATGAGTATGTTTTAATTAATTGGAAGCACTCTCTGACAGATGGGTGTTGCAGAACACTTGGCCTGTGTGCTGGAATCTTTTTCGTTGCCTACCCAGCGCTGTTCAGTAAGAATTGATTTACAGTATCAAGTAAGGCAGGAAAAATCTCATTCTTCTTGGGCCATTCATAGTGCTAAACTGTTGCTGGTCTAGATTGTTTGTTAAGGTGTACATGTGGTAGGAGTTCATTGTAAGCAAAGCAGGCACTCTGTCCTGTAAGATGAATCACTGCTGTGATGTTCAGCAATGGGCTAGAGGGTTGTTTCACAATCCTTGGTGTTCCACATTTCTGCAACAGGTCAATATCAGCTGTATTTGCTGGAACAGGATTGGTGTTTCAGAGTCAATTGTTCCAATAAGTTCTGTCATAACTATTGTCTGTGTAATCTGGTATTGAGTGTAACAATCCTAATGGCCATCAGAACCACAACTGAACTGAATTCTTGCTTCAAATAAGTTGTTCATTTTGAAAATTTAAATGTCACTGTTGAAATTTGGAATCTGTAGGTTGGGAGAATTCTGCCTGGGAGTGGCTCCTATTGAAAGGGATGTCCTGGGAAAAAAAGACTTTCATTTACACAGCTGGTGTGATCAGCCTTTCGGTAAAGCTGAGTCATTTAAAAATTCCAGAGGGAAAATTTAACTAATATTTTTAAGTGGTATGTTTGAGATGCAACTCTAAATTCAGGAATCAGACCACCAGTTCTCGAGAGGTTATATATTAAACTAAAAAACATTTTATTAATTTACACAAGTTAAATATATACACATGGCTACAAATTACTACTATCATTTTTAACAAATTCCCAAACTAATCTCCATTAAGGCAACAGCAACCCATAGACTTAACCAGACACCATTCAAAGCATTTTCATGACCAGTTAGCAGCCTCAACTGGGCCTTGGGTGGCTGGCCTAGGCCTCACCTGTCCAAGTGTAAAATTGTGGAAATATCAGGGTGGGTGGGAGCCCAGTAGGAAGGCCATTCGAAAAATTTTACAGTCATCACCAGCACCACCCACTCCTCAAAACAAAAGTGCTGGAAAAACTCAGCAGGTCTGGCAGCATCTGTGGAGGGAGAAACAGAGTTAATGTTTCGGGTACGTATGACTCTTCTTCACAGCTCTGAAGAAGAATCATACGGACTTGAAACGTTAACTCTGTTTCTCCCTCCACAGATGCTGCCAGACCTGCTGAGGTTTTCCAGCACTTTTTGTTTTTATTTCAAATTTCCAGCATCCACAGTATTTTGCTTGCATCTATACATTTCACCAGTCTGGTATTAACCAGAAGGCACATCCAGAATACCGTGCCTGTGGACAATGTTATAGATATTTTTCCACAGCATCAGATTATGGTTGAGAAAATTTTGTGCATCATTATGTTAGTGACTTGCTGATATTCAACATTTCTAAACTCAGGACAAGTTCCCAGGTGTTCCAAGTATATCGGTCTGAAATCAGCACATACATAATGGAACATAAACTGTAGAAAAGCCGACATTAGAAACAATTACCACATCTAATTTTTGTTTACAAACTATCCCAGGTACAGAATTCCTTTCCTTCCATTTCAATCTTCTTCTCTCCTGAAAGAAATGGCTCACACTGGAACACAGCTCCACAGCGCTGGGGAAGATTGACATTTTGAGGAAATTTGGTATGTGTTTTAACTACCCAAGAGTCAGTTGTAGTCATGGGAGATTTTGACGTTCAGGGTTGTGTCATCATAAGATTACTATCATCAATTATTAGATTTGGGATTTGCAACACGTAATTTAAAATGGCTGCTATTGGAGGAGCAAGTCAAGTGCATATCTGAAGCAAGTTGAGTTTTTCTTAGATGGTGTAGCTTACAGTTAGAATGGAAAGTAAGTTTTGAGTTTTAAATTGTAATGTTTGAACATTGTCCAAAGGACAAAGATAAACTTGTTGAACTCCGGTTGATGTTCTGGCTGGGGGAGGTTTGCTGTGGCTCAGTTAGTAGTTGTACTCTCACCTCTGGGTCACAAAGTTCTGGGTTCAAGTCCCACTGCAGAGCTTAAGTACAAGGAGGGAGTGTTGCCCTGTTGCCATCTTCCGTATGAGATGTTTGCTAGAAAATATAGGCCAGAATTTTCTCGTCGGCATGCGGGGCCCACCCCCACGCGCTGACACGTAAAATGATGCATGGTGATGTCGGACGAGTGTCCCGGTGTCACCGTGCGCCATCGCAATATTTCGGTGGGGGGGGGGTGCGCAATGATCTCCGATGCGCACCCGCCATTAATTAATGGGCCACTTAAGGCCCTTGAGGCACCAATTGACGCTGATTTTTCAGCGCCCGTGCGATTTTTGGATCATTGTACTGGCACAACAGGCGGGCGGATAGGCCCCGGTTTTTATAAATCTCATCCACGGGCGAGATAAGAAGGGTGAGTGTTATTTGACAGACATTTATTGCTTAAAGTTACTGCTCCTCACCTGTGTAAATACTTCAAAACTCTTCACAGCTGCTTGAACAGCAGTAACAGACTTCAGGTCAGGACTCTGGAGTAAACATCATTTCTGGGGCCTTGCTGGTTTCAGGAAGCCTTCCCTTAGCCTGGGAATGGGAGTTGTGCTATCCACTGGAGGCAACTCCTCTGAGGAGGGAGAGCCAGAAGGAAGAGGAGGCCAGGAGTCCACATTCAGCCTTCAGGGGAGCCACCTTTGGGAGGAGAGGCGCAGGCACAAGGGATGCAGGGCCAACAGGAAGTTCAGAGCAGAAGGGGTCGCAGAAGATGCCACTATCCTGCTGCCAGGGTATACAGGCGGTGAAGCAGCCACATCAATATGTCTGAGGTGCAGTGCTGAAGGAGGCTCCGCCTCTCAAGGGAGACAGTGACCTCCAATTATCAGATGATAGGCCCTGAGATCAGTGCCAATTTGTGTGGGTGGGCACCTCATGCCAGTGGCGTTGAAGGTCACAGCTGCCTTCAACTTCTATGCCTCCGGCTCTTTCTAGGGGTCAGTGGGTGATCTTTGCAGAGTCTCCCAATCAGCTGTCCACACTTGCGTCAAGCAGGTCACAAACGCTCTGTTCAGGTGTGCATTGACTTTCATCCACTACCGTTGGGACCACGCCAGCCAGACATAGCGAGCCAGAGGCTTCGCAGCAATTGCTGGCTTCCCCCGTGTCCAGGGTGCAATAGACTGTACACATGTGGCCATCAAGGCGCCAGCAGGTGAGCCCGGTGCCTTCGTCAACAGGAAGGGCTTCCACTCCATGAACGTGCAGATAGTGTGTGATCACAGGATGCTGATCCTACAAGTCTGTGCAAGGTACCCAGGCAGCTCCCACGACGCCTATATCCTCAGACACTCCCAGGTGCCGAGTCTCTTCAGTGCTCCAGTTCGGCTGGGTGGATGGCTGCTGGGTGACAAGGGCTATCCCCTCAGAAGGTGGCTCATGACGCCTCTCCGCCATCCAAGAACAGAGACTGAGCAGAGGTACAATAGGAGCCATGCTCCACAATGGCGGTGGTGGAGAGAACCATCGGCCTTCTCAAGATGCGCTTCCGATGCCTGGACCATTCAGGGGTCACACTCCAATACCCCCCAGATCGTGTGTCGCTGATAGTGGTTGCATGCTGCTCTCCACAATCTTGCGCTGGAAAGGGGGGACGCAGCGGAGGAAGACGATGTAGATGCAGTGGCTGTGGCTGCACACGATGAGTCCAGCAGTGAGTCCGAGGATGAGCACACACAGGAGAACACTGAGGGGGTAGACGCTGACCCGGGCATACTCCAGAGGGGCAGGGACACCCGGGAGGGCTTTAATCCAACGAACTTTCAGCTAGTCCAGCACATATGGACCTCCAACACAAGCCTGGGCTGTAAGCTCCATACTCGATACCTGAGAGCAAAATCTGACTGGGTAGGAACATTAACTCTGTGCCTTGTCAATAAACCTTAATGACAAACAAGTCACTCATAACATCATGTGTTCCTGTCCACTTGCAGAAGTAAGGAATCACCCTGAGCCATGCTCACATATCAAAATATACTGAATTAACAAAATGAAGCAGAAAATAAAATGAATGCAAAGGTGTTACACATCATACCAACTTGTCATCATCTAATAGCGGGGCAACATAAAATCACCAGTGAGAAATCCGTGGTGTGCCTAAGGTGCCTTAAGGTTAAGTTTCTGGGTGCTACGTCTAAGTGCTCCCCCCTCACTGGCACTGGTATCTGAGACAGCCTGCTCTTCGTGCTGTCCTGTTGGCCTCGATGACCTTGGCGGGCATCCTCTGGCCCGTGAAGTCTGTGCTGGCCCCGCCTCGGAGGGAACTGCCAGTTCCACAGCTGGCATCTCCCCAGTCGCTGCAGCCTTATCGGATGCAACGGTCACTGGCAGAGGGGCAGAGGAGCTGCCGCCATCATCCGGAGTGCCCTCAGAGGAGCCCGCAGAGATGACAGGCAGCTTGCGCGCCGACATGAGGTCACTTCGGACTTCCCTGCTCACCATTGATGGATGGGCACCGAGCTGGGATACTTGGTGCCCAAACCATCTCCCATGCTGGCACTGACCAGCTGAGGTCAATGCCGATGTGAGGGCTTGCTGGTCCGGGCGCAACCCCAGGAGGCCCTGGTTGTTCTCCTGGAGGAGCCTCTCGACGAGGGTCGCCACTCTCCCCATGGAGGAAGCATGGCGCTCGGCCATGAGGCTCATTGCATCGGTGATGCTCTGCGTGGACACCTCCAGCACAGGCACCATGCCACGCATAGCCTCATGTATCTCCACCAGATCCTCCCACACACCCTGCTGCACTTCCAGCGTCTGCTGCCTCATGGACGACTCCAGAGGCCCATCATCAGCCACCGAGCATGTGCCTGGTCCCCTGCAGTCCTCCGACTGCCGGCGACCTGGGCACTGTCTGTCTCCGCCCACACCTCAAGTGAGTATGAAGTGCCCTCACCACTGTGCCCCGGGACACTAGCCGACAATCTAATTCCCACCGAGGTACTAGTATCTGTGCTGGTGCCAGCCTGGAAAAGATGGTATGACGCTGGTGAGTCCATTTGTTCAGGGCCCTCAGGTGTGAGAGGCGGCCCCTCTGCCTCCTCCTCCTGGCCCTGCTCCGGTGATGCTGGAAGTAAGAACAAGGACATTTGATTAGTTAAAGTGGAGACAATGTCAATGTGCATCCCTGCCTCCTGGATCATTATGTGTTCATCCCTCCATAATCAATGGTCAATCCATGTTGGAAGCTTCAATCACTGAGCATTCAGCAGTGCCATGGTTGCTGGGACACACATGGCGACCTCAGTGCTTGGCAATCTTACCTCCCCATGGCACCCCAGCCTCACTGTCACCGGTGGACCTGGGTGCATGGTGCCTCTCTAGATCCATCGTCTCCTGCTCGTATCTGCTGATTATGGCCAACTGGGCCTGGCCTCCGCCAGTCCGCATCCACTTGGCAGCATTGTGTGCAATCTTCTCCTGAAAAGGAGAGAAGAGCATTGATTAGTTCACCCTGTACCTGGATTCCCATCGCGTCCCTGCCAACTGAACCGGAGTGGGACATTGCAGGGCTCCAGTGCTTCATCACCCCGCAGCTGCCACACACTCACACCAAGAAGCCAGGGCTGACCCCCCCTTGCCCACATGCTGCCTCCATCACATTTGGCACCACACAGTCTAACCTTGGAAAGTAAGGACACACAAGCACGTGGAACACCAAGGGCAGCAGGTGGATTGGTGCCCCGCCAACTGGAAGCTCCCTAACAGCAGCCTGACTTTGACATGCTTCGCAGCTCCAGGACTGCGCCTAGGTGCAGATCCTTGAGGTTGCCCCCAAAACAGTACGCTGGGTGTGAGTGTCACACATGCTGTGGGTGCAGAACCCATCTCAGCACAACCCTCTCGGGGTGAACTAGGCATGGGCGATATCTGCTGGCCCACCCAGCGAGGGAACATGCCGTGAATAATTCAATGCTGTATCTGCACTCAGAGTTTGAGGGTGGGTGGGGGGAAAGCCCACCTGCTGTGTTAAGTGACCTCTGCCAACATGGTACTCATCCTTCCCGAGCGCAAGAGGTCATTGAATCGTTTGCGGTACTGAACCCACGTGCGTCGCACCACGTCATGGAAGCTGGTTGTGTCTGCCACCTCCTCCCAGGCACATTTGGTCAGGTGGGGGGTCTCCTCCTCCGGTCCCTCGGAACGAGGGCCTCCCATCGTGCTGCCACGCCCTCCAGGAGGGCAGCTAGGCTCTGATCAGAAAAGCGAGGGGCACAGTGCCCCGCTGCCCTACCCTCCTGCTTGGCCTGCGCACCAGCAGTGCTCTGGGGAGCCCTCCTGTTGGCCATGATGAGCAGCCTTTGCAAGGCTGCCTGCGCTCTATTTGAACAGGCCGCCGGGTCGCCATTGGACCCGGTGGTCACTGCACTCCCGCCGCTGCCCGCCCACTTCCACTATCCTCGGGAGCCGTGCTTCATGCTGGGCAGGCCTTAATTGGCCCGTCCACGTAAAATGGCGGCACGGAGCCGATCGTAGGCGTCAATCAGCTCCTCACCTGCCCACACCCGCTCCCGAATGGCTCACCCGATGGGGAGAAAATTCTCCCCCTAGATTAATTAGGTGGATTATCGACAATAAGTAGAATTCATATATAATTAGGACATTATACCTTAGAATTGAATAAATGGTTAAACAAGGCAAACAGACCTTACCTAGAAGCCCTTGCGCACACATAGCGACAACTTTGAATCTGACACACGAGATGGAACTTTTCCAAACCCTTTGAGATAAACAGACTGGCACAGGCTGTGACAAAAGATTACAAAGGACACAGATAACACAGCACAGGAATATTCCAGGAAAAATAGAATATTTTAAGCCCTGTCTATTCTACATTCTAAATGGCTTATTTTCAAAGAAAAGAAATATAAAAAGGGTATCACAATATACCTGGGTCAGCTTTGTCTGCAAAAGGGCACACCGATGTGTTTTTATTTTAAAAGGATTCATCACACATTGGCTTTAGATGGTACAGCTCACCTCCTTAAATCACTGTTAATTAACTTAAAATAATTAATCAACTTAACTGGAATATTGCACATCACTCTTACAAGGTTAAGATTTTGCTGAACTGAAAAAAAACAAAGGCTTTGACCTTTTGATGACCTCATCATGGACAAAGGAAACTTACCCTAACCATGCAGTAAATTTTAAGGTTTAAACCAAACTAGACTGGGTAGGCCTCAGAAGTGTTAACCCAGCAGTCATGTGACCGAAGCTGGTTTCAGGGACTGTACCCTTATTACTCCAGGACCCAGCAGATCCATCGGTCATCAGCCAGCCTGAGAACCAGGCTCCGAAATGAACTGCAATACATCAAGCAGCCAAAGTACTTAACCTGTTCTAGTTTCAAAATTCATTTGATAACCAAACTCCTAGATATTCAACTGCAAGAAACCTCACAACCTGCTGTGAACCCTTTGCTTCACGAGACCCTCACTTCAACTTTAGAGCATCGAATCCATTCAAGAAGCTACAAGCCTGTTCATGTGGGAGACTGGAAATCACAAATCAGAGAGTGAATTCACTGCAATCTGTAAAAATGCACCACCTTTATCTGTACCCTGTGTGTGTGTGTTTGTGTGTGCACGCGCACGCACGCATATGTACTTGTATGTGCGAGACAGCGTGACATTGTGTTAATCTGTGTAAATGTGTGAGAATAAATAACCTTCTTTATTTTAAACTCAGAAACTTGTTGCTGAATCATTTCATTGCAATGCACATTCCAAGGATAGGAAAATACACAACTCTTTCCATACAAAACATATTGATTACAGGCAGTAAGAGGGCAAATAAATTTTGTCCATGACAGAAATAGGGGCTGGGATTGGGATCTTCCGTTGGGGAGAAGGTGGTGTCATGGTAATGTCACTGGACTGGTGATCCAGAGACCTAGGCTGGTTGTCTGGGGACATGGGTTCAAATCTCGCTGTGGCAGCTGGTGGAATTTGAACTCAGTTAATAAATCTGGAATATAAGCAGGACAAATCCAACCCGGCCAATTACTGCCCCATCAGTCTACCCTTGATCATCAGTAAAGTAATGGAAGGGGTTATCAACAGTGCTATCAAGCAGCATTTGCTTAGCAATAACCTGCTCACTGATGCTCAGTTTGGGTTCTGCCAAGGCCACTCAGCTACTGGCCTCATTACAGCCTTGATACAAACACGGACACAAGAGCTGAACTCCCGAGGTGAGGTGAGAGTGTCTGCCCTTGACATCAAGGAAGCATTTGACATAGTGTGGCATCAAGGATGGCTAGCAAAACTGGAGCAAATGGGAAACAGGGGGAAAACTCTCCGCTGGCTGGAGTCATACCTAGCACAAAAGAAGATGGTTGTGGTTGTTGGAGGTCAGCCATCTCAGCTCTAGGACATCACTGTGGGGGTTTCTCAGGGTAGTGTCCTAGGCCCAACCATCTTCAGCTGCTTTATCAATGACCTTCCTTCCATCGTAAGATCAGAAGTGGGGATGTTCGCTGATGATTGCACAATGTTCAGCACCATTCACGACTCCTCAGATACTGAAATAGTCCATGTCCAAGTGTAGCAAGACCTGGACAATATCCAGGCTTGGGCTGACAAGTGGCAATTAACATGCCACACTGGTGTCATGCAATATCCATCTCCAACAAGAGTGAATCCAACCATCGCCCCTTGATGTTCAATGGCATTACCATCACTGAATCCCCCACTATCAACATCCTGGGGGTTACCATTGACCAGAAACTGAGCTGGACTAGCCACATAAATACTGTGGCTACAACAGTAGGTCAGAGGCTAGAAATCATGTGATGAGTAACTCACCTCCTGACTCACCAATTCCAGTCCACTATCAACAAGGCACATGTCAGGAGTGTGATGGGATAATCCCCACTTGCCTAGATGAGTGCAACTCCCACAACACTGAAGAAGCTGGACACCATCCAGGACAAAGCAGTCCACTTTATTGGTACCACATCCACAAACATTCACTCCCTCCACCACCGATGCACAGTAGCAGCAGCGTGTACCATCTACAAGATGCACTGCAGGAATTCACCAACGCTCCTTAGACAGGACCTTCCAAACCCACAACCCGTACCATCTAGAAGGACAAGGGCACCAGATAGATGGGAACACCACCACCTGGAAGTTCTCCTCCAAGTCACTCACGATCCCGACTTGGAAATATATCGCTGTCCCTGGGTCAAAATCCTGGAACTTCCTCCCTAACAGCACTGTGGGTGTACCTACACCACATGGACTGCAGCAGTTCAAAAAGGCAGCTCACCACCACCTTCTCATGGACAACTAGGGATGGGCAATAAATGCTGGCCCAGCCAGCGCAGCCCACATCCTGTGAATGAATTTTAAAAAATATATAAAGCTACTCTCAGTAATGGTGACCATGAAGCGATCATTCATTGTCATAAAAATCCATCTGGCTCACTAATGTTCTTTAGGAAAGGAAGTCTGCCACCCTTACCTTGTATGGACTACATGTGACCCCAAGCCTTCAGCAATGTGGCTGACTCTCAACTGCCCTCTGCACTTGCCTAGCAAGTTCAAGGCTAATTAGGAATGGGTAATAAATGCTGGCCTTGCAGGCGATACCTACATCCTATGAAAGAATTAAGAAATCTGGTTTAAAGCCAAATCTGACTTTAAAGAAAAATTTGAAGTAGAAGGGAAAAGTGACATTGGCAAAATCAAGTCTCCAGCAAATACCTAATTAAATATGGACATAGGTGATGGTACTTCACAGTCATTTATGGAATTCACACACCTCATTGTTTAAGGATAGGCAACAGACTACAGAGTTTTCTGACTGCCTATCTCCATGTTTCATACTGGACAAAAGGAAAGATCAAAACTCAATGGTCACTATTAACTTCCCATTGCATTAGGATGGCCTCCCCCATCTAATCTAGACTATGTGGGCCTCAGCAGTGATGTGATCAAAACTGGTTTCAGGGACTGCACCCTATTACCTCCAGACCCAGCAGATCATCAGAACCATCAGACATCAGCCAGTCTGAGAACCAGACTCTAAAAATAGCTGCAGGTCATCAAGCAGCCACAGTACATAACCTGGTCCAAGTTCAAAGTTCACTTGAGAACCAACCCCCCGGATATTTGACGACAAGAAACCTCACAACCTGCTGTGAATTGTGTGCAGCTTTGGTCTCCTTATCTGAGGAAGGATGTTCTTGCTTTAGAAGGGGTGCAGCAAAGGTTTACCAGACTGATTCCTGGGATGGCGGGACTGACATATGAGGAAAAGTTGAGTCAGATAGGATAATATTCGCTGGAGTTCAGAAGAATGAGGGGGGAATCTCATAGAAACCTATAAAATTCTAACAAAACTAGACCGGGTAGATGCAGGAAGGATGTTCCTGATGGTGGGGGAGTCCAGAGCCAGGGGTCGCAGTCTGAAGATACGGGGTAGACCATTTAGGACTGAGATGAGGAGAAATTTCTTCACCCAGAGAGTGGTGAGCCTATGGACTTCGCTACCACAGAAAGTAGTTGAGGCCGAAACATTGTATGTTTTCAAGAAGGAGTTAGATATAGCTCTTGGGGCAAAAGGGATCAAAGGATATGGGGAGGAAGCGGGAGTAGGATATTGACTTGGATGATCAGCCATGATCATAATGAATGGCGGAGCATGCTCGAAGCGCCAAATGGCCTACTCCTGCTCCGCCATTCTACGTTTTCTATGTTTCTATGAAACCCTTTGCCTTACAAGACCCTCATTTCAGCTTTAAATCATCGAATCCATTCGAGAAGTTACAGACCTCTCACATGGGAGACTGGAAATCATAAGCCAGGGACATTAACTGTAATCTGTATAAGTGCACTATCTTTATCCAATATTTGTATGCATGTGTGTGACTGAGTGTGTGATGTTGTGTTAATCTGTGGTATGTGTTTGAAAATAAATAACCTTCTTTATTTTCAACTCATTAAAGCTTGCTGCTGAATTATTAAATTGGAATACACACTCCAAGGGTAAGAAAAGACACAACTCTTTCTGTACAAACTATAAAGATTATAGGCAGTAAGAGAGCAAATAAACTATTTCGATGACAATATCCATAGGGAACAAAAATGTATGGACTTTATGATTAGAATAGTGACTGGGGCTCCATATTCATTGTGGGGTGTAGCTTTTCAAAGACAATATATTGTTATATATAAATGACACGCATGCTATGGTAGTTAAAGTGCTACAAGCAAAGCTTAGGGAGCTGCTCAATCGCTGTGCCTGTGCAAAATGTATTTTAAATGGAGATGCCCTTTGCCCGTTGGCAAGCAATGTCTGTCATCCTGTATTCATCAACGAGTTCAAGGTCACCTCATCCCTATCAACTGACTGCACAACTTAAGTCATTATCAATGAACCTCTGTTGCTCACTGGAGCCTGTGAAAATGTAACGATATCTGCAAAATATTTTGTGACAAATTGAATCAAGAAAATGTAATCTGAGAACACAAATCTTCTAATATTATGGCATCACCAAAATGTTATTATTTAGAAAATTCAGAAAGAACAGTATGTAATTAATCACAGTGATTGTTGTAAATTAACAATTTTCCTACAAATGTAGTGACTTTGATGTTGAAACAATTTTAAATGTTTTAGTGAATGGAAAGTTCCTATTGACACCACTCCATCCTGGGTGGATTTACATTAGATCCATCAGGGAGTTTGTGCCCCTAAGCAAATGTAACACCCCAATTCAAGAAGGGAAGGAGACAGAAAGCACGAAACTATAGGCTAGTTAGCTTTACATCTGTCATTGAGAAAATGCTAGAATCCATTATTAAGGAGGTAGCAGGACACTTAGAAAATCATAATACAGTCAGTCAAAGTCAACATAGTTTTGTGAAAGGGCAATAGTGTTTGACCAATTTATAAGACCTCTCTGAGGATATAACAAGCAGCATGGATAAAGGGGAACAAGTCAATGTAGCATATTTAGATTTCCAATAGGGATTTGATAAGGTGCCGCATAAAAGGTTACTGCACAAAGTAAAAGTGTTCATAGTGTTGGGTTGAGGTATAAGCATGGATAAAAGATTAGCTAGCTAACAGGAATGGAAAGTCAAGATAAATGGGTCACCTTAAGGTTGGAAAACTAACTACTGGAGTGCCACTGGGATCAGTGCTCAAGCCTCAATTATTTAATAACTTTGATGAAGGGACTGTATTGTAGCCAAATTTGCTGATGATACAAAGATCAGTAGGAAAGCAGGTTGTGAGGAGAATGCTAAGGAGAGAATTTTCTCCCCGTCAGACGGGGGCGGGCATGCCCGTGATCGGCTGCACGCCGCCATTTTACGTTGACGGGCCTGCCCAGCGTGACACATGCCTGGTAGTGCTCAGTGCTACCTGTGCAGGCGGGGGGAGGAGGGAGTGTTGGGCCCTGTGATCTTTCGCGCATGCGAGTGAAAGAACGCAGAAATCTGCCTCAGGGAGATTAAGTACATGTTGAAAAGTTGGGGGAAAAAGAGAAAATAAAATTATTCAGACTTGTCCCCTCATGTGACAGTGTCACATGAGCTTGGGCATGTTTATAAATTTTAATAAAAATATTTATTTAATTAATAAAACCTTCATGAAACCTCATTCCCCCCCCATGGCTGAGGTATCTTGGAAAATGTTAAGGCCGCCTGGGCTCTTCGTTTGTCCGACAACCTTAAGGCTGGATGGGCAGCCCTATCAAGTAGCTTAATTAGTTTATTAATGGCCTTAACAGGCCTTTGACAGTTTGGCGGGTGTGCAGTTGATTCTGGTGCGTGCCCGCCATACGAAAGATCGGAATGACGCACGGTGACATCGGGACGCAGGCCCGACATCACCGCCCGTCATTTTATGCGTCGGCAAGTGGGGCCCGCCCCCACACACCGAACAGAAGATTCTGCCCAAAGAGTCTGCAAAGGGATACAGTTAGGTTAAGTGAGTGGCAAAAATTTGGCAAGTGGTGTATAGTGTGGGAAAATGTGAGGTTGTCCACTCTAGCAGGAAGAAAAGAAAAGTAGAATATTATTTAAATTGAGAGAGACTTCAGAATACTGCAATGCAGAGGGATCTAGATGTCTTTGTAAATGAATCACAAAATGTCAGCATAATTTGAAAGGCAAATGGAATGTTGACCTTAATTGCAAGGGGCCTGGAATATAAAAATAGGTCCTTGCTACAACTGTACAGGACATTGGAGACCAAAGTTCGGTACAGTTTCGGTGTCCTTACTTAAAAATGGAAATGCTTGCATTGTAAAGAGTTCAGAGAAGGTTCACTAGGCTGATTCCTGGGAGGTTTGAACAGGCTGGGCCTATACTCATTGGAGTTTAGAAGAATGACAGGTGATATTGAAAAATGTAAGATCCTGAGGGGGCTTGAGAGGGTAAATGCTGAGAAAATGTTTCCTCACATGAGGGAATCTAGAACTAGGTGACACAGATTAAAAATAAGGGGTCTCATATTTAAGACAGAGATAAGGACAAATTTCTTCTCTCAGAAGGCAATGGAGGAATTCTCTTTCTCAGACAGCTGGGTCCTTCAATATAATTAAGGGCGAGTTAGACAGGTTTTTGATCTGCAAAGAAGACGAGGGGTTATGGGGGCAGGCAGGAAAGTGGAGTGAAGGCCACAGCCAAATCTGCCTGATCTCAATGAATGGCAGAGCAGGCTCGAGGGGCTGAATTGTCCCTATTCCTGCTCCTATTTCTTATGATCTTATAAGCAGGGTATCTATGCTCCCAGGCAGGAAATCTCAGTCTCCATGCAGGATGTCTGTGCTCCTTTGGTAGTGGGAATGTGCTCCTGGACAGTGAGCCGGATTTAATGGTCATGGTGGTGGATCCCACCATGGCCATTCCCAGGTGACAGATGTGATTAAAAGCCAACCAGGCACATGCCTAGTCAGCATTGGGATTCCCAAGTCCTGCAGGGCGAATATCCTGCCTCCAAGAGCTGTTGACCAATCAGAGGCTGGCAACTCAACAGTACCTGCAACACCACTGGGAGCGATGGCCACTCTATTATTTTCCAACCAATCTATGTGCCTATCTTGCACCAGTTTTTCAGCTTCCTGTTGTGCTCTGTCTGCTTGGCTTCTTGCATTTCATATTTCCCCCTTTAACTAATCCAGTATTCCTCGCAGTTACAAAGACAGTCTGCATTATAAATGTGGGTATAGAAATCTATAATAAATTGGTAAGAGAATGTAATGTAGATAATATCAAATTTTACACAAAAATGAGCCTACGTGGAGAGATGAAATCAGTCTTTGGCCGTAGTGTAGACTGGGCGATAGTCAATTAAAAGCTTATTTCACATGCTTTATGATTATCTTTTCTGTTGAAGGGAACTTAAAAACAAGGAGAGAATGTACATGTCAATATAGGGATTGAGTATCATCTGTGTGTCTTAGCCTACCCTCCAACTTGCAGACTACATTTGCTTTAGACTCTCATATGGAACATCCCAGGGGGTCAACTAGTTAAATATAATATAAATGGTATTCAAACAAGCTGCAAAAAAACTTTGGCCATGTCCTGATATGGTGTAAAAATTAGGAAATTCAGCTTGGGAAACTCAACTGTCTGAGCAATCATTAATTGCATAACTGTAGGCATGTTTATTTTTAGTTGTAAAAATATCAGGCTAGACCAGCTTTGAATTCCATGGAGATAATTTCCAAGCAATTCACAGTAACTGTTGTGGGAGTGCACACTGTGCTGCTGAAAAGTCAAAGAAAAGAGCCAGTCATGCAAACAGCATGACTCTTATTCTGCGCAATTAAGAACGGTCAAATCTAAAGACTCAAAGGTTAAATTTTGCTACACCTAATGCATGGGCCGAGTACCACTCCATGTAGCACAGGTCGGAAAGTTGCAGTGGTGGTGGTGGTGGGTTGGGGTGGGAGTTTGTGTGAGAAGGGAGCAAGGAAGGGAGGGTGATAACAAAAAGTTCAACAGCTTTGAGTTCCCAGTCATTTATTTTTAACTGCTGGAAAATGAGGAGCATCCTGAATTGGGAATACTCACCGCTGCAATTATTTCTCTGATTCATACGAACATACGAAATAGGAGCAGAAGTAGGCCATTCGGCCCCTTGCGCCTGCTCTGTCATTCAACAAAATCATGGCTGATCTGTTTGTGTTTCAAATTCCACATTCCTGCCTATCGCCAATAAGTTTTGATTCCCTTGCCTAACAAGAATCTATCTACCTTCGCCTTAAAAATATTCAAATACTCTGCCTCTGCCGCCTTCTAAAGCAGAGTTCCAAGGTCGCACAACTTTCTGAGAGAAGTAAAATTTCCCCTCATCTCTGTCCTAAAAGGGTGACCCCTAATTTTAACACAGTGCCCCCTAGTTCTGGACTCACCCACAAGAGGAAACATCCTTTCCACGTCCACCATGTCGAGACCATTCAGGATCTTATGTACTCCAATCAAGTCACCTCTCACTCTTCTAAACTCCAGTGGAAACAAGCCCAGTTTGTCCAACCTTTTCTCATAAGACAATGCGCTCATTCCAGCCATTAGTACAGTAAGTCTGAACCATCTCAAATGCACTTACATCCTTCATTAAATAAGGCGACCAAAACTGCACACAGTATTGGGGATGTGGTTTCACCAATGCCTGTATAACTGAAGCATAACATCCTTACTTTTAGCCTTCCATTAGCCTTCTTGATTACTCGCTGTACCTGCATACTAACTTTTTGTGACTCATGCACTAGAACACCTAGATCCCTCTGCACCTCGGATTCTACAGCCGTTCTCTGTTTAAGTAATACTCTGCTTTTTTATTCTTCCTGCCAAAGTGAACAGCTTCACATTTTCCCACATTGTACTCCATCTGACAGATTTTTGTCCAATCACTCAACCTATCTATATCTGTCTGTACCCTCCTTATGTCCTCTTCACAACATACTTTCCTACCTATCTTTGTGTCATCTGCAAATTTAGCTATCATAACTTCGCTATGATGATAAAGTCATTGTTATAAATTGTAAAAGGTTTTGGCCCAAGCACAGACCCATGCAGGTCTCCACTCGACATATCCTGCCAATCAGAAAAAGGTCCATTTATGCATACTCTCTGTTCTCCGCCAGCCAGCCAACCTTCTCTTCATGCTAATATGTTAGCCCCTGTGCCATGAGCTTTTATTTATTCATTCATGGGATGTGGGCGTCGCTGGCTAGGCCAGCATTTATTGCCCATCCCTAATTGCCCTTGTTCAGAGGGCATTTAAGAGTCAGCCACATTGCTGTGGGCCTGGAGTCACATGTAGGCCAGACGAGGTAAGACCAGCAGACTTTCCTTAGTGAACCAGATGGGTTTTTTCCACCATTTGACAATGGTTTCATCAGCCAGGATATTGAGGTGGGCGAGCGGGGGCGGGGGGGGGGGGGGGGGGGGGGGGGGGGGGGGTGGAACTCCCGATATCACCCCACGTCATTTCAATTTTCAGATCGGCGGGGCCGCAGCCAAATCAGCTGTGCGCCCGCCGACCTGTCAATGGCCAACTGAGGCCATTTAAAAATTAATTCAAGTAATTAATGGACCTGCTCGTCCAACCTTAAGGTTGGCGGGCAGGCCGGGAGCCCTGATGGGCTTCAGAAAAAGCATGAAACTTCATCCACAGGCGGGATGAGGTTTCATGAGGACTTTTAAAAATTTAATAAAAGTTTGATTAAAAGTGATGGACATGTCCCAACTCATGTGTCAGTATTACACGATGGGACATGTCAGGGAAATTTTATTATTGTACATGTACAATTTTTAAATTTGGCACCAATCTCCCTGAGGCAACACTCTCGGCTGAGGGATTTCCCCCCCCCACCCACACAGGGAGCACATAGCACTTCCTGGTGCACCCCGGATTTACATCCTTCATTAAATAAGGCGACCAAAACTACACACTGTTTGGGGGCGCACCTGCACGCGCCTGGTTCTGCACCTGACCCACGATGAGGGGAAAATTCTTTCCATGGCCATCATTAGACTTTTAACTCCAGATTTTTATTGAATTCAAATTCCACCATCTGCCATGGCAGGATTTGAACCCAGGTCCCCAGAGCATTACCCTGGGTCTCTGGGATACTAATCCAGCAACAATGCTACATCATCACCTCCCCATAATAACTTCTGATGTGGCACCTTATCAAATGCCTTCCTGAAATCCAAGTGCAGTATGTCTACAGGCACCCCTTTATCCACAGCACATGTTACTTATTCAAGGGACTCCAAAAAATTGGTTAAACATGATTTCCCTTTCACAAAATCATGCTGACTCTTCCCAATTACAAAGAACAAAGAACAGAGAACAAAGAAAAGGTCAGCACAGGAACAGGCCCTTCGACCCTCCAAGCCTGCACCGATCACATTGCCTGTCAACTAAAACATTTTGCACTTCCGGGGTCCGTATCCCTCTATTCCCATCCTATTCATGTATTTATCAAGCTGCCTCTTAAACACCACTATCGTACCTGCTTTCACCACCTCCTCTGGCAGCGAATTCCAGACACTCACTACCCTCTGCGTAAAAAATTTGCCCCGCACATCTCCTTTATAGTTTTCTCCTCTCACCTTAAATCTATGTCCCCTAGTAATTGACTCTTCCACCTTGGGAAAAAGCTTCTGACTATCTACTCTGTCCATGACACTCATAATTTTGTAAACTTCTATCAAGTCGCCCCTCAATCTCCGTCGCTCTAGTGAGAACAATCCGAATTTCTCCAACCTCTCCTCATAGCTAATAACCTCCAGGCCAGGCAGCATCCTGGTAAACCTCCTCTGCACCCTCTCCAATGCATCCGTATCCTTCTGGTAATGTGGTGACCAGAATTGCACGCAATATTCCAAGTGTGGCCCAACCAAGGTTCTATACAGCTGCAGCATGACTTCCCAGCTTTTATACTCAATACCCCTGCCAATGAAGGCAAGCATGCCATATGCCTTCCTGACTACCTTATCCACCTGCGTTGCCACTTTCAGTGACCTGTAGACCTGTACACCCAGGTCCCTCTGCCCGTCGATGCACTTAAGGGTTCTGCCATTTACTGTATAATTCCTGCCTGTAATAGACCTTCCAAAATGCATTACCTCGCATTTGTCCGGATTAAACTCCATCTGCCATTTCTCCGCCCAAGTCTCCAACCGATCTATATCCCATTGTATCCTTTGACAATCCTCTTCACTCTCTGCAACTCCTCCAACCTTAGTGTCGTCTGCAAACTTACTAATTAGCCCAGTTACATTTTCCTCCAAATCATTTATGTATACCACAAACAGCAAAGGTCCCAGCACTGATCCCTGCGGAACTCCACTAGTCACAGCTTTCCATTCAGAAAAGCACCCTTCCACTGCTACCCTCTGTCTTCTATGACCAAGCCAATTCTGTATCGATCCTGCCAGCTCACCTCTGATCCTGTGCGACTTTACCTTCTGTACCAGTCTGCCATGAGGGACCTTGTCAAAGGCCTTACTGAAATCCATGTATATAACATCCACTGCCCTTCCATTGTCGATCATCTTTGTCACTTCCTCGAAAAACTCGATCAAGTTAGTAAGACACGACCTCCCCTTCACAAAACCATGCTGCCTCTCACTAACAAATGGTAGTAAATCCTGTCACGAAGAATCTTCTCCAATAATTTCCCTACCACGGACGTAAGGCTCACCGGCCTGTAATTTCCTGTATTATCCCTGCTACCCTTCTTAAACAATGGAACAACATTGGCCATTCTCCAGTCCTCTGGGACCTCACCCGTAGCCAGTGAGGATACAAAAATTTCTGTCAAGGCCCCAGCAATCTCCTCCCTTGCCTCCCTCAGTACTCTGGGGTAGATCCCATCTGGCCCTGGGGACTTATCCACCTTAATATTCTTCAAGACGCCAAATACCTCCTCTTTTTTGATCGCAACATGATCCAGGCTATCTACACACTCTTTCCTAGACAAATCGATTGCTAAGTCCTTCTCTTTTGTGAATACTGATGAGAAGTATTCATTTAGTATCTCTCCCATTTCTTCTGGCTCCACACACAGATTCCCACCTCTGTCCCTGAGTGGGCCTACCCTTTCCCTGGCTACGCTCTTGCTTTTTACATATATATATAAAAGGCCTTGGGATTTTCCTTAATCCTGGTTGCCAGTGACTTTTCATGACCCCTTTTAGCCCTCCTGACTCCTTGCTTAAGTTTCTTCCTACTTTCTTTGTATTCTCCACGGGCTTCATCTGTTCCCAGCCTTCTAGCCCTTACGAATGCTTCCCTTTTCTTTTTGACTAATCTCACAATATCCTTCGTTATCCAAGGCTCCTGAAACTTGCCATGCTTATCCTTCATCCTAGCAGGAACATGCCGGTCCTGAATTCTTATCAACTGACATTTGAAAGCCCCCCAAATGTCAGTTGTTGATTTGCCCTCAAACATCCGCCTCCAGTCTAGATTCCTCAGTTCCTGCCTAATATTGTTATAATTAGCCTTCCCCCAATTAAGCACCTTAACCTGAGGACTCCTGTTATCCTTATCCACCAGTACCTTGAAACTTACTGAATTATGGTCACTTTTCCCGAAATGCTCTCCTACTGAAACTTCGAACACCTGGCCGGGTTCATTACCTAATACCAGGTCCAGTATTGCCCCTTCCCTAGTTGGACTATCTACATATTGTCTCAGGAAGCCCTCCTGGATGCACCTTACAAAATCTGCACCATCCAAACCCCTAGTACTAAGTGATTCCCAGTCAATATAGGGAAAGTTAAAATCACCCACCACAACAACCCTATTGCTTTTACATCTTTCCAAAATCTGCCTACATAACTGTTCCTCAATCTCCCGCCGGCAATTGGGAGGCCTATAGTAAACCCCCAACATTGTGACTGCACCCTTCCTATTCCGGAGCTCTACCCATATTGCCTTGCTGCATGAGCCCAACGAGGTGTCCTCCTGTCGTACAGCTGTGATATTCCGCTTAACCAGCAGTGCAACTCCCCCACCTCTTCTACATCCCTCTCTATCCTGCCTGAAACATCTAAATCCTGGAATGTTTATCTGTCAATCCTGTCCATCCTTCAACCAAGTCTCTGTAATAGCAATAACTTCATAGTCCCAAGTACTAATCCAAGCTCTAAGCTCATCTGCCTTGCCTGTTATACTTCTCACATTGAAACAAATGCATTTCAGACCCCCAGTCCCACTGTGTTCAGTAATTTCTCCCTGCCTGCTCTTCCTCTTAGTCCTACTGGCCATATTCACTAGTTCCCAGTCATTTATTTCACCTGCTGACCTATTGCTCTGGTTCCCACCCCCCCTGCCATACTAATTTAAACCCTCCCGAGTGACACTAGCAAACCTCGCAGCCAGGATATTGGTGCCCCTCCAGTTTAGATGCAACCCGTCCTTCTTGTACAGGTCCCACCTGCCCCGGAAGGGATCCCAATAATCCAGATATCAGAAACCCTCCCTCCTACACCATCTGTTCAGCTATGTGTTCAGCTGCACTATCTTCCTATTTCTAGCCTCACTGGCACGTGGCACAGAGAGTAATCTTGAGATTACAACCCTAGAGGTCCTGTTTTTTAACTTTCTGCCTAACTCCCTGAACTCCCGCTGCAGGACCTCGTCATTCTTCCTGCCTATGTCATTAGTACCAATGTGTACCACGACCTCTGGCTGTTCTCCCACCCCCTTCAGAATGTCCCGTACCCGATCAGAGACATCCTGGACCCTGGCACCAGGGAGGCAACATACCATCCTGGTGTCTCTTTCACGACCACAGAAGCGCCTATCTGAGCCCCTGACTATAGAGTCCCCTATGACAATTGCTCTTCTGTGCTTTGACCCCCCCTGCTGAACAACAGAGACAGCCGTGGTGCCACTACTCTGACTACTGCTGTTGATTTCCCCTGATAGACCATCCCCCCAACAGTATCCAAAATGGTATACCTGTTAGAGAGGGGGACAGCCACAGGGGATTTCTGCACTGACTGCCTGCCCCTTCTAGCGGTCACCCATCTATCTGTCTGTACCTTGGGTGTGACCACGTCTGTAAAACTCCTGTCAATGACGCTTTCCGCCACCTGAATGCTCCTTAGTGCATCCAACTGCTGCTCCAACCGATCCATGCGGTCCGTGAGGAGCTGCAATTGGGTACACTTCCTGCAAATGTAGTTGTCCGGGACACTTGAAGCATCACAGATTTCCCACATCCCACAGGCGAAGCACTTCACCCCAGCAACTGCCATTTCTAGAACTATTTAATAAATTAATTTAAATCTAATAACTGCTTATTGACTCCTTATTAACTATACTTCCCTAGGGATAGATTTCTACTATAAATGCTAAATTCTAAGAACAGTAATCCCCTGATTCTGATCTAGATACCCTCTACTTATTAATTAAATGATTAATTTATTTGGTTTAATTAGTTTAACAATGTTTTAGTTTCAAATTCAGTGTAGATTCTCTACCAGCCAATCAGGTCCCAGATTTACCGTAACGCCACTTTTAATTTTTTTTTTAAATCCCCGAGGTAAGGTTTTTATACTCACCTCTCTGGAACTCCGCCCTTCGACTCTGCTCCCTGGAACTAGGCCGCAAATCCCCGAGGTAAGGTTTTTATACCCACCTCTCTGAAACTCCGCCCTTCGACTCTGCTCCCTGGAACTAACCTTGAGTTTTCCTAGGTGCCCAGTTATAATCTCCTTAATGATTGATTCTAACACATTCCCCATGACAGCTGGCCTTATGGTTCCTGTTTTCTGACTCCTTCCCTTCTTGAATAGATGGGTTATATTTGCTACTTTCCAGTCTGTTGGAACCTTTCCAGAATCTAGCAAATTTTGGAAAATTAACACCAGGCTACATCATTAGCCACCTCTTTTAAGACCCTAGGATGAAGCCCATTAGGACCCTGAGACTTGTCAGCCCACAGCTCCATCAGTTTGCTCAGTACCATTTCCCTAGTGATTGTAATTTCACCAAGTTCCTCTCTCCCTTCCAGCCCTGATTTACAGCTATTACTGGAAATTTTTTTGCATCTTCTATAGTGAAGGCAGAAGCAAAATATTTGTTCATTTCATCCGCCATTTCCTTATTATCTACTAATAACTCCCAATTCTCACCCTCTAGCGATCCAATACTTACTTTACTTACTCTTCCCTTTTAAATACCTGTAGAAATGCTTGCTCTCCATTTTTACATTTCTAGTTAGCTTCCTCTCAAACTTTAATTTCTTTCTCCCAATTAACCTTTTACTCATTCTCTGCCGTTCTTTATATTCTGACCAATCATCTGACCTGCCACTCATCTTTGCACACTTATATGCTTTTTCTTTAAGTTTGATGCCTTAAGTTTGATCTTTAACTTCTTTTGTTAACCACAGATGGTGAGTCCTCCCCTTAGAATTTTTCTTTATAGTAGAAATACACTTATTCTGAGTATTCTGAAATATTCCCTTAAATGTCTGCCACTGCTTCTTTATTGATATATCCTCTAGCCTACTATCCCAGTTCACTTCAGCTGGCTCAACTTTCATGCCTACATAACTGCCCTTATTTAAGTTTAAAATATTAACCTTAGACCCACTCTTCTCTCTTTCAAACTGGATGTAAAATTCAATCATGTTGTGGTCGCTGCTACCCAGGGGTGCCTTTACTCTGAGGTCATTAGTTAATCCTGTCACTTAATACAATACCAAGTCTAATACCTGGTTAGTTTCAGAACATGCTGCTCTAAGAAACTATCTCAAAAGCATTCTATGAACTCTTTATCCAGGCTACTACTGCCAATATGATTTTTCCGATTTATATGTAGATTAAAATCACCCATAATTATTGCCATCCCTTTATCACAAGCACCCATATATATTTGCCATTGTGGTTACTGTTAGGTGGCCTGTAGATCACTCCCACTAGTGACTTATTTCCCCTACTATTCCTCATCTCCACCCAAACTGATTCTACATCCTGATCTCCTGAACCAAGGTCATCTCTAACTATTGCATCACTGCCCTCTTTGATTAACAGTGCTACCTTCCACCTTTACCTAGCTTCCTAGTCTTCTTGAATGTCATATACCCATCAATATTCAGGAACCAATCCTTGTCACCCTGCAGCTACCCCCGCCCGCTATCAGATCATATTTATTTACTTCAATGTGCGCTATCAATTCGTTTACTTTGTTATGAATGCTACATGCATTCAGATAGAGAGCCTTTAATTTTGTCTTTTTGTTAGTTTTGTAACATCTAGTCTTAACTGTTGTATTCTTAGGTTTTTTCTCTCAGTCCCTTCCTGCCATTCTCTGACCCTCATTTTCCATATTACTATTTTGCTCTCCTGCCTTGAGTCTACCCCTTGATTTGCTACACCTACCCAAGCTTGATCCCTCATCCCCTAACCCTTGTTTAGTTTAAAGATCTCTTTACTTCCATAGTTCTGCGGCTCCCTAGAACATTGTTGCCAGCATGGTTCAGGTGTAGACCATCCCAATGGCACAACCCTCCCCCACTTTCTCCAATACTGATGCCAGTGCCCCACAAACCGGAACCCACCTCTCACAACAAAAACAGAATTACCTGGAAAAACTCAGCAGGTCTGGCAGCATCGGCGGAGAAAAAATCAGTTAACGTTTCGAGCCTTCATGGCCCTTCGGCAGAACTGAAGCATAGTTAGAAGAAGGGAGAAATATAAATTGGTTTAAGGTGGGTGGGTGGGGGGAGACACATTGAGGGTGTGGTGATTGTGGAGATGAGCAGATAATCAAAAGATGTCACAGACAAAAGGGTCAAAGAGGTGTCGAAGGTGGTGACATTTGTCTGAGAAAAGTGCTAATTAAGAATGGAAGACAGGATATTCAAAGTACAGCTCTAGTGGGGGTGGGGTGGAAAGACTAACAAGGTTTTAGTTTAGATTTAAAAATAATGGAAATAGGTGGGGAAAGAAGAATCTATATAAATTATTGAAAAAAAAAGTGGGGGGGGTGGGGGGGAAGAAACGGGGTGGGGATGGGGGGAGGGGGAGTTTAAGATCTAAAGTTGTTGAATTCAATATTCAGCCCAGAAGGCTGTAAAGTGCCTAGTCGGAAGATGAGGTGCTGTTCCTCCAGTTTGCGTTCGGCTTCACTGGAACAATGCAGCAAGCCAAGGACAGACATGTGGGCAAGAGAACAGGGTGGAGTGTTAAAATGGCAAGCGACAGGGAGGTTTGGGTCTTTCTTGCGGACAGACCGCAGGTGTTCCGCAAAACGGTCACCCAGTTTGCGTTTGGTGTCTCCAATGTAGAGGAGACCGCATTGGGAGCAACGAATGCAGTAGACTAAGTTAGGGGAAATGCAAGTGAAATGCTGCTTCACTTGAAAGGAGTGTTTGGGCCCTTGGACGGTGAGGAGAGAGGAAGTGAAGGGGCAGGTGTTGCATCTTCTGCGTGGGCATGGGGAGGTGCCATAAGTGGGGGTTGAGGAGTAGGGGGTGATGGAGGAGTGGACCAGGGTGTCCAGGAGGGAACGATCCCTATGGAATGCCGTCAGGGGGGGTGAAGGGAAGATGTGTTTGGTGGTGGCATCATGCTGGAGTTGGCGGAAATGGCGGAGGATGATCCTTTGAATGCGGAGGCTGGTGGGGTGATAAGTGAGGACAAGGGGGACCCTATCATGTTTCTGGGAAGGAGGAGAAGGCGTGAGGGAGGATGCGCGGGATATGGGCCGGACACGGTTGAGGGCCCTATCAACGACCGTGGATGGAAAACCTCGGTTAAGGAAGAAGGAGGACATGTCAGAGGAGCTGTTTTTGAAGGTAGCGTCATCAGAACAGATGCGACGGAGGCGAAGGAACTGAGAGAATGGGATGGAGTCTTTACAAGAAGCGGGGTGTGAGGAGCTGTAGTCGAGGTAGCTGTGGGAGTCGGTAGGCTTGTAATGGATATTGGTGGACAGTCTATCATCAGAAATTGAGACAGAGAGGTCAAGGAAGGGAAGAGAAGTGTCAGAGATGGACCATGTGAAGATGATGGAAGGGTGGAGATTGGAAGCAAAATTAATAAATTTTTCCAGCCTCTCAGACACCAGTCTTTGAGCCACCCATCCACTTCCCTAATCTTATTTGCCCTATGCAAATTTGCACACAGCTCAGGTAATAATCCAGAGATTATCTCCTTTGAGGTTCTGCTTCTTAATTTGGTGCCTAGCTCATCATACTGACTATGCAGAACTGCTTTCCTTGTCCTGCTTATGTCACTGGTACCTACATGAACCACAACAACTGGTCCTCCCCCTCCCACTGTAAGTTCCTCTCCAGCCCTGAGCAATTGTCTGAATGCTGGCACCGGGCAGACAACTCAGCCGTCTGGACCCTTGCTTTTTGCTGCAGAGAACGGTGCCAATCGCCCTCACTGTACTTTACCATACTACCACTAAATCCCTTTTTTGCTCCCCCCAGCTTGAATGGCCTCCTGTAGCATGGTGCCATGACCAGTCTGCTCAGCCACTCTGATGACCTCACTTTCGCCCACACAGGTAGGAAGTACCATGTACCTATTTGACATTTGCAAAGTCTGAGGTTCCTCCACAGCTGTCTGCTCGATCCCTTTACCTGACTCACTCATGGTCACATCCTCCTGTCCCTCACCGCTGTCCAAAACAGATGACCCTATTCTAAGAGGTGTGACTGTCTTCTGGAGCAAAGTGTCCAAGTATTTTTCCCCCTTCCTTGTGTTGCGCACTGTCTGCAGTTCGGCTCCCAGATCAATAATCCTGATCCGGAATTCCTCTAGCTTCTTACACTTTCTAAAGACATGTTGGTCATGGATCGCCTTGGCGTCCAGAAGCGCCCACATTCCACAGCTGTAACATAACACCAGTTCCTGTCATTTTTTTAATGTTATTTAATTCATTTAATTTAATTACTTTCTTAATTAATTTTGAATAATTCCTACATTTACTACAATTTACTGTGCTTGTTAAATCTAGTACCACCTTCAACTAAAAGTTCTATGTTACTTAATTACACAGGCATGTGTTTTAGGCATTTATTTTAATTATTTTATTGTATTTATTTTATTCCTGTTCCTGTTAAGTGAGGTTCTGCATTGGAGCCAAGGTCTTATAGACTTTAGGGCCCAGAAATTTGATCATGGTTGTGGGTGCATGTTAGAAGCAAAAGTGGAGGAGGAGCAGGCAAGACGAGAGAGAAGGAGGGTGCAGGAAGCCCTACCCCACAAAAGGTCTTCAGGGAACACTGATCAGACTCATTTTCACCCAACAGCAATGTGTATGGTGCCTGCACTACCAAGGAGCCTGTAATCGAGCTCTGTCACTTGCTACAGCTACAAATGAAGCCCACGCCAGGGCATGGCCAGCAAAGCTTGCATCCATCAAGGTTACCATGTCCCTTAATCTTTATTGCATAAGAATGTTTCAGGCTGCAGCAGGTGATAGTGATACCTTTCAGTTTGCTTTGCACTACTGTATCAGGGAGATGACCTATATCAGTTGATATTTGTAGACCTGTTAATTTGAGTCCCCCATGGTTTTAGTTTAGTAGCTTAATATTGGTAAAGAGCCTACTCTTGCATTTGTCCTGTTTTATGCTGAAACATTTTTAGCATTGCGGTGCATAAGCTGAAATTCTATAAAATTATTTGGCCCAGTAGTACAGGGAATTGTATCAACCTACTGGCAGCTTAAGGTTTAAGTTCATGTTTTTACTCATTTTGAACCCCAGTGCATATATTGTACCTTGGTGCAGGTCTTAAAGCCTGAAAATTGACTGGTATCAAGTGTTCCTGGACAACCACAGGACAGAAATTATTGATGGCACTTCTAAAATGGTTTCACAGGTTAAACTATATTTCATGGGCCTTTTTATATGTTGGGCGCAGTGATATGTAAAAAAATCAGATGATTTTTATCTTACTACTGGCTAATTTATGTCACACAGAGTCTTGATTCCTGTGCTGGTCCTTGGAAAGATGCATCTTCAGAAGGGTTGTTCCCCACTGCGCCCCAACCCCCATGCACCCCCCCCTCCCCATCTGTGCTGCTGTGAGGCTCAAGACATCTAATGGACCTAGAAAAAGAGGACAGGAACATGAATTAGCACAGTATGTCCTGGCAAAGAGAAGAAGTAACAGATGAATGGCAGCACAGTAAACCATTTGGTTGTCATACGGGGTGTGCAAGTAAGTCACTTAAACAGAAAAAGAAAAGGAAAAGATGATACCCAAACACCAAGCTGTGTCTGGTCATCTTCAATGCAGCGTGCCGAACCTAAACCAATGAGGTAGATGACCACCTCTTCAATCGAAGCCAAAGTTTATAAAGGTAGGATCTGCTCCTGTTTACAAACTCCTCTTTCTACTGTGCCCGTTTTTCCTGCCAGGAGAGTGGAAGTAGGTTAGTATGAGCCCTGTTGAAGGATTTTGAAGATGCATTCATGAAAAGGAACAGCAGTAAGCATGACTAAAAGGAAGAAGTGGTTGAGGGCAGAAGCTGCTCTTCAGTGTAAGCAGAGGGAGGGGCACTGGTGTCCCCTTTTGATTAGACGAGAACCTGGGAAGCGGAAAAGCAACAAATTAATCATGCTGGGGCTAAAGTAAGATGGTGCGGGCTGTTTCTCTCTCCATGGATGCTGCCAGACCTGTTGAGTTTTTCCAGCAGTTTCTGGTTTTATTTCAGATCTCCAGCATCTGCAGTATTTTTATTTTATTTTAGGAAAGGATGCATTATCCAGGCAGTACTGACAGTTCATTAAATTTTTTTTCTACATTGCAAGTAGGTGCTGGGAACAATGCTGGTGTCATTTCTTTGCTCTTAAAGTTCACAGCATCATTACTGATGAATTGTCTGAGCACCCATTTCCCAATAGGGGGGAAAGAAACTTCATTCTGCTATTCAGCTGCTTCTGCTCTGAAGGCACCTTCACAGCTGCACCAGAGCATCAAGGGGCCCTGGATCAAGTCTACTGCCTAAAACGACAATTGATTTCCACTAACCACTTGCAGAAGTGCACTTTCCCCTTGTCGGCTGCCTTTATGTAGCTTCTGTACCATTAGATTTTCCACCTTCCCAATCAGCCTCAAGGTGTTTGCGGTAGGTGTTTGTGGTTTGCTTAATACTTTTGAATGGCTCTGACTTCCCTCCCCTAACTGTTTCAAGTGGGTGCAGCAGACATCCTTCCTACTGTCCAACCAATCTATGCCAGACACTAAAAATTAACCCCATAGCCTCCATTGAAACCTTGGCTGTATTGATCAAGTCAACCACCTTCTCCATCATGAATACACGACAACCAAACACTCTTTGCAATTGATGAATTACAGCACATTATTCCATTTGATGTGGGTTTTTTAAAATTCATTCATTCATGGGATGTGAACATCACTGGCTGGGCCAGCATTTATTGCCCACCCTTAATTGCCCTTGAGAAGGTGGTAATGAGCTGCCTTCTTGAACCACTGCAGTCCATATGCTGTAGGTACACCCACAGTGCTGTTAGGGAGAGAGTTCCAGGATTTTAACCCAGCGACAGTGAAGGAACGGCGATATATTTCCAAGTCAGGATGGTGAGTGGCTTGGAGGGGAACTTCCAGGTGATGATATTCCCCTGTGTATGCTGCTGTTGTCCTTCTAGATAGTAGTGGTCATGGGTTTGGAGGATGCTGTCTAAGGAGCCTTGGTGAATTTCTGCAGTGCAACTTGTAGATGGTACACACTGCTGCTACTGTGCATCTGTGGTGGAGGGAGTGAATGTGTGTGAATGGAGTGCCAAGCAAGTGGGCTCCTGGATGGTGTCAGGTTTCACAGAATCACACAGAATCACAGAATCACAGTGCTGAAGAGGCCCTCCGGCCCATCGAGTCTGCACCGACATGTGAGAAACACCTGATCTACCTACCTAATCCCATTTTCCAGCAATTGGCCCATAGCCTTGAATGCTATGATGTGCCAAGAGCTCATCCAGGTGCTTTTTAAAGGATGTGAGGCAACCTGCCTCCACCACCCTCCCAGGCAGTGCATTCCAGGCCGTCACCACCCTCTGGGTAAAAAAGTTTTTCCTTACATCCCCCCTAACCTCCTGCCCCTCATCTTGAACTTATGCCCCCTTGTGACTGACCTTTCAACTAAGGGGAACAGCTGCTCCCTATCCACCCTGTCCATGCCCCTCATAATCTTGTACACCTCGATCAGGTCGCCCCTCAGACTTCTCTGCTCCAACGAAAACAACCCAAATCTATCCAAAACAAAAACAGAATTACCTGGAAAAACTCAGCAGGTCTGGCAGCATCGGCGGAGAAGAAATCAGTTAACGTCACCACCTTCGACACCTCTTTGACCCTTTTGTCTGTGACATCTTTTGATTATCTGCTCATCTCCACAATCACCACACCCTCAATGTGTCTCCCCCCACCCACCCACCTTAAACCAATTTATATTTCTCCCTTCTTCTAACTATGCTTCAGTTCTGCCGAAGGGCCATGAAGGCTCGAAACGTTAACTGATTTCTTCTCCGCCGATGCTGCCAGACCTGCTGAGTTTTTCCAGGTAATTCTGTTTTTGTTTTGGATTTCCAGCATCCGCAGTAGCTTTTAGCTTTTTGTTTTTACCAAATCTATCCAACCTCTCTTCATAACTTAAATGTTTCATCCCAGGCAACATCCTGGTGAATCTCCTCTGCACCCCCTCCAGTGCAATCACATCCTTCCAATAATGGAAGGATGACCAGAACTGCACACAGTACTCCAGCTGTGGCCTCACCAAGGTTCTATACAACTCCAACATGACCTCCCTACTTTTGTGATCTATGCCTCGATTGATAAAGGCAAGTGTCCCATATGCCTTTTTCACCACCCCACTAACATGCCCCTCTGCCTTCAGAGATATATGGACACACACGCCAAGGTCCCTTTGTTCCTCAGAACTTCCTAGTGCTATGCCGTTTCTTGAGTGTTGCGGGAGCTGCACTCATCCAGGCAGGTGGAGAGGTCACACCCTCCTGGCTTGTGCCGTGTAGATGGTGGACAGGCTTTGGGGAGTCAGGAGGTGAGTTACTCGCCACAGGATTCCTAGCCTATGACCTGTTCTTATAGCCGTAGTATTTATATGGCTAGTCCAGTTCAGTTTCCGGTAAATGGTAGCCCTCAGAATGTTGACAGGTTATAGAATCAATATCAGCAGGCTCCACATGGTATTATTGTATTGCATAATTAGGAACAATAGCAAACAAATTGTTCATTGGCAAGACCTGTGCAGTCAAGGACTTGCACTTTAACCCATATAAATCATGGTGAAACAATGTACATTGTTTTAGTCATGTCCTGCTTAGGTTAGGGATACCTTTTCCTGCTGTGTACAATACAGTTAGCTTGAATGACATTTAAGGCAAGAGCTGTGTCTATTATCTGGGTTAGCTTGACAAAGAAAAGGGGTGATTTTGTGTAATTATGGACCCTTAGATTGGGAGCAATTTTCAAAGTATTTGCAATGCTGCAATTTATACTTTTTGAATATTTATTGCCTGAAACAGATGTTTAATGTGCAGAGGTGGGGGTGGATTTTGTCACTACAAAATTATGAAATTCTACTGCCTTTCTTCACTTTTTAGGTTAAAAAAAATGATCACAAAGTGTCTTAAAGGCTCCATTCCAACAAAGTAAGATGCTCCCACCCTGCTTCTGCACCATAGTTTCATATCACTCCTCAAGCTGTATTGTGCTCGTCTCTTCCATTTCAAATGTTTTAATTTAAGACAGCGTTTAAATATTTAATTTTAATATGTAGTGCAAATATCTTCATTTGGAGACATGCAGGTCTTCATCTGTATTCTAGCAATACATAGACCCAGGGAAATACAGGTCTGTGTTGTGCCCTTAATTGTCCTGGGTTCAGTGAAGTAAACAGAGAAGAGCCAGTCCCACATTTACCCTAGAGCTCCAATAACATTCCACAGCAAGTCCCACTGTCAGGAGAAAGTTAAGGTGGAATGCAATGCTCTCCCTGGATGCCGGAGAAAAAGAATATGGACAACAGGTCTGGTGGGAACCCATTGAACTGTTTGTGACAATCTGATTTAATCGGTTTGAGCATCTCAGCATTCTTCCTCCACAAGACAAAATATGGGTATCTAAATTCTTCCAAAAACTGGTCTGAAGCAAGATAACAGAAGATTAATTTTAAATGCACCATTTAATCACAAGATGGCATGCTTTTTAAAATACAAAATAAGGTTTATTTTCATCAGTCTATTTTAAAATCATAGTCAGACAGAGTGGCAGCTCCATTTCCAGTTTGCTAAACTAACCAGCTTAAGAAATTTGTCTAATTTGAGCTTTTGTTTTTAAAAAAGTTATTTTTACTGTAAAATTACAATAAAATTACAGCTTGCTGAAGTAAATTTTTAAAAGAAAAAGACAATTAAGTGTTTAAAAATTGATATTGAAATTTTAGTCATTATAATAAAAGCCAAACTGTCCTGTGTGTGTTTTTAAAGTGAATAACAGAATCAACAACCTCCTTGCTAAAGCTCTACAGAAAATATGCTAATCAGATATCACAGCACATAACCATACATGCACAGAACCACCATCCACACAGCATAAACTTTAATTCATCCAAAATTCTACTGCCTGTATCCTAACTTGCTTGAAACCACTGCATTCATTGTACACCACCTGTGCTCAGTGACCGACATTGGCTCCCAGTCTAGCAGAACCTCGGTTTTAAAGTACTCATCCTATTTTACATGGCCTTGCTCCACCCTTTCTCAGTAGCTTCCTCCATCCCTATACCCATCTGGTATCTCTGTGCTTGTGGAATTCTGGCCCCTTGTGCATTCTCGATTTTAGTCGTTTCAGCTGTCAGCTGCCTGGGTCCCAAGCTCTGTAATTCACTCCCCATCCAGCCCTCCTCCTTTAAGATGCTCCTTAAAACCTACCTGTATGACTAAGTTTTTGGTCACCCGTCATATTAACTCCTTACATGACTTAGTGTTTGGTAATACTCCTGTGAACAGCCTCAGGGCATTTTACTATATAAAAAGCACTATATGAATCAAGTTGTTGTTGGTGTACACTGATGGGATCAATCATCACTTCTATGTCTGACATTAATGTGGCAGTAATGGCCCAAAATATGAAATATACAAGATAGAATTTTGGACTTTAGGACAATCAAGCGATATAGAGATCGAACAAGAAAGTGGAATTGAGGTCAAAGATAATCCATTATCAATCACAGAGCAGACTTGAAGGTCCCTCTATGGCCTCCTCCTGCTCCTATTCCTTACATTCTTTGAGATATTTTGTCTTCAATTCTGGTCTTGTCACTTTTTTCAGGAGAGGAGAGAAGTTTGTACTTTTATTGGTGTTGCATTTTCTTTTTGATCCTGACGTTTCCCCTCTCACCTTTTGAGAAGATTACATAATAAGTATTTGCCTGTGGCCACTTTTCTCTGCTGTATATGGGATAGTTCTTTATAGTATCACCGTGCCTGGTTACCATAATAATCCCAATGACAAACTGTTGCATTTATTAAAAGTCAGTTATTTGTTATGCACCAAAGATACAATCAGGTTTTGTTTTACTACTCTTACTGTCTTCTAAGCCCTACACATTCCTGGTGGGAGGTTTGCCTTGTACCCGGACTATATGTTGCCACTGAATGGTCTGTAATAAAAAAAGATGATAGCTTCAGAACTAAATCTAGTCTATATTTTCATAAAGTTAAAAAAAACTTTTCATTTTTTGTTTCTCTGTCATCACTTGGCAATAACCATCAGCAAAAAAACAAATATCGATAATTTTGACATGCATTTTGATGGTGCCATTAAACGGGCATGCTTGTCTACATTGTTCCAAAACTAATCGAGATGCTCTGGATGATGATGTCCTCTGTAATAAACACATATCTGCCAACACAATCACCTTGGACGCACAAAGTGACAGGATTGAGAATGTGCAAAAAGGAAGGTGTAACATAAACAACCTCTAGCCTGTTGTAAAGACTGAAAACAATTTCTTTAGCCACCTCAGTTTGACATGCAAGTCACCATCAATTCAAAACAGTTCATATTCTTCCTGTGCTTCTCCCATCACTGCATACTTCCCTTTAGCACCCTATTTCGGTTTTAGGTTGTGAGAAGCAACATTTACTTTAAGCTATTTTGCCTTTAGGTTTATATATTTTTTCTAATACATAGCAAACTGCATGGGACAGCTAAGAGCGAATCCATGTTTAACTCGCCTCTTCATAAGGTCCTCCCCCGAATAAAATTACAGGACACAGCTGTGTACATTTTTGTTCTTACATTACCAAACATTTTCCACATGCAGCGAAGAAAGAGCAAACAGGAAATTGTGACTTTTTTTTGGCAATCAGCAAAATAAAACACAAAACACATGTAGACAATCCCTTTCATGTTTTTCCCCAAAAACTACAGCACCAGTTGACTGAAGTGAAGTATAATTTTGCACCACCACAAAGATAATATATCTCTTGAAGGTTAAAAACAATTTTTGGAACTCTCCCAACTAAGTCATTTCAGTTCAATGTTCATTCAGCATCAGGCTGGTTCTTTGTCTGCCATTAAACTGCTTGTTCTGGTCACACACTATTAACGGCACAAATGACTCTGATTATTTGTTGCCCGTCTAACCTTATAGTTGGCAGACGGGCGAATCGGCCAGGCAGCCTTTGCATTTTTCATCAAAGCTCATCCAAAGGGCAGGATGAAATTTCCGTGATGAAATAAACCAAAAATAAGTTTTTTGAACAGCATTTTTATCAGCTATATTTTCAGGTGATTGATTATGATGTATGGACACTTTTTTCAGCTTTTAAAAACTTTATTTTAGCATTTTCAAGTCTCAATGCCAATGATAAATAGGACAGGCCAAGGACAGATTCTTGGGGGACACCAGAGGTAAATGTGAGGGAGCAGGAAGAGAAGCCATTGCTCCCTGAGGCAGCTGTCTGCCATCAGGGAGCTATCTCGCAGCGCTCACCTGCACCCACGGAAACGTCATCGCCCGCCCTCTTCCCGCCCCCCCACCCCGGCAGCGCAGAGCATTTCAGGGCGCATTTCACTCTGGCCGGCCGTTAATCGACTAGTCAGCGTGAAATTGCAGCCGGGGGCCAATCGCGGTGGCAGTCCATTTCCCCACCTCTCCCGGGCCCGCCGATTGGGTGCGCTCAACGAGTGTAAAATTCAGGCTCAGTTCCCCGCCTATCTCTATTTTTTGGCATTCCAATTGGTCTCTAGGCAGCTGTGTGAGGACACGTAGTTATGACTAAACTGCCCATGCCACTTTAAGCTGCTTCACTGCATGTATAAGAGTTTGATAGCTGGCATAATGAACTAGAAACATGGCTCAGAGTACAGAAAGTTAAATGGAAATTTGGGATTTACTTTAGCTGTTCTTATTCTTCTTTCACTTTGTGTAAAATGTGGTGCTGCTGGGACATACAATGAGTAATTTATGCAATGCCAAAAGTGTGGCAGCTATCAAGTTAATTTGTGGACTCTTCTGTTTCCTTTCTTTGTTCTCATTGTGAGAAACAGTGCCCTTAATGTACCACACTTTTCCTTTTCTACATTTGGAATATAAGGTGCCAGATTCCACAAATCCACCCTGCTGTGACCCAATTAGAGTTAAAATAAAGCCTTTCTTCATCAGTGTTCATGGTTGTGGGGTATGTGCATTGATGGTTTCTTTCAACAATGCTATCACGTGCAATGGCTTCTCTTCCTGCTCCCACATATTTACCTCTGGTGTCCCCCAAGAATCTGTCCTTGGCCTGTCCTATTTCTCATTGATCTGCTAACCTTCAGTAACATTATTTGAAGGCACAGCATTAGTTTTCACATGTATACTGACGACACCCAGCACCACCTCACCATCACCTCTCTTGACTCCTCCACTGCTGATAAATTATTAGGCTGCTTATCCAACACCCAGTACTGAATGAGCAGAAATTTCATCCAATTAAATATTGGGAAAACTGAAGCCATTGTTTTCATTCCCTCTCTGTTGTAGGTTGTTGGATACCATGTGGTAGGTCTTAATGAAGTCTTCGTAGTCCTAAGTAGCTTAATTGTATGTATTTATTAATCTCAAGGACTATGTACATATATGCAGTAAAGGGTTCAAGATGAGAGCTATCTCCATGCTTGCTTGTGCACATCAGCTCTGTCCAACACTAGACTGACCTCTAGGCGTGGGTCATGTGCTCCCTTACATCACTATGGGTGGTACTGTACTCAACCCCACATTAACCATATGTGTGCCAGATCCTTATGCTACACCTCCCGCCCAAGTCTTTATCCAATAATTTCAAGTTATTCTAGTTCACCCCATGTATTTACATTGTTATTACTACCCTATCTCCCCACTCTAAGTCTCTGAGTTCATAGATTCAGGAGGTCTGGAGGCCTTATATCCCTTCCATATCTTGCTCGCGCTACTGCCAGAGGAGTTGTAGGCTCTGTTGTTGCAGGTAAACTCTGTTGTCTTGGAGGTTGTTCTGGCATCTGGGTATCTTTTCATCCTCTTTTTCTTTCCCTTGGTATTAAACTGCTCTCTGCCGATTCGGCAGCTGTGGTGTTAGGCGGGTGTTGTTCCATCCTGTTTCTTGTAGGTTGGACGAATGTTGTGCTCGTCTCAATGTTGTTTTTTTCCTCTTCCTTCTTCATCATGTGGGTAGTCATGATGCCCTCTGTGACAGGAAATGGCTATTCCTGTTATGAGGATGAAATTTTTTAGTAAGCTCACCTTGCGTTTGACCGTGTGGCATGCTATCAGCAATGGACAGCTTCTACTTGGTCCCAGCATTGTCTGTGGCACTGCCATGCTGGCTGGGAGTTGCAGCACTTGCTCTGTGGTCACAGAGAACAGTCATCAGAGCTGGAGGTTGAGTTTGAGGTTGAGGCTCTTCTGGTTGTTGGTTGCTCTCTTGTCTATCCTCCACTAGAGGTGTTGTGCTAACCATCTGAGTGGTTGGTTGGTCTGACACCTGTAACAAAAATGGACAAACCAGCTCTGCAAGGAGAGATGACAGCTCAGAGCTGAAGCCCTAGTCATTTGAGCTCTTAGGAACTTGCAATTCTGTATAATTTAACAGTTGTTGCCTTGACACCTTCTGCCATTTTGAGGGGATTTAGGGTGACACAGGCGTCTCTGCTGAAAAGAGAAAAAGACTGGTTACAGATGACGTAGATCTGCTCGAAGATTTGTTTGCCGCCATACCTTAGTGGTTCCAGAATTATGCCTATGACTGGAAGTCAGAGTCCTCCGGGCCAATAGAGTAGTGGGTGGAATCATCACAGATTTGCACTAAGTGCAGCAGCAGGCATTTTACCCACTGGCTGCAATGGTGGGTTTTCGTACCATATTGTCCCATTCCTGGCATGCCCACCTCATAAATAGTGTATTCACAGGAAAGGCGAAGGATCATGGTGGGGCAGCCTCTGATTCACCTGCCTTGCCATCACTTCACGCCTTCAGTCTGGGAGCCATATTTAAAGGGCGGCCCTGCACAGAGCTAGCACTCTCTGAGGGATTGAAAGTTGCTGGAAGATCATGGCTGCCAAAGAGAGGAAACATGCTGCCTTCAAATTTAGCAATGCCTTCCTCGGGAGCCTACTGGGCACAGTGAAGTCCTCTACCCCACTCTGGTGAAGACCAGCCAGCAAGTCACCAATTCAGCATGGGAGGTGGTGGCAGCAGTGATCAGCACCAATGCCTTGCAAAAGAGGACAGCCACCTAGTGCAGAAAGAAGATGAATGATCTCCTTTGTTTCACCAGGGTAAGTCACTCCTCATCACTCTGAACTCACACACTCAAATCCATCACACATCCACAGGAATCTCACTCACTGCCAGTTCAAGGGGCTCCACTCTTTACACAATCCACTCTCTCACACACACCTTCATCTGCCCTGCAGATTGTGTTCTCATCCTGTCCGCAGAACCACTCACCACCCACACATGCCAGGCATCCTCCCATTCTGGACTGGCTGGCGTCCTGCTTACACTCTCTCCGTCTGTGCTCATGTAGGACAAGCTGGCACACAACAAAAGGGAGACGTTGCAGACTGGTGGAAGGATACCCGGCATCGAGGTCCTCACAGACTTTGAAAACAGAGCTATTCAGCTGGCCGACGAAGATCTGGACCGTTCCTGTAAGACTGGGAGGTCGGCGCTGCTCAACCAAGTGAGGATCCAGCAGTGCAACATACATCAGACAACCATGCTGTGAGTCAGTTCTCTTTTTCCACAGTCCCCTGCCATGCATTAATTATCTCTCCTTACTTTCTCAGGTATATCTTGGAAGCAGCTGAAGGGGTCCATGAGCCAGGTCCTCGACTCAAGACCCGAAGACACTTTGGAAGAAGAATCTGATGACACCCTAATTAAAGTCCCATCACAGAGCTCATCCAGACTCTCCACCAATGCAGAGACACACACCTCAGTGGGACCTACTTTTAGAGTAGCCTTCGGATCACAACCTGATGAGCAAATCACGCCATCTGATCCACAGCAGGCAGTGGCAGGGACTTCCCAGGTTCCCAGCATTTGGAGGACTGCTGGAGGCCAGAAACCTGCTGAGCCCGAGCCAGGTGAGGAGCCTCTGGTCTCGGTCATACCTCAATTGCTGCAACTACAAAGGCAAGCTCAGGAAGGGATGTCTTCTGCACTGCTCAGATTGCAAGGCACAATGGAGGAGTCCATCCACGTTCAGTCAGAGGTTATAGCCCCGGCATGCCAATGCACCGAGGTCAACACTGGTAGGATGGCAGCCGCCATGGAGACATCGGTCCAGGACATCGGTCGTGCACTGCTGCGCGGGCTAAACTCCATCACTATTGCCATAGTTGGCCTCCAACGTTGCCAATATGAGAGGGGTGCAGGGCAACGCAATCTCACTCCAGCTTCACCTTTTCCTCAAGGAGTCAGCCAGGTGCCCTTGGGCACCCATAGGGAGAAAGATCAGTAGGTGCACCCCTGGGGCCATCCACTCAGGTGACTCCAGGAGTGTCCGGTCCATTTGAATCCCCTCTTCCTGTGACCCCAGCTGCTCCAGCTCCACAGGCTGAAGAGGGTGCCACTGGCACACAGAAGGACCCCGAAAGCAGGCCGGGGCCCTCAAGTTCTCGGTCCTCCAGAAGACGCCTGCCAAGCTCATCACAGACAGTGCCTGGCAGTCATCAGGCTGCCTCCACCTCCGCTGTGGATGTCGGGGGAGCAACAAGATATAGTGGCAGGATTAGGAAGGTTAAGAAGATGTAGTTGCACAGCCTGGGCATGGGTGTTAATCACTTGTACATAATGCTCGCTATTGTCAATAAACTCCCAAGAATGTCTCGTTTTCTATGGCTCCTTGTTATATTGAGCAGTGTTCGTCACTCAGATGTGAAACTTTGGTTGCTGCACAAGATAAAGGCAAATGTCTCAATGCAGGGCCTCTCCCTTGTGTAGAGTGTAACCTTCAGAGCAGAGTGATGGTCCGGCCTCACACTCACTGGACACATTAGTGATGCCTGCACCTCAATAGTGCTTGTCATTGCTGCCAGAATATGGTGGGCAGGCATCACGGTGTTCTGTCATTCTCTCTGTGTGCTCTCAGCACCTTTAAGGTGAGGCTGGCCCTCGTCTATTCAACATCTGTGACCAATGATGCTGTGCTCCTGAAGCGGTCAGGTGCTGAAGGCTGACAAAGGATCAAGTGCATTTAAAGTTTCAAGGCTACTATGATATAACCCTGATAAAAGAGCACAAGCGAGCTGCCCTCAGCCAGACAGGAGTCGGACATTCACAGAGGCAATATGAAGATCTATGGAGTGTCCTCACTGCATGTCGTCATCATCCTCCTGGAATCTAGTGACTATTAGGGCCTCCATTGCGTCTCCATGGCAGGAGCCTGAGCACTGAGGGGAATGTGTGCTGCCATCAGCCACACAGGAGCAAAACATTCACAGGTGCATGGTGAGGATGTCAGGACTATCCTCACTGCATCTCGTCACCATCCTCCATGAACCCTGCGACTATGAGGGCTTCCCAAGCGTGCCTGCCCAATCTGGCCAGTGCCGGTATCCTCGCCTTTGAGGACCTGCTCATTGCCATCCCCTTTGACATCCTCCTCATCAGAAGAGATGTGCAGCTCCCCCATCTCCTCCTCAGCCAGGTTCACCCCCTTTTGCAGCGCTAGGTTGTAGAGTGTGCAGCAAGCGACGATGATGCGCAACACCCTCTGGGGACTGTATTGCAGTGCTCCACTGGACCTGCCAAGGCACCAGAACCTCATTTTCAAGATGCCTATTGTTTGCTCCACCAAAGTCCAGGATGTGGCATGAGCCTCGTTGTACTGTCGCTTTACTGCAGCCACGTCCTCTGTGGGTAGCTCTTGTCCCCAAGTAGCCAACCCTGCAGCCTCTGTGGACCTTGGAATATGTCAGGGATCTGAGGTCTGCTAAGGATATAGGAGCCATGGACGCTCCCTGAGGATCATGCGCAGACCTGCAAGATGTGTTTGTGGTGGTCACCCACCAGCTGAACATTCAGTGAGTGGAAGCCCTTGTGGTTGACATAGTTAACTGCTTGTTGCCACGGAGATCTAAGCACCACATGAGTGCAGTCGATAACACCCTGCACCTGTGGAAAACGCAAGATCTGCGCAAATCACAGCGTTCTTGCTTCCTGGCTTTCCTGATCCCGGGTAAAATGCATAAAGTTCTGTGCCTTCGCAAAGATGGTGTCCGTGTCCCCCTGGATGTGTCGAGGCATGCAATATCCCACACAGGTCACCTGTGGAACCCTGGGAGGAGCCACTGGCATACAAATTGAGCACCACGGTCACTTTCACGTCCACTAGCAGTGAATGCCCTCCATGTCCCCATGGTGCCAAATCCTGTAGCAGGTGGCATATGTGACCTACCAGTTTCCTGGACATACAGTCCTTGGAAACACTGGTGTTCAGTCATCTGTAGGAATGACAAGTGCCATCCATAGACTCTGGGTCTGGTGAGGCGCTTAAGAGTGACGTTTCTCTGTGGATCTTCAGCTGCACGTGCAGCGGGCCCTGCTGCCCTTTCATCATGAGGGAGGTGCTCCCCACTTTGCTGAACCAGGCCCCTCTGCTGCTCTCTTCTTCTTCTTCTCTGCTCCCTGTAAGCCATGAGGCATACCACCAAATCACTAGGCTCCAAGATCCTGATGTTCTCCTCCTGCAGGATCAAACAGTGAGATGTATGGGTTAGAACATAACATAAGAACTAGGAGCAGGAGTAGACCATTCAGTCCCTCAAGTGTATCCCGCCATTCAATAAGATCATGGCTGATCTGCCCCAGGCCTCAACTCCTCTTTCATGCCAGCTCCTCATAGCCCTCAACTCACCAATATTTCAAAAATCTATCTACCTCCTCTTTAAATACTTTGTGATCTAGCCTCCACAACTCTCTGGGGTAGAGAATTCCAGACATTCACTACTCTCTGAGAGATGAAATTCCTTCTCAGTTTTAAATCAGTTCCCCCTTATTCTGTATCTATGTTCGAGATTCCCCCACTAGTGAAAATATCTTCTCAACATCTACCCTGTCAAGCCCCTCAGAATCTTATACATTTCAATAAGATCACCTCTCATTCTTCTAAACTCTAATGAATAAAGGCCTAACCTGTTTAGCCGTTCTTGATAAGTCAACCTCTTCATCCCACATATGTGTCCTCTCTTGGTTAAGTCTGAAGGCCCCTTCACACATGCGGGAGTGTGCTGGCCACCACTTGGATGACCGGTGTGGAGTGAGCTCATTGGCTGTCCGAAACTCCATCCACTCCGCCCCATTCCACCTGACGGATTAGCAGCCGCTTTGCCCACTGGACTGCATGCTGTGCTCTCAGCTCAGGCACAGGCGTTCTCCGCACAACATGGCTGCATTGTTAGCTGAACCATGACGGATACTGGTCCAAGACTTGGGAAGTACCGAGGATCAGATTGGTGTGCATGTCCACTGGTCCCTTAAGGCAGTGGGACAAGTGGATAAGGTGGTTAAGAAGGCATATGGGATACTTGCCTTTATTAGCCAAGGCATAGAATATAAGAGCAGGGAGATTATGCTGGAACTGTATAAAATGCTGGTTATGTCACAGCTAGAGTATTGCATGCAGTTCTGGAATCCGCATTATAAGAAGGATGTGATTGCACAAGAGAGAGTGCTGAGGAGATTTACCAGGATGTTGTCTGGGCTGGAGGGTTTTAGTTATGAGGAGAGATTGGATAGTCTGGGGTTATTTTCCTTGGAGCTGAGGAGATTGAGGGGGGACATGATTGAGGTGTATAAAATTATGAGGGGCATAGATAGGGTAGGCAGGAAAGAACTTTTCCCCCTGGCGGAGGGATCAATAGCCAGGGGGCATAGATTTAAGGCAAGGGGCAGGAGGTTTAGAGGGGGTCTGAGGAAGAATCTTTTCACCCAGAGAGTGATGGGAATCTGGAACTCACTGACTGAAAGGGTGGTAGAGGCAGAAACCCTCATAACATTTAAGAAGTATTTGGATGTGCACTTGCGATGCCATGGCATACGAGGCTATGGGCCTATTGCTGGAAAATGGGATTAGAGCAGTTAGGTACTTGTTTGACCAGCGCAGACTCGATGGGCCAAAGGGCCTTTTTCTGTGCTGTAGACCTCTATGACTTTATGACTCTATGACATTGCAGGAGGCTGTGAGCGCCTCCACCAGTGACTGCGCCATGGCCACATTTCGCAAGGGGATTGTGCAATTTGCCCAGTTGGCCAATTGCTCTTTTCCAAGTGCGTGGCCGCCTCCCTCACCCCTACACCCCTGCCCCCCTAAAATGCACATTAATTTGCAGTCTGTGCCTGAGTGGTGAAAAGTTCTGGAGCATTTGGTGGCACATTCATGCTTTTGCATTGCTTGAGTGGGCAGAAAAGCTTCAGAGGCCCAACTCCCAGCATGTCAATGGAGCTGCAGCGGAATGGTTTCAGCTGCAGAAGAATGCTCACTTTTAACAAATTTTTCCAAGTGCGTGGCCGCCTCCCTCACCCCCACACCCGTCCCCCCAACCACCAACCCCCAGCATATGCTTGTGTACTTCCTTCAGTCTGTGCTGCATTGCGCCCACCCCCCCACCATCCCGGTCTGACCCACACTGGAGCCCTTGCCTTGGCACTGCACTGAAAGCCAGCCAGGAAAAAGTGACTTGCCCCTGCAACCTGCAAATGCGCAACGCCTCTTCCTTGATGTCCTACGGGCGATGCTCGCGAGGGCTGCGCAAGCTTGTGTGCGCTCACCTCCGAGTTCCCCGCAAAGTTCAGCTCACCAGGCGCACACTTTTTAAAGGCAGTCGTGAAGCATGCTGGTCTGAAGTCACACTGATGTGGGTGGAAAAGTTGACATGGGGGGATGTTTCTGGCGAGCAGGGATTATAACGAGATGCTAAAGTATTGAAATTAGGTTCTGGATGTCTAGCGGCGGCAAATGCAGCCCACCATTGACAGGTGGAGCGGACGATTGCAAACTGGTTTCACGATGACGTGAAACCAATTTTTGGCCTTCTCACTATCTTGTTCCCGCCCCCCGCCTGCCATGACACCCAACGCCAATGGGACCAGACAATTCCGACTTGTGTGTCTGTTGCTTGAAGCCAGATGTCTGTCAGCCATGGTTCTTTGATCAATAGGGCCATAACACTGGCTCCCATGTCCAATTTAAAGTTTGTGAGACGGCTGTTATTATTTTTTAATTAATTCACGGATTGTGGGCTTCGCTGGCTGGGTCAGCATTAATTGCCCATCCCTAGTTGCCCTTGAGAAGGTGGTAGTGAGCTGCCTTCTTGAACCGCTGCAGTCCATGTGGAGTAGGTACACCCACAGTGCTGTTAGGGAGGGAGTTCCAGGACTTTGACACAGCAACAGTGAAGGAACGGTGATATATTTCCAAGTCAGGATGGTGAACGACTTGGAGGGGAACTTCCAGGTAGTGGTGATCCCATCTACCTGCTGCCCTTGTTAACCGGAATTTCCGCATTCCAGTAAGAAAATCCTGGATCTTTGACCCAAGAAACATGGCTGTGTGTTCCCTTGGGCCTAAAGTTTCAACTCGGTGCAGGGGTGGGGGGTGATCGGCAGGCCTGGGAGCGATCGGGAAATGGACAGCCAACTGCGATCGGCCCCCGACCACGATTTCACGCTGGCTGGCCAATTAAATGCCAACCAGCGTGAAACACACACTGAAAAGTTCAGCGCTGCCGGGATGGGGGCAGGAGGAGGGCGGGCAATGATGTTTCCGTGGGCGCAGGCAAGCACTTAGAGAAAGCTCTCTGAAGGCAGAGTTACCTCAGGGAGTTGCAAACCCCAAAACCATGAAATAAAGTTTTGAAAATCAGGAAAAAAATGCCCAAGCATCACAATCAGACACCTGAGCCAGATGAATAAATGCTGTCCATAGATTTTTACTTATATTTTAATTCAATAATGGAAACCTCATCCCGCCCTTGGGTGAGATTTCATGAAAATGCAAATGCTGCCTGGCCAGTTCACCTGTCCGCCAACCATAAGGTTGGATGGGCCATGAAAAATTGAAGGCATTTGTGCCTTTAATAGGCTAAATTGCTCTCTTAATTGGCGGGGGACTCCTGCCTTTTGCGCCCATCCGCTGAGCAAAATATCGCATGAACGCACCCACAGGACGTGAAATTCTGTACTTGGTGTGTAGTCTCAACATCATGAATCATCTTTGGCTTTTCTGCGCATTTAGATGTTTTGGCCTTGCACATTCTGCCGAAATGTCCAATCCTGTTACATTGAAAATATTGGGTTGAAATTGCAGGACATTGATCTTGCCTGTGGGACACTTTGCTCCACAGTGTTGGCAAGGTCACTCTACTGGTCAGTTAGAGTATTGCCTCCCTTGGCCTGGAGTGTCCCCATTTCTGCGCTGTTTAACTAACTGGACTGTGGGTTTCCTTTGCACCACGGTTTACTTTCTCCTCTTACAATGGACCTGGGCTGCACACGAAGTTCAGACTGCCTAACAATCTGAATAGCTTTCTCGAGGATTAGATCTTCCTTCGCTTGCAGCATCTCTGAGAATGCGTTGTCCACTATTCCTACATCTATTCTCTTCCTGATAAGTTCAGATTTGAAGTCTCCATATTTGCATAGATCATTAGTGACTGAGTCGACAGGTTCTCCTGGCTGCGGGACACACTTATTGAACTTAGCCCTTTCGTGGACTTTGTTGCAGATGATTCAATGTTCCCTTGTCTAGCAATAATGTCATCCATTATCGGGCCTACCAAATAAAGCAGTGTGCTAACTTGTTCAGATTCTGCCTTATCTGGACCTGAAGCAATCATATATCTAAGGAATTTTTTTCTCCAAAGTCCTCAATTATGTGATTGATCTGGGCCTGGGATAAGCCCAAAATGGAATTTCTGATCCCTGGTTAAAAAATTGTAAAGTGTAGGTTCAGCTTTAAGAAGTTGCTGAAATTCAAGATGATGCCACCAATCGTTTGAAGACAAAGGGTTCGCTTACTGGTTTTGGCAGGGCCTCACGGTAATGGCACTTGCACTCAGCATTGAAAACGTTTTAAACAATGGCTGCTTGGATTGACCAGCTGCAGACTTTAGGGTCACAAAAACATCGAATCCTGGCCTTTGTGTGTCCTTAAAGTTGATTCTTTAGTTGCAATTCTTCTGAATTTATGAACTAACTTATATTTTTTCTCCTCAGAGCGAGCTTGGACACCACGTGTTCAGGCGCCGACTCAGGAATTGGCTGGCCCTGCTGCTTTTGGAAATGGGCTGCTCTGACTTTTAAAACATTTTTAAACTAGCTCTGGCCATGAACTTAATTTTTTAGCTCACCCCTGCTAGGTCCCTTGACTCCGCACTCTGTGGGTATTCAAACTGAACCTCCATGTGACCTTGGGGAGCAATCAACTCCACAGTGGAGCTTTTTCATCTGCCCTCTGTTTCCAATTCAACTATGGAGCTTCTCTCAGGTGACCTCCCTCTGTGTCTTCACATCAGGTGTTTTCAGTCAGGTCAAAATTTTGCTGCTTTCATTTTCTAGCTTTGGAATTTCTGGTCCAGCTTCTGAGGTTCTGGGTTTTTCCATGTTGTAGGGTGTTGTATACCATTTGGTTGGTCTTAATGAAGTCTTCATAGTCTTAAGTAGGTTAACTGTATGTAGTTATTAACTACAAGAACTATGTACATATATACGGTAAAGGGTCCAAGCTCGGAGTTGTCTCCATGCTTGTGCACACAACCCTGTCCAAAACTAGACTGACCCCTAGGTATGGGTCATGTGCTCTCTTGCACTCAGTCCCACGTTAACCCTATATGTGCCAGACCCTTGTACTACATACTCCAAACACCATTATGTAGTAATCAATCCCATCCCTCTCCCGAGCAATTGTTTGAGATTACCCGGTCTGTTCACAACCTTGGTGTCACAATTGATCCCAAGAAGAGTTTCCTCATATTCGACCTCATATTCATGCCATCACTAAACCACTTGTTTCCACCTCTGTAACATCACCCTACTTCTCCCATCTCTGCTCATTTGCTGCTGAAATTATCAATACCTTCATGCCTTCGTTACTCTCGACTCAACTATTCTAATGTACTCCTGGCTGGTCTCTTACATTCTACTCTCTGCGAACTTGAAGTCATCCAAACCTTTGCTGCCCATGTCTTAACTCGGAGCAAGTCCTATTCTCCTATCATCCCTGTGTCCACTGACCTACATTGCCTCCCAGTCAAGAACATCTTGATTTAAAATTCTTATCCTTGTTTTCAAATCCCTCTATCGCCTTGCCCCTCCTTATCTCTGTAATCCTCTCCAGCCCCAAGCACTCCAACGATATCTGCATTCCTCTAATTCTGGCCTCTTGTGCATTTTCCATTTTGATTGCTCCACCATGGGTGGCCTTCAGTTGCCTTGTCCCCAAGCTCTGGAAATCCCTCCTTACACCTCCCCACCTAACTACCTCACTTTCCTCCTTTAAAGACTCTCCTTAAAATTACCGCTTTGACCGAGTGTTTGGTCATCTAACCTAATATCTCCTTATATGGCTTGGTAGCATACTGTTTTACAATGCTCCTGTGAAATGTCTTGAAACATTTCAGTACATTAAAGGTACTATACAGATATAAGTTACTGGTGTTATTGCCATTATAAAACTAGCTGATAATATCCTTTGAGGATATTTTCCTACTTAGCAAACACAAATATGAAAAGTATATATAATGTCTTGTGCTCTTTTTGAAATTTTGCCTGAAGGGTGAAGGAATTTTTTATCATTTCTATTGACTGAAAAAAAATCATTGAACTATCAGGGATTTTATGTATCAATGACATGTTAATAGGCATATTTTCACACTGACACACGACCACTATTGCAGGTTTAACACAAGGGCCTTGCATTTCTGACACAAAACTTTAAAAATGCATTTTCAGAAGAAGCAGATGATTGTGTAGGATTGGTTCCCCATGTTTATTTTGTTTTAACTCAACAGTAGGTTCATATACTCTCATTTTTATGGTTGTGCAATGCCATTACTTTCCGGAGCGTTTACACGCTGGAATGTAGATAGCAGTGACAGAACATTAACCCTGGGCAGACAAACATTGGCAGGCAGTTCGGATGTATCCCTAGCCAGTGTCCTCAATGTGCAGCTGAAGCCTCATTAACCTCTGATCAATGAGCGCTGAACCAATGCAGAGACAGAGCGCTGATCAGGGTGGGTGGGATGTTCATTGCTGCTCCAAAATTACATTGGGTTCCTATTGTATTAGTAGTAAACTTCTGAGTGCCTGCGTGTTTTGAGCTACATATTTCAAGGCACCAACAAAAATTGCAGTGGCCATCCTGGAAGCAGGAACAAGGCAATAATTGTAGCACATCAATTTTTGGTGTGCTACCGCCCCATTCCTCTTGGGTGTAGGCAGTGAAGACCAGCCCCTGCTGTCTGCTGTTGTCTGCAATCCATCAGCATAGAAACACCCTGCAAGTGTTTGCTTTAGTGAACTGAGTTTATTTAAAGCAGAGGGGTTGCTTAATTATATCGCATGTCATGTCAAGATCATTGTGAAGTGCATGAAACAAGGCAAAAACACCTGAGGCTATTCGTGGTGTAGAATATGTTCCATTTATACTGCAGGGTACATTCTATATTAACAGATAAATAACCAAGTATGGACAAGATTTTACCTGCAAAGCTATGTGAACGTTAAGGGTGGAATTCTATGCCAGCGGGATTTTACGTTTCCGCCAAAGTCAATGGAGTTTAGAATGGCTCGCCGCATTTTGCGGCCCCATCCCTGCCGCAACAGAGCCATAAAATTCCGGCCTAAAATTCTTAACTTTTATTTCTGACTACCAGACCTTCCCCAATAGCTGAGATTGGCCCAAACAGGCAGCAAAAGAGAAAGGATAAATTAGCAATGGCTGTCTTCTCAGGAGATTAGTGTTTCTTTTTGCTAAGTATCACATGCTGTATCAGGGGTGTACCCTTTACCTAAGACTTGACATTAACCATCTGTGATTAGCTCAGCAGGCATTCAAATAAAATGAACCAAATCTGCAATGTTACTGAACTAAAATGTGTGTCCCTGTCTCAGATCAGGCTGATCCTTGCTCCAGTGTCTGTCCTCCAAAGCTTTGAAATTTGTTCTGGCTGGACAACAGGTGTCTTCTTTATAATGTCACCACTGCTGCCCTGTTTGTAGGACTGTAATTATGAAATCAACAGAACATGTAGCAACTTATAAACTCCTTTCAGATAGCTGCTACTTTAGTGCTTATGGACCATTACATTTGAAATTACTGCAGATTGTGGCATATAAGTCAACCTTTGAAACTTCGAAAATCTCCAAAAATGAGGGACGGCTTATATGCCAATATAAAATGTGAACCGCTGGTGTTGGTGTAGGTGGTCATCATTTTGAAATGTGAAAAGAAACACAACACCAATAATTTATTAAATCAATGTGTCACATTTTATTTAATGAAATAATTCTAGTTTCAACCACAATCATAATGTTTTAATATACGTTAAATTCATCGTCTTCAGCATCTGAATTCATCGCTTTGGCTATGGCATCATTGTAAGGACCTCATTCTGGATCAGATGTGACGCTTTCAGTTTCAGAATCATTCCTGCACAACAAATCATCTTCCTCTTCATCTATTGAATTGGATATTCCATGGTTTTTGAAGGATCCGATGACAATTTGTCCATTAATACCATCCCATGATTTGATAATGAAACCACACAAAATATCAAACAGGGCAGCATACGTATTTCCGCTCTTTGTGAAGGTTTTTCTCTTCACCAAATATCCACCTATTGCATTTGGTGCGAACATGACCCTTCAATGGCTTGTTGAGGCACACATCCAAAGGTTGAGCTACAGACATTAGAACCCCTGGTATAACTGCAATTTGTGGGTGTGGAAAGGATATTTCCTCTTGTGGGCAAGTCCAGAACTAGGGGCCACTGTTTCAGAGTGACTTATAAGGTGAGTATAAGCCTAAACATGTATTTCTGAGCTGAAAAATTGAGGCTGACTCCTAATTGAGTATAGTCCTAAACATGCATTTATTTGCTGACAAATGGGGGGGGTGGGGGGGATTGCTTTACATGCTGAGTATAGGCCTAAACATTGCATTTTGGCAAAAAAAATGGGTCGCCTTATATGTTGGGTTGACTTATACATCATGATCTATGGTATGTTTTATTGGTATCATATTCCATCAGTGGTTAAAGCGGAGCTCGTTAAGAATGCTATACTGCTTTCTCCTCGGTATCCATTGACCGCAAAGTTATCATCAGCTTTTTAATCAGCTCATGGAAGTTATAACTTTTGTTATCTAACAACTGTCCATAGCCCATACTGGAGGCAAAGAAGTTTTAAAATAAAACAATAGGATCCCCTATTTTCTTATACATCCTTTAAATGAGCAGCGGACTAACAGTTTATTACTTTGCACGCTGCTCTTTTATTGTTCAAGTATTAGTTTTTGACCTTTTGACATGATGTTCCTGCTGCTCTCTGATTGGACATTTGGAACAGTCTTGTATACACTGCATTCAGAGGAGGAAACATCATTTTCTGTTGGAAGAGTTTTCAACGTGTGGTTGGTATTTAGCAGGAAGCAAGGTCCCACTTGTCTTCATCTCCCATTCCACCACTGTCCACAATTGCTGGGTCATATTTTTCAATTTCCACTAGCTACAATATAATCGCACTATCAAAAATCTCTTATCTCTCCTAGCTTTGCTTTCTGAAGGGACTGAACCTCTGCAATACCCAAAGCTCACTCTTCCATCACCTTTAACTCTGGTTGCTCTTCCCACCCAAATGCAGGAAATGCAATCCCTGCCCAGTCACCTTACCCCACAGCACTCTTTAGGATCCCAATATTCCTTTGTCCTGAAATTGACTGCATGGATTGAGGTGTTCCATTAAATTTAGAAAGGTCCCCTGACAAATATCCCAACAATTCCTGCACCCAGTTCTGATAGAACTCAAACGACAGGAAATATAAGGAATGAAGTATTCCCACGATTTACATACTGTCACATTACACTGCCCATGTTAGGGTGCTTTGGTCCCAATTTCCTTATTGTGGGCAAAGCCGAAACTCTACCCCTGTATATCCAATGTCAATTCTGGCAGGAAATTCTGGAATTAGTGGGAGTGAATGGGAAGCCAGGAGAGCATCTACCAGATAATTTGCTGCTTCGGTAAAATAATACTGGAGAGTGATTACAAATCCAGTGCAGAACACAGGCTAAGAGATAAGGAAATAACTCCACATAGGTAAGATTTACTTTCAAAAATGTTATCAGGAGTTACTCAAGAAGAAACAAATACCAATAGGATACAATTCCAGCAAAGTTTGCACTCGTTCAGGTAGTTGGAAAGTTTACCAGCTGGTTCAATAATGGGTTATTTCTCAAAGTGAATCGTAGCTTGAATTTTGTGGGAAATTTCACCTCTTAATCATTAAACAATTGCCATCAATTAGCTTTGGACAAGGAGTTCCTGAGGTAGCGAAGGGTGCCAAACTTTCTGTGGTATATCACATGACTGGTACTAAATTCTCTATCTTGCCATCCCACAAAATGTGCTTAAGAGACACACCCAAGTCAACATAAAAGTCAAATGTTATTGTGCCTATTATGGCTGCAAGTTCAATACTCATCTCCATGGTATTCAACTGTGCATGCTATCAGCACAAAACAAAAGCAAATAAACTACTTAAAATAAAAAATACTTTAGACATAGCTAATAATAAATCCTAATAAGAATAAAATATGGCATGAAGTGGATTTAATACTTCACCTCTGGGATCTGATTCACAGTCCAGCATAATTTCAATCTAGTACTAAGTCCAGAGCAGAGAACCCACTTTATTGCCAATTTGAAGAGATTTTATTTTGCTTTAGTGCCTAGTGCGTAAATGCTAGGAAATTGCAGCCCCTTCCAACCAGTGACCTTCCATCTGTTAAAATTAGTGGATAGAATATCATGGGCTGATTGTGTGTTTTTCAACCAGCGCCCTTGGAATTTGTCAGAAGCATCAAAAGTAGAGAATTTTACCTTTAGCCCACCCTCACTTAGAGATTTGATGATTGATTGTAACCCTACCTGCCCTGTAAAAGTGATACGGTCATGAGGTTAACATAATAGGAGGCAAATCTCACCAGGCTCCTGCCCCCACCATCTTAACTTATCTCAGAACATGTATGGGCGGACCATGGGCCCTGGACAGATAGGGGCCTAAGTTAAACTAATGATAAAATCGGTGCTGCAAAACCATTTGAAAGCTTGGAAGCAACAGTGCTCAGCCAATCCTTTGGCCTCCAAGCCCTGTAGCAAGGAGTCATGGTCCCAGAAAGTGGCAGGAAAAGGTCACCCAGTCAAACTCAGGGCTGGCTGGAGATGGCAGAGCATGTTAGCCAAAGTATTGTCCGGGGGATCTGGGTGCAGTGCCACAAAAGGTTTGATGACCTTCTTCACTCTGACAAGGCGAGTGCAATGTAAAACCTAGATGATCCAGGTCTGCAGACAGCACCAGCTGAGCAGCCTGAGGGCGCATGGTGCCCTGAATATGGGAGTAATCCCAGGTTAATCACTGACTTGCCAGCACTGAGATATGCAGCTTATGTAAATAAGACATAGGCACTGGTAATAGAGGCCAGTATTGCTTTATCTTTCTTTTATCCTTGCAGCAGAAAAGGGTGCAGAATACAAGGGAGAGAGAGTACACAGGAGGAGGAGTGCCCCAACTCACCATCCTTACTGCTATGGAGGAGGCAGTAACAGAAATCGCAAGGGTGCATCATCAAGTGGGTGATGGAGAGATAGAAATATCTGAAGGAAAGGGTGAAAGGTATTGAAGTATGTAGATGAAGCCCATTCCTCCTCATCTGACAGCCTCAGCTGCATTGGGAAGCTGCAGCTGTGCAGAGGCATCTACTGTCACTGCTGGGTTCTCATGATCTCCATCCTATGTCTCTCACAGGGTCAGTTGTAGAGGGGGTGTATGCCAGTGCTACTGCAGCATCACCAAGGGCCTTGGAGGAGACAGACTCAACAGACCGAGCACTGTTATATCATTCAAGCACCACCCTCCACCAGTGCAGATACACTTATATTGGTGGGTCCTTGCATACAACTCGAAAGGGTGCACTGGGTGCGGAGCCCCTCGGAGGACAGAGGACAGATCCAGCCATGCTTAGCAGGGCGCAGATGCAGGGCCTCGAAAGTCATATGGAAAGCAGTTCTACCTTGACCAGCAGTGTGAGATGTGTGCCCACACAGCAGAGTTCCCTGAGGCAGTGCAAAGTTATGAGCTGAGAATGGAAGGCTCCATTCATTTGCTCCACCATGACTCAGGGCTTTGATCACATGAGCTCCTCAACTGAGGGAGTGGCCAACTTCATGGAGAGCCATATGCAACAGCACTCAGACTGCATGCAGGAACTGTGCATTGACATGCGCAGAATGCACGCAACACTCTGTAGCAGGCCACTTGGTCAGTGACATTGACGGCTCAAAGATGCATGGAGTGGATGCGACTCGCGCCTCAGCTGGTGGTCTCTTCCAATGATCCAAATCAAAGTGCTGAGGCAGTCATTGAAGAGGATGAGGGAGATTCCCCTCATGGGCACCATACCATCATCATTACTAGTCTCCTTGGCCCTCCTGGCTGAAAGACAATGGCCGAAATATTTTGGCCCTGTTGTCATCAAGAATCATGGTGGGTTGGGGGGTGGAGGGGGAAGGCGGTGGTGTGAACAATATGGCGAGAAGACCAAAAGTCGGTTTCTCACCGTTATGAAACCAGTTTGCGTTTGTCTACGGGTGGTCAATGGTGGGCCACGTTTCCCGCCGCCGCACATCAGAATTTAATTTCAATACTTTAACATCTCATCATAAGCCCTGCTTGCCAGAAACATCCGCCCACACTGGACTATCCGGGCACGTCGGCATGATTGCACACCGATGTGTTTCACAACTGCACATAAGCAACATACAACTGGAGAGCTGCACTTCACTCGGGACTCCGAGGTTTATTTGCCTACCTTGCTTCAGGCAGCACTTGCAGTCACCAGTACCAGGCAGCACCACATCAACTTTAGGTTCACGGGCAGGTCTCTACCTACCAGAATGGTGGCATAGATGAGATCATTCATCCGTTTTCTGCACTGGATGGCTGACCTCTTGTGTGCAGCATTGGCACTGACCACCTCTGCCATGACCTCCCATGCCGGAGTGGTGAGACTGAGGCCTTGCCTGAGGCCACCTCTCCCCCTTCCCCAAGCAAACCTTAGCCTTCAGCCATTGAAAAGCCACCCACACCTTATGGCTGGTCTGGCAGATAGAGACCTGCCCATGAGCCCCTAAAAATGATGTGATGCTGCCTGCGAAGCCTAATACTGATGACCTGCGGCCAGAGCCAGGGGACATCACATCACAGCATGGACATCACGGGGGCCTCCACAGCATCCAGAAGGTGCCCCAAGGATGAATTACTGAATTGGGGCCTACAATCTCCTTGGCTTTTGGGGCCATGTCTTCACCAGAGCAGTTCTGGACTGCAATCATTGAGAAGTGTGCGCGCGGCTGCAGTTTAAATATGGCGCCCTGTGTGAGGAAGTGGAGAGGTAACAGCACAGCAGGCAAATCGGAGGCTGCCAGCTAGCAAGATGGCGTGTCTCCTGTGGCTGCATAATTAATAAGGCAGAAATGGGACAAAACCTGCCACTGCGGCCGGCAGGGAAAACAACTTTTTTCCCACCCGCTACTGCACTTGGTTCAAATCTGGGACGATTCTGCCCTGTGTCTGTAGCAGGACCCATCACAGTGGCTGCCCTTGCATTGGCACCAGTGCAGCAGCCCCACTGGCACTTCCATGATGAGGAAAACTGCCACGAGCAGCTCAGCTGCAAGCAGACACATGCCATCAGGCTGCCTCCACCTCATCTGATGCCACAAGTGGAGCATCGGGTAGAAGTGGCTGAGATCAAAGTCCAGCACCTCGGTCAGAGCACTGAGAAGTTCACTTGGGTTAATTTCACTTGTAACTGTTATTAATAAATTACAATCTCCACACTGAAATTACTAAGGTATGATTCTAGACCTCTTCCTCCTCCTTCTTGGATGACCTGCATTGATCTAGCACCTCTGCCTTAAAACTTCCATTCTTAATGGCAAGATTGAAAAGAGGGTAGGCGTCGTGAGAGGCTAAGTGATTCTTGAATGGGGCTACTGAGAATGCTGGTGAGATATGGATTATGCATTGCTGGTAAGAGTGGATCTATTCAAGGTTGTGTGTTTTATGGATGTGTTCTCACAGGCAGATGAAAGTGAGTTCAAGAGTGTGCAATCCTTTGGGATGAGTAACACTGAAGTGAAAATTGCCTGGATCAGATGAACCCTGGTGTTCGCACCATCCTGATGACAGCTTTGACTCCTGTGATGGCCCTGGCCACCTCTCTGTGCAGCATGGCCACTGTTCTGCTTTGCAACTTCCTCCTCCTCTGATGAGCTGTGTTAATCTAGCACCTCACCCTCTTCAAAGGTCCACACCTTTCTGCAGGGCCATGCTATGGAGAGCACAGCAGACCACAGTATGTGATACCCTTGCAGGAGTATACCACCTACCATTCCAGGCACCAGAACCACATCTTCAGTAGCCTGATGGCCCGTTTGATGGTGCTGCTTGTGAGCAGCTGGGAGGAGATGCGCAGGCACAAGAGGCGCAGGGCCAGCTGGCAGTTCAAGGCGGAAGGGGTCGCAGGAGACAGCACTACCCTGCCGCCAGCGTTTACAGGCGGCGATGCAGCTACCTACCTGAGGTGCAATGCCGAAGGAGGCACTGCCTCTCCAGGGAGACCGTTAACTCCGTTTGTCAGATGATTGGGCCTGAGATCAGCTGCGACTGTGTGGGTACACTCAGGGCCTGTGCAATAAACTTTCAAGAGACCCACGTCCAGCATTAAATACTGGCCTACTCTACACCTACAGAACCACTCCATGCCAGTGGCTCTGAAGGTCACAGTGGCCCTCAACTTCAATCCCTCCGGCTCTTTCCAGGGGTTAGTAGGGGATCTGTGTGTAATCTCCAGTCAGCTGTCTACAGTTTTTGGAAGTTGGTGCTAGAAGCTCTGTTCAGGTGGGTATTGACATTTATTCATTTCCACATGGACGAGGCCAGCCAGGCAGAGTGAGACAGAGACTTTGTGGTGATTGCTGGCTTTCCCCGCGTCCAGGGAGCTATAGACTGTACACATGTGGCCATCAAGATGCCAGTGGGTGAGCTCGGTGCCTTCGTCAACAGGAAGGGATTCCACTCCTTGAACGTGCAGATAGTGTGTGATCACAGGATGTAGTTTCAGCAAGTCTGTGCAAGGCCCTAGCAGCTCCCACGATGCCTACATACTCAGACACTCCCAGGTGCCGAGGCTCTTCAGTGCTCCAGCCCAATTGGATGAATGGTTGCTGGGTGAGAAGGGCTATCCCTTTAAAGGTGGCTCATGATGCCTCTCCGCCACCCAAGAACAGAAGCGGAGCAGCGGTACAACAGGAGCCACACCTCCACAAGGGCAGTGGTAGAGAGAGCCATCAGTCTGCTTAAGATGCGCTTCCATTGCCTGGACTGTTCAGGGGACGCACTGCAATACCCCCCAGAGCGGGTGTCACTGATAGTGGTTGCATGATACACTCTCCACAATCTGGCACTGGCAAGGGGGTACCCTGTGGAGGAAGGGGATGTTAATGCATCTCCACAGGCCACAAATGATGAGTCCAGTAGTGAGTCCGAAGAGGACCACGGTGAGGAGAATGCTGAGGGAATGGAGGCAGACCTCGTTAATCTCCAGGAGGCAGGGACACAAGAGATGTTTTGATCTAACCATCCTTCAGCTAGGCTACTAAATAAGAACCACCACCACATGCCAGGGCTGCCGCCTCCATCCTAGATCCCAGAAAGGACCTTTTCCTTGGTCCCCAAGATACACTCAGGGCCTGTGCAATAAAGTTTCAAGAGACCCATGTCCAGCATTAAATACTGGCCTACTCTACACCTACAGAACAAATGAAGCATACTCAGGCCAATAACACAAAACCAAATGTCATTTAATGTTGGAACTCACAGATTCTTGAACTGAACAATATCTGGTGTTGGTAGTCACACCATTAAAAAACGTAAAGCTAAATGGGGGAACAAAAGATCACCCATGACCAGCCCCTCTCATGATTAAGTTGCTTTAAACTTACGTTTACGAGTGCTATGTCTAGGTGCTCCCCCCTCGTTGGCACCAGCATTGGAGACAGCCTGCTCACTCTGCTGTCCTATTGACCTTGATAACCTTGGCAGTCATCCTCTGGCCAGTGGAGCCTGTGCTGGCCCGGCCTGGGAGAGAGCGGCCAGTGCCACGTCTGGCATCTCCCCCGTCATCGCAGCCTCATCAGATGCCACGGTCACTGGCAGAGAGGTGGAGGTGTTGCTGCCATCATCCGGAGTGTCCCTAAGGAGTCCACAGAGATGACAGGCAGCTCATGCGCCAATGTCAGGTTGCTCTGGGACTCCCTGCTCACCACTGATGGACGGGCACCTAGCTGGGATACTGGATACCTTATCCATCTCCCACACGGACACTGACCACCTGAGGTCAGTGCCTGGTGAGGGCTTGCAGGTCCGAGTGCAACCCCAGGAACCCCTGATTCTGTTCTTGGAGCTGCCACTCCATGAGAGTCACCACTCTCTCCATGGAGGACGCAGTGCGCTCGGCCATGAGGGTCACTACGGTCTTCATGCTCTGCAGTGACACCTCCAAAACGGAGAGCATGTCACGCATACCCTAATGGATCCCTGCCAGAGCCTCCTGCACACCCCTCTGGACGTCCAACATCTGCCGCCGAATGGACGACTCCAGAGGCTCATCATCAGCCTTCGACTGAGCATCATCCTGGTCGTCAACAGTCCTCCGACTGCTGGCGCCCTGGGCACTGTCTGCCTCCGCCTGCACCTCAAGTGAGTGTGAAGTGTCCTCACCAATGTGCATCGAGATACTAGGTGGCAATCTAATGCCCACCGAGGTGCTGGTATCTGCACTGGTGCCTGCTTGACAGTGGGTGTGACGCAGGTGCGTGGGGAGCATGGTGGTCCTCCGGGGTCAGAGGTGGTTCTTCAGGGTCCACAGTGCGAACGCCTGCTAGTGAACCTAAAAGGGAGAAGACGAACATGTCATTAGTTAAAGTCACCACACTGTCACTGTGCATGGCAGGCACCCTGGTGAGACAACAGAGATCTGCATCATGGTGCCCTCGTCTTTCGATTATCAATGGGGAATCCAGGTTTGAGGCTCACATCAATGAAGAGACTGCACTGGAATGGTTGCACAGTCCAAAATTCTCACCTCAGTGCACTGCACTCTTGCATTTGTCTGACACCCCAACCTGATTGCGGCCGGTTGGCCAAGGTGCATGGCACCTCCCAACCTCCAAGGCTTCCTGTTCATAACAGGAGGGGATGAGGAGGTGTGGGGGTCTCCTGCCAGTTCGTGACCTCTCAATATTGTTAGGGGATGTCTTCTCCTGAAAGGACAGAGGAGCATTGATTAGTCCACTCTGTACCTGCAGCGCCATTGTGGCCTGGCCAACCCCACCTGAGGAACACCTCCCAGGGCACATCCGATTCGTGGTTTTCTAGCCGCAAGGCACTCAATCCAAGCAGCCAGGGCTCACCTCCTTGGCCAACTCTGGCGTGATTGACTGTTGGCACTCAGAATCTAATGCCCTTGGGCTCCACGGGGGATGGCCAGTCCAAAACGCTTCAGCACACTGACCCACGCCAACACCCTTCCTGAGCGCAGCAGGTCATTGAACCGCTTCCGGCACTGCACCCACGTGCGCCGCACCACATCATGGCTGCTCACCTGGGATGCCACCTCCTCCCATGCCCTCTTGGTGAGGTGCAGTGGCCTCCTCCTCCCAACCCTGGGGACAAGGGTGTCTCTTCTGGTAGCCACCTCCTCCAGGAAGGCAGTGTGGCATCCATCGGAGAAGCGCGTGGCCGACTGCCCTGCCGACCTTGCCTCCCACATGGGTTCGCTTTCCTGGCTCACAGCCATGTCGCTGTTGCAACTTCAACGCAGGCAGCCTCCCTGGGGCTGCCTGCGCCACTTCTGAATCAGCCGCTGGGTCGCCATTAGACCTGGCGGACAATAGGCCCCCGCCCCCGCCCACCTCTTCACGGAGGTTCTCCAGCCGGCTTTCACTCTGGGCCAGCCTTAATTGGCCCACCAGCGTGAAATCGCCTTCCGACCTTGATCACGGGTGTCAGTCAGCTTCCCGACCTCCCCCACCTGCCCCTGCCGAGCCCACCCGATGAAGTCAAAATTCTGCCTCAAGTTTGTCAAAGGAAAACAAAGCCTCATCGAGGTTGGGTAAGCCAAGAAAGTATAGCATTAGTGAAACCTCACTAATGCTCAGCAACAGCATCAAAAGACATCGAAACATTTCTTGTGGCACTGATTCTCTGACATGTCCAAGTAGCTTATTCTTCAGCAGTACATTCAATGCTGAGGGTATGAGCTCCGTTGTCCCCCTACCCCTTGTTCCTTTCCTCTGGCCTGCTAATGCCTGGAACATCTGCTCCCGAGGATCTTGATCCTGATCGCTACCGGTCCCTATCCCGAGGTACCTTAATCCCATGCCCAGCTGTTGACTTGCTTGCAGTCAACTACAATCACAACGATTCTGTACCACCCCCGCTCTGATGGCCACACAATCCCTGAAGGATAACGAGCCTCTCCAATGACCAAAGCACACATAGGCTGCTTGCTCCGCTAACTCTGTTCACCTGAGTGCAACTGTATGCCAATGGCCTAGTGTCACTCCCAGCTGTGAATCTATATGGGTCCAACTAATTGAATGACATGGCCATGACTGACTCCCTACCATGTTGCCTCCTCCTTCTACTTGGACTGTTCCAGATCCATCGTGAAACACGTGTCTCACCACAAAAGATGTAAGATGGCCCTTAATGAGCTAACAAGCTTGTTAACAAGCATAATTGGCCTTTGATCCAAATTGGGTGGGTTGCCTTGTCATGCATTCACCTTCTTGAGCAAAATTGCTGACTGTCAGATCAGCAACGGCAAACCAGCACAACAGTCAGTGGTGTCAATTTACACATCCACCCACCTCTGTTCCAGCCCTATAGTGGAGTGAAAATTCCCCCAGTGTCTTAACATTATTTAGGAATAAATTTAAATTAACCTAAACGGGATCACAGCTAGTTTAATTTAGCACCAACAGTAAAAACAATTGTTGCTATAGTGTTAACAGCCTTGAAATTAGGCTATGGGATGGTAGCTTATACAGGTCTTTAATGGATTGATACAAAGTTCCTGTCTCAACTATTTTAACTGAAGTTTTAAGCTCTTTAAAATAACTGTTTGTGTGACACCATGCCGCTGTGTAATTTCAAGGCAGCACATACCAAACCAGTGCTGAATTATTTAATGATAGCTTTGTATTGACATTCAGAAACAAAAAGAATAGTGATTCCGCTATACAATGCGGAGACTCAGCTTACAATCAGTAGAGCACATCTGTGGGTTCCACCTGTCTAAAAATGTTACTCCCTAAAATTTAGATTCTTTGAATTTTTTGAATTTTGTATTGCAAGTACTTGTGTTGCAAGTTGTTGCAAGTGCAACAATACATTTTTCTCTTTAGTAAAAGTATTTATAAATTTGAAAAGGCAGTTAAGCAGGATGTTTGCATATGTATTCATTATTTTATGTGTCTATATATAATCAGACTGTTATATTACTAGTGCTTTGTTACTTTATCTGGGCATTCTATATGTTTAAAAAAATGTTATAGTATATGAATAGCTATAACAAACTCAAGTTATATATCTCAAGTTACCAGCAAACTTTGGTGGGGAAATATTTAATTGTTGTTCCCCAATAAACTGTTACAATAACTTAGTTATCAGTTCATCCTCTCCTTCAATTTCACCAATTGAGTTTGTGCACCCATTATTGTGAGTATAGTGAAATTGAAAGAGTTATGAAATAATGACAATTACTACTGCGTACTGGGGATGGAGTTTTTTTTTGTGGGTCCCAATCACACCCTCAAGAGGAAATGCAGGTCAGGAACCCACTCAAGCCAGCATCAGGAATCAGAGAGCAATTTTTTTAGGACGCGGCAAATTAAGTGGCCGCCCTGGGAGCCCCATCCAATTAAAGACGGAGGGGGGTCTTCCAAGGCAGGAGGGCCAATAGGAGGTCCTCCAGTACTGACACATCAGCAGCCCCAAGGTCAGAGGTGGGAGATGCTGGTGTGGGTAGGTAAAAGAGAGGGCGCTTCAAGGTGAAGGTGCCTCTGAGGACTTTTTAAAAACTTAAAAATCAAAAGGCCATAGCTGCCAGGCTGTCATTATAGAGGGGAAAGCCCTGCACAAGTTGACTGGTAGCCGCAACTGTGGCTATGTGGCCATCGTGGAACTGTGGCCACAGGGAGGGGTTAAAAATGGTAGATGGAGGGCAGTCCCTTCCTTGCGGTCTTTCACTGGGATGCTTTGTCCATTCATCATATGGGATTCAGCGTTTTGGTGGGGAGGAGTGGGAGGGTGGGTAAGGGAAGTGAAGGCTGGGTTGAAGGACTGACTACCAATTGGAAAATCCCACTAGGCGTCCATATGCTGGCGTCAGAAGGCCCATTAAGGGGCTTAATTGGTTCTCCGCCACTTGCCGGCAGGTAGCTGTTCCCCTCCCCCAACCCCAAACCAGGCTCTTCAAAAATAAACTGCTGATAAATGCTGGATGGTGGTGTGAAATTGTGGAGCAGTGTGCCTCCTCGGCCATTTAAAAATTTGGCCTTGGGTTTTTGACAAGAGTGTGGATTATGTAAACATAGGACTTTGGGCCAAGTGGAACCTATTTTCATGTATAATCACCATTAATTATAAGTCTGTTCTGCATTTCTAACATGCAATGAAATTTACTGTTGTTCCATGCCTAGCACTGAAACTGCTTTTTCATTGCTTATCCTGCATACCAATACAGCAACAGAGCACACATTTAAGCTGTAACTTCAGCTGACACCCTTGACGCACACATGTTTTAAAAAGGATTCACACATAAAATTATTCTAACAAAGCTCAACTATATGATGCATGATCACATAATGACACTTTGGGAAATGCATCAGTGTGACGCCATTGGACAGCCATAGGATGCTGTCGATAGTTTGCAGAAATGTTGAGGTGAATGTTGATCTGTACATTCTTTTATGTATGTATGATCGACACATTGGGAGGATACTGCAGATGATTCTTTGCTAGAATGCATCGAGGCAGCCCCAACCCCACCCACCTCAGACAGGGCTCCCCCCTCCCCCTGACCCCTGCACCCCGCCCCTAGCCCCCAGAAAAGACTCACCCTAGCGGCAAAAATGTTAAGAAAGATGAGGAATTTGACCATCATAGGCAATGCCAAGCTCATGGTTGAAGTTGGTAGCAGATATCCTTCCAGCAGATGGCAAAGATCTAGAACTGGCTCCATGCTGACTGCAGCCAGCACAACCAGTCCTTTATGATGAATGTTAATTAAGTGTGCAAGATGTCATTTATACCAAAGTGACTTGCGCAGGCTCTGGTTTCAATTGAAATCATTGGCATACTTTACTTTCTTTTATACCCCTTCAGCCAGGAAATGTATTTGCAGCGTTTCAACACTAATCTGATCATGCATTTTAACAGTAACTTGCTAACTGCCATGAGCCACTTTATCTAAATGCCTCATGAAAGTTTGTATTGTAAGAGTTGTTTTTCAAATCTCTTCCTGTTCTGTTCACATCTTGCAAATGCTTCAATTACAGTTAGCATTCCAATAGGTTAGCAGACCCTATTCAGCTACGAAAGGTTTGGCATTGCTATTACACATTGTTATATTGTTAAGAAAGGGGAAATAAAATTTCATTTAAAAAATTATTGTCGCAACAGATGTCAACAAAATGAACGCAAGTAAAAGACACATAATGAAACTGGAAGATGAGCTAAACATTAGAAATCCTAGGATCCCATGAAAAGTTCCGTCACAAATGGAGCTTTCTTTTTTCCCAAATTCTGAAGAGTGACAAGGTCACCCAGCCCATTCCTGTCCAAAGCAGATGGAAAAAAGAAATCACACCATACCTTATTTTCATTCATTATAATATTTGAAAGAAGCTATACCAGGAATTCTGTGGAGGTGGCAGAAGTGCCACCGCAGGGGCCAAGAGCTTGGGAGATGCCACTATGGAGGGTGATGGAACCTGGGGCTGCATTCACAGAATCACAGTGCAGAAGAGGCCCTTCGGCCCATCAAGTCTGTACCGACACGTGAGAAACATCTGACCTATTTACCTAATCCCATTTACCAGCACCTGGCCCATAGCCTTGAATGTTATGACGTGCCAAGTGCTCACCCAGGTACTTTTTAAAGGATGTGAGGCAGCCCGCCTCCACCACCCTCCCAGGCAGCGCATTCCAGACCGTCACCACCCTCTGGGTAATAAAGTTTTTCCTCACATCCCCACTAAACCTCCTGCCCCTCACCTTGAACTTATGTCCCCTCGTGACTGACCCTTCAACTAAAGGGAACAGCTGCTCCCTATCCACTCTGTCCATGCCCCTCATAATCTTGTACATCTCGATCAGGTCGCCTCTTAGTCATCTCTGCTCCAACAAAAACAACCCAAGTCTATCCAACCTTTCTTCATAACTTAAATGTTTCATCCCAGGCAACATCCTGGTGAATCTCCTCTGCACCCCCTCCAGTGCAATCACATCCTTCCTAAAATCTGGCAACCAGAACTGCACACAGTACTCCAGCTGTGGCCTCACCAAGGCTCTTTTCAACTCCAACATGACCTCCCTGCTTTTGTAATCTATGCCTCGACTGATAAAGGCAAGTGTCCCATATGCCTTTTTTACCACCCCACCAACATGCCCCTCCGCCTTCAGAGATCTATGGGCACACACACCAAGGTCCCTTTGTCCCTCAGAACTTCCTAGTGTCATGCCATTCACTGAATACTTCCTTGTCAAATTACTCCTTCCAAAGTGCATCACCTCACACTTTTCAGGGTTAAATTCCATCTGCCACTTATCTGCCCATTTGACCATCCCGTCTTATGTCTTCCTGTAGCCCAAGACACTCAACCTCACTGTTAACCACCCAGCCAATCTTTGTGTCATCCGCAAACTTACTAATCCTACCCCCCACGTAGTCATCTATGTCGTTTATATAAATGACGAATAATAGGGGACCCAGCATAGATCCCTGTGGTACGCCACTGGACACTGGCTTCCAGTCACTAAAGCATCCTCCTGTCATCACCCTCGGTCTCCTACAACTAAGCCAATTTTGAATCCACCTTATCAAATTACTCTGTGTCCCATGTGCATTTGCCTTCTTTATAAGTGTCCCATGTGGGACCTTGTCAAAGGCTTTGCTGAAATCCATATAAACTACATCGCCTGCACTACCCTCATCTACATACCTGGTCACCTCCTCAAAAAATTCAATCAAATTTGTTCAGCATGACCTCCGTCTGACAAAGCTATGCCGACTATCCCTGATCAAACCTTGCCTCTCCAAGTGGAGATAGATTCTCTCCTTCAGAATTTTCTCCAATAGTTTCCCTACCACTGACATGAGACTCACTGACCTGTAGTTCCCTGGCTTATCTCTACAACCCTTTTTAAATAGCGGAGCCACATTAGCTGTTCACCAGTCCTTTGGCACCTCCCCCGTGGCCTGAGAGGAGATTCACCAGGATGTTGCCTGGGATGAAACATTTAAGTTATGAAGAAAGGTTGGATAGACTTGGGTTGTTTTTGTTGGAGAGGAATAAAAAATTTGGGTCAGAGCCCCTGCGATCTCCTCCCTTGCCTCCTCAGCAGTCTGGGACACAAATCATCCGGACCTGGAGATTTGTCCACTTTTAAGCCTGCCAACACCTCCAATACCTTGTCACTCCCTATATCAATTTGCTCAAGAACCTCGCAGTGTCTCTCAACGAGTTCAATACCTTCATACTCTGAAGTTAGATATGAAGTATTCGTTCAACACTCTACCGATGTCCTCTGGCTCCACCCATAGATTGCCCCCTTGGTCCCTAATGGGCCCTACTCTTTCCCTAGTTATCCTCTTCCCATTGATATACTTATAGAATGTCTTGGGATTTTCCCTACTTTTACCAGCCAGAGCTTTCTCATATCCCCCTTTTGCTCTCCTAATTGCTTTCTTAAGCTCCACCCTGTACTTTCTATACTGCACTAATGCCTCTGCTGATTTGCTTCCTTTGTACCTGCTAAAAGCCTCTCTTTTCCTTTTCATCATTACCTGAATATCTCTGGTCATCCATGATTCTCTGGGCTTGTTACTCCTTCCTTTCACCTTAGAGGGAACATGTTGAGCCTGTACCCTCCCCATTTCCTTTTTGAACACCCCCCTGCTCCTCTGTAGATTTCCCCACAAGTAACTGTTCCCAGTCTACCTTGGCCAGATCCTCCCTTATTTTACGAAAATCTGCTCTCCCCCAATCCAGCATTTAGCATTTGGCCAATTATTTGTCTGCTGCAGGGGCTGCATCCTTTTAAGGATGGCAGAGTGCCCCCAAGAGCTGCCAGCCAGGTCAGAGGGCTGACAGTTCAACAGTGCCACTGCTAGCAGTGGCTATTGCTGGGGTTGCACTTGGAGGTTGAGGGCGCATTGATGGGCTTGTGTCTTCAAAAGGCAGGTAATTTGGGTCTTTGGAGACTGGGGCCAGGAAGACCCTGCCAAGTGAGTGTTCAGTGAGGGAAAGTGCACTGTTGCTGTGGGCTTTGGAGATGGGGGTGTTGGGTAGTGGTGTGTGGGTGGGGCGGACCCTTCTATGGGCTAAAGACTGTCCAAAACGGAGGCATGCCCAGAGCCTGCTGGGAGACCATCAGGATTTATCCAACAGTCTCCTCGCAGGCCTTCCCGCCGCTGGTAAAATGTCAGCAGAGGCAAGGAGACATCCTAATTGGCCACATAAGTGGGTAATTAGGCTCCAGTTAGTTGGGCCACCTGTCATTTTTCCCACCACTAGCAAAATGGAAGGCAGACATTGGGTACAACAGCTGTGCCATTTTGCTAGTCTCCCTCCCTTCCAGCCTGTCCCCAAAGGGCTAGTAAAATTCAGCCTTACAGTTCTCTTCAGTGAAGCCACTTTAGATAAGTTTAAAAGGCCTGCAGAAAATTGTTTTCAGCATTAAAGTGTTGCAGTTACGCAGATTTGTGTCACTCCCTAGTACCTGTTCTGCTCCTGCACTTTAGCAACAAGCAAATATGCTCTGTAATGTAATACAATACTTACAGTGCATGCATTAGTCATTGACTCTGATTAATTTGTTAAGGTGACTGGGGAAGGAGTTAGGTATCTTTATTCTTCTGAACAGAATATGTCATACAATGAGATTTCAAAAATCTGCATAATGGACTAATAAATTTTGTTTGATTGAGGAGATTAAATGAAGTAACCTGAAAAAACCTCACAACTGCAAATCCCAAGAGCAAATTCCAGATCAAAGTTCTCAAGTGCCATAGGATTCTGAATTAGGTTGCACTAATGTGGAAATGCCATATTTTAAAATAGTGCACATTCTCCCCCCCAAGCACCGCACTGCTAGTTTTATTGCTATTTTTAATCAAACAAAGCTAAACTTTAAAAAGTAATAATAATTTCACTGTAAGGAAACCTTGAGCTCCCTGAGTGTTTTTTTAGATAAGTTTCTAGCTAGAGTGTTGTAAATCTGATCTCAATACAGTTGGGAGTAAGGCTTCCCCATTGGGGATTGTGTGTGACGTCTGGTGAATCCCAAATCTTAAAGTTTGATATGGTCAGAAAATACTACACTCATTAGGCTCTTTTGTATAGAGTAAGCATTTTCTATATTTATTAATAGAAGTATTTACTTGTTAGGAGAATAATTACAGGCCTATTAGAGATGAATAATTAAAGAGCTGACAATGAGGGCATACATGATAATTGGTCCAAAATTATGTTTACAGTGAAGTAAATAAAGAAAAGAATTTTAATTGGAAACTCTCATAAAATTAATCAACAGACAAAACACAGCACAATGCAACTCTCTAAATACCATATCATCAAATTACTCTGGTCCATTTGTTTGAGAGTGTGGGAAACAAGATTTTTTATTTTCCAATTCTTGTTCCTTCTACGTTACTTGCACAGATGGCAGCAGCCCCGCAAAAGCACAACCAAGAGGCCATTTTCATGAGTGAATTTGCATGGTATGTGTGCTATTTCACCATGCATGTCCAATCCTCTCTCCCCCAATGTCTATATGTACCCATCTGGGCAGGGATCACCATATAGAAGTCAATGGTGGAAAGAGTGGCTTCTTGTTTCTTCCTCCTCCATAAACCAGTGGAACTGAGGCCATTTGTATTGTACCCCTCACTTTCCCATGCCCAGAACACCTAAAACAGCACAGACCAGGGATTGAATGCAAGACTTACTTTCATTGTATGGCTCAACATTACAACAGGCAGTGCATTTGCCCACCAAGCTTTGATCAAATGTTCCTCAATAAATTACCCGGTTTCAGTAAATATTTTTGGAGAGAAAAATTACAGATAATCCTACTACATGCTGCACGCAGTAATGCAAATTAAGAAGGCAGCCCACCACCATCATCTCAAGGGCAATTAGGGATGGACATTATGTGCTGGCCTTGCTGGTGCTATCCACATCATGTGAATGAATAAATAAAAAAAAAGCAATAGCACTGATTGGATTAGATATTGGCCCAAAACATCCAATCAGAGTTGGAACCCCTGTATATCTGATGCTGATCAGACAGAAAACTGCCCACTTACCTTACATCGAAAAGACTCCGACTTCCAATCCACAACACAGAACTCCCTTCGCGCACGAATTTGCGCAGAGAAGTGAAGAGAAACTGTGCAGAACCCACATCCCCTTTATACAGCCCTCAATGTTTAAATCTCCAATGTAAATGTTGGTGAATGGGTGAGTTGATGAATGGGTGAATGGGTAAGTTGGATAGAGGTGGGTGGGTTAAGTGGGTAGGATGGGTGAGGTAAGTGGGTAGGATGGCAGGTGGCGAGGTAGATAGGGTGACAGGTGAGTGGTGGTAGTGTGTGAGGTGGGTAGGTCAGTCAGGGGGTAGTCAGTTCAGGAGCGGCTGTCAGATCGAGGGCTAGTCTGATCTGGTTGAGAGGGAGTCAGGGGTCGTTGGGTTTTGGGGGTTAGTCAGGTCAGGTATGGGGAGTCAGGGGTTTGGGGGCAGAAGTCGAGGTGGGATGAGATGTCAGTTGAATAGTTACCCAGAAGTTAGACTAGGATTTTTCTGTCTAGCATTTCCTGGGTAACTATCCAGGTCAGTGAGACGGAGCCATCCGAAGTCTCTGACTTTAATTCAGAGATGGAAATTTCTTTGGAAGGACCCGGAGAGCAAGGAAATTGCCCATCAGAAATTCAAACTTCCTGGGGAGTTCCCAGGGAGTTAATATGTTGGGACTTCTGTGGGGTCCCGAAGCACAACTTGCAGGGTACGTCCAGTCTCCGACGACCAGAGACCGGAAAATCTGGGCCGGTGACTCGGTTATGAAGGTGGTCACTGTTCAGGCATGTTCAGTTACAAATGCTTCCTCAACCAAGGTTTTTGTTGAGTTTAGTGAATGCAGTAGTTGGAATTTTATTATCATTGATGATTTTCAGCCCCGACTCTGCTGGAGATGCTTGGCCACCTGCCTGTGCGATGTTAATGGAGGTGGCCAATTAATAGGCGGCCTAAGAGTGCTGACCAGTTAAGGACAGGGGCAGGACAGGCACCCAGCTGGCCCAATGGAAGTACCCTAGGAAGATGTTTGAAATTATTCAAATATTTGCGGCCAAAGCTGCCAGGCCATTAGGGTGGAGGGAAACCCCAACCTCCACAGGATGGCCTGCAGTTGCAGCTATAGCCCTATGAAAGAGCAGCTTGAGGGAGGGATAAAAACAAGTGGCCTTGCTCACCCCCGTCACGTCCCCCCCTACCCCCAACCCCTCACTCCCCAGCCTGCTGTTGGGAGGCCTCCTCCAGGAAGCTGCCAGGCTTTGTCCGCGGTTTGGGACTGTCCACCGCCAGTAAGATCCCACTGGCATTACTAATCTGGCCCCAAGTGGCCTGTTAATTGCCGTTAATTGCTTACCCCCTGCTGCCGAGTGGGTAGCTACTGTTATTAATTACCCCACTCTAACAAGATCACCCACCACCACAGATTCCTACAGATTGCACCCAATGAGTCTCACACATTGAGCTCCCTCCCTTAAAGTCCCCTTTGATACATTTCTTCATCTTCAAAACTATCATAACAAAAACCTACCTCTTCATCACCACCACCAATCATTTCCTCTCATTTCTGTCCTGCTCACTTCTCAAACTTTGAAGTAATTTGGGGCATTTTGCCTTGTTAAAACTTGCAGTATAAATGTAATTAGTCATTTAACTTCCATGATGCATCTTCCTCAATGAGTGAGGTGTCAGCTGTGGCTCAGTTCGTAGTACCCTCGCCTTTGAATCAGAGGGTTGTGGGTTCATGTCTCACTCCCGGAAACCAAGAACTGTGATTGTACTCGAAAGAGAGTTGTAATCTGTGACTGTTGGTAACTCAAAAGAGTTTCCTCAATGAGTGAGGTGTCAGCTGTGGCTCAGTTCATAGCACCCTCGCCTTTGAATCAGAGGGTTGTGGGTTCATGTCTCACTCCCGGAAACCAAGAACTGTGATTGTACTCGAAAGAGAGTTGTAATCTGTGACTGTTGGTAACTCGAAAGAGTTTCCTCAATGAGTGAGGTGTCAGCTGTGGCTCAGTTCATAGCACCCTCGCCTTTGAATCAGAGGGTTGTGGGTTCATGTCCCACTCCCGGAAACCAAGAACTGTGATTGTACTCGAAAGAGTTGCAATCTGTGACTGTTGATAACTCGAAAGAGTTTCCTCAATGAGTGACGGTCAATCTTATAAATCCAAGGTAAACAGTCAGTCAAAGTCTTTGTTTAAAGCATTGAAATTTAATTTCAGCAGTAAGTCCTTCTAAGGAACCATGGGCTGGATTTTAAGGCCGCAATTCAGGCTGGCCTCCTCCCCCACTCCCACCCCCACCCTACCACACCCTGCTCCCTGCACAAACTTAAAATAGGGTGCAATGACGTTGGGTCAGCAAATAATGTCATGGTGTCAGTCTAGGAAATTATGGAAGACGAGTGAGCACAAAGTCGGCAGCCCGCCCGCCAATTTGAAATTACTAATCAACAAACTTGTTAATGGGCTGATGGTCTGCAATTTTCCATTACATGCTGCATTGTTCAGGCATTCGGATGTGAAAAGATTTGTGAGTGTTTTATGGCAGCTATGACAAGAGGGCGGAAGAAAAGGCCTTAACCAGGGCCCTGGCTGAATATACCAGCAAATTCCACATGTGAAGGTGGCAGTGTCTGTATGCTTTCTTATCTCATTTTTTAATTTCTTATGGCACACTCCAAAAAGTTAAGAAAGATTCAGAAAGCAGGGGGCTTTTAAATTTGTAGCCGTCACCAACTTCCTGTTTGCGGCATTATCCCTCGGCTGCATGACATCCCGGCCTACAGTCCGTATTGGGCACTGAGTGCTCCCCTCGCACCCAACCCTTTGCACCTCTAATTGGCCTCCTTCCTGCCACGCAGCCACTGGCCATTCAATGCTTAACTTGACGAGCTGAGACGGTGGGGAGAGAGCAAGTGGACCACTCAGTTTCCGTTCCAACTCCCTTACCCTGTCAAGAAACATAAGATCCAGCCCCATGACTCCGATTCCTGCTTTTCTCCCTTTTCCTTGTTTTCTCTCCTGTAACCATTAACCTCTCACTGATATCAGTAACTAAGCAAAAAACCTACTCAATAAATAAATAAAGGGGAAGTGTCCACCATGCCTTTTATAATAAAACACTTAGGAAGATTACAACTTTTTATAAAATATATAGGTTTGAAATCACTACAAGAATTCCAGCAGACAAATGCTTAACACGTTTCTATTACATTCCTTTGCTTTTAGGCTAGTGTTACCTACATGAGTCACAGATAATTGTTTACACAATTATATCATTACTTTCAATATGAAAGAACTTAGTGAATATATTTAGATAATTAAATATATAATCTTGCTACAGCTACAAAACATTTTAAGATACAAGGGCAGGATTTTGCCCTTGGCGGGGGTGCTCGGCAGGGGCAGTTGGGAAGCCGACCGCCGCCCACCATCGGCTCCACACCGCGATTTCACACTGGGCAGGCCAATTAAGGCCCACCCAGCATGAAGCACGAGTAGCAGCGCTCAGCGCTACCTGTGCGGGCGGGGGGGTGGGGGGGGAGGAGGGCAAACGGGCCTAGCGCGATCTTGGCGCATGCACGCGGAAGAGCGCTTCAATCTCCCTAAGGCACAGAGCTGCCTCAGGGAGATAAAGTGCTGTTTGACAAAAATAATAAAGGAAATAAAATTGTCGTAGAACATGTCTGTCACATGAGATGGGACATGTTTTTAATTCAAAAATGAATTTTTTATTGATGTTTATTTGCTTTAGGAAACCTCATCCTGCTCGTGGATGAAGTTTCCTAAAAAATGTAAAGGCCGCTTGGCCTTTTTGCCTGCCCGGCAACCGTTAGGTTGGACGGGCAGCGTGAAGTTGAATTTAATTAGCTACTTAATGGCCTTATAGGCCTTTTAATTATCGGTGGGCACGCAGCCAACTCTGGTGCGTGCCTGCCAAACAAAATATCGCGAGAGATTATTTTTGCAATAATAAAGCAAGGGCTATGTCCTTCACTTAAATAAGGGCTTCAATTATGCTCTCTTTGTGAAGTACATTAAATGATGGCTTTTATACAGCTTTTGTTAGCCTGCCTGTTCATACACAATTATATGAATCGTATGGATTACACTAAACAGCATGAGTATTTTTATCTGTAGTAATTTCCTTTTGCCTATCGGGGTCACATGATTGTTCTTGGAGGCGCCGACCAATGAGCCCTAAGCATGGGCAATCCAGGGGTGGGGGCTTTCTTCTTGTAGTAATTATAGTTCTGATAAACATAGGACTGTAGCTTTGAGAGTAATCCTATGTTGTAAGATCACATGATCTGTGTAAACCAATGGGTTAGCAGCACAGGGAACCTCCAGAGGGAGTTCTACTTTAGTTGTAGAATTTGATGCACACGTGTAGTTGTTGCTGCTGTCTTGTAAATAAAATTAAATGTGTCCAACAAGAAAAGTTGCCTGGAAGATCATCTCTATAACAAACTGGTGATGAGGATGGGATGGTAAATTATTATGGCCAATTTCTGTCAAATTTATCAATGGTTCTAGCTCCTCTACATTCACTGCTAAAGAAAAAGAGCATTGGGTTTGGGAGTCACCCCAAGAAGAAGCCTTAATGAAAGTAAAACAGCTCTTGCACTCTTCCAATTTGTTAGTGCATTATGACCTGACAAATGAATTGGTGCTTACCTGCGATGCGTCCCCCTATGGAATGGGAGCAGCACTATTTCACAAGATGGACGATGGTGCAGAGAGGCCAATAGGCTATGTATCCAGGACACTTACCACAGCTGAAAAAGGATATTCTCAGATCAAAAAGGAAGGTCTGCCCTTAATACTTGGTGTGAAAATATTCCACCAATGTCGCATGGGTGACATTTCACAATACTATCAGACCGCAACCACTTTTGGGTCTGTTTAGCAAGGGAAAGGCTATACTTCCCATAGCTTCTGCATGAATGCAAAGATGGGCCCTAATTTTGGCGACACATGAATACATCTTTGTACATAGACCAGGGATTCATATAGCAAATGCTGATGCCCTGAGTCATCTTCCTTTGCAAGAGAACAATGACCATGCCCCAATTCCCCAAGAACTAGTATAAGGGATGAATTTCCTAGATTCCTTACCAGTCTGTGCCAGGTAGATAAGAAACTGGACGAATAGTGATCCAATCCCAGTTTGAGTGAGAGACTAAATGTTACATGGTTGGTCCCAGGAATCAGTCTCTGATGAATTGAAGCCATTTTTCAACCAAAGACACGAGATGAGCAGTCAAGATGGCATTCTATTATGGGGTGCATGAATAGTAGTTCCTTCACAAGCAAGGGAACCACTCTTAGTGGAGCTACACAGTGCCCATCCAGGAATCTCACAAATGAAGGCGATAGCGCAAAGTTACCTATGGTGGCCGGGGCTGGACGGTGATAATGAAAAGGTGGTAAAACACTGTGTGCAATGTCAACAGCTACAAAAGTCGCCAGTGGCAGGCCCATTGCACCCATTGGAGTGGCCTAGTAGATCCTGGGTGAGATTGCACATAGATTACATCGGTCCTTTCCTTGGAACCATACTTCTACTGATTATTGATCCTCATTCCAAGTGGTTAGAAGTTTATGAGGTAAAATCACCAACGTCAGGCACTACTATAGAAAAACGTTAGTGCTTTGCCATCCATGGATTGCCAGTGTCAATTGTCTCAGATAATGGTACAGCGTTTGAGTGCTGAGTTTCAACGATTTTCCAGCATCAACGGTATCAACCACACGAAGACTGCACCGTACCATCTGTTATCTAACGGACTGGTAGAAAGAACAGTGCACACTTTTAAGGCGGGAATGAAAAAGTTAGCAGGTGAAGCATTGGAAACGAGACTTGTTCGGGTCCTATTTCAGTACAGAACAACCCCCCACACTACGACAGGTGCAACACCTGCAGAATTACTGATGAGGCGCTGTCTTCGAACAAGATTAAGCCTGATACTTCCCAGTTTGGAGGGGAAGGTGGAGATAAGTCAAGGGAACTAAAAGGCGACACATGATTTGCATAGTCATGAGCGACGATTTACTGTTGGAGAAGCAGTATATGTAAGGAATTTCAGTAGAGGACCGAAGTGGTTACCTGGTGAAGTAAACTCTGTGACCGGACCATTGTCGTACCACATGGAAGTGGAGGGCCAGATCACCCGCAAGTATGTGGATCATTTAAGAAAAATAATGTTCCACCTGTTACCACTCCTGAACCTGTGGTTCCTGGTGAAGTTGCTCAACCAAGGACAGACATGCTCGATGTCTCTGTCGGAGTGGAAGACAATGAACTGCATGTGCCTAATGAGGTACCTGATGTTAATGCGGTTCCAGGGAATGTGGTTCATGCAAAAGAATCGGAAGCTGTGGAGCTACGATGTTCCACATGGATCAGGAAACCACTTGAAATACTGAACTTGTAATTTCATGACCTGTGTAAATATTGTAATGTCATGAAATAAATATCCTTGTAAATACAATATGTACAGAAAAGTTCAAGGGGGAGGAATGTAATAATTATAGGTCTGATAAATGTAGGACTGTAGCTTTAAGAATAAGCCTGTGTGTAAGATCACATGATTTGTGTAAACCAATGGGCTAGCAGCATGAGAAACCTCTAGAGGGAGTTCTTCTTTAGTTAGAGAGTTTGATGCTCACATGCAGTTGCTGCTGCTGCCTTGTAAATAAAGTTAAATATGTCCACCAAGAAAAGTTGCCTGGAAGATCAACCCTATAACATTTGTCGAGGACTTAGTTCAAGCATGTAGCGTCTGAAAAGCTCCTTGTAATAAAGCCATCTGTTTGTAGTTGAAACCTGTCTGACACATCACGTCATTACATTTGGTGATGAGGGTAAAATAGCTCTGATGCTGCACCTCACCTTGTTAACGTGAGTACATCAAATCTTAAGAAAAAAGAAAAAATATTTACCAGTCATACCACTCTTCAGCAGAATCGATCCTTACGATGTGACCATGGAAAACTAGAGCTAGTATGCAGAGCGCCTTGGCTTTTATTTCATTGCGAATGAAATTATCGCGGAGGAGAAGCAGAAAGCAATCCTTTGAGCATATGTGGTAGCAAGACATCCAATCTCATCCACAGCCTGACGGTCCCGAACGCGCCCAATTCTAATTCCTTTAACGAATTAGTAGACGTCATGAAAACTCATGACTAGCCGAAGCCATTCATAATAATGCAGAGGTTTAAGTTTAATTCCAGAGTAAGGGCCCCAGGAGAATCCATCTGCAACCCATATAGTGAAGCTGCAGCAGTTGACTGAACACTGTGACTTCGGAGACACACTCAATGATATGCTGCGGGACTGATTAGTTTGTGGAGTTTGCGCCGTTCAGCACTGTTTACTCGCAGAAGTCAACATCAATTTGAAGCATGCCATGGAAATAGCACTAGCCATGGAAAGTGCTGCAAGAGACTTTACAACACATATAACATGGCGCTGTTCTTCATGTGGCGCGGGAACCTACTGCCGGGCATGGCACGAAAACCAGAGACACAGCAGCGAAACAAGAGGCCATGTCCGCTGTTAGAAAACTGAAAAGGCCTAGTAGAAACATTTCAGTAGCGACTCCAAGGTTAATCTGTTATAGATGTCGGGGTGATCTCATACCGCACACCTGCTGATTCAAGGAGGCAGAATGCAATTACTGCCATAAGAAAGTTCATGTAATAAAGCAATGCAGGGTGAAATCAAAACAGCCCATAAGGCAGCAGTTCAATATGATTGAATTGAATAATACAATGGAACCTGAAGCTGCCAATATGGACATCTATCCCCTGTACAACATCACAGTGATAAAAACCCAACCTATTACTGTCTCAATCCAAATTAATGGGAAGCCGCTAATAATGGAGGGAGATACGGGAGCCTCAACTACAAAGGTGGGAGAGAACACATTTAAATACCTAAATGAAGGTACTGAGCCACTGAATCTGGAGCAAACAACTGCTTAATTGAAGGCACACATTGGAGAATCCATACAGGTAAAGGGCATTGCCACAGTACCTGTGTCCTATAGGCAACAGGCAGCCCAGCTCCCAGTGATTATAGTGACAGGTGAAGGACCTAGTCTCCTGGGCCGAGACTGGTTACAAAAAACCAAGCTCAACTGGTCTGAAATATTTCTCTTGAGAACAGGAGGAGTTCCTGAACTGTTAAGGAAATACGACAGTTTATTTTGTGATGTATTAGGGAAGTTAAAAGGCTTGCAAGCAAATATATATGTGGATTCTCAGGCAACACCCTGTTTCTTTAAGGCCAGACCTGTGCCTTATGCCTTAAATGAGAAGGTGGATGCAGAACTGTGCTGGTTAGAAAAGCAGCCCATAGCCCCAGTGCTGAAGCCTGACCAAACTTTACGCATCTGTGGGACTATGAATTGACTGTGAACAAGGCAGCTAAATTGGATAAATGCACTATCTCATAAATAGATGACTTATATGCAAAGCTAACTGGAGGTAAATCCTGTACAAAACTGGACATGAACCTTGCTTACCAACAGTTAGAGCTGGATCGCATGTCTAGAGGTAACCATCAACACACATAAGGGTCTGTATCAATATACTCTCCTCCCCTTTAGAGTTTCGTCTGCATGTGCAATCTTCTGAAGGACAATGGAGAGTCTTTTGCAAGGACGTCCCTGTGTAGTGGCATACCTAGATGATGTTCTGATCACAGGGTCAACTGAAATGGAACACTTGGCCAACCTGGAAGAGGTTGATTGGTGAACAATCAAAGAAAGAGAAATATACATTTCAAGTACCAGAAGTTACGTACCTGGGTCAGAGGGTGGATGTCATGGGTTTGCATCTGGTAGAAGAGAAAGTTAGGGCAATCAAAGATGCGCCTTCTCCGTCCGATGTAACCGAACTCAAATCTTTTTTGGGCATGATCAAACATTATAGCCACTTCTTGCCAAACTTGTCAACAGTGTTAGCACCATTGTGAAAGTTAAGAAGCTATTACATTCATCATGTTTATTGGTACACTTACGACCCATCGAAAGAATTGGTATTAACATGTGATACATCTCCTTATGGTGTGGGAGCTGTGTTATCACATAGGATGGAAGATGGAGCAGAAAGGTCAATTGGCTATGTCTCCAGAACCCTCTCTGCAGCCAAGAAGGATTATTCCCAACTGGAAAAGGAAGGTTTATCGGTGATATTCGGAGTGAAGAAATTTCACCAGTACCTGCATGGACAACATTTGACCATTGTCTCAGACCATAAGCCATTAATGGGTTTATTCAGTGAGGATAAAGCCATTCCACCAATAGCATCAGCAAGAATTTAGCATTGGGCTTTGATATTATCTGCATATGAGTATACCTTTACGCACCGTCCTGGCTTGCATATTGCAAATGTGGACACACTCAGTCATCTCCCATTACCAGTTAGCATTGTACGTGCTCCAGTGTCCCAAGAAGTTGTGCTTGTACTGAATTTCTTGGATTCTTCGCCCGTGTGTGCAAAGCAAATAGAAATTGCACAGAGATCCAATTTTGTCGAAAGTCTGAGACCTTGTATTGCAAGGGTGGTCAAATTCTCAAATTCACCAATGTCTGAATAGATGAGACCATTCCATGCCCAAAAAACAGAGTTAAGTTGTCAAGGTGGAATCTTGTGGGGATTAAGAGTTGCTGCCCCTTCGCAAGGAAGAGAACTAGTCTTGAGAGAATTTCATAGTGCGCACCCAGGCATATCGAAGATGAAAATGCTTGCGTAAAGATATGTCTGGTGGCCAGGCATTGACAGTGTTATTGAAAGCATGGTCAAGCACTCTCCCCATTGTCAGCAGCAACAGAAGTTGCCTGTTTCAGTTCCACTGTATCCGTGGGAGTGGCCTGGTCAACATTGGGTTAGACTACGTATTATGTAGGACCATTCTTAGGCACCACATTTTTATTGTGGATGTGCATTCTAAATGGATGGATGAGGTCAGATTACGGACATCAGGCGCAACTCTCAAAAAGCTTTGTCAATGTTTTAGTATTCATGGCCTACCGGAAGTCATCATTTCAGATAATGGTACAATCTTTACCAGTACAGGGTTCCAGAGATTCATGAGTTTAAATGGAATCAGACATATCAAAAAAGCTCCATATCATTCCTCCTCAAACAGTTTAGTTGAATGAGCTGTGCAAATTTTCAAATCTGGAATGAAAAGTTATCAGAAGGTACTCTAGAAAATCTACTTTCCCGCTTTCTTCTCAATTATCGTACGACACCTAAGGGTTCAACACCACCTGAATTATTGATGAAACACCACCTACGTACAAGGTTAAGTCTGGTGTTTCCAAACTTAGAGGGGAAGGTAGAGAAGAATCAGAGTAATCAAAAATTGAGTCATGATATTTAAAGCAAAGCTCTAAGATTTACTGTAGGAGATAGAGTTTTTGTGTGGAATTTTGGAAGTGGACCTTGTTGGGTTCTTGGTATAATTGTCTCAGAAACTGTTCCTTGTCCTTCCAGATGGAAGTGGAAGACCAAATTGTTCAAAAATATGTAGACCATCTTAGGAATAGAGACATTCCAACAGCCAGCTATTCCGCCTGTGATTAATGCTGAACCATAAATCCCTGAGGTGACAGGTCGACCTAGAATAGACACGTTTAATGTCTCTGCAGAGTTGCCAAATCCTGAACTGCCACTTTCTAATGATGTACCTGGTGCTGCAGTTCCTGATCATATCGATCCAGTAGAAGAACCTCAAGAGGTAGAGCTACGCCACTCTAACTGAATAAAGAAACCACCTCAGAGACTTAATCTTTAATCACCTGAGTTGTACATATATATATATGTGTTGTGGGATGTTGAAATGTTTTCTGTAAATAGAAACTGTAAAAAAAAAGGGAGAGACAGGCGTATTGGGCAGAATTGTAACCTGAAAGCAAGGGCTTGTGTGGGTGGCTGTGGGGTGGGGAGGGAGGGAATGCCAGTGTGTTCAAGGGTTTAAATAACCAGAGATGCTGGCAGGAGTGTCAGAAACTCAACATGATCCCATATGCTTCAGCATTTAACTGGTGGGGATTTGGAGGTTACCGGAAGGAAGTTCCAGTCAGTAATTTTGGTACCAGCTAGATGCAATTCTGAGCAGGGAAATGAAAACAGTTCTGAACTAGTGTTCCAATAGAAAGTGCAGTAATACTGGTCACAGGGCCAAAAATACTGATAATAATGCCAGTATTACTGGAGATGGTGCCAGTAATACTGGCAGACCAGTGTGAACTGCCAGTAATACTGGTGATATAGCTAGTACTGGTCCGAGCTAGTTATGTTTCCAGTTTATCCGGAGGTCTTTCTTGGTGGTGCACTTATATTTATTGCTTATGCATTTATTTCTCACAGAGTAAGCTCGAGTGAGCATCAACTGAAGTACGCAGTCCCCTTCCAATTTTTGTGGCTGGAAATGCTCAAGATTAGTGTGATTCTGTAGATAAAACACTCAAAATTAGGGTTTATGTAAAAGTTGTGCAAATTCTACTGTGAAAAATTCAACCATACAAAATTAAAATTCAGAATGAATCACAGACCAAAAAAACTCAGAATCCAGGTTTCAGTGAAAACTGCACCATCTTTATTGCTGGCAAGAAAATGGAGAAAACCCCAGTTAATGAATATTATCACTATACTGATTGATTTCAGGCCAATTTTGCTTTTTGGTTCAGATCCAAGATGTTCTCCACAATATAACTGTTCAGCCTGCCTTGCTCCTTCATCTTCAAGTGATATGTGAAACATGCTACAGGTGGGGAGGGAAGAGGAAAAACATATATAAGCATCAAATCACTGAAACCATTAAAGTCACAACTGAAGTCACAATTGAGATAGCAGCGACATTTATTGCAGGGGGAGATGAGACATTGCAACGGAAATGGACCAGAAACATGGACATCTACAGTGAATACAATCTAAGAAGAAATTGTGCTTATGGAAGGTCATCTTGACAGCACTTATCTTTCTGGGCAAGAGTGGGGGTTTTGCTGCATGTGATATATGCCACTATTTATAAAGCGCGGACACACAGGAGTGTATGTGGAGCTGCCTCTGTGCACGTAGGAGCCCATACAGCAGTAGGCAGGGACATAAATACTGAGCATGTCCTTTGGCCTGTGATGCTTACCCACTGCCACTGTGATTGCCAAACTGCCCTGCAATTGAACCTGTAGAGGGAAAAAAGGGACATATCTGTAGCCTGCACGCAAGATCTACAGATACAGACTAAATTACTGTACATATACCAACTCTGCATGAATGCAGATGATATATATATCCCCGCCTGTGATACCCATCACTTTTAAAGGTGCTTTCTGTGTGAAGTGGGACTGATTTTATCTGCAGCATGGAGAAAATCATACTTTCCCATCCATTGCGCTTGCCTCCCCGATTGAGAAAATAAAGGCAGGTGAGACGTCAATCTGCGCAGGCCTGAATGGGGTTGTTGCTCAGAGAGGCATGGTCCCAGACTGCAATGTCCCCACACGAGATTGCTGTGGTCCTCGTGCTGCGACAGAAAGCAAGAGAAATAGTTAATCATATATGATTCCTCAGCACTAAGATAACTGTGCCATAAGGGTTGCAGCTATATAAACAAATATATTACTCTGCATGAGGGTGGTGAGAAATTGGTCCTGGAGTCTGCAATTGAACCTTGATAGCTCCTCTAGCCTCTCCTGGAGGTCTCCATTAGTCCCGGAAACCACCTCCAGCTTTTGCTGGCGGGCTGCATTCTCTGCCTCCAGCCTCTGACTGGTCAGCAGCTCTTCCTGGTGCTGGACAGGTTCTGTGACACCCTCCAGCTGTGTTGGGGCCAAGGAGGTGCTAGCTTTATTAGTCTTCACCGCTAGCCATTGGAAGCTAAGTTAGCTAACACTAAATCCCATGCTAATTCTCTTGAATAGGATTTCAGAGAAAGAGGTGCGTTGCATCACCAAGATGCTGTTGACCATCATGGGGCTTATGAAAGGTTAGTCACAGAGGATCCAGGTACAGCTATATGACTTCTAATGTGATTCAATGTCAAGCAATTGGAAGCAATTAAAGTCTAAACACAGCCCCACTGCTATCAGTGATCCATGCTGTTGACAAAACTGCCTGACCTCACTATTCATGACATCATGGCCAAAATATGCACTGGATGGTGTGCAAAGGCTTCTTTTAACTTTCTGCAACAAAATCTCTACTTAGGCTCCTGAAATTGTGAATGTATCCTGAACTAAGCAGTCAGAAGCTTTACGTTGCTCTGATTAATAAATGTCTCCTCTTGGACCTAGCTTCCAAGGTAGTTTTAAATAGGGCTGATATCACAATATGTGATGACAATTAGCCTTTAACTGAAAGAAAGGGAACACCATTTTCCCCTCCTCGTGAAACCATCTCCATAAACACTGTTTCACATTCACTCACTGTTTTCCTTTGCAGATACTGAATATGCACACAGCCGTGAAGCCGAAGAGAGTCAACAAAATGAGGACAGGGAGGGGACAGCAGGGCATTCGTTCCATGAATAATTCAATAAGCTGTTTCCAGGATGTAAATGCACGAAGGATGAAGGAATGTTGTTGGTTCTAACGTTTGACATGAAACTTGTTCATCATCTGATGCGGTGATGCATCTCCTGGGACTTGTAAATACGTTATGTGGGAGGTTGATATTTAAGTTCACAAAGTCAATTCTCAAAGAAATCTTTTCCAACAATGCAGTCGGCCTACAATTCTACTTCTATTGCCTGTATTGCTGTAGATATGTCAGCTCTTTCAGAGCTCTTGAAGAAGAAGCGGTTCCATGCACCAATTGTGAGCACCCATGTGTTGTTAAGTTTCTAACCTGTAGCAACTTCTTGTCACTTCAAATCTCAAGTTACAAGTGCGGACACTCTTCCAGAGAGATGAAATAAGAGAGAACCTGAAGTAGAGAGAAAAACATAGAAATTTGGCAGAGGGAAACCCATTGAGGACAAATACGATGGGGCATATTACAGAAACATGTCTGAGGAAGGTCAACCGCTTAGTGACTGAAATAACTTCTCATTCATAATCAATTCAGATGGGCTTCCAGTATTTAACTTTTCCAACTGCTCATTATGGCCGGTGTCTTTAATGATTAAGGAGCTCCCCCAAAACTCAGGATTAGTAATCTTATTCCAGCTGGATTGTGGTCCCAGAAAGAGAGAACTGGTCTCGTATGCCTTGAAATGGAACACCAGTAAAAACTGGGATATAAGAGGTTTGAACTGTTTTTTCCTACTGGGGTTTGGAAAATGTGAACTGAAAATGGAATTATTCCTGGATAAAGTTGTCAATGAAGCAGGGAGACTATTGGAAGAAGGGGTTGAAAGGAATTGAAGAGGCGAGGTGGTAACTAGCAGATTGTTTCCACTTTGCTACTGAATCCAGTCAAATTTAATGGGTATCATGAGTGGAGCTTGTGCTACCAGGTTGTGAAATGCCCAATAGACATTGTGAGTATCATGACATGTCAAGGGCATTGGAATAGGGAAGAACAGTTAGAGGTGTTAAGGCACAAAGTGCCTTTGTGAACTTGCTATTTTCCTTCTCCCTCAGACTTCATGCACTGCCCCTTACTGCGAGTTGTCAGACAGTTAACAGAATTGTGGCTCTCCTCACCAGCAAACAAGGAATTTTACATTGGGTCTTCGTGAAATATAGTAGCTGTGGATGAGTGTCTATATTCCATTAAGCTGCCAAGTTTTGTAGCAAGGTCCCCAAGACCATAAACTGAAAGGAAATAATAGAAGGCCTCAGAATGGTATGTGGCTTTTGTTCTACACTTGCCATTTTTAATTAGGACTCTTTCAGATATTTATTTAAATCAAGGGGTGTCTCTTTCCTCCTGTTACGAAAATCAATTTCTCCCGATGAGGTAAGGAAGTGTGATACGTTGATGTATTCATTTGTCGGCAGGGTGCAAATTCTGTACGCTGATGCTGCCATGAACTTCAATGTGCACTTGCTAAAACATCTTCCAAAAAGCGTAGAGTTGTGCGGTCCCCTGTCAACTCATTCATGCTTCCCCTTCGAGGCAGGCAATTGGTGGGTAAAGCAACAACTCAAAGGGTATAGGGAAATTATCTCACAAGTGGTACATAGGTTTCTCATCATGCAAGCTCACCATTAATTAGCCCAAAGGAGGGAGAGGACAGTACCCATGAAACCCTCAGAGAGGTAAACCTTTTCGGCAAAGGTGACATGCAGGCCTTCAATCCTCAGGAAGTAACAGCTTTAGTTAGAAAGGGCTCTGTAGTTGCGAGGGACAAAATGACTCGTGGCTATTACAGAATGTACAAGAATAGGGTATTCTTTGTACACAGCAGTGTAGAGCTGCAACTATGCAAAGAAAGAGCTCTGTTTTATTTGGCAACCAACAAATTGGACAGCTACAAATCATCTTGGCATTTCAAGATCATTACCTAAAGATTATCAAAGAGCTATTGATCCAAGACATTAGCCCATTCCAGGATCCGGAAACAGGATGCATTACACATCGGAGGATCTGCACTGGCATTTGTCCTGACATCCAAGGATGTTGGCTGAAGAAGCAATGGCCACTTGTGTTAAAATGGAGCTCAGTGATATACATTACATATTTTCCAAAATGGCTCGAAACTAGACCTTTGTCATTTGAAGATTTTGGAACCGAGGCCCAGTTATTTTGCACTGTGGAGACCAGCATTTCACACATAATCCTGGGAGATAAATGTGTTAACTAGCATGGCAGAGTTATACAACCCCATATTTGCAAAACACCTTGTGGGTGCAAGGGTAGATTCAATCAAAAGGAATTGTAATGGAATAAAAACAAGTATGCGATTGATGTCACAAAGTAATCTGTTTGTCTTTGTAATGGAATCATGTCAATAAAACAATAGATCACTCCACATAAATATCAAGTCTGCATATAAGTGTACAAAGATAAATAAGGTATGAACATACAAATATATTTCCATACATGAAAAATCGCTATTTAAATTGCAAAAATTAATGTGACAATTTTTTTCTGCAACAAAAATTTTTTAAAATTAAAAACTGGGACAATCAACATGCCCTGCAGACAGAACTTCACTAAGACAACACACGAATCAGGACAATATAAAACTGGGGGGGGTTGCGGGAGGGAGCGAGGGTAAAGATTGGAGAGGGGGGAGACTGAGGGAGAGAGATTCGGTTGGGAGGGGGTGGGGCAGGTTGGGGAGGGACAGCTGGAGCTAGGGGACAGAGGGAGAAACAATGCCAGCTGCTACATTTTTTTTCGGGGGGGTGGGGGGTGCAGGGTGGTGGATGGGGGAAAAGATATGTGGTGGTGTCCAGTTTCTGCTTGTGGGAGTGGGGAACTGCTACATCTGGTCAGCAAGGTTTTGTGCAACCCCAGGGAAATTCAGCTGGTGGGCACAAGGGTAAACCCAGAGCTGAAGATTAATGCAATTAAAATGAATATCAAAGGCAATGATTAAGATCATGACATAATCAGAGGGATCAGAGAGGCATTCACTGGTGTTTGGTTTAGTAAAATTGACACCTCGTGTCATATGGTTTCGACTCCAGTCAGCTGAAAAGCACTGAAACTGGGAGTCCCTACTGGATTTCCGATGAGTCCAGTAGAATTGCTCATTCATTTGGTCACTTTCAGTAAAATCCAGTTGAGACCTGTTCCACACCAGTTTGTGGCAGTTTAGGCTTGAACTAGTCCAAACTGTTTTTTTCTTTTGCAGGAAACCCCCATGGAGATTATGTTTCTATGAATTAAAATTAAAAGGCAATTCAAAGCACATATAAGCTGCATTCTAGTTTTAACTGCCACAGCATGGGTTTCCCAAACCGTCTGAAACTTGCCCAGGACAATAAGGCAAGAGCACAGCAGGAATTGATGGCTCTTTGCCTTTAAATACCCAAATAGGACTGCTGTTTCCTTATCTATGTGAAAAAGCTTTGGTTCTCAGGACTTGTTCTGAGCATGCGCTTTCACTGTTTGATGTAATTTCTGCTATCTTGGACTTCTCTCACTTTGACCTACACTTCCAGCTGCCAGTTTCACTGCAGCATGGGAGCAGTTTATGCAGCTTTACCTTGGACCTCTGATGAGGAACAGTATCAGCAACACAAAGCTCCAGCAGCTGGTTTCTCCTCAGCCACATGCCACTCCACAGGAAAGAGGGAATGGACACAAAAGTTCCAGATTGAAGCATTGCATTCAGCACAGAGCATACAGGCAGATGATTAGCTTTCACAATCAGGAGGCTCAGACTTTCATGACACGTCGTGATTGACATCTGCAACTTGCTAGAACAAGACCTTCTCACAAGTGGACCAGGCAGGCATGCGATGCCAACAACTGCCAAGGTCACCATGACTCAGAATTGCTTCACTTCCAGCTCCTTCCAGGGATCTGCTAGTGACATCTGCAGAATGTTAACATTCTGCTGTGCACAAGTGCATCTCCCAGCCGACTGATATCAATTACGTCCACTTTACTACTGATGAAGGCGGTGAGGAGAGAGCTCTTGGATTGGCTGCAATGGCTGGATTCCACATGTGCAGGAAGTCACACATTGTACCCATGTAGCAATCAAGGCACCCTCAGATCAACCAGTAGTAGTTGTTAATCGCTGGTATGTAACCACCAGAAGGATTTCATTAATGTCTGTGCAAGATATCCTAAAAACTGCCACAATGTCTTCACAATGTGTCAGTTAAGTCTCCCACACATCTTCACACCTCCAAACAGAATCCACAGATGGGTCCTTGGAGACAAGGAGCAGGAGCAAGAGCCTTAAGTGGGCAGCATCCTGCAGCTTCTCAGCCAGCTGCCAAAAAAGCCTGTGTCTGGTTCATCCAGGCACAGTTCATATCCTGACTGTTAAATCGTTTATATATACCACATACAGCAAGGGACCCAACACCGATCCCTGTGGAACCCCGTTGGACACAGGCATCCAGTCACAAAAACACCCCTCGACCATCACCCTCTGCTTCCTGCCACTCAGCCAATTCTGGATCCAATTTGCCAAATTGCCAAAGGATGTGAGGCAACCGGCCTCCACCACCCTGCCAGGCAGCGCATTCCAGACCGTCACCACCCTCTGGGTAAAAAAGTTTTTCCTCACATCCCCCCTCAACCTCCTGCCCCTCATCTGAACTTGTGTCCCCTTGTGACTGAGCCTTCCACAAAGGGGAACAGCTCCTCCCTATCCACCTTGTCCACGCCCCTCATAATCTTGTACACCTCGATCAGGTTGCCCCTCAGTCTTCTCTGCTCCAACGAAAACAACCCAAGTCTATCCAACCTCTCTTCATAACTTAAATGTTTCATCCCAGGCAACATCCTGGTGAATATCCTCTGCACCCCCTCCAGTGCAATAACATTCTTCCTATAATGTGGTGACCAGAACTGCATACAGTACTCCAGCTGTGGCCTCACCAAGGTTCTATACAACTCTAACATGACCTCCTTGCCTTTGTAATCTATGCCTCGATTGATAAAGGCAAGTGTCCCATATGCCTTTTTCACCACCTCACTAACATGCCCCTCCACCTTCAGAGATCTATGGACACACACACCAAGGTCCCTTTGTTCCTAGTGTCATGCCATTCACGTAATACTTCCCTGACAAATTACTCCTTCGAAAGTATATCACTTCACACTTTTCAGGGTTAAATTCTATCTGCCACTTATCTGCCCATTTGACCATCCCATACATACCTTCCTGTAGCCCAAGACACTCAAACTCACTGTTAACTACCCGGTCAATCCTTGTGTCATCCACAAAATTACTAATCCTACCCCCCGCATAGTCATCTATGTCATTTAAATAAATGACGAATAATAGGGGACCCAGCACAGATCCCTGTGGTACGCCATTGGACACTGGCTTCCAGTCACTAAAGTATCCTTCTGTCATCACCCTCTGTCTCCTACAACTAAGTCAATTTTGAATCCACCTTATCAAATTACCCTGTATCCCTTGTCAAAGGCTTTGCTGAAATCCATATAAACTACATCAACTGCACTACCCTCATCTACACACCTGGTCACCTCCACAAAAAATTCAATCAAATTTGTTAGGCATGACCTCCCTCTGACAAAGCTATGCTGACTATCCCTGATCAAACCTTGCCTCTCCAAGTGGAGATAGATTCTCTCCAATAGTTTCCCTACCACTGACATGAGACTCACTGCTCTGTAATTCCCTGGCTTATCTCTACAACCCTTCTTAAATAGCGGAACCAAATTCATTGTTCCCCAGTCCTCTGGCACTTCCACCGTGGCCAGAGAGGAATTAAAAATTTGGGTCAGAGCCCCTGTGATCTCCTCCCTTAGCAGTCTGGGACACAAATCTTCTGGACCTGGAGATTTGTCCACTTTTAAGCCTGCCAGCACCTCCAATACCTTGTCACTCCCTATATCAATTTGCTCAAGAACCTCGCAGTCCCTCTCCCCGAGTTCCATACCTTCATCCTCATTCTCTTGGGTGAAGACGGATGTGAACAGTCCCAATGTCCCAGAAATCTAACACCCTCCCTCCTGCACCATGTCTCCAGCCATGCATTTATCTGGACTAACCTTCTATTTCTATAATCACTTGCGCGTGGCACCGGCAGTAATCCAGAGATTACTTACTACCTTTGAGGTCCTGTTTTTTAACCTGTTTCCTAGCTCTCTAAATTCTGCTTGCAGGACCTCATCCCTCTTTCTACCTATGTCATTGATACCAATATGTACCATGATCTGTCTGTTTGCCCTCCCCGTATAGAATGCCCTGCAGCCGTTCAGTGACATCCTTGACCCTGGCACCCAGGGAGGCAACACACCATCCTAGAGTCACATCTACAGCCGCAGAAACACCTGTCTGTTCCCCTTACTATCGAGTCTCCTACCACTATTGCTCTTGCCCTCTTTTTCCTCCCACCCTGTGCAGCTGAGCCACTCACAGTGCCATGAGTGTGGCTGCACTCCCCAGAGGAGCTGTCACTCTCATAGTTTTCCAATGCAGAAAAACAGTTCGAGCAAGATGAACCCTGGGGATTTACTGATTACCTGTCTCAAGCCTTTCTTCTGACTGATGGTCACCCATTCCCTCTGCACTTCCATAAGCTGTGGGGTGACCACATCTAAGAACGTGCTATCCACGAAGCTCTCAGCCTCGCGGATGCACCTCAGTGCCTCCAGCTGCCGCTCAAGCTCCAAAACTCAGAGCTCAAGTAGCTGCAGCTGGTGGCACTTCCTGCACACGTGGTTGGTCAGAGCGCAAGGAGCGTCTAGGACTTCCCACATGTTGCAAGTGGTACATAACATGGGACTGAGCTGCCCTGCCATGCCTCTCGTTGAAAGAAAACCTTACTTTAAGGTAAATACAGTAAAACAAAACGTTAAATTGTTTACGTACTTTAAATAAAAATTAGAACTCTTACCTTTCCTTAGCTTAATCTATTTTAAGCTGGAGAAAAACACTTACCCACTACTCACCAATCAGCTGTCACCTTTGTGCTGATGTCACTTTTTGAAACTTCCCCACACTCGCGCTGGTTCTGATCTCTCCGCTGCTCTCTCGTGCTGTCTTGTGATGTCACTCTTGTTATCTTTAACAAGAACTGACTGCAGGACACTCTTCCCAGACTGCTTCAATGAGGGTCAAAAAATGGCAGGAAGGGACAGAGAGAAAAAGCCTAAGAATACATCAACAGTCAAGACTAGACGTTACAAAGGTAACAAAAAGACAAAACTGAAGGCTCTCTATTTGAATTCATGTAGCATTCATAAAGTAAATTAACTGATGGCCCACACTGAAGTAAATAAATATGATTTGATAGCCATTACAGAGATGTGGCTACAGGATGACAAAGATTTGGTCCTTAGTATTGAAGGGCACATGATATTCAAGAAGAATGGGAAGCTAGATAAAGGTGCAGGGGTAGCACTGTTGATCAAAGAGGGCATTGGTGCAATAGTTAGAGATGACCTTGGTTCAGGAGATCAGAATGTAGAATTGGTTTGGGTGGAGATGAGGAATAGTAGGGGGAAAAGTCATTAGTGGGAGTGGTCTATAGGCCCCCTAATAGTAGCCACAGTGTCGGACAAAGTAGCGAAGAGAAAACATTGTGTGTCTGTGATAAAGGAACAGCAATAATCATGGGTGATTTTAATCTATACAAACTGGAAAAATCAGATTGGCAGTAGCACCTTGGATGAGGAGTTCTCAGAATGCTTTTGAGATAGTTTCTTGTAGCAGCATGTTCTGGAACAACCAGAGAGCAGATTACATTAGATTTGGTATTGTGTAAAGTAACAGGATTAATTAATGATCTCAGAGTAGAGTAAAGGAACCCTTAGGTAGCAGCAACCACAATGTGTTTGAATTTTACATCCAGTTTGAAAAGGAGAAGAGTGGGTCTAAGACTAGTATCTTAAACTTAAATAAGGGCAACTATGTGGGGATGAAAGCTGAGCTAGCTGAAGTGAACTGGGAAACTAGGCTAGAGGATAGATCAATATAGAACCAGTGGCAGACAGACATTTAAGGGGATATTTCAAAGCATTCAGAATAAGTACGTTCCTACTATAAAGAAAAATTCTAAGGAGAGGACCCACCATCCGTGGTTAACTAAAAATGTTAAGGAAAGCATCAAACTTAAGGAAAAAGCATATAACTCCACAAAGATGAATGGCAGGACAGATAATTGGACAGAATATAAAGAACGGCAGAAATGACTAAAAGGTTAAACAGGAGAAATAAATTAGACTATGAGAGGAAGCTAGATAGCAACGGATAGCAAGAGTTTCTACAGGTACTTAAAAAGAGTAAGTAAAGTGGCTGTTGGTCCTCTGGGGAGTGACAGTGGAGAGTTGATGGTAGATAATAAGGAAATGGCAGAAGAAATGAACAAATACTTCTGTGTTCACTATAGAAGATACAAAAAACATTCCAGTAATAGCTGCAAATCAGGAGGTGAACAGGAGAAAGGAACTTGATTAAATTGAAATCACTAGGGAAATGGTACTGAGCAAATTGATGGAGCTGCAGGCTAGCAAGTGTCCGGGTCCCGATGGGCTACATCCTAGGGTCTTAAAAAGAGGTGGTTAACGAGATAGCTGGTGTTAGTTTTCAAAAATTCACTAGCTTCTGGAAAGGTTCCATCAGATTGGAAAGTAGCGAATATAAGCCCTCTATTCAATAAGGGAAGGAGAAAGAAAACAGAAAACTATAGGCCAGTTAGCTTGACGTCTGTCGTGGGGAAGTTATTAGAATCGATCATTAAGGAGGTTATAGCTGGGCACTCAGAAGAGCTCAAGGCAATAGGGAAGAGTCAGCATAGTTTTGTGAAAGGAAAATCATGTTTAACCAATTTATTGGAGTTTTTTGAAGGAGTAACATGCGCAGTGGATAAAGGGGAGCCTGTAGATATACTGTACTTGGATTTCCAGAAGGCATTTGATAAGGTGCCACATCAAAGATTACTATGGAAAATAAAAGCACATGGTGTAGTGGGTAACATATTAGCATAGATAGAAGATTGGCTGGTTGGCAGAAAGCAGAGTGTATGCATAAATGGGTCTTTTTCTGATTGGCAGGATGTGATGAGTGGAGTCCCACAGGGGTCTGTACTGGGGCCTCAACTTTTTAAGATTTACATCAATGACTTAGATGAGGGGAGTGAAGACATGATAGCTAAATTTGCAGATGGCATAAAGATAGGCATGTTGTGAAGAGGATATGAGGAGGTTGCAGATGGATATAGATAGGTTGAGCAAGTGGGCAAAGATCTGGCAAATGGAGTTTAATGTGGGAAAATGTAAAGTTGTTCACTTTGGCAGGAAGAACAAAAAAGCAGAGTATTATTTAAATGGAGAAATGCTGCATTATTCCTAGGTGCAGAGTGCTCTAGTACATGAGTCACAAAAAGTTTGCACGCAGGTACAGCAAGTAATTAAGAAGGCTAATGGAAAGCTATCCTTTATTACGAGGGGGATTGAACATAAAAGTAAGGATGTTATGCTTCAGTTATACAGGGCATTGGTGAGACTGCACTTTGAATACCGTGCACAGTTTTGGTCCCCTTATTTAAAGGAAGGGAAGGGAGGAAGGGAGGCAATTCAAAAGAGGTCCACTAGATTGATACCTGGAATGAGTGGGTCGTCTTATCAGGAAAGGCTGGACAGACTGGGCTTGTTTCCACTGGAGTTTAGAAGAGTGAGGGCGATTTGGTTGAAGTATACAAGATCCTGAATGGCCTTGACAAGGTGGACGTTGAAAAGATGTTTCCTCTTATGCGAGAGTCCAGAACTAGGGGGCAGTGTTTTAAAATTAGGGGTCACCTTTTTAGGACAGAGATGAGGAGAAATTTTCTGATGGTTGTGCAACTTTGGAACTCTCTGCTTCAGAAGGCAGTGGAGGCGGGGCCATTGAATATTTTTAAGGCAGGGGTAGATTTTGCCTAACAAGAACCTAAGGTTATCAGGGTTAGATGGGAATGTGGAAATCGAAACACAAGATGATCAGCCATGATCTTATTGAATGGCAGAGCAGGCTCAAGGGGCCGAATGGTCTACTCCTGTTCCTATTTCTTATGTTCTTATATCAATAATCCTTCCATCCCATTGCTCATTTTCTACTCTAGTCATTCTATTTTCCTAATGGTTGATGGCCATTTGGCAAGTGAAAGGCAACAATGGTGATGACTGGACTATGAAGACTTGAAATAAAGTTTGTTTCCTTAACATTTTTAAAAACATTAACGCAGTGATATCTTTATAAAGTGATTCTCCTTGTGGAACTAGAAACATAGGGCTTAAGAGGAGTAAGCCATTCAGCCCATCGAGTCTGCTCTGACATTCAATAAGGTCATGATTGATCTGGGTGTGGTTTCAACTCCACTTTTCTGTATGCCCCTTATAACCCTTGTCTATCAAAAATCTGTCTAACTTTGCCTTGAATAAATTCAATGACCCAGTCTCCACTGCTCTTTGGGGAAAGAGAATTCCACATACTAATGACCCTAAAAGGACTTCCTCTTCCTTTTACTATGTCATGCTACTCCTATGGTCTCAGCAGAGCAAGAGGCAAGCTGTTTATTCTCTTGCACTGACTGTTCAGATACCAATGGTGCTCTGAGTTTTGGGGCCTGTGCAGGGGTAAACTCAATCATCAAGGCAGGGGGTAGCTTGTGCGGCTCAGACTGACCGTGGCTGGCAGATGATGAGCAGTGGGAGTGCTTTGAGCAGCGCTCCCACTTCCATGTTCCCTTTCTCCAACTTCCCTCCATGGTCTACCCATACCTTCCAGCTAGCCAGGAGCCGGAGGGCACTTTAGATGCTCTTCACTGAGACTTTGAACAGTCAAAGCAAGGCTTTCCTCCAGCCTATTCAAAGTGGCAGGTTGGGTGTGAAGGCCACTGCTCAGTGCAAATATGCTCTTTATTGCCTGCTCTGTCTGATGGTCCATGCCAATGACCACTCTAAGTAGGTGAATATCAGCAACAAGGTCCAAGATATCATGTTACCCATGCTAGATCCAATCTAGCACACTACAGCTGAAGTGCTGACAAAACCCTTGCTGTTACTCCAGAATAGTTCTCATATTTGACGTCCACCAACTGCCACCCACACCCCTCTCCCCAACTGTCCCGAGGCTCAGCATCTGCATCCAGAGTTTGGAATATCCTGCATTCTCCAACAGGGATTCCCCACTGCTATACCTATCTCCAACATTTGAGGAATGTGGCTCACCAAGTGACAACCTAGCTAACTGCCTTGGAGGCTTTACCGAGGTGTGTCTAGCAGGAGTCATGTGACAGTGCTACTTCACAGTGCACAATCACCTCGGAGGTCTCCTCCTGTGCCTTACTTGAAGGACCTGTGGGAGATGAAAGACATGAACTAGAACTGACATGGGGAAAACATTGAAAGTCATCACTGTCCCCATTAACTGAAATATGAGCAAAGAACAGCAATTCAACATGAGTATTGTGCGCCATGTGGCTGTGTGATATCCAATTTTGGTCAGATATCTGGGAGACCCCCACCTCTCTCTACGGTCGATAGCCATACACTTCACCATCCTACTGATCTCCGTGGGCAGGAGTTCTGCGATCTCTTCTGCAAGGAAAGGAAAATGAGCTATGAATTTCAGAAATGGATTGTGTGGAAACGATGGAATGACAACATTTATGGGTGTGACTGTGAAGCATGGGTGAGCTGGCACTAAGATGAGGATGAGTGTCAGTGTTGGCTGTTCAGATGGGAATGTGAGGAGGTGCCAGGAGAGAGGAGAAAGGGTGGAGCTGCAAGGTGTGTTGGTTTGGGAAGTGCTGTGCAGGAGAATGTTGGGGAAGCCAGTGTTGGGGGTTGGCAATTGAATGAGACATGGCACTCACCTTCCTTACCATCTTTCATCATTGTATCTAGCTGCGAAGCATCCACCCTCCCCCACCTCAGCCCCATCCCGCTATTCACTTTTTCAGCTACTTCCAGCCAGTTGTGTTCGAGAAGTTGGCTGCTTCCTCCCACCTGAAACAAACAATATTTTTTTTTCAGGCCCTTTCAGTCCTTGGCATCACTTCCAGGGATATATCAGAGAACCAGGGCAGGGTGATTGGGGGTGTACGGGGGGGAGAGAGAAAAGAGAGAGAAAGGGTTTAGGGTGGATGGACATGGGTTTAGTGCAATCTTCCACATGGATCAAGAACAAGTATGGCTGCACAATCTTCAGAATGGTTCCAATCTGAATCTGTGACTGATCTCTTCCAGGGATCTTTTAAATAAAAATTGACAAGTGCAGTTCACCATCACATCTGCATTCTGATTGGTCAAGAAACTTGGAAGTGGATTGCTAATAACACGGCCGAGTTAAAAAGCCACAAAGCCCTCACCATGAATATCGGATTCCCGACCCATGCTGCCACTGCTCCCCCAAATCCCCTTGCTGAGAGCAGGTGCACAAGATAATAATTTCACCCATAATTAAAGATTTCACTTGGTAGATTATGCAATTTTGAAAAAGTGAAGCTTTTGATAACTAGGCAGTTGTGTGTGCTAGGGTAAGAGCTTGTTAATTAAAGAAAATTAATGTTATGCATAAGAGATGTCAACTAAATTCTTATAGGAGTTGCATTTTCACCTATCTGCAATTATGTAAGCAGAATTGTATGGATTGTCACGTAGAGGGATTAAAACTGATAACTTTTGGGTTCATAAAGATCTAACATTAGGTATTCAAACATGTTACGGTCTGTGCTTAATCAAACATCAGATGTGGTTATAAGTAACACTCACTGCAAGCTGCAGAGTTACAAAGCAACCCGAAAAGTTCACATGCACAAGTCAACCCCTTTAGGTGCACGGAACCTTCTTTTTTTGCTTGGCCACACACTACAAAGAACAAGCATTATCTTCATGTGCTACCAGAAAGGAAATGCTCCTCCCTGTATACTCACCTTCCACCTTTGTCACTTCCTCCACCATTTGTCCTACCCCTCCCCTTTAAATCAGATGCTCAGCTCAGTGGACGGACCACTGGATTTGTCACCTCAGCAAGATGGCCATCAACAGTGATTGCTGACGGTGTCTAGAGGCACGGGGGGCGTCAAGCCTCTCAGTCTTGCCCCTCCAACTGCAGCTGTGCAAATGCACCCAATACTGTGGCTGTACAAACTGTCGGGAAGGATTTGCTCAAAAAGTTTAGATGCAAAACATTATGAGAGCATGCTTTGAATGGTTTTGCAATGACTTCGGATATATGAGTGCAATTATCTGAAACAAAGTTTTGCATTGCTTAAACGTAAAACCAAGTTACATACTTATCTGGAGTACAAACAGAATGTGCAAATATGCAATAATGGAAACAAAAGCTAATTTACTGGATATTAACTTCCAAGGATTTAACTGTGCGTGCTATCGACTTATTTTGTACCTTCAGCCACGCCTATCTGACAGGTTGGAGTTCCTTTATAATGGTAGTGAATTGCCTGGTGTCATTGGATTGCAATACAGGCATAGTCAATTAATGGAAAATAAGTACATGGACTGATACATTTCCAAAAGGTGCAGTTATACCACATGTATTGATCTGTGGAAGGTACACGCCACTTCATTAGATCACTTAATATTATTTCTGCAGACAGGTGAATTTGTTGCACTCAAAGGGTTGGCTTCCTAGATATGTAGACATTGCTACAAATCTATTCATTATTCTTACTGACTTACTTATTGAGCACCCTTACTGAAACGCGATGTGTTGTTAGAAAAGTGCACTGAACTCTTAATGTACACCCTCTCCTTGTAGACGTACTATAGGTCTCAGATCAGTAGTGCCAGAGTGCTACTGAAACAAACAAGACCTTAATTATATTGTTTAGCTCTGAATCAGTCTTCTGCAGGGAAAAATATTCTGCAAATGTATTCCCCAAACCCCAATTCTGGCAAGTGATTTTTAAAAAAAAATCCATAGATATTTTAAGACTAGTTTGTTTTTAAAATGTGGCTAGACACACTGGCGTTGCATTTCATCCATTATTAAACCCAAATGGTGAAATACAGCTTTCAGCACTACTAGGAGACATTTCAGTCAACGTATGAGAAGTGATGATCATGTATAGTAGACATAACACATTAGATGTAACCAATATTAGTGTGAACCCATGGTAGAAATATTTAAAATTAATCAATCTTGTGCAGGATTGTCAATTTTTGCAATTAGGGAGCAGCAGTACTTTAGCAAAAAAAATCAAATGGGCAAATTTGTTTGGCCAAAGTCCTCCAAATTGTCCCATATGTGCAAAGTTGCCATTTTGGATGATTTTCCAGAAATGAACAATAGCTCAAAAAGTATCAGCAACTTTTAGAAATGAAGGAGGAAAATATATGTTTACTTTGATCAATGAAAAATCTTGTCATTATTTTTATCTAATCCAAGTGATCACTTAGTTGGGGTAGTTATATCACAATTTCAAGCCCAGTTCCACAGGAATTAGTGTTCTAAACATATTTACGTTTCAATCGGCTGCTGTGAATATTTAGTCACTGGGTCTTGCAACTGTTGATTTTCATTGGATTTTTACAATGGCTAGGATGTTTACATTTTAGTCCATACAAATTGCTACAAAGAGCTTTTACAATATAAAGCATTTATTTTTCTTTATTACAACTTAAAAAAGGAAAGTCTGGAGAGAATAATTATTACTCAAAGCACTTCTCTCTTTTATAGAATGGAATTAGCCTCAGTAGAATTTAGCAAATTAAAAATTTATTACCATTGAAACCATCAAGTAGGTTTGAAATTCTCCCTTCTGCCGATTCGAACGTCACTAAAGCAACCAATCAACAGAGAGAAAGCCAACCTAGGGCAGGAGGTAAGTGGGTGATTTTATTTTGTTGAAGTTGTAGTTCTCTTAATATTTTCTTCTATTGAATGACGAAGTGCTTGAGTAAAAGATACTCCCCTTAGACTTTTCCTCTCCCTTAAAGAATCCAACTTTACACCAACAAATCTTAATACAAAAATATTTCAGTAATTATAGATACCATGTTAACCAGTCTTGACACCCTTTCACATCTTCCTTCGATAACTGTCCTTTTATTCTAAAGCACGCAGTCAGAACAAAGTTCACATGCTCACATTTCAAACACCACCACAATCACATTAAACTCCAGTGTCAGTTGAGTAATCTAGGCAAAAACTTCAAAGAGCACAAAGGTAAAGTAATGCTAAAGCAGACAATAAAGGCAAAAAAGGTGCTCTTTGTGGTACTCAACTTAGGTATAATAAGAGCAAAAGTATTGTAATATTGGTTTATTGATCAGCACTCAAGGATAGGACTACGGTCTCGAAAGGAAGTACAGCAATTTACACTGGGACATAAAGGGAATGGCTAGTACTGGGCTTATAGGGGGAATTACTGTACACCAATGAAATGGATTCAGAGGGAACTGTATGCCAATGAAATAGATTCAGAGGGAAAGCCAAAGTTTGAAGAGCTTATCAACATAACCAAATATGGAGTCATCAACAAGTTGGGCACAGGGATGGGTCAAGGTAGGAGCAGAAGACAGGTAATAATGTCAGATGTTAATCAGGAAGTTACTTTCACAAACCAGTAGCAGGCTCTGCAGGAGGAGTTCAAAAATCAAAGGAAGAGGTAGTCAAGGTTGTCAATGGGTGTAATGGAACAAGAGTACAGACACTCTGGATCTATCACAGAAAATTTGCTACTCAAAAAATATAGCCACATGCAACAAAAGGAAACAAGGTTTTTTAAAAAAACGCAGAAGGGCTGTCAACAGTCCAGTGTGGGGTTAATTATATTATATTCATTCTTGGGGTGTGGCAAGAACAGCATCTACTGCCCATCTTGATTGCTTTGATGCAGAGTGGCTTGATAGGCCACTTCAAAGACCAGTTTAGAATCAACTGTCCAAAAACAATAAAGCCAATGGCATGATTTTTTTTTTTTGCATTAGCGTGCCAGGTATTTAACATCCTCCATTTTCCTTGGTAACCTCATCTTTACCAAGAGGATGCTCTCTTTACCTTAGGGCAACACAGTAGTGTAGTGATTAATATTACCAGACTAATAATCCAGTAGTACAGAGCAGGTACAAATCTCACCATGGCAGCATGAGAATCTGAATTGGATGCATTGCCTTAATGATAGGGATGAAAAGCGATGTTTCCCGACTCACTTCATGCATTTGACAAAATAGTTATTTACCAAGAGGGCCAAGCTGGTGTAAAAGCAATAGCAATTGCATATCACTGACCATTTTGGGGTCAAAAGGGGTAGTATAGGAGAAGGCACAATACCTAAACAGAATGGGAACCTTAAGACTTGAGGGGCATACTAGCAGCTCAGGAACATTCATACCCCTAAGACAGTATAAGGAACAACCATGAGACCGAATCTTGTGTCTGGGCACAGGTTCATGAAAGACTGGTGAAACCAGGATACTACAGAATCGAAAGAGGAATGCCAAGAGGAAATCTGACTAAATAGGATGTAAAAATAAAAGCTTCAGGGTTAATCGTAAAAGACAGGGAGCCCATGCTCATTGACAAAAAAAATGGAAATTTAGGACTGATCTTAGTTCACAAAAAGGTTTATTACCAATTTGGGTAGATTTCCAGATAGGGTAGTGGAAGCAGACCATTGTCATTTGCGATACTGTTACCACTGTGTTGCATAGGGAAGGGGATGGAATAGCAAGCTTTCTTTTAGATTGAGGAGATAATATGAATCAAATGGCCTCTCTCCGAGTTTATGTTGTGATCGTGTTGCTGTATTAATGACTTGAAAAAAATTTAGACAGTAGCAAAATTTTGAATTTACTGCTTACAGCTGTAAGACAATGCTTCCTGCACACTGTCACGTGTCAGTTCCAGGGAGCTATAAGATTACAGAATACCAAGAGGACAAAGGGACCCAGTCCCTTCAAATCAAATTTTGCAGCCTCCAGAAATTCATTATTTTCTAGTTATGAACCCATTTGTACCCAAATACAAGTTAATTTTCTAGCCTTCAATATGAAGGATCACTTCTAAGAGTGCCTCATATAGCTGTATACGTACATATAATTAGAAAAAAATAAAGTGTCAGTCATATTTTAAAAAAAGAGCAGTGCAAAAGATTATAATGTAGGCTGTTTAAAAGCATTGCTACAAGAGCACACTGTTATTTAGAAATAGGCCTTGATTGTCAGGTTTCCTCACACCTACAATTGCAAAAATAATAGCTTAAGGTTAGCTAAAAACAGAGAACTAAAATGTTCATAAATAAATGACAAACCTTGATGTTTAACTGGTAAAACATTTTAGGGGAAAAAATAAAAATGAACATTTCCAGAGTATAATGCTAAACGACGACCTATCAGTTTAGCTCTAAAGGAAAATCAGAAGGGTTTACAGCCCGCTTATAAACTCAGCCAAATGAATAGTTACTTCGAACAAGTCTCAGCTTCTCATTGTCACATCAAATTTGATTTGGTAACCTGTATCTTAGCATCCAGGGATGCTATTTAGTCAACAAAAGGCACTCATTAGCTATACAATGTGCAATGGATTTCTGGCTGCTACCTAATTTCGTCTGCCACATGCCCATAGCTAATCAAAGCAAATATGATCACTGAGATAGTGCTTGCAAGTTACCTGCCCTACTAATATGGACTGGAAGTCAGATAAAAAGGTTTACAGTCCATCTTCATTTATAATGCGTTAAGTGCTCTACTTTATCCTATGCAATTCTACAGTTTCCAAAAAAATCAACATGGTCAAAAATATAGCAAGCATGGCAGAAAATACCACAATTCCAGAATTTAGTGTCCTCACCAGAGCCTCAAGGATCCAATATGAATTTTCATCTTTTGGAAACTAATTATCCACGGTAGTAACTGGTGTTTGTCTCATGCACTTGTGTGTCAGCCACTAATCTATTTTGAGAATGGTCCAATAGTATACAGGAGCAAAACGGAAAATTAATAGTCACAAAGGGGAGCTTTTTGAAAAAAAAAATCTGTGAAGTTGATGATTATTCATTAAGCAAGGGACTTGACAGATCCACAACATGGGGGTTTTCATAAGTTTAATATGGAAATTGAGGCAACTCTCCACCAAACAATACAGCAACACTAACATCTGTCACCAGTACGGCAGAGCCGTCTCGATCTTGCCCCAGCTCTGCCATTCAGGAAACGGCCCACTCGATGATCGGGGACTTCCGAACTGGTCACATTCAAGCATCTGCAACATCCCAGGGACCTTGGTCATCTCGTCGTTGAAGATGATCGGAGCCAGAGTCCCATCAGGTTTCCATTCGGTGTGAACAATGCCGTAATTCTTCCCTTCGTTGTTGTCCCAAAAGATTTGATCTCCACACTTAAAGGAGACGCAGAACTCTATTCTCTCCTGTGGCAGTAAGGATGATGGCAGATCAATAGCAAAAGAAAATGTGTCTGTTTCAGAACAGCCATAAATATTGTTTAGAAATGTACAGTCCACATCCTTATAACTCTTCCAAGTGTCGAATGTTATCCGGATTTGAACTACTTTGTGGTAACTTAGATTCCTCACTGTGACAGTGCCCGCAATGAATTTCTCCTGCAGAGTGCAATTTTCGAGACAGACAAAATTCTTCTTCAGGCGATTTCGGAATTCCAGGTAGTCCGCAGACGGCGGAGCGAAGTCCAGGACCAAGGGCTTTCTTTCATTTACTTTCAGTCCACACGTTGTGTTGTCGAGATCTGTCAGGTCAAACTGTAGTTCAGCGAGTGAGTCTTCACATTCGGAGAAAAAGTGAACTGCAGTGAGAGAAAAACCTTTATCATCCGCAAATGCCACAGTTTTCTTTCTCTTGCCTTTGGATTGAGCCCAGCCTTCGTTACAAGAGTCAGTGCCACCCTTCAGAATGATGCAGGGCCGCAGTGGCTTTAGCCTGTTGGTGATGTTCAGCCCACCGTAAGGGTCATAGGGGCCAAGGAAATTCCTCATGGGTGGAGAATGGGCCAAACAGAGTCTCATGGCTATATCAACTGGCATAATAGACACAGCTGGGAACGATCTGGTATCCAAGATATGGCAGACCCTGAAACACGAAGTTCAACATGGTCATGTTCTGCGTATCTAATGTCAAAAATGTAACGAAGTCGCTCAACATCTGGAACCCAGAAGTTAATAGCTGACAGAAAGAGTTTTGACAACGTTTGTTACGAGGGACGCAACAACCCCATACCATACATGAAAAATAAAATTAAACGCAATATTAATACTGGCTGTTTTAACCACTAGCGACTTTCACCAGCGCAATATTTTTGCTCATGTTTCCAAAGGCAGCATTTAGACCGTTGCAAAAAGAAACTAATCAGCTTTCTTTATTTAAAAAAAAAATCAGGCATGGGCGGGTTTTCCCTGTGCGTTATGTTTCGCGAAATCCCGAAGATTCTCGTAGTGAAAGCTCAAATTAAGCTAAATATTGCATGTAGAAACAAAGATCGAAATTTAAAGTAAAATGCGATTCTGCATTGCACTTTCCGACAATAAAATCGGTGGGAGTGCTCATCGCAAGCGGCTTCAGAAACAAATTTCGCACCGTATCAGGGAAAGCAAATATGAGCAGATAAAACTCGCATTTCAAGCCTCCCTTTGCTTTGTTACAGCGTTTGTGGCGTTAAGTATACGCCAGTAACACTGGGGCGCTCAGGTACACTTGGAATTTGGGCTGCAACGCTCTGGCTGTCCCAAGCTAACCCTCAAGTCTGCTCCAGGAAAGCCTCCGAGTTCCAGAAGCCGCAGTTACCTGGTGCAGTTCATCGGTCTGATTAAAAGAGTTTCACCAATACAGAGAGCATAGCGAAGTTACAGCGAGCTTCAAGTACAAGACCTTCCTGCACGTGCCTCTCAGCTGTCGCTCAGAGCCACACGCACGGCTCCTGGGCACTTATAGGCAGCCCCGCCCCATTAAAGCACGTGACAGACAGCGCAACCAATCGCCAGCCTCCCTCTGATCAGCCCCCGCCAATCACAGCCCCCGTACTATGACGTATATGAGTTACCGCCAGGGGGCACCACAGGCGGGCTTGAGGCAGCTGAGAGTTGGAAGTAATGGAGGGAAAGGTGAGTTATTTTCATACCGCAATATAAAATGAATATAAAAAGCAGGAATATCACAGGGGAAATAAACATCTAGCTTTGCAAAATGAGGATAGTTTTGACTTCAGTTAGCACAGAAAATTTTGGTTGGGCAGCTCTTGATTTTTCTCTGATGGTGGGATGGAGGGTGACCATATTTCTTAAACCAAATCCGGGGACGCGCAGGATGGGAGCCACGACGGAAAATGTAGGCAGTGCAGTGAGGCAAAACATTTTAGCAGCCTATTTTTTACCAGTTGCACAACAGTGCCAGCATGGATACGAAGCTGGTGGAGTGACAGGAAACAGACAGTAGTGGTTAAAAAGTGTTTTTTGGACTGGAGGCAAGTATATAGTGGGGTTCCCTAGGGGAAGGTTGAGAGGAGATTTGATAGGGTTCTTCAAACTTTTGAGGGGTCTGGACAAAGTGGATATGGGGAAACTGTTCCCATTGACGAAAAGGCTGAGAAGCAGAAGACATTGATTTGAGGTGAATGGGAAAAAAACCAAAGGTGACACGAGGAAAAACTAGTTAATGCAGCAAGTGATTAGGAATGCACTGCCTGGAAGTACTATTATGAATTAGGGGCAAATTAAATTACAGGCAAAAGTAACATTAAAAAGTGCAACCTCGCACATCCACTGGTGTTGTAACCAAGACAGTCTCCCAGGATAGGATAATTTTGCTAACTCCGCTTGCATACCTAGAATTGGTGGGGCGTGCCGATTGAACTGTAGCAGCACTTTGATTGGACACAGGGAGCACACGGCTCTCACAGTCAATGTTGTGTGCAATCAGCATGCATCTCACTTCACGTGCCCTTGTTTTGCGTGTCTATCAGTTTAATAATACCAGTAGGAAAAAAACTATGTGGACGGAAACTGTTCTACGTACAATACAAGTGCAAAACAAATACGCATATAATTACTGGAGATGTGACATCACACTATTGAAGCACATTCAGCCACTGTTTATACTAAACCACTGTTCAGGAACATAAGTATTTTGTACCCACTGTCTGCATGGTCTAGTCTGTGTTGATCCAACCTTATAAAAAAAAGACTTGTTATTTAGTATGGTGGTTATGTTACTGGACTAGGAATCCACAGATCTGGACTAATGATCTGGCGGCACAAACTCAAATCCCACTGTGTTGGCTGGGGAATTAAATTCAGTTAATTAAATAAATCTGGAACAAAAAGATAGTGCCAGAAATTACTGGATTGTCATAGAAGCCCATCTGGTTCACTAATGTCCTTTAGGGAAGGGAAAATGTCATCCTTACCTGGTCTGGTAACTCCAGACCCATAGAAATGTGGTTGACTCTTAACTGTCCTCTGAAATAGTCCAGCAACACACTGAATTGCATCAAACTGCTCCAAAGCAGTATACAAACAAAAACCTGAAGGAGCCTGTGGCACCTACCGAGGCATCAGATGTGACAAAGGCACAACAAGCCTAGCCAAGCAACAGCCTGACATAGTCTTACTCACAAAAACATATGTTTAAGTCAATATCACAAACTCCTTCATGACCATTATAAAATCAATACCGTGGATGCTGGAAATTGACATAAAAATTAAAAATTCTGAAAATACTCAGCAGCTGAGTCAGCATCTGTGGAGGGAGATACAGTTCTATTCAAAGAACAGAATGAGCTACCCAGCTAACCACCCTTCAATCAATGGCAACAAAAAAATAGAATAACTGCTTATTCATCATATTGTTACTTCTGGGGCTTTTCTGTGTGCAGAAAAAATAAAATACTGACTCCAGGAAGCTAGTCTTTTCCGGGTACATGTCTTTTAAAGGGACAACATCTTCAACATGTTTATAAATGTCACAAATGGCAGTCCTTAAAAATTAGGCTGACATTGATTTACTTTACTTGTAGATAGGATTGCAAAAATATGTAAGAGTACAATAAAATACAGGTGACATATTACATATATCATCCTCAGATCTTGACCACACTTTCCAAATAACTGTCATATCCCAGTGCTGTCAACTGTAAGTTAATATTTGTAATCACAACTATTGTACATGTCATGCACTTTCTTGCAGGAAACTGCACTCCCCAGCCTGTGATCAGCCATATATTTCTTGGGTACTGACATGAATTCCAGTTTCGTGACAAGAGTTTTGAAGTGGAAAATCTCCCATTATATCTCAGTCGTGTTATGATCCCAGCTAATTTTATACTGGACAAGTTAGATCCCAGGGTGGAACCTGGCTTGGTAGATACTAACTTATGTTTTTTATTTAGAAACGTGGAGAGTGGCTACTGAACAGGGTCACAGGAGTCAGCTTATGAACATTTAACAAAAGAATAAAGTGTTTATTAGACAAGAAAAGATGAACTATATTGCAATACCCCTTTACCCACAACTATACTTTGTAAGGATAACACACGTTACAAAAGCTATCTTATACTATAATGCTCACAGTAAGTACACAGTCATGTAACCAATAGGTGACCTGTTGTCAGGCACACCACACTCTGAAACCAAGTGACAGATGCCTCCCCAAAGAAATGCTATGGATCTCTCATCAACTCCCTCCAGATGCTTGTCACACCGTAAGCCAACAAATCTCACTGAACTCCGCCTTTCACACAGGGTTTCCAATCTCCACTCTCGAAGAACCTCTTTGGAGCCTTCTCCCAAACGATGCTTTCTCTCGGACGCCTTCCACAAGGGTTCACCTCCAGGATTTCAAACTCTCCTTGCAGTGTTCCTCTCCCTGGATTGCCACGTGCATTCAATCTTTGCCTTCCACGCACTGCCTCTCAGACTCAGCCATGCCAACAGAACACCACTGCTTCACGTGCCTATAGTAAAGAGTTACAGACCTTCGGCTGTCTCCTTGGATCTTCTGGCTTCTTGCAATGTGACTTGCCTTAAGTCTGCGTCCTGCAGCTTTCTCCCTTAAAGCTTAGAGCTTTCCTCTCTGCCCCTTACTTTCACTTCCACTTGAATAAGATCTTGTTCCAAATTCCGATCCTTGTCCTTTGACTTAACTTAAAGGGCTTCTTGGGGCCTTTCTCTTTTTCCTTTAGGACCTTGGGGGGAGGCGATGGCGTAGTGGCATTGTCGCTAGACTAATAATAGAGAGACCCAGGGTAATGCCCTGGAGACCCAGGTTTGAATACTGCCACAGAGATGGTGGAATGTGAATTCAATAAAAATATGGAACTAAAAGTCTGATGAGGACCATGAAACCATTGTCGATTGTTGTAAAAACCCATCTGGTTCACTAATGTCCTTTAGGGAAGGAAATCTGTCATCCTTACCTGGTCTGGCCTACATGTGACTCCAGACCCACAGCAATGTGGTTGACCCTTAAATTCCCACTGAACAACGGCAATTAGGGAAGGGCAATAAATGTTGGCCTAGCCAGCGATGCCCACATCCCATGAATGAATTTAAAAAAAGCTGCTCTCTGCAGTTCCCTCTCCCAGTGGACGGCTGACAATTTGGTATCCGTCTTGAGATCCAGAACTCACTTGATATTCACTGTTGCTTTAACTTTAGAGCAACTCATCTAAGATTCCTAAACTTATTTTCCTCATCAATCCGTCAGTATGTCAGCTGGAGAGAGACTTAAACTGCTTCCTCCACCTTAAAGCATAATTACCAACTGAACTCAACTGACAGGGTTTCTCCCTGTCTTTGTATGGGCCTCCTAGTATGAGGCAGCAGCCCAGTTTTACTACCTTGTTTGTTTTAACTCCCCTTCAAGAGTCATAAAACCTCATTATAATGCAGGCATCTTTTAAAGTGAAACTGAAACTCAAGTTACCTCCTTTCTTAACACACAGATCCAGAAATATAAATTAAACTTAAAATTAAAACTAAAACTCATTCCTAACACCCACAAGTACACATATAACTTGTTTAAACAAGTTATAACTTGTTGATCCCCTGGCTTGATGGTAATGGTAGAGTGGGGGATATGCCAGGCCATGAGGTTACAGATTGTGTTCGAGTGCACTTCTGCTGCAGATGGCCCACAGTGCCTCATGGATGCCCAGAATTGAGTTGCTAGATCTGTTCTAAATCTATCCCATTTAGCACGGTGGTAGTGCCACACAACACGATGAAGGCAGGACTTCGTCTCCACAAACACTGTGCAGTGGTCACTGCTACTGATACTGTCACGGACAGATGCTTCTGCGGCAGACAAGTTGGTGAGGATGAGGTCAAGTATGTTTTTCCCTCTTGTTGGTTCCCTCACCACCTGCCGCAGAGCCAGTCCAGCAGCAATGTCATTTCGGACTCGGCCAGCTCGGTCACATTTCTCCAAATTAAGTCAGACCTTCAACATTAAGTCAGCGGCAAATGGGAAACTAGTTCTACTTGATTTACGACTGGTTAAAGGTGGCATGCACTAGGTGAGCTGGTCCATTCAGATCACAGGTGAGTGGTTGTCTTTGTTGAACACTGAGGAAAAGTTGCGTGGTTTGGGGGAGCAGGGGAATGATCGCAGACCTCGACTGTTGGTATTGGCAAGGACATAGTGGGTGGCAGATGGGGGGATCTCAGGAGGTGACTGGACTGCAGGAGAGGGGTAGGAGTGATGAGGAGTCCCAGGGGATTCCTAGACTTCAGGGGGGATGGTGCTACTGAGCCACTCTTGGTGGTGGACATTGAAGTCCCCCACCCAGAGTACATTCTGTGCCCTTGCCAGCCTCAGTGCTTCCTCCAAGTGATGATGTTCAACATGGAGGAGTGCTGATTTATCAGCTGAGGAGGGGCGGTATGTGGTAATCAGCAGGAAGTTTCTTTGCCCATGTTTGACCTGATGCCATGAGACTTCATGGGGTACAGAGTTGATGTTGAGGGCTCCCAGGGCAACTCCCTCCCTACTGTATACCACTGTGCCGCCACCCCTGCTGGGTATGTCCTCTCCCACCGACAGGACATTGATGGTGGTGTCTGGGACATTATCTGTAAGGTATGATTCCGTGAGGATGACTATGTCAGGCTGTTGCTTGACTAGTCTCTGAGTCAGCTCCCCTAATTTTGACACTAGCCCCCAGACTAAGGAGGACTTTGCAGGCTCGAAAACGCTGCAATTGCCATTGTCGTTTCCGATGCCAGGTCGTCCACCCGGTTTCTTTCCTTTTTTGTGACTTTGTAGCGGTTTGTTACAACTGAGTAGCTTGCTAGGCCATTTCAGAGGGCAGTTAAGAGTAAACCACATTGCTGTGGGTCTGGAGTCACATGTAGGCCAGACCAGGTAAGGATGACAGATTTCCTTCCCTAAAGGACATTAGTGAACCAGATGGAGTTTTACAACAATTGACAATCGTTCCATGGTCATCATTTGACTTTTAATTCCAGATTTTTATTGAATTCAAATTCCACCATCTGCCGTGGCAGGATTCGAACCCAGGTCGCCAGAGCATTACCCTGGGTCTCTGGATTACTAGTCCAGCAACATTATCACCTCCATCGCCTCTCCTTTCCATCAAAGTATCCACAACTGCTGAAGATACCAAATACAATAACCAATCAAGGGACTGATAAAAACAAGCCTATATTTTCTGGAATGAGACTAATGCATATCAGTAAAAGTAATCAATCTTGCCAAAATAACTTTGGTATTAAATTGCAGTAATTGTGCACTTACTGATCACTTTTTTCTGATACACTTCTCAGTTTATGATTATCATTGAAGATTTTTCTAATATCCCAGCATTTCCCTTCACAAATGTACATTGGCAAACCTTCAGCTTCTGCTTATAAAACAGATAGGAAATGGTATTCCATAAGGCAGTAATTTAAGACTTATTCATTGTTACCTTAAAATAGCATTAGATTCCATGCAATATCTTAGGTGCTCTCACCAACAACTCAAAAAAATTTCCTTTAATACCAAAAAGCAATGACCTTTTTACTGCATGACAACTTTATTTTCGAGAAAAAATTCTCAAGTAAGTTATTATAATGGGTATTTTTACAATATAAGCTGATGTACTAACAAGAGTTATAATGGGAGACTTTTCACTTCAACAGCCTAGAATTCATGTCAGCACTCCTGACTTTCTGTTTGTTCATTTAGGGGATGGCAAATCACAGGCTAATGTGAAGGGGGTGGGGTGCACATTTTCCTGATGTGCGTTTGAGGCATGTCCAGGAGAACAGTTGTGGAAAATTTCTGCTACAATAGCATATAATAAAACTTTAGACATGTCCCTAGAGGGAAGCTGATTAAACATTTCTACATCTGTGTACAACTCATGGTAAAGAAAATCCCATCAGTATCCTGTGATTCAAGATTGACCTCTGTTCTTAACATCAGCATTATCATTAAACAGTGAGGCTGTATATCTTAGCTTTATTACTGTAAGCTGCCTGAACCTATGAAGGAAATGGGAATGTAATTACTAGTGATTTATTATTGCCTTTTGAATGGTGCATATATAACTGGGACAATGTCAGTGAGAAATGTTAACAGAGAAATCCTCACTCATGTAATTCCGGTTGTGGTTCTCACACATACAGCTGGAATATTTCTCAGTGGGACCTGTTTGCCAGATGATTGTGATGAACAAATCCCATCTGATAAACGCATTCTGAAGACCAAATAGCTGGTTGAAAGGGGTGTCAGCCAACTATGTCAGAATTCTGGGTGAAAATTATAGCAGCAGACTGGGGTGAACAACAAGTAAGAAGGAACAATACTCAGTTCAGTCAACTACCACTCGCCTGACTGGACATCTCATGGCTCCTTTTATGTTACTTTACAAGAATGTCTAGCACTCGAGAACCTGGCAGAGGCAACCAAAAAAGGGACAATGGGTCAATGATATAATGGTAAAGAATGTATTAAAATTTCTCTGAGTTCAACCTGCAAACCCACCACAATGAATTAGAACTGAGGAGATAGAGAGAATGCTGGGTGTCTCTACAGTAAAATTAACATGAAGGTCACTCATACCAGGTAGGAAGTGTCGACATTGTTACTGAGTGGTGATTCTCTCACCCCGCAGGACCACAGACCCGAACCAAAAAAGGTTCAATGACATGATATAGGTGGATAAGATAATAAAACAACTACTTTTCTTTTTCTTCCTTGGGCAACCTGCATGGGCATCAATGTATTTTTCATCTTCTAAAGGTAACAGCTGTAAGATGAACTCTTCATAATGCACTTAAATTGAGGGGAACACTTGATGAGGATCCCACAGTATGGTTAACTATATCCCTTCACTGCGATTACTTTCATGAATAACCCTAAGACCCACTTTAACAGTCTGATACCTGCACATATTTTTAATTCTCTCTCCTGTGCCATTTGGTACACACATCTCAACCTGATCTTATTTGCTCAGTCTCGTTGCAGGAGAAAATGTGCACAATGCACATGAGAGACATTCCCAATGACAAGCATCTCGGGCCTATAAGGAGGCAGTCAAGAGCTCAGGGAGATGCATGCTGCTTTTTCCAGAGAAACAGCAAAGTTGGGGACATTTGACTGGTACTAGGTTGGTGATTAAACTCTTGCACTTTTGCTATGATATCCCTGTAAAGAAATATACAAGTCCAGAGTGGTACAAGAACAAAATGCTGCAGTTGCTTGAAATCTGAAATAACGACAGAAAATGTTGGAAATATTCAGTAAGGCTGAATACGAAGAGAGAAACAGCATTAATGTTCCATGAGGTGTGTAAAATGTCTACCCTAAAGCCTTTATTTACATATAATGACATCAGAGATCACGAGTATGGCAAACCACATACAAAGATTTTACATAAAAAGGCCCCTTCCATAAAAAGGAAAAAAATTGCATGCACAATCATTTGCACATTACTTCATGTACATAGCCCATTAAGAAAATTATCGCACATGAACTTCATGTACTTTTTCTTCAGTTAGTTTCAATGTTGTCTGTCTCTACACATGCATTGCACACACAGGGCAGAATTTAATCCATGAGGCATACGGATCCTATCGGCAGAAGTGGAATTGTGTGCTACTTCTGCTTGTGTGTCAGCAGCTGGCACGCACGGAATTTAATGTTAATTTTAAAGGGTGGCCAGTGGCCATGTTGGGCAGGCAGAAAGTGGCCAAACACACCACCAGGTGATTGCAGTGCAGCTCTGGGCAGGCTATAAAAGAGCCCTCAAGACAAACATGCAGGTCCTGCAGGCAGAGAGCAGGTCAGCTCGGGGGCAATACTTGCAGATTGGGAAGGATATCGTCTGGAAGCCAAGCCTTTGCAGCTCTAAATCTTTTACTCCCATTATTCATTCCCTCATTATTATATGTCATCCCCTGGAAACCCCCATCACTTCCACCTCCATCCCCCCTGAAGTCTAGGAATCCCCTGGGACTCCTCATCACTCCTACCCCTCTCCTGCAGTCCAGTCACCTCCTGAGATCCCCCCATCTGCCACCCACTATGTCCTTGCCAATACCAACAGTCGAGGTCTGCGATCATTCCCCTGCTCCCCCAAACCACGCAACTTTTCCTCAGTGTTCAACAAAGACAACCACTCACCTGTGATCTGAATGGACCAGCTCACCTAGTGCATGCCACCTTTAACCAGTCGTAAATCAAGTAGAACTAGTTTCCCATTTGCCGCTGACTTAATGTTGAAGGTCTGACTTAATTTGGAGAAATGTGATTTAATGAGTATTCATGGCAAACAAATATAGGGAAAGGAGGTTCCCGCCACTGGATGCCATAAGTTCCAACCCACCGCTGAACCATCATTGACTTAATCCTTTAAACTCAACCCAAAGTCGGAAGCTGAGATTTCAGCTCCTATCTATTTAAGTCACTCCACCCCCAAATGATCCCTCTCCCGGCGGCCCTATTAAATTCTGCCCATAGTCTTTCAGGCGTTCATGTCTTTTTATGGTATGTGACCCCGTGTCGCTGTTGACTGATCACCTGGTGTCTGCTAGTTCCCGGGTGACATTGCTTTTCTGGAGAATGTTGTTACCATGGGGAGTGTTGCTGCTGTGGTAATTGTTGCTAATGATCTGTTGCATTTGTTGAGGAATTGTTGATCTCTGGGACTGATGGTCATTCAGTTCCTTGCTCAGTTGGTGGAATCGGATCTGTCTCCTCAGCTGTCTGCTGTGAAGGAGCAGGGTCTCCGTTTGCAAGTAGATGTTGGTGGTTACAACGATCTATCTAATCGTTCACTTTACTGTTTACTTTCGAGGCGACAACTTCTGTACACAGGTGCCACATAGCCAAGTTGGCTGACTTTTGTTGATTGTGTTGAATGTTTCCACTCTGACCGGCTGTAGCTCTCAGCTCTGGCAACTATTTGGTAGTTTTATCAAAGTGAAATTTGGCTTTCTGTTGTTTCACTTTGATCTTGTCACTAGCTCTTGTTATGAATTCTGGCTTCAGTAGATCTTTAGCTATTGGAAGAGTAGTCTGGACTTGGCGTGCCATTAGTCGCTGGACTGGGCTACTTTCCATGCCTTCACTGTGTGTTTCTCCACTCTAAGATTGCTTTCTACATATTTGTGCTGAATCTAGTTGAATATTTGATGATCCCTTTGGCAATATTCATTGCTGCCTCAATCTTTACATTTAACTGAGGATGGTGTGGAGATGATGTGCAGTGCTGAATTCCCCAGTCATTTGTGAAGCGTCTGAACTCTTCACTCAGGAATTGAGGGCCATTGTTGCTCATCACAATGTCAGGAATGCCATGACAACTGAAGTATGCTTTCAAGCATTGTACGATTTCACTGATAGTTGTTAATGTCAGCTGGTCTAACTCCCAGTGGTCTGAATAGTAACTGACGATGATGAGGTAAACAGTTCCTGTGAGACTGAAGAGGTCTACTGGTTTGTTTGGGATGTCATTAGTCATGAGTGGCTCTTTAGCTTGCTTAACTTTATGTTCTTTACAAACACTGCACTGGCCAATGTGGTCATTATTCTTATTGCTCATCTTTGGCCAGTAGAGCACTTCTCTTGCCTGCCTCAAACTAGACTTGATTCTTTGATGGCTTGCGTGAATGCGCTTCAGCATCTCTTTTTTTCATCTCTTTAGGGATAATAAACCTAATCCCGTTGTAAAAGATAACATCTTGTGCGAATAGTTCATCTCTGTATGCTCAATACTCTGTTATTGCAAAAGGTTTTGGGCTATCCTTTCATCACTACTTTCTGTAGCACTTGGAGAGTTGCATCTCATATTGTAGTTTGCTTGATCTGAGCAAGATGCTTTTCTGTCAGGATTTGTTCAGAAGTCAATGGCTTCGTGCCATGTGAAACACTATAAATCTCTTCTGATACATGTAGGATTACCAGTCCAAGCTTTTGACTTGTTTCAGCTGAGATGAGGGGATTGTGCCTGGTGTCCACTATCTGGAACTGCAGATCTTCTTTCTTCCCATTATACTGGACTCTCAGCTTAGTTTGTCCTCTTGGGATGAACATCCTGCCATCATAGAACCTCAACTTTACCTTTGATGGCTTCATTTTTAGGCCACCATCTTAAACAACTTCACACAAGTCTGCGAAGCTCATGATATTGCATGTAGTACCAGCACCTATCTGACACTTCACATTCATTTGATGCCGTCCTTCTGCAATCATCATTCTAACGGTAACAACTCATTTTTACCTCAAGACTTGACAATGCCAACCTGTTCTAGGGTGTAGAGTGATTCAGTCAGAATCATAATCCAACATCTCTCCAGTAATCATCTTTATAGGCTTGTTTTTCCTCTTTCCAGGGAGACACTTGCATGCAAAGTGGTTCAGCTTCTTGCAGTTAGAGCTCTGCTTCCCCAGGCTGAATATGCTCCTTTTCCTTCTTGTGGTGTTCCCCACAGTATTTACATCCTATACTTCAGCCTTGATCTTTCTATTGGTCCTTCTTTAAGCTGTTCCTCCTTTCAATCATTGACTTGTGCTTGGAAGACTTGAACTGCCTCTTTGATTAATGCAAAACCTCCTCAATTCTCTCATCAATACTCCTCAGTTGATGATTAGCCATCTTGGAGCTTCTGCACATGTCAGTCACTTTCTTGAGGGTAAGTCTCTCTTCTCTCAGTAGATGTGCTCTCACAGAAGGTTCTGATGTTCCTAAGACAATCTTAACTCTGATGAGATCATCTTTCAAACTCTCAAGATTCAGATATATATCTTAATGCAGTCACATACTGATCAATATTCTCTCTCTCTTCCTGAGCTGTAGTGTTAAACACATAGCATTCAGATTAGTGGACGGTTCAAAGCAGGTCTTCAAGGCCTCCAAAATTTCACATATCTGCCTTTTCTGTTCCTCAGTGAGTTCTAGGGTGTACAGCTTGTAGCATTCCTTCCCCAACACTGATTACTCTTATTTACTCAGGATTCTTGTTCAATCTCACAATTCTGCCACTGAGACTGGAAGAATTCTCTCTCAAAACTCGCGTCATCTCCAGAGGAGCATTTATTGGAAAATTCAAAGCCATAATGACTCACCCAGCTGTCAATGTCTTGTACAAAGTTGCAGACTGAAGTTTTAAATATTGTCTGCTGTTTTTCACATGCACTGGCTCCCTTGTAGCTATCAAAACCCACTCAATCCTGGCTGCACACTTCTGACACCATGTTCCATGTGGTGTGTAAAATGGCTGCTGTCGTAAAGCCTTTATATATATATATATATATATATATGTTTTTTTAGTTCATGGTATGTGGGCTTTGCTGGTTAGGCCAGCATTCATTGCCCTTGTTTAGAAGGCATTTTAAGAGTCAACCACTTTGCTGTAGGTCTGGAGTCACATGTAGGCCAGACCTGGTAAGGACAGCAGATTCCCTTCCCTAAAGGACATTAGTGAACCAGATGGGTTTTTACAACAACCAGCAATGGTTTCATAGTCATTATCAGACTTTTAATTCCACATTTTTAATGAATTCAAATTCCACCATCTGCCATGGCGGGATTCACACCCAGGTCCCCAGAGCATCACCCGGGGTCTCTGGCATACTGGTCCAATGACAATACCACTATACCACCACCTCCCTAAATGACATCAGAGGTCATATGAGTATGGCAAACTACAGTGTACAAATCTAAACAGTTAACGTCACAGGTTAATGGCTGTTCATCAGAATTCTCAGTGTGGTAGTCAGCCTCGCAGCTCTAGAGGTGTCACCCTTCTGTTGTTAGCATTGTCTGCAGGTCAGATTTCAGAAGGTGGCGCAAGTCAAGTCACTGGTCCAGATTTTCTGGTAATGGCAAGATTAACAACGTACATCGTAAATTTCAATATTTGGCAATCACCAATCTCGCTGTTGACAATTTTACTCCTTATTTGCCTGCATTTCTAATTATAATATGTTACAGTGAGCACTTTGGCTAATAGGAATCTGTACAGCCATATTTTACTCCCGATCTGATGAACATACTCAATGAAAAGTGTTTCATCTTTATGTGGGTGTGGGGAGATGGATTCCTTGCTAAGAATAGCAACAGGAATCTGCCAGAGGACCTTCACGTTCCCAATTGATGATTGAAAAAAAAAGTTTGACTCACGCACCTAAAGGCTCCAGTTAATTCCAGAATTTTTCAAATGCTGTGTAGAAGCAAGCCAAATTTTATTTAATTAACTGGTCCATAAAATGAATGCCATACAGATGCAGAGTATTTTAATTTCAATGTGAGGGAAGCGTTGGGGCCAGTGTCACCCAAGAGTCCTTCAACTTCTTGGGTAGAATTTTGCCCTTGACGGGCGGGCGGGCCCCACCGGCTTGGCGGCGGGCGGGCAGCCGATCCCCGCCACCGAAACCCCACCGCCATTTTAAGTGGGTGGGCTAATTAAGGCCCGCCCAGCGTGACGCCCGACGGGAAGCGCTATGCACTTCCTGTGCGGGTGGGGGAGATTCCCCAAATGCTAGAGTGCGCTCTTTAACGCATGCACACAAAAAAGCACACATCTCCCTGAGACTAAGTGCTGCCTCAGGGAGATCGCTGACAGTGTTTGAAACTCTAAAAATAGAAAAATGAAAAAAATCATTAACATGTCCCCGTCATGTGACAATGTCACGCGAGATGGGACATGTTAATAAATATCAGAAAAACTTTATTAAAGTTTTTTAAAACCGACATGAAACCTCATCCCGCCGGTGGATGAGGTTTCATGTTTTTTCAGAAGCCTGCTGGGGCTCCTGGCCTGCCCGCCAACCTTAAGGTTGGACGAGCAGGGCCTTTAATTGTTTTGACTACCCTGTCAATGGCCTCAATTGGCCATTAACAGGTGGACGGGCGGACAGCTGATCGCACTGTCCCCCCACCTTCCTGAAAATTTAAATGGGATGGGATGACGTTGGGGGTTCCATCCGCATCATTTTTGTGTCAGCGAGCAGGCCCCGCCCCCAGCTCACCAACGGAAAAATTCAGCCCCTTGACTTTAGGGATCCATATTTTTTATGGGAAGAATTTTCCTGTAGGTGAGCGGGGACGGGGCCCGCTTGTCGATGTGTAAAATGACGCGCGGTGACGTCGGGCAGGCATCCCAACGTCACCGCACGTCAGTTAGATTCTCAGCTCGGCGGGTGGGCAGCTGCATTGGCTGCCCGCCTGCCGAACTGTCAAAGGCCTGTTAAGGCATTAACAAAGTAATTAAAGTTGTTAAGAATGCTTCCCATCCAACCTTAAGGTTGACGTGCAGGTGAAGAGCCCAGGCGGCCTTCTGAAAGAGCATGAAACCTCAGCCACAGGCGGGATGAGGTTTCATGAAGGGTTTATTAATGTAATAAAAATTTTTGAAAAAATGAATGGACTTATACAGCTTATGTGACAGTTTCACATGAGGGGACATGTCCTTAAAATTTTTTTTCACCTTTATTAACTTTTCAAGAAATTAAACTAATCTCCCTGAGGCAGCTCCGTGCCTCAGGGAGATTTCTGCTCTCTCTCGTGCGCATGTGCGAAAGAGCGCAGGCCCCGACTCAGGGAATCCCCTTCCGCCTGCACAGGGAGTGCACAGCGCTTCCGGGTGTGCATCATACCCCCCCCAACAGGGGGAAAATTCTTCCTTACATGTTTTGTTGCACCCTCCAGGCTGGCTATTTTTCGTGAAAGTGTTTCTGCTGCTGCTTCTTCAAACCAATCCTACCCTTCATAGCAACAAGCAATGCTTAAAAATTAACATAGTTTTAAAAAGTACTTAAAAGTAACAAGTTCCAATCAGCAAATATATAATGTCATTTAAAAGCAGTCAGAGAATGCATTTAAAGTCACCTCACTGCCAGGCCAATACCACTATTGTTTATTCATCTGTCTCAATGAAGTGAAAACCGACTCAAACGTACGAAAATCGCAAGCACCCTGATTTTAATGAAGGCGTTGCTGTGGTAATTACAATAACTTGTATTTAACAGTGTAGCAAAAAGCCCCGAGGTGCATCACAGCAGTGCTTTTAAACAAAATTTGACAGTGAGCCACATAACCTAAGTCAAAGAGGTAGTTCTAAGGAGCACTCTAAAGAAAGAGAGAGAGAGAGAGAAGTCCCAGGAAAAAATGGAGCAGCATAATTAATGCTGTAAAACACATTCCAAAATGTCCTCTCTCCTGCACTGTTCAAGGGGACCCGCACCATAGTTGCGTCTTCAGTTGACTAGACCCTAAGCTTTAAAATTGCCTTTGTGTGCTCTCTGCCTCACTTTCCTTCTTTAAGACACTCCTCTGATCTAGCTTTTTCACAAAACCTTTGGTCATCTGGCCTAATATCCCTTATGTGGCTCAGTGTCATAATTTGTTTTATAATGCGCCTGTTAAGTGTCTTGGGGCATCATATTACGTTAAAGATGCTATATAAATATAACTGTTATTACAATGGCACGTCTTTAGGAAGATCTGGGTCAGTACTATCTCCCTGGTGAAGTGGTGCCTGTGAACGTTGTTGTCCTTGGACATTCCCAGCTAAGTAGGCCTGGATCAGTCACATAGGTGCATGAGTGAGGGCAGGGATAGGCAGTGATGCAATTATATATGCTTTGGTTTTCTTCCCCTGCCTCAACAATACCCAAATAACACACAAAAGCTTAAGAAATAGGAGCAGGATAAAGTTTCTCGAGCCTGCTGCATCATTCAATAATATGGTTGATGTTCTACCTCAGTTTCATCTTCTCAAGCTAACTTATATCCCTGGATTTCCATAGTGTCTGAATATCTGTCAGTCTTGAATATACTCAATAGCTGAGCATCCACAGTTCCCTGGGGCAGAAAATTTCAAAGATCCACAACCCTTTGGATCATCTCAGTCCTAAATAGTCAACCCCTTATTCTGAGACATTGATGCCTAGTTCTGGACATCCCCACCAGGGGAAACATCCTTCCAGCATCTATCCCATCAAACCCCTTAAGAATTTTATAAAGAGGGACAAGTCAACTTACAAATTTTCAGTTGTAGTTGTATGAAAAATGCAACAATACCACTGTCTTCCTGAAATACCAGAATGCGTCTGCCTTTTATCATCTACTTTATATTGGGTCTCACTTTCAGATATAGTAACTGCCTTTCACTTCCATTGGACTTGTACTTTTAGGCCAGCATTTTATGACCCCTCCGGCCTGGTGGGATATTATGGTCCCGCCGAACTGAATGGGGATTTAAATGGCTCACCGCACCTGCCAGGGGTAGACACACCGCGGCGGGGCCATAAAATCCTGGCCTTAAAGTTGCAGCTATATATTTTGCATAAACTTCTTGCGCAAGAGCTTTTAGAACCACAATCCAGAAGATTGTATGATGCACAAGCCAGGTGAGTATCTGACAAAAGGAATTTCCTACACGAATATCTTGGTTATCAGTTCCATTTTGTGCTTTCCACTCAAATATATATTACCATCACAATAACAATATTAATCACATCTGCATATGGACTATTGCATAAATGTGTTTAAGGCAAACACATAAGGGGAAGCTAGATAAGTACATGAGAGAGAAATGAACAGAAAGATATGTTGATTGGATGAGGTGAAGTAGGATGGAAGGGGGACTTGTGTTGAGTATAAACAAAAGGATAGGCCAGATTCTGTGCTGTAGATTCCAGGTAATTTTATGTCGTACTTCATAGAAGCCACATCCCCTCAGCAGTGTCTTGGCAGAATGCGAAAAATGGGCACTCATGAAGTTACTGCTCCATAAAGTACAAATGTTAGGGTTAGTACAAACAGCAATTTCCAGGACTAGTAGCCACAAAATCATTTTGATTCAACAAGTTATGCTTTGTTTCAGCACTGCCTTCACCAGATTCCCATAAATTTCCAATTTTATTTGCCACCATGCTGTTCTTTTAAAATGTATTCAGAATAGAATGCTGAAGTAATGAAAACAATTCCTTCAAACAAGAGCTGGACCTATTTGTCTGGGGAAGAGAGAACCTACGGGCAGCAAATAAAAATAATTTTCCCGCCCGTAGATGAGGTTTCCAAAAAATACAAAGGCCGCTTGGCCTTTTCGCCTGCCATCCAGCTGTTAGGTTGGACGGGTAGCAAAAGATTTAATTCAACTGATTAGTTAATGGCAGCGCGCCCGCTGACTGAACTATCGCGCGACTGCGCGTTGACGTTGGCAAGCTTGGCCGACGTTAACGCGCATTATTTCACGCTCGAGCGGGTCGGGCGCACCACCCGCCCACCCGCCAAGCGAAAATTCCTGCCTCTGAAATACAGCAATGTACTCCTTTTAATACTTACACATTTACCAGCTTTAATGCAAAGAACAAACTGAAGTGACTTAGGATTCTCTGTAGTTTTATCTTTTCTATTTGTAAAGTGTGTAAAAAGATTACAAAGCTTGAATTGCTAACCATTTAGGGGCATAAATTACTGGAGATCCTGTATTGCTGTACATTTTCTCCTTTTATATTGCATAATCATTGCTTAAAATTTATTTGGTGGAAATTGTTACCAATTATGTTAAAACAAAACAAACCACAATGTATGTGCCTATCACCAGAATTTGTTCTCTAGAGGATGGTGCATTTTCCACTTGCACTTATGTAATAAAAGGCATATAATTCTCCCATCAATGTTTTAAGATTAATATTGTAGGAAATTAATCAATTTCAATAATTTATGAAGGGCAGCGTCCCAGTTTGCCTTACCTTATACACAAGGGAAAACAAATACAAATGTAAAGCACTCCAGTGTCTGGAGTTACTCATTAACTGCTTTACTTTTATAAGGTATTGTGAATAATTTAACCTGGAAACCTGAGCTAATTCGCTACAGACTTCTGTGTTCAATTCTAAATCCTTATATACTAAAATACACTGCTGCAATAAGAGAGCCTTATATTGGGATGCATGCTTACAGAAATTACTTAAAACAAATGTTTAAGTATTATTATGTTGCCAGCTCATTCAAACAGTTTGATTAATTTTGCTGTACAATTACATTATTCTAATGGTTCATCCAAATTTGCAGTAACATTCCACATTGATAACTCTATGGGCAGAATTTTTAGCTCAGCGGGCGGGCGCGTGCCTGACCCAATCCGATGTGAAATCACATGAGATGACGTCGGGCAAGCGTCCCAACGTCATCCCGCGCTTGCGCGATATTTCAGTCAGCGGGCGCGCGTGAAAGTTGGAAGCGTGCCCCCTGACAATTAAGAGGCCTATTAAGGTTATTAAAGTTGTAACTGTCTCCAACTTTTCATGATCCGTCCAACCTTATGGTTGATGGACGGGTGAATTGGCCAGTGGGACTTTGCATTTTTCATGAACCCTCATCCAAGGGCAGGATGAGGTTTCTGTTATTTAATGGAAGAAAAGTAAAATCTATGGACAGCATTTTTATCATGTATGTATTCAGGTGACTTCAGCTCCCTGAGACGGCTGTCTGCCTTCAGGGAGCTTTCTGTCAATGGACGCCCTCCTCCCGCCCCCACCCCAGCAGTGCTGAGTTTCTCAGCGTGCCTTTCACACTGGCTGGCCATTAATTTGCCAGCCAACGTGAAATCGTGGTCGAGGGCCGATTGCGGTCGGCAGTCTGTTTCCCGGCTAATCCCAGGCCTGCCGATTGTGCCCACCTGCTGACCTAAAAATTCTGCCCTATGTTTTCTTTACTACATGTTTATCGTCAGAACTCAGTTGATGTTGAACATGATATTGGGCATCAACGTGTACTCTACAAGTCTGCAAACTTTTAGTTAATTCAAACTAAGGCTGAGGCAAACAATGATGACAACAACTTGTATCTATACAGAGCTTTTAATGTAGTAGACATCCGCTAAGCACTTCACATGAGTGTTACTAGACAAAATATGACACTGAGACTAATAAGGAGATATTAGGCCAAGTGACCAAAACATTGAACAAAGGGATAGGTTTTAAGCAGTGACCTGAATGGGAAGAGAGAGATTGAGGTCAATGTTCCCTCTAAGCTGTGCAGCCAATGCACAGCAACCCAAAAGTTCTCTCACAGGCCACACACAGGTTAGAGAGCTTTAGGGCTGGAGGTTGTTGCAGAGTCAGGGAAGAGCGGGGCCATAGAGGAACCTGAACACAAGGTTGTGAATTTTAAATCTGAGGTGTTGCTGGACTGGGAGCTGAAGTAGGCAACAAGCAAAAATGGCTGAAAAACCTATGGCAAAAGTGGAGATTGATCTACAAAGTGAAGGAACCTTTTAGCCAAGATGCAAAAAAAAATCAATTTTCAATTCAACATTAACTTCTATATGTATGTTGATACTAACTCTGCCTCCCCACTATTTCTGTCAGGCTCATGGCCACCTTCTCACTATCAGACTGTCTATTTGACATCAAGTCATGGAGGATACAACTTCCAATTGATCACAAGGAAGAGTGAAGTCATCATTTTCAAACACCACTTCAAACCCTACTCCCTTGACACTGACTTCATCCTCCTCCCCAACCCCTTTGTGAGGCTGAATCAGACCTTATATTTCTGTTTAATCCTGAGCTGAGTTTCAAACCCTGCATCCTATTTATAACCAAGACTACTTATTATCATATTTGCAACACCAGCCACCTCTGTTTCTACCTCAATCTCTCTGCCACTAAAATCCTATTCACATTTTTCTCAGCTCTATACTCAATTTCTATCATGTCCTCCTTCTCAACATTCAATCCTCCACTCTTCATGAACATCAACTGCTACAAAATGCAACCACACACATTCAGTCCGACAAAAAGGAAAGGATTTTTGGGCCACGTCGAGGTGGGAATGGAGGCAGCCAGGGCCCAAAAATACCAGCATATGCCAGCATGACGATTTCCTGATCCCAATTCTGGCATCGGCCAGGAGGCAGGCAGCCAATTCGTCTAGTTAAGAACCTTGTTGAGGATAGCTAATGTAGGCCAACTGGGCTTTTCCAGTCAGCCCGGGCTTCCTAATGCTAAAGTGAGGGCAGCATAACTGCTTGTAGGTGGGCACCCAGTGGCAGTCTGGGTGCTAGGAGTACAAGCAGGCCTACAGGCCCTGCCTGCGTGCCTGGGTGCCAGCGCAGCCAAACAGTGGCCTGTAAAAAGGCTTCCCTGCCACCCCCACACGCCCTTCCCCCCCAACAACTGTAAATATGATGGCCCGGCTGTTTTTTCTACTTTTTAAGCTGCTGAGAGAACCTTCATGTTGAAATGCCCTCTCAGTTACTTACCATTCATTGCAGGAGGTTGCTCTGAGGAAGCTGAAGGCCATTGGCTTTCCAGCTTCAAGAGCCCAGCCACTACCCTTAATTGGACAGGGAATCTGCCTCCCAGTCAAAATTCCAACAACTGACTGCCCCCCGCCACACACACCAGAGGTAGGTTCAGGACTTGGAAACAGTCTTGGCTCCTGCTCTCCCATCCCCAAAGCAAAAATTGAACTCTAAGTTTCACTTACTCATTACTCCTATTCTCACTGGTCTATACTGATTCCCAAATCCAAAGAATTAAATTGAAAATTCTTATCCTCATCCTCAACTCTTTCCAAATCTTCATACACCCTGTTCTGCAACTTCCTCAAACTTTACACATCTTTAGATCCTCTGACTCTGGTCTTTTATTAGTCCCCACTTCCCATCATTCCGCTGCTGATAGAGACTTTGATCCCACTGGCCAGAATCTTCCTCTCTCGGGTCCAAGTTCAGTGGCGGGCCCGGAAGTGAGAGTGATTTCTGCTGTGGGGAGAGGCTGGCGGGGGCAGGATGGCCAACCATTTGTGATCTTGTACTGTTCAGCTCATCACGTATGCATCCATGAGGAACTTGCCAATTCTCGTGACGGGACAGGCAGCAATTCATCGTCCCTGCCATTACCTGATAGGGTCGAAGGTCCAGGCGCCATATTTAAAGGACACCTGGACAACCTGCACTAACCCTTCCACCTTTGCCCAGCCACTGCTTCACTCTTCCCCGCTAACCTTTCCTCCCTTCCATGGCTAATGCCCATACAACTTGCACCGCCACCGCCCAGTCTCAAGCATAGGCTGGCATTTACAGGCACTCCCAAAGAAGACAATGGAGCAGCAACTCACCATTAATCATGGAAGAAGCCTACCTCACCAGGTGCATATCACTTATATGCAGTCGTGAATGTGAATATCCTGATTTCTCGCTTGCAGGGAACTAAACTTGGAGGGGGTACTTAATTCCAGCAAGGTGGCCTTTTAATGAGCATGCATGACATGCTAATGCATGCAAGAGGACTTCCTGACATTGTTTGTCAAGAAGCTCGACTTGCCTTTAACCTGTCTTTAAAGCCCTGAGAACATAATTGCTAAAGTTCATCCCGCCATCGAGAAACTGATTTTTGGCCTCACGTCAAATTAAGTTCCCCACCCGCCAATCTTCCTGCTGCTGGTAGGCCTGGAAGATACTGCCCACCCTCTGAAACTTCCCTTCTAAACACTTTCACCTTCCTTTTTCAATCAACATCTTTAAAAATCTCAAAGCCATCTTTTTGACGAAGTTTTTGGCTCCAGCCATTCCCTAATGCCTTCCTCCCTGGCTTAATATCTGTTATTTCTTCCCTGCTTCTTCCCTACCTTAAGACATTTTCCATGTTAAATGTGGTATTTAAACATTGGTTGCTGTAATGCTTCACAGACCACTGTAATTGGTGGGAATGCTACCTTTGTGATCCTCTGCCAAGCTTATTGTAAAGCATTGTTAAAACTCATTGTTCAACAACATTATAAAATTAAGTGAAATGTGAGCAATAGCCACCTTGGTGATCTTCCAAAGACTAGCGAACATTTATCCTGGAGCTGAGGGTTACCTTTTAGTCACACTCACTATAAATAATCTGCAGAGCCTTATCAATAAGCCAACTTTTGCATAATTCCTTGTCTTTCTACTTAAAAATGTGCTGGATTATTGCACTCAGTATTGTTAATGCGGGTTAAATAGTTATTTGTTGAACAGGACCAATTTGTTACTCAGTGATTTATTTGCTGAAACACACCTAATCTTGCAGAAAGTTCACAGTGTGATTTCTGAATGTTACGTTAAAAAGGGGGAAATGAACTTCCAGATGAAATATCGTTGGTGCACTGAGAACTTTTTTTTGCCTCACTATTGTTTCCCCTACCACTATCAAATTGTCACCAAAAAACATTTTGGTTTGCAGATGAGATAATTCAGCCTATATAAGGATTTTAAATATGATCATGAAGCAGGTTAAATTTCTATTCATTACCTTGTTAAATATTAACAATTATATATGTAAACTTCAGCAAAGATAGTACATAACCTTATTGCAAAATGTCAACAGCAGGGCATGTTTTTCTCTGACCTTTCTAGTTTGCTGATTTTAAACTAAGTATTGGCGTTTGCAATGTCATTTGTAATGAAGACAGAAATAAAGAATAGCCCAGTGATAAATTTTTTAAATATGCAATTGTCATATCATTGACTGAGGTAGCTAGGAGTGGAATAGAAAATTGATTCTTGCTGCACAATAGAATAATAACTATTAGAAACAAGAGACTGTTGAAGTACAAAAATGGCTTCAGTGGACTTGGGACCCTCTACCTCGTGGGAAAAAATCTAATTAATTATTCAGATATGTTTGTTTCACAATTTAATTTGAAGCATTCTGTTCATGGCTACATTTTTAGCATAAATATGAGCTCGTCATTCCAATAGTACTATACAGTTAACGTCATGCATTAAAGGAATAATTAAGAATGAGCCTCTGCAATGGACATATTCTTGAGTATTCATTAATACAATACTCTATTATACAGCTATATACTCTTACAATTAGCACCATCCATAACACTCAGGATGTCACAGAGCAGAAGTCACACTTTGTTATGGATACAAAGCAATATCTAAAAAGGAAATAAAAGCCGGTCACTGAACTGCAGTTTGGAATTTACAAACATTTATCACTGCCTCTGATTGACTTCAAAGAAGGGGAAGGATTTCTCCTTTATGATCCTGCCTGAAAATTCAGGGGGCAAAGCTCCTCACCCTGACTAGGATTTCTCTTTACCCTTCCCATCTGGAACCACTGTTGTCCATTACTTCCTTGCCCATATATGCATATAGTGGTGAGAAAGGGGCCCAATTGCCTAGGGGATTACCTTCCTGTCTGCAAACAACTACTGTCACTTCCTGTAGAAAATCATGGTAGACTTTGGGAAATAGCAGTAAAGTCCTTGATGTCTTGGAAGAAGACTGTGTAGCAGTCTTAGCCAAGATCTTCAGTGGAACAGCTGACGTGACCTTTGGGACAGTCCTGGCCCTTAAAGGTCCCTTGCACCCTCTTCTGTTTTTATAATAGTATCCCCACTATGCATATTGAATAGTCCTCAACTCAGGGAATGGATCAGGATTAGAGCACATCAGGAAGAGTGGATGGAAGTCCCATCCCAGCAGAATTCTACCCCAAAAAGGAAATTCCTCACACAGCAGTTTATAAGTTGTTAGCTGATTTGACCAGCTTCAGGACAAGTCAAATTGCAACCAATCAGAAATAAACCAACCAGCCACTGAAATAAAAAGCCTGTATCAGTAAATAACCATGAAGCTCTCAGATTGTTATAAAACCCCGACTGATTCACTCATGTTCTTTAGGGAAGGAAACCTATCATCCTGATATGTCCGAGCCTATATGTGATTCCAGTCCCTCACTGATGTAGTTGCTGAGAAAGCCACTCAGATGTATCAAACTGATGTAAAAAATAACAAGGTAGCATTGTGAGATTGCCTTCATCACATGGGTTACATCGATTCAAGAAGGCCCACTACCACCAACTTTGCAAGGCATCTAGAGATAGACAATTAATGCCAACCTTGCAGGCAATGCCAATGTCCTGAGATTGAATTTTTAAAAATCAGCTTGTTACTGTTAAAGAGAGCTCACCATATTACTAATTTGTATTTTGAAGTTGCAACAAAAAACATGAAATGCCACATGTGATCTGCTATTAAATTTTCAAACAATTATTTATTTTGAAAAATTTCCTAATCAGGACCGGCACTTTTACTGCATTTTTCAGACTAAACAGAGAAGCAAGACACCGTTACCTAGCTCCTGCGCATATAATTTATTATTAAAAGGAGTGTTGGCTGCTGATGCTAAGAGAATCTACTGTTTGGGATTGAAATGCAATTATATACTAAAGGTCCTACCTGGCTTGCCATAGCCATGTGACCTCTGCCATGAGGCACAGGCTGGGGTCAGTCATGTTACATTCTGTTCTAATAAAGACATTGGACTGGAAGCATTGTACCTTTCGAGATCATAACGTGGTGTCAGAAGTGGAGCTGAGATTGAGTTTTGAAGTCACAGCTGGAGTTAGAGAGAAGTCACAGCCACTGAAAGAGGAACACAGAAATGTTCAGAGCAGCAGAAAGCTGCTAAAAAATGCCACTGAAAAGGAAAGCAAACAAATTGAGTCAGTCAAATGGCTATTCATTTTCCTCTCCCAGCTCCTGTTGAAATAAAAGGTGCTATGTGGCATAACTGGCAGTTTTTCTACTTGCAATGGCATTCCTACAAGATTGCAATAGATTTAATTAACAAGCCAGAGTCAATACGAGTAGTGCTTTTAGCACTGTTGGGGAGAGACTGCTACAAATTTTATTCCACCCTAAATCTCTCTGAAGAACAGTAAAACAGACACCAGAAATCTTGAAAGCCTCAAAAACATGCTTTGAACCCCAAGTGAATGTAACTTATGAATGCTATGTATTCAGCATTCGACGCAAGGTGAGAAAAAGTCTATTGATTAGTATGTGACCGCAGTAACATAGCTCATAGAAGCCTTTGAATTCGGGCAACTAAAAGATGATCTCATTCAAGATAGGATTGTCTTAGGCATTAGAGATCCTGCAGTGAAAGAGGAGAACACCAACACTATTGCTGAAGTACTATGATGTCAATGATGAAGTCACCTTGCAGTATGCCACCAGTGAAACTGGCCTTGGTGCCACCCTAATGCAGCAAGGACAACCAGTTGCATTTGCATCCAGGGCATTAACGCAAACTGAATGACTCTATGCTCCGATTGAGAAAGAGTGCCAAGCTCTTGACTATGCTTGTGAGGATTTTCATCAATACCTACTTGGGAGAGACAACGTGACAGTGGAGTTCGACCACAAGCTACTTCAAAGCATTTTCCTTAAACTGCTACTATCTGCCCCAGAACATCTACAAAGAATGCTACTTCGCTTACAGTGATATCATTTGGATGTGACATATGAGCAAGGGAAATAAACGTACATCACTGACATGCTGCCGAGAACAGCAGTCCCTATGAAGAAAGTTGAGGATGCTGAAACAGAATGTGAAATCTTCCAGAATTAATGTAAGCAGAAGCTCAACATGTTCTGGAAGTCATTAACTCAACAAAGACATTGAATCTGACAGACAAGTGCCTTGCTCAATTCAAGCAAACTAACCAACAAGAAGCAACTCTCCAAGTGCTGCAAGAAATAGTGATGAAAGGATGGCCCGAGAACATCAAGGACACAGCTGTAGTCACAAGAGCATATTGGGCATACAGAGATGAATTGACAGCCCAAGATGGCATCTTGTACAAAGGAAATAGAGTCATCATCCGTAAGGAGATGAGGAGAGATGCTGAAGCGCATCCATGCAAGACATTAGGAATTGAGGCAGGCAAGAGAAGTGCTCTACTGGCCAAACATGAGCAATGAAATTAAGAGCCACATCAGCCAGTGCATTGCTTGTAATGAGTACCAAGCTAAGCAAGCTAGAGAGCTGCTGATGACACATGACATCCCAGACAGACCATGGATGAAGCTGTGAGTAGACCTCTTCACTCTAGCAGGAACTGATTATGTTATCACCATAGAACTAATATTCTGGCTACTGGGAAGTAGACTAGCTGACTTCATGACTACCGGTGAGATTATAGAATGCCTGAAAACAAACTTCAGACATTACAGCATTCCAGACATTGTGAGGAGCGACAATGGCCTCAGTTCACAAGTGAAGGATTCAGCCGCTTCACAAAGGATTGGGAAATTCAACACTATACATCATCTCCACACTTGTCCTAGTCAAATAGAAAACCTGAGGTGTCAGTGAAAATCACCAAAGGAATCATCAAGGAATTGAGCAAATCTAGCACTGATATATAGAAGGCAATCCTCGAGTGGAGAAACACACCGACTGAAGGCATGGAAAGTGGTCCAGTCCAAAGACTAATGTCATGCCACACCCAAACTACTTTTCCAATAACAAATAAGTTACTGCAGCCAGAAGTAGTAACAGGTGTGAGTGAAAAAATCAAGGTGAAATGGCAGAAAGCCAAACTTCATTTTGACAAAATTGCCAAACCATTGCTAGAGTTGAGAATTGGAGAGCCAGTCAGGGTACAAACTTTCAATGCTCTCAACAGGAATCAGCCCACGTGGAAATTTGGGACATGCATAGAGCAGTTGTCACCTCAATCATACATAGTGGAAGTGAACGACAAAATATACTGGTGCAACTGCAGGCATCTACAAAAAACTAGAGAAGCTGTTTCTTCGCTGCAGGCGGTCGATCAAGAAGATGGGATCTCACCAGCTACACAGAGTACAGAATGACCATCACTCACAGAGGTCCACTGGTCCCCAACAATGGCAATGGAACAACAACAACAGTTACTAAGGCAACAACAAGTGCCACGAGAACGACTCTCCCTGGAGAGGGAACATCACCCAGACGAACAGCCAATGACAACACGCACGTGTACCATTAAGAGATTTGCCCGATTCAATGACTATGTGTGGAATGAGAGACTGATGAGAATAATGAACAGTTTGTTAATGCATGAGAACAGTGGATGTATAGTGAGTAACTTGGGTAACCCACAGTTACACAGGATAGTGCATGCAAATTTGTATTTTATTCAATATGAAAAGGGGGATATTTAGGATTGAAATGCAATCATGTACTAAAGGTCCTACCTGGCTTGCTATAGTCATGTCACTTCTATCATGGGTAGAATTTTCCCCCTATTGGGGAGTTGTACGAGGCCAGGCGCGGGCAGAACACAGGCCCGATCGGCGCCCCTGATGGGTCCACGCTGCCATTTTATGTGGGCAGGCCAATTAAGGCCCGCCCAGCGTGATGCGCACCCGGAAGTGCTGAGTGCTCCCTGTGTGGGCGGGGCGGGGGGGGGTGGGTGTCCCTGAGTCGGGAGTGCGCTCTATCACACATGCGCTCGAAAGAGCGCAGAAGCCTCCCCGAGACACAGAGGTGCCTCAGGGAGATTAGTTTTAAGTTCAATAAAGTGTTGAAAAATGTTTTATGACATGTCCCCTCATGTGAAACTGTCACATGAGCTGGGACATGTGCATTAATTTCAATAAAAAATTTTAGGAAAATTTAAAATCATTCATGGAACCTCATCCTGCCCATGGATGAGGTTCCATGAAAAATGCAAAGGCCGCCCGGGCTCTTTGCCTGCTCACCAACCTAAAGGTTAGACGGGCAGCTCCGTTAATTAGTTTATTCATTAGTTAAATGGCCTTAACAGGCCTTTGACAGTTCGGCGGGCGCGCAGCCGACTCGGCTGCACACCCTCTGGACTGAAAATCTAAATGACACACGGTGACGTCTGAACCAATGTTTCAAATACAGCAGTATGCATGCATTCATACTTTAAAAACTGCATAACTCAGAAGAAGAACATGCACTACCAAACATAGCTTAAGCCTTTCAAAATGTAGTGGCTGAAACAAGACTGCCAACCACAGGCGTTAAGTTGTAATCACAAAGCCAAAGATCATCATGTACTTTAATCTCTGCTTACATTATTATCAACCTGGTGGAAGAACTGTTTAATATCATGGGCAGGTCATTTAAGTTGACCCCCTATGTGGATTAAAAACATGCTGGAAATACTCAGTAGGTCAGGCAGCATCTGTGGAAAGGGAAACAGAGCTAACCTTTCATCAGAACTCTCATCAGAACAAAAAGTTAACTCTGTTTCCCATGCCACAGATGCTGCCTGGCCTGCTGAGTATTTTCAGCATTTTCTGATTTTATTTCAGATAACATACTGCAGATTTGCAATATATTTATAAGCTCCTATATTTTAACATTTAGTATATTACTAATTGTGTAAAAAAAAAAGTTCCAGAATTCTGAGGAGGAACAAGTTGAAAGCAGCCAGAAAAAATGTGGCAACTTGATTTTGTGGAAGGTTCAAGTATTGACACAATGCTAATACTTGTCAACACACAGTTCATAATGTGATTCGGTGATATAGTTTCATCTTCTGATTCAGGCCTACTCATTAACTTTGACTAAGGGCTTCATTATCACGCTGTAGGTCTTCCTTGGTTGTTACAACTTCTCCCTTGGATTGTCATTTTTACCATATTTTCACTTTCTCCATTCCTAGTGGTCCATGAGTTTTAAAAACCCCAAATCCCTGTCTAACTTGCAAAATTAAGTGAGAGGGAAACTAATCACATTATATGTGTAAATGACTGACTTTCTGCTGTCAGTGAGAAATCTCGTCCACATCTGAAATTTAGCTTCCTGCACTTCTATTTATTTTTAATAGTTGAAAACTAAATGAAACACAAACTTGAGTTTCTAATGGTATTTCCAGCAATCACAAACTCAGAGAATTATGAGTTGACACATTTTTACTTCTGGAACCTAACCTCTAACTTAACCCAGACTGTTAGGATAAAGAGTCCTCTTTGCTAGCTATTAGTGTAGATTAAACTAGGATCCAAGTCAACAATGACTCTACTGTAATGAAAAACTGTCTTCATTCAGCACACGTTTGCAAATTCACCATAAGATAGTTGGTATAAGGAATAGAAATAACTGCATTGACTGCAGCATTTCAAGAAGGCAGCTCACCACCAACTTCTCAAGGGCAAGTAGGGAAGGGCAATAAATGTTGGCCTAGCCAGTGATGCTCACATCCCATGAATGCATAAAAAAAAACTAATGAAGTCTGTCATGCTCTTCTGGAGTAAAAGTTAAGGGTCATTATGAGGCCAATATTGAACCATATAGGATTCAATTTTGACTTATGCTGCCAGCACCACAAACACATATTGAAAATTTGGGCATACATTTGGCATATGCCCAAATTTATAAACTGCATTGCCATGAGTCCTTCCCCCATCTGAACTCCTTACCCCCCTCCCTTACACCTTCCTTCCCCCTTTCCACTACCTCCTCACTTTCCACATTCTGCCCGATTACACCCTCCTCACCCCATACTCCCTCCTCCCCCCTCCCAATCTCCCCCAACACTCTCTCTCCCCCCTCCCAACCTCAACCTCCCCCCCACCACTGACATCTTTATGCCCCCCAGCCAACCTCAACTGCACCCCCCCAACCCTGGTACACCTTCCTCTCCTAGTCAAACTTAAACCTTCCTCTCCCACCCCCATCGCCCCACCACCAGTACACCTTCCTCTTCCACTCACAGTTGGAATTTCCTCTTCCTCCCCCACCCCCGGTCACCGACCATTCATAGCAGCCCATGGCCAAGACCATGATGTTCCGAAGCAGACCCCAGACATTAACAGAGACCTCCCACCTTCCGAAAGCTGCTTTGCGGTGGAGCCATGTTCATGAGAATCCACCCAGAATGTAATGCACATATTCCTCCCGGCTCCGGTAGCTGTAGGGCTTCAGCATCTTCTGCTCCTTGGACGTCTGCAACCTGAGCAAGGCCCTAATGGCAAGTCCCGACTTCTGCACGTCACACATGTCCAGACTTGTTCTGGGTCAGCGTGTTTTCCCACCAGCGTAATGGTAAATCTGGTATGGGGGTGCAATTCCGGTCGGGCTGTATTCTGCGTCCCATTAGCAGGGTGCAAATCAGGTACACGCCGGCCTCCAATAGGATTGGCGTTCCACCATGGCAGAGCATTGGAGAGGGGCCATATTGTGCCCCCCTCGCCTGCTGTGACACCTGACACCAATGGGGCTGGAAAATTCAGGCCCTAGTTCATAAAGGGGTCATCACCTCAACATAAAATGCCAAAAGACACATTGACCATCCCACCACATAAAGATAGAAAGTGCTTTGATACATCTGCTGGTCATGAAAGGTGCTATATAAATGTGAGTTTTTCACTTCCTTTCAACACTTGCAATTTCATTCTGTTGCACTATTATTTTAATTGGTGTGGTTAACCAAGGTAGGACAGGGAGTGACTTTTTTTCTCCCTCTCTCCTGCCCATCCACATGTATTGTGCACATTAAACCTACAGTGCAAAGTGAATAAACAATTAATGAAATCATGAGGCTTGGTAATGTTGGTGCTGGAATACGGGGGTAAATTTTGTGATGCTCTTCTCCCACCCTCAATTGATTGGATCAAACATCAGAGAATATGCATGTTGGTTAATGCTCCTGATTGCGGTGTTCTTGATTTGCCCATGTTGCTGCAATCCTTGCCTCTTAAGTGTTGAAAGTGAAATTTAGCATGCCGAGCAATCTCCAGTATTTCAAACAAGAGGTCATGTTCCTACCATGGGAGCCAATACAATAATTGTTTACCAATTATTTAGATTTTAAGGCATCTCAATGAAGAATGAATCAGGACCAATATCTAATGTGCACCTTCTAGAAGGGGTCTTAAGAAAGCAATTCCTTCCAATTCTTTTTCCTTAGGTCAATGCCAAGATTAGAACATCATTGCCATCCAGGTGGAGATCAGATAATTTTGTACTGATTAAGGGTTGAGCTGTGACCTCCCTGGGCTATATGCAGAAATTAGCAACTCCTCAGATGAAGCTCTTGATGTGGAACAGCGTGGTACATTTTCTGACTTAACACTTTTGGCATATATCAGCAAATCACCATGGAGTTTAGCCTACACTTTTTGCTCTGCATCACTTTCTAATGTCGGGAAAGTTTAATAATTCTCATAATATTATTGTGATTTATTGTAAAAGTAGGCTAATAGTGGGGTTTGGATAGTTTCTGTGTGTGGGGGGCGGGGGGGTGGATTTAATTGCATTGGAGACAGCTGGTCTGGAGGCTTTGACTCATCAAAAGAAGCTAGTTTTGAAACGCTAAATGTGTAAGCGTGGCTGAAGTCTTAGCATGTAAGGTGTAAAGGGAATTTGCATTTGTAGATAGATGAAGGGGGATTTGGTTTTCAAAGGGATCTCACTCTGTTAACAAACAGCCAAACAAGCAAGTTAAGGAATGGATTTATTTTTCTCAAGGGTTATTGACAATATATAATGGCAACATGAAAATCTTTATATTGTGAGAAAGCTAAAGTTCCAAAGACATATGGACAATGGCATTTGCACATTAAAAGAGAGAAACATGTATAAAGGAGAATGAGGCTTTGTTTGAGAAAAGGCATTGTAAGATCTAACAGAGGTGTGAGAAGCCTCCAGTATTTGTGTATTAAACCTGCTGTCTACAGAAACTGAAGCTGGGAAAAGCCACTTTGAATTCTGTTATCTAGGGTATTGTGTTATCTTTAATGGATCTGTTTAAAATCTATTTTTTTTTACCATTGCCTTAACGGGGGTGTGACTGGAAGCCAGATTAATTCAGGGTTTTAGGAGTTAGTATAGTAGTAATTTGTAAACCTATGTATGTGCTTGAAATCTTTTTTGTTAATAAATGTTTAATTTAGTTTTTAAAAAAATCTCTGAAGTCTTGGTGGACTGATTACTTCTGAATTCAGGGCACGCATCTTGAAATAAATACAAATTGCAAAACCGTTGCGATAACGCAATCAAGTTCCCATCATAGGGCTGCATTTTGCAGTTGGTGAGCGGGGGTGGGGCCCACTCACTGATGCATAAAATGATGCAGGGTGACGCCAGGCGTGCGTCCCAATGTCACCCTGCATCATTTAGATTTTCAGTTCGGCGGGTGCGCAGCTGAATTGGCTGCGTGCCTGCCAAGCTGTCAGAGGGCTATTAAGGCCAGTTAACGAGCAATTAAAACAATCAACTGAGCTGCCCGTCCAACCTTAAGGTTGGAGGGCAGGTGAAGAGCCCAGGCGGCCTTCAGAAAAAACATGAAACTTCATCCATGGGCGGATGAGGTTTCATGAGGATTTTAAAATTTGTATAAAATGTTTAAATAAAAGAAGTTGACATGTCCCAGCTCATGTGACAGTGTTACATGGGGAGACATGTCAGGAATATTTTTTTCTGCCTTTGATGAACTTTTGAATCTTGAGCCGATCTCCCTGAGGCAGCACTTTGCCTCAGGGAGACCTGTGCGCTCTTTTGCGCGCATGCATGAAACAGCACACTCCCAGCTCAGGGAATCTCCCCCCCTACCTCCGCCTGCACAGGGAGCACACAGTGCCTTAATTGGCTCATCCATGTCAAATGGCGGCACGCCCCCCCCCCCCCCCACCCCGATCGGGGACGCTGACCGGGAACCCACCCGCTCACGCCTGCTCCCGCACAACGAGGGGAAAATCCTGCCCATGGATTTGATCCACCTGGCACACATCATCTGTCACATCATAACACTGTACATTTTAATTTTTATGGATTGAAATTGCGCAGCAGCAAATAAAGCATGCTGGCTTCTGTAACTGATATCTGCTTCCATCACTCCTAAAATATTCTCTAATATCGCTTCCATCCACATTAAACCTAAATGCTGCAGATTCTTCATGAACCACAAACCAGCCAGAAAAATGTGAAGTAGCCTTAACCTTCATAAGCAAAATTGAATATTTTGGTTTCTCTTGTTCAATTTCCTTTATGTGGAAATTCTACCTCACTGTCTATAATATCATTGATTAGATGGACAAAGGGACCATTATGTTTTCTCAGTTCTGGCTCCTTTCTTAGAACTAGAGGGCTGTTTCCCTGATCAAACCACATAAACCATGACTATATTCATGTGAAGGTCATTGGATTTAAGCACCTGGTACAACTCACAAATTTATCATGGAAGAATGAAAAAGAACCATCTGAAAATGCCACAGGAATCAAACAATGCAACCTTAAACATCCCCCATTGTTTCTTTGACTTCTTGCCCGATCCTACCATTCAGTTCTGCCAAATACATGAAAAACAAGGAATTGTATTGTTAGCTCACCCATTTTTAACAAAAATAATTTGTCTCCCTTACAATAGCAAAGAGTTAAAGAAGATAAAGGCCAAAATGTTCCATTTGGTGGGCGGGTGGAGCAGGAGCAGATGCGGGCGGCTCCTCCTTATTCTAGCCCTCCTTTCCTCCTCAGAGGAGCTGCCTCCAGTGGACATGTCAGAACCCACACCCAGGCTAAAGGGAGGCCCGATAAAGATTACTGACTGCAGAGTGCTGACCAGAAGGTTAAAAGTACAGAGAAAGCTGCTGGAATTCGTTCTGAACTGCTACAGATCACACAGGCAAGTTTAAAAAACTTTCTGCAATAAATACTCACAGAGCAGATTGACAACCCCACTGAACCCTCTTATCCTGCCCGTGGATGAGTTTTATTAAAAAGTCTCTTACCCGCCTGCCCGTTGCACCCGTGCACCGAGCCGAAGATCGCACGGGCGCCTTAAAATCGGCGTCGATTGATGATTTAAGGGCCCTAACTAGCCTGTTAATTAATAGCGGGCGTGTGTCGAACTTCATCGTGCGCCCGCCCCGCGAAATATCGCGATGGCGCGCGGTGATGTCAGGACGCTCGCCCTACGTCACTGCGCGTTATTTTACGCGCTGACGTGCAGGGCCTGACCCCCACATGTCAAGCACAAAATTCAGTCCTAAAGCTATGCAGGAATTTAGTATGGTATATTTTAATCTGGAGTATAAACAATAGTTTGCAAAATCATGTGAAACATATATATCTCAGGTTTGAGAATGTTAAAAAAAGATGCTTTCTTAAAAATGTCATTGCTGGCTTATATTGCCCTTTGCAATCTAGGCATGAAGATGCTTTGAACTGAATCAGGGATTCTTAAGTACTTTCTTTTCCAGATAATTTCAGTCAGTACTTTACTAAAGATAAGTCTTGTATATCTAACATTTTAAATGGTAGACCAGGCTCAGTCTTGCCTGAGGCCATTGCACAAATGGCCCATATTGTCAGATATCAAGGCCTTGGATCTTCTGTCTCTTAAGCATAGTTTGCGGTGGAAAAGTATGTGTGGCACTGAAGGCTTGTGCACCAGCTGGGAACTAGCTTATTAAGGTCTGACAAAGCATGCTAATGAGGGGACAACCCCATAATGTGATCTTAGTGCCTCAACAGTGCTTTGGCCGCTCTGCAACCATATATAGCAGATGCGGGATTGTTACGATGCTGGAAGTAAAAAAAAGTTGCAACAGTGTCAGCAACAGGAGCTCAGGTGTAGGTGGAAGGGAAATTTGATAAAACAGAAATCTAGTGAATGAGAAGTGCACAAAATCTGTTAATACCATGACCAAGACAGTTTGTTGCAGCAGCCAGGTTCTGATATACAGTGAGATGTACCCTGGAGCTTGCTTGCATATAGGAAAGTAGGAATCTTTGAGGGTATAAAAAGGTGTGGTCAGCTAAGCTGGACAAGGCTAGAATTAGAAGGACAGGGCTGAGGTCTGTTAGCAATTTGGAGAAGGTCCCTGATTCTGAAAGCCAATGGGGCAGGTTAAATGAAGTAAATGCTCTCCGAGAAGGTTAGCAAAGGCTTCTGGTCTGTGATGGAGTGGGAGAGGCTACGACACCATGATAGAAGATGAACTTAAATCAAAGATTGTTGGGAACACCTAGGTGAAAGAACAGTAAGTCTGTGGCAGGGGAGGCCTACACTTCTTTGTCTGGCCCAAAGGGTCTTCTAACTCCACAAACAAAAGTAAAAAAATATATAACTAGAGGCCTCCTCGTCTTATTAATTTTCTTCATGCTGACATCATTGAACCACAATTTGCAAGTATGGATGATCACTCCGCCAGTTTTAACTGGGTAGATTAGTCACCTGCCAGAAGCATATACTAAAATTAGGAACAGTGGGATCCAGGCAGCTTTCTGGCATGTATCTAACTGCGATGGGGCATTGGGTAAGATGTTTAAACTGTCTTCCGCTAAACTATTGCCAATGGATAGGGTTTAAATTCCCCTCCCCAGAGCTGTTGTCAGGTGAAGTTGAGTCAAAGGACAAAGGATAACTGGACCAGATATAATTGGGCCCACATTTTAGAATTCATAGAATCATAGAATAGTTACAGCATAGAAGAAAGCCATTTGGCCTGTCGTGTCTATGCCAGCTCTCTGCAAGATCAATTCACCTAGTGCCACTCCCTCCTTTTCCCTGTAACCCGCTGTACATGCTGTACTTATTAGAACATAATACTTTGGTTTTACATTATTATCTGTAGCTAAAAATTGAAAAACATAGGCCAGGATTTCCCGGGTGGCAAGCGGGGGGCGGGGCCTGCTCGCCAATGCATAAAATGATGCTGGATGACGTCAGGCGGAACTCCCGACGTCACCCTGCCCCATTTAAATTTTCAGGTAGACGGGGTCTCAGCAGAATCAGCTGTGCGCCCGCCGACCTGTCAATGGCCAATTGAGGCCACTGTTGACAGTGTCACATGAGGAGACATGTCAGGGATTATTTTTTTCTATTTTTCAGGTTTTTTATTGTACAGCCAATCTCCCTGAGGCAGCACTTAGTCTCAGGGAGATGATTGCGCTCTTTCATGCACATGCGCGAAAGTGCGCACTCTCGGCTCAGGGAATCCCCCCACCCGTACAGGGAGTGCATAGCGCTTCCTTGCGGACGTCACACTGGGCGGGCCTTGACATTTAAGGAGCAGAGCACTAGAATTGGTTGGAGTATAAGAATTTCTCTGCAGCACCAACTAAAAAGTTGGGGATGAAAAATTCAGGTACCATAGTACCATCACTGGTGGAAGAATGGAATTACAGTGTGACAAGTTTGCATAAGCAGTTTAATTATAAATGTCAATGCAGGAAATTAGAGTGGGAAAAATTGGACAAAACAGTATGGCAAAAACTTAGTAGCAGCAATTAATCTTTCACAGTCAGCAACTACAATGCAGGTATAAGATTTTAATTTATTATTGATATGGGAACCAACATTTAAAATGTATGAAGTCTCAAAACAATATAATTAAACAAGAAGAACAGTGCAGAAAGGAATCTTGTTTTTCAGCAAGTTGCTAATGGGTGATGTGTCTGTGCGCACAGTCAGTGCAGTGGTGCAGCCAGAAGGCAAATAATATGATGTAAACTGTAAATATCAGAGGTCATGAGATTCTGCAGACGGTAAAAGCAGTTAGCTTGACTCAAGTTAAATTAAACAGTCAAACGCTGCAGATAAAGCAGTAATTATTAATAAGCATCATTATGCTAAATGCACCCAAGAGTATTTTTTCTACAATATTTCACAAGATAGTGCTTCAACACTAGTAGAAAAATAATATCTGTGATTAGGCTGCTGGTGGTGGTCAGAATGGCATTTGTAAATATCCATTAACTGAATAGATTGATTTGTTAGGCCTGTGTGGGCCAAAGCAGACTGCAACTGGCAGTAGATCCATATCTCTTATTTTGTTATTTTGCTCTTCTGTCAGTAACTATCCATACATAGTGGCTTCATGCCAATCAAGTCTAGAGGGCAGTGGTCATTTTCTATCGTCATCACTACCGGTTTGAAGAGAACAAAAAATTTTGAGCAGCAAATTAGGACGTGAGATTTAGTTTTTAAGTATACAGCTTAATTATGCAGATACAACATTGTAACGATTTACGGTACTGGTCTAGCAAACTAGGTATTCAATGCAATATTCAATTTAATTGATTGAACAATTTGTGGACTGGTTCAAGAAAAAATGTGTGGAAACTGCTAGATTATGATAAAAACCAAAGTGGGTCAATGCCATTAATGGAACATATTATCCTAACCTGATCTGATCTACATGTGACTCCAGTCCCAACGTGTATGGGTGAATCTTAGGCCTGAATTTTCATTTGCGGGCTGGAAGCTCAGAATTGAGAGAATTCCTGACTCCTGAAAAACAGCCCTGAAACTTCTGATTTTCATTCTGGGGTTGATGGTGGTATGTAGGATGTAATGGAAGTCGGTCCCACCACCGCTGAAACAATTCAAAGCTGCAGAGGGGCTGCTGGGTGCGGAGGAAGACTGGGTGAAAGATAGGCCTTAGTATTTCGGCACTTTGTTCCAGCTGCAAAACCGCCCTCCCAAAAAACAGCCCTATAGCCCTCACCCCCCTACACACACCCCATGCAAACCCATGCTACTTCATGCCACCCACCCACCCACTCCTCATGGTCTGTCACCTTACATGCTAACCTATGCCCCTCTACCCACCCCCCCTTGGCTCTTTATATAGCCCCTATGCTCCTCTACTACCCCCTATGGCTTCTCATACCCTCCATGCCAGCCTATGCCCCCACCCCATGTCCATTTCTAGCCCCTATGCCTACTTAATGCCAACTCATGCTCCCCGTCCCCCACCCTTTGCCCTTACAACCTCCATGCCAACATGGGCAGAATGCAGGACCCAGGCTGAGAGGAAATAAAGTACAGTTATAAGTGGCTATTGATGAATTCACTATTTAAAAAAACATTAATTGATGTAAAAAAAAAGCCCATTCACTATATTTAAATTGCTTCAACCGGTGAATCCCTTATAACAACAAGCATTTGTATCCACAATCTTCTGGTCCTGCCAGTTGACCGGTGGGGGAACTTAATTTAGTTTGAGGCCAAAAATCAGTTTCCTGACATTGGGATGAACTGTAGGAATTTTCCTCTCACGACTTTGAAGGTTGGTTAAAGGTGGGTTGATCTTCACTACAAACAATGTCGGGAAGCCCTTTGCATGCATTAGCATGTCATGAATGCTCATTAAAAAGCCATTTCTTTAGAATTAAATTCCTGCCAGCGAGAAATTAGGACATTCACTTTTACAACTGTATATAAGTGGTGTGCACCTAGCAAGCTTAATTTCTTCCACAACTTTTAGCTCAGTACATGTTGCTTTCACCTTCTTGGACACCGTTCATAACTTCACTTATATCGGGTGCTGGTAGCAAAAGCTACGCCGAGTCTGGAAGCAGGAGACAGGTGAAGGCTGGAAGGTAAGTAGGTTGGAGCAAAGGCTGGACAGGGAGACAGGTGAAGGCTGGAAGGGAGGCAAGATGGAGCAAAGGGTGGGCAGGGGAGACAGGCAAAGGGTGGAAGGGGAAGGAGAGAGTGTTCAGGGGAGTGGGGGGAGAGATGGCCTGGAGAAGGCGGGGGAAAAGCTGTCTGTGGAAGTCGGGGTGGAGAGAGTGTCCTAGACTGTGGAGTCGGTACTGTCAATGGTGGAATCCTGGGAGTTGAACTCAGGGTACTGGTCGGAGGAGGAAACAGTCACAGTCAGAGAGGGGAGTGGGATGCGGTAGGTTGGCAGGTCCAGGGTGATTGTCTCATAGGTGAAGGTTCATGGCAGGGTTGGGGGGGTGGTCACAGCAGCTGACAAGACAGGTGGCTCGGATAACAGGAGGGTTCAGGATGGGCTTGGGGATGGTAACGGGTGTCGGCTCTGAGGGATGGAAGGCATGTGGAGATGGATGGTAATAGGATTTAGGGATCTGGGGGGAGATTCAAGGCTGACAGATGGGAGAGGTTTCGTGGTATTGGGTGGGTCAAAGGTGATAGGGGGGAAGTTGGTGGGTGACAGGAGGAGGGTAGAATGTCGTAGACCAAGTTTGGAAGATGATGCGCACCATTTTTCAAATCTGACTTTGACAACGCAAGTCAACAAGTCAATAAGTCTGATCCACCCAAGTGGGAGGAGGATCTCTTTGGGTGGTTGGAGTTCAAGGTCAGTGCGTGGTCACCTAAAGGGACACCCTAATAATCATGAGGCCACTGGATGTCAACCATGCTCAGTTGTATTCTGCTCTCTATGGTGAAGCCCACATGGCAGCAGGTCTGTTTCTGAATCATGGGTCTCATAACATCGAGATCCCAGAAAGGTGTGGAGCTGCCATTCGTTCTGTGCCATTTGCCATCTGCTGCAGTCAGAGGCAGGGATGAAGGGAGGGAGGGAAGTGGGTGCCTCCAAGGGGCATGGCTGGTGGATGGCAGCAAACCCATAACTCCAAACCTCCATCTTCCCGGTGAATGGTCATGCCTGACAAGGGCTGATATGGTTAGTCTTTGATGCCAAGACAAAGGTCTCCCTATAGAGTCTCAAATATAGTGGAGGCAAGTGGAATAGTGTCAGAGCGAGGTTTCCCGCACGTGGCTCTCATCACCCTGGTCAAAGGGTAATGTCTCCATTTGCAGTCACATATGAACAGGAGAAACACCCATCTTTGGTCCTCCAGGTTATCCTTTACCTGGGAGGTGTAGGGTAGACAGAGACCAGGCAAAGTGGTTAGCACTGACATGTTGTCTTTGAGATGGAGAGAAACCTGTAAAGGATATGCTCGCTAAATTTATTACTTCAATGCATTCATAGATCCACTGAGGCGTTGATGATGCACGCTCCAGGCAACCCTGCCTTAGTACTGGCTCTTATCCAGATGAGGAGAAGGAGGGTCCATCGCAGGTTGGCACAGGGCCAGGGGAACAATGGCCTGAGCAGCAAGAGGCAACAGGGCCTCAACAGGTTCAAGGTGCTGGCAAACAGCATCCACTGCAATGGCAACTATTGGTCCACCACAGGTGTATCGCAGTTTGGCGGTGCTCTTACCTAGAAATGAGTGAAAAGCGATGGCGGAAGTGCCTTCAGATGTCCCAGGATGTGATTGCTCACATCTGCCAGCTTCTCCACGATGAGCTATGGCCACAAGGACTTGAAGGGAATCCCATACTGGTGGTATTGAAGGTCACTGCCACCTTGAATTTCTTTGCCAGTGGATCCTTCCAGAGCTCCAATGGGGACCTGTCTGGCATCTCCCAGTCAGCGAGACACAAGTGCATTCGGCAGGTCACAGATGCGCTGTTCAGGAGATCACACCAATTTGTCCAATTCCACCTGGATCCCGAAAGCCAGGCTGCAAGAGACTTGCAGACAAGGTTGAGACAGGTTTCCTGGAAGTGCAGGATGCAATGGATTGCACACATGTAATCTTGAGAGCTCCCTGACAAGAGCCAGTCACGTTCATCAATAGAAAAGGATTCCACACTTTGAATGCGCAGCTGATAAGTGATCACAGAAGGCAAATCCTGCATGTTTGTGCTTTGTTCCCAGGGAGATCTCACGATGCATATATTCAGACTCACTCCCAGGAGCCACAGATTTTGAATGGTCTGCAGAGACCTGTTCAAGCTGCTTCACATGGAGAGCCTCACGGTCCTCAGCACGGTCCAGCACACAGGCACATTCTACTGTCTCGCACCTCATGCAGTAAAACCCTGGTCCTTCAATGATTTCCAATACACTTTGGATGCAAATCCTTTGTGCAAGGTCCACTGCCATCCTTGATAAGGAGACACGCAGACCATACAAATCTCCATGTGAGGTCTGACAAAGGCTTCAGGCAACTGCACACACACCTCTTAAATCCTGCACTTAAATCACTCTTGCAGTCAAGGCTAATGTGCCCGTTGCCTCCTTACTTGCTGCCTTCACCTGTAAGTTACTCAAAATGACAAATCACCAAGGAAGGCCATTCACGATTGAACATGCCCACCACAGCTTCCTTCAGACATGTAGGGAAGCCTCTGGTTTTCTACTGTTAAGAAGACAGTGTAAAGCTTCACTCTCTCAGCCCTGAAACTGCATCCACAGTGTACCTTGCCACTTATATAGCAGATTTAACTTCCCTCAAGTACTCATGCCATCCACTCACATCTCACATCAGAACAACAGCAGCAGGAGATGCAATGACATCAATGGACAGATTTTCAGAGGTCAGAACATGGCGAGTTGCAAGCAATGGCTTGCATGAGGAGTGGCCCGGCAGTACTTTCACAATTGATGGCCAGTGCCTAATCATGCACTTGTGGAATTATTGGTGATAATGTGGGAGAACTGAATCTGTGGGCATTCCTGATCAGACTCAGATGGGGTCCCACATTCCAGAGAAAAATGCCCATGACCACTGAAGCAACTAGCAGCAAGATGGAATCCAGGAGATTTCCAAACAATGAAAGTGAACATAAATTTACAAGTGTCAAAACTATATACAATAAGTGAATATCGTGCCACCTGTGTGCCTTCAATGCTTCAATTTTTCTTTGCCTATTGTTACGTCCAGGTGCAGCCCCAGCATCCACAGCTGAGGTGGAGGCAGCCTGCTGACTGCTATGCCCTGTTCACTGTGAGGACTTTGGCGGATGTCCTCTGGTGACCTGAGGTCGTGAAGGGCCCCGGTCTGCTAAGGGTCGCCTACTCAGGCAAATGTGCACTCTCCTCGGCCTGACCTACTGAAGGAGATGGGGTCCCTGGCAGAGGGGAGTTAGAGCAGCAAGGCACCCTTTGAGTGTCCTGGGAAGAAGCCCCCGGGATGCTTGGCTGGTGCTCCTTCTGCATGTGGGTGCCTGATGGCATCTACCTGACTCCTTGAAGCTGCTGAGCTCTCCCCAGTAAGTGATTAAGAAGCTGTTTGTCCTGCAACTGATGTGAGGTTGAGAGCATAAAGTGGCTGGTGACTGTTGCAACCCAAATTTGTGTGTGACATCCCTGCACTCAAACACTTAGACTGCCTGATGCCCTTATGAGTGTCAGTTTGCAGTGAGTAGATGTGCACTTACCGTGGTGGAGCACAACAGATCTCTCATCCTCTCCACTGTAGCCCATGGATGTTAACCTCTACTGCGACCTCTGTCTGGATCGCTGCGGTCAGATGGGAGGATCTACTGTTGCCATCCCAGGGAAACAGCAGCTCCTCCCTTTCCTGGATGACTTGGAGGAGACTCTGCAGGGAGGTTTCGCTAATCCATGGGCTGCACATTGTTGTCTTCTCTTAGACATTTTTGTTGATGCAGAGTCCAGAGCTCCTGACCTGCAGTGAGTGAATGGCTGTCTAGCTGCCCTTTAAATATGGCGGCTTCCTGCCCATCCCACTCACAAGATTCACTGTGCTCTTCATGGATACATAGTAATGAGCTGAACAGCACAAGATCGTGTGTGTTCAGCCGTCCAACCAACCTGCACCACCCCCACATGGCAGGAATCACTCCCACTTCCATGTCCACCATCTAAGTTAGACTTTATAGAAGAAAATTCTGCCCTTTATAAGCACTTGGAGCTGTCAGTCAAACTGTGAACTGGACAGGCATCCCGCTGTGATGATGATAGATTGTGAATTCAGTTACACAGCTCCCTATAATGATAACCCTCAGGACTGTGACAACAAACAGAGTAAAATAGCAATCATTAATTTGTTTAACCTGCAGATGGCTTTTTAAAAACATTTTTAAACCTGGAGATTTAAATCTTTTGACAGCTTGACAGTTCCAATGAGTTTTGACAGCTCCCTCGACAGTTCCTTTGACAGCTTCTTTGACAGTTCCAATGGTCTTGACAGTTCCACTGTTTATCTATTTTTTACACACATTCATGACTAATTTTAACATTCCCAAAGGGTGACTTACCTCTCCCAAAGGGATCCTTACTTCTCCCAAAGGTATCCAAAAGTGTACTCTAACTCTCCAAAAGGGTACATTTCCTCTCCAGAGAACTCAGCTAACTTTAGATTTGCTTCTGATATCTCTAAAGTGCACAAGTAATGATTCAGACAGCTGTAAGGAGGATATACTTTTATTTCCGTTGGACTGTGGATTAAAATTACAATGGCTGCAGTTTGAAGGACATGTCTACTGGAACAGTGCGAGGGATATATACAATGTTGCTGACCTGGAACAGAATGTGCCATGAAGACAAGATGGTGCTGAGGAGGAGTCTGGTCTAATGGGGGACTGCCCAACAACAACATTTTAATTGGCTCCTAACCAGGTGACCAAGATTTGTGTGAGAGCAGTGCAGCAGAATAGAGTTCCCCTAGCCTGAAAGGAAAAAGACCTAAAACCTCTCTCTCCTGTGTGTGTAAGATTTCAGTATTTCTACAAAAATATCTAGTTGGCTCTTTCTCCTCATATCTCTATAACCTGATCTGTCTCTGAAATCCCCTGTCAAGGGGCACAGGGGAAAATCACTGTTAGAGACATTGAAAGACAAATGCTCAACCAGTGAACTAAAGACTGAAAGTGCTGGAAGATCACCTCATGTCAGCAACAAAAAACTGAAAGGAATTTGGAAGAGATTGATCAAAATCAACCCATTGAACCCTGTATTCTGGAATTAGTGCCATTGAACTGTTCTACCCCACCCTTAAAATCCATGTTTTTGTTTGTCTTATGTGTTTTGCATGTGTGTGTATAGGGATTTAAGAAGGGGTAGAGTTTAGGTTATGGAGTTAGAAATTAGCAGTTCATATTTCTTTCTTTTGCTACTGGTTAAAGGCAATTTGTTCAATAAACAATTATTTACTTATTAAGTTTACAAACCTGGTCCTCGTATTCTGTTAACCTAAATTAAACAATTAGGTGGGTTGATTAAACTTTTTCACATTTGTCACGGCTCGGGGAGCAGTGGGGCTTGATATTGCAGTGCACAATCCCCAGTCATGACAAAGTTTGGTGGCTCGGGTCTGGGATATCTTGGAACAAAGGACAATAACAATTTGGATGTAGATTTAGTAAGAAATAGAAGCTAAAAGAAAACACCAGACATGTACTATGAAAAATAAAATGGCACTGGAAACTGCTAAAGCTTTCCTGCAAGCGGAAGAGAAGTCCTTGATGGTTTAAAGGGATCTCAGAAGCCAGGTTAATCAAATTAGCAAGTAAATTAAGAGTAGGATTGCCTGCCAAAGCTAGGAAGGCTGGCACAATTGAAGAGATAGACAGCATTTGAAATTGAAAGGAATATCCGAGAGACTGAGTTCCCCAAGGGTGATTCATTGGAATGGGCTCCAATTCAGTTGCAAATAAAAAAATTAGAACTAGAGGCAGAAGAAAAAGAAAAGGAAAGAGAAAGGGCATTCCAAAGGGAACAGGCAGTAAGGCAGGAGAGGGAAAGAAAATAAAAAAGGGATTAGAAAAAGAAAAGGAAAGAGAAATGGAAATGCAGAAACTTGATCTCCAGAGGGAATTAGAAATGGTGAGGTTAGAAATGCAATGCACAATCCCCAGTGAGCCACGACACAGCCCACTAGCTGGATCTGACAGAAGGCAGTTGCACTTTAACACTTTGGGGGGGAGGGACTTTGGGATTCAGGTCTCCAGAGTCATTTTCACTACAATAGAGAGCCTCTCCATCTCTGTGAAAATTCGGGCTTTTATGTCTTTTAAATTGCCCTAGTAAGTGACTTAGTTGTAGAGGAATTGCCAACTAGTGATGGGCAATAAATATACAATTGAATAACAAATTTTAAAAAACTCTCCTCTCTCCTCAGCACAGCTGTCTGTCCACTAGGAGTAGGGCCACTTGTTTTATTTTATTAAGAAATCAGTGTAAAAATAAGGCCAATCTCTCATTGTTTATCTTCACTAGTGTTCACATCAAAAAATTGGACCCATTAGAGCGATGAGGAAAGTATGAATCCTGTCAGAATAATAGTGCCAGATAGTAAAAAATAATGTATGCCAGTGATCCACCTATAACACAGTCCAAGCCCATACCCTGGGCTTGTTTCTTTTGTCAGGTGGATAATACAATTGAGAGCCAAGCTGAATATAGAAGGTTCAGAGGGGAAGTGGAAAAACAAATAAGAGAAGCAAAGAGAGAGTATGAGAAGAGATTGGCAGCTAACATAAAGGGAATCCAAAAGTCTTCTGCAGGTTTATACTTGACTTCTGGGGCCTCTCTCTGATCCCTGTCTTTGTCCCACATCTGGGACTTCTTTCTGGGGCCTTTTTCTGATCTCTGGCTTTGTTCCTGCTTGGGATTTTCTTCAGGGACCTTGACCCTTCCCCCTCCCAGTGTCCTGTTGCCTAGAATATCTCCTCTGGAATAGCACTCCGGTTCAGGTCTCCTGAGCTTGAATTTTATCCAAGTATTGTTTACTCTCTCATGTTCCAATTCTTTTCCAAGTTTGTTAATCTTTTCATTCAGCTCAGCAACTACTCTGGTGATTCCAGTTGCCTTTGTTTCAACGGCATTTGAAGAACCCTTATTCAAGGCTAACAACTTCGCATGGGCATTTAGTTCATTTCAGAATCTTTCTTCCATGGTTACTGATTGCTCTTTAGACTTCTTCAATTCACTCATTAAATCCTCAATCTGTTTCTTAAAATTTTCCTTATCTGCTTTTTAATTCTGGGTCTGCTCTTCCATACCATACATCTCATTCTTCTGGTTCTCCAAATCGTATCAGAGTTCAAGAATCTCATTGCTCTGTTCATGACAAAGTTCTAGCAGTTCATCAATTTTAATTTTTAATTCTGCATTCAACCAAATGTTCTGATTCACCAGCAATGCCTTTTCCCATTCAATGCATTTTTCACAAAACTTCATAGAGCTTGAAGTTCATCAAGTTACACTGAAAATCTTTCTTTGTTGTTACAATCCCAGCTGAGGTTACCCCTGGACAAGGGTGGAATTCAGCTTGATTGATCCTAACTTTTATTTGTTTGTTTAGATACGTGGAGAGTGGCTACTGAACAGAGTCACAGGAGTCAGCTGGTGAACTCTTAACAAAAGAATAAAATATTTATTAAACAAGATGAACTATATGACAATACTCCTTCACCAATACTATACCTTTACAGGTATTTACAGATTGGTAAGGATAACACAAGTTACAAAAGCTATCTTATACTTTAATTTTCACGGTATGTACACAGCCCATGTACCAATGGGCGCCACACTCTGAAACCAAGTGACAGATGCCAGCTCAACCAAATGCTTTGGATCTCTTGTCAACTCCCCCCAGATGCCTGTCACACCATGGGCCAACCAGTCTCGCTGCACACCATCTTTCACAGGAGTGTTTCCAATCTCCACTCTCCAAGAACTCACCTTAGAACCTTCTCCCAAACCAACGCTTTCTCTCAGATGCCTTCCGCAAGGATTCACCTCCAGAGTTTCAAAATCTCCCTCCGATGCCCCCCTTCCCTTGATCATCACATGCATTCAAACTGTCTTCCATGCACTCTCTGTCACTGCCTCAGCCATCAGCAGTACCACTGCTTCACATGCCCATAGCAAAGAGTTAGTCGTCTCTCTGGACTAAATTTGCAGATGACACCGAAATAGGTGGGAAAGTAAGTTGCAATGAAGAAATAAGAAATTTGCAAATGGATATAGACAGGTTAGGTGAATGGGCCAAAATTTGGCAGATGGAGTTTAACATGGATAAGTGTGAGGTTATCCATTTTGGTCGTGAGAATGAAAAGGGGACTTATTATTTAAATGGAGAGAAACTTCAGAATGCTTCAGCGCAGAGGGATCTGGGTGTCCTCATGCATGAATTGCTGAAAGCTAGTATACAGGTACAGCAGAGAATAAGGAAGGCAAATGGAATTTTGGCATTTATTGCTAAAGGAATAGAGTATAAAAATAGGGAAGTGTTGTTGCAACTGAACAAGGCATTGGTGAGACCGCACCTGGAGTACTGTGCACAGTTTTGGTCCCCTTACTTGAGGAAGGATATAGTTGCATTGGACGTGGTTCAGAGGAGGTTCACTAGATTGATTCCAGAGATGCGGGGCTTGTCTTATGAGGAGATATTGAGCAGTTTAGGCCTAAACTTGCTAGAGTTTAGAAGGATGAGAGGAGATCTAATTGAGGTATATAAGATGCTAAAGGGGATGGACAAAGTAGATGTGGAGCGGATGTTTCCCCTTGTGGGGCATTCTAGAATGAGAGGTCATAGTTTTAGGCTAAGGGGTGTAGATTTAAATCAGAGATGAGGAAGAATTACTTTTCTCAATGGGTCGTGAATCTGTGGAATTCACTACCTCAGATTGCAGTGGATGCTGGGACACTGGATAAATTTAAGGAGGAGATAGACAGATTTTTAATTAGTAATGGGTTGAAAGGTTATGGGGAGATGGCGGGAAATTGAAGTTGAGGCCGAAATGAGATCAGCCATGATGATATTGAATGGTGGGACAGGCTCAAGGGGCTGAATTGCCTACTCCTGTTCCTAGTTCTTATGTTCTTATGTTCTTGCCTCTTACGAGCTATTCTCACTTTAAATCTGTTTTCTGCAGCTTTTGTCTCTTTAAATCTGGAACTTGGAGACTTTCTCTCCACCCTTCTCTCTTAACTTCATTAACAGGACCTTTTCAGGTTCCTGTCCTTCAGTTGGCTACAAGGTCTGCTTGGGACTTTCCCCTGTTCCACTCCCCTGGATTTTGGGGTCTTTTATTTAGCTTGGGACTGATTATCTTTTCTCTTTGCTCCAACCGAAACTTTTCAAAACCAACTGTACTCAAACAGCTTCCAAAATCAAACCTGCTGTTTGTCTTCTTCTGTGTGTACCTGTGGACTCCTGTTGCTAGGCAACAGCACAATTTTTCTACTCGTGTTTGCTTAACTTCTTAAGTTGTTAAACCTCTCATTAGAAATGCAGGCACCATTTTAAAGTGAAACTAAAACTCAGTTTGACCTTTCTTAACACACAGATACAGAAATATAAATCAAACTTAAACATTAAAACTAAAACTCATCCCTACCACCCACAAAATACAAATATAACTTACTTAAACTGTCTCTATTTCCTAACGTTGTTAAATTTGCTTCTACAAGTTTATCATTTAGATGTTTCAAGGCATCAGTCAAGTGTTCTACTTCCTGCGACTAATGTTCAATTGTTCTCATCAATTCTCCTTTTTCATAAGCAAACTCATCTTCCATGTGTGAAAGTTGGTTCACTACACTAATCAAGGTTTTCCTTCAAGTGCTTGATGTCAGCAATAAGCTTCTCATATTTGGCTACAGTAATTTTTTGGAACAAAAACAGAATTACCTGGAAAAACTCAGCAGGTCTGGCAGCATCGGTGGAGAAGAAATCAGTTGACGTTTCGAGTCCTCACGACCCTTCGGCAGAACTGAGGTATAGTTAGGAGAGAGGTGAAATATAAGCTGGTCTAAGGTGGGGGGGCGGGGGGAGAGAGAAGTTGAGGGTGGGGTGGTTGTGGGGATAAGCAAGCAGTGATAGGAGAAGATAATCAAAAGATGTCACAGACAAAAGGATCAAAGAGGTGTTGAAGGTGGTGATATTATCTAAGAAAAGTGCTAATTAAGAATGGAAGGCAGGATACTCAAGGTACAGCTCTAGTGGGGGTGGGGTGGAAAGACTAACAAAGTTTTAGTTTTAGATTTAAAAATAATGGAAATAGGTGGGATAAGAAGAATCTATATAAATTATTTAAAAAAAGGGGGAGGGGGAAGAAACGGGGTGGGGATGGGGGGAGGGTGAGTTTAAGATCTAAGGTTGTTGAATTCAATATTCAGCCCGGAAGGCTGTAAAGTGCCTAGTCGGAAGATGAGGTGCTGTTCCTCCAGTTTGCGTTGGGCTTCACTAGAACAATGCAGCAAGCCAAGGACAGACATGTGGGCAAGAGAACAGGGTAGAGTGTTAAAATGGCAAGCGACAGGGAGGTTTGGGTCTTTCTTGCGGACAGACCGCAGGTGTTCCGCAAAGCGGTCGGCCAGTTTGCGTTTGGTGTCTCCAATGTAGAGGAGACCGCATTGGGAGCAACGAATGCAGTAGACTAAGTTAGGGGAAATGCAAGTGAAATGCTGCTTCACTTGAAAGGAGTGTTTGGGCCCTTGGACGGTGAGGAGAGAGGAAGTGAAGGGGCAGGTGTTGCATCTTCTGCGTGGGCATGGGGAGGTGCCATAGGTGGGGGTTGAGGAGTAGGGGATGATGGAGGAGTGGACCGGGGTGTGGCGGAGGGAACGATCCCTACGGAATGCCGCCGGGGGGGGTGAAGGGAAGGTGTGTTTGGTGGTGGCATCATGCTGGAGTTGGCGGAAATGGCGGAGGATGATCCTTTGAATGCGGAGGCTGGTGGGGTGATAAGTGAGGACAAGAGGGACCCTATCATGTTTCTGGGAATTTTTTGGAGCTTAGTAAGATCATCATGATCAAATGCCTGCTGCAATACTTTGTCGCTGTCGCTGTCACATTACTGTCTGTGCTAGCCAAATCATTACCCAGAATAAAATCTACCCCTCCAATAGGTGACCTGAAGTTCACACCATAACAATTCTGTTTACTAAGTCACGTTGTAAATTCACTTTACACAAAGGAACAGGTTTATAAATTCCATGAAAGTCTCCTATTAATATCCTTTCCTTCATCAAACTATCTGAAACACAAATTGCTTCATCAGTGACCAACATTGGCTGATCTGCCCCAGTATCTCTCAAAATTTTAATTTGTTTTCTTATTTTGTTGGAGGAGTAAGAGAACACTTTCCCATTCAAGAAAAAACCTTGAGAACCTCCAGTAGCCTGACTCCCTTTAGCAGTAGTCAGGGAAGAATTCTCTTGACTATCCTGAACCATATCCCCCTTTCTAGTAGGTTCTGAGGGAACATGTTTCGGCTGTACCACTGCCAAGGTTTTAATACCCATTTCTTTTTCTGGTACAGCCTTTTCTGAGGATTCCTTAAGCATTCCTATTGCTGCAATAGGTATTCCATTTCATTTCCAGTAATTAGCTTTAGTATGTCCAGTTTTATTGCAATGGAAGTGTACTATTTTATTTACATCACTTTTAACTTCTAGCCTATCTCCTTTATTAGTTTGGCATCCTTCCGTCTGTTCCCTAGAATTAGTGTCTTTTCCATCACCAGATTTTTCATTCCTCCATTTCCCTGTTGATTCCCATATGACCATTCCCCACATGTATCTGTCTGTGGGAGTTATCATAGGTATCAACCAAAATTGCCTCAGATCTTTGATACTTAATGCTCATCTAAATAAGTCTTAATGGTTATTGGAATGCTATTTCAGAAACTACTGACCCCACAGCGTTTCTTTTTCCCTAGCAAACTCTACAAATATCTGATTAGGTTTTTTCCTCACTTTTCCTTAACTTCTTAGACTTTAACTGATAAGCTTCAGGAACAAGTTCATAAGCATTGAGTATTGTCCTTTTAACCACTTCTACTCTGCAGTTTGCTCTTCTGACAACTCACCCAGATGTTTGTCACATTGTGAGCTAATAAGTCTCATGGAAACTTTGTCTTTCTCACAAGGGTTTCCAATCTCCACATTTGAAGAACTCGCCTTGGAATTCTCTCCAAACATTACTCCCACTCGGACTGCTTCAACAAGGATCTACCTCCAGGGTTTCAATCTCACCTTCCAAACACAATTTCAGATCTTCGGCCATGCCAGGCAGAACACCACTACTCCAAAAGGCCCACAGTAAGGAGTCACCAACCTTTGGCTGCCTCCTTGGATCTTCAGAGCTTCTTTCACGCCTGTTTCCCTTCAAGTCTGCTCCTCGTAGCTCTCTCTAACTTGGAGCTCTGCTCCTTTCTTTCAGCTTGACCTCTCTGATCCCTGTCTTTGTCCCTTACCTGTGACTTCCATCTTGGACCTCTTTCTAATCTCTGTCTTTGTTCCTGCCTGGGACTTTCTTCTGAGGCCTCTCCCTGCCCCCCTCCCAGTGTCCTGCTCCCTGGGCAGCTTCTCTGGAATGGCGCTTCGGTTCAGGTCACCTGGCCTGCAGTTTTGCGCCATTTCACTTCTTTGCTTCTGTGCAGGCACACAGGGCTGGTTCCCGATGGAAGAACGTAAAAACTTGAACTGCGCATGTGTGGCCACTTTCCACCCAGCGCATGCGCAGTAGACCCAAGGCCCACTGGGAACTGGAGTTCCCGACCTGCAGCTGCCACTTAAGGTAATTATTTTGAGTTTCATTACAGGATTGCTACACCAAGGCATTGCTGCTATAGCCAGAACAGGGAGACCTGACTGCAAGGATGGAAAGTGGCCCATTAATGACCTAGGCTTGGGTGTACTGGGCACAATTTCAAAGTTTGCAGATGACCCAAAACCTGGAAGTATTGGGCAGAATTTTACAGCGACCCATCAGCAGGTTTAAAGGCAGGTGCTCGTAATATGCAACCTGCCCACCACCTTCTCGCTTATGAATGTCTCTCATTTTAGGGCAGCAGTGGAGGTGTCAGGTGGCTTGCCCACCCTTGGACATATTGAGGCCCTTAAGTGGGCAGTTAATGGCCATTTAAGTGCCTCATCCCACTCCACCACTAACTTACCCAAGACCGGGGTTAGGCCTAAGCCAAGCAGGTAGTCCGGCAGCTTTAACTGCACAGGCTGGTGTCGAGGAAGGGGGGAATACCTCCTTTGCGGGTTCTTTGTGCCCATTCAAGGCTTCCCCCCACCAAGGTCATACCCTCCCCTAAATCCTCCTCCCTGGCCTCTCATACTCATTCCCCTAATGCCCGTACTTGCCTCGCTGGGGCATGCCAGCCAATACCCCGGACATATTTTGAATGCAGCCTCCATTAACTTCTCTTCTTCAGGGCTGGCTTTAGTTCCAGAGAAGTGTGAAGTGATTCATTTTGGTAGGAAGAAGGAGAGGCAAAATAAAAAAGAAGGTACAATTCTAAAGGGGATGAAGCAGTAAGGGGATCTGGGTGCATATGTGCACAAATCACTGAAGGTGACAGGGCATTCAGTAAAGCATACAGCGTCCTGGGCTTTATAAATAGGGGCATAAAGTACAGAAGTAAGGATGTTAAGATGAACATTTATAAAATGCTCGTTCGGCCTCACCTGGAGTGTTGCATCCAGTTCTGGGCATGACACTTCAGGAAGGATGTGAAGGCATTACAGAGGGTGCAGAAAAGGAGAATGGTTCCAGGGATGAGGAACTTCAGTTACGTAAACAGATTGAAAAAGCTGGGACTGTTTACCTTGGAGAAGAGAATAAGAGGAGGTTTGATAGAAATGTTCGAAATCATGAGGGGTGTGGACAAAATAGGGAGAAACTGTTCCCATTGGTGGAAGGGTCAAGAACGAGAACACACCAATTTAAGGGTGATTGGGAAAAGAAGCAACGGTGACATGAGGCAAAGCTTTTTTATGCAGTGAGTGATTAGGATCTGGAATGTACTGCCTGAGCATGTGGTGGAGGTGCATGCAGCTAAGACTTTTAAAAGAGAATTGAAGAGAAAAGATTTTCAGGGCTACGGGGAAAAGTCGGGGGAGTGGGACTAGATGAGTTGCTCTTACAAAGACCGAGCACTGACACGACAGGCCAAATGATCTCCTTCTGTGCTGTAACTATTCTATGACTATGATTTGTGGTTACTCATTTAGAGTTATCTCCACAAGAAAGATCAACTCTGAAGACAAGCTAACTCAGAATGCTCATTCTAACAGTTGGGTACAAAGTGACTGCAGTCTGGCTGTCTGCATGCTTGCTTGGGTGGTGAATGATGTATGCTGCACGGAGGTCAAAAATGAAGGAAAACGTCAATTGCAAAAACAAGGAATAATGTAAATACCAAAAAAAGGGGGTGCAATTCAGCTTTAAAATCTAACAAGGTGTTTCAGCTTTGCTGTGTTGGTGGATCTACGTTCATGTTTGCATGTGCAATTGTCAACACATGTCTGATGTCACTTGAAATCTGAATTTTTGATGACAGTTAAATGAAGTTGTTTTAAATTATGTAAGTAACAATTCAGTGTATAGATAGTCGCATGGACAGAGGGTTGGACAAGAAAATATCCAACATTAACATCTCAGCTTCTAGTGTAAGCTAATAAAAAATGGAATAGGGTGTTGTATTTTTCTTGGATATATTTATTGGTGGCTGAAATGTTAATATTTTACCTGTTCTACCTCTTTGAACCACAATACTTAAAGTATCACAAGGGAAAATATTTGTATACCAGACTATTTAACAATTTGTAAATATTAGTCTGCATATTACGTTCTATATATGGAAAACATTTCAAAGAGTTAAAGTTCTAGGAATATATTTTCTGAGAATATGCAGACCAAGTAGTCATAGGCAGTTATTTCAAGTAATTGCCTGTAATTCCGGTCCACTGTTGTGTGATTAAATGCTTCTGTTTCCTTGAACTGACAAAGCTTCCTTGAACTGAAGCCAGATAATTGGTCTCCTCACGTACTGCACGGCTTTCATTCCACCCTCTGGGCCTTGCCATAGGTTTTAAAGAGATACTGTCATCGTGAAAAAGAGTTTTGCCATTTTTAATCTATTTGCAGAAGAGAAAGGGCTAAAAAAAACTGCAATTCTTTTATGTGAACCTCGTGCACATATTTTCACACCTTTTAAGGGAAATTTTCGTAGCGCTTCAACATTGTATTCTGTGGCATATAACCCATTGTTGGTGCTTTGCCAGTACAATCCAAATGTATTCCTTTTCCTCTGTCTTCTACCTATTGCCTTGTATTTTCCTCCTACATAGGTTTGGGAAACATGTGAAAGTATACTGAGAATGGAAAGACTTAGATGAAAACATCACTGTGAATAAAATAAGTTTATTAGTATATTAAAATATTTTATTGTTAAAATATTGTGGTGAGTGTCAGGTATAAAAGTAGCTTAATTTTATAGTAGGAATAGCATTGTGTGCGTAGTACTAAGGAGAAAAACATGCCAAAGTTATTCCAAAGTATTGGCAAGATTTTCCACTTTCATACACTAGTGTGCATGTGCACGTTAGGCAGGGAGAATGCAGCTAAACATCTTTGCGGTAAAAATATGCAAGGAGTATGCTGTCCAGTGTTTCCTGACCGAGAAGTGTTGAGGGAGCAGTAGGTACATATTACGAATCATATTAGGCTTTTAAAAGTATGTTAATTGAGAAGTGGATGAGGTTTATGCCTCACATTTTCCACAGGTTTGCTCCACCAGCATCACAACTTCACTGTCTATAAGTAAGCACAGTTCCGAGAGTGACTTTTTAAAATGTGTTCACAGTATGTGGCCATTGCTTGCAAAGCCAGCATTTGTTGCCCTTCCCTAATTGCCCTTGAGAAGATTAACCACTTTCTTGACAACTTACTAGGCTATTTAAGAGGGCAGTTAAGAGTCAGCCACGTTGTTGTGGGTCTGGAGTCTCATATAGGCCAGACCTAGTAAGGATGGCAGATTCCTTCGCTAAAGAACATTAGTGAACCAGATGGGTTTTTAACAACAATCCCAGTGGTTTCATGGTCACCAATACTGCAGCTTGCTTTTTATTCTGGATTGCTTTAATTAACTGAATTTAAATTCCCCAGCTGGGATGAGGTTTGAGCATGGCTGAAATGATTGTTTCCCCTGACAAGGGAATCTCGAACATGGAGGCGCAGTCTCAGGACAGCAGAGAAAACTGTTGCTGCTGCTCCTGGTGCAGTTTGTGTTGGTAAGGCTCCTGGTGCTGTTGGTGTTCCGGCTCCTCTTGTTCCTCAAAGAGGCCCATACTACAACTGCATAAGCAGTTCCCATTCCACAGCAGGGAAAGTCAGGTCAAGGTGAATAAAATCCAAGGCACCTGCAATGACTTCCAAAGAGTTGGAAATGACCGGTGAAGCAGTGAAATCAGGGTCTCAGAACAAGTGCTGTGAGCACAAGCCTTTTACATAGGCTCTCCAGCAGCTATCTGGTTTCACTCTTTAAAGGCTTTTAGGCCTTTTGGATTCAATAAGTAATGGCGCCCTGCTATAGTATCATTTTTTTTTTACCCTAATGAGTTCCACACTACTCAAGAAACCAATGCACTAGCTGTCAAAGCCAGAATGCTGGGTTAAATCCTGAGCTAATTGAGAATTTAAATATTCTAATTACTTACACAACATCTCCAGGGGGGTCTCCCACTTGCCTGTAAACCTGTTCGGGTTAAACCCAGATATGGGCAGGATCATATTGGGTTTCCAACTCGGTGCCACTTTTCAAGGCTTTAACCCACATCCACACTTGAACCCGCACCTCCTGAGCAATTAACATTCTGCCCCAAATGTCCAGATGATTAGTTCAGGCCTGTAACATGTGACTGTTGTTGGTCTGCCTAGAACTGTAGGTTTTGGAGATGATCGAGAACTAGATGAGTCCAGAACCAGGAGACACTGTTTTAAAATTATAGGACAGAGATGAGGAGAATTTTTTTCTCTCAGAGGGTTGTGCGACTGTGGAACTCTTTGCCTCATAAAGCAGTGGATGTGGGGGTCACTGAATATTTTTAAGGCAGAGGCAGATTGATTCTTGTTAGGCAAGGGAATCAAAGGTTATAGGGGGTAGATGGGAATGTGGAATTTGAAACTCAAGCATGGGTCGCTTTACTCGCAAACCAGTTGCATGCTTATCTGTTGGCAGGCGAGTCGATTACAATATACGGCAGATACACAGACCAATATGAAATGAAACATAACTATTTATTTATACAAACAACAGAGCATTAACGTGATGTGTGCTTCTCAGACAGACCCTAATCTAGACTAACATTAACATGGTAGCCTGCACTACACAGCTATTGGGTCTCATAGTTACGTGGTCAATCTGCTCTCAGTCTCTTAAAGGTGTATTACACCTCAGATTACCACATCCCTCCCCCTTTACTTGAAAGTACATTTTACAATATATTAACTATTTACAAAAATGAACTATTTACAAATTTAGTCTCTCAGGAGGCTTTTTCAAACATGTCGTCCGTCGTAGTTTTATGACTTCGGGTGGTTTATCTGAGGCCTCCCTCTTGGGAGTTATCTGTCCACTAGACTCCCCAGTAGGAACCTGCAAGTTTGCGTCTTCGACTGTCTCAGGCTCAATGGGTTCTCCAGGTACTTTCAAAGCAGGAGGAGTTCCCTCTACCTGTGGTGTAGACTCCAGTGGGAATGTTTTCACACTCTTTCAGGTCTCATCGCATGCACTCCTGTTGCCCCTCCCCCACCTAATTCAACAAGATGAAAGGCAACTTGTCAGGCAGGTTCTGAGAATTAGAATGTTGAGCAAGGCTAAATGCAACACAAAATGATCAGCTTCCTGTCGCATATTTAAAAAAATTTGGGGGCCTCATTAGTAATTTCTCTTCCTATATGTTTTCTTTTGATGCGTTTTCTCCTTGGCAGCGCTGACTTTAATCTTCAGCTTCCCCATTGGCTAGACTAGGCTCAGGTATGAGTTCAACTTGAATGAACTCGGTGGTTGAGACTTCCAGCGTTTTCTCATCTGTCAGCTCCTTTATTTTTAAGGCTTCTTGGCTTCCGCGTAGCTGGCTCTTCAGTTCTTCCATTTCTTTTTTAGTTAGTTGTTTCCTGGAGAATTAAATATTGTCATGCTTTCTCGGCTAATTGATTCTTCATCTCGGCCAGAGATATGCAGAATTCTTTCTTTTCTTTTTATTCATTCAGACGTCACTGGCTATGCCAGCATTTATTGCTTAATTTCCCTTGTTCAGAGGGCATTTAAGAGTCAGCCACATGTAGGCCAGACTCCAACAAATTTCCTTCCCTAAAGGATATTAGTGAACCGGTCTTCATTAGACTTTTAATTTCAGATTTTTATTGAATTCAAATTCCCTAGAGCATTACCCTGGGTCTCTGGATTACTAGTCCAGCGACAATACCACTGCGTCATCGTCTGCCCTGCTGTTCTCTTTCATACCTTTTTAGTAGAACAAATTGGGATCTGAGGAAATCGTGCAATATGTGGAGGTCCTTTAGAAGGTTTTCTTTTTTTTTTGGAGGTAACTGACTTCAACTCGAACTCTGCCCTGAAGCATCAGCTCTATGAATTCCTTTTGTTGAGTCTTTACATGCTCCATTTTCCAAACGGCAACATTTCCTGTTTCTGATTGAGATCTCAGTAATCTCTCAAGATTGATCTGCCTTAACCAGTTTCTTCCGAGGAGACTCGTTCCTCTGCCTGCTATCAGCATGATGGACAGATTTGCAAACTGGCGTTTGTATTGTACTGGAACCTTGTATATACCTTTCACTCGTATGTTTTCACCAGTGTATGCCTTTAGTCTGGCATCTGAGTTTTCCAGCTTTAGTGAGTGGTGTCCTCCATTCAGATACTTAAATGTGTGTTCCCCTATGAGTGTCATGGATGTGCCTGTCTCCACCTCCATTCGAAGGAGTTTCCTGGTGACTTTTGCTGTCACGTAGATTGGCTTTGTTTTACCCATCTTTAAGTTGTGTAGGTAGTAAATATCTAACTCTGTTTCTTCTGGCTCCTCTGTTATATAAATTTCACGACTTCTGCCTTTTTGTTTGAACTTTGGCCTCAATGTTTCTTTACAATATTGCAAAATGTGCCCATTGTAATGGCAGTAGAAGCACTTGGTTTTTTTAAATTGTCGTTCTTTTGTAGGTTGTCTGGTTCCAGTTCTGCTATTATGAATGTGTTTTTTATCCGTTAAGCCATTGCTTTTTGCTGCTCTATTAATGGCAGCTGTTTCCCACCTTTCTGTGGAGCCCTGCGCTTTCACGCAATTTCTAGCCAGTGCCTCCTTCCCAACTTGAAGAACGGTGTCATTTTGTGCTCCCTTGATTTCTTCTGAGTCCCTGACCACGGTTTCCATTGCGAGCACCAACTCCAGGGCTTTGCTGAAATCAAAATTTGTCTCACACAGCAACCTTTTTTGAATGGCATCTTCGTTAATCCCACACATTAATCGGTCTCTTAACATGTCATTAATCGACGTCCCGTTTCAAATAAATTAAGTTAAACTTTACCTCCAAGCCTGTTCCTTTACCTATATTTAGGACTGTTCTTTTAGTTGTCAACTTTCATGGGGCCGTGTCAAATTTAGCAAGTAAAGTTGGCAATGCATCTTTTCCATTCTTCATGTTAAATTTGAATTACTATATTCAATAAAACCTCCAAACATGGAACAATGGAAGTATCCTGAGTGCAAATGCTTTAGCTTATGAAACAGAATGGACAGTCTCACAGCAGCTCATAAATTAATTCAAAATGGAACAGTTCTCATTATTTCGATGGCTAGCTGTGCAGTTTCCCTTTGATCAACACAAATTTTAAATAAAATGAGGTCACATATAGAAAGACAGTCAGTGAATCACAGTAATTTTAGTGACTATTTAATATTTGCACAACTTAACTTCTACGTGATAAACTTTGTATCGCCAGCAAGGTTAAGTTAAATGGTGAAATAATGAGGTCCACATGAGACTTGCCCTTCTCTTCAAATTAACTATGAAACTCCACATTTAAGTTTGCTTTTTAAATTTCACTACATACTTAGTGAAAATAAAATATAATTTCCAATATTGATGCAGCCCACCATATTGTTAGAGCAGAATCATTGAAGGGTTCTCAAAATTCCCACATTTTTCATATCATCAACAAGGATATGACTTTTGGACTTTTATGGCAGAGGACCCAACTGCTGAGTTAAGTGTAGAACCCTGCAGACAGGAGGCTAGGCCCATGAAGGCCTGGGACTGGACATGCCCGGGCTTGTTGAGTACAGTGTGGATTGTTGCCTGAAGCCAGACAATGAGAGGGGACAGAATATGCATTCTTCCCTTTAAAACAATCAACCCAGAAAAAGACTTAATCTTACACGAAACTAAAGCCCATCAAAATCTTGCATAAATAATCAGTACTAACTACTAAGGCAGGAAGGCAGCAATCAATGCAATTATACGAACCTATCAATACTCCACATATACAATGGCTTTCAGTTCAAGACTAGTTACGGGGACAGGAAGACAATGATAAACATCATGCGAGCCCATTAAAACCAACGAGATAACAGTCACCTGAGGAAGCCCACCAAAATCAGACAAAGAACTAACCTTGATTTGAATTCAGATAAGAAATTCGAAAAACAGTATAACTGGGCCACCAGTTAAGAAGGGAGGAGGGTGAGCAATTTTTGGAGCGGTTGAAGCGGAGTTTAAGCAGGGAGAGGTAGCTGAGCCAAGCAGAGGGAGGAGATCTGGAGGTTTGCAGGCCCGCAGGCAACATCACGGCGAGGGGCACAAGGTGGCAGGCTCAATCGAAGACAACAAGGCTGCAACCGCAGCCCTCCACGAAGATCGACCACCCACAACCGCGCCCTCCACCCAACTGAAGAACCTTCGCAGATCCCACAGACCAGGACCACGTGGGGATGGCAGGCCCCAGAGGACACAAAGAGCGTACCCCAAAACTGCAACCGGCTTACCTGGCTGGATTTAGAACTGTCAAGGAACCCTGGTTGATGAGCATGATCCCTGACCTCTCCTAGTTCAATTTAGTTAGGTTTTGGGGGTGGGACAAGGGTAAGGGGATTAGTAGTGTGATTTTCCCTCATTATGCCATGTGTACCTCATTCTTAACTAAGTGTACTTTGTAAGTCTGTATAATATCAGTGTAATCCTAATGTTATAAGTCATTTGTGACTTCAATAAACTCTTTTTTTGCACCAAAACCAGTTGTCTGCTGCACTTTGTCACAACCCCCAAATAAGTCCAAGGTCTAGAACCCAGGGAGTGGGAGCGATTCGAACTGCTCAGAAGTCAGAGGTGAAGCTGACACACACCACCACCCCCTACATAATGGCGACCGCGGCAGGACCTTGGCGAAAGGGATGCGATGCAGTGGACACTGATTTGGAAGAGAGAACTGTCATGGAAGAGAGGATTTCAAATTATGTGTTCAGTAAGGTGAATATGGGAAAAAAATGGGTAACTAATCTGTTAAAGGCTGGGCACCCGGTAGATGCTGCAGCTAAATGGACAGAAGGGAAGGATCATAAAAAATCCATAGACAAGGCAGTCTGGCTGATGTGCTTCAAGAAACAGATCCAGCTTTTGGACAGGCTAGTTGAAGCACAGGCAGCTGAGATTCGGAAGTCAGCCCTGGAAGTCCAAACAAAGGCCCTAGCAGGGGAAAAGTTACTGTTAGCATTGCAGGCTCTGAATCAGGAAAGGGTGCAGTTAGTGGGGGAGCATAAGACCCAGCAGGAATATTTACAGTGTCAGGTCCCCGAGAACAAGAACAATGAGCTGGGGTTGCAGGAAAAGAATGCCCGCCTAGCAAGACAAGTAAGAGAGCAGGAGGAGAAAGTAAAAGGCTTACAGGCAGCCTATAAGATAGTGAGCGCACAGGGGTTTGAGGATGCAGACCATGGCCCCTGCCAGAAGCAGATAGAGAGTCTCAACCTTGCTCTAAGGACGGCAAAAGGCATGGTGTGCTTCATAAGTCCTAGTGCAGCCCAGATCGACTTCACAGGGAACCTGGGGAGGACGGTTCAGACACCATAGGTGGTGCCAAGGGACTACCCGGCTGAGGAGCAGGAGGGCCCACGACCACCACCCGTAGCGCCAAGCTTTAGTGAAATCTGGCAGGGGGGTGGTGGAATTAGGGGCAGAAGCTGAGGAGGAAAACCCCCAGCAAGAGAGGCTGGGACCGGGGCCACTGTGCCGGGCCCGGCAGCAAAGGTTCGGCCCGCCCGCTGATAACGGGGATGAGGGACCCCTCCAAAACCAGTTCGTAGTTCCCCACGGCACCCAACAGCTTAGGACCATGGTAAGCCATTTAACTAAACTTGCGGCAAATGGGGATCCCTCGGTCCACTTCAGGGAAGTGGAACAAGCAGCAAGCATCAATGAGTGCAATGATGCTGAACAGGCCAAAATGCTGCTATTCTCCCTGGAGAGTAAGCTCTTCCAGTCCCTCTCTGACCAATGTAAGATGGGACAGTGTGATTATGGGGAGCTCGAGGAAATTCTTGAGGCCATGGGGATGAATGAGGGAAGTCCTTTCTCCCGGGTGGAAAAAACAGTGCAACTCGTAGGAGAACCCCCGCAGGCTTTTGCAGACAGGTTGTGGCCGGTGTATAGCAGTGCATGCAGTGGGACGCCTAACCAGGCTAACCTGGACCAGGATCAGTGGGCCCACTGGCTCCGTTGTCTGGTGGCAAACAGCTTGCCACAGGTCAGGGCCGCAGCAGGAATGTGGTTTGACCCAAAGAATCCCCTGACTACCGAACTCACAGTGATCAGACAATTGACCATAGCTTACCATAATGGTAAAGGAACCGATGCACACCCACCTAAAGGGAAAGTACATGAAATGAAACCCGGCCAGGGTAGGAAGGAGTGGCATCAGGAAGGGAATAACCCTTCCAGCACAAAGCTCAACTGTTACGGGTGTGGGAAAAATGGACACTGGAGGAAGGAGTGTAAGAATCCTTGGAAAGATAACAAGGGAAAGAATTCCTCAATCCCAGCCCAAAAGGCAGAGACAGGAATCCCTCCTGCCACGGTTGAGTCATTTTTGGACGCCATGAGAACCCTATTGACTGGCCCAGGGAAGGTAGCAGCCACCACCGGTGCGCTGACCCCATCAGCCCCATCTAACCCACAACCCTGACTAGAGCCAGCGCAGCCTGTTTACCTGTGTTCCCTTACCTACGACTTATGGAAGAGACCCCTCGTTGAGATGGAGGTAGAAGAGGTAAAGGGGACCTGTTGGACACAGGAGCATCATGTACCGTGATCCATTAAGCTAACCCCACCACCTCACCTCTATCTAACGGGGTCCCATACAGTCTGTCAGGATTCACAGGTAAAGAACAGGCTGGCTCATTTTCCATCCTGACCATTCGTTTAGGAACACTCCGCTCTAAGTGGATCTGTATCCTAATGAAGTGGCAAGTGGAGGGTGGAAAAGGGATCCTGGGAGCCAACTTTATTGTAGGCCACGGAATCCTAGTGGATTTGAGGAATCACTGCCTATGAGGGGCAAAAACAGGAAAGGAAGGCAGAGTAGTAGTCATCTCAGGGAAACAGGAGAAGGGGACCCTGTGCACCATGAAGCCTAAAGAGGGTTATAACCTCGAACTCATGGTCAGTAATACCCCAAGGGAGTTCCAGGCATTTGTGTGAGCCCACCTAGCCATATTTGTCACACACAAACACGACTGTGGGAGGGTCAATGGGTTCGAGGTCAGTGTAGATGGGGACCCTATGGCCTGACCACCAAAGCAATATAACTTCCCCAGGGAAGTGGGGCCAGACATGTAAGCAGCCATGTCCTCCTTAGTGCAACAGGGGGTCCTGAGACGGATAGCCACCCATGTGAACTCTCCACTGTGGCTGGTTAGAAAACCGGACAACTCCTGGAGGGCCACAGTGGATTATCGGGTGCTCAACAGTAACATCCCACCCTGTGTACCCACGGTAGCAGCAGTTGCCAACCTGATAGGAAGTATCCCAGCATCCACGACCACTTTCACGGTGCTGGATATCTCCAATGGGTTTTGGTCCATCCCTTTAAGGAGAGAGGATCAGTACAAGTTTGCCCTTACCTTTAAAGGGCAACAGTACACCTGGAACTGTCTGCCTCAGGGCTTCCACAATAGCCCCAACATTTTCCACCAATGGATGGCAGACAGTTTAAAGGGCTTCAGCCAGCCCAGGCGGCTGGTACAATACATGGATGACCTGCTCTTATTCACCGATTCGAGAGAGGAGCATGGCCCACTTCTGGCCGAACTGCTGGAACTGCTCAGGCAGGAAGGTTTTAAAGTGAACCCAAAGAAAGCGCAGATTGACCAGCAGGTGGTGAAATTCCTGGGCCTGACAATACGCACTGGGGAAAGGGCCATAGATAAAGTTGGACGGGAAGCAGTACAGGAGTTACCAGTCCCCAACACAGTCACGGGAGTGAGATCGTTTCTAGGGCTAACCGGGTACTGCAGAGACTTCATTGAGGACTATGCAGCCACAGCAGCCCCTCTGCTCCGACTCCTGCATAAGGGAGTGGAGTGGGTTTGGGATGAGGGGTGCCAGACAGCATTTGTCAGGATCAAGAAAGATCTGCAGACCGCACCAGCTATAGGGGCCATAGATGGAGGGAAAGAGTTCTTCCTGGAGGCAGCAGCCAGCGGGAACAGCCTGAGTGCTGTGCTGCTCCAAGAGCGGCATGGCAAGCTGAGACCGGTGGTCTACTCCTGCAGGATACTCACAGATGTGGAGAAGAGCTACTCCAATTGTGAAAGGTCGTAGTCAAGTTTTTGATCAGCTCCCCTGTCCTTTCCCTTCCCCCAGTCACCCACGTCCTTTCCCCCAACAATCTTGAACCCCCTGGCATCACGTTCCACCACCAACCCCCACCATCACCTACCAATCCGAACGCTTGTCTTTCCAGGATTTCCAGGTGAAAGTGCACATTCCCTACCTTCCTTCCCACCCCCAGCGACATTGACCTCTCCAAACTCCTCCTTCCCACCATCAGGGTCCATGTCTGCCTCTGAGACCCACCAACACCATCACCCTCCAGCCTTCCAGTTCCCTCTGTCCCTGTTATGACTGATGCAGTTGGTACAGCTGAGTTATTTAAAAATCTCAGAGGGAAACTTTAAACAGCTGTCATAACCTATAATTTTAAGTGTTATGTTTGAGATGTGACTCTAAATTCAGGAATCAGCCCACCAGTCCTCGAGGTTTTACATTAAACTAAATGAAACATTTTATTCATTTACACAGGTTAAAATATATATACACATGGCTTCAAATTACTGCTATCATAACTTTTGACGAATTCCCAAACTAATCTCAATTAAGTCAACAGCAACCCATAGATTCAACCAGACACCAGGCAAAGCATTTTCACCTTGCGAATTCATAATGAGGTTCGTTTCACTTTGGTTCTTGTGGAGACAGTTGGAGGCTTACAGCTGCTTTTTGATCTCACATTGCCTCTGCTCTGCACACCTGAAAACTGCTGAAGTTATACCTATCACCACGCTTTGAATGTAAATTCTCATTGTATCACCAGCCTCTTCTAACAATAAAACATATTGCTTGGTAGCTGCTAGATAGGTGTCAGTTTTCACCCCACTTCTTGAATGCTGTATTCAAAAAATACAAATGCACGCTATCTCTCTTACATATCAAAACTAGTACACAAAGCACCCAGACTAGCTGCCTTTAAGCGAATTAAGACACATCCACAGACTAAACCTATATTTTAAAAGAAAAATATTTTCCAATAACATTATATACATTAATAGCTTCATGACACCCCTCTCAAGCTTACCATTCCCACCTACCACACCACTGTCAGTTTGCTCCCCAAGACGCAGTCATTGAGTTTACAGACCCCTCCCTTGCATGTTCACCTGTACATCCTCCAACCCTTACTCCCTCCTCCAGCGTTACTCCCTCCTCCACCCTCACACCCTTCTTACCCCCAGACATCTTTCTTCACTCCCGGACACATCCCCCCCTCTGAACTCCCTCCTCCCCAGAAACCCTCCTCTCCCGGACACCTTCCCATCAGACACCTTTCCCATTCCAAATTCCTTCCCTTACACAAAGATAAAAACAAAAAGCTAAAAGCTACTGCGGATGCTGGAAATCCAAAACAAAAACAGAATTACCTGGAAAAACTCAGCAGGTCTGGCAGCATCGGCGGAGAAGAAATCAGTTAACGTTTCGAGCCTTCATGGCCCTTCAGTTCTGCCGAAGGGCCATGAAGGCTCGAAACGTTAACTGATTTCTTCTCCGCCGATGCTGCCAGACCTGCTGAGCTTTTCCAGGTAATTCTGTTTTTGTTTTCCTTCCCTTACACCTTCCTCCCCACTTTCACCTAACTCCCCACTTGCTGCATTCTCCCCATTACACCCTCCTTCCCTGTACTCCCTCTTACCCCTCCCAACCACACACCTTTGACACCTTCGCCTCCCCCTTCCAACCTCAAACCCCTCCCCCGGCATCTTTGTCCCGATCCTCCCAATCTCACTTGCCTCCCCCCGGTACACCTTCTTCTCCCAGCCATGCCTAGACCTTCCTCTCCAATCTCGCCCCTCCCCGGTGCACCTTCCTTTCCTACTCACAGCTGGACCTTCCTCTCCCCTCCTCACCGATCATCCATAGCAACCTATGGCCAAGACCGTGATGTCCCGAAGTAGACTCAAAGCATTAACAGAGATCCAAACTTCCATAGTCTGCTTCACGGTAGAGCAATGCCCATGAGAATCCAGCCAGCATGTGATGCATGTGTTCCCCCAGGGCCCAGCTGTAGGGCTGCAGCATCTTCTGCTCCTTGGATGTCCATGATCAGAGCAAGGCCCTGATGGTAAGTCCTGATTTCTGCACGTCACACTTGTCCAGACATGTTCTCAGCTGGCGTAGTGGTAAATCTGGCATGCAGGGGGTGGTGGGGGGGAGGGAACGATTCTGGTCAGGCCATACTTTGCATCCTATTACCAGGATGCAAATCAGGTTCATGCCGGCCTTCAGCAGGATTTGCGTTCCACCATCGGATGATCCCACTGTGCTTTCATGCCCGTGTGAAACCGATTTTTGGCCTTCTCACCATATTGTTCCCCCCCACCTGCCATGATGCCTGGTGCAAGTGGGGTTGGAAAATTCCGGCCTGGTTATTTTCCTTTCTAAATTTATTATTCACCAGCTTTCTCTTGGGTTTCAGTTTACAGGGAAGCAAAATAAATTCAAACACAAGAACAAAAGAACACCAGAAACAGGAGCAGGAGCACAGCCTATGGTCCATTGAGCCTGCTCCACCATTCAATATGATCATGGCTGATATTCGGCAGATCAGCTCCACTTTCCTGCCTGCTCCCTATATCTCTTGATTCCCTGAGAAACTAAAAATCTGTCTATCCCAGCCTTAAATATATTCAACAGTGGAGCTCCCACAACCCTCTGGGATAGATTCCAAAGATTCACAAGCTTTTGAGTGAAGTAATTTCTCCTCATCTCAGTCCTGAATGATTGGCCTCTTATCCTGAGACTGGGTCCCTGTGTTTTAGATTTCCCGACCAGCGGAAATAACTCTTCGTGTCTAGCCTCAGAATATTGTGTGTTGCAATGAGATCACCTCTCAGTTTTCTAAACTCCAGAGAATATAGGCCCAATTCACTTAAAATGATCCATAATCTTGTATACAGCCGTAAATTGCCCCACATACACTCCTCACCCCACATACGTTCTTCATGAGAGAAAAGTGCAGCCTATTGATTTGTGATCACTCTGTGGGTTTCTAAGGAAGCTGATATACAGCCATGACAACCCAAAAAGAAACCTTTAGAGCCACCAATATCAGCAAATTTCCATAAACACATGAGAAAATAAGGGGATTTCTGGAACAACTTCGTAAGAATGCCAGAAGCAGTGACATTTCCTCTAACTCATTCAGATATCTGGACACTACCCACATTGCAATTGTATCTATTCCTTAAAATTTTGCATAATGCAAGCTTCTGCTTCCACTACCACTGGATATATTAACGACACTAATACACCAAGAAAAATTTAGTTCAACCAATTGATAGCCATGCCCATAAGAGCTCTGGGTGTCTTTAGGATGTGCTTGTATTGCGGAAAATCTAACTATCATATCCCAAAGGTGTAAGATTAATATCTCGTTGTGACCTGAATAGATTTTGTGTCCCTGCCTGTGTAGAATGTGGATCATAAGAAGAAAACACTTGGTAAAATACATTTGGATGTAAATCATGAAGCTTTAGGTGGACATAAAGAGCAACAATTATGATTAGACTCACTTGTTGAATCAGTAAATCTTATCCATGTGCAATAATACCAAAAATTGAAAACTGTACAGTTCCCACAATAGTGGGTTGTGTGGCTGCTGTGTCAAAATATCTCCTAAATACTCTTCTGTATTTTCTTTCTGAGCCTGGCAAAATCTTGCCTTAGCAGTTTTCTGTTTAAAAGCGGGGAGGCGATGGCATAGTGGTATTGTCGCTGGACTAGTGATGCAGAGACCCAGGGTAATGCTCTGGGGACCTGGGTTTAAATGCCGCCATGGCAGATGGTGGAATTTGAATCCAATAAAAATCTGGAATTAAAAGTCTAATGATGACCATGAAACCACTGTAAATTTTTGTAAAAAACCCATCTGGTTCATTAATGCCCTTCAGGGAAGGAAATCTGTCGTGCTTACCTGGTTTGACCTACGTGTGATTCCAGACCCACAGAAATGTGGCTCTCTCTTAAATGCCGTCAAATGGCCGAGCATGCCAGTCAATTGTAACAAACCGCTACAAAGTCACAAAAAAGGAATGAAACTGGATGACCACCCGGCATCGACCTAAGTACCGGAAACGACAATGGCAATCTTAGCCCTATCGACCCTGCAAACTCCTCCTTACTAACATCTGGGAAAGTTGTCTCACAGACTAGTCAAGCAACAGCATGACATAGTCATCCTCACGGAATCATACCGAACACAATCTGTTAACTCATGGCCCGGCGTATCCCCCACTCTACCATTACTATCAAGCCAGGGGATCAACCCTGGTTCAATGAAGAGTGCAGGAGAGCATGCCAGGAGCAGCACCAAGCATACCTAAAAATGAGGTGTCAACCTGGTGAAGCTATAACACAGGACTACTTACATGCCAAACAGCATAAGCAGCAAGTGATAGACAGGGCTAAGTGATCCCACAACCAACAGATCAGATCTAAGCTCTGCAGTCCGTCCACATCCAGTCATGAATGGTGGTGGACAATTAAACAACTCACTGGAGGAGGAGGCTCCACAAACATCCCCATCCTCAATGATGGAGGAGCCCAGCACATCAGTGCAAAAGATGAGGCTGAAGCATTTGCTACGATCTTCAGCCAGAAGTATTGAGTGGATGATCCATCTCGGCCTCCTCCGGAGGTGCCCAGCATCACAGATGCCAGTCGTCAGCCAATTCGATTCACTCCACATAATATCAAGAAACAACTGAAGGCACTGGATACTGCAAAGGCTATGGGCCTTGACAATATTCCGGCAATAGTACTGAAGACTTGTGTTCCAGAACTTGCCGCACCGCTAGCCAAGCTGTTCCAGTACAGCTACAACACTGACATCTACCCGGCTATGTGGAAAATTGCCCAGGTATGTCCCCTACACAAAAACCAGGACAAATCCAACCCGGCTAATTACTGCCCCATCAGTCTACTCTCAATCATCAGTAAAGTAATGGAAGGGGTCATCAACAGTGCTTGCAGCACTTGCTTAGCAATAACCTGCTCACTGACGCCCAGTTTGGGTTCCACCAGGGCCACTCAGCTCCTGACCTCATTACAGCCTTGGTTCAAACATGGACAAAAGAGCTGAACACCCGAGGTGAGGTGAGAGTGACTGCCTAGCAAAATTGGAGTCGATGGGAATGAGGGGGAAAAATCTCCACTGGTGGGAGTCATACCAAGCACAAAGGAAGATGGTTGTGGTTGTTGAAGTTCAGTCATCTCAGCTCCAGGACATCACTGCAGGAGTTCCTCAAGGTAGTGTCCTCGGCCCAACCATCTTCAGCTGCTTCGTCAATGACCTTCCTTCCAACATTATGTCAGAAGTGGGGATGTTCGCTGATGATTGCACAATGCTCAGCACCATTTCTGACTCCCCAGATACTGAAGCAGCCTATGTCCAAATGCAGCAAGGCCTGGACAATGTCCAGGCTTGGGCTGACAAGTGGCAAGTAACATTCGTACCACACAAGTGCCAGGCAATGACCATCTCCAACAAGAGAGAATCCAACCATTTCCCTTTGATGTTCAATGGCATTACCATCACTGAATCTCCCACTATCAACATCCTGGGGGTTACCATTGACCTGGACTAGCCAGATAAATACTGTGGCTACAAGAGTAGGTCAGAGGCTAGGAATAGTACGATGAGTAACCAACCTTCTGACTCCCCAAAGCCTGTTCACCATCTACAAGGCACAAGTCAGGAGTGTGATGGAATACTCCCCACTTGCCTGGATGAGTGCAGCTCCCACAACACTCAAGAAGCTTGACACCATCCAGGACAAAGCAGCCCACTTGATTGGCACCACATCCGCAAACATTCACTCCCTCCATCACCGACGCACAGTAACAGCAGTGTGTACCATCTACAAGACGCACTGCAGGAATTCACCAAGGCTCCTTAGACAGCACCTTCCAAACCCATGACCGCTACTATCTAGAAGGACAAGGGCAGAAGATAAATGGGAACACCACCACCTAGAAGTTCCCCTCCAAGTCACTCACCATCCTGACTTGGAAACATATTGCCATTTCTTCACTGTCGCTGGGTCAAAATCCTGGAACTCCCTTCCTAACAGCACTGTGGGTGTACCCACACCACATGGACTGCAGCGGTTCAAGAAGGCAGCTCACCACAACCTTCTCAAGGGCAACTAGGGATGGGCAGCCAGCGAAGCCCACATCCCGTGAATAAATAATAAAAAAAAAACCTGGTTTACTTCTATTGTGTCTCTCTGTATTTTTTTCTCCTCTTTTTATAAACTTTCTCTAGACAACACCTGTCAAGTGCCCAAAACCAGGAACCTCTCAATAGAAATGGATAAAACTGAAATGGGCTAAAAAAAATGCTCATCATTTACAGTCTTTGGAAAAATAATATCAAAACTCATTAGCATCTTAACCTCCTTTTATCTCACCACCTCTTTTTAAACTTGTGTGAATACACTTTGATTTAAAACACAATTAGTGATTTTTATAAAAAAATAAAGAAATGGTATGCTTTCAGGAAGCTGATTGGCTTATGGTACATTTCTCCACAAACACTGTACCATGGAGCAGTGAGATGTGTGTTTGTCTTGATGCTGTTCTCAATATTATGCCCATTACTGACTGAGAGACACAGCTGGGAGGAGCTGAGTTATGAAGAACCATCTTTCACTTTATCTGGAGGCCGGAAATGGATCGTGTTCGCAGGGACATGGTGTACAAACCTCTAGATAAGGAGGGAAAGAAACGTGCCCAATATCACTATTATCCTGATGGCTACCCTTGTGTGTGGCTGCATCAAGCTGTGGGTAAACCCTCGGTATGCAAACACCAAATGTCACTACATGCTGAGGTTCTACCTGTCCCCGATGGGTCTGGCCACGCTGCCGCGGAATGCTCCTAGTAGTTGGACCATGCCGTACCACCTGTCCCTCATGGAAAAATTTATGCAAAGAAACACCTTTGGCTGCAAGTCCATCACACAGTGGTCAGCACATATCATCCTAGAGGCCCTACGGGAAAAGGAGATGGTGGATCCTGTCGGATGGTTCCCCAAGCAGAATGTCAAAGTCATTTGGCAGAATGCCTCAACGCCAGAACTTTCCAACAAGCACCAAGACGTAGCTTGGCTGGTGGTGAGAAACGCCCTCCCCGTCAGACCCTTCCTACACATTAGGAGTCTCACCCCCTCCGCACGTTGCCCTCGAAGTGGCTGTGGTGGGGAGGAGACCATTGTTCACTTCCTTATGGAATGTGCCTTTGCAAAGAAAGTCTGGAGAGAGATGCAATGATTTTTGTCAAGGTTAATCCTGAGCAGTGCTGTGACACAGGACTCTGTGCTCTACGGGCTGTTCCCAGGGACACACACCGAGACAAACATCGACTGCAGCTAGAGGATCATCAACTCGATCAATGAAAGACGCTCTTTTGTCTGCCTGAAACTTGCTGGTCTTCAAGTGCAAAGTGTTGTCCCTGGCTGAGTGTTGCAGACTGGCACATTTAAAGGTCCAGGACTATGTGCTGAGGGATGCACTAAAGCCTGGGGCAGCCGCAGCAAAGGTGCAGTGGGGAAAGGTCACAGTCTAAGACCTTTCAGCCATTGTGCACCGAGGGTCTGGGAATTGTATAGACCCCTCAGGCTGTTGACTCACATTGAATGTATGCAGTGAATATTACATGTATCACAATTGTATTGAAGCACCTCAGAGTGCAACATGATCTATGTAGATAACTTAAATACCATTGCACTGTCTGACTGTAATGACCATGTTGAAATGTCTATAATGTTCATTGATTGTATTGAAGCACCTCATGATCTATGTGGAAAACTTGAATATGATTGCACTTTTTGTGATGGCCATTTTGAAATGTTTTGCAATGTCCTTTCAGATATTTTAAGAATAAAGCATATTTTTCCAAAAAAAAAAATTGAGTTATGGAAGATGGGTCTGGCATGTTGCCATGGAACTTTCCATTCATTTGGGCATTGCTGTACCAACTGTCCCTTGTAGGAAAGTTTAGCTGAAAAGCATCTTTGACCACAAATCCTTCAGGCAGTGGTCTGCAAGTAACATTCTCATAGCCTTGCAGAGAAAGAAGATGAGGGATCCTGTCAAATGGTTCCCTGAAGCATTCTGTCACTCATTTGGCAAAATGCCTTGATGCCAAAAATTTCAAACAAGCATCAAGACATAGCTTGGCTGGCAGTGGGAAGGACCCTCCCATCTGATCCTTCATGCACATGTGGAGTCTCAACTCCACCACATGCTATCCTTAAGGTGACTTCAGTGGGGAACAGACCATCACGTACCTCCTTCTGGAATGTGCCTTTGCAAAGCAGACCTGGAGAGAGATGTAGTGGTTTTTATCACATTTCAACTGAGCAGCTCCATAATGCATTCTCTACAGACTGTTCCCAGTATGCACAATGCGACAAACATCAATTGCTGCTGGAGGACCATCAACATGGTGAAAGTCGCTCTCTCGTCTGCCTGAAACTTGCTGGTCTTGCAGTGCAAAGAGTTGTCCATGACCAACTGTTGTAAACTGGCATATTCCAAGATCCAGGACTACATGCTGAGAGATGCACTAAGGCTTGAGGCAGCCACTGCAAAGGCTCAATGGAGAAAGATCCAAGACTGAGGCCCTCCTGCCGCTGTACACCGAGGAGCTGGATCCCATAAAACCCCTCGGGCTGGATGCATCAGAAAATGTTTGACATAAGTGCCACATACTGTAGTGAAAGAAACTGAACTGTATTGCATTTTATGTGATGTCAAGTTTGAACTGTTATGTAATGTACTTCTGCAAAATGTTATGAATAAAGCATATTTGTGGGGGGAAAAAGAATTAACACAGCACAAAAATGGCAATTCCACAGAGGGAGACTTGAAAAATCATCTAAAATTTGCTAGATCATCCATGGTGTTGTTCACAGAAAATCCTGTGAGAGTAACAGGTCTATTTCAGCCTAAACCTTTGCTGGATCAAAATCTTAGATCTTCCTGCTTAAGAGTATCTTCACCACATAGGCTACAGAAGTTCAGGAAGAAGGTCTGTCACCCCCTCTCAAAGGGAACGAGGGATAGCTAATAAATACTTGCCTTGCCAGTGATGGCCGTATCCCAAGAATGAAAATTTTTAAAACGCCACAGTGATTCACCCATAGCGAGCTTGAAAGATACAGCATTTCACAGATATATTCAATGTACCATTCACCACGCAAGTATTTTTCTTTGATCTTCAGTGCCCCAAAATATCTTGTATTCCCTGTTATTTTATGAAGTGTTTATTTAGTTTTAGTTCTGCTGAAGCTGCTCTCAGTATAGCACTGTACCAAGGGGCCATCCCACTACAGAGTCTCCAGTGATCAGAACAAGAAAAGATCATCAGTCAGTGTGCGCTCTTGAACTGGCTGACTGACTGGCTCCACTTAAAGTTCAAGATCAGTGTGAAACGATCTCATAAGCATTGCCTCACTACAAAAGCAAAATATTGCAGATGCTGGAAATCTGCATGCAAACAGAAAACATTGGAAATACTCAGCAAGTCAGGTAGCATCTGTGAAGAGAGAGGCAGTGTTAATGTTTCAAGTTAATGACCTTTTAATTTTGTTATGCTGTGCAATTTTTTTTTTCCTCTATGATGATTTTTTGCTATTCTATGTGAAGAGCTTTTGCTGTGGAATTAAATTTTTGTGGTACAATTTTTTTGTTATGCTATGCTATGCAATGCTTTCTTGCTATGCTAATTAGATAGGTAGCTGCATTAGATTTGTCATTTAAAGCAAATATTAACTATCATATTTACTATTAGTGTTTGAAAACTTCTTTATGAGACAAAAAGAGACAATTACCTAATTAGGAAGTCTAGATTGTAAACAACAATGTATATTTGATATATTTCATTGGGTTAAACATAAGGTCAGTGCAAACCAAAAACCAGTGCAATTTAAATTCTGAGTTTTTCTACTAAAATCTGTTAAAATGTTATTGTGCTAATTCTTCTAATATATTGTGGTTGTAAGAAATGTTTATGAAAACTTTAAACATACAAGTAAGATTTGCATTTACATGGCACTTCATCAGGTTTCTCTGAAACATAAAAAACTTCACATACAGAGACAATGAATTATTTTGAAATGAAACGATCATTGTTTTGGCGGGAAACATGATGGTCCATCTGCGTACAGCAAGATCCCATAATCAGCGATTAGATGAATAGCCAGTTAATCTGTTTTTAATAATATGAAAAAATTTGGCCAAAAGAACAGGAGAACTCCCCATCTTCAAATTTGGCCATGCAATCTCTAACATCCACCTGAACTACAGTAACGAGCAGACAACACCTCAACTGCAAATCTAATTCAAATCATGGCACCTTCAACAATGTAGCACTCCCACAGTACTGCACTGGACACTATCTGAACTAACATGTGATGTCAGTAAAAATTACATAATGAAATTAATTAATTGAATTTTCCTATTGCAAATTTTGTGATGATTGTCTCTGCTTTCTATCATGTGGCATTGCAAGGGCAATTTCCAGCTTTTTGGTTCTGATGGGGAGTCCTGCACGCCAGAAGTACATAATGAAAATTTTAGATATACAGAAAACAATTTGCTAACTATTCATTTTAGCAGCTCAAAAATTACATGCAGTTGTATGCGCACTTCTGTTGCTTTCTTGACGGATTAAGTTTTACAACAGCAATTTAAAGTCAGGCAGGAACTCTTAAAAAAGCTGAACACGAAGAAGTAAAGTTTAAGCAACTGAAGAAAGCCTTGAACTCAAAGAATGCTTTCTGGAAATAAGAGTTAAAAACTGATAATGACATACAACATTGAAGTAAATTAACACTAATAATATACTATTTTTAATTCGACTAAAGCAAATGTACAGCACTTAACTGCACCCAAGTGGTCAACAAGAAGACTACAAGTTTTTTCTGCTTGATAGTCTATAGACAGACTGTTGGGATTTGGTCTCTATATTAAACCCCGGAGTAAGAAAATTCTTGTCTGGGAGTAACTTCATTGACAAAAAGGACAATCATTAATTTTGAATACAAACCAACAAGGTTTATTGAGCAATAGAGATTAATACTTAACAATCTATTAGTGGAGGCATGGCATGATACACAAGTTTAACACATGTTGGTCTGGCTTCCCGTGGATCCCAGGACTTCTGGGGTATTTTCTTCTTGGTTCCTTGACCTGTTCCCTTGACTCACGACGTTCTATGAGATCTTAACTTAGTCAACTTAACTCTAACATACGTGCAAAACCCCTTTGAAGCTTTGAGACTTCAAACTACTGATAGCTGCTTCGTGGCGGAGCCATGTCCATGAGAATCCACTCAGCGTGCAGTGCACGTGTTCCTCCAGGGGTCCAGTTGCTGTAGGGCTCCAGCATCTTCTTCTCAGATGTCCACGATCTGAGCAAGGCTGTAAAGGTAAATCCTGACTTCTGCATGTCTCGCTTGTCCAGACATGTTCTGGGCCACCATATCCTCCCGCTGGCAGAACAGTAAATCGGGCGTGAGCGGACGATTCCAGTCAGGCCTTACTTTGCATCCCATTACCGGGGTGCAAATCAGGTTCACGCTGGGCCTCCAGCGGGATTCGCTTTCCACCATGGTGGCCACCATCGGATGATCCTGCTGTGCTTTCACGATCTCATGAAACCGATTTCTGCCCCTCACGCCGAATTGTTCCCTGCTATGATCTAAAAATGAAAATTCCTGCTTTTTTTCTAAAATAAAATTCCATCCATTAAAAAGGAAGCAATCAACAGCCATTTCAAAGCAAAGAATCACATCCCTGAATATTAAATTGACAGAAAATCAAGCATGCTGCATGAACAAATTTTTGATTTGTGCTCCTAGCATGAAAGGCTCCTGTCTGGGAGCACAAAGTCAGAATATTACACCTACTATTACACAGTTGAGATCATCATATTCGTTAGTGTGGCCTAAATTTTCCATAGTTTCTCTGGTATATTTGTTTAAAAAGTGATGATTCTTAAGATACGTTCCTCTGTTGGAAGCTATTAGTGTAACAAAAGTAAAATGTATTTTCTAGCAAGAAAGATGTGAGTTATGAAAGGTTTGATTTCAGACCTTGTATTTCAGATTCTTGGTACTGCTTCCTCCTGATGCCGGTTATTTGTGACAGAAATGTTTGAAATAAAATAATGGAAATAGTGTGAGTATAAACTTGGTAGCCCTTCAGTACTACATCTAACAGGGTACTAAGTTAATGTTTTTCAGACTTCATGTTACTAGGGAACAATGTTCCTGCTGATAGTACAGGCTCGGAAATGATCTCTCACATGTGAACACAGAGTGCGAGTACCGAGATAAATAATGATCATGCCACAATCAGTTCTTGAATGCTCAACTTGGGCCCAGATCTTTGCTGAGTTGGGATGAATCAGAATGCATTTGCCGGGCAGTACCCAATTCGAGGATTCCTGCCCCCATTCTCGTTTCTGCCAATTTCTACCGACACGGGATAAGGATGCGGGTAGCTCGCCCACACGCAGCACTCCCACCTTTGCTGGTTCCATTGCAGGAGTGGGCAATTCAAATGCCCCTGGCAATTTTGGAGGAGTTGGACCCCTACTGTAGATAGAATTGGGCTATGGCTTCTCAGAGGAGACTTCTTTGGGGAGATGGGGTGGAGTAGTGGTAATTCACTAGACTAGTAATCCAGAGGTCCAGGCTAATGCCCTGGGGACATGGGTTCAAATCTGCTAGGGCAGCTGGTGGAATAAATCTGGAATATAAAACTAATCTCAGTGATGGTGACTATGACAAATATCATCAATTGTTGTAAAAACCTATCTGGTTCACTAATGTCCTTTAGGGAAGGAAATCTGCCATCCTTACCTAGACTGACCTATACGTGACTCCAGACCCACAGCAATGTGGTTGACTCTTAACTGCTCTCTGAAATGGCTGAGCAAGCCATTCTATTCAAGGTTAATTAGGATTGGGAAATGAATGCTGGCCTTGCCAGTGATGCCCACAGCCCATGTAAGAATAAAGGGAAAAAAAGTGAAGAGTCGTGAACCACTAGGAAACCCCAGTCTCAAGTCATCAACCAAAAGAAAATATGCATTCCCATTGAAATACATTGGCCTCTTACCTTCTCATAAAGCTTTCAAACAATCACAGCCATTCATAGTATCAATATCAAAGGCTTTTTTTTCCCACTTCAAATCACTTAATTTTGTGTGACTAATTAAACAGGCAGTGAAAAGAAAACAGGCATTGAAAAGAAAACATTCCAAAGAATGTCCATCAAACAAAGCTTTCCACTCTCCTCTGCAGCTGTATAAACGTTGCTTGTTGAGGTCTAAGTTCATTATCAATTGTTGAAGCTCAGCCTAACATTCATAATGAGGTCATCTGTTCAGCCTGCTTTTGCTGATACAGTTGTTTATATAGCTGCAGAGGGGAGTGAAAGCTTTGTTTTATTGACATCTCTATTATTTTGTAATAACCTGCTGTTTCTTTGAATAGTTTTCTCTACTGCCTGTGTGCTTATTTATACAAGATTAAGAGATCTGAAGTGGATAAAACCTTCTGACCTTGATACCATGAATGGTTGTGGCTGATTGACACTTTTAAGAGGTTGTAGGTTTGTTTAAAGGATCCTTTTAAAGTCTCTACTTATTTTGTCAGTTTCAGGATTCAAGAACTTGCCAGACTTGCCAATAGCTCATTGGTTCTGTACATAGTGGATACAGGGAGAGGGATGGAGGGTGCATGGGGACATGGAAAGGACATGGGAGATATGGAGGTACATGGAGGAAGCGTGGGAGATAAGGGGATCATGAGGGGGCAAGGGAGATATGAGTGGGCATGGGGGCATCTGGGGTGGAGGGGAGTGAGGGGTGAGGGTTTTAGGGCCTCGCATTCATCAATACAACTGGATTGATGTCCCAGTAAACAGAGGGGGACAATCCAGCCTGCCAGCCTCACCATCCACCCGCCTCCATTGCTGCCTCATGCCTGCCTCTGGAGGTGCAGGCCCAAATCCATCCTGCTCCCATTTCCCTATAATGAAAGGCAGGTAGGGCCATCTTAATACGGACAAGTTTGAGAAGTCGGGAACTTTCCTGACTCCCAATACCTGTCTCCCTCACAAAAGTGAAAGTACAGTAATATGGTTCTAAGTCAGATGATGTCTGCCAGTCAATGACCATCTTCAACAAGAGAGAAGCCAATGTTCTTCCCATGGCATTTAACGGCATTACCATCACTGAATTCTCCCACCATCAACATCCTAGGAATTACCATTGACCAGAAAATTAACTCGATCAACCATAAATATGTGGCTGCAGGTCAGAAACTGGGAATTGTCATGCCGAGTAACTCACCTCCTGATCCCTCAAAGCCTGACCACCATCTACAAGGCACAAGTCAGGAGTTGTGATGGAATACCCTTCACTTGCCTGGATGAGTGTAACTCCAACAACACTCAAGAAGCTCGACACCATCCAGCTTGATCAGCACCCCATTCATCACCTTAAACTTTCACTCCCTCCACCACCAATGCACAGTGACAGCAGTGTGTACCATCTACAAGATGCACTACAGAAATTCACCAAGACTCCTTTGAAAGCACCTTCCAAACCCTCGCCCACTCCCACCTGGAAGGACAAGGGCAGCGGGTGCATGGGAACACCATCACCTGCAAGTTTCCTTATAAGCTACACACTATCCAGACTTGGAACCATATCGCTATTCCTTCACTGTTGCTGGGTCAAAATCCTGGAACTTGCTTCCTAACAGCACTGTCAGTGTATCTACAGAACACGGACTGCAACAGTTCAAGAAGGTGGCTTACTACCACCTTATCAAGGGCAATTAGAATGGGCAATAAATGTTGGCCTTTTCTGTGATGCGCAATCTCATGATAGAATTTTAAAAAAATGTTGTCAGCTTTCTCGCTGACAACCTGACCCCAGTCTCAGTTGTCAATTTCATGAGGATATCATCAGCAAAACAAATTAATTGGTCATTAATCTCATTTGCTGTTTGTGGGACAATTCGACTATCACACTTACCTGCAAGTTATTGGCTATAAAACTCTTTCGAATATGCTGAGGGCAGGAACATAGGAAAAGAAGTAGGCCATTCAACTCTTCAGGCTTGCTCCACCATTCTTTATTTTTGACATTGAATTACAAGGTAATAAAGTATTTAACTAAGGGTTTATGTGCATCTTAACTCCACCTACCAGCCTTGGCCCCATAACCCTTTATACCCTTGTCTAGCAAAAGTTTATTGTTCTCACATTTTAAATTATTAATTGGGGAAGCATCTACCATGTCTTGTGGAAGAATGTCCACATTACCATACCTTTTACGTGAATAAATGTTTCCCAACTTTTTCCCTGAATAAGCTGGTTCTGATTTTGATGTTATAGCTCCTTGTCTTAGATTGCTGCACCAGCACAGAAAGTTTATCTCTATCTATCCTAGCAATTCCTTTCAAAATCCTAAATTCTCCACTCAAATCATCCCTTAACTTTCTGTATTTCAGGCAATATAAACCAAATTTTTGTAATCTCTGCACATGATCTAACCCTTAGAGTTCTGGTTAAGTTCTGGTGAATTTTGTGCTGCACTCCTCCCTATGTCAATGAGCCAGATTTTCATCATGGAGGCAAGAATCGGGAGTTGGGAATTTTGCTGACATTGCGAACCCTCCTCGGTCCTGGCAGTATGGGCCAGTGGGATTTTCATCCAGCAGAGGTGGGGAGGAAGCTAAAGTGGACAGCTTAAAAGGCCCATCTCCATTGGCTGAGACATTGGCTCAGTTCTGCAGATCAGTGTTAAGGCCCCTCACCCTACCCCCTACCCTCCTGCACCCTTCCCACCCTTACCCCTACCTCCTCACCCCAACCCCTTCTTCAATCCCTTCACCTCCTCTTCATTCCTCCCCTCTTCACTCCACCCACTTTACCGCCTCATGCCCCCTCACCTAATTATTCAGTTTCCACTTTATATACAAAATTCAAGAGCTCTATGATAATATTTGGAGGTCTTTGAAAAGCTCACAAATCTGTCAAAATAAACAAACATCATTCGAATAGGCAATTGAAAAAACTATTATTCTCTTGGAAACTCATAATCTTTCAAAATAAAAAACACACACTCTCTTGGACCATTGTATACAGAAACGCTGCAGTATAGAATCCATTAATGGTTTGGAATACAGCCAAGCTGTAAAACTGACATTCCCCAGCACAGCTGTGTAAAAAAAACCCTGCAGTATAGAATCCATTAGTGCCTTTGAAGACAGCCAAAACCTCAGACATATGTCAAGGTTTTTAAACAGCCAAACAGATTGCTGAGCTGCTCTTTAATGAATAATGAAAGTCATGGGAAAAGTTTCAACAATTAGCTATTGATCTCACACTGGGATATGCTTTTCATATTGTAGAATGCAGAGCAGCATTTTGTGCAGTGGATTATCTATTCTAACGCATCTGACTACTTCACTTTTACAATGCTGTGATTTCACTTGATGGCTTGCCATTGTCAGAAGTAACAACTTTGAAACCACATTGTTTAATGGTCACTTACCTTTCTGACTCACTTTAGTAAACATAGCTATAACTCAGGCTACAGCATTTCATGATGAACTGTAAAGGAAGCAACACAATTTTACTCACGCTTTATACTCTATCCAGCTCCTATCCATAGTTCATATCTCCACCCACTAAAATGTTTCCGAAATGCGGCCGCCTTGCTGAAAATTTCAGAAGTTCTAAAAAGCCTACTTCCAGAATGGTGCTGGCAACTTCTAAACAGCAGCACGCAGGGTTCCCAACACATTCCCTTTGCCACATCTCTGAAAATGGCTGGAGCTGGAAATGGCAGTCGGACTTCTGGATCTGTGCTCTGACCACCGTTCTCTTATCTGGAGGTCCAACCCCCATTTCTGTCTGTGGTGTCTTAATTGATATGAACCACTTAACCTACCTCCCAGCCAGGTCAATAATTTGCCTTCAACTCCATGAACTTAAATTTACCTGCATAACAGTCTCTTGTGTTTAATATTATTGAATGCCTTCTGGAAGCCCATGTAAAGCACATTCATATATATTCTCCTAAGTACTATTTTTGTTACTTCTTCAAAAAATTAAATTAGGTTGATTAGATGTGATTTACCTTCTAACCATGTTGGCTCTCTCTAATCAGCTCACGTTTCTTTAAGTTCTCAATCACTCTGTCCTTAAGGAATCATGAGGAGAAGGACTTAAGGAGCCTGCAAAGGCATACAGATAGGTTAAGTGAGTGGGCAAAAATTTGGCAGACGGAGTATAATGTAGGAAAATGTGAGCTTGTCCACTTTGGCAGGAAGAACAGAAAATCAGTATACTATTAAAATGGAGAGAGATTGCAGAACATTGTGATGCAGAAGGATCTGGATGTCCTAGTACATGAATCACAAAAAGATAGTTATGCAGGTACACCAAGTGATTAGGGAGGTAAATGGAATATTGTTATTTTTTGCAAAGGTGATGGGATATAAAAGTAGGGAAGTTTTCCTATAGTTGTACAGGGCTTTGGTGAGACCACATCTGAAGTACGGTGTACAGTTTTGGTCCCCTTCCTTAAGAAAGGTTATTATTGCATTAGAAGCAGCTCAGACAAGGTTCATTTGACAAATTCCTTGAATGAAGGGTTATTTTATGAGGAAAAATACAGGTTGGGCCTGTATCCATTGAAATTTGGAAAAATGAGAGGTGATCTTATTCAAACATATAAGATCCTGTAAGTTGGCCTAGATTTTAGGTTTTATTTTAGTAGGATTTAGTGTGCTTGGTTACCTTGGCCATTTTGTACTAACATTTGAACAGGAAAAGAAGCCATGTTGATATTGCTAACCTTTTACAACAAGTTAACTTAATATAGTACTATGAAGTAGTCACCGACTAGCAACAGATAATTTTATTAGTAGCAAGGACCTCAATTACCCTATAATTGAAGGATAAGTAATTAATAATCAAATAAGTCATATTTCTGTATTTTTCCATTATCACCCTTATGTAAGGGTTAAAAGTGCTGTCGCAGAGATTGGGAAAGGAAGAGCCTGAACTATCCATGGGCCCTCTCATATCAAGAACACACTGGCCTTGGCTGGCTCAGCCTTAGTTTGATGAATGGGTTGCCTATATGCCATTAAGATTAGAAACACATCTTGAAGCAATCCATTGCCTTAAGTTTAAGGTAATTTGTGCAATTAGCTGGAACCAATTAAATTAACCCTTACTACATTATTGACCAATTAGCCATTTCCAGCGACATGGGTTAAGATGGGGTGACAGCACCTGTTCGGTATAAAAGACCGCTACGGAAACTATCTTGTTGTGCCTGTTTAGATCTTCGAGGACAGAGGTGAGAATTCCTGTCAGCCTGGAGTTCATGATTCTAGTACTGGGCCAGGGCAGAGGAGAATTCCTGTCAGCATGGACCCCAGGACGGGGCAGTGTTCTGAGACAGGTGTGAATACCTGCCAGCATGAAGGGTTGAGGTTGTTGTCTGTTTCTTCTGAATTGGCCATCCGTTTGAAAGCATGAAGTCTGTATGGTTTTGTTGATAAGTATACTTTACTTTTATTTCCTTTTATTTATTAGCTGATAAGTGTAACTCTTTGAGTAGGATGATTGATATGTCTTTGATTTAGTTAATTGATCTTTAGTTAATTGATGTGTTTTGTTGTTTTATTTTGCTTATAATCAATAAACTTTGGTATTATTTGCTAATTCAGTGTCTGGGTCTTTGCCTGATGGTTATACCTCTGTCAAACTAAATCGGATTAAAGGGCTAATTTGATTCCAGTAATTAGGCTGTATGCAACTAAATTAAAATAAGTCTAAATTTATTAAATACACCATTGATAAATCTACATTTCTGAGGGGACTTGACATAGTGGATGCTGAAAGAATGTTCCCCCTTGCGGGAGAGACTAGGACTAGGGGTTACAATTTAAAAATAAGGGATCTCCGAGTTAAAGCGGAGGTGAGGAGAAATTTTTTCTCTCGGAAGTGTGGAAGGGTCATTGAATATTTTAAGGCTAAGTTACATAGTGCCGTAGCTACCTTGGAGTGGCAATCAGCATTGGATTGCCACCCTGTGCCCAATTACTTATGTGAAGTTTTTTCCGATGCTGTCTCACCCGACCTTCTGACTCAGACCTGGCGAGATCCAGTCAGTGCACCGCTTCCCTGAAGCCCAGTACCGAAATCCCGCTCTGTCAAAATGAAGGAAGACATGCCCACTTTTTTACGGCACTAGCTGCTGTAAACCTGGTAAGTTAAAGGTTCCATTGAAATTTAAAGTTGCTTGACAAGCCAGAAAGAAGGTAGGCGTCCACGATAAGTGGATAGGATTTGGGGGTGGTGGGGATTGGAGGTCAGGGGGGTTTAGTTGTCGGGGGGGGTGGGGTTGGGCCTCCGGGGAGGGGGATTGGACCTCAATGGGGAGGGGTCGAACCTCAGTGGGGAGGGGTCAGACCTCATTGGGGGTGGGAGTTGGACCCCGGAGAATGGGGTCGGACCTTGGGGTGCGGGGGTCGAAACTTGGGGGGGGTGAGGGGGTGGAACCTTGGGCAGGGGTGGGGGGGTGGAGCGGTTTGGAAACCAGGAGTGTTGGGGGTGGGGCTGTGGTCAGGCCTCAGGGGGTTGGGGGGATCAGACCTTGAGTGGGATAGGAGGGTGGGGTTTATGACCTCAGGGAGGATGAAGGGGGGGCGTGTGGCCCATAGATTCTTGATTGACAAGGGAGTCAAGGTTTAGGGGACAGACAGGAAAGTAGAGTTGAGGCCACTATTAGATCAGCTATGATCTTATCAAATGGCTGAGCATGCTTGCTGGGCCGAATGGCCTACTCCTGATCTGTAGTAATGATGGTTTTATTTAATGTGTAATGTATCTTTAAAAATAATACTTGTTAGGCAAGATCACATGATCTGTAGTAACCAACAGGAGACTAGTACAGGCTGCCTCAGGGTCAGTATAGAGTTGGAGTTGAAAGCATACATGTAGTTGCTGCTGAGTATATTGTGAATAAACTTAATGTTTCCACGCAAGAAGTGTCTGCAGATCAACTCTATCATTAATAATACAACTCAGCCATTCTACAGCATGCTCCTAATTTGTATGTTTGCATATACATATGTAATTATGGGTTCCAAGAATTTCCCAATAACATATGTTGGACTACCAGGTCCATAATTTGCTAAGCTGTATTTGAGCCTCAAATTCAGCCATTTTATTTCTTATACTGCATGATTAGTATATAAAAGGTTCAGCAATGAATCCTAACTTGTCCTTTTGTCTTGAAGCTGCCTTTCTCACACCATTTCATTTAACATGTTCCTCATATGTTATTCCTGCTATAACTACTTTAGTTATTTTCGTATTCCCTTCAGTTTGACTATCTATATCATTCTGTGGCTTGAACTCTGATGTTGTCCTTTTTTAAAACTATCATTTTTACTGTTGTTTCTGACTGAACCCTTCTGTCATTAGCTTTAAAGTCCTTTTCACCACCCTATTTATCTTTTCTGTTAGGACATTGGCTCCAGTGGTCCAGCTCATTCCTGTCCCAGTACCCCATGAAATTGAACACTTCCTTACACCACTCGTTTAGACACCTGTTTATCTTCCTGATTTGTTTGTCCCTCTGTCAATTAGCAAATGGGTTGGGTAATAATCCTGCGATTACCACCCTCAAGTCCTGCTTTTAATTTATCTTCTGGCAGAAGCTCCTCTCTTTTCCTTGCTTATGTAATTAGGTCTGACAACAACTAGATTTTCCCCCTGCTTTTCCAAATTACTCCCACCCACACTGAGATATCCCCTACCCTGAGGCTGTTAATCATGGCTGCAGAGGATATTGAATCTCCCATAACTATGATTTTTCTATTCTCCTCCTCCTCCCTTTGGATAGTTTCCTGCTCCATGGTGCCTAGATCAGCATTTTGAATTATCTTCCCCCAAGTTTTTCTCCTTATCCTCACAGGTATCAAATACATTGTACCTGTTGGACAGGACAGTGTCTGTAGGATCTCCTGCTATATCTCCCCTTGGTTCTTCTATCCTGCCTGACTAACAATCACATTCTCCCGTTCCTGCACCTGTGCTGCCTTCTCAGATGCGACTGTAATCTTGACAAGAACTATTCAGAAATTTGTCGCCCTCCATTATGTGTTGGAGTGTCTTTAGTTTAAACTCCTGGACTTTCAGCTGGAATGCTTCAAGCCAAAGACACTTACTGCAGATGTGGCATTCTGGGACAGTCTCACTGTCATAACATAGTGCAGGCTGTTTGTTGGAACTGTCATTTCTAGTTTTTATTTGTTCGTAGTCATTTAATTCCAGAAATAATATGGACTGCAGCGGTTCAGGAAGGCAGCTCACCACCACCCTTCTCAAGGGCAGCTCGTGATGGGCAATAAATGCTGGCCCAGCCAGCGAAGCCTACATCCCCTAAATGAATAGGAAAAAAACAGAATTACTTGAGATTTACACTAAATTCAGTTCATAGGTTTAGCTTGATTCCAGGATAATTTGTAACTAATGTGCAATATATTATATAAAATGACGTTATTTCAATTGAGAAATGTTATCAGGATAACTTGTAAGTTAATGCACGCCAAAGTGATTGACATGACTGCTTTGTGTTTTAATAAAAAGTTAACAAATATTTTTCATCAAGGCAATGGATTTCAATAGATAAGGTACCCTGGAGTAATGAGTTACAATTCAACTGATTTGTACTTTTGAATGGGAATACCTGCCTGAAGACGAGGAACAAACTTACTCTCGAAAAGCTCAGCAGGTCTGGCAGCATCGACGGAGAAGAGCAAAGTTGACGTTTCGAGTCCTTATGACCCTTCAACAGAACTAAGTAGAAATAGGAAAGGGGTGAAATATAAGCTGGTTTAAGGCAGGGGGTGGGGGGGAGGGTGGTTGTTGGGACAAGGAAGCAATGATAGGAGGAGATAACCAAAAGATGTCACAGACAAAAGAGCAAAGAGGTATTGAAGGTGGTGATATTATCTAAAAAATGTGCTAATTAAGATTGGAGAGCAGGACAAGCAAGGTAGCTCTAGTGGGGGTGGGGTGAAATAAACCATGGGTGGAATACATTTAAAAATAATGGAAATAGGTGGGAAAAGAAAAATCTATATAAATTATTGTAAAAAACAAAAGGGAGGGGGAAGAAACGGAAAGGGGGTGGGGATGGAGGAGGGAGTTCAAGGTCTAAAGTTGTTGAACTCAATATTCAGTCCAGAAGGCTGTAAAGTGCCTAGTCGGAAGATGAGGTGCTGTTCCTCCAGTTTGTGTCGAGCTTCACTGGAACAATGCAGCAAGCCAAGGACAGACATGTGGGCAAGAGAGCAGGGTGGTGTGTTAAAATGGCAAGTGACAGGGAGGTCTAGGTCATGCTTGCGGACAGACCGAAGGTGTTCTGCAAAGCGGTCACCCAGTCTGCGTTTGGTCTCTCCAATGTAGAGGAAACCGCATTGGGAGCAACGAATGCAGTAGACTAAGTTGGGGGAAATGCAAGTGAAATGCTGCTTCACTTGAAAGGAATGTTTGGGCCCTTGGACGGTGAGGAGAGAGGAAGTGAAGGGGCAGATGTTGCATATTTTGCGTTTGCATGGGGAGGTGCTGTATGTGCGGGTTGAGGAGTAGGGGGTGATGGAGGAGTGGACCAGGGTATCACGGAGGGAACGATCCATACGGAATGCCGCCGGGGGGGGTGAAGGGAAGATGTGTTTGGTGGTGGCATCATGCTGAAGTTGGCGGAAATGGCGGAGAACATTACCTATCTAGGACCCTCCACCCTTGCCTGTCCCTCTGTCCCCACCCCATCTTCCAATCCCAGCCCCGGCCGTGTATTCATTATACCTCCTGACCTTCCCCTCGCTGACGCTGAACGTTCAGTGCTCAGCAAAGGACTTAGTTTCATACCCTTACGCCCTCATCTCACTAAATTTTGGGCTCGGCACGATGCTGAACTCTTCTTCCACCACCTTAGTCTCCGTGCTCACTTGTTTGGGCAGGAGTCCTCTCCCCATTCAGCGGATCCTTTTACCCACATCCAATATTCTCCCTCCACCTGGACCCCTCCCTCTGGATTCTTACCTTCTCTTGATCTTTTCATTGAGAACTGTCGGCGTGACATTAGTCATCTCAATTTCTCTGCTCCTCTCACCCATTCTAACGTGTCTCTCTCTGAACTTACTGCACTCCGTTCTCTCAGGTCCAACCCCAACATTGTCATCAAACCCGCTGACAAGGATGGTGCTGTTGTTGTCTGGTGCACTGACCTCTACCTCGCAGAGGCTGAGCGTCAACTCGCAGACACTTCCTCCTACCTCTCCCTGGACCATGACCCCACCACTGAACATCAAGCCATTGTTTCCAGGACTGTCACTGACCTCATCTCCTCTGGAGATCTTCCCTCCACAGCTTTCAATCTGATAGTCGCCCACCTCGGACGGCCCGCTTCTACCTTCTACCCAAAATCCACAAACAGGACTGTCCCGGCAGACCGATCATGTCAGCCTGTTCCTGCCCCATGGAACTCATTTCTCGCTATCTTGACTCCCTTCTCTCTCCCCTTGTCCAGTCCCTTCCCACCTGCATCCGTGATTCCTCTGACACCTTATGTCACATCAACAATTTCCTGTTCCCTGGCCCCAAATGCCTCCTCTTCACCATGGACGTTCAATCCCTCTACACCTCCATCCCCCACCGGGATGGCCTGATGGCTCTCAGCTTCTTCCTCGAACAGAGGCCCGAACAATCCCCATCCACCACTACTCTCCTCCGTCTGGCTGAACTTGTTCTCACACTGAACAATTTCTCCTTTAACTCCTCTCACTTCTTCCAAATAAAAGGTGTGGCTATGGGTACCCGCATGGGCCCCAG